>NC_065964.1:5227500-6521250 GCF_021464435.1 Cataglyphis hispanica | reverse complement strand
TAGTATAGCGAGCACCGAGACATTCGTATCTGACTCACGACGACATTCCCGACATTGCTCGCCGGATGAAATTGATTTTTTAATACCCATCGAGCTTGCGTGTCAAGCGCGTTGGTTCCAAAAGAGGAAAAGTCTTGGCCGGGAGAACCGAACGAGACCCCGCCCGTATGAAAAGGTAGAAACGAAACGGCGGCGGAGACGACGCTCTTGAAAATTGCTTCCTCGCGATGTCACTTCACGACGAAGGCTAAAAATACGAACGGCCGCTTCTCGACGTGTTAGGGCTATCTACACGCAGTCAGCGTTTGAAGGATTTTAACAGCTGAAAGGCATTTCTCGTCCTAGGACGCGCGACACGCCTAAGGTCGACGACCTCATCTTTTTCGAGAGCGATACATGTCGGGAACGACGAAATGCTAGAGTATCGTAAACTTGGTTCCTCTCGAGAGGCACTGACCTGCACAACCTGACTTGGGCGCGATTTCCACGAATTAAGCAGATATCGCGAATGACGGCGATTTTCTCGCTTCTTATCCAAGATATCGCTTCGTATCTCAAAAGCCAGATAGTAATCTAAATTGTATTTGATTATTCTTATCCACAATCAGGATATTAATCTCTTGACGCACAGAGAAAAGAGATAAATTAAAATCCACTCTAGTATGTATCTTATCAATTGTAAAATCCGATCTCTTTGTTGCTTTCAAAGGGAATAAATATAGGATGCTGTTCGAGAAAAATAATTGAATAAATACGCGTCAGTTGCCAAGAAACTTCATCAAATTTTTATATTGCCTATCAGACGGATTCTTGATTGATTTAAGAACATTAAGTTGCAATGGCTCGATTATTTTAGTTGTATTTTTACGTCATGCTTATCTGGTTACATCATTCTGACTATCTTTATCAAGAATACCCCATTAACGACTTCCGTTTAGAATCTGAATGCGGATGTTTATTCAGAATGCATGATCGACACTTCGAATGTAATAATAGTTCATATGAGAAAAACGGGGGAAAAAAACTTTCTTTTCTGCCATCGTTTTCACCGAGGCAATGAATGACGCGAGCTTTCGTGCTTTTGACGATGATAAAAGCGATGATGTCACCGACGGGAGTGGTTAATCGTTACGAAGCGCGTGAAAATATATATATATTATGCGTGTGATATGTGCCATTTGGTACACTTCCTTGTTCGCGTCGGCAAGTATCAGCCTCTCTGCCACACCCACAACTCTTCGGTCCGAGTAATTGCGAGTTTTAGACTGCACGCGTTTTATGACTATTAATTTATGCGATTTTATTTTCTTTAATTATTTCTAATATGCGAAAGAAGAAAGTAGGCCGGTTAGCATGCTTCGTTCATTGCGATGCGTATAATGATCTAGATATAAGTTACATATTTCTCGCGGAATATCTTGTGCGCGAGTTCAAGGAATTTTATTTATAACATTTATTAATCACAAATGAGATATTCTTTTTGTTTGTTTTTTTAACTTATAATGTATAATTACGGTTTAAAATTAGATAAGATATTAAAATATTTCATAATAAAGAAGAAACGAGAAAAGGATATTTATAAATATTATGCATTTTGTATTTTTCAATGTTTATACAGGGTGAGTCCAAATGTTGCAGCCAGACTTTGAAATTTGGGCCCATCCTGTAAAATGTTTTTAAAAACTTAAATTTATTTTTCTCTTACTAATTGTTATAAAAACAATTTTCAAAACATCGTGTTTTCTTCATTGGTCCATTTACTCCATATCATGCGGTCCCATATTTTGCGGTTGCTGTATATTATGTGGTTACCGCATATTAAAAGAGAGATGGGCTCACCATGTTTCTTTCTTCTCGTCGCATATTCATAAAAAAAACTTATTTCAGTACGTAAATAAAAAGTGCGTCAGCATCTGATGGATCGATATTGAGATATTTTACTATTTCAACACGCTTGTTGTTATTTCTTATGACTTAAAAAAAAAGGCAGTCCATTTAGAGAGAGTGTCGAATTACATCATACATTCTTAACAGTTACTAACAATTACGTGTTATTATATAAAATGGACCGCTTTATTTGTGAGCGATTAATTGATTTTTGATTCATGTCGTGAACGAACGCGTTTCTCGTAGAAAAAAATTCCGTCGCGTCTCGACGACTTCTCATAAATGGAGAAACCAGCGAATTAAAGCGATGAGTTTCCAGTTTCTCGTTACGAAAAACACTTTCCAGGTACATAAATGCACATCTCGAGCAATTTACGCCCGCCAAGCAATATATCAGTTTGATAAACTCAAAGTTGAGAATGTGTATTATCTCATGAATGTAGACACCGACTTGTAACTGCGTAAGTAAGCGCAATTTTAACACCTTGAGCTCGATAATTATATGGTAGATTATCGTCGAGAAAGTCACTCAAAGCCAAGCGCGTCGGATTCGCGAGCGTCCGTTACGCTTGTACGATCGCGTTCGCGATCGTTCCACGCTGCGGAGATCGAGCAAAAATGATCCATATTCATTGTGGTTTAAGTCCGGTCATTTTTTTCTTTTACTAGAGATAATGCAGAATGTGGCGTATGTAGAACCGCGATAGATCAAGGTTACCACGTAGAAAATCAGTATCTTTTCGTGGAAATATTTCCAGAAAATCGAAAAAAATCCGAAAAAATAAATTTGTAGCTAAATTTAAATTTTATATATGTAAATGTATTCAGTCTCTAATATTTTTTCCAACAAATTAAACTTTTTCTATATTTTATTTATCGAATATTTATTTTGTTATCTACACGCGTAAATTTCATGAAACGTATGACCGCTTCATAAAGATAGGAATGGAGAGATTATGTCATCTCTCGAACACGTGACATTATATCGACGATTTATGGAAATTTATTTTTCAATTACCGAATTCTAGTATTTGTTATCATATTTAACTTGAAGATGGAATATTCGAAAAAAGCTTAGGTGCGAAATCTCTCGAAATAAAAATTGTCAGTTATAAGAGAGAAAGGCGGCTAGACTAGGATAAACTTATTCACTCGGCCATGAATGTGCGCTGTTCTCGAATTCCTTGCTAATGTCAAAAGAAAATGAATTAGAGTCAATTTTATAGACTTTTTCTCCCTCCCTTCCTTCTTTTCTTCCTTGACGTGGAGTCATTAATAACGTTAATTAAATAAAAACCTCGAACTTGTCAAAATTCTATTGCGTATAAAGGTCGTTCATCCTTGAATTCCGCCGACCAATTAATTTTATTTATTTTTACGCTCTTAACAAATTAATTATTTTTTACAAGGTTTCTTAGAGTTTAAGCTTGCACGAAGATGCAATTTGTTTTATTTATAAAGATAGAGATATAGACGGGGAGAAAGAAGAAAAGGGAAAAATGAGTCAGGAAAATTACATGCCTCGGAAAATACTTATAATAGCTTCACGGTCAGATTTATATTTAAAAAGGAAAATATGAGAAAAATTATTTATATAATTACAGTTATTTAAAATTCCACAGATTCGAGCATGTCTTATCTTAAAAAAATGTTTTTCATATATTTATTATATTATTTAATATCAATGAAAGAATGTATAATTCATTTCTTCCAAATTCGAATCTCGAAATTTTCGAGTCTCCATTGAGGCTTCAATATCAGACTGCAATTTGTGTACGCAATTTGTCGCCTAATTTTGGATTCGATTCGGCTTGTGTGATCGACGTTGTATTTTCGAGCTGCAATTTTTGCGAGCGAAAGGTTCTGTCATGCACGACAGGAAAAAGTTCGCAGCTGTCACACTATAGGTGAGTATTGACGTGCATCCATAATTCGCCAATTATACCCGACTATATATGAGTCATTTGCACCGATCGATCGCTGAGCATTTATAAAATATATTTTACGAATGCCGTTAAAAAAATAGAACTTGATGATTTCACATATCTATTATCTATATCATCTATAATTTAAAAAATTCATACTACGAACATTTGTTCTCTTGGATGAAGATTGATCTCGCTTTTATCATTAACCGATTAACGATGAACTTATTGAAAGAGTATAAATGTTTATTATACATTATCTAAGTACTAATAACAATTTTTTTATCGATTATTAATAATATCCAAATATTATTAAAATATCGGGACTATAAACCGGATCACAGCGCGATCGGACGGTTATCGTCGCGTGGCAACGCGATACCGTAATGCGTCGTATCGCTCATTTTCATGTACATACGGACCACGCTAGGTACTCGAATGAATCATGCCGGCCGGAATGCGATGTAGCAACGCTCACTACACAGTGCTTTTCTCTCCATGCTTCGCCTTGTGGATCGGTAAAGGGTGAAGGCGCCGCGGCACGTCCGCAACACACGCTTCGCCGGTTTTCTTTCTCTCTCTCTGTCTCTCTTTCTTCTTCCTTCCATCCGTTCGTCGTTTCCACCTCCTCGGAAGTCGCCCGGATGCGTGCCGCGCGATGTTGTTGCGTCACGTTCGACCCGGTGCGATTCGCGCGGAGCCGAGTAGAAAACAGGTTTTTGTGCACTGACAGCTCGCCTTTTTATAAATATATGTATTTTATTTTATATAAAATATATTTTATATATATTATTATTCGGTTATATTTTCTTTTTAAATTTTTTGTATAATTCATATTCATATATATATAAGTGACAAATGGAATATTTTGCGTGCGTGTGCGTAGCTTTCTCTGCAAATTGATATTTTTAAGCATCTCGGGGAAGGATACTTTTGACGTTCCGATACTTTACACACAATGTGATTTATTCTGAAGCCTTCGAGAAAAAATACTCTGAAAATCTAAAAAAAAATTATACTTTTTTCATAGATATATTCACATAAAAAGGACATAAATTCAAAGATGCTCTTGGCTGTTCTATGAAAAAAATTAAAAAAAAAAAAAATACCAAATAAAAATAGAAATAATAAAATACAATTCGTGTGACAACTTTGAAATACTCGGTCTCCTTTAAACTTATGTAAAACCAGTAAAACTTGTCGTTTTCCGACTTCAATTCGCCCGTGAAAAATTCTGCTGTCATCGTCGCGACGTTATATAATTCAAAAACATAATTTAAGAGCCAGGTTTCCAGGTGGTGAGAATATTAGCTATGATTCATCGTGTCGCATAGAAAATATTAAAATCCGTGTAAATACTCTTAAACGTGACCTTGGTCAACCTAGCTATTTGCTGGAGAGGCCCATGATCCTCTTGTCCATTAGACTCGAACGACCCCGTTTGTTTCCTCGTTTCGCGCCCAAGAGCGCAGCTAATTCTCAAAAATAGCACGTGTTTATTACGCTAATTAACGCCGTCGTTATTTCGGGTGCGATGTGGCCCAACCCAGAAAGAAAATGGTAAAAGTAGCTATCATTTAAGACATCTATTAGAGAGTGACAAAATCAGCTGATTATTTTCTGTTTTCATATAACGCAATAAATGAGCAATATTGATATTTTTAAATAATCTACGATATTGATGATCAATAATTATATTTAAAAACGAAAATTATAAAGAGGAAATATAGTATCATGTAAATATATATAGGGTAAGAAAATTAGAGGTGAATCAGATATGTAATAATTTCGTATTATATTTATTGTATATTGCAATTTTTTCTTCAATCAATAATATGTATTATTAAATTCTTGATCTTTTTATATCGTATGTTTGTGTGTGTGTGTGTGTGTGTGTGTGGTCTGCAAAATAAATTTGACCTACATACATTTTATTTATATACTAAATATTTGCATGTAAAATGTAAATTTAAATAATGTTCTTTTCATATATAAAAAAATTCGCTAAAGTACAAATATTATAAGTTTCAAGTTTTTTTTATAGCAGAAATTATATAGTCTGAATAAATATAAAATTGATGAGAAAAAATAGTTTTATGTCAAGTTATATATTTGCGGTTGTTTGTTCTCTCTAGCTATGTTATGACAACATTTTAACCGCGAAACAGAAACGCGTTATTGTGGTGCGCATGTCATTTAAAATTTATGAAAAATTAAATTAACCAATATTTTTTTAACTTTTAGTATTAAAGTAGATTTGAGTGGCACAGAAATAATTTTTTTTTTATTTAATGTAATATATCGCATTTAATATATTTTATACATATAATATATATTCTTTGTCTAAAGTTCCTTTCTTGAATTAATAATAACACTGTTTCAGTCATTTTTCTGAAATTCCTTAAATATGACAACACGACGACATATCGTTTCGATTGATCCTGGTTAAAAAGGAAGAAAGGCTTTTTATTGCATATCATAAACGAAGCTTATTGAATATTTCATACTCTTTGCGTTTCTCCATATTTATATTTACGAAATAACATTCTCTCATCGACATAAACAATCGCGCGAGAAGATCAATCGTGCTGATTAAAAAAGAAACTTTCTACCACTGGTGAAAGCAGCGATTGAAAGCAATGGTATAATTTCGATGAGTTCAATCTTCAGTACCGCAGGTACAGAAAAATTATATCGCGAATTAGGAATCGCGAATATCACGAGGGTGACGTTCCGTGATGAATCATCGGGTGTCATCGGTTATTTTCGAAAATGATCGTACGCATTACATTGTATTTATTACCAGAGTTTAAAACGATTGCCATCTGTAAAAGATGGAGAAAAAAAAGTAATTTTTCTCTTTTATAAAAATTGATCGGTTCATAAAATAAAAATTCCGAAATTCTGCGTCGCAGAAACCGAATGGACACCCCATATAAAATGTACGATGGAGCAGCCGGCTGGCTGGCGTACGAGGGGTGACATGAGTCATCCTCGCTCGCGCCGGGGCTCGGTGGTGGCGACATCCGGTGGCGGGGGATGGTAACGAACCGGCGAGCGAGAAGACGCCGGCGACGAGAGGATCAGTCGTAATACGCCACGCCCGGTATAAGGTCGTGTAGCATCGAACGATTTGAACATTAACTTGGTCCGCGCGCGACGTCCGCCGCCGCGGTCAGTTATTACTCCTTTTGTCACCTGGAACACCTGTGTGTGTATACTGCGTCGCGTCCCCGCGGTAGGAGAGCGTAACGTTCGTCTCGCCGATCGGAATCTGCGTGAAATTCCGCCGCCAGTCTTCCTCGCGACAGTTTTAATTCTCAACGGCACGAACTTACGAGTGGACTTGCGAACCTTTTTTGTGGAATCCTGCTACCTGAGTCCGTCCGGCCGGTACATCGTCGCTTCTAACAGAGCGTGAGTCATCGCTACAAATTTTTTTTTTTTTGTATGTTTATTTTTTATCCTCGTCCTCATATCGAACGCGTTCGAAAATTTCAAATTATTATCCATGATGAACCTTTTTTTTTTGTCTCTTCGACGAGATCGAAGAGAGTGACTTTGCAAAAAGGGAAAATATTTAGATTAAGAGAAAGAGAGAGATAAATATTTTAGAAATTTTCTCAAAAACGGAAAGATTATAAATTTTCTCTATATTCTGAACGATTGAGTCTATACATTGTTTTGATACTTGGATAACATAACGACCTTTGATAAGCGTGTAACGAACAAACCGTTTGAAATATTTCAAATTTAATGACTCTTTTCAGAGCCCATCTGTTTCTCATATTTAGCAATGTCAACGGAAATATTTGATCTTGAAATATCGAACATAAACCGTTTTCATTTTTCTGTTTAAAGAATCTTTTCAACGAAAAAAAAAAATAATAAGCTTTTTACAATACTTAAAATTTCGTCACAACGGCAGTATAGACCTCGACATATCGCGATATGAGTAAAACGAATAGTCGGCAATCTCATAAATGAGATAATCGAATATTTTCCGATGATTATGAAAATAATATATGTTACAAATATATATTGTAAAGTATTTGGAAGATACTCGATGTCGCAGACACACACGTCGAAATCTGGAATTTTTTTCCCCTTGGTAACAGCGCAAGACACGGAAAATCAGATATCGCCTTCTTCTTGATGATTGATTTGTGCGCGGTATAAGAGAACCTCCGAAAATACATTGAATAATACTAACAAAAAAAAAGTAGAAGATAAAATATTTTTATATTTACCAACGATAAATTCTCTTATTTATCGTATGATATATCCTCTGAAAATAAATTATATTATAAATTATACGTTTATTGAAATCGGAATAATATGAAATAATATAAAAATTAAAAATCTTATATTTATTTAAGAGCTATATTATTTAATTTTTTTATTATTTTTTTTAATGCGAATAAAAAAAATTTTGTGTAAATGCTATGTACTAAAATAATCGAGGACTATTGAGCTTTTCTCATAACATTTTAACATCCCCTAATATACTTTATTTTCCGGATCAAATAGCGTTACGAGAAAATAATTCGTACAGACTCATCCACGAATCAATCACGAATAAAACCGGACATTAAGATATGTCGCGCGAAATATATATTGCGGCGTCGCCACGCAGAGTTTAAAGTTTTTTAGAATTTTTTTTTTTAATCAGCTGATATACGTCATAGCCTAGAGTCTCTTGTAAAACGTTGATTTTACTTTGCACGGCGCAGCCTTAGACGAACAGGCAGTCGGCTCTGATGAACATTGGTTCAACGATCGTTCCGCGAGCGAGAACCTGGATACAATACTTACGCTCGTGCCACCTACATAATTCATATCGGTATGTAAGAGCCGAGCGTTTTGACGAGGAGAAAAAAAAGAGAAACCGCGAACGATGTTCTGCCGTGGAGAGAATTCGTGACCGAGACGATTGGCCGCGCGAAATTCCGATCGGTCAGAATCCCGAGATCAAGAGAGCGGATGTAGAGGAGTAAGCACCGTTTTCTTTTTCTTTTCCTCTCTCATAGCCTAACGCGGCATCCCGACACGCGTAATCCAATATTTCCGTGTAATTTATATCGCCGTGCGTTGGCTGCAAAGAGAGCCCGTACATCCGCGCTTGGCACAGGCTTCTCGTCCGCGATAAAAAATTTACTTTATCTTCAATGCTTAAAGAGGAACTGAACGGATCACACAGCTAACGTCAAAAGTTAAATAAATCTAAAGTTAATAAATCTAATACGTTTCGAGATAAATTCATGAATTTGACATTGCGCAAAGCGCAACACACTTTTAGTCTTTTAAAATATAAAATTAATAATTAATGTATGAATTTTAATTTTTGAATTAAAGATTTGCTCTGTGGAATATAATTGAATCTCAAAATCTCTTTGTTCAAGTATAATTTGTTTTGTATTTCTAAGATTTAATTCGCAAATAAATAATTTTATTATTTTACTTAAAAATTAGGGATTAGGAAGAAACATTATTTTATTTGTCTAAACATCCGCTATTTGATTATTTAACACCATCTAATTATCATGTTACATATCGTTAACTAATATTAGGATTATGGCTGTTCATATAGCTGTCATATAACAATAGGTTTATTATCGAGTTCAGCCTATTGTAGGGTCGTGAACTGTGGCGTGCGATATCGCGATACGAACTTTTCATTCATGGTCTTTATCATAGTTTCACTATCAATGCATATAGCCAGTTTGTACTATAAGTGACCTTAGGTCGTCACATTGAAACGCGGTTAGAATCTATTAATCTTCTTTAAGGGAGGGCCCATTCATAGTAAAATTTTCTCTAAGATTCTTTCAGAATCTAATTTAAATTCCGGTATGTGTATTTGAATTTTATTTTATTCCTCTCTAAACTTTTTCTTTCTTAAAATATTAAATATGCTAAAGAAAAAATAATGTAAAAATAAATTAACAATAAGAATTAGATATATCGAAAGATGGGGCATGAAATAGAAAAAAATATATATATATTCCTTAGATCTGAATAAATGATATTTATGTAGAATCAATAATATTTCTTTACAATTTATACAAATTTATTAATATTTAACGTGCTAAAAACTTAGTTGAGAGTTAAACGGGAATAAGAGTCGTTCTGTGACATCATTTGCGCATGTTCGTTTTTTTACCCTCTTTGCGACTAACAATGCGACAAGCGTTAATTGAATCCTCGAGTACGGACAATAGCGCGACCTGCCGATTTTATTCTTTTCGCTTTTTTTCCCCGATATAATCCTGTCCTGCGTAAAAAATGAACGAAATTTTAATTTTTGTGGAAATATTACGCATATATATATATATATATATATATATATATATATATATATATAATATATACCGGGCGTATATTTATCATTGGTACACCCGATTATCGATCGATGGAATATCAGTCCTGATGGTTTTCGATGCTCTCATCAGTATACCATATCCGGATATACTTTATACGACCGTTGACATTGATTATTTCGGTGAATCTCATGGGATGCAATTGTTTAATTTCTATTTTTTTCTCAAGGGATCTCGTTCGCGAGACAGAAAAAGATAAAGCGACAGAAACATAAAGGAAAATAATGGAGACCGATGGAAAATTAGCATCTCTCTCTCGCCCAGATGGCAAGCGAATGCTCTCGCAACTTAATAAAGTCACTAGAGCGCGAATGCAAGAGAATGAAAGAGAAGACGACGAGAGGTGAGCGGCAACGGACACAGGGAGAAAGGGCCGGGAGGGTGAGGGGGTAGAGGGAGAAACGAAACGGGCGAGGCGGTGGATGAAGGGGCGAGGAATGAGAGGGAGAGGACTACGCAGGCGTCGATAGTCGGTGTAGGTCAACGTCCTTTCCGCCAGGGCCGACATGATATTCGCAGATGCCGAGACTATATGTATAGTGTATCGTGAAATTTCTGACAAACTATAGATATGTGTCATTTGTAGAAAATTTCCCTCTCTCTCTTTCTCTAAAAAAATACAAACAATTAAAGAATACCATAAGATACGAAAATGCTTACGATTTTGTACCAAAGTCAAAATTTTGATTATATTTTTACACGTCTGTGAATTCTGGAGGATTTTAATAGATTTAATTTAGATAGGAATGTATCTTCCGTAAAAAAAATTATTTAATTTGTGTGTCATTGATCTATATCAAAAATGTAAATGACAAAAATTTTTATTTTGTAATAGCAATATTAGTGGATAATGTACATATTTATATTTTACAGGAAACGATATATCTGTAATATTTGCAGGATGGTTTCTTGAACGCGATCGCGTGATGATCTTCGAGCGTGTGTTATTCACGAACCATTGACTTTGCCAACTATAAACCGTAGCCGCACTTTTATTATTCGATGACTCACGCCGATAAGCTAAATAATAACATATCTATTGAAAAATACATTTGCCTTTGCTTCCGTTTCTTGCGTGCGTCTCCTTTTTTATAATATTTTTATGATATTGATGCATCTTGATCTGGATTATTATAATATCTCTCTTGTTACGTCAAGAAATAGATAAAACATCAAACAATTCTTCTATCGCAATTTAATTGCCGACGTAATACAATTTTGATTCGAGAAAATATATGTAAAAAGTATACGAAACTAAAATGTAGGCACACCCATAAAAAATCTTTGAAAAAAAATATGTTGTAAAATTACTTGCAGAATGTAAATTCCGTCACAGATTTTTTGGTAGCGGAAAACCCAACAACGGGATCGTAAGATTTACGTACCGTTTTATAATTACGCTCCTGACAATAATATTGTAGCAATTAAAAAGTAATCATAGTCAAGACGAGGGACGAAAATTTTTTAACGAATATCTTTCTATCTTTGCAGACGATCTCAAGCACGTGCATCAGGCGCTACTGCAGAGCGCTAAACGCGCGGGCTCCTTGGACAATATCACTGTAATCGTTGTGTTTTTGACATCACCAGTCGAGATCGCCTCGCGGCATTCACTCCTGAACTATCAACTACTGAATGGTGCTACGCCGAATCTACTATTGAACAACATGGACCCGAATAATCCGATGTCATCGAATTCCGGCCAGTTCGACGTAAACGCTGCCTTTATTAAGCAGCAGCAGCAGCAATCGACCGACGAAATCGAAAATCTGCTGCTGCATTGTGATTTAAATCGCGGGATGACCAGGAACGGCAAACATCAGGACGGTGATGGCAACGATGACGATGACGATTACGGTGATTTGGGTCCGGAGACCGACGTCGACGCCGGCGAGGACGCGATCGACGGTAATCCCTCCGTAGAGCCTCTTATTATATCATCCTCGTCGTACGAATTTGTCTCCGATAAGTCGTCGATGGAAACCGAGGTCGACAACGAGGGCAATAACAAGGAGAAGGAGGAGGATCTACTTAATCGCGACAATGCAAACATCTGTCCGAGTCCGGTGGACTCGGTGAAAAACAACGTGTCCGACGATCGTGACATATTGAGTGACAAGGACGTTCTTTGCGATGAAAGGCCGCGTAGCAACAATGACGGCGACAACGATGACAACGAAGCGCGCGTGGAATCTACTACTGGCACGCATACCCTCGTGGACGATGACAAGTCGCCACCCTCGCCACGAGATGCTAGTAAGTGCACCTTGTCCGTTGTAAAGACTCGCCTGTGCGCCGCGATGGTATACGGTTACGCTTATCGCGCGGTAAGCAATCTGTTTATGTCGTTGACGAATTACATTTCGGCCTCATTCGCTGCTCACGTTTTCGGTCTACGCAGGAAATGAATGATCTTTGCCAAAGATCATAAAGGATAATATATATGTATATATATATATTTTATATATACATATATAATCTTATGTGTATCTATATCTTATATATATATATTATGACAAACGATTAAATCGACACAATGTAAATTATAGATTTTCGTCGTCGCATGCGACATCTGTGATGAGATTTCACTAGTCATTATGCATCACGCAGCACAAAGCATTTCATTAAAGAACGATGCGAAATACATGAATATCTTGAATGCCGAAAGAAATATTATAATAAATTCTTTGTACAGGATAGAGCAAAGAAGATGTTTGTATCGCTTGCTGATAATATCGCTTACTTCGATACTACGAGAAAAATGCATCTGTTGTGTAAGATAAACTACCATTATTTGACGTTTCTCGCAATATATACAATTTTTCGCATCGTATATATAGAAAAGTAAAATTGAAATATATTTTTAATAAATTAAAATATATTTCTATACGATTTATACAATATTACTAAAAATAGAATGCGTTTTGTAATAATTTTCATGTTCGTAATCCGTAAACGTTTGTGTTCTCCTTTTATTTTATTCTTAGTATATCAAAAATATGGCAACTATTTTATTTTTTGATTGATAGAATCTTAAAACAGTAATCTTATCAGAGTAATCTTATCAGAATATAAGTTCAGTTAGAACTATTATTTTTTTTTTCCTAGAAGAAGTTACATCTTTCCTTTTTTATACTTTATACATGTATGTTACTAGCATTTTTTACTTTATACATGTATATTACTAGCATTAACAGGCTTATATATCACAACAGCATAATCACAATTGATCGACAAGTTTTTTTCATTGATGGCAGAAAGAATTAGTTTTTTTTTTCTATAAACTGATAAAACCAATTTGATTGTAAAAACAATTTAATTGTTACGATTCATGTGCTAATCTGATAAACAACAAAACTTCAAAGTTCGCGAATTAACGGAAGTAACGAATATGTCAGCAAAGATACTGTACGAGAAAACCTGTTTCTCTAATTGATTTTATTTAATCCGCATCGGCAGCAAATTGAAATGCAATGTAGGTAATAAAAAGCAACTTTTAATTGTTATTATTTTCTTGATTAGCGGAAATATCGAATATCGACTAGACGACACTAGCGTAAACTAAACGATGTAAATTTTTATATTATCAGATATGCAATTTTCTAAAAGCTTATTCTATTTGAAAAGAAAAAGAAACCGTTCTGAGTAATGGTTATTATAGGACAGAAGAATAGATAATACCCTCATAGAGAAATAATAAATAATAAACGTATATTTCAATTTTTAATTATTAGGTTGAGAAAAAAAGTCAAAATTATTACATATTAATTAGTATATTAAAAATGATTTCTTGATATCGAAAAATTTCAAATCTTTACGATCTATATGTATCTCTAACAACATATTTACATGTAAAAAAAACGATGTTTTTACGACATTTATTTTTGCTATATTTCTTTTTGACTATATTTCTCTATATTTGCTATATTTCTACAAAAATTGTTACTGTATTTTCTATCAATTATGTTCGATATTTCTTATCGTCGATGAAATGACGCTTCCGGTAATATCCAATTTGTATAATTTATTCTTTTCGAATAATCAATAGACACGCCGATAATACAATGATTCTCCATTAGCGTTATCGCCCAGCAGTCTTAGATAATTAAACAAGTACCATCATGTATAATGTCACACATAAGAAATCCCGTTATGTTACTTTCGAATTGACCGCGTCGGCGTTCGAAGGCACGCTCGCATCCTCGCGATTGGCGGCTGCGCCGCGTTCGCGTCGCGGATAGGTGAAGGCACGGCCAATCGGACGGCGTGTCGCCAATTGTCGCCGGTCGCGTAGAAGGGGTCCACCGACAGTTCTTCTTCGAGCCTCCGTACGGTTTGTGAATGTTCATCCTTCGTGTCGCTTTCGTGTGCATTTTCGCAGTGCTCGCGTATTAAAGTCGATTCCTTCCATCGGTTATATCACCCAGGCGTGCCACCGTCATCGTCGCGTTTTCCGCGAGGAATACAGACACGCACGGACTCACGAACATCTCCGAGGTACGTTGTAGCCTTGCATACGCGCGACCCCATCGTTGCCGGGAATCCAAATTGCGTATTATTTAAATTAAGGACATTGCCGGCCGGCACTGGCGCAATCTCGACGGTGACGTAATTAAAATTTATCGAAGTGGTAGGGAACATAGAGGGGGATTAAAAAGAAATTATTGCGCGATAGATGATTATGCGTAGAAATTTTTGCCCACAATAGAGGGAGGGGGCAGCGATCGACGACATACCGATTTTGAACTTCAGACTGTTTTTCCTTCTCTCTCTCTCTCTCTCTCTCACACACACACACACACACACACACTTTCTCCTTTTTTTTTCTGGAAAGAAATTAATTTCTATATGTTGGATCGAGGCCTGCTCCCTCTAGTCTCTAACTCTTTGGTTTCCGCCTTTCATGCGAACGAGAAAAAGAAAACGAAGAGAGTCTGCGGAGAAGGAGAGGGAGAGGAGAAAATAGTATATTCTCCGTCGCGCCGCATCATACAAGGCGTGTACAAAAATATCGTGTTGTGAAATCGTGTTGTGTATTATTCTGTCGTCATCGGCGTTGAGAACGAGGTCATAATTAGGTTCGCGATGTCTTTTACACATTGTCGAATGCGGCAACACTTTGTCTTTCATCGAGACAGTTGGAGATTACTTTGATGAGTTCGATGCGTAAAAAAAAAACGCGAAAATGAAAATCCCTCATCCGATGAACAGAAACCCAGCGCTTTTCCGACATCAAATGATATCGAGACTGAAAATTATCTCGGGCTTGAGCCACTAAAATTCTTTCTTGGCCGATGCGGATTAAAATTCCTTAACTTTGCCAAAGAAAATTAATTTTTTTTTTTTAAATTAAGATACCTAAATGCATTTTTGTAAAGATTAAGAATATCTCTGACGCAGAAAATTCCCGAAATCTTCCGAAGGAAGAAAGTAAAGAAATAATTTAAATTGCGCTTAAGAAATTAAGAATGATTTTACGAATAATATATTTAACATTTTGAAATTTTGCTGAAGCTTTTCAGACCTCTTATTGTATATTTGACAGAGAGATTGCACCTTATCTTCGATATTAGTTCAAATCGTAGAACTATTGTGCGTATACCGAGCATAACACACAACGAAACGAATATCAGACGCGAGAGGAAGAAAGAGAAAGAGAGAGTCGGAGCTTCATAATTTATAAATTACAACAACGATCCATACGAGATTTGCGGAAAAAATGATTAATGTGACTTTCCTCTATCAGTTTTGCGATACAATTAATTCGCCAATCGCGTGTCTTTCCTGCGTCACGCGTCTTTGCTGTCTCTATTTTTAGATATGAACGCAGTTCAGTTTTAACGTTCCCAATATCGTCTTCCAAATTTTAAGGTGATGTGGTACAAAGTAATTGAATATCCTTCTGCTGTCAGTCTTATCTGAATTGCTGAATTTAAGCGAATCATCGTGACGCAGAATACGATGCGTTATTTCAGCGTAGTTTGCAGGTTTAAATTTTTTTTTATTTTTAAATCGCTTTCGAATTTCATGAGTTTGCCAATTTTTCCTATTTTTCAACAGATATTCGCACGATAAAGTTTCGCGATAAGATTTGCGAGATCAGGTTAAATCGAGATTAAAATGAGAGGAGTCGTATTACGGAAAAAGAAAGATGACAGGAAACGCGAACGTGACTAAAAGAACACATTTATCTGCTCTTTGCCTCTCTGTCACAAATTGCATTCGGTGCATTTTTTTTTCCCCAAAGCAAAGCAGGAATTTATCGCTATAACATTAACCGACTGTTGTGATAATATTGTACTTTGACATTTTTTCTTTGATTTTAAATTGTACGAATAAATTTATATAAACATGCAACAGTATTCGCAGATTACTGCACGTGAAATTCTGATGAAATAAGCATCTTTTTTTTTTCTTTTTTGTGTTTATGTAAGGCAAAAGTCTAAATTATTTTTCTCCATCTTTTTCTTCATCGATGAAAAACAGATTAGTAAATTTTATAGATTTTAAATAGAGATAGCTTTTTTGATGTGTCTTTTAAAGATTGTTGATTTTATAGAGGCAGGAATTGCTGCCTGGCAAGGAGACGCTATGCAAAAACGACGTTTAAATCAACGAATGTGACGTTAAGCAATCATAACAATAACATTAAAACAGATAACAGACTTTTTTTTAGATTTTAATAACGATAATTTAGCACTATCTATTTATCTCTCTCTCTCTCTCTCTCTCTCTCTCTCTTTCTCTTACAGTCATATGCTGCCGCTCAATTTGTGCTGGGATTTGCTTTCTGGTGTATCTACGCTTTCTGCGCTTCCTTTCTCTCTTTCATCAAATGCACAAGCGTAACTAAATTCTGCCCATATTTTACTTGAAAAAAAAAAAAAAAAAAGATTGCAGTTAAAAAAGTCGCGCGTTTCGAATGAGCGCGAATAAGCGCGACTTTCGATTTAATAAGAGAAAAATTATTACTGGCCAGTTGGCTCGATGAATTTGCATGACCCCTATATTTTTTCTTAAATAAACGCTTAGTAATTTTACTTAGATAACTATTTGTGGAATATATAATGACAATGTGTTTGCGATAACTCTCCGTTGCCGAAGCGAACGAACGAGAATACGACGCCAATATGAACGCTACTAATGTCGACTATTTAAACTTGCCATTTATAGAGAATAATTATGAGGTCTATTACCTTTTTTTTTTTTTACCAGGCTTTAAACTTTTCACCAGTCATATCGGCGAGTTGGCCTGTATGCGCGAGTGCCATTTTGTTTCTCTATTCTTATCTTCTTGAAATGAAACATTATTTAAGATGTAAAAAGAAATAGTAAAAAGTTACAGTTTGTATGCTATTTTTCCACTATCTTGCCTATTGAAATAGTTTCCAATATAACGAACTTTATTGCAATCCTTGTATATATTTTTTGGAATTTATTAGAACTGTATGATGTAGTATCGTTGGAATTTATATGAGATATCGACGAAGTTGAAGGAAAAACCGAATATTCAGGATGTCTAATCTCTGAAAAACTTGAAATTTTCAAGGATATCTATTGTATCTGGAAATACCAAAAAGTCATTATGGAATTTTATTGGAACTCAGGGAATTTTGTAAAAAATTCTTTTTTTAATAATTTTGCTCTCATATTGTAAGTAGTTGGCAAGTGAACATTGTGTGTTTAAAATATATTATAAATATATAAATATATAATAGTTATCTCTCTTATTTATACATATTCAATTTTAACAAAATATTGAATATGCAGTACGTTCTTTATTATTATATAATTTTTAGTGATAAAAAAAAATGAAATTGTTATGTAAGTGAACAATGTTTATCATGCGAAAGCTATTCAGTTCTTTTTAATACAAATCTAGCATTTGAAGCTTAAGTGGCTTTTCATATAATTGAAAGGCATTAGAAAACATACAATAAAAAAACTTATTTTAAAAAGTTGTGCCAAAAAATCTTTAAAATATTTTCTTTTTGTGGAATTTTGAACAAAAAATATCTGAAAAATTATGGAATTTTTTTTTTCAAGATTTGAGTGGACACCTTGATATATTTTGTGCGAATTTACATTTCCAGTCAACGTTTTGAAAACTTTGACACATATGGTGGCGGCGAAACGCGTTGCGGGATATTATTATCCGAATTCGTGTGGACCAGCGCACTTTAAACGGATTCAAAATGCGTTAGAAACGGTAGAATGCGTGGGAGAGAGAACCTTCGTGAGTTGGCGCGAGTTTGCATTGGTGGCAAAGAGACTTGGAACGGAATTAAGAGGAGATTAAGCGAGCGTAGGCTGCGTTTTTTTTAAGCGTCCTTTAACCAGTTTTCACGTAGCGCTTTTTTCCTGGCTTCGGCCAGGTGGGCCCGACATTCTTATCTCTCTCGGCTGCATTTTTTTACACACTCGTACCGAGTGCTTTGTTCGCCTTCCTCTTCGCGTTCCACAAGCTCGTGCCCTCACTTGATTTTTTAATCCTACGAAGATACGCAGTACGAAAATTTCACGCAAATATCTCTATTTCGAGAATTTGCTCTTTCGCTCTTTCTGAAATTTGTAAGAAATGTCAGAATATTTTTGATAGATGGATCAAAATATATTAATAATTATAATGAGAATTTTACAATAATAATAAACATAGGATTGTAAGTCTAATGAAGATTTAATAGTCAATATATTATTGATATAAAATTTATTATCGATTCATGAAATCATTGTATCTTGACAGTATTAAATTTACAAACTGACGGATTTACTTTATTATACGCTGTTCATAATCACATTCATAATCATATTAATGTTGATTACTATTTTAAAATTAATTTTCTATGTTTTATTGGACATATTAATTATCTTGAAAAAATATCGCATTCTATATTCTCAGAAATATGACATTATTTTGGAAATCTTTCTTTGTGAAAATTGAAATCCTGAGAACAGAGTTGTGTTGAGGCCAGGATACTGTTCGAGAGTCAAGTGCAAAGTGTAAAAAAAATATAAGAATTTTTATTGCGTAAATGTTCAAAAATAAATTTATCGAGCACGATTGTCGAATCTGTTAATTGATTCCTTGATCCTATCTATTTTATCGCTTCACGCAGAAATATTCGACCGCTAGAACGGAAATGTTAGGACATCTTTCAGTCATCTCGCACCGCGCTACTCCGAGAAATATTTTAAAAAAGTGCAATCGAGAGAAGAGCCGACTCCATTCCGCGAATGGATGTTGATCGATTCGACGATTTCCAAGACCTGGTCCAACCGGAGCGGGGTCACTCTCCTCTAATCGTCACGACGCGGTGCACAGGTGGGTGGCGACGATAGCGGCGGCAACGGTGTATAGGAGGGGTGTGAGGGAAGAGGGGAAAGGGTGGGGGCGGGAGAGTGCTCCGGGGGCTCTGTGGACTAGATCGATAATGCATCTCTTGACGGGCGTAGTTCCTCTTAGTCACCGAAGGGCAATCGCTCTCGCGAGGAAGATATCCGTCGTTTTACAGCCGTCGTCTCCCGGCTGCGTGTCGAAGAGGAGGTTAGTAGTGTCGGCTCATCTATCGAGCATTAACGTGTAATGAACATGTTAGATTAAACCAGAGTAGCGGAATGCAGAATCAGTAGTTGATAATTTCTAGTATTTTATTGAATAATTTTCCTTTTTATTTCCAATGATAAATATCGTCAAAAATTTCAATAATTATTCTTAAGGATTATATGATTGTGAAATAAAATTATAATTATCTTCATGACGAAACATTTAATGCGAGAATGAAAGAAATTTATGATTTGTACATTTGTGATAAATGAGAATGATACGATGTAGCATAACGAATTGATTATTTGACTTTTTAATTTTTTTTGATGTTTATTTCAGAAACTCTTCACCATGCATTGATTTCTGAACCGAAGAATATAGAGGAGAGCGAAGAAGAATCTGAGGAAGAGTGGGATTCTAACGATTCGAATAAGGAAAAATATTTGTCGATATTTCGGATTCACAAACCTGGCCATTCCGATAAATGTGAAGGATTAAAAGGCAATAATTGTTCTTCATCTAACGACGATGTAAATATAATCTGCATTATTGTTTTCTCATGGAAGAATTTTTGTCATTCGATATAAGAATATGCATTTTGAATAATTTTGCTTTACTTTTAGATAAGTTTGGACGAATACTGCGACGGAAACATGGCTTTTCAACTAAATCCGGAGGCGGTTGAGTTCGTGCCGTTGTCACCACCACTGATTAATAAATTGCAGGATTATGCCCTTAGCGGTTCTCCTTTAAGAAAGACGTCGATGGATAATATCTATGTACCGACCCAAGCCGAATTCGAGGCAGAAATAAACCAGCGACCGAAGGAGATCGGTCAGAATTTTGTGTGCGATGACCTGCACGGATCATGTGAGAGCAATTTGCCGGACACAAACATGTCTGAGATCTCGACCAAGGCTGAGGTGGATGATGAATCGATGGCGCGTATCGTGTCTACAACGCAATGGCAGATGGGTAACTCTTCTCAGTGGAGTGCAACGACACATAATGATGCAGAGTCCGACTCGGAGGAGTACGAAATCGTCAACATGGATAATCCTATGACGATTTCGTTCACTCCGGGTGACTTCGAGGTGGCGTTTGAGAAAGGCGTCGATCTGAATGCCGTGCACGATCTGAATGACAGTTCAGACGATGCCGAACATATTAATACGCCGCCGCGTTCACCCGGTGGGTTGTGCGTGAATGAGAGTGCACGTGCGGATACACCCTTGGATGATAAGGCACCAATTGATGTTTTGTGCATATCATCGACACCACATCCCGCGGATAATCAATCAACACGTACTGCCACTTCCGAATGGGACGAAGCAAAAGTGCTCTCAGTCGAAGCGGACGGATTCACTCCTCTCCCGTATGATCTTTGTCGGAAATCAAGTATACCCTCCTCTATTAATAATCTAACAGATAAGTCCCAATGCATGTCCATTGAATCTAAATTTACGAATTCTGATAAATTCAAGTCTGCGAGCTCCGTGGAAGAAGATATTTCGAAGGAAATGTCATTAAAAACAAATGAAAATTTAGTTGATAACCAGCAACCAATAGATTCATCTAAAGAAAATTATAACGAAACATTTGAATTACTAACTACCGAACCTGAAATCGTAAAATTGACAGATAAGTTTGATAAAATACAAAATGAAGGAGAACAAACAAGTTTGTATGAAAAAGATGATAAAACACAATCTAAGCCATTAGATGAAACTATGAAAGTAAAATCAATCGAATGTGTTCCATCTGAGATAGTAGAAACGATAAACGAAGAGCAACTGACAACAGAGAAAATGAACAAGAAGGATATTACTGATAATAGCGAAACAAAATGTAATGAACCTTCTTCAGAGAGTGTGCTAGAGTCGGAACGTTCTGACACAGAAATAAAACATCTGGAATTATCCGACAAAGAAATGGAGTATCAGCGTGCTGAACAGAGAAGACTAGCGCAGCCGAATATTGATACTGATATAGAATTTTGTTTGGAAAGTTCTCATGAATTTAAGCCATCTAATTGGACAGATTTTTACAAAACAGGTAGTAAATCAATGCTGCTTGAAGAGGATGAACCATATCAATGTAATAAATCGTACGAGTTAGCTACGGGACATCAACAGTCATCAGAAACTCCCGAAAAAGACAATAAAAATGATAAAAATGATAAAAATGATAAAAGCGACGATGATGCCAAACCTGCCAATGCAGATCCATCCGATTTAGAGAAAGATTCCACGGAGAAGCCAATGCAACCTGAAAGTCAAACACATGAGCAAAACGCGGAGTTGCCTTGTACAAGCAATGCGCAAACCGAGCAAGAGCTAATAGAAATAGAAGCTGCATCTGCGAATGTCGATGAGATATCTGAAAAACAGATTGCATCGGAAGATATTTCTATGAATAAGCAAGAAGAGATCAAATCGTATCTTGATCTTTGCGAAGAAACCACAGAAACATTGCCAGACGACACAATGACAATGAAGACGGAAACAGAAATTACATCGACATCATCGTCTAACGCAGTCAGTACGACGACCGCACAAGAAACCACAATATCGTCGTCAGTGCAGCCGGACCTCGCGCAAGAATTTGTTGCGACTCATCCTAAGCAGCTTGTGGACGAAGAAAAACTACAGGGGCAGCCAAATATTGATACTGATATAGAATTTTGTTTGGAAAGTTCTCATGAATTCAAGCCATCTAATTGGACAGATTTCTACAAAACAGGTAGTAAATCGATGCTGCTTGAAGAGGATGAACCATATCAATGTAATAAATCGTACGAGTTAGCTACGGGACATCAACAGTCATCAGAAACTCCCGAAAAAGACAATAAAAACGTTAAAAATGATAAAAACGATAAAAGCGACGATGATGTCAAACCTGCCAGTGCAGATCCATCCGATTTAGAGAAAGATTCCACGGAGAAGCCAATGCAACCTGAAAGTCAAACACATGAACAAAATGTGCAATTGCCTTCCACATTAAACAGTGCACAAACCGAGCAAGAACTGATAGAAATAGAAACTGCATCTGCGAACATCGATGAGATATCTGAGAAACAGATTGCATCTGAAGATAGTTTTACGAAGGAAGAGACTAAGCGACAAGAAACCGCGAAAGCATTGCTAGACCTAACAAAGGTGATCGATTTTAATACATATACTAATGCTGCTACAGAGGCTGCGGCCGCTACAACGACCACCGTAAGTACAAAGGCAAAAGCAACAACGACCTCGACAAAACGTTCAACTAAAACGACGACGACGACGTCAACAACGAAGACGGCAACGAAAATTACGCCAGCATCGCCATCCAAAGCAGTCAGCACAACAACCGCGCGAATAACCGCAACATCACCGCCAGGCCAACCGGCTCTCGCGAAGAAATCCGTTGCGGCTCGTCCTAAACAGCTGGTGGACGGATCGACCAAAGCTGCGGCAATTTCAAGTGTTGGTAGTAAAGTCACTGGAACTAAGACAACGACATCGTCTAAAAATGTGACAACAACGACGAAGACTAGTCTCTCGCCGCGCGTTAGTACAACAAAATCGAGAACAAGCACTGCCTCCACTGCCTCATCGAAATCGAGCACATTGTCAGCCGAGAAGAAATCAGCGACAAATCTCGGTGAGACAAAGCCCGTTGGTAAAGTCACCGCCACCACTTCCAAACCAACAAGTACGAAAACGACGACCACAAAGATCACACCTGTCAAATCAATGTCGTCAACAACCACGACAACGTCTAACGTAACGTTGAAACCGAGATCTACGTCGGTCGGTACGACTGTTAAAACATCTGTGACGATGTCAAAACAGTCAGTGACTATTTCGTCATCAAGACCCAAAACCGCATCACCGACTTCCAGCAGCGTGAACAAGTTGCGTGAAAATTCTGCGAAAACGACCACAACCAAGTCACCGTTGATTGATAAGCAGAGCAAGGAATCAGCTAACAAGGAAATCTCTCATTCTAGCGCCACGGGAACATTATCGTCATCTAAAACCGGTAATAAACCCTCCGCACCGCTCGGCACCACCACGGCTGCAAAACGCTCATCAGTTGGGAAATCACCCGGCAAATCGTCTGGGAATACGATCTCACCAATAAAGAAATCCACTCTGACACTGAAAGGCGCATCAAGAACTACTTCTTCCAGCACCGGGACAAGGAGCACGCTCTTGAGCGAATCACAGAAAGTATTGCAGAATGGAATTTCTGAAAAGCGGATGGAGGACGTAACCCAAGTTGCTATCACAACAGCAACGAGCGATAAGCCTGAGGATGACGTGCTACGGAAGGATGCGTCACCGGTGAACGTGCTGACCGATAATCAGCTGATAATCACCGATTGAAATGGTTGGATCGAGAAGCCAAAAGTTGTCCGCTGTTGTACGCGACAACGCAACGCCGGCCTAGGGTTATAGACAGAGTTGCAGACGAACTGTTATAGGTTTCTCCTTTTTTTACACTTCTTATTTAATGGACAAAAACAACAGAGCTCCCGCGCGTCGTTCTCGGGACAGAATAATATTTAGGAGACATATATATGTTAAATATAAAAAAAAAAAATTACTGTTCTTATGCGCAACACGTATGTGTGACGTGAGATTTGATTTAACATAAAGCGAGAGAAAGGCAGGTATTCTAAACATTACTTTTGATAACTGCTGCCTTATCAAAATAGGAATCGAAAATCTCTTGTTATGTAAATATAATTCGGATGCGTTTCCATGCGTCGTTTTTTTTTTTTTTTTTTTATCAATTCGCGCTTGAGATTGCCCTAGAGGATGATACTCCAGTAATGGTTTGCAAATAGATTTTCAAATTCTGATACGGCAGTATGTTAATCTTTGAACATTTAACACGGAAACTTAATAAAACGTATATGTGGATTTTTTACCATTTTTTAATTTTATATGCGCAATTGCAATTAATAAATATTATTACTCGCTACACTTTTACTCGTATGACAGAAGAAAAGAAAAAAAAAACAGGTGGTAAAGAAAACTATATTTATTCTTGTTTGTTCCTATTTTTTGAAGTTGAATTCGTTGCGAGATTATATATAGACTCGTAACTATAATAACATAACGTATCTAATCTATGTACAGCACTTTTATGATTTAAATGTGATACCTTACAATACCATTAAATAAATTTGTATAATGCAGAAGTTTATATATGTGTATGGACAGAGAGAAAAAGGATAGGAACGAAATTCAAAAATTTAGTGAGAAAAGAAATTAAAGAAGAAAAAAATATATGGAAGAAATACATATATCCTATATCTTTCTATATATGTATTTATATATCTGTTGGTTTTTTTTCTTTTAATTTTTTTCTCACCAAATCGTTGAAACTCGATCCTTTTCTCAAAGGCGACCGGCGTCGAAGATCGCCGCACGCGCGCTTAAAAAGATTTATTTCGCATAAACAAATTTTTTTTTTCAACAATTTTAAAGCATCATGGAACTCGAGGTTTCAGATGGTTCTATTATGTTAAAAAAAAAAAAGAAATAACATTCGGACGGATGACATATTCAAGAGAGCATTAAAATTTTTCTTTTTTTTATATCATTTGACATGTGATCGTGAAACATTATTTATTTTGTTCAATGAATCGTGTTGGTGGCTTTCAAATATGCAGCGAACGAATGTTCCGACGTGAAATCGGGAGATGCAATTTCGTGGAGATAAATATGTTTGGATGCGCGCGCGCGATGGTCCTTTGCGATATCGATGAGACTTGTATACACACGCACAATATTCAATCCGATATGCATTATAATGTGGCCTCGTGTGTTATCAGAGATCATAACTTAGCGTTTCACACGCGAATGCGTGATATTCCGATTTTTTGTGTATTTGTCACCACTTATTTCTTAGAATTCATACTTAAATAAATGACATATTACGTTTGAATTTGATAAATGTTCAGTGATGTTCTCTGTCGTTCGATCTGATTCACACCATTAAGGAAATTGATGGAAAATAATATAGGAAACATTTTCTTTACACTTCGATCCTTTTAATAGAATAATCTGATACATCACATATTGCATACTATATATTTAAATAAGAAAATGGCTTTACAGTCTTTTGTATATGCGCTTGGCTTTAACATCGCTTCTATTGGTAGATACGTGCTGAAACGAAAGGAAGAAAAGAAACATATATAAAAATCTTTGTAACGTCATTGCATTCGTTTGTACTCAAAACTGTACTTACCGCGATCATTCCAGTGTCTGTTAATTCGTAGACTCTGGTCACTTTAAGATCCGGGGTTAAAGAAGTCTCCGTCTTAAAGCCGTTATCTTGTTTCGTGGTCACGCTCTGCAGCAAGGTCGAAAAACATAACAATTATCGGTTTTCTCCTCGTCAAAAGAAAGATTACTTCCGAATTGACCAAATCAATATACGTATTATTTTATCCAATTTTAATTTTATATAAATATAATTTTTTGAAAAGAAATATTAAGTAAATTTTTTCATAAATATTAGACGTTGTGGGATATATATAAGAACGCATAAGAACAAAAATACAAGCAAATGATGTGTTTATTTAAGTTACATTTGGATGAAATAGATGTAATAGGTAGATGTTATATTAATCATCGAAATATGCATATTAAATCCCTCAGAATTCTCATAGAAGAATAAAGTATTCCAAATACTAATCTTAAATGAACTAAAAACCCTTTCAGACTCTTAAACTTCTTGTCATCTCCCGGATTATGATGCGATTCTTTCGCTCATTCAAGCGACATTTCGTATCAACTCACAGTAAAACTGACGCTCTGAGATGGAAACCGCTCATCGTAGACCTCCCCGAGCTTGAAGGTATTGGTGACGGTATTGTCCTGACTGGTGACCGTGACTACCCACTGGTCGCCGTTCTGCTGGATCTCCACGACTGGCGTAGACTGCAAGAACGTGTCCGTGAGCTCGGACTTGCCGATGGTCTTGACAAATTCATCCGTATTCTCGCTCGACACGTACTGGTATTTGCCGACGATCTGTGCCATGATGGATATAAAGTAAGGATTAATCGTCACGTATAAAAGTTAGGATCAAGGCAAGCCGTTGAAGAAATACTCCCGGCGTATCGAAGTGCGCCGGCTTTTATAACGACATCCGTGGACTCGGGGCTACGAGGGAGGGGAAAGAGATTTTGTTAAGGGATATCTCTCCGCAGGAGAGAGGAAGAGAACCGCCGGCCAATCTGCTGATGATTCCGGACAAAGTATTCGACAGATTATATTATCCGTCGACGGATGGATAGAGACCCATCGTACTGTCGTCGTTGCTTCTGATGTGCCCTTCGCGCTCGTCGAGGGGCCGAAGGGAGACGCCGCATTTATTCGCGTCCATTTGCTGGCACTTGTGCGTTAGTTAGTTGCAACTTACATCCTGCCCCGGCTCTCGGAACGGGTGAATTTAATGTCTTTCTTGATACGCAGAGGAGAAAGATTTCTATCATCGGCAATTTCATCTTACTATATATATTTTTATAAACGAATTATAGTAATGCACAATTGTTTAACTAACAGAATATTATATAAAATATCTAACTAACTTGCTGTTAAATTTATCATGTTTGAATTGCATTGATAAAATAATCGATATATGCTGTAAACGATAATTACTACAAAATTTTAGAAAAAATTTAGATATATTTGTACATTGAATTAATCGATGGAAAATGACATTATGTAATGAACAAGATCATCGTTTTCATTACTAACGACAAATAAACAACCGTACCTTAGCAAAGGGAATCACAAAGTCTATAACGAGATAACTGCAATTTAATAATTAATCTTATATATCGGTTTGATATCGTCGATTTCCCTTCTTATCGCGTATTTATCTTGAGAGTGCATACCTTTTTAGTTAAAAAGTTACATTGCGCTTATCGCGATGGAGCAAAGTTAAACAGGACAGATGGGTGTTACGGGCTTAAATTTCGCGATAATTTGAATAACACTTGAGACGGAGCATCGATCACAAATATGTATGCCTGTCTGTGCGAGAGATATGAAAGTACATAGGTCGCATATACGTAAGCGCAAGCTGCATCGGATTATGCCACCTGGTCGTCAAGGCCTTTTTCTCAAACGATTATACAGACACACACGAATAAGATATTCTTAGTAATGTGATATCAAGCACAAAAAAATAACTGTCAATTTAAAAAGATTCACATTGGTGACATCATTGATAGGAGTGTCACAAAATCATTGGATGTCCTTTAGCAGATTTATTGGCCAATTCAAAGTCGATTTTTCGAAAATATCATCGTTTATTTTAATAAATTTCAAATATTTTCATCGTATCTTTGTAACTAAGCATCAAATGAAAAAAATTTTATTAATTTTTATATATATAAAATAATAAGTTTTTGATTAAAGAATGTAGTTTTGTTTTTTCTGACTCTCTAAAGTTTAGTTTGCGAAAAGTCTCTTTTCCAATTTCTTATCATTTGAACGTTACATTTTACTAATAATGAGAGGAAAAATCGACTCCGACTTAATCAGGGAATCTGCCATTAAAAGTACATCCGGTGATTTTCGGACACCTTGTGTATATGCATATATCTCGTATCTCGACCAAGAGTCAAGAATCAGCTCCAGAGAGCGATCGCTCCGCGTTTCACGGTCACCAGACGAGAAGGTCAATGATCATTATCCATTAGTCATCATGTCATCGTTCCTATTAATCAAAACGGAAAATACATCATCTTTATGTAATATTAATAAAACGAATGAATCATATACGCGAGTTGATACATTTACACGGAAAAATAGACATATAAGAAAGTTCTACGAAATATTCAGAGGAAACAGTCTATATAAAATTCTGATAACATTTTTATAATATTTTATATATATATCTCGTATATATTTTTAATTTCTGTTTTCATGGGAAACTATCCAGCAAATGAATTCCTATATTTTTACACGTATACGTTTGATTTTCATCAATCGATATGATAAGAAATATTATATGTGTGGTTCTTCTTTGAAGGCAATAGGGGACAATCGCCACTCCTCGCAGATTGCTTGTCCCCGCCTTCCAAAACCATAAGTATAGCCATGAATTGACATCTAATTGCCAGCGACGAGCATCAAAGACTTAGATGATGCGTTCCGCCGCGCCGAGTCACGTGATGTCTCCGCCGTCTCGTATACATGGGATGAATGAGCTTATTCCTATTAAGAACGTACATGTATGTACGATTCTTTACGTTGCATGACGCTCAATTGAATTTATTGTACCTACAGTGTATATCCTCCCGGTTCCTGGTTATGCCACAATTGTATGTATCGATAATCGACGAAGTATTCAACGATTTCCTTCGATGCTGCAAAATAATAAAAGCCATAATTCTCATTGATGTATACAAGACATTAATCTAAAAATCTTTCAGTTAAAGAAACTAATATTTATACATTATATTAAAAAAAAAGTATTACTTTTCATATAAGCGGTTCGAATGCCACGCGAAATGTCCAAAGAGCAGCAGAAGAAAGATAGCAGTGAGATGTTAATTTATTTTTTTGGGAAATATATGAAGATTAATATTTTGATATAACTTTATAAAACTCAATGGGAAAGAAAAAAAAAAAAAAAAATAGGAAGAGATTAATCATTTCTCGCTATTTTGACGCCGAATATGATTCCGGTTCACATATTTTACTTCATCATATTACACAATTGTGAAAAATTTGCAGTTAAAATTGCAAAAAGAGATTTGAACATATCTTATCATATAATCATTTATATATGACGTTTGCAACAGATTTCTCAAAATTGTGATACGAGAACAAATCAAAATCGCATTTAATATAAAAAAGTGCGAAAAATTGTTAAAAAAAAAAAAAAACACTTTTTATCGAACTGTGTTATCTATTAGATAATATCTAATCTATAACATAGATTTAATATGTATATATGTGTGCGATATAAGATTACAGTTTTGAGCTGATAAACATGAATTGAGGCTTCTTTTTCGTTTATAGAAAAATACGAAGAAATATATAAATAATCTCTCATTTATTGTTTCTCTTTCTCTCTCTTTTAAACATGTAAAAAATTGATATATTACGAACGCACGTATTTTGGTATTTAATAGACTATAAGATTTTCAATTGCAATAACCACATTTCGACATAACAATTCTAAACTAGAGAGAGGTTTGTTTTAACTATATTATTCATGTCACACGCGCGTTTTAACATATCCACCTAAACTCTTTATATTATAAAATGAAAGAAAAATACGAGTAAACAAAACATATACACAAAATGTTTCATGATATATAATAAATCTTACAAAACACGCGTTATTAGAATATAAAATAAAGAAACAAGAAAATTTCATAACAAAATTCATCATTCTGGAAATTCCATATGTGTCTCAAAATAATACTCTTATTAAGTCAACTATATTCACCTGATACATGTGAAATACATATACGCAAATAATTTCAAAATTCTCAACTTTAATTTTTAATGACTTTTAATTAATCTAGATTTAATAAATCTGAAGTTGACGTTCGATTACTAAGAAATTAAAAGTTGAAAAGCTACAATTAATGATGATCTCATTTAAAATTAAACTTTTCCTTAAATTAACAATTTTATAAATTTGTTGAAAATCTAATATTAAAATTAAGGTGCAGTATTTTGAAACACTTTTTATATCAGATATCTCAAATATATTCACTGAACTTTTATTTATCTTTAAAATAATCATTAATGTCAGATGTTAAAGTATCAAAAATTTTTATTTTGTTTTTTCTAAATTTAAGCAATTAAAAATTTTTTAAAGCGCTTTGTGATGCTATCAACAGATAACACAATTTAGTTTTAAATAAAATTTATTTTAATTTTAAGAATTAAAGTCAAAGCTAGTAATTTTAAAAGTCGAAGATTTATATATATTATATATATATACTTATATAATTATCTAATTAAATAAAACTAGACATTTAAATGTTACAAAGTTTTGTATAAAAAAAAAGACATTGTCTTAATTTTCATCCGAAAAATGTGTGAAATGCTGTAAATAATTCATATGAAAGCATTAGAGGACGGGTAAAGAGAAGGCCCATCTCACATATTATATCTAGATTTATAAATTAATAAATACTTTTTTCACACACTTTCTCTTTAAATCTGGCAATGCCAAGAAGCATTAATTACTAATTATCTATTTACATATTTAAATGTTCTCCCATAGTTCGAGTGAGCCTAAACATTCGGGAACATTATTACCCTTAAGTACAAGGCATTTCTATGCACGTGTGCGTTTGTTATTTGTTTATAATTTACATAGACAGAATAATAAGGGAATAAAAGCACCAATGGCTACGAAAACAGGTAACATTACAGACGAATCATCTATCGAGTATGGGTCGGGTGTCCTAGGCCCACTTGTGTGTCGACTACGCACAGTAGTTTCTTCTTCCTCTTCCTGCATGGTTTGATATTCCTCTGGATCTTGCGGTATCGGTCCCAACTGTGGTATATCTGTGTAGAAACATATAATTTAGAATAAGAAAATCATAATTTTTGCTACAAAAAGATAATATTCATTAATGAAGAAATGCAAACCTTCTAAGGTGCCTTTCACAACAGCTATAGCATTTATTTTTGGATTGTCTCGGTAACCCTGTAAAATTACAATATTGATAGAATTACATGCTGTATCATATATATGTATAAAGTAAAATATATATATATATTAATCTCCTACCTTTATAAATTCTACTCTAATCTTTCCTGCCAAAATGTCTGATTCTTCGTCATTGTATATTAATTTTCCACCCTGTACCCTGAACGGGACATATTCATCATGTGCAACGCCTCGGCCGACTCTTTCAAAGATATCCAAATCAGCTACCACAGTATGATCACCATTTAGTACAACATCAAAGACCTGCTCAAAAGATTAATAACAAATTTGAGATACGTTACAAATTTAATCGAGACAACAATTTTCAAGAATGTAGTTACCATTTCGTGGAGGAAATTTACCTTCATATTCGGCGAATTGAAATAAACTTCGCAGAATTTGAGTATCATAACGTAATCGCCCTCCTGGCTAATTGGCACGTCGTATCCGAACGTACTGTGATGGTAACGCTCTGTCTGATAAATGATCTGATCCACGTTGTTGACGCGTCCTATGATTAACTGTTTACCGTAATCGGATGCCGTGCCGACCTTATTCATCAGAGGATCCTTAGCATAACGTATACCGTAACTGTCCGTGTGCGACTCGCCACCTGCGTTTACCGCATATATTACTTCCAGACAATGCGATTCGGGAATTCGCAACACGCCAAGCAGCAGCGGCAGCAACAATATTGCCGAGAGATTATTGTTGTTCCCCGTTGGCGATCGCATCCTTAGAACAGAAGTGTCATTCGCGGCTTGAGAAAATTCGACGGCTCGTGGAACACGAGGTACTCATAACTCGTTCTTCAGGATCCGTCGTTGTCGTTGCTTCTAGGCACGTTCCTTGCCAGGAATCGCATCGAATCGCAGTCGCATTGACTTTTATATCGCGTGCTGCAACCAAACGGCAGATTGAATCGAATCCGCTGAGTTTGTGAGAAAATATTGATACACAGCTGATACGTGGCCATATGTGTAATGCGATCTGTTATCTAACTAGATCTCCAACTTATCGACCGCACTACGTCAGTTCTTATCATGTCGAAAACGCCCATCATATGTCGCCACTTTCCTGTTTTACATCCGTCAGATATCTTATTATATTTTCAATTATCTGTAAAGTTTGGCAGTCGCACAATTGACAGATTGAATATATATTATACAAAAATTAATTATTATTATCTAATATATTAGATTATATTACAAATAAAAATAAAATATATATATATATATTTGCTTGTATCAATACTTGCATTTTATTTTTATTCTACATTTCAATGTAAGCTTTTTATCGATCTGATAATTAAAGGATAATGTTAGTTAAAATGTCACTTTTGTGACGTTAAAATGTGAGAAATTCGAGCAACAAGGAGACACCTTGGCTTTATTATTTTTTTTTATATATATAAATTACATCATGCTTATCTTATTGCAATCTATGCATATCTATTCTGTTCATCGAAACTATTACTAATTTACAAGCGACACAACGAATTTGTGCCCGTTCAAAATAAATCTCTACAGTCTTATATTATATCGCTGCTATATTTATTTGCGAGGTCTTCGCGCTTATTTTCAGTGACAGCAAAGTCTCAATGAAAATCAAAAATACTTCGCGTGACGTATTTGTAAAAATATATATTTTCCGCGTCATGATGTACGTTTGATGCACTTTTGTATATATGATGTTCCACGACAAATTTTGATTTAATAGAATCTCGATTTGTTATATTTAATAATTAAGTTTAAAAATTATAAGGTATGTAAAAAAAGAGAGCATTAAATTGAATTTGTATTAAAAAAATTAACTTTAAAGTTAATTAAGGAAAACACTAATAACTGTTGAGAATTTGTCTCTCATTCTTGTCCGCAAACTATCAAAAAATACGCTTCCGTTCGAAACAAAGAGATTAAAGATTCGGAAACACCTTGGATATTATTGAAAGAAACACGTGGCCATCTGAATGTGATTAACGAGTGAAAAAGAGAGAGATAGAAAGAACAAGGACGAGCCGACTTATTATTGTCTCTTTTTTATTAGAATATAAACAAGAGATTTCGGATAGAACAAAATATAATATCAATGTAACAAAAAATTTTATTGCATCATAAAGTAAATAATTTAATTGTAAGACGTGGATATTCTTTATTTCACACATGTTTTTATTCGTATAGCAACGAATTATGAAAAACTTTCAATGACGAAATAACCGAAAATATCAACAGCAGTTTTTAAAAGTGTCCATGAAAACTGAATAGAATGTTAGGTTGGCAGAAGGAATAAGAAAGAAAAAGAGAATACTATATATGTGTATATACCTATCCTCTAAAAAAGGACAAATATATATGAAAAGAGAAGAAAAAGAAATGGGAGAGAATTTTTTTATAAATATAATTATATACGACAAATGTTATTCTGAAAATAAACTATTTTGTCGACTAATTCTCGGATCATTTCGAAAAATTCCATTTTTATATTCATATAAACCATTGTATTTATATAAATCAAATTTCTCCTTACGAAAGGAGATTTTCCTCGCATGAAAACTATGAAAAAGCGCCTGTGTAACTGATTCTTCGTATTTATAAAGCAACGAAAAATGGCTATAGTTAAAATAACTAATTGTGAGACAACTGAGCCATCTCTCTCTCTCTCTCTCTTTTTCTTCCTTCTTCTCCCTTCCTCTCTTTCTCTCTCTATGAATTATCTCCTGCTTGAATTTGTGTGTGTCAGCTCTAAAGAGAAACCGTTTGCAGCACATTGTTGTATTGCAGCTTCCTCAAGCAGCCGACGTTAAAGACCGTTACTGCTAAGCGCACCTGGCCCGATCTGGCCTAGCAACACCTTGACCTACGACGGTACATCTAACATGAACGTATCTTTAAATATTACATTCTTTTTATTTTTCCACAATAGCGTATTTTATATACATTAAAAAATATTGCACTAAAAAAATATGAATAAATTAACACTGGATTGACGAATCTCTTCTCTCTCTTTTTAAATTATATTTCCAACCATAATACACACACACGCACACATCTCGATAGAGAAAAAATTAAAAAAAAATTTCTCCTCTATCTTTTTTTCATGCTTTGTTTCTCTAACTTTTTCATATTAATCGACGTCGCGTTATCTCTTATCTTCCTCTGTGAAAACGTACATTATCGATATAAAACATCCATTTCAAGTGGTAGATTATAAGCGGATTATCGAGATAAACGTAATTCGCTAATTCTATTGCGAATAAATGCGTCATCAATGACTTGTGAATTTTTTTTGACTTTGTGAATTTAATATAAAAATAATTTAAATTGAATAGATTAATTAATTAGGACATAAATCCACGCGATTAATAGCTCTTATTTGCTCTTTATATTTGTTTGTATTTTGTTGAATTAGAGAAAGAAAGAAAAAGAGAAAGAGAGAGAGAGAGAGAGAGAGCTATTTCCACGCGATTAATTTCGTTGGAATTTAATTAACTGAATTATTAATTAAATTATTTTTATGTAAAAATTTTACTTTCCTAAAGATAATCATGAAGTTTCTTCGCATCTTCGCGTGTGTTTTATTTCTTTTATACGTTGTATTTTTCCAATATACGGTAAAAAAACTTTCTATTGTTTCGCTAACGTTCGAGAATTTCAAACGGTTGTGTTTATCCTTATATCGACCGCATGAATTGCACTTTCTTGCAAGTTTTTTCCATGCCAACGCAATAAACTTGACGCGCGTGTCCGTGATATCATGTGTATGAACATAAAGTCGCTCGTATATGCCTTACACAAGGAAGGTATGACTCATACCTGTATAATTTTTTCAGACCGCCGATTATATTCCATGCAGCAAATGTTCTGTCTGTCTAAAATGGCTAGAATCTAGATATCGATTTAATCAATATAGGATTGTGCGATTTTATCTTAATCTGTTAAAAAGAAAAATAGTAATTTTTTTTTACAATAAATGCACAGCAAGTCTCTGAAAATAGTGGTCAATTAAAATTAATGCAACTTCTACGCATATAGAAAGAGAAACGATTTCTATATTTGATTTGTAATTATAAATACAAATATATAAATTGCTACCGTGACTTGGAAAATCGAACAGAAATTCTACCAATTATACATATCACCAGTGTTGGATTCTCTTTCTCGAAGTTTCCAGACCAACACGTGTATCCAAGTCATATATATTCGTCGCTATAGCTTGGAAAATCGAACTTACCAACATTATATAATCGCGTAGTGAAATCTTTTTCTCTTTTATTTCTCGTGGTTACTCAGCACCAGGCATCTAATATGTCATGCGTACTACATGTGCAATGTAATTTTCCGTCCACAGCAAGATAACCTACATTCTAATCAATCATAGTCGTTATGAATTGTACAAGATACAATCGTGCAATAGATGAAGTCCACGAAGAGCTCGTTTCTTTTCTTTCTTTCTCGCATTATATACTATATTCGATCGATGCTTTGTCAAAATAAAGATACTCCGTAACCTCCCACGTGAATTCTCTGCCGTAAAATGCGCGCGGGAAAAGAATCGATCTCCTCGCGCGATTATTTCACCGTGACGTCACAAACACGCGAGCGTGCCATAGAACCTTGAGACGTTTCGCGCACGCGCGAGAATATACTGCATGTTTCTAGAATCAGAGCGCGAACATTCTCCATCCTTCCATATTTGATTTCCGCTTTCCGTTTGCTTTAGCTGGATTTGCCCGATGACGGACCTCCCACGTGTCCGTCACGGTCGCACACATGACGTCCGATCGTCCAAGAATTATTCTGAATTCCGGCGAATCGTTTCGGATTCGTTTCGTCGCGAGGTCAGGAATTTATTCCTGATCGATGAACGGTACTTATGTACGGACGCTCGGTTGATTCCCGCAGTGGAGGGGAAGGAGAAGAGGACGCCTGGTGGGTCGATGACGCACCGGCCTATTGCGCGTCAGGCTCGAACGGAATGGCGCTGCGATTGGTCGATGCCTAGTTCCTGCGCTGTGAGAATGTTCTAGAATACATCGACCTTATATATACGGGTCGTAGGGCGCGGACTTGGTTACTCACGTTGCGAATCGTCAAACGAAGAACTTCTTCGCTGTCCTACTTTGCTACACGGAAGTGAACCTTTATCGAAGCAGAAAACTCTAAAAGTATTGTGTTCTCTCTTTCGCGACGGTGTCTGATTTCTTTTTACCTTTCCTTTTTTTTTTCTCCCTTTTCTTTTCTTTCACCGCGCGTTATTCGTCTTCTGGCTTCCTCTCACGGAAATTTTGTCCTCGTGTCTTGCAGAATCGAAGAGAAAAAAATGGCGAAAGCACCCGCAGTTGGTATTGATCTTGGCACGACCTATTCCTGCGTCGGAGTCTTCCAGCACGGCAAGGTCGAGATCATCGCTAATGATCAGGGAAACCGCACGACGCCCAGCTATGTCGCGTTCACGGAAACTGAACGTCTCATCGGCGACGCCGCCAAGAATCAAGTTGCCATGAATCCCAACAACACCATTTTCGGTAAGTTGCCGCCTCTTTCTCCTCCTTGTTCATTCGCTCGGATAGGCGGGAATATTAATTACGTTAGCGAATTAAATCGTGACTCAGCAAATTCTCGGGAATCGGAACAATTAACTCGAAAGTATTTCACTTTATATATGTTGTGTGTATAAAGCTTAATTTATTAATGGCACTTTTTATTGATTAACTCTTGTAGGTCATTTTTTTCTTTTTTTGCTCCGTTGGTCATGTATAGGTCATAATGTCTTGTTGCAGATTTAGCCGTTTCAATGTATTTGAAAAATACCTAAAAAAATTATACATATTCTTTGATATCTGTAGAAAATAATCATATAATAAAAATTAAATAATAAATTAAAAAAATTTTTTTTATCGATTAAGTCTTTCGAGATATTCTATTATTAAAACATCGATAGACTTTTGTATATTTCTTTGATGACCAATAATGATTTAATCTTTTGATAAATATAAATAAATAAATGAGTTAAGATTTATTTTGAATAAATGAACATAAAGATATTTAATCACATTTTATAAAATATTAATTACAAAATCTTCAAGATTACTAACTTTATTTTCTTATTTTAAACATTGTAGATGCCAAGAGACTGATTGGACGTCGCTTTGAGGATCCGACCATTCAGGCTGACATGAAACATTGGCCCTTCACTGTAGTAAATGATGGTGGCAAACCAAAAATCCAAGTACAGTATAAAGGAGAGACGAAGACTTTCTTCCCCGAAGAAGTGAGTTCGATGGTTTTGGTAAAGATGAAGGAGACTGCAGAGGCGTACCTGGGCAAGACTGTTACCAATGCCGTGATCACCGTCCCCGCTTACTTCAACGACTCGCAGCGTCAGGCAACCAAGGACGCTGGTACCATCTCGGGCTTGAACGTGCTGCGTATCATCAACGAGCCCACCGCCGCCGCTATCGCGTACGGTCTCGATAAGAAGGCCACCGGCGAAAGAAACGTCCTGATCTTCGATCTCGGTGGTGGCACCTTTGACGTGTCGATCCTGACCATTGAAGATGGAATCTTTGAGGTCAAATCAACAGCCGGCGACACTCATTTGGGTGGTGAGGACTTCGACAACCGTATGGTCAATCACTTCGTGCAAGAGTTTAAGCGCAAGTACAAAAAGGATCTAACGTCGAATAAACGCGCTCTACGTCGCTTGCGCACAGCCTGTGAGCGGGCAAAGCGTACTTTGTCGTCGTCCACGCAAGCCAGCATCGAGATCGATTCATTATACGAGGGAATCGACTTCTACACTTCCATCACCCGGGCACGCTTCGAGGAGCTCTGCGCCGATCTCTTCCGCGGCACTCTCGAACCCGTTGAAAAGTCATTACGCGATGCAAAAATGGACAAGGCTCAGATTCACGACATTGTCCTTGTCGGCGGTTCCACACGTATCCCCAAGATTCAAAAGCTCCTGCAAGACTTCTTCAATGGCAAGGAGCTCAACAAGTCCATCAATCCCGACGAGGCTGTGGCGTACGGTGCTGCCGTACAGGCGGCCATCTTGCACGGCGACAAGTCCGAGGAGGTTCAGGACCTGCTCCTGCTCGATGTCACTCCGCTCTCTCTGGGTATCGAGACTGCTGGCGGTGTCATGACTGCGCTCATTAAGAGGAACACTACCATCCCGACGAAGCAGACTCAGACCTTCACGACCTATGCTGACAATCAGCCGGGCGTGTTGATTCAGGTATACGAGGGTGAGCGCGCCATGACCAAGGATAACAATCTGCTGGGCAAGTTTGAACTTAGTGGTATTCCACCGGCACCTCGCGGAGTTCCTCAGATCGAAGTCACGTTCGACATCGACGCTAACGGTATCCTTAATGTCTCTGCCGTGGACAAGTCCACCGGCAAGGAGAACAAGATCACCATCACCAACGACAAGGGCCGACTCAGCAAGGAGGACATCGAGAGGATGGTTAACGAGGCAGAGAAATACCGCAGCGAGGACGAAAAGCAGAAGGAGACGATTGCGGCTAAGAATGGTCTCGAGTCTTACTGCTTCAACATGAAGAGCACAGTCGAGGATGAGAAACTTAAGGACAAGATCAGCGCGTCAGACAAGCAGACGATCTTAGATAAATGTAACGAAATCATCAAGTGGCTTGACGCGAATCAGCTCGCCGACAAGGAGGAGTACGAGCACAAGCAGAAGGAGCTCGAGGGCATCTGCAATCCGATCGTCACGAAACTGTATCAGGGCGCCGGCGGTATGCCCGGTGGTATGCCAGGCGGCTTCCCCGGAGCCGGCGGTGCTGCACCTGGTGGAGCACCAAGCGGCGGCGGCGCGTCTGGACCTACCATCGAGGAAGTCGATTAAGAGTCATCTCTTATCTTCTCGACTTGCTACTGCCCATCGTCATCATTACCGCATTATCTAATATGCGCGATTAAACGAATAAACGAACATAGAACAATTACATACAGCTGCGGTCTTCGCTCTAATCATTCCGTTTTTATGTATATGTTCCTTTAGCGCGCGTCGTCTTTTATTAGAGTTCGTTTTTTTGTACTCTTTCTTCGAAGTAAATGCATATATGCTTTATTTACTTATTTATTTCATTTTGCGTACTGTGTACTTATAATTTAATCTGATATAAAGATCTGCATTGTTAATCTTCTATGTTCCAGATTCGTAAATATATCGAGCGATTCCCCAAAAATTGAATAACGCATTATTTTTTTATCTCCATAAGAAAGCTCCACTTAAGAAAGCACGATAATTTGATATGTAATTTAAAACACAGTAATTACAATTTACAATAATATAAATAATTACACTTTAATATTTATGAACCATCTCTTTGTAATTTATAATATTCTTAACGATATTAAATAAAAAATAGAACGAATATTTGAATAAAAAAATTGATTCTTAGACAAAATTTTATGTCTAAATATTATATGCTGTAAAAAGAAGAATAATGAAAGATAGAATTATAGAATATAAAATTTTATTAAAAAGGAAAATATAAATAGAAAAAAAAGAAAATAGAAATTTATTCAAATGATTAGCAATATATATATATGTAAATTATTTTATCAAAGAACGACGAGACCACACAAAAAAATATCATTAGTTGAATAGATTAAAAAAATTGTTTGGCAAGCGAAAGATTTGATGCAATTCAAATTTTTTCTTATCGCTTATACAGCGTTTAGCCTCAATTTAATAAGCTAATGTAAATAATTATTGCAAATTGTTTTATTCGCGTGTATTTTTTTATATCTAAAATGAGTATATATTTGGATCTTGAAGAAAGAGAGACAGAGATTTCGGAGAGATTCTTTATAATTCGTTCAAATATCAACAGTATAAATGAAGTAAAATTTTATTCGTAAGCACAATATGCGAGAACCCTACAGCAAATAATTATTCTTTATACAGTAAAGAATTACAATAATTTTCAGTACAGAAATAAAGACATTCAATATGTATGCTCTACAATATCAAATAATGATAATACACAAGAGCAGTAACGAAGTTAAAAATTTTCTACAATTGATCCAATGAAGTTACCAATTACCATATAGCAAAAAATTATCGTATGCGATCGTACAGATAATTATAAAGAATAGCCGGATGTCATGCCAGTCGTTAATAGTACAGTTCCTTTATTCTTCTTTTTCTTCTTCTTCTTGCCGGCTGCGATACTCTCATCCTTCGCTTCTGAAATAAACAAAGTTAAGCGATTGAAAAAAATGTTTACATGTGACAAGAAAAATACTTCTTGATTCTGATAATTCATTTATTGATTTTTCGATAGTTGCAGTCAAAATAGCGCGACTTACGTTCAGAAATGTAGGGTCTCTTTTCATCTTCATTGGAAGAAGAAGTACTTGTTGTACCAGAATATGTTTTCGATTTTACAGGCCAAGCATTGGCAGACTTATCATGTGTCTTTGCTGCTACTTCCGGCGATACTTCTTCTTCGTCCTTGTTAGATGACGTTGTACTGGTGTTACATTTTTTCGATTTTACAGATGGCCAAGCATTGGTAGATTTTTTGTTGTACGTCTTTATTGGTACTGTTGACGATAACTTTTTAGTTATATCGGCAAATGTTCGAATTTGTCCATGCGATGAATGATCCGTTTCTTGTTTCGGAATTTCATCAAATGCACTCAAAGGTGGACTGCTAGCGATACTTGAAGTTGCTGATTCTGAGAGCGACAGTACATGCTCGCTATATCACAAAGCAAAATAAATGAAATATTTTTACATTATAATTTTCATAGTTGCAAATCTATGTATGAAGAAAATTTTATTAATAACGGTGGTAATTATAAAAATGAGATTGTTGTGCTCACTTGGAAAATTGTAATTCTGCTTGCAATTCAGGAAAATGTTGATGCGATTCAATGTCGATGTTGGGCGTTGGATATATGCCAATCAGTCTATTCTCGACTTCTATTATTTTTTTCTCCCTTTTATTTTCTTCGCGTTTCTTCTGTTCTCTGTTTTTCTGCCTCAAATTCAATTGCTCTGGTGATATAAAATCAATATAATAATAATAAGACGTATTTGGAGAAGTAAATTTTATAATAGATGATATGAATTACCATGGAAATCACTAAGAACTTCTTCCGATACGAGTGGTGGTTTTAATTCAATCTCAACTGATTCGAATAGACAAGTAAGTGGTAAGTGAGAAAGACATGGTAATTTCTTTCTCAAGTTAGCCGTGCTGATGCTTGCTTGCTTCTCGAGAAGCTTACCTGTTATAACAGGTGGACAATACTCCAGACTACCATATTGCTTTTTCAACATGCTCACATTCAACCTATCAAGATACAAATGCTGTCCATCTTCAGCTAAAAATTAATTAATAAGTGTAATATTATTCTTATCTCTGAAATAGTAGGTATCATGTAATCTGAAATGTCTTAAATTTCTAACTATAATACATATCTAAGAATCTGCAATGATTTACCTTGATAAAAATATAAAAATTTGGGAGGATTTGAAACAGATTGGCTATCACTGGAAACACTATCCGTTGAAGATTGTTTTACTAAAGGCATACCATCCTCTTTGCAACTCTTATTGACATTTATTTCATTTCCTTGTGGTGTTTCTTCAGTAATGTCTTTTTTTATTGTACTTTCCATAGATAGAGTATCTTTAGACTCTGTATCCTTATATTACATAAATATTTTTCATTATTCCATGAAATACGTATAGTATAATTATATGTAAAGTTATGTTACCTTGCACAACTTTTCCTTCCTTTTCAATAATTCATTGAGTGCTTGCTCGATGTCAAAAGCCATATCTGGATTATCCCTAAGTTCAAGTTCTAATTCCAAACGCTCACGCTCTATGATGTCCATAATCTGAAAACAATTATCATTTGCATTTCATTCTTCCTTTAATTAAAAACACTGGAAATTCCTATCAACTTACATCTTTTATGTTTGCAATAAGAAGTTTTGAATATATCTGATTAGCAGCAGTTTTCGAAACGGATAAAAATGTTGTCGGTGGATGAATCATAGGTTCCACAGGTGTCGCAAATAGTGAGGTCTTTTCGCGTCGCATCAAACGTAGTTTAATTGTATCACCCAAGTTGTATGTGTTTCGCGTAATCTCAACCACACTGAAATATATGTATATACATGTGTGTACATCTGACATATATACTTTGAATATTTTTATAAACATTTCAATATCATGTATTATAATACACGATAATAATAATTCTATACAATTACCTTTTTAAGTCATCTTTATGAAGATATTCATCACAAATGGGGCATTTATAATTGCCTGTTTCTTGACAATAACGTAAATAACGAAGAATACAGGGCCAGCAATAGACATGACCACAGCGAGTCATTTTGCCTGCGACTGGTGCATGTAAACAAATAGGACAAGAGAGATTTTCTGAATTGTGTAATTTCTGAAAATAGATCAATCATTTTAAATTAGACTCAATTAATATACGTCAATAATAACATATGTGAAGAAATGTTGCAACAAACTTTTACTGTAACAAGATTAATGAGTTACAATAGGAACAACTTACAACTTGCTCAATCAATTTCCAATCCACAAGAATATCAGCGTTGGTCAAATATAAGGAATAATCTCCGCTCGCAGTCACAACAAACTGGCAGCTGCCAATATATATAAAAATAGAGATTATATATATATATATATATATATATATATGTACAGATTTTCAGAATTATTTTCACATAATTTGTAGACATGTATTATGTGATATAATATGCATCTAAACAATATGCTATTTAACAATATATAAATAGTATTAATATTCGATTTCAAGTTCTCAAGTTCTTCAGCATACAATTTACTTTAAAAAAAATTTACTTTTGAAGAAAATCAAATAACCAAATTTTTGAAAATTTTGTATCTACAAAATTTTATGACCCTAATATGCAATATTATAATATAAGATACTTTTTTTGTTTTACAATAAATAAGCTAAATATATCTGAATAATTGAAATAATCAGTTAATATATCTGTGATTTTGGATAATAAAAGGATATCCGAATAAAGAAACTACCTTGCTTGTATTGAGGATTATTACCTTCCCATGGGGGATGATTGCTGTGTACAGTCACTGGGGATTAACAATCCTCCAGACTCTCCACTTCAATACATTGAACACAATACACTCACCAGAACAGTACACAACACACATACAGTTTTCACTCTAGGTCATTCATTTGCTCATTTCTTCATAAAAAACAATATATTCATCTAACTATAATTATGTACTACTTCCCTATTAGACTCGCATAATGCATAACTTCTACTCAATAACATTGAAACCAATCGATTTCTAGCAATATGAACAGAAATTGTTCTGTACCATTAACTAGAAGTAGAAGTAGGATTATTACCTAGCTTGTATAAATTGTTCTTTGTTGTACTTATGCCGTTGCACTGGTGGAAGTAATCTATCATTGTTGCAACTATGTCTTCCTACATCCCTGCTTTGTGCATCTCGCGTTTTATTTCGTGCGTAGTGAAAATTCAGCAAATAATTGCCATTTACTTTTCTTCCTTGGACCAATACTGAGTCATACTCAGGTAAGTTGTTTTTCACTACCTGTAAATATATATTAAAACTTGGGTTCCTAGCATGAAAATAATCTTGTACTAAAAATAAGCCTTACATATTTCTTCTAAATAAATAAATAAATATATACATATATAAAATCTGACAACTAAATTTAAAAAAAAGATAGAAGCATATTCCATATATGCAAATCAACCTTGGAATTCTTCTCTGCACCGCCATGATGTTGTCCTTTAGGTCTCTGTCTCTTAACAAAATCTTTTGCTTTCTGTACATTGTACTTTGCTGGTTGTTCATTTCTAGCAAATTTATTGGCGCTAGTAGGTTCTCTTTTGCGCAATGTTCCCAGATAGAGTTCGTTGTTAACATCTGAAAGAATCATAACTTAAAGGGAAATACTTTGCAAGGTAAATAACAATGGCGACGATCCGTTATGACTTTTTATAATAAAGATCATCGCGCGATGACCTTGAGGTAGAAATACCTCGGTTCTCTCTCGCATCAGTAGCAGTCCCCTCGGCGGGGGACGGCGTGAGTTTCGTCTTTACATCCATTTGTGAATCGATTATAATCAATCTGATGATTCGCCTCGTCGCAGTTGCGGTCTCCTCCGTCTCCTCTCCTCGGAGAAATGATATCTTTTCGCATGCCCGTCATCTTCTTCAATAAGCCATGTTTCGTCAGTGCCAAAGTGATAAAAAATGTCTCGATATGCCGACGTGCCGACAAGTCGATACGGAGCTGCACGGGGATGAAAACGCGAACGTTGATGAGCGTGAAGCTCGTCTTCAGGGAGCAGTTGGCCTCCCCTTTCGTCGTGAACGACGACGATCTTTTGGCCCTTAACCTTAACAATGGTCACAATCCAAATGGCGAAACCCAACCATCTGCGGAAACGGAAGTGAACTACGTATGCTTATATCGACACTCGACACCTTGGCACGATACTCGCGTGATTCACGTAGTATTTATATTATATATATTTCGTGCATATCATACGTCGTTTGAATCTAGTAGAGAATTATCCTGACAAAATTTTCTCAGTAACAATAATTTATTATCTTACATAATTAATCAATTAATATGTTAATGAGAGACTTAATAACCAAACTTTTACTTTTGAATTAATTATTATTAAATTTTTAATTTTTGAGAACATTAATTTACCGAAAAAATTTATTAATAAATTTTACAGAGATTCACTGATTAATTGAAATTAATTAATTAATTTAGTTAATTAATTCTCTCAGTCGATATCTTATTACATAAATTTCAGAATTAGATATGTTATTTATATGGAAAAAGTAACTTTAATATCTTTTTTCGATAATAAATTCAATAGTTTTATTTCCATATCATTATCATTGATTTTTTATAATCTAGATAATCTAGATAAATAAGAAGAAAAACTGCGACTAATTGAAGTTCCGCTTGCATAAATAGCGATAAGTAATCTATAGATTTACATATGTAGAGATGGGAAATTAATTTCTCGACGTTGATAGGCCTGACATGGAAGCTTCACATTTTCGCCGCACGGGATCTCCAAGATCGAATTCGTAGTTCATTTGTCACCGTACTGTTCGCGACACGACGTTGCACAAATACACAGCAGCAAGTATTCTGTAGTTTCGTGATCTTGCGTGTGTGCTTACGCTTGCGCGCATTATAATAATCGCGCGCCTGTGCGTTTTCGGGAGAGTGACGTAGTGCGTGAGTGTATCGTGCATCGTGCATGCGTATCCGACGAACGACAAACCACGGTGACAGTTGCGACTACTTCCGAGCACGCCCGACGCTAACGTCACTCCGGTGCGCCCCGGCGGTTTCAACAGTATCGCGAGACGACGCGCGCAAGAAAGACGCGAGTTTTTCTCGCGTCTGTTTACGCATCGGCAAGATCGCGTTTTTCAGAATCGTGCGAATCGTACCTGGATATGCGTTCTCTCGACGCAGCGGACGCAGAAGCGGCGGCGGTGATGCCGCGCGAGATTCTTCGCGCGTATTGGTGAGGAGCGATGCGTACAGTAACCGGTGTGTACTTCACGGTAGTAGTGGAATTTTCAAGGAGAGACCTTCGAGAGGAAACTGCGTCTCACTCCCTGGACCCGACAGATAAATATGCGTAGTGTATCGAAGATACACGCGTAATGGATTCTCGCGCGTACTCGCTTTGTCCGCGACGATGACGTGACGTGATGCGTATCGGACGGACCTGTTGATATCGCGCCTTCTTATCGGCGACACCGTGCGACGTGCGACACTGCCGATGCCTTCTCGAATTGCGATCGCAACAGCGATATCGCCAACTGTTACCTGCCTTTTCTAATTTATCTCAGGTTCGCATTACATTGATTAATATTACGCATCATATTTATTTATTTGGAAACTTTAATTGGGTTTTCTAAAAATGATACGAAAACATTCCTACGTATCATCTTTAAGATAATTAAGCAGTTTAAATTTGATCTTGTTTTATTCCAAACACAAATTTATAGTTTATACATTTAATATATGATTTATTAAATATGTTTTATATATATATATATATATATATATATATATATAACAATTATCGAAATAATTTATATTATAACTCAAAAATATTCTTGAGATATAAAGCTTATCAGAGGATATATGTATATATATATATATAAGTTTCAATCCATTTTCAAATAATTTTGTAATATATTAATCATATATACATTTCTAGTATATCTGCAATAAAAATAACCAGAGAAGAGAAACCGTGAGAAAAAAACCGGAGTGATCGATCAAACATCATACGCGAAAATATAATATCGCTGCCGAATATATATGAAGAATATATTGAAGAAATAAGGATCGCTTGACCCGCGACACAATTTTATTATTTTATAGGAGAGGAAGTAAAAGTAATGCAATTGCTGCATTTTTGATAGTTCCTCGCACCACGCATATGCAGTAGACTAATATGTGCGAATTTTTTAAACGCCCCTTATAACGCTCCCGATTATTGACGCCTTTCACTCGCAGTGTTTCTTATTTGATTGGTGATTTGTATCACTATTGGTACAGGATTTCCGAATTTTATAGTGATGAATTTTCATCTATAAATTTATTTGTGTAATAACGCAGGGAACATATGGACGTTTTATTAACAAAAGTTAAAATGCGCGCCGAAGATTTGCATGGAACTTATCTACTTTGTTTAGACAGCTTTCTGATTAACATTTAAATAGAACATGTATAGTCTTCAAAAATATACTATATATTGAAATTTATATATGTATCACACTTTAGAGATAATTGAGGACATTGGAAAATTTCAAGTATTTAAATATGTAAAAAATGTCAAAAGCAGAATATTATAATTATTATTATTATATTTACATATAATATACTAATATATTTTTATTAATGCTTCTTATCTACTAAGATTAGTGAATTTTATCATTTAATTGCGGATTCATTGATTAATCTAATTTTATTTTTTAAAGACACATTTTTTTTTAACCAAAACGAAAATCGAATCTTATCTTATCTTATTTCATCAATTTAACGTTCGATGACCACATGCTTTTTGTAGTATTTTCATCTAATATGAATGGCTTCGTCAAGAAGATTGTTTTACTCGGTCGTTTGGATTTGTTGCTCGCAATGACATATGTTTTTGTGGAGATTTAGGCACTTGGAGGTATTCGAAGTAATGATGATGCAACGACATACTCGCGACCTTCGTGCTCTCGTGGCTTCCTTCGCAGTACCGTAGGAAAGATTTATGAAACCAGAATCGCACAGCGCTCTTGCATTTTTTTTTTGGTAGGAAATGTATGCAAATCAGAATATGTTATCGATATAGAAGGCATTTCTACTAGGATGGCGATTATGTATAGAAAGTATGAATGAGAGTAGAAAGTACCCATGGCGTTATACCGTTAAATCTGATCCGCGAACGCGAAAGCGCGACGATAAATTAAGAAAAATTCGTGTTGTAGCTTCTTTTTGAGAGCAAGCTGCTGATAAAATCAATTTTACACACAGTGTCTTATTGTTTAATCGAGTTTTATTGCCAAAGATTTAATAGAAAATCATGATCTCTACAAATTTGTCATTTTTTTTTAAATATTGTGCTATTTCAATAAGAAAGTTATGTATAAACTTTAAATTCCACTCAAAATTATCCGCAAAAAAAAAAATTTTATTATTTGTACTTTTAAATTTTATATATATATATATATATATATATATATATATATATATATATATATAATCTGGGTAATACATTTTCGATGTTAAATAAATTCCATAACAAGTAAAAGAATAGATAATAGAAGAGCGGCTGATTATAATTTTGAAATGCGAATATTTGTTATACAGAATGCGCTAGGCATTTTGTATTGTAGGAAATGAAAGAATCTGCCAACTGAGAGAAAGTGCGCGATGAACAAATTGCACCCGCTGTATAATTTGCCGTTTTAATTCACAACAACGCGTGTTTCGTGACATGGACATTCGGACGGACATTAATGAAGAAGGGAGAGAGAGGGAAGAGAGTGCTCTTTTGCTACATGAATGTGCATTACAGAATGTACACGAGGGGCAATACCTAGATACAAGGCAGGAAACGGCCGCTTAAGTGCAATAAACAAGCCGTTAGTACATACATCGTCTGTGATGTATATATTAACGATAGTGCAACAGTGGTAGCACAATTAAATGCGCGATAATAGCCGCTGCCAGAAGTCCCAGAGTTTTCGTCGTATTGCTTGGGAAACGGAATTATTCATGAGTATGAATAGCTGGAAATGAATTCTTTCCCTTTTGTAGTACAGAAAAAAAGAGAATTTTATACATATGTATTTATAACAAGAAAATTGATGTTTTTGATAAATTTTTTTTTTCTGTGTGACAAGTGCTAAAATTTGTAATCTAATTTTCGTTGTGAATTTAATATCCGAGTGTTAGAATGAGTGTGAAAACATAAATCTTTCAAAGATATTCTGATAATATAACGGGTATATCACGCGATAAAACAATAATGCATGATTTCGCAACGCAATTAGAAAGATCCGGAAGCACTTTTGAGATTATTCTATGTCACAACAATACCGAACTGATAGACTTGGCTAACATTTTTTAATTCTTTGTCAGACTATAAAGATTACGTTGAAAAAGAATGAACTTCACACATTTAAGTAAATCGCAAAAATTATTTCTTAATTTCATGTCATTTTCGCAGAAAACTTGCGTTTATAAAAGATCAAATTGTTATTTTATTTATTATTTATTTTATGATTTATGTTTTACTATTAATTTTGCTATTCATTTAAAATTATTTTCTTTGTGTTAATAATAATTTAAAAAATGCCTTTTGTTATAGAAACATCTAATAATATTTTTGAAACAATCTCGAAGAAAGTTAACACTCGGGCAATTTTAATTAGTTACAAATATATATCCAAATATATACATTCGAACAAATCAAGGAAATGGTTAATTCGATTCATCCTGCACAGTCACTCGATTCGTTCGCCGTTACTTAAACTTTCTGATTGTAAATCGAGACGAGCGCGATGACATTCGCGGCGATTCGCGTTATTATATCATTATACGAACGAGCATGTGCTCACCCTTTCGAATACTCCTGTGAGGCAGGTATTATATTCCCATTGACTGTTCCTCGCGCGTCTCCTACCGGTTTTTCGAAGGATAAAATCAGGTATTACTCGTCCGAGACGGACCGTTCATCGATCGAATGAATGCATTGCTCGGTGTAACTCGAAAACTTTATACAAAAGAACGACTTTGATATAAAATAATTTTATAGTAGAAGAAATAATTTTTTTTAAATATCTCTCACAGTATATTTGAGGAAACCATCGTTTATTAATAATTTAATGGTATTTGCGGCAATTTATACTCAAATATATTACAGACATTTTTTCTAAAAGATTTATATTTTAATATTAATTTTGATTTAAGTATATATAATATCCTGTAATATTATTCTTGAATATATTTAAGCACTGGGGATATTACGAATGGGATATAATGTAGGATAGATCGTGGGGTCAGCGATTTATGCGATTTTTTTTTCAGATTGAAATCTAAATCTTTCATGCGAATAGTTTCTCAATATTACGTCGCGAGCTTTCCGGTGCACCGGGACTGGCTAAGGACGATGAGCAACATAACGAGCACGACACGCACAATAATTACACGCACCACCGAATTCGATGGTGCTCGTATAGAGTATTTGATATCTAACAGTGGTCTCCGAATCTTTCTTTAATATTACGATTTATATTAGGAGACCTTGAAAACAATACTGCGCGTCTAAAGTTCGTCGATATCCTTTAATTGAGAAGATTTTAGAAAATTCTTAATATATGACACTTCAATATTTATATCAGTTTCTCGGAAGTCAAAATTGATCAATTCTATCTTGTAAATTTTAATTTAATATCAAGGCACATAATGCTAATATTGGAGCATAATTAATGTTAATTTTATGTGCTCTGATATTACAATTAAGAAGTTTATAAAAAGTGGAGTTGATCAATTTGTCTGCTCAGAGGCTCGTATGTTATTTCGTAAAGTAATTTATAATTAAAATTTGACATGAAAAATTATAACGTGTAATTATAAGAAAAAATTTTTGAATAACAATTTTCAATGATATATATATGTATATTGAATTATCAATATTTTGTATACACACATATATACGTAGGTATGTACACTCCGGGCGCCGGCAACTTAAGAGAAGTAGAAGTTGAGCACATTTGAAGCAAATTAAGTACGTCCCCAAATGTGCTCAATTTTATACGTTAACGTTAAAGCATTTCTTGTTCCAAGTATGAACATTACACGGAAAGATTTGGGAACCACTGAAACAGTGTGTACCTCACGTGCGAGCGTAATAATAGTAGTAGGGATCGGAGAGAGGAGGGTGAGAGTGAGAAAGAGAGGGAAGGCGAGAGCAGGTAGAAGCGTACTATTGCCGTGTGCGTATCCAGAGAAATTCATCGAAATACATATATAGTTGAAATTTGCGACGTAGAAGCGGAAATGAGGTAAAACGGGACTGCGAGTAGCAAGATCGGATGCGTTCGATTGGCGAGAGAATTTCACACACGCTATAAACGAAATGAGAAATAATATCGATACAAATTGTGTCATCTTAATAATCTCAGTCACACACACCTGGCGGGACAAAACATCGAACCACGAATCTCTCAGGTGTCTCGCTCTACGCTCTCATTTCGATTTCCTCGAACTTCGCGACGTGTAGCAGGATACGCGAGATTCACGAAAAACGGCCCTAACGGCCGGTACTCCAGGCGGGTAGGATATCGTGCGTAGCAAGGGAAGTCCCCTCCTCCCTTTCTCCCCTCTTCCTCATTCTCGGGGCCTGACGGAGTTACCTCGTCGGTTTGTCAGTCGCTTTGCCGTACGCACGAATGCGCGGTGCTCGTCACCACGCGCGTGGAATTCAACAAGCAGCGTCGTTGGGTGTGGCGGCGAGTGTTTGATTGTTGTCGCGAGTGTGTACGCGACGCGGTGTGTCGAATATTATCTGAAAAGTGCGCTGGAGGAAGTCTGTTTTTTTCTTTTTCTTTTTTTTCTTTATTTTTCTCTGACGAGAGAAAAGCGTCGCGAAATAAATTCCGGCGCACCTTCATTAGTGTCTTTTACGTGCACAAAAGTGGAAAACTAATGGAGGGAGAAAATATTTCGATGTAAGAGAGGGATCCGCGTTGTGTATGCTCTCTCTCAGGTTCTCGCAGAGTGAGTCTCTCGACGGAGTCTGGAATTCGCTGGAGTGTGCCATTGTTCCGAGAAATTTTGGACTTGAATTCTCGAGAGATTTATGAGAGAAAATTGTGCATGTATGCTTTTCCTGTGTTTGTTGAAAAATTTTTATTTATCGCAACTTTTCACTACAGATAGGAAAGATTAATAGATACACATAGTTTAATCAATACGAATCAAGTTTCGATTATTCTCGATTAGTATTGTTCTCGGGAGCGTATAATTCTTTACTGTACATACACAGATTCAAAAACGGTGAGAACGATTCTCTTTCTTCGTCAAATTTTATTATCAAAAACATAAAAATTTTGTAAGAATAATTTAAATATAAATTCTCATTTTTTTCTCCTGGAGGAGAGAGTTTATCATTTAAGAGACTTACTTTTAAAATAATTTATTTATTATTTTTTATTATTTTTTATCTAATCCAGTATATATGATATACATTTTACATTAGAATTTAACGGGAAAAATGTTGATTTTTTTGTAATTTTAATGAGGCGAAAGTTACATCCTATATTTGTGAATCGTCCGTTTCGTTCCCAGAAAACACAGTGGCAGAATTGACTTTGCGGTTCGACGACGTGTTCTTTGATGTGACGTGACGTGAAAAGAGTATCTCTTCAAGGCTGAAAGAATGACGGTATCCGAAGAGTGAGTACAATATTAAAATGGAGCACAAATTCGGAGCGACATGACTAAATGAAAATACGGTATATTCGTGGGATGACCATGTTTTTTTCTTACATTTCTTACGATCAGGCTGACAAGAAAAAGTATTGGAATATTTACAATTTTAAATAAAAGAAATTATAGAATAATGTTTATATCAGCATTGATCATTCAGCGCATACACTTGTTATATTTCCTATAGAAATGTCGTTAAAACGAATTACATTTATATTACATTTATATTATAATATATGAAAAGTTTTAACAAGAATCGTAGTGAAACATCTCGGAATTTTCAACCGTACATTGTAAATTCTAGAATCCATTGAGAGACAATGAAAGATATAATTTTAGATATGCGAGAACACGACCCTTCGAAAAAAGGACGCATCCTTGAGATACGAAACGGTTTGATCACCCTGGACTGGCGCCGGCACGTAGAGTGAAAAATTTTCAAAGAAAAAAAGAAAGATTGTTCCGTCTAAATAGGCCTTAAGATACCAAGGCGTTTGCCTCCGTTTCAGTGTCCAGTGTTTACCGACGTTTCTCCGAGAGACGCCGGAGAGATGCGGGAGACCTGATGAATGCTTGTCGGTTCTTCTCTCGTCTTGCGACGTATAATAGTAAGGAACGGAGTAGCGTAGGGCACAGCGGGGGAGGGGAAAGAGAGGAGCTACGCTTGTAGTAAGCCGTGTTGTATAGACAGGTGCAGAAATAATGTTCCGTGCTCACGCTTAGACTTTTTGCGACAAAGTTTCATTGTGTTACTTAAAAGCGTACGCTTTTCGCTTGAATAAGACAGTCCAACAAAAAGTAACGTTTTTTTTTCAAACACGACTAGAACGAGTCACTTCCTGTAATTTTTTTTTTTTATGAATACGATTCCGGTTTCCGGTTAATCGCTTGCTTCATCACACATCACGATTTTGAGAAATTTACAGTTAAAATTGCACAAAAGAGTTTTTAGTCAAATAAATCTAATGTCACAATTGACAAATTCAAAATGTATGCATAGGTTTTTGCAACTTAAATATATATATATTTTTTTTTATTTTGATATCTATATGTATTAATTTTGATTTCTTAAAATTGTCTTTAACAACTTAATTGTTTATTTAACTTTTCAAAATTGTAACATGGTGAAGCAATTAAGAAATGAGAACATAATCGTATTCAGCATAAAAAAAAACTATGGAAGCAATTTTTTTTTTAACTGTGCAATTAAATACAACGCTTTGTCTACTTTATATTTCCGATGAAACAAAGAGAATCGGTGAGTCGCGTGTCTATCCTTGTGAATGCAGGAGTTATTAATGTACCTGATTGTACTACGTCGGCCGAGGCGAGACGCGTTATGTGCTTTGAATGCATTATGAGGTTGACACTCCTCGGGAGATTGGCACTCGGCGATCGAGAAAGTTCGTATCACGATTCCATTCAGGATGCGAGGAGGAAGATTGCGTAGTGCGAAAACTCTGCGGTTTAAATCGCAGTTGCGTATGTGCTGTTGTAAATTTTGTCGCAAAGACTCCTCGATTGCACCGTCACACTTGCGATGCTCGCAAGTTTGCAAGGCAAACGAGTGACGCGCGCTTCATATTTTAGCGTATGAGTCATCGCGATTTTACTTATCTGCGCGAGGTTACCTGCAATGATATCGCAGCGCAATCGTGCGATTAGACCTTAATAGAGAGAGGTGGCCTAGAATCACGATTCCATAATTTTCTCGTTCGAAGAGCTCGTTAAAGACCCTCTGCTCTCTCAGATATATCTTCCAATTTAAGAATGATCTCGTAAGCTTCGTACTTTTTTTACGCATATATTTCTTAGAATATCAGTCTGTCAATTTTACTCCTAAACACGATTGTTCGATAGCATTTTTTATAATTTTTAATATAATTTAAATTATATTATGCGAATGAGTGAAATAAAATTATATCTCAATTTTTTTAAAGTTATATATATAAATAAAATAAAAAATAACTTGTGCGTCAGAGGGTTAAAATGCAGGCGGTGCAGCGAACCCTTAAAAGAAATGCGTGAATGCGCTTTTAAGGTTTTAAGATCGAGGACATGAGACATGCTGAGAAGAGCGGAGGGGCAGGGAAAGATACGACAGGAATGCTTGGCACGTGACTGCCTCTCGAGGATCGTCCGGAAACTCTGGAGGCTCGGTCGAGGCAGATTTTGTTTAACTACGATATAATTAACACACACATTGTTGGTTAAATTTATTTGATAAGCATCTTAACTTAGCTGATTAATATAAGATACTTATTATACTAAATAAAGCTATACTCAATCTCTTTAGCTGATTAAAAGTTGTTAATTAATTTAAGTTAAATGAAAATTTGTTTTCTTCAATTAGCAATTTAACTAAGAGATAAATACGAGTTAAATTTGATTAATTTTAATCTCGATTAGTTGACGTACGAACACTAGTCAAATTCGGAAATTGCGTGAAAGTGTCAATGATATTATACATCTTTTCCCAAACACCCTATAATTCGTAGTATTCAAGGAGGCGTCGTTTCTAGATGCATCGCATGCATCAGACACTCATGCTGCATAGCGAGAATCATAACAGACAACGTGATACTCTAGGGTAGCCTGGCGTACAGAACAGACGCCTCGTACTTTATTTCTGCCGTGATAATTTATCTCGATGAGGTATCACAACACGAACGATGCCGGACAGTTAGGGACGGCTTTAGAAAATTCCAAAAGAGGCGACAAACAAAATCAGCACGGATGTTTTCAGAAACTAGATTTGATTAAATTCTTTTCAGGCATATTTTAAAGATTTGGTTTTATTTTCTAGGCAAATCTTTATGGTCATTCGATTGATTATACGAATTATACAAATAGACGAATATATGATTATACGAATTATTATATATGAATATTAGAATCTTGGTTTGTTTATCTTTTATTTGATTCTTAAAAAAATTTCTACGAAATTTCTACGGCTTATGTCTTTAGAAAATCATCATACACACATACATATCGATCATAAACTATAGTTTCTAGAATTGTGATGGTTACCTGCAATTGTGTATAGCTTGCGCATCATGTTTTTCAGGATGGCAACGGAACTGGCGAACAAGAAAGCAGAGCGAGAGGCTCTCAGGGGGGTCATACAACAGTGGAATGCCAATCGTTTGGACCTGTTCGAACTTTCGGAACCTAATGAGGTGAGTATTGCAACGGCTCTGTAAATACCTAAATTTTTAATTTAACAATATTATTGTTTGCTCGGCTTATTTCATTTATATTCTATTCTGTTTTTCTTTTTGATAGGATTTGGAGTTTCATGGTGTAATGAGATTCTACTTCCAAGACAGCGGCCAGAAGGTCGCTACTAAGTGCATCAGAGTTGCCTCGGATGCGACCAGCCAGGCAGTGATAGAAACGCTTATAGAAAAATTTCGTCCCGATATGAGAATGTTATCCGTCCCTGAATACGCTCTTTACGAGATTCACGAGAATGGAGGTGAATGAAATCAAATTGTAATTTATATTACATTGCAAAAGGACAGTTTAATTATAACTAATATAATTAATTTTCAAAAATTAATTTTTTTTTATATTTATTAATATCATACACAAAATATTTCTGTCAACTGTTTTATTAATTATGTTTAAGTGTGTTTTGAATTATGGCTAAATATATAAATTTTATGTTTATTTATACATATGAATTAACACCTCTATCTTTTTTTTAAGCTTAAGAGGATCATTAAATACTTAAATTTCAATTTTTATTTAATAATTTTATTTTGCGATATATGTTATGCGTATAATGAAACTTTCTTCATTTACAGAAGAACGTAAGCTTGGGTTGGAAGAAAAGCCGTTGTTAGTTCAACTAAATTGGCACATAGATGATCGTGAGGGACGCTTTTTGCTGAAAAGAATTGACGACAAGACTAATGCGCAGGGCGTCGGTTTTACTTCAGCCGAGGGTTCTAGTTTTCGAAGGAAACTGAGCAAACGGGAGAAAAAGCAGATCAAGAAGCAAGAGAAGCTCAGTCGGCTGAAGAGCTTGGAGCAAGACGAAAACACTGTGCCTGGCGATCAGAACGGCGTCGCCGAAAAACTTTATACGGGTTAGCAAACGTTATTTTTAGACTTTGTGTAAAATCATTAAAGGATTAAAGAAACGAATTAAAATTCTTCAGAAAATGTGATTGAAAAATTACTCTGAATCTGTTTGCATTTAATTTTAACATTTTTAGATCCTGTTCTCTATTGTAATATTTTTTATTATGTCATATATATTTATCTCTCTTCAGATAAATGTAAAGTCTGAAAGTAATTTGATATGTCAGAAATTTTCAACAATTATTTTTTTTCAATTATTGATGATTATTTAGTAATGAGAACGATAAATCAAGATAGATTTTTTTACTGTTATTTACTAATTAATACAAATACGTTTTTTTTTCTTGATTCTAACGATGATATTATCACTTGCAGAACTGCCCGAGACTAGTTTCACAAGGAGCATTTCGAATCCGGAAGCGGTGATGAGACGCCGTCGCCAACAAAAGCTTGAGAGAAAACTTCAGCAATTTCGCAGCAAGGACGGCGGACCCGACACTGGCGGTACATTGAAAATTTATGGCGAGGCGTTGTGCAAGGACGTGCCATACAAAACATTGCTGTTGAGCGTTCGGGACTCCGCCGCTCAAGTCGTGCGAGAAATGTTGGCAAAATACGGCTTAGAAAAAGTGGACCCACAGTTATATTGCCTTGTTCAGGTTAGCATATACATGAAATTGTCGTTTATTTTTTTAAATTATATTTAGACTGCATTCTGATATTAACTGTCATTACTGAAAACGTATAATTATGTAGACTGTAGACTATAGATTTTCAGTACTGGCAGTGAATATCCGAATACAGTCTTAGAATGCTAGTATATATATTTATAAAATGATTAATTTGATAATTATACTTTAATATAAGAGATATAATTTTAATATAATTTTAATAAAAACAAAAACAAGAGTAGAAAGATTTTAATAATAAAATAATAAATATATTAATAATTTGCAACAGAGAAATACAGTTAAAAGTAAGAACTTGTTAAATAATATTGATGTATCTTATTTAATTAGAATTAAACAAAACAATAATAGATAACAAAAATAATAGATAAATATTTTTATAATGTGATAAAGAAATTGGAGAAGGATTAAAACATTTGTTAATATGTTATATATAAATACTGTTATTGGTGATTAAGATTTAATATTGTAAAATATACATTTCTATATCAGAATATGGTTAATCTACTAGTCCTTGAAAATTGTATCAACTTTAATAAATATTAGATATTTCTTATTAAAAGCATAATCATATTATAAAAATCATATTTTATTCATATTGCAGGTTAATAGTGAAAATGTGAGTGGCAATGCGCATCAGGAGTACATATTGGACGACGATGAGTGTCCTCTGGCGATATTAATGAATCATCCTTCCACACGAGGTAAGAATTTACATCTTTTATGTGAATGCTTTAGACTTATAATTATATATCCATGATTCTGAGCGATTTTGATTGTATATTATCGTTTCAATATATAATATACAATATATAATAGAAGAAAAGCAAATACAATCAGACTTGTGACTTTAAAGTGTTTAATCTAAATTTGCCTTTATTACATTTAACTCTTTGAGGCTATATTAAAATTTATCTATATATTTAGAAAAAAAAAACATTAAATTTCTGAAAATTTAATATAACCGGAGTTAACGCAACGGTAATTCTATATAGAGTCTGCCAACAATAATAATCTATAATTTCTTCTTATCTTTATATTATAAGATTTTTTTTGAGAAATTACGGCACATATTTAAATCTTCAGCATAATATATATAATACATTATATAAAGTGATACAAAAGGAAAAGAAAAACTTGTCATGAACTTTAATTCTGTTAGTACATAATAAATCATTATCTTATGTGTATATTAAAACTTTAAGTAATGTTTATTATTTAAATAGAATTTTAATTTAAAAAGTAATTATTAAAAAAACATTAATTGCACAAATTAAGTAAGAAACTTTATTATATAAAACATAAATATAAATTTTGAAACATTTCTATTTTATATATAAGAACAATAAATTAGATATAATTCTATAGAGAAAAATTCAAAATTGTATTAAATATAAATCTCATTGAAAAATTTTACGTGGGAGGATTAAATATAATTGTGATGAAAGAAAACGAAGTAGAAAAGTGATATAAGCAGACGCGGAGGAAGAAAGAATCTATAAAAAAGTTGATACGATAAAGTACAAGGAATAATTCATAAGAAAGATTGACGTCAGGATTTACGAGAATTGAAAAAATTGAACGTGAGAGAAGGCTAGAAAGAAAGAGGCTGCGTCAAAGAAAGAATTATATTTATAAAATCGTGCGTTCTACGCGCATAACAAAAGATTTATATCAACTGTGCGAATTTCGACGAAAGAAGCAGTGAAAAGGAAGAGAGAGAGAGACAGAGAGAGAGAGAGAGGAATCGAAGGATTGAGAGTGGACGAAAGAGGATGTAAGGGTGGTATAAGGAGAACAGCCGATGCCAACATCGCCTCAGTTGGCTCATTGTCGTTGATACCGGTGCCAGTGCGCGGGCGCCGTCATCGCCGCCGCCTCGTCGTTCTCTTTGCCCTCATTTCAACGTCATCGTTCGTAGTGCAATAATTGCTCGCGATCTCGAATTGCCAGTGATTTTGGACCAAAATTTGCTCGAACGATCTTACGTTAAGAAATTATAATTGTTCCAATCCACATCTTACGCAAAAATATGTGAAAGTTCAATGTCGAAGACATATGTGTTACCTCTGTATTAATTTATATATACACATTAATTGCGTGACACATTTTATTTATTTAAAAAATGTTTCTATATCGAATTCGAAATCGTTTAATCGTCGGGTGCATCTCGCGGGTTCGCTCGAGGAAACTTGACGAAAGTGTATTCATCTACCTACGCATTTGGTAATCCATTGTGGTCTCGACGAAGCATATATATGTACGTGCTTATTCTTCGCAACAACTTGCATAAATACGACAACGCAGAGTATTAATAGCGACGAACTCGGTTGACTTGTTGTCGAGAAGCGCGAATTTACAGCGATGATAAAACTGGATCCACCCACTCGCGCGATGTAATAACCCGTAATCATAAGAAAAAATAAATAGCCGTCACAATTACACGCATATAATGTGAAGCGTCCGAGGCGTGGCGTCATTGAATCCAATTAGTTCGTCGACTTATCAAAGACGGCTTACAACAGTGAAAGCGAATCCACCCACGCATGCGATTGTCGTAATACTCGGCACGAAGGCGTAAATAACTGTTACAATTGTTGCACGCGAAGCATCGGCATCAACGAATCTGGTAAATCCATCGTTATATTGGCATATCAATGGGAGTTAATGGTAATGTGATCTCGTAACTCTCTGCAAATGCAAGGAACCAATAAATGCGACCTATTAATCTTATCTAATTGAACCATCAATACTCTTAATTCAATGTAATCGAACTTATTCGACCTATTACGAGGACCTAAGAAGAAGAAGAAAAAGATTACAACAACGGGAGTAAGATATTTCCTTTCGTAATTCTCTCGTAAAGAGGAAAAGTATATCAATTACATACATAAGTTACAATATAATAAACAATACAAAAGATTGCTGTGTCACCTACTATTATTAAGATATCATAAAAATAGAAAAAATTGTACGCGAAATGAGAGATAAATGTACAGCTAATCTTTTTTGATCAATCAATTGCAAGCGACAAAGTCGATCTAATCAGAAATGACCGATGTAGCGTTATTGATGATTAATTGTACATCTCTATGAGATTTTGAAGCAACAATTTTATGGTGATCATTAATCATCGCTGATGAATCGCTATAGATTATTCCTATGATTTACTGTGGACCACATTTGTGTAACCTTTATTCCAAATATATCTTTAAATGTCTATATATATATCTACAAAAATAACGAAGAGGCTGATTCAAGGACCTCGTTGATCGTGATCGATGACATACTATTGATTTATCATTGCACACCAGTGCAATTTCTTTATCCGAGATTGTCAATACGACTTTGATAAATCGCATAACTTGTAAATATATTGCAATTTATTTGCAGTATTTGCGAGAAAAAGCGGGAGTTGTTTTATAGAGTTGTGTCGTTATATCTAAAGCAAGACTTTAACCATCAGCGTGGATCGTGTATCTTTGTATATTACTGCGACATGTTTATGTGACTATCAACGAGATCATATCTACGAACGTGTCTTCTTGAAGTGTTTTGTCATCATGTCTAAAAAGTTTTGACATTGATATTTGTTTAACTATTAGCTAAATAAATTCATTATTCTGCCAGTTGTGTAATTATTAAAAATAGGAAGCGAAGAGAGCGAGAACAAGTGTGTTCTTATTTTTACATTTAAGTCTGGGTAATGTCACCGGAATGTAAAGCAAACATCATCGAGCTTCTCGATGAAGATAGGACGACAGTAAACTTGGATCTAATCACGATTTCAAGCTCGTCAGTGCTGTTAGCAGCAATTGATGCTGAAGAGATTTGATTATACCTCAATGCTCATCGACTTCGCAACTAGTTGATAAGATTCGCTTAACCAGCTTGCGAGGGACCAGGAAGTTTCCAAGTTTTACGGTACAACGAAGGAAAGGAACAACGAAGGGGACCAATATTTCAGCAGCGGAAGCAATAATCGACGAAAGGGACCACGAAGTTTAATAAATAAAGCGGTCGACATGATGGATTGGGGAATACGACGTAAGCTCTTATTAAAGCTGACAGAATCATGCATGACGCATAAGCTGAACTTTCTTTTTTAAGTGTGATTCCGTATGTTTTATCGACCCAATTTTAAAAAAATTTATCGATGCGTATTATTTATATAAATAACGTTCGTACTGTAAATATCGAAGACATTTTCGAAAAATCATTTAGCGGCAATGTATTTTTTTTCTATTTACTCTTTATTTGACTTCTGTAAGATATGTTGTCTTGTAATATACTTGTTTTTATTGCTTCTTATATTGAGAAGAGATTGCTGGAAGCAAAAAAAAAAAAAAAAAAATCTTATGTTTCATCGCAAACTTTTACGCATAGAATTTTTCGATAATTGTCAAGGCTTGCCTCTTGTCTTGTTTGCATGCATCTCTTATTTTGTATTAAAAAGAAATTAATGCTTTTAAAGACGATATTAAATATTTCATATAAAAAAAGTTTATTACAGCCGAAGAGATAATTGCATTAAATCATACGGAAATTCATTTGAGAAGAATGTCAAATGTATCGCTTGATATCGCCGCGATGTAAAATATCTCCTCGATATAAAAGGAGCGCATTCTCGTGTAAATATACAAGTAAAAAAATACGATGATTTCAAAAGGGAAAGAAAAAAATACAAAATTTTATTTGTAATCGATAGATTAAATATTTCGCCTTCCTCCTGTCGGGATCGAGCGACTCTTGTATCGCATTTGAAAGCCGATAGGGTTGAAGGAGGAAGCGTCAAGGGATGAAAACAATATCGGCGATCTCTTATGACCTCTCGCGTGCATCGCACACGCATCGCGAGACGATGGCGGACGTACATATATACATACGTACATACGTATAGATTCGCGACTGGAATTGGGTGCGCGGAAAAATCAATAAAACACCGGAACGACCTGCGTTATATGCCGACCTACATTCGAGAACCTAGCGTGCCACCTTTGTCTCTCTCTAAAGATACCTTCAGTAGTAGTTTCTCCTTTCCGGCAATAATCGCGTGCGCCGATCCCCCGATCGTTTTCTTTCCTTCTCCTTTCCCCCCTTTCACCCCCTTCTGTCGAAGCGAAATTTCGTAGCTTTTTGATCGCGAGATTGTGACGATGAGTAACTATTTCCGAATACAAAGACTAAGATTGCAAGTGTAATAGAAAGAATTTTAATTAAATTACGATTACTACTTTCATTTCTCTAGAAAGTATCTTATATTAATATAAATAAAAATATATATAAAAATTCAATTTTTATATATATTTTATATATACATATATATATATTATATATATATATATATAATTTATATATATATTTTTTATATATACATTTAACACAATATAATAGGATAATGTTACAAAAATGGAATAAATCGCATTTGGATCAATATGATTGAAAAAGAAAAAAAAAACGTTCTTAAGAATCTCGTCTCTCGGCCAGGTTTTCCGATAAAGTCAACTAATTAATTACTTCTGTACAAGATGGAACTGTTTTATAGTTCTTTGACCTTTTCTATGATGATTAAGGGAACATATTGATCTAGATTGTTATCTAATAACATCTGTGGGATGATTAATTTAGGAGTACATATTTATATACATATTTATCGACGAATTGATCTCAAGAATTATTAATGAGAATTTTCATTTGTCTCATCATTTATACTGATAATATAATATCGCAAATTCTGTAGGTTCATGAAAATAAAATCACGAAATCGGGACGTTTCATCATTCAAGATGAAACATTTCTAATGTCATAGATATCAAAGGAATGGCAAAGTCATTTGATAAATGTAGATTGATATGAATATAGTGTAGCAAAAAAAAAAAAAAAAAAAGAAAAGAAAAGTCACTGCTTGTTAATTTCGAAAGTTATTTCCGCTATACTTCTAGTGTTTATAATTTCTACGAGATCGAATGTAATAATCGTAAAAAAATATCCTATATCTCCCTTTGTATAACGCGCCTCTTCCTGTCCCCATTTTCGATTAAAAATTAACTGTCCCATCTCGCGAAAAGCTAATAAATAATTTCACGACGAATGTAAATGGAGAAGTGCTATAGTTCCATGTATATATAACGTAAGGGAGACTCGTGAACACGCTTGCGCCGATCTCACGTGCGTTCTAGCGTATTCTAGTTTCTATATACATACATCCTGTATACATACGTTGTACGGGACGAAAGTAACAAGAATACAACACACGGCCCAGTGTTGTTTTAACGGGCAAGCCGCGTACACACAGTATCGCCTCCCGCGTCACGAACTTTGAAAGATTCATTAGGTTCGTCTTGTTATACCCGCGAATATAATTGCAATCGTATTTGTCGCATTCGATCGTATTTGCGATAAAATCAGAAGTGCTTCTCTTTTCTAATTAAATGCGCGATTTATTGATTCATCCTCATTGAAATATTTCATAATATTCACAAGTTGTACGGATAAAAGAAAATTTATTAATTGACGTATATATTAATTATTTAATTCGCAGTAGCTTTAATACTTAAAAACTTATTAATTAAAAACTTAATTAATTTGTTCAAGTTTTTATTCAGCTTTCTCATCCGCACTTCGCGCGTCTTACTTTCTATTTGATTAAAATTCACATTTATAGTTCACATTTGTTCGTCCAGCGCTTTTTTTATTAAAAAAGTAAATAAATTTTTCTCTCAATGATTCGGTAAAAATGTTACATATAAAGTTTGAAGTATAAATTGTATATACACACGCGATTTAACATTCAAAGAAATTATTTTAATTATTCAAAGAAATTTTTAAAAAATAATAAACGTCAATCTTTATTTATTGTATTTTTAAACTCATCAGAATTTTCGCGTGCGATTTCTCACATATTGAGAATAAAGATCTATATATGATCTTTATTTTACGCTCGTGGCACGTATATCAAGTTGACCGCGTGCACGGTATCTAAAAATCTTTCGTATTGCAATATCATAGCATTTGTTATCGAATGAACCGAAAAGGTTAAAATTACGTAGAAATTGCAACAGGTGCAATTTAATAACAAAACATCGTTCTCAGAACTTTCGAGACGTTTTTATAGCATCGATAAAAATACACACTGGTCGATGTGTATATACATAATATACAGCTGTACATACATAATAGGAAAAAATTAGCCTGAAAGATATGATTTATCGTCGATGTTCTCGGGGAAAATACGGTTGGCCTATTAAACCGATCATTTTCGCTTATCGCTCTTTAATCTGATTTTAACTCTGATCGTGACCAACTTTTTTTTACATTTATATAATTTTTATAGATGTTTTATGTGGATATATCTATATGTTTCCCAGTATTTTTTTATATTTTATTAATAAGTATTTTATTTTTAATTTTCGAAAATTAATTTCTAAAACCACGAAAATATTATTCCTGTTCTATCCATGTGTACAAACAGGCGCAGTTTGTTGCAAGACATTGACATGTTAAATCGTACGTGTTTTGTGAGACTTTTCTTAGATATATTCGCGTTATTATCCGCCTGCGAATCATTGATCTAAAAGTGTTATCGGATATGAAGATATGATCGGGCTTTGGCCATTCAAGCCACGCCGAAGCGGCAAAGTGGAGGTGATGTTGGGTGAGTGTCTTCGGGAAAAAAATTTGAATATTATAATCTAGATTGCTGGCGAATCCAAAATTATCCAAAATTTACGAAATTCACCTGCACAGAGTCTATTACAAGCGTCGCCTTCTACCAGTATTGTCAAACGTAGCAGGAATTTTTTGCAACTCAAAAGTTCTTAGACTCCGAGATCATCTAAAGTCTCTTAACTCGCGAATGTATCACCCTAGCCGAAAATAAAGAAACGTAAACGACATCGTTTGCGAAAGCAAGGACGAGGGAAACGCTGATGAAAACGACGACTGGGTGCAATGACTGTGCGGCTCGCTGACCCGAGAAGCCGAGAGTCGTTCTCCCTTTCCGTCCTCTTCCGTGAGAAGTTACCGTGCTTTGAAAGCACACGTGCGTCTACGTACGTTGTGCGTAAGGGGAACGGTAATAATTATTTAACGAAGAAAAAAAAATGCACGATCGCTATCTCCCGTCCATCATACTAATTCGACGATTTACCGCGAAACTTCTCATGCGCGATTTTTATTATATATGCCACGCATTTCTAAATTTTATGATGCGCATTCGTATGATGACTCTTTGATGAAGCTTTCCCCCTTTTTTTTTTCTTCCCACATATCGCATTTTCACACCTTATAAAAACCAAGGTGTCGCATTTATTTATTATTCTTATTTATTTTTCGCAAAAGCGTTGTACTTATTTATTTGATTTTTAAAACACGTGTCCCTTTCGCGTGAATTTTGTGTGCGTGAAATAGTTTCTGCAAAAAATAATCGCTACTTCCATGAACAAGCTGTTGTAAATGTATCTACGCTCTATAGTGTTTATGATCTTTTACGTTTATGTATTTTATATATTGAAAATTATATAACTCATGATTGTGTGTCCTTATAATTTATTATTTATGTAGATAAAATGTATATAGCATTGTTTTATTATGCGATAACTTGCTTGATTAAAATGCATGTATTTTTATTGCAGGGTCCATTATGTTTCATGTGAGGAGGAGGCCTGCGGATTACATGCCACGGAAACGTAAAAAGAAACCCGCCGGGAAATGGAACGAGTTGGATCACAGGCAAGAAATTTTTCTGTAATTTTTCTGGCTCTGCGTTTTTTCGTGAATAACATTAGAAAACGCATACAATAAAAAAAATTTATTTTAGAAAGTTGAGCAAAAAATCTTTAAAATATTTCTTTTATCTGAAATTTCAAACAAATATATCTGAAAGAATCTCGAAAAATTGTCAAGAAATTTTTTTACAATATTTAAGTAGGACTTTATGCAGCAATCTTCAATTTTCTCGAGAGAGACTATAAATATCTTGACAATTATATAACTTGAATCTCTTAATCTCTGCAGGTACGAGGACGAGAGGTTGCCGTTCCTGCTGGAGCTTAATCCCGATGGTAGCGATATCCCGAACGGCGCCGGAGTGCGACATCGGTTGCAGCCAAATGTCACAGAAGTAGGATCGGAGAGACCAATTGGGCCACAAGCGGTGCAGGCGCAGACGTTGACGTTGCCAGGACCGACGGTGATGCCTAGGCATTGCGTGATAGCCTTCACCGAAAACATCGTCACCCTTACGCCGTGCTCCAGAGACGCGCATACATACGTCAATAATCAGAGGATACATCAGACTACCATACTGCAGGTATGTTACCCGTTTCTTGGGATGAGAACTTGTTCATATTCATTTTTTGTATTATATATTTATTTACGTGATTATTAATTGTTTAATTAAATGTAAATGGTCCTATAATTAAGTGTAAATAAAAAATGTAGAAAATAACTTAAATGAAATAACTTCAATGAAAATAACTTTATGTTTTGAGTTGTACCAATCGACGAGAAATAATTTGATCGTAAGCTTTAATAATTGTGTACAGAATGGAGCTATTATCAAATTTGGCAGAATGCATACTTTTCGATTCATCGATCCAGCGCCAGAGGATCGCATTAGGCAGAGACATGATTCCAACAAGCAGATTGACTATGCCTATGATCGGTACGTTTGGAATTCATATTCTTGTATTCCGTCGTTGCTGTAATTAGATGAGGATAGACGTGGATACACTAATGTTTTGCTGCATTCGTCTACAATTTAGTTATTACGAATTTTTAATGTATTTTAGATGCACACGTTTATAATCTCATTATAATCATCAATTATTATAATTGTCAATATATCATAATTGATATATTGACGTAGATTTTATGTAGATTATAATTTTAATATTTTTTTTAATATTAAAGTTTTTAGAGAACTATGACAAACATTTCCCGATAGATTTTCACCATACTTTCTTTTGCCACTTTGTTGGTTGATATTTATTTTGCTCGATTTTTGCTTCGATGTTTGCTTTTTCCATCGCAAATTTTTGCTTCGCGTGCACGTCACGATAGACGCTCGCCAGACGCAACCAGTCAGGATGTCAGCTCGGAAAAGTTTCACCCGGGATCCGGGACACTGAACGGCGGCGGCGGTCAAACTCCGGGCCAGATCCAAGAGAGTGCGACCCCATCAAAGTCCGCTGTCGCAGCACGTAGTCCTCGTAGTCCCACGCACCCGCCAGAGCCTACGCACAATTACGAGACCACGTTCGATCTAGATGGAAATGTGGAGACCGCCAGTCTTAGCAGCAGCAGAGATGGCAACAGGTAGCGAAATGCGAAACAATCTACAACGGTTTTTGACGCTTTCTGACTTTGACTAAGAAAAGATACTTGGAAATTGTTGGATCATACCAATACGAAGAATCTTATCAAACGATTTTAATTGTAAAGTCTGTTAGAAATAAATCATATGTATACAAAAATTAATTCTTTAAAATTGTTAATTTTTTGAAAATTTAAATCTAAGAAAAAAAATTAACTTATGTCAATTGTTGACAGACTTTCACAGTACGATCGGCAGCCACGAGGCACGGATCCGATCTTGCCGGCTGTTTTGGAATTCCTTGAAGAGACAGAGGAGACGTTCCTTCACGCTGTCATTACCGACGTGGAGCCCTCGGCGCCGCAATTTAAATTGGCACCCACTTACACCCTTTACTTAAGCGCGAGGTATCGCGCCAGCACACACTATAGACCGGAACTGCAACCTACGGAGAGAGCCCATCGACTCACCGTCATGCTGGCAAACGTCGCTACGATGATTCAACGTGTTATTCAGGTATATTCCAATGAATAATTTTCCTAGCAACAAATTTGAAAATAATCCACTTACAAATATATTAACATGATTTAGATACTTACTCCGAATACGCCATGATTTCATGGCACGAGTACATATGTAATATATGTTTTTCAATGAAGGTTGCATTTTTCTAGGAACGTTACATGGACGCCTCATCTTTGGCCTTTTGGCTGGCAAACGGCTCGGAGCTGTTACATATGTTGAAAAGCGATCGACATGTGGGCGCATTTTCTACGCGGGCGCAGGACATCTTGGCGGACGCAGTGCACACGGCTTTCGGTTCATTGGTGCGTTGCGTTACGCTAGAGCTAACGCCGGCGATGACGCAGTTCATGGCGGACGCGGACGAACCGGCGAAAGAGGCCGGGGTGTTACAGATCTTCTCGAATACGATGGCATTACTGCGACGATGTCGCGTGAACGCCGCGTTGACGATACAATTGTTCAGCCATTTGTTTCATGCGATCAACGCTACGGCTTTTAACACTCTCGTCTCTAATGGGAATCTATGTGTTAGATGGTTCGGACGCAGGCTCAAAGCCAGGCTGAACGCTTTAGAGACTTGGGCCGAGAGACAGGGGCTGGAACTTGCCAGTCAGTGCCACTTGGCGACGATTATGCAGGCGACTCATCTCTTACAGGCTCCCAAATACAATGCCGAGGAATTGGCCACACTGAGCTCAACTTGTTTCAAATTAAATTCTCTGCAGGTCAGAGCGTTACTGCAAAAATATCAACCGGCTGCGGACGAGCCTAGGTTACCTGCCGAATTGATCGAGAACGTTGTGAGAGTGAGTATATTTAAGAATACTATAATTTTGGTCTTTCTTATTGATTATAAAATTGTAAAGATGTCATTACATATAATCAATCTTTGTCATAGGTGGCAGAGAGTGTTGCAGATACACTTGCGCGTGCAGACGGCCGTGAAATAAGATTGGAAGAGGAACCTGTCCTAGGATTAGCCTTATTACTTCCCGAGGATGGTTACAGCTGCGAAGTAATAAGAGGCGTCCCACCAGGACTAGCAGAGTTTCTAGCACCTCTACAACGGGACGGTTTATGTCGCATGGCGGCTCAACCCACCAGCAGTGGCTATTGGACCATTTATATGATAGACCATCATAATAATGTAAGTTTTTATTATTATAATTTCAAATAAAATAATATCTATATGCGCGGCATTTTTTTAGAACAAAACTTAATTAATAAATAAATCGTAGTCTTTATATTCCGATAGAAAAAATGGTCTTATCTTTAGATATATATATATATATATACATATATTAAATTTTTCTAATTTAAATAAAAAAAGAGTATATAAAATTGTATATAAAAATATTTTCATGTATCAACACAATTTTTTTTTTATATATTTTATAGTTGCGTAGTCCTAGCGCGATGAGCAATAGATCCGGCGGCTATACCAGCCATGTCAACCAAAATCATGGTCAACCAGAAATACAGGTCATTAAACTGCACAAGAGTACTAACGGCATGGGTTTGAGCATCGTTGCGGCAAAAGTATGTAATCTCTCCCGCGTGTGCTATTTATATATATATTTATTATAATTATATATAATTTTTTAAAATTTTGTTATGCAGGGCGCTGGACAGGACCGATTAGGTATCTACATAAAAAGCGTTGTTGCAGGTGGTGCTGCTGATGCTGTAAGTAATTATTTATTAAAAAAAAAAACTTTACTCAATATATATACAATATTCAACACGCGCGCACGTTTTGTATTTGAACTTTTGACAGACAGCTAGGCATTATGATGTGAAAAATATCTATGTTACATTAAGAGATTTATAATTTATTTTTGTATATCTATTTTTTTCAGGACGGTAGATTGACGGCAGGCGATCAGTTGCTCAAGGTGGATGGACAAAGTCTGGTCGGGATTACGCAAGAAAAGTACGGCAGAGACTGTGATTTAGTCTTAAAAAAATGTAATAAATCTTTTAAATATTTCAATCTGGTATTATAAAATTTCACAGGGCTGCCGAGTATCTTGTGCGTACCGGTCCGATCGTGACATTAGAAGTCGCGAAACAAGGCGCTATATATCACGGACTCGCAACGTTGTTATCTCAACCTTCTCCTGTGATGACAAGAGGTAAATGTAAAAGATTAATAATTAACGCTACAATCTGATCCTAATTTAGCTTTTGGAGAAAGAGAGAAATGATCGAAATTTTATTTTCTGCTTTTGTCTGATTAGTGCGTTTCAATCTATAAAGTTTACTATAAAGAAAAGAACTATATTTATATATCCGCATACATATATATAATATCTATAGTATAATATGTTACAAATATTCAAATTTCCTACTTTTTTTTTTAATAAAGAATTTGAGTATTAATAATAAAAAATTTTAAGAAAGTTATTGCGTGAGAAACTTGTTTTAAAGCAATTCAAAATCATAATGCATTTACAAGAATCTATTATAAGTGGAAATAAAAATTTAAAATTAAAATAAATTATCTAACGAGATCGAGCTTGTCACCCTTTCGCTTCGAGCACACGTGTCGAAAAGATTCTATTTTCTACAAAATCGCTATAGCGAACGTTTCCTAATCCGAATATCTGTTCCGTCAAAGTAACGCCTTCCGCTTCGCTTCGCTCGAAAAGAGCCCGCTTTACTAACGCTTGACTAACCACTTGTTTCGTGCAGCGCATAAGAACCGGCCGAGGTCCGAGCTCTTAGAGCCGGCGATAGGAGCAATGGAGACGGCAGTTGGTGGTCAGCAAGCCACATCACATTCGATGGGCGACTTATTGTCCTTCCCGCAACAGGCGGCATGTTGTCAGGATTTTATTCAACCAGGTGCGATTCCGTCTCGACGCATTGTCGAGGCATCCATTTACCGTAATCAGATCGATCAAGGTTTTCCACGAGTCGATGATTTCGACGAGTGTCGCTCCGTGCGGCAGGATCCGTTCTCCGTTCTCCGTCAGAGAGGCGCGTATCCCGTCGACGAGAGAGAACATGTCCCACGTCCTTCTACCCCCACCGTTTCTCCCGCGCGTTTCCCGAGAAATCGTATGCCCTGTCCTCTAATCTCCGTTACGAATGACAATGATATATCATCCGTCATATATCAGGACGAAAGTGACGCGAGCGACGATAAAATCGTAGAGGAGGAAGAGAATAATACGGAATTAGGCAAAGTCGCGACGAATTATTCAACGGACACTTTAAATCCGTTCATAAAGATCACCGCTCCGCCGCGGGAGTACGCTGAAGTTGCGGATGACTATAAGAATGACTATCCGCTGACTTTAGATAGAAATGTCTTTGACGCTATACCTTACATTGATCAAACCGATGACAGTAATCTCGCAGAATATAGAGCACAGATAGAGTCGAGTGACAAATGCGAACGCTGTAATAAAACTGATCGCATCTCTAATCTTGGAGATTCTCAGAAGCATATAAAAGTAGATTGCAATAGTCAACATACTTTAAATATTCCACGATCTAATTTTGAGTTAAGTACATGTAGCAATCTCGACGTTTCGTCGATCGATACTCGCTCGTTGCCTGCGAATAAATCAGTGTTGCCCATTGCTATCGAATCAACTTCGAAATTTAAATTAGAAGACTCCTCGCATCTTCAAAGCGCGAATAATAACGCAAGATGTATATTAAACGATGACGAACGATGCGAGGACAAAATGTTGGACGATGTTTCCAACTCCGAAGATTGCGCGGACGAGTCCAGTTCCACGATTAATGATGAGTGCACATCGAGCAGAGTCGATGGAGATGCCGAAGAAGGAATTTCCACCCCCAAGATGTACACTGTAATGCCAGAGTTGCATCTCGATCTGAGCGGGCTGAACAGCGACGTGTCCAGCGATGAGTCCAAGATAGAAAAGTGCTGGAAGTCTCCGGAAGAGGTGCGTCTAGGATGTGGCAGAGTCGCAGCATTAGCAAAACATTTCTCGAAGCTTGGTGATGCCGGTTTGATCAAGTTCAAGTCCACCAAATTGACCGATTCCCGTCAATTTGTGTCGGAACCGAACATCATATTGTCGGAAAAGGATAGCGAACGATATTTGCACCAATCTCTGCCGATTGTACAGAAGGAATACAAATCGGATTCGAATTTGACAAGAAATTCAAATAAGTGCTCTCGAATCGGGAAACACGTCATTTTGGTTGACGTTGAAGCCGACAATGATCTTGCGATCGAAGACTGTCATCATCATGGTGCTAAGCGACTCACCATTGCCAGGATTCCTTTAATGGATAATAAGGATCACATTGCGATTGATACTAAAGAAGGATCAGATTTGGTAGCCTCGATAGAAAACACGTCGAGTAATAATAGCAAAGATCAAGTATACACCAAGAAGGATGCGATTCTTGCGGAGATTGAAGATAATAATATGATGATTGATAAATCTCAGATTCTCACTGATGTTGAAAATACGCCGATCGAAAAGATTAATATCAAAGATAGCGGTTCTAAGCTCTCCTTGGAACAACAGCGAGTGATCGCGAAACAACTCGAGCAGTTTTCAAATCTGGATAACACCGATGCCCCTTTGTTTATACCGGAGCGATGTGTGAAGCTTGCTTCTTCGAAAAGTGAGAATAACATAACGTTTAATGGCTCGAGTTTGACACGTCAATCAGCGGTGTCTCGGGAGAAATTATCGTCGTTGATCGATTCAGATGATAGTTCCCGAAGAACGAAGCAAGTTTCTGACTCTTCATCGTCTTCTTCTCTGCTTTCCGCTTCATCTTCCGTTATACTACCGTTCTCAAATGTTATCGAAGATCCTCCGTTGTCGGAAAACGTCAGAACGCAAACTCGTAAATATTGCAAGGAACGGCATAAATCTTGCCTGCTTATCGATATTTGTCATTCTTCCGCTAAGATTTACTCCAACTCTTTGAAAAACCTATCGACGCTTCCGTCATGCCACGCGAGCGCGCGTTCTGGGGATAAACTGAACATTCTGCGGGTGCGAATCACCCGACCGCTCTGTAACAGCGAGAATAATTTGATCGGCGCTGCAATTTGCGAGAAAAAAGAGAATTTTCGCGGCGAATCCACCAAATTGACGCGCAGCTGTGAGAGTATCCTAAACAGCAATTTCTCAGCTGATTCTGCCGATCAACTCTCTAAAAATCTTAGTAAAGATATTGATTCACTTCGTACATCCTGCAACAAATCGTGTCCTAAGAAGAAAATTCGATGGTACCGTCCACGCTCTCTTGAAGAGCTGAAATCGAAGAAGGAATCGAAGCAAGACAACTCGACGAATTCTATTTCAGCTCAAAGTTCCTCTAAAATTCAAACTAGATTTAGCAAATTCTTCGGTGATAAATCAGATTCCGAGAGCAGAGAGGAGATGCGACGGAATCGTCATCTGTCGCTTGAAGAATTAAGATCGAAAAAAGAATTGCGCGAACGAAACAGTCGCAGGAATTCGAGTGAAATCGCTGAAATACAGAGGTCCGATTGGACGCTAAAGAAGAGATTTCGCGCAAAGTTGCGCACGAGTTGCAATCGGTTGAGAGGAAGCGCGCTTGAATTGTCGCGTGGAAACGAAACGAGCGACGAGAAACAACAAAGATGGGGAGTTGGAGAACGGAAATGTCGGAGCGAATTGGACGTTTCGCGACGAGAGTCCGATTCAGAGAGGGATGGTTGGAGCTTTCGCGAGATCAGCTCAATGCGTAAGCTACCACCACGTGTGTTTTTATGCATTCGGTGTGCATTTATAATCGAATTTTTCTTTCTTCGAGCACTCTCTTGCCTGAATAAAATAAATGGAAAATCGTCATTCCCAGGCGGATTAATGTCGCACAATTTTATAGATCTCCGTGTTTAGATCCTTTTTATATATTATGTTTCTTTATAACGCGATCCTGATGTCCCAACGAAAATATAATCATTCTTGCAATTCGTTATTTTGCAGCACATAATAGTTGATGAAAAAGCGATCGAGTAAAAAAACTGATCAATTTTTTTTTTTTTTTATAAGAGGGATTGTGCATTTAATATGCTCTAAAATAATAATAAATATAATATAAAATTTAAAATCAAACAATGCAATTCTCGCTTTATCATAAAATGATATATCTTCCTTTTTTTCTTTTTAAATAAAATTATGATTTTCAAGAACCAAGAAACACATTAATTTGATCAGTTTTTGATATAAATGCATTAATTAATGTATATAATTTATGTTATATTGATTTTATATAATAGCTTTGCTTCATGCAAAAGTGGAATCAAGTGTCTCATATTGCAAAGTATATGTGTATGTTTTTATTTCAACATGATATATTAATGTAATTTATATTTATTTTTGCTGGATTCATTGTTCTTATAACACAGCAATATGTGGTTTTATGCACATAATTTTAATGTGTAAAAAGAATGCTAATCATAGATTGCGATAATTGCAATAGAATAAGTGTTTTTTTTAAGTATTATACATTTGTTTTCACTTTTAATTCACTTGATTACACTAGAAAAACTAGTCATATAATTGCAAACACATGCATGCAATATGTGTTTGTAATATATGTTTATAAATATTTATACTTAATTTATGTCTATATAAATTATTATGTTTATATAAGGTGTGACTTCTCTCCTACAAATTCTAATATAATATCCTCTATTATAAAACTAAATTAATAACTAACTATATAAGTATCACTTTTGGATGTTGACTAATTATATCGACATTTAATAACATACAATCGGAATTATTTTATCTGAATATACATACATACATACATACATACATACATACATACATACATACATATATATATGATTTTATGAGAAAGCAGCTTGTAATATTTGGAGATCATCTTATATATAATAATAATGTAATGCAAATGCAAACTCAATGTAGCTTAGCATGGCCATAAATATAGTCTTACACTTATTGTTAGCCATATACATTAACAGGATTGGGAAGTAATATTACTTATAAGATTTTTATGTCACTTTTATTATATTTAAGTATAAAAAAATATTTAAATGCAATTGTTTTTTTAAACTTTGTAATAATGTTAAAATAGATAACGAAAATTGTATTGTAATGTCTCGTTGCTTTTTGAATAATGATGATGTGATAATGGATTTGCTTTTTAAAATCGATAATATGTCACTTTTATAAAATAACTTTCCCAACCCTGACATTTTCGCTGCTTTCAAAGTATTGATGTAGGCGTATCTCGCAACCGCCGCACCTCGAACACTTTGGAAGTCCAGAAAAGAGCGTTCTATTCTCGATAAATGTTGCTTCGTGTATGTGCACGAGTTGTCATTTAATATCGCGCCACGGCGCTTTTGTGCGTTCACCGATGCATTAACTCAAAGCTGTCTCTTTGTGTGTACCCGCTTTGGGCTACTCGCAGGTCCACGTCGCATGAGCGAGCGGGATCTACCATCGCGGCTTGGACACGACGCTACTCCTCAGCAAATCCATAGCAGCAAGTCTGTGCCGGCATTGCATAGTAAGTAAGAGCGTGCCTTGTGTGTGCATATATCATAACTCGAACCATTCAGCTTTTTATTCGCAAATTTTACTATGCCAGACACTCGATTAAATATGAATTAGAAGAGGAAGAGACTTGTATAACAATAATTTAAATAGAATAAAAATAGATGATGACAAAAGAGAATAGTATTTATTCATGAATTGGATCTTTTAGATATGGGAAACGAGGCCAAGCAACAACACGAAGTATTCAATCCAGGATACAGCAGAGCCTCCTCTAGCAATAGCGTTACGCCACCCGTCCAACCACCTTCTATGGCAACGATTAACAGCGCAACTTCTTTACGCTCTAGGTATTACATTTTCGATATTCGACAATTAATTGAGATTGACTCTTGATAATCTTAGCTTTCCTAATATATTTTTAATTTTAAGTTTTTTTTTTCATATACAATTTATTCTAAGAAAACTGTAAAATAATTCTTAATAATAACAAAGATCAATTTTTTGAGCGTATATCAATTATAAAATCTAAAGTCATATGTTGGAAGCTTAATATATATAATTTATTTTGCTTCTATCCTGCTAAAATCTGACTAATTTGAATAGATTGTGTAACTTGAAAATAACGTAAATTAAAAATAATAAGTTTAAATAGTTCAATTAATAATTAAATAAATTTTTAATGCAATTAAAAATAGATAATAATAATGTACTTGTAAAGATAATGTATATTCTGTTATTCGCGTAGGTCAAGTCATAACTTGCACGATCCTATGAGAATCGGAACTTTACCGCCCAGTGGATTGGTCAGCAGGCAGCAATCGTCGCCCAATTTAATTCCGAATACGAATACACCATCAAATATGCAAAATGCAGAAGCGGAGAGATTTTACCAGAATCTGAGTATTTATCGAAATCAAGATTCGATGAAGCAACAAATTAGCCCGCAACAGTTGGAAGACAGGTACAGAATATAGTCGAACTCTCGATTCTTAATTATACGTAGATTTTTTTTTAATTCTTTATCATTTCTCTTGTATTACCTTCCTTTTTTCATTTATATTGATAAATTATATTGACAAATATGTGTAGAATGAAAATATAACACTGCGCGTATAGAAGAATTTTATAACTTTTCTTAAACGTTATTTTAAATAATCTTCACATTTATCGTAATTTTTTTTAGAAATCCTCAACACATTCAAAAGAGTTCCTTAAGAGGTTCGCAAAACTCGCTGAACCGCCCGTCCGGGACACTGGAAGCGAGTAGCGCTCACATCCGAGACCGTCCAACGTCCGCATATGTCACCCAGCCGCAAGGCCAGCAACAACAGCAGAGTTACTCGATGTCCGGCAATCAGCAAATGCAGCAGCAGATGGGACCGCCACCGCCGCGTTCTCAGTCTTCGCGCGACATAATTCGTCAGGAAGCGAAGATGCAGGAGATGCAGGAGGAGGTTCGTCGGCGCGAACTGCGAGGTGGTGGTGCGCCAATGCTCAATCAACATAGACCGCCTGCGGCGATGTACAATGTCGGCTCACGAGTGGCCGCGCCTCCTGCTCAACAGTCTACGAATACTCTGATGAACGTTCGCTCGCCGAGAACACCACTCGGCTCCACGTCAAGTCTGGGCACGAATTCTGGCTACGCTGCGAGACAAAACGCGCCCGGTTACAATTATCCAGATACACAGTACAACAGCACCCAATATGGCACACAGTACAATCAACAATATTCCAATCGGTATCCGGTATCCGCTGGTGGTCAATACGGTCCGATAATGCCCAAGCCGAAGAATGAGGCGGCGATCGTTCGCGGTCATCATCCGATGCCCAATGAAAATCTACTTGGCACTCGAGATTCGAACAATCAAGATACGAGATCGTACGCTGAACAAAACCGACATTTTGTCGGTTCGCAGAACAGTTCGGTCTATCCGAACGGCAATTTGGAGCAGCGCGTCGATCAATATGCAAATGATGGTGTCGTCAATAGAGCGCAGAACGGGGGAGAGGGCCATTCTATGACGACGTCGGAAACTCTGCCGACGAGACCGGTTCTGCCACCTGAGAACGCGTTTAACGAAAGTCCGCCACCACCACCGCCAAGCACTTCGACACATCCTCTGTACAAGCAAGCCGACACGAGGTATGTATCTCGCGTAGTATAATCATAATGTTAATTTCAATTCTTAGACAATAAAAGAAAATCTTTTTTTTTCAGGTACACCGCGAGCATGCAAGATCCACCACGGGGTAGTTATTATCCTGCGGGAGGAATCAACGCTATGCAGCAACAGCGTCAATATCTGTACAGCGCGAACAACCCTTGGCAACGAGAAGAAAGAGAAAAGGTAATAGAGATTAATAGCGACGAAAATAAATTGATGGCAATAGTAAAGAAAATAGTAATAATAATAAATACATATAAACAAAGTTTGAATTACCGCTAAATATCTAATAATTTTAATATTATTTTATTTTAGTGTTTATATTAATTTAAAAACAGTTTAATGAAACGAACTACTTGATATTATTATCCTTTAGGAACAAGCCCGCAGAAGAGAAGCCGCCCGACAATGGCGAGATCAGCAAATCGCCGAATTAAGTGCGTTGACGCATCGAACGCAGCAACAGGAAGAGCAACTACGAGCGCTCCAACTGGAAAGAGACTTTCAGAAACGAGCAGAGGAGGCTGCTAATCAAGATGACGATGAAGAAAGTAATGATCTGGATAATGAGAGCGCGCAACGCGTTCAAGGCTTACTAAGGATGGCGGCCAATCAGGAAAGAACTGTCCAAGGGACTCAGCAGCTACCAATTTTATCAAGAACGAACACAGGAAATCAATCTATAAGAGGTGGTCTACCTGTTCAGTCTATTGGTAACCAATCTGTCGCCAGTAGCCATTCACATATTCTGCCTAATCAAGTGGTGCCTCAAAATGTCGCGATGAGTAGCCTCGGTCAAGAGAACAGCGGTTTGCACATGCAACCGAGTCAACAACAAACAACGAGTCAGAGCGAGGAACACGTGTCGCCCAATTATGGTACATCCCTTTCCAGCCATTTCGGTTCCAGTCAGAAGTCGTATCCCATATCACATTCCACGGAAGAGAGGGAATTACAACGGAGAATAGACGAGATGAAACGGAAACAGGCTGAATTCGAAGAGAATCAGAAAAAACAGGAGGAGCAGCAGCAACAAACATATCAGCAGAACCAACACTCAAGGAGCCAGCTGCACCCAGGCATGCTACGCTTGGATAACTTGATTATCAATGGACCCAGCGTGTCTATGCGTTAGTAAATTAAATATGTCTTTAAAACTTCCATAGATTACGAAGGCACTTTGTCTTTACATTCCTAATAAAAAAAAAAATTGTTTTAGAATATTATATCCTCTATCACAATGATAAAAAATTGGCAAATAAATTTGAAAATGTTTTTCTAAAATTTTTCTATTTTAGCCTCGCAAAATAGCGTAAATGATGCGCCCCCGCCACCTGAACGAGGCTCTAGTTACGCTGTTATGTCTCAGCAAAGCGCTCTCAGGTCAAACGGTTCAACCGCTTCTAATCTACCTCCCACTTCTCAACAGCCAGCATCAATGAAAAGAGTCTCTTTTCATGATTCGAATGCAAATAGCGAGTCTATGCTGCGCAATATGTCGTCCGGATCATCAAATCCATCATCGATGTCAATGGACATTATTAGAGAGGATCCCAACGTGAGTCATTTTTTCTTTATGTAATATCTTCTAATTATTTTAACATCTCATCTATTTACTTGTTAATTTATGTCTTCTTTATTTCAGTTTGTTTTGTGTTAACGTAATTGTCAATGAGTTAAGAATCTCAATTTCATATTTTTTTTACAGTATTTTAGTAAATATATATTATTGCAAATCATAAAATTATGTATATTTTTTTATTCATTTATGATATTTGAAACCAAATACATGTTATACACTTTCATCTTCTGCTGTACCATCTGTATTTTAGATAATCAACTTAATTTTCTCAGAGTTAACTTCTCCATCGTTAATACACATTTATTATAAATATGAATATTCTCTCGAAATGCATACAATGGCAGATATATATATAAACAAGTAAGATATAATTACAAAACAGATACTATTGTTATATTATAAATGTCTAATGTCTGATGCATGGATTGTCAATCATTATTGAGATGTATATATATCTCATTCGAATGTATTGTGCGTTGTATATTCATTACATTATATTCATCAGATGTTTTATTCATATTTTATTCATCGATTTAACATTCATTCATCTTGTTATATATGATTGATATTAGTTTCTATAATCATTGCTTTATGCATACATTATTCAGGTTTCTCCAAAAAGTAACCTGTCGCAAAGCATTCAAAAAAATCGATTTTTTTCTTGGCAAGAATTAACGTAATATAATATATTAATTTAAAATGCAATAATAGTGATTTTTTTAACGTCTTACTATTTATAATATTATTAATTACATACAATTATAAACTTACTAAATTAATTATAAAACATAACTTTCCATTGTTAACTAAATATTATCGATCTTAAATATCTCAAATTATATTCTTGACAAGAAATACAATTTTGCGTATGCAAATTATATGTGAGGTATAATATATGTTGCTAATCCGTTCAATTATATTTTCAGAATTTTATCAACGATGCGGAGAATCTATTGGCATCTCCCAAGACGCCGGAAGGATCCGGAACTTCATTTACTGGTGCTACCCCTGGAGTGATTGGGGCTCAAGAAGTGTATAAGTAAGTTTACTCTATGCAGTAGAATTTAAAAAGGACTACAGTCCCGAACAAATAAACAATTCTTCTGATACGCAAGAGTCTATGGAACATCTTTGTTTGTCTAGGGATCCGCGACAAAAACGTCTGGCAGAGAAGCAGAAACAGCAACAACAAAATTCGCAAATTGGCGCGGTGCCGGAAAAGCTAAGCTTCAAGGAGAAGATGAAGATGTTCGCGATGGAGACCGGCGAAGACGGCACGCCGCGTGACAAAGTAAAGATTTCGCGAGCTCAGCGCGAGATTGACAACATCAGCAGTCCACTTAATTCCAGCAGTAACAATAACAATAACAACAATAGCAACAACAACAATACCACCAGCGGCAATAACACCAACAACAATAGGACCTAATAAAGTAAAATTGCATTTTTTATTTTCGAACTATAGCAAGCAGATGTAGAATGATTTAAATATTTAAAGTATCTAAGATACTTGGAGGAAAAGGTGACGAATGTTATAAAATATAAAACAGAAAATAACTTTTCTAAAATTTACATAATCCAATGTAAAATATTGACACTAAAGCAGTACCACTGCGATATGCTAGGACATGAAAATGATAATTCCTCCACAAAATATATCTCAATTATCACGGAAATGACTAATAATGAATTATTTGACTGAAAAAAATATTAGCAGAAAACTAAAAAAAAAATCTATATTCACATTTTATCTATCGATATGTGCATTAAAATTATCCAATATCTGCCTTATATTCGTTTCCTCCGAATATCCTAGATTTCATCGTGCGTTTTCTGCCGGAAAAAAAAGAAAGAAAGACATACCAAGAAATAGGTGTATTATGCATAGTTATATTTCCACACGCGATAAGTTAATTAGTTTTATTAATAATGATAACTACTTATGAATGAAGAGAATATAAATGTTCAGTATGTGTCTGACTAGCCGGCGATTCTCCATATAGCGTCAAAGTACAAATGAAATTTTGTATAGCTCTTTGACCAAAAAAATGTCGTGTGTTCTGTTAAGAAGGACCATTAATAACATAACGATAACATTACGGGCGTATTTATTACAGCCGCGACGAGAAAAAGAGCTCCGATTCGTTCTCGTACGCGACGCGTCCAATATTCCTGATATTACTTCCGGACCAATAATCTTATTATAAAGTAATTGATAATCTCTATCGAAATTAGTACGGCGTAAGATAAAACTCGCGAGTACTGAATAAACTTACCGAGAGGCAAGGATCATTTTGCGAGGAAAATTCGCGAGTGTACATAAGAAGGAGACAGACAGTAGGCCGGGCAACATGATATATATATTATTATATGTGTTAATTTTATATTTATCTTTCTCGGCAGCAGAAGGAGGAAGGGGAGTTTAAGATATATATTTAAATTATATAATCACATTTACGATTTATTCACTCTTACGCCATTATGCACTTAAAAAAGTATGACGAAGTAGTGAAGGTAGTTAGGAAATAGAAAAAGAAAAGAAGAAGAAGATACATATGAGCACGTGCGTGTGTGTGTGTGTGTGTGTGTGTGTGTGTGTGTGTGTGTGTGTGCGTGTGCGTGTGCGTGTGCGTGTGCGTGCGCGTGCGCGTGCGCGTGTGTGTGTGTGTGTGTAAGGAAAGAATGCGGATAGTTAAAAAGATTTATATTTATATAATGCGCATTTCACAAGTACAGGCACTAGCTTAGCTTTCGGATCAAGACTATTTTATATAGAGCTTGAACGAAAATTCTATTCTCCATAGAATTTAAAAGCTATGTAGAAGCTCTACAGAATCCTGACGTATAGTCTCTATTTTTTAGAATTCGAATAAAGACTCCATTTTTATAGAATGAATAAGATGTTTCTTAGAAAAGAGATACGAAATGGATGATTTAACTTACGATAGGAGATTTTTATTTAAAATGCGAAAGATGCTAAAAATCTTGACACATTATATATCGACGTTTTAGTGAATTTAGAGGTAGAAATTTTTCTTGTGTGTTATTCTTCAAAAGTCATCTCTTTTCAATAATAGAGTACTTAGAAGAAGAAATTATTTTTGTTTGTTGAAACTCATTGTTTTGCAGGAGGAGGATTTCATCAATGTGTGTAGAGTGAATTACTTGAGATATTCACGTTTTATAAATTATTTTTACAAATATTTCTAAATGGATTTTTTTTTTATTTAAATATATATATTCATGAATCTCATATAAATAAATGTAAAACAAACATAGAAGAACAAATATAGAAAATTGCAAGATTTATGTTGTAATGATGATCAAAATTGTAATCAGAATTGATATATATATTTATTGCATCTGTAAGAATGCTATTGCAACATAAATTCTGAGCGCATAAATTTTGGAAAAATTTAAAAAACTCGTCTTTTATTAAATTTAAATAACGAATATAGTTCTTTAATTCGACGAGTTTATGTTTTCGATAAAATGTTTCCAACACATTACTTTTATTATTGAGAATGTAAATCATGCAAGAAAGGACATTTTTGCTTGCATGTGCTGTCGTACAATATATTTTATAGGTATAATTTTTACATTTTTCACTTATACTTTAAGAAATTAAAGGATACACAATTTCGGAATTAGCATATGATTAATCAATCGAAATTTGAGATCTTAAATGACTCACTCTATGCAATTTTTCTATTAATCTTCTCGACACTAAGTGATAATCAAAATGTTATCATTGAACGCGAAATCTGCGCGAAATCTTTCCTCACCTTTAATTCTAAGACTTTGAATTTTTTGATCTTAGACTCTTTAGAATTTGGAGAATATTTGCGAATAATGATATAGTACTCCAAAAAGGGCTTAGTGATTTAATATGTGAAGAACAAAGTGTAGCAATATTAGAATTTAAGGAACAACTTATGTAGAGTAACTGTACAAATGAAATGAGTGAGGAGTGTTAGCCGATTTTGCGCAATAGAAATTGTCATGCATATTTTATCACGAAATATTTACGTTCCATTCAATGTTTCGATGAATTTGTTGAAATTATGCAACATTTATTGCATTTCTCGCTGTCAAATCTACGTTATGACAGAGTAAAAAAATATCATGAAAAGGCTCTTTTTTATATTTTTTTGTAGTATTCTGAGAAATTTGGAGTATTATTTGTGTATGATTTATCTTTTATATCTCTACATTTTTTTAAACTTATTATTAGACTTATCTTCCAGAAGAGAAAAAGAAAGTTGCCCAGAATGCAATACTAACATTTCATAACTAGAATGCAATATATACAGATCAATACAAATATCGCTTCCAAAAGAAATCATTCGTATTTTTATTCTTGTACATTATTCACGAATTTATATGTTGAATTCTCTTTGAAAAAGACAAGGAATTGCGACATATAAAATATTGAAATCACAGACAATTGATAATCTTTTTTTTTTCCAAAAACAATGGCTAATGCCATATAAATTTTCCGCGTAAATAAAGTGTCTAATTTTATTTCTCAGAAGAACTTTGAGTGTTGCTAGTGACCTCAATAATCTCGTATCCGTAAAAAATACACTTTTGTCTTATTTACATTTTGTTACACAATTTTCATCGTTTATGTGCCTCTGTCAAGATCTATTCGGGATCGTTTTGGCCTTATATATCCATTCCTTCACTTGCGAACGATAGTGATAATACTAAGCAGCTTGTTGTATGCTATCATGCGACGAATGATTTTGCTCGTGGCCACAACGAATTTCTGTTTATAAGCAGTACGCTAATTAAAACGCGCGAGCAAGTCCGTAGTCTTAAATCTTTTCAATTTTAATTAGCCATATCGAGCCGACCGAGGTGACTCGACATATTAATAGGGATTAATTATTATTGACAGAAGAGTATTGAAATGTATTCACGTCGAACTCGTTAATCAAATAAAACAGACGAGAGAAAAAGAAAAAAGAGACAAAGAAACGATTATAGAAGAGGATTCTCCCTTCTTGTTGTGTATAGCGCGAGCGTATATATATATATTTGCACTATATTTTGTAAAACTGTTTTCATCGTCTCTTGTAAGAAAAAAAAAAGAAAGAGAGAAGAGATAAAAAGAGCGATGATATATCTATCGATCGCTGAAAGATAACTTTACCGTCGCGCGAATGTTATTAAATATTAATATTATATTTTACTTATAGTATCGACTGTCTAATTTCGCAAAGTACAGTATATTTTTTAATTATTGTATCGTGTAATGTTATTAGCGAAATATGATATACGACGGAAAATATATGTCAACTGTATTCAATATTCTCGAGAGAGAGATGTCTTCTTCTTTACATCTTAAAATATTCTTTTTACCTGGAATTTTGAATCTATCTGAAAGATCAGGGAATTTTCAGAGATTTTTTCAATAAGATTTTAGTAAACACTCTAATTTTCTTATCTCGTAATATATCGTAAAATTATTGATTTTTAAATGATAAAAAATATTTTACTCTATATTCTACATAATATATTCTCATTCGCTGTAAAAATATCGCAACATATTGAAATATAGGATAAAATTGACACAGTATTTCTGCAAAGAGATAATTTTATTAACATTCATCATTATAAAACGCGTTGGCTTGCAATATATTTAATTCATTTATTAAGGCTATGCCCTGCATTTCAACAATAACGAATACATTAACGTCGTTCCACCTTTAATTTTTGATGCTTTATTTATAATGGATTAAGGGATAAATGATTAAAGTTTAATTAAAAATTCAACATTACTTTAGAGTTAATAATAAAATACGTGCATCTCTGACATATCTAATATGATATCGCGTCAAATAAATTCATATTAAAAATATTATAAATTAAATATTATAAAATCGCGATTTATAAAAAAAAAAATAATGTATAAGATTTTTAATACATCCCTTCTTTTTCCCTATAACTCTTATACATTCGGATAATCTCACAAACAGTTAAGTGTGATTAGTTTTATATCCAATGTAAAGAATTAATGTATATATAACTATACGAAGTGTCTTCTTTATCATGTCAAATTTTGACGACTGGAGATTCAAATGATTTAAATGGACTTTTCGTTAAAGGAAATTTTGTGTACAGATACAATTTTTTATCAAAGATATTTAATCTTGAAAATCAAAGAGTTGTAATAAATGATCTCTTAAGACTGCGTTTTTTGTCAAAAAGAATAAAATTTCATTAAAGAATATGTGTAAAATCAATAATGTATAAAATAAAAATCAATCTGTAATTTTCGAACACATTCTATAATAATGTGTATAAATATAAATCTTCAAAATTTTGTTTTATATTAGTGTCTTTAATATATATGTATATATATATAAATGAAACGACGTTTCAGTATCGATTGTCAACAAGTGAGCTTTTGCACATGCATTTAAATATCTCGTCTTCAATGTCATATCTCTATTCGCATGCATCGAATAAAAAAATCAAAAACGGCGAACATTTTTCGACCCCGTCGATCCTTCCGATGTAATCATAATTTGATTTGAACCTTCTTAGATTAACGAAAGCCTCTTTTAGTTATTATAGATATTTATCACATCGAGCATTTATTATTCAACCCTGTGCGCTATATTAAATATTATTATCGATATTGTGGAACGTCGTTTCGTATCGTGAGCTCAGGCGACAAATTCACATTAAATTTCATAAAGCGTGATTGAATTAAACTAATTGAGTGATTCGATCAAATAAGTCGTTTCTTACTGGATAGGCGGTTGATTAATCAACGATTTGATCGTTTCATATAATGTCGCATAAAATCCTATATAAGCGAAGATCTAACAGTATAAAGATGATGAATATATCTTCCTTTTTTATATAATTAACACTTTACATTATGTTCTACGTTTCGTATTTAAAAAAGCGCGTTGCTAATCGACTATGCGTGGAAAAAATAATTTTCCTTTTCTACAACAATCTCTCTATCTATAGAAAATAATTCTATATCTCTCATATATAACAATCTATTCTCTAGCAAATCGGGAGCCAACAGGATCGAATTACAAAACCTGCTTTAAATTTGCTTTTACTATATCTCGCAATAAGTCGCGTATTTTTCGTCTAATACAGTCGATGTTATCTTGTAAATAATCTCTCGCTGTACGCAGAGAGTACATTTATATAATTTATACAAGTATTGTATATCTTATTTAAAGCGCTAAAATCGCTGCAACAACATTCGAAGCGACTACAATGTCAGTCAATCGACTTGATCTAAAAATTTCTCATTCTTTGTTCATCCTTTATCATTTCGGAAAGAATTGAGAGATGAAAAAGAAAATTAATCTCTCGTATCGTACTTTAGGAAATTATCATTGATGAAATAGCGAAATGTAATTGTATTCAGCTAGTCGTCTCTATAATATGTTAATGATTATCAATCTGGCAGACTTTAGACGTAGTTGCGTACCTTTTACTTTAAAAGCGAGAATTGTTCATTGATGTAATTGTCGCTTTCAAACGAATATCGTTTTCGAGCATTAATTAAATTTACATAGTCGATAATTAAAGATTTCATTATATATATAATTTTTGATCCAGAACAATTTTTTCCATTCAATTCTATTTTCAAACTATTTCTTTGAGGTTCTATTAAAATAAAATGAGAACAAAATACATTAACTCACTAAAATCTGCATCTGACATTTAGTGCTTAAAATAGAATGTGAACATAGAATTTAGACCTAAAGCAGTTTTTGCTTTTTTGCTTTTAATTTTCATTTAAATTCATAATGCAGGAAAAATTGAATCGTATAAATTTTATTTCTCCTTCTGTCAACACTGTTCTTTTTCTTTTAATTTTATTCAAATTTCATCCAGATTCTATTCAGCTGTTCCAGGATTAATATTTGAAATTCATCCGAACAGCTTAGAAAGTGGATAGTAATGATACATCTCGATTGTAATCTCGCGAGATCTTTTGCTTCTTTTTGACTTTTAGTTCGACTATCTTCCCAGACAAGTTCCTGGAGAGCATATACTATTCCTTCGTCGCTCGATAGGAACGTTTTGTTAATACTAAAAACGATGCTAAGAAATACAACATTTGTCTCGTGCAAAACATTGATTTCCAGTATAAGAGGACGGAAAAATATGTGCAAAGTGTTTCCTTGCTAGGCGCATATCGTCTCACTTAGATTTCTCAGTTCTGTATCTCATACGATTATATCTTACAATACGAGTCCCTTAAATGAGTGTGCCAGGCTTAAAACCGATATACTTATACAAAATAGGCATGTAAAGTTTTTGGTGTTCTTTTCAACAATTTTTTAACTTTCGGCCTGCACGTGTGATCCATGCAACGAATAATCAGCACGCGCGCGAATAAACTTAGAATCTCAAAACAAGAGTTATACGTTATATAGCCGTTTTCATTTCTGTTTTCTCCAAATCGGAAATAGGTACATACTGATTCTAAATTTGAGCTTCTGTTATCTGTTACGGACAGTGACGCAACTATTTAAAAAAATGATCCCGCCAAAAAAACACACGAAAAAAGAGAAATTTAAGTTAAATTAAAGTTTCTAATTAGGAAACTTTAATTAGAGAGAAGTAGTACGAATTTTAATCTGCAATAAATATTGCTTACATAATAACAGATCGGGGTTCACTAGAGAGTGATCTATTCAAGTCTAGCTTTATTATTTTAATTTAAACCGAATTTTTTGATTGTATATTCGCTTTCCTTGAGATATCTCTTTACTCTTGTGCGGGGGACCGGTAAAAAATAGCAGTTACGCCACTATCAATAATCACAGATCAATGCAGATTATATCACTGCTTGATCTAATCGTGTTATATATATGTACTACCAGCTAACAAAACGAAGCTCGGTGTACTCTTTGATTATCACTGCTTTTGCAAGCGGTAGTTGAGGGTTGAGGGCACTAAAACCTGATGACCGATATTTCTGTGGAAAACTGCTCTACAAGATTGATTGGGCTTTCATTGCAATTATGAGATAAAGATAGAATCGTGTTTTTAATAATTTCGTTAAAATTATTAATTCCATTATACAAATTAATGCTGCGATGTTATATTTTATATTCGGTTTATTTTCATCGCAATTACCCCAATTAAACAATCAGAAAGACAATTGCCAACTATATTGTACAACTGGGCGACTAGACGTCTGTGTTTGTATTATTTATTTCTTATTAATATTTATTCAAATATTATTCCTTAAATTTTCATACGTTTATTGCTAAAGAAATTACAATAATCGAGATAAATCTTTGAAAAAGAAATATCTCGAAACGAGAGAGTCCCCGCTTTCGCTCTGTCCTTCAGGTCCCGTGCGACCTTGAACTCATTCGCAGAGATATCGGTCATCGTGTTTCGCGTGTCCAAAAGTCTTTGACTCGCGGCATGCGATAAGTCGCGCGCCTCAGCGCCTTCAGCGTCCGGCCCATCGCGTGCAGATACAGAGAAGGCATTTAGCACGGCCGTAGTATTATTGGCCGGAGCTGACGGACATAGTATCGCTGCCGGTGGACGCGATGTCCGACAACGGCGGCGGCGCCGTCGATCTTAACAGCTCGTAATGGCCGCGCGGTATTCGCGGCACGGCATGCGGCGACATCACAACGGCGTTCACGTTCTCCGGCAAGGGCGGAAACACGTTGTTCTGAAACTGACCGGACACGTTGCCGACTGGCTCGTAATTAGCCACCACGATTACCTTGCCGCTCCTGCTGTGCGCCTTGCCGACCCCGAAGTAACGGCTACTCGCCCATATCAGTTGAGTGAAGTGGCCTAGAAAGTGGTGACACTTTTTTTTATTTCTTTTTTCTTGTGTTAATTAGTTTCCGTAAAAAAGACAATTAGAAAGCGCGTATTTTCGATTAATTCCTGGAGTTAGAATTCAGAAATGCACGCGATTTCACTATCTTTTTACCTGCATTCACGTTGGCATGGAGAACGTCCGGTTCCTTGAGAAAGTCGTACTGCCTCACGGCCGAGTACCAGTAGGACGCGACTTCCTGTCCCGTGACATCGCCGGGTACGCCGCTACCGGGACGACAATAAAGATTATGACCCACGTTGCGATCATTTCTGTAGTAGAACGTGTTCGTGTGCGCCAGATGATTTGCCCACGATTGAGCGTATTCGCACAACTGCAATGATACATATATGTGATGAGAAATTCGATAAAAAATAACTTTTTCGGACAAAAACAAGAAAACTCCTATAACATCTTAATACATCTTAAAATAGTCATAGTAATACATCTTAAAATCTCTCTTTTTCCCTTGTGATTTTAATTGCAAATTTATCAAAATTGTGACATGATAGAACAATTTAAATACAGCGTCAAAAAAATTATGTGAAATGACTAATCTTGTTTATATATACAGGATGGATCCAAAGGTTCCGATCAGACTTTGAGAATTTATATTTAATTCTGAACAAAAAGTTTCCTATTAACATGGATCGAAAAATGTTTCTGGTTCCTTTTATTGTTTTTTACCTGCGGCGACATAGTTAAGGGAGGTGCGTTGTGCCGTTGTCGATAAACGTTATGCCAGCAAAGGCACTCGGTGATAAATTCGCTATCACGCCAATCGGTCTCCAGGTCGCTCCTATCGAGCGTGATACTCATCGGCCGGTTGCTGAGTATCTACAAGAAAAAATTCGTAAGATGTGAGATCTCTGCGGAAGCCCGCACGATAACTTTATTCCGATTTACGCGATAACGCTGCACGCAATATCGCGTACTTATTCATCCTTCTGTTTTACATATTTAAGAGATTGTATTAGGAATCGAAAAATAGAATCAATTGTTAACATGGTGTGAAATTTTCGTTTAAACAAATAAAAATAACTATAAATGTTTTCCTTAAAAAAATATAGTTTTCTTTTCTCAAAGAATTTTAAATGTTACAGAGAGATAGAAAGAGAAGAAAGAAGATCAATTCCCAACAGCATTCGTATCTTTTCGCTCTACTTCGTGGAAAATAATTTCATACGAATAGCTAAGGTGCTTGAAAGTTTGCCAAATTAAAAATTTGAGTAAACAGATCAATGATGCGGTTTTCCAAGAGTCTATTTGGCGACAGGATAACATATAGGAACCGAGATATCAGTGTGCCGCTCCTGAATCTAAAGTATCGACCCAAGTACTTTGCGCGCGTGCTCCTTTACACTTTTGATTTCGTATTCCATTTCGAAAACAGTCGTACCACAACGAGCAAGCCAAGGACATAACGGAAATTATATTCCGCGAACTTGAGACGTATCCGATAGCGCGTTCGTGTAGTTGTTCAATGTTTCTCAAGTTTGTAAGGAGATGCGATCTCACAGTTGTTTTTAGCAATTTTATTTCGCAATTTTTATATTCTTTAATAATAATATAGAGTTAAATTATTTTTAACAAAATATCACAATTTCTATAATATATTTAGATTGAAAATATGTTTTCGAAAATATGTACACCAAAAAAGATTTAATCCACTTTGAATTTAATATAAAAAAAATTACTTTTAAAATATACAAATAATATAAAAATTATTTTTAAATAATTTTTATTCAATAAATTAAAAATCTAATGGTGTATTAAATATGATTTTATCTCAAGAAGGAAAATATTATACATATTAAAAGAAAAAAAAAATAAATTTTGATTTACGACTTTAAATAAATTTGTCTGGCAAAGTTATATTTTAGATTAAGGTTTCTTTTGCAAAATAATACTATTTTAAATTATCACGATTTTTGGATCGCCTACCTTTTTCAAAAGTTTCGGCCGATTATCAAGCTGTTGTTGAGTTTGTTCGTAATTTAGCGAGGACGAGGTAGATACAACCGGATCGACGATTCTCTCCGCCTTGTACAATTTGCTTTGTTCGACTCTCTTCCTGAGATTCTCCAAGGCCTTCGCCTCCTCGCGCTTCCTGGATGGCGGCCAGTTTTCGCTCGAGGTGTGGATTATGCTGATTCCGGCACATGGTGAATCCTGATGAGCGCAATTAACATATTCATGGATTAATTCAGAGTTTTTTTTTATAGATTCATTGTAATTTTATTTTTTTTTGTGTTATTTGTAATATTTTAATTCTTTTTTATCGTAATGGATTCGATAGCCTCGGAAGAATTTTGATCTTAAATTCTCCAAAATCTCTTTTGCTTCAAAATGTGAGAAAAAGAGATTATAATTTAAAAGATTTATTCTTTACAATATCAAATTTTATTATATATTTTTGAAGAGTATAATTGGATTTTCTATCAAATTTCCAAACTATAATAAAATAAATTTGTATAAAATAACGTAAAATCACATTGTTGCAATAAATGTAATATTAATAAAATAGATAAAGTCATTAAACTAGCATTTATGTAATCTGATGTAATACGCAATGCTTCCCGTAATAATTTTAAATAATAATTGTTTAAAACAAATATGATATACAAATCGACGGGTAAATATTAAATATGATTTTTAGATAATGAATTCTTAAATTATAACAAAAAGAAAGATTGATATCTTTGAATTTCCATTTTATCCAAGAGCGGTTTTCTGATCTCAAGATTCACGAATAGTTCTCTAATTAGCGTCAAGTGTTGACCGTGCGAATTTTGCATCTTGAAATCCTATGTTTAAAGTTCCGCAATTATGTATATAACTGCCTCTTGGACAATCAGAATCCCGATTGAGATAAGGTCGCGTCTCCTCGGATCCTCACGGGGACTGCCAAGGACCGACCTTGAGATGATTACTGTTGGAAAAATTGTAGTCCAAATTCGCGGCCTGGCTGAGCAATCTTCGGCTCACGGGGCATCGGTTGCGATTGATCATCTCCTTCTGCATCGCGTATTCGATGAAATAACTCTCGTATTCGTTGTCACGCTGCGGCAGGAGCTCCGTCGTCTCCTCCGCAGTACCGTACGCGCGGTTCACCTCGCGCAACTCCATCGTAGATAAGAGGAGCCTCGCAGCTCCAGCCGCGATCCGCGCTCAGGCCAGACCGAGCGCATACTGACTGCATATCCAGATCCAGCCAGTCTACGATATCGTACAATGCGGATATCGTACGTTTGCGCGCCAAGCTCTCGGCCATCTCCTCGCAAACGATGGAAACTGAATGAAGCATATATCGCAATAAAAAAGTAAAAAATTAATGAAACGATATATATGAGCGTATTATGCTATTTAATGATGTTCGCTAAATCTGTTCGATTTATATTTTTCCACAAAGCGACATGCTGGACAAGTTCTATTGTAATAAAAATTAAATATGTTGTTTTAGAATTTTCGGACTTTAAAAAGAAATTTATGTCGACTGTGATTAATATATATTTATGATTAAATATAATTTATTGGGGAAAAATTGCAAATTAGATATTGAAAATTTATATAAAATAGTTTTCAATTATGTTTATATTCAAATGTAAGAAATTTTAGATTCGCCGAATACAAGTATATCAAAATTGACAAATTTGAAATGGCGAAATAATATAAATGTCAAAATTTATAAATATTTAAATTTTTGTAAAATTTATATATACATTTTAAATAATCATGATTATTTTAATTTAAATAGGGCATCGATGAGCTTAATAAATATTTATCAATTGCAAGTACATGGCAAAATTCTCTTGCTTTCAGAAATGGATCGAACATTTGTATTATATATATGCAATGTCATGATTCTCAATGATTTATATAATCCGCAATTTTTCGGCAATAGATCCCATATTTAATGAATATTTTATATTAATCTATAATCACGATATAACAAATGTCTTTTGAGAGGGCCAAAAGTCTACAATAAATTTAATTTTGTATGATTACAATAAAACTTTTCCATACATTATATATCATAGCTATAATATAACAAAATACATTAAAATGACAATAATTAGTCACGTTATTGTGTTCCAAAAAGTTTTTTGTTGAACTGTGTAATTTTTAAGTCTACATAAATTGAAATTAAATGTAGTTAAAACAAAAGAAGTTAGAAAAGTGGAACTATCTCAAAAAAGACAAGTATCAATTCAAAAAATCACAGGTCTTTTTCATCCATGTGTGACTGGAAAGTTATCCACAGTCACTGAAAAGTTTTTTAATTATGTAGATGTGACAATCCAGAAAAAAATATCAGTGTAGTAATTTTCTAGAAAGTCTTGCAAGCATTAAAAATAGAGTATGATAAAAAGCCGCGTTTTATTATTTAAAATATATATTCATGAAATAAAGTATAAATTAAATGGCAAGATAAAACCTCACGTATTTGTAAGTTTGTTATTTTTTATTTTACAGAAGTACATTAATCTTGGCTAGCATCCACATTTTCAGTTTGAAGACCCTTAAACGTTGCAACAGGTATATATGTGACGAGGGTATAAAGCTTGTTTGCAGAATCCTCATCATCATTTCTTCTCCTGCTTAATCTTACACGAACTCTGAAGGGAACATTCCTAAAAAATAAATAAATGATATAAAAGATATTGCAGAATTATTTTATTTTCATATTCTTCTGTCAACAAAGAATCAATATTTATCATAATAAAATTTATACATAAATAAAAAGTAATCTTTGATTTAAAAATTTTATTGTATACATCTCAAATAATATTTGATAATAAAATACTAACTAAAGCAAGAAATTACAATTGAGAGCAAGGTTTTCTTTCAATACCATTTTCTACTTTTACTATAAATTAATGTTCCAAAAAAACTATAATAAATTATAGTAGTTTATTATTAAATAATTATTGATTATTATTATTAACAAATTATAATCAAATATTTTAAACATGTAAAACTCTTCAATTCAGATTTTATCGACAGCTTACCTGATGCCTTTAGACCACAACTGCTTGTTGAGACGTGTGTCTATCCTAACATCAGGCGTTCCCATTTGCTTCTCCGCAAACTTTCTGATTTCCTTGATGGCTCGTGGAGCACGTTTCTTGAATCCAACGCCATGAAGACGCTTGTGAAGATTCACTGTATATTCACGAGTCACCACCTCGTTGATAGCACTTTTTCCCTTCTTTTCAGAAGATTTAGCCATCTTTTTTACCTAGTTAGTAAAAAAAAATTGTAAATTGTACAAATAAAAAAACATGTGTAAGATGAGACATACATATTCAAAAAATGAATATTCTATGAAGGAAAAAAAATTTATGATAAAAAAAAATCTTAACAAAGTAAAAGATATAACAACTATTTAAGGATATAAAGAATTATTAATTTATTGCAATTACTATGTAGAACACAGTACATAATATATTATAGTAACAAGTAAAATCTGTCATAACGACCAACAACAAACATATCACATGTTCAACGCTAATTAACGATGGAAAAGGGTAAGTACGACAATTACTTCAATATTAATTAGTGAAAAGAAGATCTATTGGATAGAATTTTGTAGAATCTAAATATTTGTAAAGAATCTATCGTAGGATGTTTACGGATTATAAATTAAGGAAAATCATCACTACCTCTTCCACTTACAGCTAGGTGAGAAAGAGCAGGAGATGCAAAAAGTGAAATAAAAGAAGGGAAACTTCTGAGAAAAGAAAGACAGCTTCAGCGACATCTGTATTAGATCCAACATGAATAATACACGAGGTTGCGTTCCAAAACTTACTTCCTGATTGACCAATCAGGACAAGAGAAACAAAAATTATTCTATCCTGATTGGTCAATCATATACGCTACTCTGACAAGTAAATTTTCGAACACAATCCTCGATCGAGTTCTCGAGATTGCGATGGTTGATAGCTTCGAGGACGCGCTCGAAGAGAGAGAGAGAGAGAGAGAGAGAGGGAGAGAGAGAGTCAGAGAGATACATAGTTCTCAGTTCTCATCACACATTAACCTGCGATGTCGAGTTGATCGTTTAATTCCCATTTGATTGATGCTCGCGGAGGCCCTTTTTAAATAAAACGGATCAGAGCACTAAATATGGCCAGCAAAGTATGGCATACAGAATTGTGGAAGTCATGGGATAAACACGGAAGAAACGATTTGTAAGTGGTGTTGTTGGCGCGTCGCCTGGTCGACGCGATCGACACGGTGCATTGCTGGTTCACGAAAACACTTATCTACTCCTGTTAACTCGCTCTCTACTGAAGACTTAATTTGTCAATTCACGCATGTTTGCAGCCTCAAGCTAATCAAGCACAAATTTAAGGAAGGCAACGCACCAGGTAATATATTTCGCCGCCGAGTATATCTTTTATTATAAAACGCTTAAACTAGCACGCCGTCGATCTGAACCATTGTTGTTTCTTCGCGGCAAACATGTAGTACGTTTCCTACTCCAGTTCCTAAACATATATTGTTCCAAAATTTTATATATTTTTGAAATTTTCTGGTTTATATGTGACCATTAACTCTTTTTCTTCTTTTATTTTACTTGTTTTGAATATTTCATATATTTTAAATAGGAACGAGAAAGGATAGTTCTCTGAAAATATCTGCAATCTTGCAAATTTTTTTTTTATTATTATTTTTTTGTTTATTTTTAATGCCCTTTTCACATATGTACGCATTGTTCTATATTTAGATATATTGTCTGATTATATTGCCTTTTATATGTAATTGCAGCTTTGATGAATAGAATTTTATCTTTTGATTTATAGAATGGAAGCGCGGATTATACGAATTAATATCAAATGGAATCCATGGGAATGTAAAAAAGGACAGTGTAGTACAGACATTAGGTGAACTTATGGTATGGCAAAATTTTTTTTTTAATTACTATTTTTGAAATTTTTTAATTTTGATAATTTTTTTATAAAGAATTATCAAAATTACAATTGTTAAACTGGAATTATAATGATATTAACTTATAAAATTTATTTGTAGAATTTTGATGGTGCAATACCATCTGCAATAGTAGATATATTTACTTTAATCGATGCAGAAGCACATAATGAAGAAAGGAACAATTTTTACTATATTGTGAAAGAATCTGAAAAGGTATGTTTACATTTTTTATATATATTTATATTATATATCCTAATTTTAAAAAACCATCGAAAAATTATTGAAAAGAAGAAATATTAAAAGAAATAGATACCAAAAATAGATTTACTATTTTATCGAAGCAAGAGTTCTTATACTCTAAACTTCTTCTATTTTTTTTATTTTTCACAGTTTTTGACCGACAGAATATTGAAAGAACGTTTAGAGATTGAAACTTTGCAAGATGTAGGAACATTAAAAAACAAAAATTTTCAAACAAAGTTTATAAAAGTGAAAACAAAATTATAGTAAGTATTTTTACATTAACGTACAAAAATTAAATCTATTTTTGTGGTATAGACAAGATTTAAAGAGATCTCAACCATTTTTTTGCAGTTATAAGCAGAGAAAATTTAATTTATTTCGTGAAGAGAGCGAGGGTTATTCCAAGCTCATTGTAGAATTAAATCAAGAACGTCCAGGCAATGAAGTAGCCTCGACACTGGAAATCGTTAAATCTCTTATCGGTAGGAATTTCTTAATTTTTGCTACTGGTCACATACAAATATTGATGTTTTGAAAAATTGTTGTGTTGCAGAAATTGCAAAGAGAATAATCGAAAGTACAAAATGTTGTCTCCTTACAGGTTATTTTAATCTTGATCCTAATAGAGTACTCGACATCTTGCTAGAAACTTTTGAAAACCGACCGCAAGATGATGCTTTATTTATTCCCTTAATACGCTCGTACATGAGTGATCAACAGGTACTTTGCGAGGTGTTAGGGTTTAAATACTGCTCCACTGTCGACGCTACGCCATTCTCGCTGCAAAAGGTCACCGCGCTTATGCTGCAGCACAATGTGATTAAACTGGACGACATATTACCTTGGCTAGTGCCAGATGATAAAACTATCATATTAGATCACGAACAGGCGATGAAGCAGGCTAAGGAGTATGTGCGAAAATTGAGTGTGATTTCAACAAAGGACAAAGAAGACGTTGTGGAAGAGAAGGACAATGCACAAGTAGCAAGCAAAAAAAATTTTATTAATTATTCATTGTGTCGCAAATTTGAGCTTAGCTGATTATTATTTAATGAATCCAAGAGTTTTGTCTTATAAGTTTTTGCTCAAAATTTATTAATTGTGTATTAATTCTCTATAGTTAAACTTTTTTTAAAATTGAAAATGAAAAACATAACAATTTGAAGAATATTGGGTTTTTTTTTTAATATAAATGTAATATATATATATATATATATATATATATAATTTTAAACAGATATATATATATATATATATATATATATATATATATAATTTTTAAACAGATATATATATATATATATATATATATTATTTAAAAATTAATGAAAATTAAGTTTTGCGCAAATATTTTTATACAAATATTCAAATAACAATTTTCAACTTTTTAATTAATAATTTAATAATTTGCTAAGCTGAGTTTATTAATCAATGATTTGCCTGTTAATTATTAACTAATCTTTTGCAAAAATACAATATATCATTCTTTTCGTATCATTTTAAAGGACAAATATGCGAACAATCAAAAATTTGTATTATGCGAAGCCCTTCTGGAAATCGGAGCTTGGGAAGTGGCACAAAGCTTATTCAATCGTTTGCCAGATTGTTGTTTCACTGATCAACGTCCCATAGCTTTAGCATTGTGCAAAATGATTCAGGCTCTTATTGAACCCGTGTATAGGAAGTAAGCCATTAATGTTTTTTTTACGTTTATCATTTATTTTCAGAAGATAATTTGTAGAAAAAATTATAGTTGAACAAAAACTGTATGTTATACTAAAAAATTGTTATGTTTTTAACGATAGCTGTTCTACTAGCGCTCTAATAAGCTTCCCTGAGTCACAATTTTCAAATTCTTCTAGACATTGCATCGTTTCTCCCAAATTGCCGGGTCGTAAAGTGCCTCCTTTAAAAAGCGCTCTCGCACCGCCACTGATACACGATTTGGAGGATATTCACGAGCACTTATTGCCGATGTTGATCGTGCTTGGGCCGAATCTACACCACGATCCTATTCTAATGTACAAGGTGATGAGGCTGTGTCATACTGCTATCAAGCACTGTCCTCTCGATGTGGGCAAACAGCCGTTGAACAAGAACTGCAGTCTATATTACGACGTATTGACAATTCTCGACGTTGCACTGCTACCCTCGCTCTCTTTCATGGACTGCAATTGTTGCGTCGCTGAGGAATTGTGGAACATTTTGAAATATTATCCTTATCAAAATCGCTACTGTTTATACGCGCGCTGGAAGAACGACACTCCGTTACAGCATGCAGCTCTGTTACGGAAACGAGCGGATGCCCAAAAGAAAATCAAGTCTATCATGAAACGCGTGAGCAAAGAGACGATCAAGCCGGTCGGCCGATCGATAGGGAAACTTACGCATTCTTCACCAGGTGTATTGTTCGATTACGTTCTCATACAGATTCAATTATACGACAACCTTATAGGTACATATAGTGCGCGCAACTAATAGAGCGACAAACTTAATTTTGAAAAAAAAAAAAGAAATGACTGACATATTGCATTATATGTTTCAGGGCCTGTAGTAGACTCCTTAAAATACTTGACAAATATTTCGTACGACGTGTTAGGATACTGTCTTGTGGAGGCATTAGCAGGTGCTGACAGGGATAGATTTAAACACGACGGCACCAGTATATCTTTATGGTTGCAATCTCTGGCTTCCTTTTGCGGAGCGATATTTAAGAAATATAACATCGAATTAACAGGATTATTACAATATGTAGCGAATCAACTTAAAGCTCAAAAGAGGTATGTTCCATACATAATTAAATTTTATGCATACAAAATATTGCAGTAAGTTTTTTAAATAAATTTATTATATTGTATATAATATTTTAAAATCTGTCTTCAGTCTAGATTTATTGATATTGAAGGAGATAGTACAAAAAATGGCTGGTATCGAAGCAGCCGAAGAAATGACATCTGATCAATTAGATGCAATGGCGGGTGGTGATTTGTTGAAAAATGAGGTAAATCTTAACATTATTCGAATACAGTATTGAACGTAAAACATTGCCCGAAAATAATATTGTACGCAAAATTTTGATACCAATTACTTGCCTTATGTAAAAATATTATTCTTCAAGGCCGGTTACTTCAGTCAAGTCCGCAACACGAAGAAATCTTCACAGCGTTTGAAGGAAGCTCTTGCTGAGCACGATCTCGCAGTCGCCTTATGCTTGCTGATGGCACAGCAGAAACACTGCGTCGTTTACAGAGAGACGGATAAATCTCATCTGAAACTCGTTGGTAAGTGGAATTGTACATGGAAAGTAGCGTTAAAAAAAAAACTATTATATCATTTTTCTCTTAATTATTTTATTTTATTTTTATTTTTCACATCTATAACAGGCAAGTTGTACGATCAGTGTCAAGACACACTGGTACAATTCGGAACGTTTCTGGGGTCAACTATGACAGTGGACGAGTATGTGGAGCGACTGCCTTCAATTCATTCTATGCTCCAGGATAATCACATACACTCGGATGTTGCATTTTTTCTGGCAAGGCCAATGTTCGCACATGCCATAAATGTAAGCGAGCCACCTTCAAATTTTCCAAAACATTCTAATATTTCTTTGACCTAATAATTTTAACTATTAGAGAATCACAAATAACTGATTAAATAGATCATTTTTTCAAATTTTATTTCAAAAATATTTAAATATTTTATTTGTCAATTTAACATGTATTTTTATGCTATAATTTTGATTTTATATTTGAAGATAAAATATGATGCCCTTCGTAAAGCCGATCCGAATTACAAGAAAATGTCCACGGCTATGAAACAATTGAAATATGCGGAAGCCGCGCAAGCTGTTATGGCACCCGTCGCTCAGTCAGTCAGACCGTTGCACCCTCTAAAAGTATGGGAGGACATATCACCACAATTCTTAGTCACATTTTGGTCCCTGTCGATGTACGATTTGTATGTGCCAGTGGAAAGCTATCAAAGGGAAATCAGCAAGTTGAAGCAACTCGCGGTACAGACGGCCGATTCCAAAGATATGGTAACGCGATATTAGCAAACTTAGCATTTTATTACGTTGCTTACAGTATTAAAGGTGACAATAAGATGATTTGTTTTAAACTTAAGAAAATACTTTTTCCTTCTCTTCTTAATTTAAACTGAGAGTGATGCTGGTTTTTAGAATATAAGTAAAGGAAAAAAGGAACAGGAAAGATATACTACTCTGATTGAGAAGCTGCAGGATGAAAAGAAGAAGCAAGAGGAACATGTTGAGAAAGTATTTGCGTACCTGAGGTAAAATTGCTGCACATAATTTTTATAACACATAATATGATTCTCATATAATTTTATATAAGATTATATTTCATTAATTCTGATAATTGTACGATTGTTATTAACTTGTAGACAAGAAAAGGATACATGGTTCTTGTCACGAAGCGCCAAGTCTGCGAAGAACGAGACGATAACGCAATTTCTGCAGTTGTGCCTATTTCCGCGGTGTACATTCACAACTGTGGACGCCATGTATTGTGCGAAATTTGTACATACCATTCATTCCTTGAAGACTGCAAATTTTTCGACCCTGCTTTGCTACGATCGTGTAAGTCACTCCTATCTGATATAAATGATTAGGATCTTATTGGTGTATGAAATATTCTGAAAAGTTATATTTCAAAATTTTTGTTAGAGTATAATTTTTGAAGATATCATTAGATGCACAACATAAATTTATAGTTTGTTATTTTTTACAATAAGTTATTTGATTTTTCAGCTTTTCTGTGATATTACATATTCAGTCACTTCATGCACAGAGAATGAAGCAAATCGATATGGCAGATTTTTGTGCGCCATGTTAGAGACTGTGATGAGATGGCATTCCGAGAAAGCCATATTTGATAAGGTAATAGAAATACAAATTAACAAATTACTTTGTTTCTTAAAATTTCAAAAGTTATTTTTGAAAGAGCGTCACGATTTTTTATGTAAATATTAATTCTAAGATATGTATTTGTCTTCTATTAATTGGAATATGTTTTTTTGCATAGGAATGCAGTAATTATCCCGGATTCGTGACTAAGTTTCGCGTGAGCAATCAATTTTCCGAAGCGAATGATATGGTCGGATTTGAAAATTACAGACATGTGTGTCACAAGTGGCATTACAAAATCACAAAGGTGCAATCTTAGAAATATGCTTGCAATCTTAGAAATATTATTATTTTTAATAAGGAGAAGCTATTTCAATGCTGGCAATAATTCTGCTTCTATATAATTTAATCTTTCTTTTTTTTTCTTTTTTTGACAGGCTATTGTAGTATGTCTAGATTCTAAGGATTATGTGCAAATAAGGAATTCTTTAATAATATTGATCAAGATATTGCCACATTTTCCTGTCTTGGCAAAACTCTCTCAGATCCTTGAGCGAAAAGTAGAAAAAGTGAGAGAGGAAGAACGTGGTCAACGTCAGGACTTGCATGTTCTGGCTACATCGTACAGTGGACAACTGAAGGCTAAAACTCCCAATATGATACGCGAATCTGATTTCCATCATGTGGGCGACAAGGTTAAATTCTCGATAATTAGTTTATTTTGCACATAAATATCAAGTATTAGAAATTCACAATTTTTTTTTATTAGTTTGTTGTTTTATTTTTAATGTTAAATTATTTTCTAAGAAATTACATGATAAAAGCGTTTGAAATTACTGTTGCTTATATTCATTTGTAGACTGGAAAGATACCAGATACTGCGAATAATGATACAAACGAAAAGGTTAGCAATGGAGTAGCGACGAAAGAAAATAATGGAGACACTCGGCCCGAAAAAGAAAATAAGGAGCAACGAGAAAAACGAAGTTCATCCAATCAAACGCATCAGTAAGAACAATATATTTAAGAATATCCATACTCTCTATACTATCTCTATCATTACATCAAAAAGTTTAATACACACCTATCGTACTTATACATTTATAACATCATATTAGAGAACTTATTTATTTTAGAAATATTTAATTATTAAATATATTCTCTTAACTTTTGCACAGTCTTTGTCTTCAATGATTATATTTATCTTAGTTTTGGAGGAGACATAAATTATTAAGAAATAGCTGTGCATAAAAATATATAAACATTCAAACTGAATATTTTCTAAAATTTAATCATTCACTGTACAGCAGTATGAATTCTTTGAATAGTGAAAACTCTGAGAAGTTCAGGAAGAAAGAAGATAGTAAGGATGTCTCAGAAGCAAAAGAGAAATATATCAAGAAGGAAGAAATGAAAGACGATGAAGGATTAGACAAAAAGGATCGTAAATATTATAAGGTAGGTTCATACGTTAATGTAAGGCTGTGTTATGTTTTTCATGGAATAAGTCACCGAGAAATTACAAAATAGACAATTCGACTTTTAAATTAAATATGATAAACATAGAATTCTAATGTTTTTCAATACTTGAATAAACAGATTCAAATTTTATATTTATCTTTTGTCTTCCAATATTTATCTTTTGTAATCCAATATTTAACTTTTTTCTAATTAATTAACGTACAATTAATTTTAATATAAATTTGACATTTTTAGGAGGAGCATTATTATAGCAGTGGTATAGATAATTTAGACCGAGATCTTTCCAGTGTATCAAATAGTAGCGCTAGTTCGGGACCGACGCAAGAAGGTCCTGAGAGAGGTTTGTATTATAATTAAAATAACAATCAAATACGTTGAATATATTTCTAAATTATGGAAGTATATATGTATATGTGTATTTCATTATTTATTTATTTATCTGATATCATTTTATAAATATTCTTTAAAAATATTATTAATTACTTTCATACACATATATATTATGTATTGATACAAATTCTAATATTAAGTTATATTCAGTTTCAGATGCAAAAAGAAGAAAAGTAGAAAGTGCCCCAAAGGTGATTACATAGTCTATACTGTACGTTACAATCTCTTTTTTCATCTTTCTTTACATAAATATTTTTGTATCTAATAGGAAGGGAGACGTGCGGAGGCTGTCCTTGATAAAAAAGAACGCAGCAAAGGAAAAACGCGTGAAGAACAGAAGGAGCAGCGTAGAGAAAAGAAACAAGGACGGAAAAGGGTAATTATCATTTTTATAATTATACCGTACAGTGTATAATAATATCACACACACATACAATTTGAACCTCAGTGCTATATACATATTATTGTTAAATAATATTATAATAACGCAGGATCGGACGGAAGAATCTATGGTAATTACCGAACAAAAGCGGAGGAAAGATGATGAGAGAGGTTTGTAACTATTTTTAATTCTTATTATATAAAATGCGAAATATATAAAAAGCAAATATATAATAAAATATATAAAATAATAAATGTATGAACCGATATATCAAAGAAAACATTTGGGACAAATATATTGAAATATGGATATATTTTTGTCAGCCAAAAGTACGCATCAGAACGGTGACATTCCTGAACATAGAGAAAAGCATCATTACAGTAAGGTTAGTAGCATTAATCGGCATTTTTTATAACAATGCTATAGTAACAGTTACATTTCTGTTAGTAATCGACATTTATTTTCTGTTTTGTAATAAGCCTTAATTTTTTCATATGGTTAATTCTATATTTTCTATGAACAATTATTTCTAATATCACATTTCTACTCTTCCTCTACACTTTTTAAAATTTTGTTCTCAAAATATGTCATCCATAATATCGGGACTAATAAAAATAAATTTATATATTATTTTATAATTTCTATTATATATTCTGGTATCCATAGATGCACTGTGAATGTTAAGTTTGTAAATTTGCATGTAGCGCTTTATAATCAATTATTAGTCTATTTTATAAAAGAATGAGAAACCAAGTCATTATTTTCTTAACATCTTTCTATATTACTTGACTTCTCATAGTTGATAAAGATGTCTACTACAAGTATGTTAAAAGGACGAAATGGACGGCTATAAGAAAAGAAAAAAAAGAAAAAAAAAACTATCAAGTGTCCCCAATGTCGCAAGAAATCACGGCATTCGGGAAATTTATTGAAGAATGTATTTTCAGGAAAAATCTCCATACGCAAAGGATCGTCCACACGAACGCGAAGGACGCGAAAGCCGTGACAAACAATATCCTTTTCTATACATTTTAATATTAATACAGAACAGCCTAGCAATATTACAAATAATGTTCCCATTTTTTTTTGCAATTAGATAATTTTGATAATATACTCACACGTGCAATTTGATATATTAAACATTGTAACTAATTAAGTGTTAAAATAGCTTATGCACCATATACATAGAGTGAATCGTACAATTATTGAGTTGAAGATCATTTTCTTTATGTCTCAATTTTATATCAAAAGATTCAATATCAGACAATATTTCTATCAATATAATTTACTTATAAATATATAAGTTATGTTCATTCACTGGACTTTTTTATTGGTTATAGATGATAATAACATTTGGCAATAATTTAACACTTAATTAATTTATATCAATGTTCGTTTTTTCCTTTTTCTTTTTTTTTGTATACTAAAAATTTGTAATTTACGTATTTTAAACTTTTTAACGAAATTTTTTTTTGGTATCTTTTTATCTTTTTTTTTTTGGAAGAAAAAAAAAGTCCTTAACTGCTCAATAACTGTATGATTTATCCTGTGCACGAAAAAGCACAATAGCTTGGTATGATCCTTAATTCAAGTGCACTAGAAGGAGTTCAGATCCAAAAAGAAGATGATGTACAACAATCGAAGGGAGCTCGACTTAACATTTTTTATGCTATGTTTGATGTTGCATGTAATGAACGTAGAATTCGAAATAAAGCAAAAAAAGATAGTGGATAATTTGTATATTAATGTTTTAAAATCCAATTTTATATAAAATAAATTATCTAAATGTCCGATAATTTTTGGTACATGTTTTTCAATTCAGTCTTTTTCTTTCTTCAAGAATGGACGGAGATCGCGTAAGTGTAATGTACGCAAAGTGCATTCGCAACAATCGTCAATTGTGCGCACATATAATAACGATAAATAAATAAATTAATTAATTTTATAAATATTGTAGAATGTTCTATTCCTGCTACGAAGATGTGTTGATGAAATTGGAAAAATATTTATCAGCTCTCAAGCTCTCCTCTTCTAGGCGTTTCAATCGCATTTTCGCATCTTTCAGAATATCCTCTGTGGAACTGCTCTCGCTGACGATCGTTGCGTTCGCATTGACAGCTTGAGTAACAGACGCCGGTATTTCGATTCCAATTAAACGGGCTTCCTCCAGTTGGCGTGACAATTGCACGCTGCGCAGCGTGATCTCCTCTATCCTCAATCGTTGTTCCTGCACGAGATTCGTCAATTCCAGTTTCTCCTGTTGCAGAATTCTGCACTCGTCTATAATCGCGTGACTCTCCAGATCAGTTTGTACATGAATGTCCCTGACATTGTTTTGAGTGCACTGATTTGACGCGCTTTGCGGCATCTCTTTTTGCATTTTAACAAGTTCTCGTTGTAACTTCTTCAAACCGCCCTCGAATTTCTTATAACTATCCCGTTCTCTCTGTAATCTGTAAAAAGAAAAAATCATTCAAGATATAAATTTCAAACAGCTAACTTAATCAGAATAAAATATTATTAATTTTCTATTAATAATTTAATAATTTTCTTTTTTTTTATTTTTATAATGCAGAATACCTATTAGCTTCTTGCGTTAAGAAATTCTGTTTCATAGATAGCTCCATCTCCTTCCGCAAGATAAATTGTGCATTGCTGTCTTTCTTTTCATTCAGCTGCTTTTCTTTCAGTATCAAAGATTGCATTAAATTCTAAGTATATGGACAGAAAAAAAATAATACAAGAGATATTTATATATTACTAGAGGGCATTATTTTCTATTTAAATCTTTCACCTTTTCTCAATAAAAATTATCACATTCAATAATTTTTAATAAAATTTGAAAAAAAATCGATTTTTTGTTAACAAAATACTTGACAAATATTTGATAATATTTAATAATCTTATTAACAAACTATTTGAATCTGTCGTTAAACAATAATGATATATGTAGGACATCTTGCATTAAATATATATAATAGAAGAGAGATATTTTACCTGAGCCTCTGCTACTTTTGTATTTAATAAACTAAGTTGATGTTTGATGACAGAGGCTTGCTGCTTTAATTTGCTCTCTTTCGTTTTCAGTTCATCATCGTACAGTTGTTTCTGTTGCATAATTTTCTTCCTTGCTGCACGCATTTTCGTCATGTCTGCAAGGTTTGCTTCCAGAACCAAATTAGCTTGCGTTTGCTTGTCATACAAGAGATTTTTAACCGAGGACTGAGTGTTGATCACAAGTGAAGCTATAGAGCTTAAAATGGATAGCAACAATGGTGCTTCAGTATTCATGTAATTTGATATAATATATTGGCCCTCGGGCCTGTTTGGATCAATGCCCAATGTTTCCAGAGTATGTACTATGTAATCACTTTGCAACTTATTGCTACAACTACCTCTGTCATTGTCATTAGAGGAGCCCTGTGGTATGCTGTTGCAAAAGTTTACCAAGAGTGGTACTTCACTAGCAAATATCGACAGAGTAAAGGAATAATTGTGACTAAACAGATATTCGGCTATTAACATATCATAAACATATTGTTTTGCTGATTTCGCTTCTCTATTCTTACACAGAGTCAGATCCTTATGCTTCAAAGCATTCACCAAGTTTTGGCGCAGGTGTGTTCTGATGTTAGATATAATCCCACACTTCTCAAACCTGTATAGAAAGTAAAACAGATGATTAATTAATTATGAATGATTAAAAATATAGAGTTATGTCTGTACACATCACACGTTATATATTAAAAACATAAGTTGGTTTATAAATTATAATTACAAATTGTAATGTATCATGTGGAATATGATCGATTTTAAATGGCATTAAAAATAAAAAGCATTGCTTGAAGAATTGGAAAAACATAAAGATAACCTTGATAAATTTTCCATTTTATCGCACAAAATCGAATGTGATATATTATCCGTACACATTTTATGTATTTACCATGTATACACGGTGGAGTAATAATCACCATCCATTTCGGTTAAAAGAAATACACGTAACGCGATAATATAACAATTATGTGACAAAAGAAACGTATATAAATACACAGGACGCTCAAACTTATTGATACTTTGATGCAGTACCCGCCATTTTCAATCGATAAATAAGAATATTATTTTATCGATTATTTTTGTGATTGAATTTACCGACTATTGGCACAAATTATCGAACAAAACGATTACCTATTGATGACACCGGAAATAAGTAGCGCTGAAAGTTCAAATAATTTTTTAATGAACAACAGCTCGAATGATTAACTTACTTCCGATATTGATGGCCGACTTATTTTGACCCCCTTTTTATTAAGATTGGACCAAATCAATGAAATACGAAGAAAAAGAAGATCGAAATGCAAACATCGTAATTAAAAGGTATAAATATATACTTATTTCAATCGATTAACGAGAATTTTCCAATTAAAATGATGTCAAATATAACATTATTCGAATACTTTTCGGTTAGATGCATAATACAATTTTGTTTCTAATGTTTCTAATTAAAAATTATTCGAATAATGTCATGTTTGATATCATTTTTACCTTAGAAATCTCATTAAACTTATTAAAATGATCATCAAAAGAGATAAAATATAAAAAATTGCAAATCTTAGTTTTTATCAAAATTAATGCAGCTACTGCGACTTCTTTTTGATAATAACAAACTATATAGAAATCTTTAAATATAACATTATTAGCCGAAGATATTTTATTAGTCTCGGAAATATCGTTTATTTAGCATTTACGGTTGTTTTTCAGACTCGGGAGTTGATGAAAAATAAATGTAAAAGTTTTAACGAAGAGAAACAGAGAACGAAAAGAAACAGAGAGAGAGAGAGAGAGAGAGAGAGAGAGAGAATAGAAGATGAGAGAAAGGGAGGATGGGCTGATACAGAGAGAATGGGAAAACTAGATTCATTAGCACGACATCAGTGCAGCTGCGGCCAAGCCAAAATCTCCTCGGCTCTGTATTCTTGACTTAGTGGTTTCCGGCGAGTAATTATTGCCCGAAATCTCTCTCTCTCTCTCTCTCTCTCGAAAGGGCGAGGAAAATCAGCCGTTGAAAGGCCACCGGGGAATAAAGCGGTAACAAAGAACGTCGATTTTCTTCGTTTTCGATGAGCCGATTAACCCTTCGTTGCGTGTTCTGGATGTTGCGAATGTAGGCCGGTCTCTGTTAAATTATATATATATATATATATATATATATATATATATATATATATATATATATATATAATCGAGAATTTTCTCTCTTTCTCGCTTTCTCTATTTCTCTCTCTCTCTCTCTCTCATCTAAAGATGTTATTACTGATTAAAAATATCGGCTCGCTTTTGCTGAAATATTCCGGATCTGTAAACGAGAGGAATGATATATAGATTTACGTTGCTCATTGTAGGGTCGCTTTTATGCGATATTTAGAACGTTTGACTTCAGAATCTCTTTTAAAATAAAATAGAATTCTTTTTGAGAGAATTCTTTTTGATTCTTTACTCAAAAGAGAGATCTTTTACTATTTGTAATTTTTCTATCATCATTAATTATTATATATTTACATATGCAATTCTCTTTACGCGCACATATACATATAATCCATCCGAATTTAATTTAATTTATAATAAAAGAATAAAATGAGTTAAACGAGAATCTCGTTGAATCTCGTTTTACACACACATACACATAGATCGGTATCATTAGTACCGTGACTAATTATGCTACGCGACTAACTAAGGGTTAACAACGTCGGCTGGAAGAGAGCCTTCCCCCTCCTCCCCCAACCCCTCGCCTACGGTCGGGCTTTGGTCGACGGTCAACCTATAGGCGTGCCGCAGCGTGTGCCGGGAACGATTCGCGCGCGGTGCGGCTAGCTGATTAATTAGAACCCTCTACCACTCTGCGCTCTCCCCGGGACCACCATCATCAAGGGAACTCGATGTAATTACGGGCATCGGGAGCGCGCGGGCGCCGCGCGTAGCGCGGGGGATGGGGTGGTCGGCGAGCGGGGGGACGAGATAGGTGGAGAGATGCGAAATGACTGCGCGGGTTGGCCGCTGTCGCGGGGGTGGCACCGAAAAGCACAGTGGTTCGCACGTGTAGTAGCGCGTAGTAGTTACCGATGCGGACGGAATGGTCGGGATGGGATATCCGGACGGATCCGGTTAGGACGGTCGGGAAAATCCTCACCCCCTCTCGGCAAAGAGAGAGAAGGCGGTGGAGTTCGACAAACTGGATTCATTACGCCGCGGAAGGAGATGCAGCGGGATGGAGGAGGCAGGGGAGAGGATGTAGAAGCGCGCGGAGAGAGTTGGCGAAGAGAGGGATGATGACGGGGGAGTGCACCGTTGAAGGGGTAAAGGGGTGAAATCAACCTCGTCTCGCGATATTCGATCCGCGATCTTTTGGTCGCTCTATTGAATTTTCGCCATTTTTTTTTTCGAAGAGAAAGTTTCATTTCTTTGCAACTGGAATACAATTTTAGGTTTATGTGCATTTTCGCAAAAATACATACTTAGAGAATGTCCGAAATATTTACTTTGTTTTGTGGGGTCATTTTTTTTTCTCGTGATATATTTCTGATAATTTTGATTTTTAAACAATTAAAGCATTCTGCTGTGAGAAGAAGGTGAAGATTGATGTGGAAAAATTTGATTCAATATTTGGTAATATATATTTATATTTTACGACTACACATACGTGGAAAAAGATTAAAGTAACGTAAAACATATATAGGATGTTCCTTTATATACATATATAATTTAATTGGAATAAACGGTAGATTAATTTGACGAATTTGCACAGTATATTCAAATATTTTGCGTGAGAAATTCTGCGAGGAAATTTCTTCAACCGCAACCGCATACTAAGTATTACCAGGAAGATTTCCGGTTAATTTGCTTTCTATTGGGCTGGCCGGTTTCTCGTTGCCCATCTCTTTAATATGTCGATGTTCCTCCTCATCATCCCCTCGATCGATCTTCTCCTTCTGTCTCTCTATATTTCTTCTCCGTTTCCTTTTCTCCAATTCAACCCTTCGATTCTTATTTATTCGCGTCTCTTCCCACTAGCAGTGTCTATTACGATTTCCGATGCTTCTATTTTTGAGTTATTTTACCTGTCAAAATATCACATGTTACACTTTTCTGTTATTGTAACATATTTAGGTTTCAAAAAAGTATGATTGTCGAGAACAAAAAATTTCCCTCAAATTATATAAAAAAATAAATTATAATATAGCATCGTTTTTTAGAAATTATTGAATTACATCGAATTAACTTTTATAACGATTAAACGCTTGATAGCATTTAAATTCCAAGAGATTCAATCTCTCACGTTTATATAGTTAGACAATTAAATAATTTCGTTAAAGAATCTCCCCCTCCTCTCTCTCTCTCTCTCTCTTCCTTTTTCATTCGCGAAAAAAATCGAATTACGCAATAATCAATCAAGAACCGCGTGAGATCGCAGCTTTTCACGCTACGGCAAGTTTTCCGCGTTACATTCATCGACGATAGTCTCGTCTCAGATCCGCTTTAAGTGATTACTGCACATTTCCATACGCGGAACGGAACGCCGAAGAACGGAAACAATGTATCCCCGTAACAAGCGGCTCGGATATCGCGCATTGTGCTCCCCGATATCGCGGCGATTCGCTAAACAAAACGGCCACTGGTTCGCCACTCCTCCTCCCAAACATTTTCCCGCCAGCGGTTTTACGGGAGACGTTCCTGCCCGAGCAACCCTCCTCTCCGGGATCCGTTTCTTTCGTCCGCCAACCGCGGGGAACGAATGGTATTCGTTAATGCGCGGAAATAACAACGGGCGATACGAGATGCGCTTTCACGTCGGTGAACCATAAAGCCCATCCGCATTAGAAATTACGGAAGTGTACGGCATCACTTTATTGAGATTGAGATTTTGTTTACGATTGATAATCTTGTTCAATCACATCATAATTTTGCGATTCACTAAATGTTGTTGACATACATAGATGCATCAAATATTTTAACACATATATAATGAAAAAATAATTAATCTCTTTCCGTGTGTTCCGCCTAGATAATTTTGTTAAATATTTTATTTTATTTTATTTTATTTTGTATGCTCTATTTTAGTAAAATTTTAATATATATATAATATGTGTATGTGTTTGTCTTTTATTATATATAACTTGAATTTGTAATAATATTATTAAGAAAAATAACAGAAATGCTGAAAACTATATAATTAAAATATGTTTCTCTAAAGTAGCGCGTGTATTTCTATATAAGTACGTGACCAGAAAATTTTGTTATATCTGAGAATGAGATTAATTTAAAAATGCAGGAAATGCGCGAGGCAAATACGAGATCTGGTTTATCGAACGAATATCGCATGAGTGTTCTACGAAGTTTTCGTTACGACCGTACGGAGCGTTGTCGTCGATAAATACATATCAAAACATATGATTTGTCGAGTGTCACGCTCAGCTGATTGCGACGATGATTAACGGTGTGGTAAAAAATATTGCATAGAGTTGATTCCTGCTAGTTGCACATACGTCAGCGCGACTGACAGTCGAACATGAATCGCGAAATCATGGGAAAGTGGACGATAAATTGCGCCTGCATTTTTATCGTCTTGATATCCCTATGCGCGAATACCGGTCATTGTTTACGTGAAGAAGGAGATGGGAAAAGTGATTCACCGGTGCCAATAGTACTTTGGCACGGAATGGGTAAGTTTTATTATTGTGCATTATGAGTATTTTTATTATAGATAATTATAACTGATATAATTATTAGTTTGTTCACACGAGTTGCAACATTTTTCACATCTGTGATATTTTTATGCGAATGTAAAATTTTATATTCAATTGTCAAATGTGTTAATTTAATTTTATTTTATTTTAAAGAACATCTCTCCTCCTCTCGTACTTACTTAAAGAAATTATAATCTTATCGTAAAGAACGATATATATCTATCCAGCATTTGTTACACATGTAAATATATTATGGTACCCTCCTTATCGCCGAAAAATAAAGTGAGTTGTATAAGAAAATTTTTTCCTATAATTGATAAACATTAGTAAATTTAAAATGAATATTTAAAGCTAGAATAAAACAAGGTTTATATTTGTAGAGATGCCTTGTAATTAATTATAATTGTTTAGATTTTTTAGCTCAAGGTATAAACTCTTATCTCAGATGATATCTTTTTAAAATATTAATAAATGCAATAATATATTTGCAAGTGAATAAAATTTTTGAAATGCTTTTTTTTCATAAAACTTGGAGTATTATTTTATAATTAATCAATCATTGCTTTTCAGAATTTTCAGTTTTATTTAGCTATGATGATTGAAGCATATCTTTTGCAGGTGATAGTTGCTGCTTCTCTTTCAGTCTTGGAAAGATACAAGAAATTCTTCAGAATGAAATACCTGGAGTCTATATCAATTCTATACGCATCGGAAATAATGTTATAGAGGTTGGACATAAAGTTGTCAATAGTCGAAAGCATATTTTATTAGAAAAATATTATAGTAAAATTTATCTTACTTCTTTATTCTATTCTATTTGTATCCTCGCCTTATGTATTCTTTTTTTCATTTAATATACTTATTCCAATCTTACTCCAATAATAAATATTTTTATATGAGATTTATATTGCTATTATCTGATAATCAGATATTATTCACATCTTTATTCCATTACTTTATTCTACATATGTTTATTTTAACGCAGAATTAGAACATGACATCTTTTCTAATCTAGGACGTTGAGAACAGCTATTTTGGAAATATTAATGAACAAATTAAACATGTATGCGAGCAGCTGTCACAAGACACAAGACTTCAAAATGGATATAATGCCATTGGTTTCTCTCAAGGGGCTCAATTCCTGTAAATTGCTTTATTTATTTATTTACAACATTTAATTTTAATTAATATTTTTTTATAAACAAAATCGTTCTCTGTATTGATAGACGGGCGGTGGCCCAAAGATGCCCCAATCCACCAATGCTGAATTTGATATCTTTAGGCGGTCAGCATCAAGGTGTTTTCGGGATACCAAAATGTTCAGACACATCTCGATTGTGTAATTATATGCGGCGCATGTTGCGTTACGGTGCATATTTATGGTACTTATTCTTGTGTTTTGAAAAAAATTATTAAATTTTGCTTAGCATTAGAAAAAAAAGAAATGTATTTTATATCCAATTTTTTCCTTAGGTACATTCAAGAATCGTTAGTGCAAGCTGCCTATTGGCACGATCCGATAAAGGAAGATGAATATCGAGAGAAAAATGTTTTTCTTGCTGACATCAATAATGAAAAGACTATAAATATGGTATATCATGATTATACATTGGAACTTGATTCTATTAGAGTATAATAGTTAATATAAGTGCAAAAAAATGTATCTTATTATCAAAGTACCATGATACGGAATTTTAATGACGTATATTAAAATTGACGTATATTAAAATGATAGAGAAAATCATCAAGTAAAATATCAAGTATAATAACTTTCTTTTAGTTACATTTTTTATTGTCATTAGGTATATAGGGATAATCTTCAAAAACTTCGAACTTTAGTTCTCGTTAAATTCGAAAATGATACGATGGTCGAACCAACGGAATCGGAATGGTTTGGATTCTATAAACCTGGTCAAGCAAAAGAAATACAGAAATTGCAGGAAAGCGAGTTGTATCTGCAGGTATGTAATCGCATTCGATTGATTTAGTAATGATATAGCTTAATGTATAATGCATAATTATTTTTTGTTTTATAGGATTGGCTCGGATTACGTAAAATGGAAGAGGCCGGCAAAATTCACTATCTTTCCTTACCTGGCGATCATTTACAATTCACAGTCACTTGGTTCATCGAAAATATTATTAAAAAATATTTAGTGTAAGTTTGGAGAGAGATATCTACACGTTTCACCTACGAAAATACTCCAGACTTAGATAAAAATGACATAAAATAATTTTTTTTTTTAAATAAAACTTAGTTACGATTTTCTATATTGATTATGTACTATATTTGAAATAATTCTCTCTCTTTTTACTTTTCCTCTGTCCTGATCGAATATTGATAATTTAGTTTGTATATCAAATATCTTGCCTTCTAATCTACTATTTTTTCCTAATAATATATTGAAAAGAAGTATAAAATGTATAAAGTAAACGCAAAAGACTTTCAGTTAACTTCTTTTTCGATATTTTCTGTTGGTTTATACTGATACTTTCTTTGCAATACGAACAATGAACCGTCGCTGAAGAATCTGTAACGAGAAAAGGGATGATTTCACAGAGGAAATCTATAAAATATACATGAGATATATCTGTGACATAATTTATTCTGCATCAGTCCTTCTTCTAATTTATGTCGGAATCTCCTGATCGTTATTTCACGCTGTTCGTATTCTCTTATTCCTCTCTCTCTCTCTCTCTTTTTCTCTCTCTCCCCCCCCCTCCCTCTCGCGATGCCGAATAATAATTTGGCGCGAAACCGTGGAGGGCCGATCGAAGAGAGAGAGACAGAGACAGAGCCCGCAAAAGAGAATGCAACGTAATTCGTACTGTTCATTGTCGTATGACGCGATTGTATATAGACCGGGGTGGTGCTGGGAGAAAGAGGGGGTGAGCGACAACAGGAGAACGCGAGGCAGGCAGGAGGGTGCGCCGCCACCGTCCGTCCTCTCCTCCTCTCTCCGTCCCTGCCTCTCCCCCCTCGGGTTGCACAACAAAGCCGCGGGATGAGAAAACATTAATCTAGGCATGTTTTGCAATCTCGCCCGCTCGCGGTGTAGCTACATATAATGGAACGCTGTTATTGCTACGCTGTTATGGCGTGCGCGTACAATGTTCGTTTCGTGCCTCTTCCTCTCTTCGTCCTCTCGTCGTCGACGACGTCGTCGTCGTCGTCGTCGACGTACAGATTGGAGGCGCGCACGTGTGTTTGCCAGAGAGCGACCAAGATTAATATTTCGAAGGTAACGAAATGACGACGCGAAGATTCGCGACCGATACCTAGCGGGGGCGGACACAGGTGTTCCGCGCCGTGTGAGAGGAGAGGATATACCGTCGAAATATTGATACTTTACTGAATATTTTCCTGGTATATTAATTCTTTAGCCGGATATAAAGCAGTAAGATTTGTGAATAATCAGCTGAGATATCTGAAAGTTGATTTGCAACATAATTGCAATTCTTATATCATCTAGGAAAAATATGTATAAGGAAAAAAATATATAAAATACGAAGGCATATTTGGAATATCCACAAATGAGGGAAACGGGCTAATTGAGAATTAAGCGTGGTAACTAAAGCGTGAATGTTCTTTCTTCCATTGTGATTTAATAATTATTCAAAATTGTGTGAATAATTAATAAATTGCATTGGATGAAAATGAATCAACTTGCGCTTTAATTCTTTCATTTGTGGATATAAATATATATAATTATATATAGAATATTTTCATATATGTCCTCTATTATATCTATATTCTACATACACACATACAATAATTTAAATAATTGTTACTATTCCAAAATTGTGCTCTGAACCATCCCCGCGCATTCTCCCCTCTTGCGCTCGTTCTATTCCTCATTAAATGCGAACGATGAAACGGCCAAGAACACCGCAAGGATTATTACCGAGAGGCCGGCACATCCCTTCGACGCCCAATCGTGGATGTCCTTAGAAGGGCCGCCTCTCGTTGCGATTTCACCCCTGGGGAGGTTTCCGCGCGGTGCCGGAGGGAACGATGATGGGGAGGGAAGGGTGTAATAAATAGAGGACGGACCGTGAGATGTACCGGTCGCGCGTTCTGCGAATGATAAATAGAGATAATTCGCTAAAGGGCAACCTTAGAATAAAGAAAGAGAGAGAGAGAGAGAGAGAGAGAATTAAATAAATAAAAATATATATTATAATGTTATATTATTTATAAATTTATATTACTTAAAATTCTATATTTCGTCTCTTTTAAAAATTTTGATAAAAAAATGTAAAAATAATTAATAGCAATCAATAATTTCTCAACGGTAATTATATTTTGTTATGCAAAAACGTAAAGTAGTTTCAGTAATTTTATAAATTTATAATAATAATAATAATCGCGAACATATAGAAAAAATTTCACGCTATTCGTCAGAATTGCCTCTCTACTTTGAGCTTCTTTTCTTTTCTAACATCGCACAAGTTAAAGCGGCGTCTTTGTGAACTCTTGCGGTCCGCTAGATATCGACGACATGTCGCCCTTTTTTCCCTCTACGGAAGTTTTATCGAGAAGAACTTGATAAGTTATTAATAGAAGCCTCTTTTCTCTCTGATATCTTTTTCCCGCTTCTATGAATTAACATCCCTAAGGCTCTTCTAAAAGATCTCGATAAGCACTGATGGGAAATAACAGTAATAAATTCAGATAGAGATAGTATAATAATTCCGTAAAATAAATTTTTTTTTACATTTGTGAAGAATATAAGTATTTTATAAACAAAAAAAATCATTATACTCTTTCTCTCTTTTATACAATGTAATTTTTTTATTATTATTAAATAAATCTTCTATTCTACATTCTTTTGTTCGCTACATCTGAATTTCAAATAATATAAGAGAAAAAATAGAATAACTTAAAAGATATCTCTCTCACTCTTTCCAATTTTCATAAATATTTTTATCATTGAATATCGCTAAAAAGAGCTAAATCGCAAATTAAAATTTAATCTTGTTAAAATAAAACTCCTTTTACAATTAATCCACATTTGAATGTTTTGTTATCTATTTGCAAACTTTAAAAAATTCAATTAAAACTGACTTTTATAAATATTTTTTTAATTTTCTGTCGTTCAAGATCAATCGTGATGCCGCAGCATCTTTATCAATGACAAATCAGCTTTGAATCGGTCAGAGAATACACGGGGACAAACTAAAGGGGGCTAAGTTTAATTACGAATCCAGATTGTGCGCGAGTGGTGGTGCAGCGATGCTCTCGCGTCAATGATTTGGAGTGAATCCATCAACGAGTCAACGCAAACGCTCCCCTGAAAGGGAACAAATTTTTGTCCGATGAATTAGAACGAGGCGCCCATCGCTCCTTTGACTCTTGTGGACGTGACAATATGAATATTAAACTATTGTTAGGCGTACATGCGGGGTGTACAACCTCCCCGTCTACCCCTGAACCCGTGACGTTCGAGCGGCTCTTGGCCGCAAGAAGATTAGTCTGTTTCGCTCTGTCGCCTACGTTTTCCTCTTTCTGTCGAATTTTAGAGAGTAAAATATGAAGATTTTTGGCAAAATTTGTCGCAAATTTATTTTCTTTTTTTTTTTTATTTAATTGAGAATTTAAGATTATTCAGATAATAAGAGAGCTTCTCTTGCGCTTCTTTCTATAAATCTCTTAAGAGTTACAATTATTTTGTTTATATTTTGATATGTGTAATAAGATTTATTATATCAAATTATTTCCTGAATTTTCAGTTAATAGAACATTATTTTATTAAACTATTTACAAGTGATGTCTAAGGATATTGGAATTATATAAACAAAGGATAGTTCTCTGAAAGGATAAAGAGAGAGAAAGAATTAAATATTAATAAAAAAATGATATTAGGTGAGTTAGTATTCTGAGCTTATGTTCGCTATTATTAATAAAAAACAGAGAACTTTTAAAGTCAAATTTTTTAATGCACAAATCTTAGAAGTCTCAAAGTTCTCGAATTTTCTAAATTTCATTCGATTAAAATATAATACAAGTTCTTTGAATCTTTCAAATTTCAAAAGTCATCAATTTTCTATAGAGGAAATTAATTATGAATTAAACTTAGAATGAAATTAAGAAAGAAATGACGTTTTAGAGACGCTTTGTATATACGTATGTACTTTTATTATTTCTCATTATTAGATTTAATAATATCGTGTTATTTCTATGTATATACAATCTGCACTTACATCTCCATATGTTTCTTCCTTTCTTTCTTTGATAAAAATTATTTTGTAAAATTTTACTCTTTTTCGTGATCCTAGATCTCTGTTTGTAACTCTTTCCTTTCACGCGGCGCGTTCGCATCGCTTTACCCTCGCCGTCATCGGTAAATTTTCTCTTTGTAGATTTTTGTCGGCGTACCTTTAGCCGGGCGTATGTTGCGCGAAAGATACGCGGTATACGTATACTATATATTCGTCGGAATTACATTAACGAGATACATCTAAGCGAGCTCAGTCTGCGATTTTGCTAACATCTCTCTCGTGCCTCGCTAAATTAAGTAACACGCATTTAAAGAGCGAAGCATCTGAATATTTGTTATTTTGATATAATGAATAGGAGTATAAAAAATTACTCTATTTTTACAAACATTTGTGACTTTTAAGATTTCTACAAATTGAATTATTTAAAAATTATTCGATCGTTGATTGTAATTTTTCTAATAATAATCGGGAAAAAAATTCAATAAATCATGCATCATAGAATAAAGCCAATGCGTAATTGCATCTTATTATTAAATAGGCCGGCGCAATTTGCGGTAAACTATATCGTGGTATTTAGGGTAACAAATAGAAAGGTAAAGCCTACCACTCATTATTTTTAGGGTGGATTGGCTGAGATATTATGTACCGTGTATACCCCGTCTACCGACGTAATCAATGAATGGACCAGGCGGACAATCCCTCTGTGACAAAAGCCCGACATTTTCCGGCTTTTCAGTCTCATTACCGTAATAATGCAAATGAAAAGGAATTTTGCGAGTTTGTTCGGTGCCTGCTTTTCTTGCTTTTCGCGACTAGCATCTCCATTTTTCGTCCGCCGCTCTATGGGAGGACTTGACGCTGAAGAGATATAATGTTGTTTAGCTATCGTCCATATGTTTATTAATTAATTAATGTACTTATTCGTTATGTTATGAATAAAAGCACGCGTACATGGATATTTAGATAAAATAAGAAACTGTATTTTACATCAATAATTTCGAATTTAGAAAGAAAGGAAATCAATATTTTACGCGCGATGGCTTTTTAGATTTTATCTTTACGACGAAAATATAGATAATTCTTTCCATTCGATGCGAGGCATATCTGAAAGCGACGAATGAATTAATCGTGATTGCGAGTAATCGCGATCGTAATCGGGAAATGCAACGCGATGTATTGTTTTGCAGTAGAAAGTTTTTATTTCGATGCGATAACGAAGAAACTTCACTATCGAGTATTCTTAATTCGTTGCTAGACTTCATTTTAATCCTCGTACTGTTCAAATATTAATATGAAACGAATGGAAACTAGGTCAGGATTGACTAAAGATTTTCTTTTCACGCGTGTGTAATTAATGTCGTGTAATTAATGTTTTAATAATAATTAATTTGGTTTATTCGTCGATGATAATTATTTATTATTAAAATCAATATGAAAAAAATAAAAAAGGAACGGAAGAAATATGTTTATAACATAATATCCTTGTCGAAACATATGCGATGAAAATAAACTATACGAGATTATATATATATAAGGTGTAAGAAAAATGAAAGAAAAAAAGAAATAATTATCGGGCAAATGTGCGACTTTAGATATTGTGATCGCTAAAAAAAATACTTTTCCACCTCAAAAATCACAAAAAAATGAAGAAACCGAGAGAAGAGAAAAGAGGAAAAAAGAGAAAATAATCTGACAAATGTTCGGTTTTAGACAGAAATACATGCAATCATGTATGTCAGTTTAAAATATTATATATTACCCGCACGTGCGATAATATTAAGAATATTTAGAGTGAGAGGATTGACAAAAATAACTTTTTTTTTTTTTTTTGCAGAAGAAAAGAAAATGATGAAGGATAAAATAATCATGACAGATACTTGATGATGACCTGACGGAGAGACGTATCTCCACATACTACAATGCTCGCGACCTAACATGCGCGCGCGGTGACCATTGACAAGAATAATTCTCCATCGAAAAGCTGCACGGGCGAAAATAAGGAAAAGAAAGGGGAGAAGTGAAGGAGGAGAGAGGAAAATAAAAAAAACTGCGCGCACACGCGGAGAGAGAGAATCCGGAGAGGGCGAACGTTGGTGTTCCTCAGACAGAGACACATAGCCCCGAGCTATGTAATTCATTACTAAAGCAATCTCACCCTGGCACCCTCTCTAGCCTGCACCCTGCCGGCATCCCTGCCTCCGCCCCTGACCCATCAGAGCCGCCCGAGAGAGCCCGCACGTTATAATATAAAAAAAGAAGATGAGCGGCGGCGAGAGACGACGGTGACGGCGGTGGTGGTAGCGAGAGAGGGTGGGTGTACAGGACGAAGCGGCGCAGAAGGGGAGGTGGGTAGGAGAGCGCCCGATTAGAATAGCGCCCCCTGACAACAAAACAAAATGAAACACAAAGCAGTGTTTTCATAATTAAAAAGATTGCGCGCGCTTCTTTCTTCCTACCATTTCTATTCATGCCTCTTTTCATTTTTCCTCTCTCTCTCTTTCTCTCTCTCTCTCTCTCTCTCTCTCTCTCTGTGCCCTGTTCTCCTCTTCTGTTCTCCAATCTCTCACTCGCGTGCGCTCTCGCTCTCTCTTCTCTTCGGACAGAGACGAGACGCGAGACAGAGAGACGGAATTCAATAACCCGTATTAATACCGCGTCGTCTTTAGAAACGGGCAGACGTATTAAAATGTTTTAATCAACTCTGACGCGAGTAATCGAATCAGTTAATGCAATAATTTTACGGAATCAACCTTGCCTGATCACAAATTTGCGACATTCTTCGAATCTCCAGCTGGACTCCAAGGAGTTGCGTTTTATACGAGCGATAACATACAATATCGGAATATCGTCGACGCGACGATTGGGACAGATATTTTTATCAAATTTTGCCTATCTTGTTTGTTTGTGCTAACTCTAATTGAAAAGAAAAAGGAAGGAGGAAAAAAAATAAAAACACAGAAACCCGCAATGTCTCCACGTTTGCAGTCAATGCGTCGAGTATCAAAGGAATGCGAGCTCCGGGGAAACGTAAATGGGCGCACCCCAGGGAGAAGCGGGCGCCGCACAATGTATCAAATATACGAGGATGCATCAATCAAATGATTGCATATTTATCCGCCCCGATCCGCGTGGATATGATTGAGAGGCAAAATACGCCGTCGCTAATTTACGGCGAATTTAACGGAACGGATACTCTTCACCGCCGCGGTTGTCGATTCGCCTCGATCATTTAGCGCATACGACGCAACAAAAGCGAGGGAAATGTACGACTTTATTTAGCCCTCTCCGAGTGGAATATTTGATTTTCTCTTTCGAAGAAAAAATGGTGGAATAAAAAAGAAACGTTAGTAATTCTTCCTGTTTTGAACAAACGCATCTAGTATTCACAACGCATATAGTATTCATACATTCTTTTGCGACGAAAAAAACTTACTTTATTTTATCGTTAATTGCATTTATTTTAGGCAGAATTTGGGAGAAAGCAATTATATCTGGTTTATAAATTGTAATCGTTATTTTTTGACGATATATATAACACGAGTTACTTTTATAAAGCAACTTCATCAACTCAGATTTTTTAGATACACAAAAATATCTAGGTAATATTCAATACAAAATATATTCAATACAAAAAAGTTGCATGCTTTTTTATAAAGAATCAAGTTAGAGTCTGGGGCACTGCTCTCATTTTGTCCAAAAGAGATTGTGTAAAAATGAAAATATGCTTTATATGTAGTATTTATAAATTAATTACAATGTTGAAATTTTCAATGTTTCCATACATTTGTAGACGTCATTCCCGTTGAGGACTTGAAGACAATATTATTAAGAGAAGAACAATGGAGAGTTAGATGCTTTCCTTGTTCGATTGGTAGACGGGAGAAAAGAGGAAAAATGGTCGCTTCATATTCATTTTTCCTTACATCATCCTGGGAAGGATCCCAGAACATATGACAAGGAGAGAGCACGTGTGTTTTTATCTTTCAATTTTGTCATCAGTTATCATATAAAGGTTTGCAATATACTTATATAAATCTACGAATATTTCTCTATTTTAAATAATCAGTAAAAAAGTGAATAGCGTCCAGACTTTAACTTAAAAGTCTCTATTTATTTGCAATATATATTAGAAACCAAAAACATAAAATTATTTTGTCTTCAAATTATTTCTCAAGCAATTGAGAGAGTTAAAAGATAAAATTTATAATTAATAGTTATCTTATAAAGAAGAAATTTATAAGAGTTTGTTTTTCAGTCTCTCGATTTCAAGCAAATTTTCAAAATATATATAGATAATATAAAGTAAAAATATATATTTAAAATCTATATGTTTAAATTTATTCTCATTCGCAATAGAAAAAATGTTGACTCCGAATTAAAATTAGCCATAAATTTTACTACGTTCGATGTATATATGTATACACTTACGTTATGTTTAAGGCTTATCGGTGCCACCACCTGCGTCCCGATACGTTGTCGAGGTTTTGTCCCTGGAGGAAGTCGAAGAAAATCGTCTTGCCGAGCGATCGAGCTTATTTCCGCCTGGAAAGGGAAGAAAAGGAATAAGAAAAGCAAAACAAAAAAAGAAGTAATAAAGAAAACACATACATAGGCAAAAAGAAAGGGGTACGAAACGGGGAGAAACGAGTAAAGCGCGAACGGAACGCGGGCGAAGAATGACGAAGAAAGAGCAGAAGCGAGGAAAAGGAGAAGAAGGGAGAGAGAGGGCGGAGGACAGCGGAGGTGAAAAGGATAAAATATACGTGGAGGGAAAATAGGGAGAAGGACGAGGAGGAGGAGGAAGAGGGAGGAGAGCGCAGACCGCGATTTAGCGGATTTTCAACGTAGCCGCTCTGCACAAATCTCTCACCCCTCGCGAGGAGGGGTGTGCGCGATTCTTAACGCGGCAGAACCGCCCCCGGAGCCGCGCGGCCAATGGCGGCGCCATCGCGCGAGCTCGGGGGGTTGCGAGAACGAAGGGTGGCTATCCCTCTCGCTACAAACTGCTCGCTCACCCTCCCGAAACGCGGACGAGCGCGACGACTCTCCTCCGCAGTGCTCTCGCCATGTTCGCGCCGAATGAGCGGACCGTCGTTCTTTTGCTGCGATAGTGAGGATCCCCAAGTTCAGGAGAAGAGTCCCCGTCTTCGTCCACGCGAGCAATCAAGAGCGATCAAGAGGAAGCGCAGAGCGAGGACCGATAAATATAGGGTGGGGACCGCGGTCGCCCGCCATGGCGGGTCCGTACCTGTCGCCCCTCGGGCCCCAAGCGGATTTATTAACCGAATATATGTTCGGCCGTCGTCGTCAGGTCAGTGTACGTTTCTCTTAATTTCATATTTAATTGTTGTCAACTTGTCAAGCGACGTTCGGTTGTCGTTGATCGAGTGCACTAAATTGGAAGTTTGGTATTCGGTTAAATTTCTCGATTCTTTTTTTTTGGAAATATTAGACAATACTCGGATAACTTTTTTTTTTTTTTTATACGATATGAGATCTAGATAAAATATTTATAGGGATATTAAAATGTGAAAATAGAAGACAAATCTCGCAAAAATAATTCAAACAATTCTAGTAATTGTGTGTGTGAAATTAAATGTCTGGCGATAAATAATAATATTCGTAGAAAAACATAGCCAGTATATCATAAACGAAATGAATGTTTAATATTCATATACAATTTGAATAAAATGAGAAAAAATTACTCCTAATTATATTAAAAAAAAAAAACCAAAATAAAAAAACATTTATATGTTATAAATTCTAATATTTTGCATCAAATTTTGCATCAATGTCTCAAACGCTATAATGCTATTAAACACATCAATGTGATTAGCGTGCTGTCACACGCTGCCGCGATTAAACACCGTCAGATATTTGTAAAAAATATGTAAGATAAAAATTTCGGCGACATATATAACACTCAAATTCTTGTAACTTTTTCAAGCAGAGACGCAATCGGACAACGTTTACGCCGCAACAGCTTCAGGAATTGGAATCTCTTTTCCAAAAAACGCATTATCCCGACGTTTTTCTTAGGGAGGAAGTCGCACTTCGGATATCGCTCTCGGAAGCACGTGTTCAGGTGAATTAAACTTGCGATCATACTTCGTTATTTCATTTATATTAGCACTTTTTTACTTCTCTTCGAGTTTCTATCAACAATGTAACTATACAAGCTTTCCCACTGCAATTAAAAACGTATTAACTAAAAAAATTATGACAATTATAATTAATTATTGAATTAATGAAAACAATTAATTAATGAAAACACGTTATTAAAAACATAAAGTGAAGAATTAGAAATTTGCAAGCACAAAAAGAAATTTTTACTTATAGTAAAGAATTTTTTAATTTTAAGCAAGAAATGTTGATTCAAAGATGATTTTTAATTTGATAAAATAAAAAGGTTTAAAAAACAATTTTTTGTAGAAGAGAAACTTATAAATCAATTGAAAACTTTAATTCATATCATTTACGATAAATTTAGACAGTCTTAATTTTAGTAGCTTGATAGAAAGACGCACACAACCCTTTTATCTGGCAAACTATCCGAGATAAAAGCTAATGCTCGCTTTTGCCTTCCCGGCACACACAGACATCCAAAGGGTTAAGAAAACTTACAACCTCAAAATCTACGAAATACGGGCTTCCAACAGATTACTTCATTCCCTAAAACCGTTCACTAATTAAAGCCCAAATAAACTGTATCGCGGAAAATACGCGCGGTTTATTTGCTTTCCGAATGCGGAAATAAACTTTGATTAGCGGTGGCAATTTATTTCGGTGCATCTAATTTTCTCCATTAACCGCTGACATTTCGTATATTATATATAAATATCAGGAAAATGCAATGTATGTTTATAGCAAAATCAAACACAAATGTGTGTAGCGCGACATATCGAATCAATATTCATATATTTTGATTTAATTACGAAACAGATTAGAAAAAAACTTTTACCTATAATTTTCTGCGCGTCTAATTATTTATTTATCTTCAATTGTTGACATATCCCGCAATAAGTTACATCACGCGTGACACGCATCTCGAAACTTTTTGTCTCTCAATCTCTCTCTCTCTTTTTCATTCTTGTCATTTTCAAAAAATGTGGTTCTTTTTCACCCGATTGTTTTCCAATTAAAAAAAAATAATAATAATAATTCTGTTGTAATTTGATTATATACCAATTAATTTAAATCTTACATGACTGCAAGAACCTCGTTTATATTATAGCAATTATTTAATTAATCAATGATCAATATACAATACTAATTCTTCCAATTAATTTTTTCCCCGTACAATAACAGAAATCAACGGAGCAACGACTTTCAATCGGATTCAAGTCAGCCGCGCAGATGTTTCGATTCATTAATTGATATCAGGATACGAACAAAACTCATCGATCCGCGATCGTATCACAAAGGCCGCGCGTACATCTGGCTGTAGGATAGCGGCTATTACGGGTGGACTATTGTGCGAAAACGATTAGGCGAACGTTGATGAAATGACCAGGCAAATCTGTACAAGGAATACACGAAAGGGTGCGAAAGAGAAAACAAGAGAGAGAGAGATTCAGAAATTCGTCAAGTAAATTCGATTAATGCTTTCGAATCTGGTCAGCCGCGAATCTCGTCAGAGTGCGTAAAGGGTCAACTATACGGGATCTTTAGTAAATTGGCGGTGGTTGCAACACAGAATCCCTGCGATGGATTAAATCGATATACAAGGGCAATTATGTCACGCGAGAGCGTAACGTAATCATTTTCTAAGAGATATTTTAAACCGATTCTATTTTTTTAAATAAATTATACAACGTAAAGTGTACGTGTGTGTCAAAAGTGTGGTCTTTTAATTAAAGTTATTTAAAAAGTGTACTTTCCTTGCGACATGAAAATGTATTCTTATTTTAATTAATAATTATTATTTTAATTAATATTCAATAATAATAATTATTTTAATTAATATTTTTAATTCTTATTTTTGAAATTTTCGGAAATAATATTATTTGGGAATTTTAAGATTAAATTAGGAAATCGAATAAACATACAGAATTGTCTCGAGTGTAGAATATTATATCGCTTTAATGTTCGCCTCGAAAGGAGTGAGGGGGAGGACGAAAGGGGTAAGAGATTACGGCAACGATCGGTCAAATGAGCGGTTTCTCCGCAGGTATGGTTTCAAAACAGACGGGCAAAGTGGAGGAAGCAAGCTCGGTTACAATTGCTGCAGGACGCGTGGAGAATGCGATGCTTGGGTTTAGGGAGCGCCACGCCGTTGCTGCTCGGCCGACCGCCTCCCGTGAGTTCCAGCAGCCTCACCGAGAGGACCAACACCGACGCGTCCTCGTCTACTTCGCCGTCCTCATCGGCCCTCGCAAATTCGCCGACCGCGAGCGATAAGTTGCCCGAGTCCGGCAGTCCAGGGTCGGTCTGCAGAGACTTTAGAATTCTGCCTCCGCCGCCACCGGGGTAAATGTCTCAAATTACATACGAAAAAAACGCCCTATTTTTTAGATATGAAAATAAATTTAGTCTATATCGAACGCTTGTAATTTAAGATTGCAAAATGAACTGTACAGTCTCTATGAAAAGAATGACTAAATTGAAAATATCAATACTTATCATTTCCTTTAATTTTAAAAGTTGTTATTATCTAAACGAAACGCTTATTTATAATCTCATCTTTCACCCAGATATGAATTTAAAACGAAACCATCTTTATATCTTACCTTAGACATATTTTATCGCATCTTATTTTCATCTAGACGATTTCGAGATTATCTAAGCAGAACACTAGCCGTTTCGCAGATACTCGGTACCTTGCGACAAATCGCCCGACAGGCTCAAGTGTCGATGTGGAACGCCACCGAGAATCTGCGCAAGTCCGGTGGATCGTGTTGACATTCTGGCGACGAGGGAGCGACCGCAGGAGGCCGAAATGGATCTTACTCTCAAGAGCCATCATCATGCGTCTGGCAGGCAGGTCACTACCCTGTTCCATCATCATGTAGCGAGCAGTCCTCAGCAAAACATGGACGAGCCTTTAGACGTCACTCTAAACAGCGCCAAGAACAACTGAGAGCGGGGAGATGAATGTCGAAGACTTTTAATCCTTTAAAATCCTTTGATCCTCCTCCGCCAAGTGTGTATGGCGTGTCAGATTTGGCGCTCATCGAAAGCGCTGAATTTCATCAGTTTCCAAGACGTTAAGATTTCTTCTTTTTCATTCTTCATCTTTTTGCCCGAATCTTTCATGTTCTTCGAAAATGAATTGTTGCACAGTGTAATCGTATTTTAATTTTATACATAATAATATAATAACATAAAGTATAATAAATTCACGTAATTAAGAATTAATTAATAAATCCGGGTCACGCTCGCTATATCAATACTTGGAGCTAAAGAAAAAAAAATATCGAATATTTTAATCGGAAAGAAAATCGATCATATCGCAACGTATTATGATACTCTTTATCGTTGTATATATATATTTTAACGTTAGACTTATTTGTATATTATATTGCGCGAGTGTAATTTATAGCGACGTGCCGAAAATATATATTTAAAAGACAGATATGTCGTATCTTCGCGCACGGTTGTAACATTGGGATATGCAGTGATTATAGATCGCAATGTGATCGAGAATGAAGTATTTTTAAAGCAATATTTTATAACAATAATTAGACGCTAAATATATCTTTCAAGATATTAAATCTGACAGTACTCATAATCGAAGATTTTCATGTAAAAATAAAAAAAACATTAACATTTTCATTATTAAATCAAAATAATATACATATAGATCTATTGTTTGGCAGTTATCACATCATGATACATTTTCTTACAAATTTTCGAACATCTTGTTAATAGATTTATTAATTATCTGTATATAACTCTCTCATATCTTTATTATTAAACAATAAAAGTTTCATCCTTTCGAGAAAAAAAAACAATTTTAAAAGGATCGTAAATAGAAAAAAAAAAGGTTGATTTTATTCGAGTACTTTATCTTTGTAGAAAAAAATTGCTACTTATTAGTATGTATTACTGTGTAGAAAAAAATTAGTAATTTGTACAAAATTAAACATGTATTTCTTATACGAAAGGAACTGAAAGAATTAAGCGATAAAAGTGCAAATGACCATTATGCAGATACAGTTTACTAATCGAGATTGAAACTGTACTCAGATATATAAATTGTAATATTCGCAAAAATTAAAATTGACTTTAGAGAACATAGTCATCTATTCTGTGCGTGCACAATTTTTATCTGTAAAAATTTTCAAAAATAAGACACAAAATACTAAAACGCGTTTCTGTATAGTAATTTCGATTAATGCACTCTGACGTCGATTAATCGACGGATAGTTTTCTATTAATTGTATCAGAAAACGTACGGATTTCTTTTTTCGATTTATATAATGTAAAATATCGCATAAACAATTTGTACAATCGGGTGCGTTAATAGTATTCCGATTGCACTTATATATATATATATATATATATATATATATATATATATATATATATATATATATACATAAGATGCGTATCTTTTCATTTTGTAATTTTTTTTTTCAATTATATGCTTCAATTACTTCATGCTCGCGAAAGAGAGATGTATTCTTGTGAATATGATCGGTTATTATATAACGTACCCAATTGCACATATGATTATAAAATCGATTTAAAATGCACTCGCACATCTTCCAATTCGCGCCTATGTGTGCGATATAATGACTGAGAGTAGAAAAGGTTTTTTTTTCCTAAGATATTCTTTTTTTTGGTTGTTATGCTAGTTTTTCAAGAAAACGTGAAATGTTAACGCTGTATATAGATTTGACATATATATAAAATTATAATTTATATATAAATAAATAAATAAATTAAAATATAATGCAATACCTAAATATTTAGAATATTTGTTTTAGAAATAAATATTAATCGCTAAAAATATGTTTTCTATTTATTCTATATGTTTCCTAAAAGTAAAACATAATAATCTCTATTCAAATTTTTAATACCGCAAATTTCCGAGTTTATCAAAATTATAATTGCGTTTCTGCTAAAGTAAAAGGATATATATATTTAGTAACATTCATATTTTAATTTTTACTAATTAATTACATAATTAACTATTGAATATTTAAAATAATAAGGGACAAATAAAATAATTTTTTTTTTTAAATAATGATCTCTGAACTCTTAAAATCTTTAATTTCTGATATTAAGCCTAAATAATAAATTTCAATAGAATTATAATTACTCTCTATTGCTATTTCTCATTCAAAATCAAATTGTTTTATAATTCTTTTAATGCTTAAATTCAAGTTTTAATGAAATAAACAGGTTTTCAACCAATAATTTTTCATTGTGTGTGAAAAGAATATCATAAATAATAAGACCTTTGTAAAATAATTTTGTATTTATTTCAAAGAATTATTTTTTCGCAGCTTTTTTCGTACTCTTCTTTGCTGCATCGCCAGTTTTAACCTTCTTGGTTTTCTTTTTTAATCTGTAAAACGCGTCTGTCCGCAACTTATTCCTTATCTGCCTTGCTTTACGCAACTTGAAACGATCAAAATCACAAAGTGCCGCACGCTGAAACAAAGAAGATTCTTTCTAATAAATCATAATACGTCGAAGTATATTTTACTGTCGAAATTGTAACTGTATCATCAGAATTAAGCTAGCATCAGTCAAATCAGCCGGCAGTTCCTATCAATAATATTGGTTCATCATATACACATTTAAGCTATTTTATAAAAATCTAATGATAAGAAACTTATTTAGCATATCTCCTCTTTCTTTTATGAAGCAAAACGTTATGTTAAAAGTACCGTTTTTTAAATAAAATATAAACAATAATTATTTAACATAAATAGCATTTATTAATTAGTGATAAAATTGACGAATTTTTTAAATTACCTTCTTTTTAGCTTCAACCTTTCTAGACCACATTGTTTGTTTCCATAATTCGTTGATATTAGCTGCTTCCCATACTTTACGTACAACACGAGTGGATCCAGAGAATGGAAAACGTAAGCGGAATTTCGTCAAGTGAAGCTCGTTAAGTCTCATTTCACAACGAGGTACACCTGTCGATGGGCCATCGACCAGAACCTTAGAAAGAGTAAAAAATTAAGTACTGAAATCTAATAAAACTATTATAGAAATCGCAATAACTGTATTCTCAGAAATAAATTGGCATCATTAAAGTCAGCCGGCATTTCCTATCATAATATTGGTTCATCATTTAATTAAAGTATAATTTAAAAAATATACAGAAACAAATATATGAAAATATAGTATCAAACTTCTCTGAAAACATTTTTAGCCTTTATTTATATCTTTATTATATCAAAGAACAATATCTGTTTGTATGTAAATCTCTTGCATAATATTATCTGCAGTCGAAACATGATTGTAATCAATATTCTAATATCTTGCCGCTAATGTTTCTTATTCATAATGAACATTACCTGCTTCATATTACAGTCATTCACTAAAAAGTTATTCATTAAATATAATTTAATAAAAAAAAATATTCTTACTCGATTCTGATCGATAATATCAACAATGGTGACCAATTTGCCTTGGTAAGGTCCATCGCTCACATAGGCCACACGGCCTGACTGCACGAATCTCTGAAACGGCTGTTAATAAAAAAGCACAGTATTAATGATAACTCATAATCTATATCAATCTGCAATTTTAATAAATAATAAGTTCTAATATACAAAAATTAAAATTTTACGATGCGTTGCATGTGTTCTTGTAACACAGAATTAAAATATAACAAAATATAATCAAATACAGTAAAAAATCAATTGTAAAAAAAGCTCTATTTACATAATAAGTTAAAGTAAAAAGAAAAGACTCTCATTGAAGATATATATATACATATGTAGAGAATTTTGAATCTGATTTAAGAAATTAAATAAGAACTTGCTGTAGAACGCACACTTCCTAAACTGTAAATTATGAATACAGTTTATATCATCGTGTAATCGTGAAAATTATATCGTGTAATAAACGACGAATATAGTGAATTAAATCGAGCACACATGCATCTAGAATTTCGGAGAACACGCCGTACAACATGTGATTAATAAGCTCGTGTAACGATGAGGTTAAGTCTCGCGATAATTTTGCGCGAGATTCTCGCGTCGTTCGAAAATAATGATCATCGTGCGAGAAAAGCAAAAACTGTGAAAAAACCGACTCATTCGTCGTTTATTACAATAATATCAATAATAATATTGCCGAGAAACAATCTCTACTCTCTCACCATGATTTTCCGGAAGCAAAAGAACCATCCGAGAGAAAAGTGGATAAACCGCGCCCACTGCCACCAACCGTCAACTGTCACACTCACCAGTGAGCAATAATCTATAGGGACTTTTTTCGGCACAATTTAAAGCCCGTATCAGACGATTTCAGTACATACCGTGACATATCAAACCATTTTTATTACGTCACATCGGGCTTGGGCATGCGCTTCGTACATCGAGCGCGTAATGTCGATTCAATCAAGGTATATTTTCATTCGAAGCTCGACATCAGCTGTTCTATTTTCTATTTCATGCTCCGTTTTGAGAGAGAGAGAGAGAGAGAGAGAGAGCAATACGATGAACGAAAATATATATGTATACGAATGATTTTCTATACTCCCAGAGAATATACACTCATCATACACTGACAGCTGACAGAAAGTTTATTGAACCGCATACACAATCTGTGAATTATATCTTTAACGTGAATTTTGCAATAATGACAGTACTTTATGATTAGACATACAAGATTTCGTTTGCAGAATTAAATACGATTAAAAATATGAATTTGATGGCTATAAAAATGTTGAGAAATTCGAGAATTGCAAGATATACGCTCGACAATCGGGCGCACGTGTCTCTGTTTGGTAATGCGAATATGCAAGTAAGATGTAAAAGTCAAAAAATAATGCGCTCAAATAAAGCTATCGAAATAAATAGATATCAACGACCGGAAGAATCTATTGGGGTGTATGGATATTGCTTGTTGGCAAGTAATACTACAAACATACTTATTATGCTTATAATTTATTGTAAGATTTTGTATGTATCATAGTGATATAGAAAGATTTCATGTTTGTGAAATGTAAATAAAAATTTGCGAAATGAATTTATTAATTAATATATTATAATATACTATAAATTTATACAGAAAAAAAATATTAAAATTTAGAAATTTTGATGTAAAATTTTTTGGATGATATTTTTGTATATACTATATTATAAAATTACTTAATATTAATAAAAATAATAATAAATATATATTTAAGATTGCAATATATTAATTTTATAAATATAATAAAGATAAACATATAAACATAAAAAGTAAAATTTATATTTTTAAATTAAAAAAAAACTAATTTAAAAACTATTTTATTGGTAATTTTTAATTTTCATATTTTTATCTGTTGCAATTTCTATACAGAGTATACCTATTGCTACTTTCGCACTTGGCACATGGCAAATTAAGAGATGGCGATGGAAGTTGGATTTAATAAAAAATCTGAAGTATCGTACTTCTACAGAACCAATTGATTTGCCATCTGAGTAAGATTATATATGATGATTTATATTGTAAGTACTCTGTTAAATATAGGCATTTCATAGAAATATGTTTTTTCCAGTTTAGATGAACTGAAGCATAAGGAATATTATCCTGTGAAGGTAAAGGGAAAATTTTTGTATGAAAAGGAATTTTTGATGGGGCCTAGAAGTCTCATTCTAGGTGGAGAAGCTGTGAGTGAAAAAAGTGGTGGAATATTTTCACGCAAGCCGGGTACAGGATATTATGTAATCACACCTTTTAAATTGGAAGATCGAGAGTAATTGCACTTTGCTTTTATTAATTGAATTATATTATGAAAAAGATCTTTTTATTCTACACTATGGAATTAATTAATGATTATTTCAGTTTGACTATTATGGTGAATCGTGGATGGATACCTAAAAGTGATCGTACATTATTTAAAATGGAAAAGAAGATTACAGATTCTATAGAAATCGTCGGCATTATTAGAGCAACTGAAAAACGACCTACATTTGTACCTGACAATGCTCCTGCAAAAGGGGTATGGCATTACAGGTATAAAGATGTAATATAGCATTTATCTAATTTGTATCTAATGTGTAAAGTTGTATTGAAGAAATTTTTAATAATTGTAGAAAATAATATTTTCTCCTGAAACCTCAAGCATTTATGTTTATTCCAGAGATTTAAATGCAATGGCAAAGATAGCAGAAGCAGAACCTGTATATATAGAATTATTACCTGGATATAGCACCCCACAAGGTCCAATTGGTGGCCAAACAAGAGTAACTTTAAGAAACGAACATTTAAGTTATATAATCACTTGGTATGGATTGTCTGCAAGCACAGGCTACATGTGGTTTCGATATTTTGTGCAGAAATTACCTCTCCTTTAGTCATTAGCATTTCTTAGAAAGAGAAATAGAAATTTATCTGAAACATATGTAAAAATGTATGAGAAAAGTTTAGCTACTTTTTATTTAATTACGATTATATACCCTACATTATCCATGTAAAATCTTTTTATATTTTTATGAAAAAGATCCGAAAAAAGAAGATAAAGCAATGTTATCTTCTGTAATTATAAATTTATTTATAGAATTCGTTATTCCGTAAACATAATAACTGTAAGTGTATTCTCCATTTCTCTCAGAAATATCTTCTATTGTTCTGCTAAAGAAATATGGATTTTTTTATCTTTTATTAATCATTATAATAACAATGACAGTGATTATTATTATTTATAAAATTGTCAAGGATAGTCATCATGTACAATATTTCCTGATAAAATCAGCATAAAAGACATTTTTATATAAAATATGAAAATATACAATAACAAGTTACATCTTGATCATATATTCGTATATACTAATGACAATAATAAAAAAAAATTATTTAGAAAAGCAAGTATCAAGGAGGATTATCAGATTGTAATAAAAATAATAAAATATTTCTCTCATTAACAGATGATAATTATTCTCTCTTATGTTGTGTTAATAAATTTCATTATCATGTACTTATTTTTTTTTAATATCTTATTTATAATAGACAATTTACATATTTTGTTTATAATATTTAAATATTAAAAATAAATTATTTTCATATCTAAAACTATTTAGTGTAAAAATCTATATAATCATATTTCACCAACTTTTTTAAATGGAATTTTTAAACAATCTTTCGTTTCACTGATATTTCATTGAATCATGAAAAGCTTGGTAGAAAAGATAATAAATAAAAAAAAGATTATGGAGCAAAATCTCGATTATGAAGCAAAATATTCGTATTATTTTTAAATTTAAACTTTATTAAATTTAAACAATAAAAGTATCATCGTTTCTGTCTATAAGGCTTGATGAAAAAAAGATATTTTTATATGTTTTCGTTTATCGATAAATCAATAATCAAGAAAAATATTTAATTGTAAAAAGAATTAAAGAAAAGAGAGATTCGTAATCTTTAATATTTTTTTTGAAAATTTATCTTACAAATGCTAATTGAAAATTATAAAGAAATAAAATATATAACATATCAGTAACAAAGAAATAGAAATGTTATAATAGCTCGATAATTGAGGAGCTTTTTGTTACATTTAATAACTTTCTAAAATAAAATGTGAAAAGATAAAATTTTTTTATTTAACAATTATTCTATTAATATATACGCCTATGTAATTCTCTAAAATTTAATTGTCAATTGTGTCTCCGACAAAATTCTCGCTTTGGCAACAAAATCAGCACACCTTTCTTCGGAGACACCGCCTATTTTATTCTTCTTCTCGCCTTAAACAATTACGAAATATGAAATAATAAATTCTCTTAAACGCCTATCTCTCATTTGCACTAATTATCTAGATATTTGCTATAGGTAGTATACTGCTCGTACGACGTATTCCTCCTATTTCCGGCGAATACGTCGAAGAAGGCAAGCTGTGAATTGGTCAAACGTCACTTTTATCGATCTCTCGCACACATTCTTATATATATATATATATATATATATATATATATATATATATATATATATGTATATATATTCTATAGTTTCGCAATTATACTATATTATCAATAGTAATTTTTCCCATTTTACATTTAATGAGAACTTAAAATTCTCGGACTACACCTTCAATATCGCTTACAATCAAAGACGCTCATAAGCTTCCCTTTTCATTCGATAACGAGGCACAAACTCTTTATTTAAAGATATCAATGTTCTCGTCGAAATGTATACTGAACGTGCTACATGATTATGATTACCGGCTATGTATGTATAAAAACGCGCGTGTCTTAACATATTTTGGATCCAGTTTGAGGTCTAATGCTACTATCTTTCGGCTTTTGCTGTGGCCTAGAGTCTAGCTAGATGCATTCGTATACATCTAACGAGTGATTTTTAAATCATAAAACTTATATCAGACAGCCGACTGATTGGATACTTGAAACGCGAGACAAGTTGGAAAACGGGTCTGCTTTTTCCTCAATAAAGATCAACGTGATCTTTACACATTATATAAGTAAAGCACATAGAATCGGCGGTTTTATTCAACATCGTCCAATTTGCCGCTTGGACGCGATTCTCGTGTATCAAACACGAATGAAACTTGAAATCAGTGAATCTAATGATTCCGCTTTTGGACTGTATTTATAATCAAGACTTAAGCCGAGCTTAGGCGCATATAGAAGTTTCTCTCTCGAGAGTCTTCTCGTTTTGGTTTCTTAAAACAATTTTGTTTTCATAAAACATAAAACAGCAAGATTTTTTTCGTAGATTAAAATTTTGTTTGTCCTCTCTTACAGCATACCTCCATTCATTTAGAAAAGGCAACTTGTATGCTTTTTAACCTTTTTTTTTTGAACACTTTTGCGACTTTTAAAATGTTTAATAATTACAGCTGTTATTTATATATTTCAAATTACGTGCAAAAGCATAACAAACACTTTGACTGAGAAGATATCCATCATATATTATTATATATTTAATAGGGTAATATATATATATATATATATATATATATGATTGTTTTGAGCACCTCTCGCTATAGTTCAATTATATTTATATAAACAATTGTATGTATATATGCTATGTGTGTATATGGTTTTTATACATATATATATTTGTGGATTTATGTGCAACACTCTTTAGACTGTACTAGTGCACACACAAGTACAATCAAAACTCCTATCTAAAAACAGAAGCTATAATAATAACAACACCACCGTTTTATGTTTACATTATAAAAAGGTTAAACCTTATATAAAATATGTTATAAAAAATAAAATAATTATATCAAAACGTTGCGATTTTTCTTCTTATTTATACAATTTATTGCACGGTCTAATAATTTCACGCGCGCAAACGCAAATGATGAGAAGGTGAACTTAGCAAATAGTTTGTTTCATGAGCTCCTTTCGTATAAATTCATTGACTTACTTTTATTATTTTTGAATAATGTGTAAGAGAGAGAAAGAAAGATTGTTGATTTTATAAATTCATTCTCTATTTTTAGACAAATATAAATGTATTTCATTTTATCTTGTGTGTCGTCTAAAACGACAATTATGAAAAAGCCTGTTAAAGATAATTCTATGAGGAAAGAATTTAGCGATAAGAACAACTTGTGTGCTTCGTATTTACAATTACAAGCTCGTCTTACGACTATCTAACATTCATATCCCTGCTGAATACAATCGACACATCGACGATTTGAATAAATTGACTATGATTTAATGCAATTCTCTAGATAATAATATTCTATCTATAATCTATAACATAAACAGCAAAAGAGAACCAAAAATTAATTCCATAATATTAATCAACGTTTGATACAATCTTGACTGATCATCGATGACAAAGACCTCGTTTCCGCGGAACCTAAAGTTGATAAATATTTCGAGCGACACTTAGATGCTGGATCTGAAGAGCTCGAGCTTCATCACTTTTTGTCCGGCAGATAACATTTAACATTGTTCCAAACAAGATAACGATAGGATAGGATCCTAAGTTCTACGAATAATAATTGTACGCTCCAGGTGTGTGTATGCGGATGTGTGCGTGTCAGTCCGATGTGGTCTCTCACACGCTCGTAAGCTCTATTATTCATTGAGCACGCAGGTGCGAACCAGAGCGTTGCATACAGAATAGGGATCGCAGTTGCTGCTGGGCCTCCTGTCCTCCAAGTAGCCCTTCTTATCCTCGGCGACGCCGCGGGGAATGCGAATGCTGACATTCCGATTGGCTACACCGGCGCTGAAGTCGTGAATGTTACTGGTCTCGCATTTTCCGGTTAATCTGCGCTCGTTGTCTTTTCCTCCGCGCGGATCATATGCCTGGATATGTCTGAGGTGTTGCTTGCTGAGCTTGTCGATCGCTTTCTCGATCTCAGCGATACCATTTTCCCCGCGCATTGCTTTCGTCGAGAAGTTGGTGTGGGCGCCGGCGCCGTTCCACGAACCGTCTACCGGTTTCGGATCCAGCGTAACAATCACGCCGTACTCCTCGGCAATTTGGTGCAGAATGAATCGGGCAACCCACAGATCGTCCCCGGCGCTGATGCCCGAGCACGGTCCCACCTTGATCCATAATAAAAAAATACTCACTTTAAAATAGAAAAATTCTAGAGATATAGAGACATTTTCATTCCAAAGGTGATAAAAGTTAAATTTCCACAGAGCTTTAAATCATAAATCTCGAAATAAATTTGCATGATATATTGATAGAATTCTTAAATTAATTTCTTTCTGTTATGTAAATTTAATTCTCATACATACAACATAATCTAGAAGCGTTATATCTGATTATACTATCTCATTTCCAATTTATATTATATCAAAGCTCGATCTGTAAGAGTTCTTTAATTATCTTTCATCTAATCATTTAGCCGGAATGCTATCCGTTTTGCTTTCTATTACATCAATTGATAATTCGAATATTTACCTGAAATTCCCATTGCGAGGGCATTACCTCGGCGTTGGTCCCTGCAATCTTCACGCCGGCATAGAGGCAGGCTTTATAATGAGCGTCGACAAGCTCGCGACCGAATACCTTATCGGCGCCGACGCCGCAGTAATAAGGGCCCTGCGGACCCGGGAAGCCGTTCTTGGGCCAACCAAACGGCCTGCCGTCAAAGTCCAGCAAAGTGTACTCCTGCTCGATGCCAAACCAAGGATCCTGGTCCTTGATGGCTTCCATCGCCTGATTCGCAATGCATCGCTTGTTCGATTTCGTTGGCGTCTTGTCACTGTTGTAGGTGTCACAGAGCACGAGTATGTTTTTACCGCCACGGAAAGGATCTTTATAAATGGCCACTGGATAAAGATATATGTCACTATTGGCACCTTCAGCTTGATACGTTGAGCTACCATCGTAGGTCCATGTTGGCAGTTCTGAAATTGATAATCGAAAGATTAAAAGAATCTCGTATTTAATCAAAAATTATTGATGGTAAAAAGGCCTATAAAATATACTATATATATGTTTTTTTTTTCTTTTGTATCTGTCTGCATTTTTTCATTTTTTCAAACTTAAATTTTTTGCTTAAAAAAACGCGAGAATAATTTTTTAATTATTTTTTTTTCTTACATACACATTGTATATGAATCTTTTTCTTATAATTTATTAATATATTTAATTTTTCATTATATTCCGGAAGAAATCCATTAATAAACGAAATTAATATTTATCTAATATTTATCACTTAGCATACGATCTCTACAAGGCTCGATTCTATTCTCGAAATAAACATATGTTCAATGAACATAACAATAGTATCATATATAATACAATGGCAATGATATTAAGTTATACATATTAATGCGATAATAGTTGGTCCTACAAAAATCTGCGATGATTACTTAAGTTGTTGACAACAAACAGAGTTCATTGCTTTCATATTTTCTATCTTTCTATATGTGCGTACTATATGAGATTAGATAACATTGCTTCATCATGAATAAATTGTGATAAACAATTTTTCGCAATTATAATGCAAACGCCTAAATTTTCATTTATCAATACTCATAAAATATGGGGATCTTATATTTGATTTGAAAATCACATATATTTATGATCGATTAACAAATGTATCTGACTTTATGATATGTCATAGATTCGTGCATTATAAATTTTTTTAAATTTATTACTGTCATGTTTCATTTGCGGAATGCATATTATTATTAGAAGAATAAACTTTTTCCATGTCATTTTTGCAAAGTCGTTCTTCAACATATATCATAAAATCGCTCGTATATCAAGATACACGCACGTTTAGTGACGGCGGCAGACTAGCGAGGACGATCGACTGAAAGATTGAGCCATACCATTATGCTTGTTGCAAGGTCTTATAGAAATATGTAAATGAACAATTGAGATACCTTAATCGTGCAATCCGTGTATCGCGATCCTTATAAAACTCACCAGAAAAAGGTGCGTTTTCGTTTTTTGAAATACGATCTTACTCTTCTAAAGCAATTTTCTTCTTATCCCTATCAGTGTCGTTATTAAACTATTGAAAATACCGGAATAGTAGCTAAATATTATTTTAAAAATAACTAATTATGCATAAAGTGAATTGAAACAAAAATTATGCGTCACAAAAATCCACAAAACTTTTCTTTAGATTAAAAATAGACATTAAAATTGAAATATAATATGAAAGAAAATGCAGACTATTTTTTTTTTTTTAATGGAATTTTATCTTGGGAGCTCTAAGCTCGCCTTTCCGAATAAAATTAGTTCGATACAAGGTAGACAAACATTTTACATTTAGCAAATATTATATTGATACGAATCTCTGTGAGTCCTCACTCACCGGAAGGATGTTTCGGCGCAAAATCCAAGGTCCTGGTTTTACAACGTAATGCTTCGCCAGTACCGTCGATCCAAATGTACTTCGCCAGAATCGCATTTTCCGGCTGAGGCAAATCGAGGTACTTTTTCAATAGAGTTTTATCTAATCCCGCATTCGGCGATTCTTTCAGCACGGTGCGCGACATGGTGATGCTGTAAAAAAAGAGAGAGGTATATATAATGAATAATGAGGATAAATAAAAATGAAAGGAAAAATTGTTCGCGAATTATAATCTCTTTTTCGTGAATTATTAAGAAATATATTAATTGTACGAAAAAATAATTATAGAGAATAAAATTACAATTTATTTATCTATCTCGCATCCGTGATCTAATACATTCCGTGGTACTTTACATCTTTACAATATTAATTATGTGTATTTAGCATATAATTCGATTAATTACATTACGTGTGTGCATCCGCTTATTGTGTTTATGTCACGCTTCATATATGAATGAAAAATGCATCATAAAAGTTATACACATTATTGTGTATTTATTTAATTGCTATGTAATTATTTTTTCTTTCTTCATTTCGATTTATCGGAGGTTTTAATTTTAACAAATTTAGAAAGAGATTTTGGGCACTCGTCTCAGCTAAAAATTATTAATACTATCGCATTTTAAAGCGACGCCGCGAGAGAAGCAGGCCTCGATCGAGACGCATCCGTGATGCAACACGCACGCAGAAAGAGAAGAACTTTCACTGTGGTAGTATACCGTGAAAAGATAGGTGCGCCCACACGGGGCTTCACGCGCGTAACACGCAAGCCGTGCGTGCATCACGCACTTGCTCGGCACGTCGCGAGCGTTGGCGTGGCCATTGGCGCCGACGGAATTTTCCTCTGGTTCCTAACGAAAATCTCCCGGGCGGAGAAGCAAACCCGTTCACCGACACACATACACACATAACACAGACACTTGATAAAGTGTCTGGATAAATTTTGAAGATAGAAATCAAAACAGATTGTTACAAATTCGGCTCGATTTCTCTCTCGCTCTCTTCTTCGATTTATAGATATCAGTTTCAAGAGAATTATATCTCTCTTTCAGTTTTAAAGAAATATTTAATTACGATATAAAAAAACTTAGAAGAAAAGTTAAAAATTTAATGCCTAAAAATTGAAGATTATCTCTTCCATGTAAAATAGTTATTATTATTTTAGATTTAAAGAAATCTAAAAACGTTTCAATATATAATTTTAATAATAATTTTTTTCTTTAATTTGGAGTGATTTGTGACTAAATTAAATTAGTTATGAAATCTTCCATTAATAAAAATTGAAATATATTTCTCTCGAAGTTGTAGATGGACTGAAAAGAAATGATTTTCAGCAATAAAATATAAATAACAATTATGTTTTGATTACATATTACAAAGTATTTCATTTGCTTATTCATTTAATTTTAAACAAATTTTATAAGAGATTAGTAATTTAAAAATTATTATGATAATTAGAAATACATTTAAAATTTCTTGCTATTATAGAGTGGCTGATATTAATATAAAGAGTATAGCTTTTTATATGTTTTGGTCGCACGTCGGATCCCGGTTACGGACAAACTTTGACCTTAATTTGGAGAGAGAACTGATATATCGTGACACACGTTTATATCGCTTTGAGAATTTATAAAATGCAAATCAAAATAATTTGCTCACGTCACTATGCAATTACATGATTAATGCCATATGTTCATGTTTGGGTTTTGCAAAAGCGATTGCGATAACTTTTCATTGTTATTCTAGATGTCGTGATAGAATAAAATGAATTCTGGAAATCAAGATTTTGTACAGGAAAGAGAAAGATTACAGACTTCCTACACTTTCGATTTCAAGAATAAAATATTATAAAAGATATTATTAAGAATTAAATATATAAAAAATATTAATATTAATTAATTTATAAATATATATCGGAATTTCTTATACTATTTTATTCTCTCTCTCTCTCTCTCTCTCTCTCTCTCTTTTTGTTGAGTTTATATAAAATATCTTGCATACGTCAAGCAAACCTTTCAGAGAAAAAGCGTATCGAAATGAATGTTATCTTTGGTCACGTGCGAGCATAAAGCTATTTTTTGCACGATGCATGCATATCAAAGAGATGTGAGAACAAGTATATGCTTGATCCGCTCTTATCGCAATTATGAGATGATTGTGACCAATCGACAATTCGATAAGATTTGAAATTAAAAGTCTGGCAAAAATACAATTTTTTTTTCAAATTAATCTCGATGATTAATTCTTGATTTATCATCTATCCTGCGTTGATGATTTTTCATCGCACTACGTGTAACTTTTTCCGTGTTAATTACTATATTAATTTTCAAAAGAAAATGAAAATTGAGAGATCTCTTTCAGAAGTCAAATCAAAGATGTGATTTATATAAAATAACGATTATACAGATTTTTATGTGAAATGTAATGCGATATGTAATGATCTAATTATAATTATAATTATATATATGAGAGACTTTGATTTATTCAAATCAAATGTCAAATGTGAAAATACAGCTTTGCAAATAATTGTAAATCTCACAAAACCTAGTCAATTTTCATCTCTCTGCTTTAAAAAGCGTTTTCTTTTCTTTCCAAAGTGATTCTTTTCGCATCCTCTCATTCGGATTTTTGCTCGTATTTTGCGGTGCTCAGAGAGAATAAAGACTCTGAAGGATGAAAATAAATGCGGAGGTTAATGCACTTCCCGTTAAACTCGCATGGACGCAGTAGAAAATGCGACCTTTGTCCAATCCATTGTTTTACCATAAGCAGCCAATAATATGCACGTGCGCGTGCAATATCAGTGCTTATGTCATTTATATGTCTGGACGCACGAATGGCAAGTGATAAAAATGAAATGATACTGTTGGCATTTTAGTATTTTAGTACTGGTGGTATTTTTGCACGATCTTTCCCGTGCACATATTTTCTGTCTTATAATTTATAATATATAAAATTAAAATAAAAAATCTTTCTAGCATTCTAAAATTGTATTTTGCACGTACATCATTAAGAGCAGATGTAATACATACATGATGAAAAAAAATTCTTGGATGTTCACCCAGGTCGTATGTTTAAATATACATTTTTGGGTATTTTCTTTTCCTCCAACTCCAACACAATGACTATGCAGGCACATTTGTGACGCACTTGGATTTTTGCGTGATTCTAACGTAAATTTTTGGTGAAACTTGAATACAATATAAATTCGCCGGCTAAACGATAAAACGATACGTAAGCCAGTGTCGTCGAATATTAAATTTCGATTTCTGCGTTTCTCGACGGAGTGTTGCTCTTTTAAATTTTAATGACAATCTTCGATTTTATTATTCCACCGTTTGTTTGTTTTTTTGATAATGTTTCAAATAGAACCTAGCCTCACATAAATATATTTACTTCAAAAAATATTTCAATAAGAAAATTATTAAAAGTTTTTGCCATTTATTGTAATTCACATACAAAATGGATTCGACGGTTGAAGGCGATCGTCTTTGCAACTATATTTCTTAAGTAGCTTGCGTTACAAGCATAGGAATAATGATGATGATGATAATAAGGTCAAGGATTAAACGTATAATTTACCGGTTTTCACGACAAGTTAATCGTCGTTTGACGTAGAAAGTATCTGGGACGAACAGGTGTAGATTTCGAAAAATGAAAAATCTGGGCAAAAGATATGTAACGAAGAGAAACAAAAGAGACGAGCAAGAGCTTACTTTATGAACAAAAATATTATTGATACCCTATATTTAACATGCTTTCGGATAAAACTTAATCATGCTTTATCCAGATAATAAAAAAAAATAAAAATAAAAATAAAAATAAATTTTTCCTCAACATACAAACAATTTGTCAACGGAAAAAATCGCGACAAAGAACCAACTGGCGTATTTCGTCGAAGAGAGTTTGAATGATGTTCGAAGCCCTTCTTCTACGACCGTTGCGTAAAAAGCAAATTACTTCCTAAACGAATGTGGCTGTCACAGCATAAATGCTCGTACTGAGACTGCACATGATTTATTCGACATTTAACGGCGCTTGTTGCCGTGTGTGCGAAACATATTCGTCCCGACTTTGACATTTAAATATCAACGAGAGACTAGTTCGAGAGATTCCGTAACTCCGAGACATGAGATATTATTATTCAAATCAGACAATTCCTTTTTTTTAACAAATGTATATACATAATTCGATAACACTGACTAGTCCAAATTTTTAATCGAATGTTAAATCGCTCTAAAAATAGTGATGCCTTAAGCAATAAGCAATGCGATAAGCAATGCGATAAGCAATGCAAAATTATAAATAATTCAGATATGCGTTGTGTATAAACAACCTCGACGAAACCTTCCTTGAAAGCTATATATATTTCAAATCAATATATTTAGGCCTTCGTAAAAAAGCCTTTCACCAGAAATATATCGCGTGTACATATTTTTCTTTTTTTTTTGAAGCTAAAAACATTAAAACATTCTTTTGATAATAAAATTCTTTTCCCAAAAAGATATATATCATTTTATCAATTTCGGTATTATTATAAATTATTCGTTTTAAAAATATTTATTACTATTATCAAAAATAATAATTTATATATTTATTATTTTTTTACTTATTATTTTTACCACCATCATTTTTTTTATAACCCCTGTCGCTCCTTGAATTATTGAATTTTATATCTATTTATATGCAAAATAACGATGCTTATAAGATAACTTGAAAATGATATTTAAAATGATACTTAAAAATGATACTTAAAACAAATCAGCAATTTTATATCAGCATAGAAATTAAGTGCACTATTAATATTTCAGCATATTTATTCAACTATCTCTGTTATTTGAATCCAGTAGTTATCAATATCCACTCTCTGATAGCATATATGCTAATAAAATCTGCATAAATATAACTCGGACAATTTAGTAATTCTTGCGAGTACAACTGGTCTTCCTCCAAATGTGAAGTGTCCTTCACATTTTATCCACAAATTTTTCTACATTACAAATTTTTAAACTACAGGAATCCAATCATACGTTCTTATCAAACTTATGTCTCTACCAACCTAAAACACCTGCTGGCGGTGACCCATGACCTTTCATCGATCATTTTCGCGGTACGCAGGAGCTTCGGCCCGCAAATCCTGACGAAGATGTTGGTGCTCATCGTGATGGAATTTCGTCGTCAAGATGAGGATACGCGAGAGAAATCTGGATCGCGCGCGTTTTAAGACGAGTGCGTACGAATATTAGGGAGAACAAGAAACTAGAAAAAAAGGAGAAAGAAAACCAGGACAACACCGAAGAGAGAACACGAGGAAGCAACGCACCCTGAAGACTGGTTAAGGAGCGAGAGTGGTAGCATTTATATGGGCGCCCCTCTCCAAACGCCTCGGGCACATCAGGATGCCCGACGAGTTCAACTTGTATCTCGTTTCTCTTTCAAGCTTTTTCACACGCAGCATAAAATATTGCGATATAAATGAACTACTCTCTTTAATCTGACCTGGCAAGGATTATCTATCTAATCGAACAACAGGTCAATTTCATCGCGTGTTATATGACACTCGTCGCATTGAAATTCAGCACGAGATTCAATTTTTCATTAACGTTTCTCTTCATTATCAATAATGTCTTTGCAATTATTGTCGAGATTATATGCGAAAATGTAAGAAGTATTTCGCATATCAAAGTCAAAGCTAAAGCTTCGCAGTAAAATAAATAAATAAAACGAGTTAAATATTGTCGAGACGTTTTGTGGCTGGAACATCAATTGATCCAACCACTATTGGTATGCAGGCATAAATAAAAGAAGAGAAGCAAAATGTGTCGCGATCGATGCTCGTTCATTGAATAAAAAATGCTAAAGCGGGTAGTGGGACATTCAAAAGAGTGATTGTAGATCCAAGTAGTTAATTATCGTGAGAATTTCGTGCCAAGAGGACGAAAATCTGGTCAATGATCTCTGAAAGACTAGTCGATGTTATACTTGGACCATCCACAAATTGAATGTTTTCACATTATATATTTAACAATATATACATAAAGAGAACTTTCGAAGAATTTCCATGAATTTAACTTCTCTTAAATGTAAAGAGCTCTTATTTGGTATGAATGTAAAAGATCAATGATAAATATAATTTGATGATTAATATATATTATATATTAATCATAATTTATATTATAATATTCTTATAGCATGGGAAAGAAGATAGAAAAGATTGAAAATAATCAAATAAGAGCTATAAAAATTATAGTAATTAAAATAATTAACAAAAATAGAATTTAATAAATTAACAAAAGTAGAAAAATTATATTATTATATAATAGAATATTAGAGCAATAATAATAGAGTCGTATTGCAGGGTCATGATGTACTTAATTAAAGGATTAGAATTACAATGATTACATTTTAACACGCTCATAACAAGCGCAAATTAATAGATCCATATTTGAGCACACTCAAGTGTAAGTATGCATTTTGCGTGATCGCAATTCGTTTATTCATTTCACGGACGATATTTATGCACAATTAACGCATACTTGAAAATGCAATGTCAAAATATCTGTATGCACGAGAAAGCAGTCGCGCGTTAATTGATTATGTCGCGTCGATATCGTGCGGGAAAAATCAGAGAGTCAACAAAAGAAAAAATCAATGGTAAATCCCAATGTGAAGTGTATGAATGATTCAACAAACGTTACACGCGATCAATTTTCATTCACGTGAATCTTAACCAGATATACAAATATATTTAAAAAAAAAATAATGCTTTTAATTAGTCAACAGCAATACAATAAGTTCTTTAACGGAATGTTTTAACACATATTTGTTCCTTTATTTAAACATTAAATTCATATCTCATTGATTATTATAAGACACGAAACCCCGCGCGTGGCTAACAAACGTCACTGAAGAGATACATTGCAGCAATCAGTAGATTGTCCAAGCAACCATTACGTCAATACGATTAATTAATCTGTGATCTCATGTTGGTGACATTATACGATATGTCTTGTAATAAAAATTGCTTGTTTCTACAACGTGTTATGTTAAGTAATTGTTATATTAAGCGACATAATTAATCTAATAACATTTTTGCATATTTAGCACATATAAATATTTCTTAATTGTATCAATTTATAGACTTAAACTAAGTATAGTAGTTGGTTTTAATCGTTCGATGCGATTATAAAGTCATGTATCATTGACCTCGTTATCGCTCTCTTCCATAGATAAAGTTCGCGACCTCGTCTTACGAGACGAAACGTGACGTCTAAATGATATTTAGGAAATTTGATTTCACGAAGAATCCGCAAATGAATCATATTCACGAAGTTTAGAAAAGTAAAATGAGAAAAATCATTATAAATTTATTAATTTCTAATTATTTGACCGGAATATTTACAGCTTTCTTCTTAACAAAAATTTAAAATCCTTTATAAAGACTTTACACATTTTTTTTTACATAAAATAAAGACTCAATAAATGCACTAAACAGTAGAAATTTTTTTTTTTTTTAAATTGCAACTACGCTTTATATATAGCGCGTAATAATAATAGTATAACAAAAGATAGATATTTATAACATATTAAATATTTTATCTTACGCAAAAAAAAATTTTTCATATCTGTTAACGTTCCTAAGATATAATCTGTCCCAGTTTTTTTGTAGAGTACCTTATATATAGCAATACCAATTAGCGCATTAAAAGAATCTCGCTTCTAAATGTACATTTTTGATCGGGATAAATAAATTACTTAATTTCTGTCAAAATAGCGATCTATGTATAGTTGCGATAAATTTATCATGTGTCAAATCGTTAAAGTTAAAAATCAGCACAAATCGATCGAAAAGAAACAAAATGTCCACTACAAAGAAAGTAACTATCCGCTCTCATCGAATCTAGCCTTTTAGCCGATAAAAATACTTGTCCACTACCTTAGACAGCGATCGATCTTCTTATCCCCATGTTACGTATGTTTGCTATCATTATGCCTATCGAATGTTAATCTAGATTGTTTTTTCTGCACTCTTTGTTTAAATTTTCCTTTCATTGTTGCATTTATATGAAAAAAAAAATTATTAATAAAACACAATATTTGTCAAGAAGATGAAGATCTTTAAGAAAATATTGGATTTAAATTTAGATATAAATGTCTCGAAAATTCTTCTTCCGTATGTATATATAGAGATCTCCCGCTTTTTAATGTTTTCACGGATTAAAATAAAAGAAATATATCCGTAGATAAATCTTATTAAATTTAAAATCTAGAAAAAAAAAGATCTCTTGAGATCAGTGTATTTATGTAAATATAGAATATATAATAATATTGATAAAATACTCAACTAATTATTTAAGCTCATGAGTATTCGTATCTCGTATAATTTTATAAGTGGAATATTATGTGTCGACGAAAATAATCATTTAATTGCAGATAAGCATTGCTTATCAATGATAGACAATCGCATTTCTCAATCGTGATAAAAAAAAACAGAGAATCAACAGCTGCATAAGAATTGTTTATGATGTCGCATGGACAATTCTTATGTTAGATAAAATTTTAGGAGAGATTGCATCGATTGAATTTTATATTTGCGATTATATTTCGTATACATAGTGTCTTTCAAATTAGAAATTAATAAATCTTATAATTGTATTTTGATAAAACTTAAGATTGAAAATATTATTGAAGTTTAAAAATATACTTCAGTTTTAAACTATAATGCAAACTAACAAGTAAAATCAGATGTTTTATAGTTGCTTATCGAAAATAAATACGTTGTACTGATAAGATACTAGGCAAATATTTGCTTGGAAAATTGTTGTACTTTGTATCTAATTCGCGTCTTTAAAAATATATGAATTACGCAAATATGCACTATTTTCTTAAAAAAAAAGCAAATTACTTAGAATAATTTAAAACAATTAATATTTTAAGATCGAGATATATGTGCGAGTATATAGATACAAATGGAACAAGACGTAATAAATTTTTAATGATCAGATTTACAGCAATCATCAGGGATTATTATGATGACACAGTGTCATCGTATAAATCATTAAAAAATAATATTTGCTACCTTATTCATTAAGAAAATTAATAGCACTGTTCCATTTACTCAAAAGTCTTAATTATCTCACTTGGATGTATTCTTACGTTCTTGCGCGAGATTGCGCTCCTAAATACGAGAGCAGCAATAGAATGTGCGTTGATTTTTTTTTTAAATTACAACATATCATTTTCCGCGCATTTTGCGCATTTTTACTTCCATCGCGTTACATTACAAATTACGAGGTCATACGATAAAGTAACGAAGGCGACTTAAGCGTTCCACTGACCTACACACCACATCAGTCAATGGCCCTTATATAGATCCTTCATTTAAGGGTTTAACCTCATTTGAATATATCTGTTCTCGGAAATCAAATATATCGCGCTTTTACGAACTTTGCGCTTCACCGTGTTGACATGACAGTAAGAGAGATCAATGTTTCATACAGTACAGGGTGTCGTGAAACATTTTTTGCTACGTAAAGTTTTACACTTTGTGTTTATTCAGGCATCTAGCATTTTTGCAAAAATTTGTATATGTGCAAATCTGTCATATTTATCGCAATAATAAATCTAATTGTAATCTGATATTTCGATCGTTCGACACGGAATAATTGAAATAAAGAAATTTTCTTTTATAATAAAAGATATAATCACTTATATATTTAAAGAAAATTTTTTTGACGTATGGTTTTATATTATATATTCAAAAATTAAAAAATTTTTTTCGTGATTAGAGAGATCAAGACAAGTCTTGAAATAACTTCCAGGCATTAAAGGGAAACAATAGATTGTTAGAATCTCTGACTCTAATTGTCCAACAGGTTTCATAAGTACGTTTTTAAATCAAGAATCTCACGCTGAGCCTCATAGCTGGTGAACCAAATTGAAAAGAAGCCATGAAATCAATTAAGAGTATATCAATCACCGACGACTTGAAAAGAGAACAGGATGTCGTGTGCATTTAAGGAATTTTAGATACTTTTTGGTCGTGATACAAGATCTACAACATTCTATATTCTTTCGCCCGACAAATATCTTACAAATTGTTTACGAAAGCGTATTTGTGGGGAGGGTACGCGCTTTAATTATTTTATTTTATTTGAGATATTTGTTTTATGGAGATTAATATGTAGCTTATCCATAATTCTTTTATTGACAAATCACTATTGGTATGAATCATAGGAAATTTATCTCATTGAAAATTATGTAAAATATTTTTTCTCTCCTATAAATTAATGATAAAATTAATTGCGTTAATTAAAGGTCGTTTGATCTATTTTTCGTCAAAAATTTGAGCCCGTATAAAACATTACTTCGAGGATGCTTGTTTTGTCAATTTATGTTAAGTAAAAATTTTCCGCGAGTGCAACGGTCCGCCACCGTGCCAAGTTTCCGGAATGCACTATATGTCTTCTCAGGGTCAAATGAACAATTGCAATATCGTGCCAATTATTTCCGGCGACCGTCATCAAGGACATTCTGTCTAAAAATCTAATCCTGTCTTCTCTTGCCAAAAAAAAATCATTCTCTATTTTTCATCGGCGTACAGTTAATAGTTGAAGGAAAATTAATTGTCGGGTAATTAAACCAAATTTGATATAATCATTTTTTTCAACTAAACGCGGAAACAATATTCAGTAATCCTTATCAATTTTCATTAATTAATTTTATATTAGATTAAATTTTGATACGGATCTATTATTGAAAACAGCATAGATCAAAGACATCGATGATAAAAATGATAAAATGATAAAATTCACTTTACATCTCAAGACGTCTGCTATCAATTATTTCGAAAAAAAGATATGCTCATATATCTCTTTTACTGCTGATCAATTTTCACAAATTAATATTATATTAGACTACATTTTAATATCCGTTATTGAAAGCAGCACAAATCAAAGACATCGATAAATGATAAAATTTACTTTACATCTCTCGAAACATCTGCTATCAATTATTGGTAGAAAAAAAATATTCGCGTGTATCTTTTACTGCTGATGAAACTACACACGCGCATCCTTGCCAAGTACACGTGATCTACGAGAATAGCATGTTAATAGGCCTAGAAAAAAATTATTCTATCGCAATAAATAAAGGAAAATATCAATTCTATTAACATTTTCATCATTCAAGAACACTTAATCATTTAATTTTTCAGTATAATTTATGCAGTATATATCGCTGTGAATATTTTCCTTGTTCGTTTTTGCCTTTCTTATATATTTTCATTCTAATATTATCACATATTTTTTTATTTTACGCACAATTTTATAATTTAAAAAATTGTAATTTATAAATTAATAAAAAATTCTATTGGTTAAAATTTTTCAATATTTTTGTATATTTATATATAAGTAAAATAAGAAATAGAATGTCACGCATATTTAAAGACGCAGACTTTATGAGTTTATAATGACATATTATTACGAAATGCATTCATAACGTAATACTATTTTTCGTAGGCTCGTCTGATGATAATAGATATGTTTGAATAGCACAATGCCAAGCATGATTTTTTTATTGATAGACACACTCTTGTGATAAATGTAAGACTACTGCATTTGAATAATTATTTAATTATATACATGCTCTTTAATCTTACATGCGTTTTTATATCCTTTTACGATAATATACATTTCTTGAAATTTCAATAAAATAAATTTATAGAATTTTTATAATAAATTTTTTAGATTTTATTCGTTTGAATCCTGAGTTTATATATTCGATTCTTTGCATTTCGACTTTATTGTAATAATATTGTATTTGGATTTCTGTAACTTTGTCGATTTAAAATCTTCTATATTTTAACATTCTTGAGTTCTTTCAGATATTTTTAAATTAATTCTCTGAATAATTCTCTGATTCTAGATTTTTCCCACGTCAGATTTTTTTTTTTTTTTAATTTTTTGACTTTAGAATTTTAATATCTGAATTAAAGGATATTCAAACGTTTAAATCTCATGTTATAATTTCACACATAAAATCTTTTCACGATACTACATTCATTAGCACAATTAAACTTCAAGATTTGTAACCTAGTTGGAGTCCTAAGATCAAGTGGCTCACTATCAAATGATTGTTCAAACAAAGACTCTCGGACAAAGAGTAATCGTCGACACAATACAATTTCAATAGAAAACAATAATTTTATATTTTATATTTATTCTTGATATTTTATCAAGATCTCACTTTATCTTTCTTTATGGAAAAAAATAACTTTAGTCAATATCTATGCATTTAAGATTATCACCACTTTGTACAGGAATGATACAAAAGGTCACAAACTATTTCAATTAACTCCCTACTATACATTGTATTATGGAATATACAATGTGGTTCGTTATTGAAGATACAATCGGCAAGAAAAGATAATTCTATACGAAAAAAGATAATAGTAAAAGATATGCAATATTCTTTTTCCAACACATTATTCTTCAGTAGAACAAGATTGAAAGATTCGATAAAAGACAGAAAAGAGAAGAGAATACCTTGCTGATCTTTCTCCTTACTGTTGGCGAACGCGATTCATCCGCGAGGGTGGACACTTAGCATCAACCAGAGATGCGAGGATACTGCCAGATGCAGTTGGCAGTGCAGATCGGTACAACGATATAGAATGTCGTCGACGACGACGACGACCACGACGTATAGATACGTGGTCCACGAAAATAGTGTCGCGTGTGAGTGACAGCTGCGAGGATCTACGCGAGCACGACGGCGAAGAGATGCGTCATTCACTAGACTATGGAGGAAGAACGAGGCTGGTTTACCCTTCTTTTTATATGTCCCCACCCCGCGGATTCCGAGCACGCGTTCGCGGTGTGCACCACGTAAGTACCTCAAGCTGTATCTCTCTTGGTTACTTTTATTTTGAGCGATATCTGTACTCCGTCGCACGGAAAGATTCATAGTTAAGCGATAAGAACAAGGAAGAAAGATAAATTTAAATTTGTTTTCATTTGCTTTAAATATATATATATATATATATATATATATATATATATATATATATATATATAAATAAAAGAAAAAATATATAATATCTGACAGATAATAATTAAGTTCTAATTGTTTATAAGTGTATTTTTATTAATCATTCCTCTTCTCTCCTTTTCTTTTCTTTTGTATAAATTAATAGAAAAAAAAGGATCATAATGTATATCTCTTTTAGAGATTAAATATATTCACATGCAAGTTACAGTGTATACGGCGCCAGTTAGCCACAAATTAACGGTCGTAAAGCACTAATTGTTTCCATTGTATTCGTTAACACAACAAGTTAACACACACTAATCCTTCACTAAACCGTGACTTGTTTGTTCTTTGACAATCGCGTCTAGTCATTGGACAAACACGTGCAATAGAAGATTTGTCATCCGAAACAGGAAACGCTCTTTCAAAAATAATCGCTCATTATTATCGTGAAGCTTCTGTTTTAACAATTCTCGATGTGAGAAATAAAAAGATGAAAACATAATACTTGTATATCGCGAATTTTTTTTTTTGACAATAAATAAAAAATTCTATTCTTTTTTTATACAGAAATCTTATCAAATTTTTGGATCAGATGCACGTTGTGTTTAACAAACACAACGGATTTAATCTTCGTACGAAATAAACGATATCGTAGGTTTAAAATTTTTCGAAATTTAATCTACGATTAAATTACTGCAATAAAATCAAAAATTTGTGGAGTTCGTGCAAGTACAAATCCGTAAATCCATAAGAAATAATACTTGTTTTCCGTAGTTGTCAAAAATTTGTAAATCCACTGATCAGCTGATCGGCGGAACAAAAAATGTACAAGAGTAGCTTTAATCGAATTCCCATTAATTTAATCGGATTAACATATTACAGGTAATACTTCTGAGGTTAATTATTTTGATCTCTGCACAGGCTATATCTTATTTCTTAATCCGCAAATGTTGCCTAAATCATTAATTTTTCATAAGATTTTAATAAAGATAATAAAACTGTGCAATCTTGTTCCCCCGTTCGTTCGCATTTCGGAAGTATCAATTGAAATTTTTACGCGATTATTACGTGCACGACACGCGGCCTGCATCGCAAGCGTGACACCTAATGCAGATTGAGAGTAATCGTCGGTCACAATCGATTGTGACTGACGTTACATGTTACATCGCTATGGTGACACGTGAAAACAAACATAATACATGCGGTCGCGTAGACGCGCTGACCCACAGTGAGCCTCACGAGTTCAGTGTGTCACGTGTACGTCAAAAAAGGAGCGAGAGTTCTTCTCATTTGTTGAGCTCCGCGATAAAAGTGTGTATTTTACTACGACGAATTCAAAGATATCGAAAAACTCGAGGTTAATCGTAGAAGGTGGTTTTTTGGCCATGTGCCCGAATTAAATTAACGTCTCTCACTCCGCACGTTCGTTCATGCGAATCTCGCTTGAATCGAATTGAACTGCTCGCGTTACGTCAAACATCTTTTTTTTTAATACAAAAAATACAAAAATTATTGGATCAAAAAATTTCTAAATCTTTCGATAAATTTTAGATTTAAATTTGTGCTTGTTAAATTCTTTTTTAAATTTTAATTTCCCTGCGATTCTCCTGTTAACCCTCGAAACCTATTCCAATAAGTTCCAATATTTCTCGTTTCATCGGAATGTTATTTTTTAAGTATTTTTGTATCTTTAAATTGTACTCCGTCAAACTTCTAAAATTACTTGCTGATACGATTCAAAATCTGATATACTAAAAATCTTTCGTGCTTAATATCTTGGACTCTTTTTGGAATTTAATTGCCTTCAAGGCCACCGGAAAATGTTTCTTTTTTTCTTTTTTTAAGAATGTAAAAAAATTCTGCGGTTTATCCGAGAATAGTCTTTTATCGATAAATTTATGCCGATGTTTCGTGTAACGTTACTCGCATCGAAACGACCCTCGTGCGTGTTACCTTGACCCAGACTGTACGATTCAGTGTGTCACGTGCACGAAATGGATCGAATCCGAGTTCAGCATTCTCCTCTTACAATGAGTTTTCTTCAACCCTCCAGCGGGTTTACAATCCCCTTCACCCCCTCTCTCTTTCTCACAATTGAAAATGTTATGAGTACAACCTGTTCTTTTATTTCCATCCTATAAAATCTCTGTATAATTTTCTCTTTTCGTAATTAATAAATATTTTGGCTATTGTAATTAATATTTATGTGAATAATTCTTTATAATTTCCTCAATAAAAAAATATATATATATATATATATATATATATATATATATATATATATATATATAAGAATGATAATAAGATTTTTACGTAAGATAAATATTATATGAGTCAGATAAAGGGTTAAATCACATCGCATCATAACTGCGTAATGAGATAAATTTGTCGATTCTACTTTGTAATTAAATTTAGTACAAAAATTATACATATATGTTTATTACACTATAATATATTTGTTAAGATTAATAAATTACTATTAGATGCACGATACTTATTCAATAGCTTTAATTGCGATCGGTATCGATTTTAATAATTATACAGAGATAACAGTCAGATGTGTCATTGCAAGCTTCAATTATTCAAATCGCATAAAACAACATTCGTCACAATTGTTACATGATATGCAATTGCATTCGACAAAATAGGATGTTTACGACTTGCAGCATAAAAAAAAAAACTAAACCGGCTCATATTTATGGAAGTGTATAACTATTATTCACTTCGTAATGCGTTATTTTCCATAATGAACAAACAGTATTTTCCATATCACTCGGGAAACCAATAACTAAACATATTTTAACTAAGGCCAAATAGATTAAAACTAATCGATTAGAATGTAACAAATACAGGCTGAACCTGTCACGAGAAAACGGAGTAAACACGCATGAAAGGAAGAAAAATATCGGGTATAATATAAAACAAGGAGATCAGATATTATATTGTGTGTGTGTGTGTGTGTGTGTGTGTGCGCGCGCGCGCGCGCGTATGCGCGTATGTATTCATAATATGATTAATTTAAGTTCCGTAATACATGTCATGTGCGATAGATTATTTTCTTTTACACCGTATAAATTTAAATTGCTCGTACAAATTGCAATTCGATATTGCTATTGTTCTATTCTTACACAAAAAAAGATATATAGCTGCTTATATAATAATAATAAGAGACTTATGTAAGAGAAAAAAAAATTTGGGATGTTCTTCCGGCAATTTCGTACAACTTTATATCTGCTGCAAAAGAGTTACGAATTGCTGTATAAAGTGATATTATTACACGACGATATTTCGCAGAATTAACGGAAAGAGGAGAATAATTATTCATCATCTCTGGACGTGACACGCTGACGTAAAGCACGAACATCCGTGGATTAATTTCAGTGTATTTTGTGCATAAAGCTTTCACGAGATTCGACATTTTTCTATTCTCGCGATCTAGGTCAGTGTCGGCGCGCCGTGTGGTTCATTTACTTACGCCATATATTAGAAAAGTTCGTCCTTGTGTTTGAATTGCGCACGAATAATAGGACAGCTTATCGAGATAATTGATATCTAATAAATTATAATTTCGCGAAAAATATAAATTTAAAAATATGATTGGCCAGTAAAACACCGCGAATCTTAATTTAGTTTCACTCTATTCTATTTTTGTGGAAATTTTAGTTTGTGAGTTCAGAGGGAATATCAATACATGTTATGTAAATATTTATTTCGTTAAGAATTAAGGAAAGAAAGAGAGAGAGAATAAAAATAAATAGCGATAAGCTCTAACAGCGATAGGCTCAGAGTACTAACAATTAAGTGGGAAAATCGGCAAAAGAGCCAAGCCGCGGGCATTAGCGCGCAAAATTTATTTAGAAAGTGTATTCCGTAAATGTGAAGATTAATTAATTTCAAATTTAATAAAGAAATTTTATTATTGCATTTGAATTGTTTAAAAACGATTAAAATGTTACTTTAAGAAACAGCGGTGTGAAATAAAACCAGCTGTAAGGTACTATTATGAACAACGCGTTATGACATGATGCGCGTACTGGGATCTTCAATAAAGATTTGTAATACTCGACAAAAAAGACGTCAATATTTTTTCACATCCCGATATTATATTTGGATTTACATCCCGGCATAAGATATACGAAAAATTTTGCAGAAAGTATATACGAATATTTTTTTTCTAATAAATATAACAAATATAATAATCTGAAAAAAAAAAAAACCTATAGAGAAATTTATTACGAGTCGAAATTATTTGCAAGAATATTTTAACACCAAACGAAGAGAATTCCTTCTGGAATCACGAGTAATTTCAAATTTTAAGGGCACTAACAGAGAGAGAGGAAGACCCGTTATTTATATACTCATTATAATTTCTCATTATAATTATATACTCATTATAATTTCATAGCTTCAGTTCATTTCACAATAGTGCTGCAGTCTGAAAGTAATGTAATTGCGGGAATAACTCATTAGTGTCGATAAGAGATATACAAACGTATCGAGGATAATTAAATGCAGCCGTGCCTCAAACACCTTGACTTTGACCACGTGAATCGCGGGAGCTCTTATCCGTTACAATAATGTATCTTGCAAATTTACGCGGTAACTATGATAACGAATATGCGTTTTTATTGCACAAGCACCTGAGTTCTTGTTAAGCTAATCTTTTGCTAACTTTTTTATCGGTAAGTTTATTTTTTTTTTAAACAATTAAATTTAATTATATCGCGTAATAAATCGTGAAAAAGAAATATTTTGAGAATTACCTATATATTCTATACATATATATAAGTATTATTTTTATATTTTATATATTATATAAATTATCCCATGCATATATATTATATTCTTATATATATTTAATTATCCTTATATTACATTTATATTATTTTTCAAGACAAAATTTCTTTAGACGATAAGATTAATTAAAATATTTGTCATTGAGTCGCCTATGAATCATTTTATGCAACCAAAAATTCGTATATAATAGTAAGGAAAAAATCTGCAATTTAGAACATACATTCTCATAAAGCGCTTACCGCGCGCTGAGATGAATGGCTTATTTTAGTATTCGTGCTAGACACTTTTGCGACTGTTACTTATTGGGAAATATATCCTAATAATACCAGTTATGCCGCATTACGACGGAATATTGCGCAACAAATACCATATATCGCCATTTTTAATAAGTTTATAATAACCATTAATTTTATCTTTGCGAAACATTTCAATGTCAGATTTAACCTACTAACATAATTGATTCTAACTCCTTCTTAAAGAACTTGAGTAAATCATAATATATATTTTATTATATAGTAAAACATAAATTAAAAAATCTTTTCTAAAATAAAATATAAATGTATTATATAAATACAATAAATGTGCGCATAATATATATAAAATTTTTTTATTTATAAAAATGATAAAAATTTTGCATTTGTGTCGATCTCACATTTCATTAAAATTTTATCTTTTAACAAATTATGTTTGCTAAATCGATCATTGTACGCTAAAGATTCTATCATACATACAATATAAAAACTTAATGGTAAAAAAAAATCAAATCAAGTAAACAGTGTTAAAAATTTAAAGTAGTAATTGTGTAAAAATAGAACATAAAAGATTTGAAAAAAGGAGAGAATAGAAAAAACATATTTAACTAACAATTTTTTAATAAAATAACAAACAATTTTGCTTAAAATATGTTCAATACAATCCTATAAAAAATTATATAGTCTCTCCATAACCATAAATAATCATCTTTTTAAAACTTTTTATAATAAACTCTTTTGGCTTCAACAATTTTTGCAATTAAATGTTTCAATCAAAACACTGTATATTTATCAAATTTTTTTAAAAATTAAAACAAGGTATTGTTAAATTACTCTCATTCACGTTTAATCGTTTAATTGTCAATCTGTCAATTTTTACAAAACAATTTTTACGAAACAGAAGAAATGTTTCAGAAGCCAACCATGTCAAATGTATCCCGTCAAAACACTCACCTTTAGTTGGTCCACTTGATGAGAGTTACTCGTCCAAATGTCTTGTTAAAATATTCTATGACTATGCTGTTCAGCTACAGTTAGCTATTGCTTGATAACGCGTTCTGCAATACTACCGTGGCAGTTAGCTCGCGATACTTATGTAGGGGAGCATTTCAGCGCAAGCGTCGCTCACCTCCCCGGACTTCCACCTCTCCGTGATGGGCATGATTATCCGACATGATCATACGTCCATCGTAAATCGTTAAATGTCGGAAATTCTTCTCGCGATGCTCGCGAATCATGCAAATTGAAGACGCGGGAGGACCGTGAATCAGAGCCACGCGAAACAAGATACATTCGTGAAATTACAGATCTGCTATGCAAAGACTACTCGGGTATTGATATCGATGATTTCAAGAAGTTTCTCTTCGTAAAGATGGATTTTTTTTTTTTTTTTTTTTTTGGTTGCACCAAATTTGTAAAATTAAACTTTTCTATAATAAAAAGTCCATGTAGTGATAAAAATTTTTAGTATCAAGATTTTGTGAATTTGAATTCTAGTGTATTCAAAGATTTATGAGGATTTGGTGTAAAAATTTAAAAATCTAATAGTTTAATATATTAATATAATTACTCAACTAATAATCTATTTCTTATCTAGAATTATATGTATATTACATGTAAAATGTCTTCAATTTTTCACAATAATCCCTCACATATACTTTTATTTTTTTAAGTCATATATATACAATTCGTAATGAAATTCACATCTATTTTTAATACAAAACTAATCTTATTATTATTTTCCAATATATATCGTGTAATGAAAGACATTATTAATTAAACATATATTGCATTATAAATTAACGCCTGTCACCTTATCTCTGAAAAATGAGAATATTGCAAAAGAAATCTAACAAGAAATTTTAATATGTGTATTATTAATTTCTCATAGAATTGCGATAAAATGACAAACGATTTTCTGATCAATAAACGTTTATATAAAAAAATGCAATATATGCTCAATTAGTTATATTATCGTTACACGACACATATTAGAAAGGTGATAATGATATATATTGTTTTGTATTTAAAAAAATATAAAATTAATTATAAATTATATAGCTCTTAAGAAAATGGAGTGGAGAATTATTGCTGAAACAAGAGTTTAAATAAAATAAAAAATAAATTAAAAGAAAAGATTAAATAAGAGATTAAAAATCAATGCAAAATGAAATAAATTTTGAGATAAATAAAATAAATTTTTTCAAATAGTAATGCATTATTATTCAAGATATCCTATAATAGACCGATCGCAACTTTTTTTTCAGGTATACTGATATTTAAATCGTTAAAGAGAACGAGAGATAGGTAAACGCAACTTTCCATCGTAATAAAGATCTTGCGCGCACTAAAAATGCATCGTCAATAATGACTGAAAATAATATCTTCTGAACAGAATTTTTTACTCTCTTATAGGAAAGATTCTTACGTATTAATTCTATCACGGTTAGTGATTGGCATCATCATATTATGCATTTACAATGATTCATGTATGTATTATTCATTGGCGCGCGAAATCTTATCTTCTCTCATATAAATATATAAAGTATCTTATTATTAGTAAAAATCACAGTTAACATGTATCTCGGTGACCTCTGATTTTGCTACGTTTGCAAAAAAATTATGATAAGCTGTTCTGATTTATAATGCAAGCAACTATTCTAGCCATTCAATTTACTATAAAATTAAATTTTAATTCCATAAACTTTTTTATAATTTTATTGATTGATTTATAACTCATATCATTACTGAAAGTCACCAAAAGTCTTTCGATAATCTTTTACCATTAGATATATTTTTAAGACTAAAAAAAACTACTTATATAATCAGAGAAGAAATTTATATTCGTAATTTTATTAATAATAATAATAAATTTCAAAAAAGCATATTAATCTCTCTCTCACCAAGTCGTGAAATACTTTATATGCATCGTGAGATATTAAATCGTATAAAACCTCAATCGCATAACCGCAAATGTAATTCTGTATTCTCCAAGGAGAACTGGCTTCGCATATCAATATTACAGCCCGTTTAAAATTCCGTATTGAAAAAAATACTTAAACAAGAGAAAAGCGGGTTTTTTTATATTGTTCGCAACAAATGCACTTGGTCATGTAATTGTGTCTTTTCAAAAGAAAAACTATAACAAAAAACGAGTGAGATCATTCGTAAAGAAACACATCCAATCAAATTTATGCTGAAGAAAAACTAACTCTAGTTTCATTTAAAATATCTTTAACTGAAAAAATGATTTTCAAAACAGTCCATATAAAAAAAGGTGATATGGATCGTGAAATATAATAGAAGAACAGAAACAGAGATAGGAGAGGAAAAAGGAAAGAGAGAGAGAGAGAGAGAGAGAGAGAGAGAGAGAGAGAAAGATCGATTCATTGGAGTTCTCTACGAGATCATTTTCATCATTGCGTGCTACAAATTTCTACAAGTTCAGATGTCGTGACTAATTTATGATAACTCGTAGTAGTTCGAACGAAAAATTATGGAGTTTGCGCAACCGCTCTTGATCACTAATGATCTCTCGTCAGGGTCGCACGGAGACACGCATCCTAATGCGGAGATGCACGCACGCGAGTGATATGAGCGCAACGAAATTGCGCTCTTACTGTTCGGTCGCCGATCGAATGTTTGTATTACATTGTTGAATTCTACTCAAATGACAGTTATTTTCAACACGAATATATTTTATTTATTCGTGCATTGTCAAAATGTTATGTAACTAAAGGAATCATCAAATAGTCGCGCATTCTTTCTATTTCAAAGTATCGTCAATATTCCGTCATTTCGTCCCAGATGCAATCGAAAAAAATTTGAGAAGAATTTCTCCTCGAATAATATTCTATATATGTCATACATTTGTACTCGCGCAAAAATGAAAAAAAAAAAAAAGAAAAAAAAGAAAAAAAAATTTAATAAATAAATATTTCACAATCGGAATATTTCTATCGATATATTATAAACTAAGGGATATAAATTAGAATCGCATGAAAGTGTGGGAGGAAAGGGGGGGAGGGGGAGGGTTAAGCAAGAGATAATTGTTTAAGCTATAATTGCTAAAAAGAAGTCATCGCTATTTAGTTGATTATGCGATCATTCATCGTCTCACGTGACTCGATTTGTCTCTCTTTAGATATACGAACCTCTTTAAGGTCACGCATATATCGAATTAACTGTTAATGGGCGCGCTGTACGCATCGCGCATTAACCAGGTCGCCCCATAGTCGGAGGAAATCCGCCATTCAGGGGCCCCTCAGCTGGGAACACTGCGCGAAACCTGCTCCAAATTATTATGTAATCGCTCATATCAATACACACTCTTGAGCGATCTGGGGACGCGATTGGCATAATGCGCGGTAATACGTCACGTTGGCAATTCCCCGTAATGATGGTGTATCAATCATCGACCCTTTCAAAAAGGCATATTATTTTGAAAGTTTGAAAGTAAAATTGACTATTTTTGTATGACATTGCAACAAAAAGTAGTAAACTAGAGTATATATTATTTTTTAAAATCTCTCTACATATTTTTTGAAAATAAAAAAATATTAAAAAAATAATATAAAGCGACTTTAATCTTTTATAAAAATAATAATTTATATTAATAAATTTTAATTTGATAAAATATGCACTGCACTAAAATATGAACTTCATTCATACAACATTATTCTATCATGCCTGCGTTAGACTCACTCGAGTAATCAACGTATTGCGTATTATTCTCGATCGGGTTAACGTGGTCATCTTAACCCTTTCGCGTCTAATGACTATTTTATAGATTAATCAACAGACTACGTGTATAAAAGACTGTTGGAAAATATTTCAAGCTTATTAAGAGCAGCTATAAAATATCGAAAAATCGAAGAAGAACGTTATATATATACGTGCAAAAAAGATATCTCAAAGTTTTATAAACCTAATAAATATATTTAAAAATATAAAGAAAGGCAAACAATTTATGGAATGAACGCGATCATTATACTTAAACGTATAAAGCTAGATTAATAATTCAAAGATCATTCATGTCTTTCAATATTTTTATCAAAAAACGGATTTACTCATCCAAGCAGTAGTTCTATTACCGCCAATTTTATTATTATTATTTTAATTGCCGTTAATCAAGATCTTTGCTCAAATCTTGTAAAAAATTTCCTGATTTTCTAAATCTTTTTGTACAAAATTTTGAATAAAATTATACACTTTGTACAAAAATAGATACACTTTAAAATAAATTTCTTTATTGCTTTTCAAAAAGTTTTCTATTCATATTATCAAAAAGAAAAAAAAGCTATTTAAATTTCAAATTTTTAATTCAAAAATGTACTTAAGAGAATGACTCACAAGATAAGCATTTTTCATTTTTTATCACCAAGAATTACAACTATTACGAGATTGTGTGATTACATACTCAATATTTTGCTGAGACATTAATAAATATAAACAGAGATATAATTTACAATTTTAAACACAATATTCACTATCTTCATAAATATATTTTAAAAGCTATTTAGATTATCTGTTTTAATAATTAAAATATAGAGCATATGATTAAAGTACATTTTTGTTTTTATTGATTTAATATCGTTTTAGGATGAATTTAGAATTTAGATGCGATATATGACATTGCAATGTCACTATCAAAATGCATACGCGGATGTGATCGTATCACTGTACTGATTATTAATTTGACTAATCGCTTGCAATATAAAAAAGCAAAATTGTTAAAAAGTTGAGTCAATTTTCAAAAAAATTCTTAGAATCTCAATAAAGAGATTTCATGAAATTTATTAATTGTTCAAGGTAAAAAGGAAATACCTGAGAATTCCAGACTTTCCAGGTTTTTCCAGGAAGCGGACACATCCTGTTAATGCAAATGTGCTGGTCTGGACGGAATGTGCAGTTAAATGCGAAAAAACGCGGCTTGTTATACAAGCACGCGCGACAATTTAATACTCCACGTGACATTTCGCTCGACACTCTTGATACGCGTTTATTTTTCACGGGATAAAAAAAGGTAAACAATGCGGAAGAAGACGCGAGACGAAACTACGCGTGGGCAAATACATAACGGACATAATTGCGCTGCGCTTTAGTCGATATTGCCAACATTTATTTTTCACGAAAGAAGCGCATACAACTTCGTTCCGATTAGAATTGCGCGCGGAATTTTCAATATTTTAATTCAACTTTTAAATTGAAAACTAATCTTGCATACGACATTTCAATATAGTAAAAAATGAAAAATCGCTTGATAACCAACATCTCATGATAATCAAACAATACTTTTGATCGTTTTTTTCTGATAAAAAATAAAATATATACGAGAAGCAATAAAATTACAGCGCTAAATATAGTGATTAAGAAATATCAAATTAAAGTTCTACATATATGACAAAAGTAAATAGGTAAAATACTTTTTTCCTCTTTTATCAAACTATTTAAAATTGTTTAAAGTCATAAAAAACGGTTTGAAAAAACCGCAAAAAAAATTTCATTAGTTTAACATACTTATTTATATAATCGAAAATATTTGAAAATTGTATAAAATTTTAATCTTATTTTTTCCTAAAACAGATTCTCTTTTAAAAAATATAAATTCTTTTATAATAATTTACTATAAATTTATTATATTAAAATAATTATATGTAAAATATATATATATATATATATATATATATATATATATATATATAAATTTCATATAATTATTTATATAATTATTATATGAATGAATTTACATAATGAGAATACAATTGTGACATCTTTTTATAATTTTGAAAAGTAAAAAAAAATTGTCTTGAAAAAAGTAAATATACGACATACATATATATTTTTCAATGTTATTTAATGTATTTCGTGTTCTCATCGATAGAAGCAAACTGACAAATACATAGTGATTAATGAAATATACAATGTATCTTTAAATAGTATTTTAAATAGTATTTTTGAAGAGATCTTTTTCTCATCACTTAAATTACAATTCATACAATAAAATCATATAATTAGTTATTAATTAATCATTAATAATAGTAATTAATGTATATGATTATACACATATCCGAAGATTACAAATTGTTAAATTCAGCATCATATGTGCTTTAAATGATAGTTTAATTAACATCAACGGTAACATTTATTTCCTACAAGTAAATGATTTGACCGAAGATAACTAGTCATGAGTCATTAAAGTAGCTGCACACGTTTATGTGATAATATTGCATATGGTTTTACAAGTCTTTTTAATCTTTTCGCATTTTGTATATATTTCTATGATATTCTGCATTAACACTCGAGAAATCAAAGCAACATTAAATTTTCGCTAACTAATTTCAAAAGAATGATGTTTTGTCACATTCAAGTAATTTATAAAATACTAAATATATATCAATCTTTTAAGATTCCATAATACCACATGTACTTAGAAATATTCAATTTTATCTAGACAAATATCTTACTATAAATCAAAAGAAAAGTAAAAGAGAGAGAGAGACAAAACAAACCATTCAAATGAATCTAGCTATCATGTATTGATATCTATCATGTAAAGTTATTAGCAAATATCTCAAAGTTACACTTAAAATTTTGTAAAGCTTAAAATATATACGTTATCCCTTTGCTACATATACATTTAAGCATAAATCATCTTGTGTATGGAATCCTAATAGTAAATTCACGTATAATACATTAATTTATGTAACATAGCTAAAAATGATACTCTGAAATTGCCCCAATTGTACTTGTCTCATATATCATAAAACTTGTTTCATAACATAACGTTGTAAAAAGTTGTACATATATATATTTATTTCCAAAACTAATCATCTTCAAAAATTTCTGTCTTTCAGGATGTGGACAGATAAAACATCTCTATATATTTTCTTTTCTTTTTAATTTATTCTTTATGCACACAATTTGTTGATTTATTGAAAGAAATAGATTTTTTATTACTTGTCTATTTGTCATCCTCGAATTGAAAATGGTATTTTTTGGAAATAAAGATTTATATATCTTTTTTTCAGTCGTCCGTGATTTTTTTTCTCAACATTGTGTTATTGTATTAATATCGAATTAAAAATAAATCAAGATTTATGATTCTATTAACATGGGGCAATAGAAATGCTTGTTGAAATGTTGAAGTACATATCATACTGCATCAAATGCATCGAATATTACATAAGAATAGAAGATTATAATAAAAAAAAAATTAAAAAAGCATATTTATTATATTTCAAAATTGAAACATGCAAAACATTTTATTAAAATATTTAAGGTATTGTGTACACTTTGGATTACTATCAATGTATTTAAAAATTTACATAAAGATAAACTTTACTATTAATATTTGATTAATAAAGTGTATTTTCTCTGAATAAATGCAATGTAATTTTAGTTAAACTTAATTATAATTGATTCAATTGTCATTAATTTAAATTGCAAATAAATAAAATACAATAAAAGAGTGAAACTTTACCATAAATATGATTAAAAGTTGGCCAATCAATAATATATAATCAATATTACAATACAATAGTTTTGTTGCTAAAAGTAAACTGCCATGACAATCTTTAATATTTCATTGTTATTAATTTTCATTGTTATACTAATAACGATTATATAAAGTTATTAGACAATAATTAATTGTGCAGTCCAAGTTTTAACTTTCATCAAGCTGGAAGATACATTTAACATTAAACAATCCCTACATCCTGAGATAAGATAATAATAATGGATTTCTCCAAAGCATATTCAAATATTATATTTCTCCTAATGTTAATAGTTGTCAATATTAATATCCCAGCGCCTATCAATGATATTGTGATGCATGTACTCTCATACTTAAAATATTAATGACGCCTCAAAGTTTCTTTGATTACACCGTTAATTAACTATTATCCTATTGCAAAACAGAAAATTATCAACAAAAGAGAAAAATATAAGAATAATTTTACATTTAAATCTAGTTTAAAAAATCAAGTCTAAAAAAATGCTTGGTTTGAAATGTCAAATTCTGATTTAAATAAGATATATACCGCAACGATCAATGTATGATGTTGGGAGAACACCTATTGGTATGAATTTACAATTGTTAACATTAGACAAAGAGAAAGAGAGAAAGAGAAAGATAAGAGAGAGAAATTTCTCACAAGTTTTCGGCAATTTATTTTGAGCTCTGCTGGCTTATGCAGTCCGCTGGATGATGTGAATTCCGCTATCTGTGTGCACAGGCGAAGACAACTCGCCTACCTTCAGCGTGAATGCCGCTTGCTCAAAAGGCTTCTGCATTGTGCCCCGACTGAAGGGCCCAAGGTCACCGCCACGCTTCGCCGAACTGCAATCGCTGTACTTGGAAGCGAGTTCGGCAAACGTTGCTTTACCGGATACGATTTGTTCTCTATAAGCTGTCAACAACATATTGTCTATGTAACATCACATAGTAAAAGAAATATTCTATTTACAAACAAAATGTAATAAAGAATAATTATAAAAGATTACATTTAACAAGTTCAAGAGCTTCTTCTTTTGACCTAGTAATATTCTCTTCTCGCCAGGAGGAAGGCCGTCGAGAGCCTGAATGTTTTACAAGTAGATGAGAGCATTGCACTTCTTCCGGACCATCTGCTTTGCCATTACCAGATGGATCCGCAGGTTTATCTGGCCTATCCCATTGACTCTCCTTAGTATAAATATTTAAATAATAATGTTGACCTGCAATTATAATACAGATTCCTGTAAAAAAATTGACTGAAAGATTATGATAACAATATGTTATATTTATTTAAGACATCTAAATCTATGTTTTCTCTTCATTGCTTCATTGCACTTTATATTTGTATGAATAAAAACTTGAATATTTTAAACTGAGTAAACATTAGATTATCAATAATATACAACCATTGAAAATAAAATTATATATGACAATTTGACAAAATATATTTTTAGATCTAATTAAGTTCATTTTATAACAATTGTATCATTCCCATTGAGAATACTTGTCTCTACATAGTATGTTCATATTTAAATAACAGTTTGCATAGATTTGATAAAAGTTTATGTGAGAAACAAGCCTCAAGAAGATCCCTGTTAAATATTCCATAAGCCAAAATTTCCGACAGATCAATAAATAACTTTCGTAAAGCAAATTCTTCGTTTTTTTAATAGATATTTGTGTGACGCGAAGTCTCGATGAAAAAGAAGCTCGAGGAAACGGGTCTTCGGCATAGCATCCGATCGTTTCTCGTCCTCAAAAGTTCATCTATACGAAGTATAAAAGTGACGAGAAAATTCGGCGGAATCTCGAAGAGAGTCTTGCCTTCGGATTGATCGTATCAGCGAAAAAATGCCGGCGAATGAACGGGACGCGTGATCTTGCCGGTGACGAAATTCAGCAACGACGAGTTGCAAAAATCGTGATCCTGATTTCGAGATAACGTACCGGTCGATCTGCTGAGACGTTTCTCCCAACCTGCTGGTAGCTCCTCGTCCGCCATTGCAGTGTCCGGGGGGGTATTTTCGAGATAATTTCGACGTTCTCGTTCACGTCAAACGCCGCGGATCGTCTCCATTGCGCCGAGATTCGTGTCAGTCGAGTCACCAGTCTCGCCAACCTCCCCGAGAATAATCGCTTTTTCGACGTGACGTGAAATCTCGAATGGGTTAACGTCACGTCTGATCGCTCGCGATCGTTCCGTCTCTAGCACGAGAGATTATCCGGCGTGTCTCGTGCAGCTAAATTTCTCTCACTTTACGCATGTACAGGCGTATGGAATCTTCGCGAATTCTACAGACGTGCGATAAATTTCGGTAGCATGACAACTAGGACACTTTTACACTTGGGCGACACGGCGAACAGATGGTGCGAAAGATTTCCACACCTCTCTCTTTCTCTTTAGTATATGACATCATACTACTTTTGCCTTCTTTGCACTTTTCTTTGTAAACATTCTATTTCATAAATTTCTCTTTTTTCTTAAATATAATAATTTATAATTTTCTGTATTCCTTGCTGTAAAATTATGTTAGAAACTTTTCATTATTTTTTAATATTAATCATTTCATAGCATTATATTCTTATATCTATTAATATACAGGATGTCTTATAGGTAGAATACAGATTATTATTACTGTATTATTTGACAAGAAATATTTTTTTTTTTTTTTTGGCAAGATTTCGAGAAATCTCATTTTTTATGTTAATATAATACTATTTGCTGTTTTTTCATTCTTTGTATAAAAATTTATAAATTTGTATAAATTAATAAAAATCTATATATAAAACACATTGTATAAGATGATTTTTAATTGTATATCTAAAAAAATATTTCAATACTGATTTAGAATAACATAAATTATTCAATTTTCTTATAATTGTAATAAATTATAAAAATACTAAAAATGCTTATCTTCCACTGTAATATGCATAACAGCATGATCTATAAACATCTAAAATATGTGCATAAAATCCAAACATATTAATGTATTTATAATTGCAGTTTCTTTGCGACGGTACAATACTGTAAGCCCAAATTGCAAACATCACAATATAGGCAAATAAGAAATCTGAGGAGATCACAGATTTCTCTTAAGCAGCCAGAGTCCCCTTTTCTAAATGTTCACATCGAAACTGGAACTATACAACCTGCGAGATTGTGGAAACATCTCGGTTTCACCATCATGGTAAATAAATAATTTACAAAGCTATTCATAAAGACTTTCTTTATGATCAAAGAATATATTTTATAGTTCAAACAACACATCTATTCCATTTATATGTTAAAAGAAAAAAAAGAGTTAAAAAGTATAGTAGTGAAGAAATACTATTCTTTTATCATATTCTTCAAATGTTGTCAATAATGTTAGAAATAGAATTTGGTTGTTGCTAATGTCTGTGATAAGATCTCTTATTTTTTCTCTAATTTTTTTAAAGACTTTGAAATCAATTATTTTTTAATATTTGGCAATATTTGTATTTCATCAGTTTAGCAGTGCCTCTATGGTTGGTGCTGCAATTTGGGAATATGAACGTATCAGAAGCCAGACATATAAAATAATCCAACGTTACAGACAGTTTCGAACTAATGTACGTATTAGTTAAAGAAATATTTAGTAGATGATGTTTTGCATGTTTTATTGTACATACAATAATATATTGGTTAGCGAACAGGATGGAGGGGCGAAATGGAGATATGGTGGAGAAACTTGACAGAAGGACAGAAAATGTTTGTGCCTATATGTTTTATAAATACAGTCATATTCTTAGCTTGGCGAGTGCCAGCATTGCAGAAGTCGATGGTGCGTTATTTTTGTGCCAATCCTGCCTCCAGTAAGTGATATTATCATCTCAAGTACTTGATACAAAAGCTTACAATATTGGTTTTTTTCTTTTTCGAATTAGTATAAATATTAATTGTAATAATTCTTATACATAAGGTGCAGCATGCTGGCCTATGGTACTTTCCACCTTTTCACATTATTCCATATTTCATCTGGCTGCAAATATGTATGTATTACATAGCTTCAGCACGATAGCTGTGTCAGCATTGGGAAAAGAGCAATTTTTAGCTGTCTATTTATCGAGTGGAGTGATAGCCAGTTTTGCTAGTCATGTGTACAAAACAATATTTGGTGTGCCAGGCCTTTCTTTGGGAGCGGTAAGCAGCTTTACTTAAAAAAAAAAGATAAGCTTTATATTTTCTTTTAAATAAGTTTTATCTTTCTTTATCTTTCAACAATTTGTTTTCTATTTCAGTCAGGAGCAATTATGGGCATTCTTGGATTTATCTGTACACAATATCCTGACATTCAACTTAGTATCATTTTTCTTCCTATGTTCACATTTACAGCTGGTATGGTATGTATCTCCATTTTTTATATTGAAATTTGGATATAACTTTGATTACATAAATGTAAAAATAGTATTATTTTTATATATCTTGGTATTATATATTTTTTGTAATTGTTTTATATTTTTGCAACATTTTTCATGTAGGCAATCAAAGGAATAATGGCTATGGATGTTGTTGGTTGCATCTTAGGATGGAAATATTTTGATCACGCTGCACATTTAGGTGGTGCATTATTCGGAATGTAAGTTCAATCATATAACAAGACTTAAGTTATAATATATGTGTATCATTATTATATATTTTGATATATTTCTCTTCCAAAAAAGAAAAAAAATAAAAGGTATTGTGCAAATGCTCATTATAAATTTATATAATGCTACATAATTTTTCTAATAAAAATTTTCATTTTTATCAAATAGTATAAATCGCACTATAATTTCTTTTTTTTTTTTTTATTATAGATTCTGGCAAGCTTGGGGCAATGCTAATATCTGGCAAAAGCGGGAACCACTTCTCACCCTTTGGCATGGGTTGCGAGAATCTCGTAAATGATATTTTCCCTATTCTAGATTTTTATTTATATTATATTCTATTCACAAATTGCAAAGTTTCTATTATGTTGCAAGAACAAATTTGCGAAAAATGTAGATATGCATTATATATTTTTATTATTTATATATCGTTTTTACATGATGAAATATAACTTTATTATTTTTCAAAAAAGCAATAAGCTATAGAAATTATATCAAAATAATCATTCATGCAATTTTTATATAAAAATGCAAGTTCTTTTCTTGGAGAAAATTTAGTATTATTTTAATTTACAATAATTTTAAATCTCTTGTAAAAAATATAATATAGATAATATAATATAGATAATTATTTTAAAAATCCAATAGAATAATAATATAGAATATTTAATATAGAACACTTAACTTTTAAGATATTTTATATGATGCTTGAAATGATCTTCGATAAATGTAGCTATAAAATAATAGCTATGATCATAACCATCCTGAAATCTGAGAACTAATGCTATCCCATTATCTTTGGCAGCATTTAATAAATTCTCTGGCAACAGTTGACCTTGTTTCAGAAACTGATCCTCGTTGCCCTATAAACATTCAAACTTTTATTATAAAATACAAAATACAAACTTTTCTTATGAAGCATGAGTAATTATCAATTAAAAGTTTGAAGAAAAATCCTAGAAATATCAATTAAATACTACGAACGTAAAAGACTACGAACATAAGATATAAATTAAAATGAAATATAAATATATAATTTTAAAATTAAACCTGATCGATTAAAATGTCCAAAGGTGGACCATCATATATTTTTGCTAGTTCTGTAGCATCCCATTCTTTCCATGCAATATTGTCTTCTGGCTCTCCCAGATATCCTGAGAAAGCTTTCTTTCCCCATGGACATAAAATTGGATTACTTATAGGTGCGAAAGCTGAGACTGTTTTATACTGTCCAGGGTTTTTAAAAGCGCATATTAAAGCACCATGTCCACCCATACTAAAACAAAAAAAAAAAGAATATTTTTAAAATATTCTTGCAAAAAATTACTATTTTTCATACCTATGGCCCATTATAGACTGTCTATCTGGTAAAATTGGAAATTCTTTATTGATCAAAGCTGGTAGTTCTTTGGTAACATAACTGTACATCCTATAATTTTTGTTCCATGGTTCACGTGTTGCATCCACATAAAATCCTGCACCAGTGCCAAAGTCATAACTAGCATCCTCTCCAGGAATATTCAATCCTCTTGGACTTGTATCAGGTATAACAAGAAGCACACCATAACTCGCAGCATATTTCTGAGCTCCAGCTTTTTCACTAAAATTAGCCTCGGTACAAGTAAGACCAGATAACCAATAGATAACTGGTACAGGACTTTCTTCAGCCTGGGGTGGTAGATAGACAGCGAATTTCATCTTGCATCCTAATTGCACACTGTTGAATAATTATAATCGTCTATTTTATTGAGTACAAAGTATTTTGCAGAAATAAATTTAATTGTTACAATTAATATTAATAAATTATATCTTTTGCATAAGTCATATATTTTACCTGTTGTGCGAATACACTTTCTGCCATCCTCCAAAAATTTTATTACTTTGCACTTGCGTTAACTCAGACATCTGAAAATTATTATTAAAATCTCAATAAACAATGCTCTTGAATGTTGTGAAATGACACAAATATTTTATTTTTTAAATTAAAATTTCGATGAATTGTAAAAATGTTTACATTTAAATTTAAGGACATTGAGAGTAAAAGATAAGATTAAGGTTAGATTAGGTTAGATTAACCAATAAGTAAAGGTTATACGTGAAGGTTAACCGATAAGTTGTCAAATGTGAATATTTTGTTATAAATACAAATAAATGTATAATCGTGTGTATCTCTCTTTACATAATATTTAATCTTTACAAAAATTAAAGAACAATTTTTTTAAAATTTTGTGCGCATATATATTTGAAACAACTTTTGTTTAAAACTATTTCCATAAATAAAAGGAATAAGATGATAAAAATGTAAAATTTTTATCTTTTTCTTACAAGTATTTTCGAATTTTGTTTAAAACTTTACGTACTTTATATCCGAAATATGCGGATGATGCTTGTAGCTTCGACTGAATTTCGGCTCGCAATTTCGCGCGCGCGATAGAACAAGAAATATAAAATATTTTTAACATAAAAAACATGATACTTTAAACTTTGATCTTTCAGATTTTTATGTGCAGTACATATGCATTTATATGTATGTACTATACATATTTAGTATAGATAATACAATTTACTTGAGTAAATAAACTTACTGATATGATAATTATATAATGTTTTTTTTTTAAATAATCATAAAGTGATATCAAAATAAAAATTCTTAAAAGCTTTTTTTTAATATATGAAAAATAGCATGGATTAATTCTTCCATTATACAATCTTATTTATTATATTAACAGAATCATTATCACAATTTTTTTCCTAATTGTTGCTTCTCTTGTATGCTAGAGGATCGTTTTGACATAATTTTTGCAGGATACAATTCACACTTTGTATTCTTTCTTGAGATGTTATTTGCTGCTGAAATAAAATACAAATTATAAAAATTAGTAATTACCAAGATATCAAAAAACGAGATATTTGAAAAAATTAATTATTTAAAATATTTAATATTTGCTTTATCTCGATCAAAGTATCTGATAATATAAAAATTTAAACATAAATCTGTGATGCAAAGATATTTAAATAATATTCTAATATAAATATAATGATATTTTTAATACGCGTACATTTCTCAAATTGTGGTTCTATCTTAACTACACTGCCGATGCTCTCTCTCGATACACTCGTACGGCTCGTACTCTTTGAAAGCTGATCTAACGAGCCTACAGAACTTCCATATGGACTCATGGACGATCTGATTGACGAAGGAAAGCTTGGCAGCTCGATATTTTTAGCCATCAGTAATTTTTTAACATACGCTTCAGCTTCTACATGACGAATCGTGAATTCTGCAATGTCTTGCAGAACTAGCGCGTTCTGTTCTTGAAGTTCGCGCAAATCCACCTCTCTCTGAAAAGCGTTTCGAGACGTCAAAGAATGCAATTCATCATCAGCACATTTTCTGCAGCCTTTACCTGCTGTAAAAGTATGATGTCGTCTTTGTTAAGAATATATAAGTTTTGTATATCCTTTTGCGCTTTACGAAGACTCTTATCGGCCCTGGATATCTTCTCTCCCTGTTCTACTGTTTGTTTCTCAATATTTGATAAATAATGTTGCTTATTTTCCTTCTCTTCTTTCAGTCTCTCAATGTCATCGAGTAATTGACTATAATCATTCTGTGCTGTCTATCCAATACAATTGGTATTAATCCTATATTGTTTCTTAATAATTAGGGAAAAAAGTTTCTATTTATATATAAGTACACAATAGTACAAAATACCTGTAATTTATCGGACAATTGTTGCAGTTGTGTTTGCTTTTGGTGTAATTTTTGCCGTGCATCACGCATTTGCTCGTCGAGTGTCTTCTGTTCTATCCATTCCGGTGCGTCCTGGTCGACCGCCGAGATATTGTCTTTATACTTATCATTACACACGTTTACGACACGTAATGTGTTCTCCATACTACGTATCTCCTGCTCAGTTCGTCCGATGGCTTCGTCCAGTTTGTCACCTCGCTCTCGCAACAAATATCGCTCTTGGGCGCTTTGTATTTTCAGATATGCCGTGGTCATTGGCAACCCTTCCGGAGTGGCACCGAACATAGCAACACTACTATCATATCGCACTTGTAACTGCCGTATTCTGCTTTTTCTTTCAGTGATAGCAGCCCGCAGTTCCGAGCATTCGTTGTTAGCAACTCTCTTTTGCACGATGAGCGCCTCTTTCTGCGCTGCGATTTCCGCCGCGCGCTCCTTAAGTGCCTGTAAGCAAAAATGGAAGTGTCATTTATAACTTAATTTCGCTATTGGAACGAGTACAACTGATTCAAATTAAATGAAATTTCTGTTTTTAGACTAATATTCTCTTCTAATCATATAAATTAATTTTAATAGAACGATAAATTTAGGAAATGAAACTTACCGCTTCGAGATGAAGACGATACTTTTCTAAATCGTAAACTTTATCGGTCACATTCAACGTCATTCGCTCGAGCTGTGATACTCGAAGACGCATTATATTTTCCTCCACCTGTCTTTCCTCGTTCCGAGATTGCGCAGTCTTTATTCGCTTCTCACCTCCGTCCAAGAGCAACAGCAGATCCTGCTTCTTGCTCCGCAAGCGTTCGACTTCGTCGTTCTCGTTTGATAAACAAATGGATAGTTTTTTCATGTCATGCTGAAGAGAAAAACAAACATTCTCTTTGATTAAATTTTATTCAAATAAATTTTCTTTAAGTTTTGATATAATTTGACTGTACTTTTTTTTATAAATTAATTTTAAATTTATTTTTATCGTATGCCAAAAACTTAAAAAAAGAAATAGATTTTACCTCTAAACTAGCGAGTTGGTTTTGCAGCAATTTAGACGTGGCTGTTCTCTCGTCCAGTACAACTTGCAGCTCCTCAATTTTCCTCTGCTTCCTTTCGGCTTCGCTCTTGTCGCGTTCATACCCTCTGATTCGCTCGAGTTTTATCTCGCCCTTTTGCAGATTAAATTCCACTCGATAGAGATCTTCCTTTTTCTCATTTAGTAGTTTCTTCTCTTTCGCTAGCAATCCGGCAAACAGATCGATTTTCTTGTTTTCGCCCTGAATTTGTGCCTGAATCGTCTTTCTTTCATTTTCCAATTCTCCAATTTTCTTTGTTGTACGTAAAATTGCGACTTGCAGCCGATTCAATTCCTTGACAATCACGGATTTCCGTTTCTCATCATGCTAAAAATAAATTATATCAAGTTATTATTTTTTCCAAGACTGCTTGCATCACCATATTAAAATCGATTCTCCTTCTTTTGATTTGACATCAATCTCTTTACATATTATGTAAAGCTTTACATATGTACATACTTCTATCATCTTTTCCAAGCGTTTTGTTCTCTCTTCAACGTTTAACTTTTGACTCTCTATTTCCTCTAAAGTCGATATTAGATCATCGATCCGTTTTTTGCAATTGTCTACTTTTATAGATTTGTTCTCGATTTCAATCTTTTTACGTTTCACATTAGCTCGGACTTGTTGTATACGACGTCCCAAATCCCCCAATAATTTTTTTTGAATATAAACCTGTCTCGATAATTAGCGACAGTCATTGTCAAGTTATAAGGATAAATCAAAATAATGAAAAATAATGAACAATTTAAATTAACATACAATAATTTAATAAAACTAAATTTATAATTTTATGAAAAATATGATATATATAAATCTTCTGTGTGACTTTCACACCTCAATGGCATAAATATCAATCGCCTCTGTGATTTTACGCTGTTTCTCTCGGTTCGCGAAAAGTTCCTTCTCCGATTGTTTAATCAGCTCCTCCAACTGTTTATTATTTATAATTTGATCTTTTAAAAACTTCTCTATTTCTTCGAGATTATTCTTTTTCTCTCTATCGATTTCTCGTAATGTTTCAATTTCCTACAATTTGTATATATTTGATTTTATATATATATATGTATATTCTATGCAGAAAAAATTTTATTTGGAAAAAATCGATCGTGTATACTTTTAGACTATTTTGTATATCATTATCCCTTTGTCGCAGAACGTTAACGCTTTGCGTCCATTGATTTATCATCTGCCTGCGCTCTTTTAACGCTTCCATATACAATTTTGTTGTCCGATCCAGAACAATCTCCATCTCTTGTACTTCGTCAAAGGCTTTAACAATAGCTTGGCGATAAGTTTCAAGCTCTTCGCTAAGTTTCTGCCGGTTTTGCTCCAATTCCTAAGAATAAAATTATCTCTTATATATATATTTGACACCTTTAGAGATAAATATATATTTTATTTATAAACATATATTTTAAGTGTCTTTGTATTACCTTGTACTTTTGTGCATCGTGCTTCATATAACTCTCTATCAGTTGATTATCCTCTTCCTTCTGTGTGAGCATCTCCTCACACTTGCGTAAATTATCTTCGTCGAAATGAACTGTTTGTTTTGCCTTAACTAGCTTGTTTGTAATTTTTAACAATTCTTTTTCTATGCTTGATACTCTGCGATTCACATCCGCCCATTCTTTTTCAAATTGGCGCACTTCTTGACGTAGTAACGATTCCTTGTTGCCACTGAGTCGATATAGATGATCCTCTGTCTCCATCTGAGCCAAATGTTCTGCAAGCAACTTCTGATTGAAATCGCGCCGCATGGCTACATCACAGGCATATTTTTTCATCATCTTTAGCCGTTCCTCAAGACTCTCCAGCTTCTCATTTAAAGAAATCTTGTATTTAGTCTTTCTAGCAACCTGTAGCAAACGATACAAATGTCTAAGATATAGTTTCACACTGCAGTTTATATAACTTTTTTTCAATTAAGCTTATAATTAAATTAAATTTAATTTATTACTGTGCATAATGTAATTATTTTCTGTATTGTTTTATATTTATATAATTAAATGTCATAATAAATAACATTCTCTGGAACATTAATAGACAATTATTCTTCAGTCTATAAACATTTCTATAATAAATTCAAGATTACTTAATTATAATAAATATCTTTTATTTATAAATATCTCTTCCGCTTTAAATATCTAAAAAATTTTTTATTTATATTTAATAATTTTATAAATTACAATTATTTTTAAATAAAATCTTTGTTAACAGAAACTGATTTATTATTATTTCATAATCGTCTTTAACTTTTTCCGAACAACTGAGATTTTCTATTCAAAGAAATAAAAAAAAGAACAATTAAATTTATTTATATTTGTTTATTTTATTATTAATATGGTTTAAATAAATCAAAGGAAATTATAAGATTTCTTGAGATTTTTTTGTTATTATCTTTACCTCTTCCTCAAGATGTTTATTCTCTTCATTAGCTACAGGAATTCGGAAGCCATCCTGCCATCCCAGTTGGCTCAGGATTACATCTATATTTCCCGTCGCCATGTGTCAAAATATTATATTGTCTTATTTCGCTAATTATTCGTATTAATTTATAACAATATCATATAACAATATGCCACATTTGATGCAATCCACGACGCAGCGACGCGGCGATGTTTGTATTTTGTCACTATGGTAACCGACAAGCTAGCCAATATGGAATGCCAAATTTACTAGAGTATTAATCTCTTCTAGAGATCTTCAAGAAAAAATGCGTTCAAAAATCGTGCTCATGGGGTAGAATAGAATTAAATCGACCAATCAGAACAATCTTTGCTTTTTTTACAATTCCAATTCCAAAATATGTTTCTTGTTTCTTGGAGCTTGGAGTAGAGTCAGCAAACGTGAAAATGGCTTGTCGTATGATACATATTTGTAAAGTTGTGAATAATTCGATAAAAAATGCTCAATCTGTAAGCAATGGTAAGGCAAAAACGAAATAAAATATATCACTGTTTATAAATCATTTTATAATTTACATATGTACTTAAAGTTAATTTATCTCAATTTAATTTATACATTAACTTTAACAAAATTATGAAACTTTTTCAGGTATATGTAATTTATTGTCTGTCAGTCACTCACATTTGTTAAAAACACACGTTCCTTTATTAAATAATGCGAGAAATTCTACGTTTTTTGTAAATAGTAAGTAAAACTTTTATGAATTTAACATTTTGACAGTAGTTTACTCTCATAGTAAAAAATAGTTTGTATCTCATCATGCTTCCTTTTGCAGAATCTGGAGATGAATTGTGGAAGGGTGTGACAACTGTTAGTAATGCGGGAAGACGCAGAGGTAGAGCAAAAGGATTAGTAAGAAAAAGAGATCTAAACAGAGGACAGATTATTGGTGTAGGAAAAATTCCAATACAATTTCCTGGCCTAAATGCTCCTGTGTTTAGAGGAAAAGAATTAATTCAACAGCAGAAGTTACCCATAGATCCTGAAAGAGAAGAGAAACTTACAAAATTTCGGCAGAGTCAGACTGGATCAAAGCGAGTAAAATTATCCCCATTGGAACGAGGATGGACGAGTGCCGGAATGGGTGGCAGAAAGATTGGACCACCCGATCCTATTGGAGAAGGTTAATATTTATGCTATAATTGAATTATTCATGGTTAAATCACAAAATCATGTAACATAATATATTTAAATTCTTTTTTTTTTTAGTTTTAATAATATTAGAGAGTCTTAAATAACTAATATCTTCGTCCTGCAGATAATTTTGAAGGTTTCGAAACCTGGATTTTGGAATGCAAAATGATAACTTGTATGACTGGCAATTTAGGGCGTAAAAGCAGAGCCAGTGCATTTGTAGTAACAGGAAATGGAAATGGACTAGCTGGATTTGCAATATCAAAAACATCTACAGCCAAAGCAGCCTTAAAAACAGCTAAGAATAGAGCAGGTCAAAGACTAATGTATATTCCTAGATATAAAGAACACACTGGTAAGGAAATAACTTGAATACTATATAACATAAAACTCTTATTCCTTTTTTTAATATCACTTTGTATTTTTCAGTGTTACATGATTTTTTTACACAGTTTGGGAGTACAAAGATATTTGTAAATAAAAAGCATGAAGGATATGGACTTATTTGTCATCGTGCATTAAAAGCATGTTGTGAGGCAATTGGCATAAAGAATATATATGCTAAAGTAGAAGGAGCTAAGAATGTAAAACATTTGATAAAAGCATTCTTTATTGGTTTATTGCAACAGGTATGTATATAAAATATCTTACAAAATACTAAATTATATATTTTTTTTAAATCCTAATCTTATAACCGATTATGATATAAATTATATTTTAAAATATTGCAATATCCCATAAAATCAATCAATTTCGAAATAATATGGAAATATTTGCAGAAATCATATCAACAACTAGCGGATGAAAAACGGTTGCATTTGGTCGAGTTTAATCCAGAAAATGGTAATTATCCAGTAATACTCGCTTCACCATCTAAAATTAGAAAACCAGAAGAAATCCCGTCCCATGAGACTCTCGATTTTACTCAATATGTAATGGGCAACAGAGTGGTATTGAAAAAGAAGAAACTTCCGCCATTCTTTACTAAACTTCCTTTTTATAAAACATCATTGGTAAAACAAGAACGAGTTAGACACGCTGATAAAACGAGAATACAATTATTAGCAAAATATGGAGCACAGCATAGTTTTTTGACAGAAAAATATCCAGAGGCGCGACCACGTCGTAAGCAGAAACCAAGCGAAAATGATGAAACAGTAGAATAAAGAAATAATTGTTATGATTTTATGAATGTTTTGAAATAAAAACTTTGTGTTTAAAATATTACATTGGAAATTATAGAATTAAATATATATGAGAGATCCTAAAATTTTTATCCTTTTTTTTTTCCTAAAGATTCTTTAGATAAGATCCGAATCCCTTTTTTTATAATTATATTGAGACATTTGTAGTTTGAATATTTGATATTGTATATTTCTCTTAACTTTCATTTTTCATATGTGGATTACGACCTCTTTTTAAACATTATATCAATCTATAAAAAATATTTAAATGCAATGATAATAAATAAAAATATTTCAATGATAAAATAATATGTTTTGAAAAAAGTGACAATATATTACTATTGAATTTTAATTATTATACGTAATAGATGTTTATATATTTAATGATTAAAGCATACAAAGCTCGGAAAAAATATTATAATATTAAAAGCTTGAATTTCATAAAGATTTTTTCTGTGCTAGAAAAAAAAATACCGTTGCCTCAACTAATTCTTGAAATAATGCATCCTTTCTATCGGCTATGGCCGGATTTTGAAATCGATAAAATCGATTGTGTATCTATGAAACGAAGTGAAAAGTACAAAAGTGAACAGATTTACTAGATTTTAACAAATAAAATCGCAGATATTCTAGTGAATTTCCTCACTTCTGTAATTTTCATATCGTTGATACACAATCAACCCCCCCCTGGCCTGCAACTAATGCAACTGCAAACTGCAAGACCAAGTTTGGTATGTGAAGGCGGTAAAATAGGCGATCTGACTGCACCGGACGAAAAACGTAATCCGTAACTTTGTTTTTTCTATATAAACGCAGTTTTCTTTTCTGGATAGTTCAGTCAGTTTTCGATGCTCGTTGATCAATGAACGATTGGCCACGTGTTATGAAATATTAACTCGCGAGATCTGATTTCAGAAATTATTTCTTCTCCTTCCATCACGTTTTTGTTAGCAGCGTTTGGAGAATCTTCTGACTTCAAGAACATCTGCACAACAAAACTCAGTGGCTAGAATTGGATTCAACAATCGCCGATTATAATCAATTTATCTTTCAACTACCACCTATTTCTTCAGGTTCATGTATATACACGTACATTTCTATCAATATGACAAATTTGTTCATATTAAAATGAAGATATGCTGCGCATTTTATATAAAAAATGAATATTATATTCTTTTTTCTAATGTGATATATAATATATTCGTAATTAAATATTCATATAGTTCACGAGATATTCAAAGTTAGGAATCATAATTTTTATTAGTCAACACAGATACATATATATATATATATATTATTGAAATTTTTCAATAAATATAGCAAATCTCTCGCGCAGTTTGGGACTCTGAATAATATAAACGCGAGATTAATTTCCAAATTATCCACGTACAGTGATGCCAGAAAATAATAGAATAAAGACACGAGCAACATGCAAGTGTACAGAACGTTTTGCGCGTCCTCGCCACTGCGATTGCATGCTGCTCGCGTCTTTATTCTATCACTTTCTGACGTCACTACATTTATTGTACTCGCACGTATTGAGATTTCAAGATTCGCCATTACAGAGTTTCAATATATATATATTTTGTAAATAATTCTAGCATTTGAATAAAAATTGTAATCTATCATTGCAAATTTTACAGATCAAGAAATGCTTCGTGCATTTCAAAAATATGCATAACAGCATTCACTACGCCATTTTTGTGTAATAGAAAACTATTGTTCACCGCATAGAAACGTTGGCGTGAGTGAAACGCAACGATATCCTTTTCCTTGGTTTTCTTTCGCCCTTTGAATTGTGCAATGAGAAACTAGGGAGCAATGGTGAACAAATTTAAACCATAGACATATACGGATATAGATGTAGGACGCGTTCCGTTTCATGTGGAAATAGTTCACGTGACATATATTATAGATCCAGGCGATCTACGCGCTCAATGCATGAAACGGAACGCAGCCATAAATATAAATATAGATTTATATGTCTATAGTTTAAACTTTATTATTGAATAGTTTGCAGGATAACAACATTAAAATTAAAAAATTTCTATTAGATTATATACAATGATTATGTTATTAAAAATTTGGTGTCATCCTGCAAATTAATCAACGATTAAGTTTAAATCATGTTGATAGAAATGGGCATTAGTTAGATTAATAATATGTAAAACAAATCTGCTTGTAATGAGTATGTAATGAGAATGATAAAAAATAGCGTGGTAACATTATAGATCAAAAATTCATTCAAAGAAATTTTAAATTCACTTTTTTTAAACTTTACATTTTATATTAGTTATATATGTTATATACAATAATAGCATATTTATTTTTTAAATATATATAAAGAAATTGCTGCACATGTATAATTAAACATCATTTTCATATAGGAGTTAAAATTATGAACGCCGATTCCGCTTACATTGGTAATTATTTATTCCTTTGGCATTTATTCCTTACAATAGGAAGAACATTCTATTTATATAAAATTCTATATATTATATATATTATATATATTTTTTTATACACATACACATATATATCAAGAGAATATAAGATATGTATTAAATTTTATATCTTATATGAATATATATATATATATATATATATATATATATATATATATATATATATATTTTTATATAAAATTATGGAAATCAGAAAATACTTAAAATGTCTTTATTCTATAAGAAAATATGAAAGAAAACAAATAATTGGAAAATATTTTGCATGTGCTTATAGAAAATTATTTAATATTTGTTCCATTTAATCATATGAATGTTGTTTTATTTTCAGAGCCTTTTCTCTATGACTGGGTGAACCATCTTCAGGAAATTATGGAAGAGCGTAAGCAAGAGATAATTAATAGAGAACAATTCATGCCATGTGAAGGTAAAAAGAAAAATAAAAAGTATTATATAAAAAAATGTTAGAAAAATGTTATATGATGATCATGGGATATTCAAGTAACAATGTTATTATGCTACAATATTAATTATTTTAAATTATAGCAATTACAGAAATCGTTGTCAAAGCTGCTACTCACATAGCGGAATGTCTAGAAGTGGATCATCACGTAAAATATATGGCCCTTGAGTTGTTTGACAAATTTATAAACGAACTTTATTGCGATTGTTATAATAGGAGAAAGAATGATTCTGACGAATGGTTCCAAGATTATAGAAAGAGAAGTTCTACTCATTCACCGTTCTATCTTCTGTCGTGTTTTCAAGTGGCAAGTAAAGTAAACTCTCATCCCAACATTTTAAAAATATCACAGGTAAGGCAATACTTTTTTTCCATCTAAAATATAATATATAGTAAATTTTATTACATTAAATCACATTCTACTTTTGCATTTTATTAGGTTCTTGAGCTTGTACAAGTATTTGTCAAAAATTATGAATACACACGAGATATGGTAACCTCTATGGAAATTGAAGTCCTCAAGAAAGCAGGATTTAGAATGCCCCTCTATACACCAGTATATTGCATTGAAATTCTTCTCGCTGCATTAAAAATTCATTTTGAAAGCGAAAAAACGACAGAAAATAGAGAAAAATTATATGATACTTCGATGCTGTTATTAGATTTAGCTTATATGCAGGTTTGTAAGATTTTTTTATCTAATTCTTCTATTTCTTTCATTTTGCAATTTTTAAATATATTTTGTTTAAAATTCTATTTTTAGCACGAAAAATTGTATCAGCTTTTTCAATCATATTTCGTATGCAGAAGTACTCAAATGAGTATAGAAAAAAAGGACCAGGAACTAAGAATATTGAAATCAAATGCATTTTTACTAAGCGCAGCAATAGTGTTGTGCACAGGTTACATTTTATATCCACATTCAACGTTGAACAATACTAGATTGAGAATTGTATCAAACTTAGCAAAATTAGTAAATGCAACGGAAACTGAAATTATAATTATGGCAAATGCATTGTATCAATTGGTGCAATATCATATAAGTAATTCAAATACAGATATATAAAAATATGTATGTGTACATAATACATATGTAAATACAAGTGTATTATATCAATATTTTGTAAGTATATAAGTTAATAATACATATATGAAATTGAGCAATTTAGAAAATATATTTTAACTTTTTCATTAACTCAAAAACTCTATACACGCACAACTCCAAGATATGTATATAAGCCAACTGCCTACAAGGGAAATCTGCAATTATTGACTGTAGAAACGTCGATGAGAGATTCGCGCATTTACAAAAGATATTGAAACGCTCGCTCATCCCCTCACGCACAGAAGATACCTATCTCACCTTTCTATCGATTCGAGTTCGGTTGATAATCTGTGACGGAGAAGGGAAGTATCATTGACCCCGATGGTTAGGTTCCTTTCTTTTCTTGGTCGCTCCCATTTCGCTCCTTTCACGTACACTACTATACATCACACGCTCGCCTTTCATAGGACGCACGCTTCTCGTTCATTCATCGTACGAATATACGCTACTACACGAGCAAAACTACTATCTGTCCTGCCGAAACGGACGCTCTTTTTATATCAGGCTATTATTCACGTCTGATTTACTACGCTACTATAAGAAAATTGCTATTGTGATAAGCGGCGGCCAGGGCTGGATGTTGAATACAAAATCACTCACTTCCTGAATAGCATTAGAATGATCAATATCATAATTATATTAATAATTAATATAATATTAAAGATAATTCATCATAAAAAAGACAATTAATTCTTATATTTTCGATACATACTGAATTCTAATGTTTCCTCTTATTTAGATTTTTTCTTCTACACATATGAGTATGACTTTGATTTTAAAATATAAAGTATAAATGATATAAAATTATTTTAACACTTACTCTTTCTTTTTCTCTATACTTATATGTAATTTTTCAAAAAGGTGGGAAAAGGCAATTATAAGAACTAGCGCGGTATTTTGTATAGATTTAATAATAATAAATAAAAAATAAAAAGCATTTATATATATAAATTTTTAATGTATTACATTTTAAATTCATATATATGTCCATCCTGGCAAATCCATTCGATTAATCTCTTCTTTTCATTTCTGCGCAGAGAAACGAACTTTCTCAATTGCTAACGCATTCAAGTTCGGGAGAAAATTGTAAAACCATCATTCTCTGAGAACAGTGGACAGGAAAGGGGGGGCCTTTTTTCCCCTTCTGTGAAAGCCAAGCTTGGGATAGTTGGGATACGCGTCTGTATGTGTAGTACGTAGTACACATCGGTATTCGGGCATTCACTGTTCACTCTCGCGTTTCAAGATGGAGAGGAAACAACGCGCCCGCTCTCGCGTAAGGTGGTTGTAAATACAAGCGATATTGTCGATGATCTTGCGCGAGATCACCGAGAACGTGCTGATGGCGAAGTCCGTCCTGAGTTCGGACGGCCTGCCAAAGGCGGGTCGTGTAAACGAAGGTGAGAAAGAGACTGGTTTTTTCGTCCCTTCTAAAGGGGTGACGCACCTCTCCTGTCACAAGATTCTCCATTCGACTAGCGCTTTGTTTCTTTTTTGTCTTTCCTTTCTTTGCAAAAAAAGGAAAAAAAAAATCTTAGAATAGGACTAATATTCTTGTCTTTTAATTAACTGAAAGAGCGCGAGAAAGTCAATTAAGCGAGAAACTAATCTCGTTCTTGCGCGCGTCACGATTAGTCATTGCATTGGCATCCATACATTGTATTTGTGCGAATTTTCAGTGTGTCGTGAGTGGCTGGTGCACGAGGATGGGGCGTTGGCCTACCGGCTCCAGGATGAAGAAAGTACGTAAAAATCTTACGCATATGTTTGTCTTTTTCACGTGCGTAAAAAGTGCCAGATTTGTGCAGAGCTGTTTTAAGAATATCGTCTGTCCTAAACGCTGATAAATTTTGCTATCTGAGGGTGAGCTAAGATGATAAAAAATTTGTCTAAGTATCGAAACTATAATTAATATAAAAAAGAAAAGTGGCATTATGGGAAACAAGCTCGTTAAACTGAGACTGTGTATAGGGAGACTGCGGAGAATTATTTTGTGTTTATATGATTAGAAACAATTTTGGAAATATTATTAAGCGGAAAGAAAAAGAGCGCACAATATAACAGCTTTGCGCCTTTCATTGACTGTTTGTAAGAGGCTTATGTTAATGTGTGATTTTTTTGTTATACAACTTACAGTTAAGGAGCATTATACTAGTAACAAGACACGAAATGCACAGGTGAGGGAAGATGTGCCACGAGCCAGAGTCGAACAGGAACTGGAAGCATTGAGATATCAAAACTACATTCAACAACAGTTAGTAACATAATTGGTATAAAATATACGATTGCTTAAAATATTATATTAATTAAATTATTAAATATTACTTAAATATCTTCTTTTTTAACAGAAAAATTAAAAATTTTTTTATTACGTCTCTACAAAAAACAAAAATAAAACGTGAGTGTCCTGTTCTATTTTGATTGTTTTTTTTTTTTTATTTCTCTATTCATATTGTTGAAGGGAAGAGAGAGATGCACTTGTCGCGCGGCAAATTGCGCTTTCCTTGGAGCGAGAAGAGAGACAGAGAGAGCGCGAGCTTCAGGACCTGATGAGATTACAATTAAGATTAGGAGATGAAGCTATACAGCAGGACATTGAAAAGCGTATACAGGAAGAAAAAGATGAGGTAGTTACAAAATTTTGCTATTATATAAGCAATATTCTCGTTTTTATCATAGAAAACGACTCTATTACGATTAGCGAAACATTTGTACAAGCATTAAAGTTTTTTTACATGACAGGAATTGGCGAGGAAATTGCAGCAAGAAGAGAAAGGAGATCATCCGGACGGTCCGGGAGATGAGCAATTAATGTTGGATCAAAAATTGGCAATGGAAGCGCAGGACGCTGAATTGGCACGGATGCTTCAAGACAAAGAACGAGCAAAGGCACGTAAAGCGCGAGAAAGAGCGAGACAAAAAAAGCTGGAGCGCGAACGTTTGCAACAACAGCAACAGTTCGAAGAGCAGAATCTCGCAGCACGACCACCAAGACCAGACAAGTTAGACTTGAAGACTCCACCAGTCAAGAACCGAGTTCGTCATCCGGTCAATTATTCTCAGTATCCAGATCCCGAAGAGATCCAAACGTTGGAAGATCCTGTTGACGGTTCACAAGAAGTGGCGAATGTTGCGGCCATCATCGATCCCACTTATAACGCGCACCGTGGCACTTCCAGCAGCTCGAGCAGCACGATAAGTCCCGTTTATGCTTTGCCGACACCATCGCAAGAACAGATGATCGACGAAGCACCGTGTTACATGCCGATCCAAGGTCAGCGACGGAATCAAGCCCAATCGCCGTCCAACGCACATGAGGAGAAGCACAAGCGACGCGTTAAGGATGGATGTAAGCATCAGTGAAAGAGAGAGAAAGAGGGAAGCTGTGAGAGAGAAGAGAGAGTTAAAAAATTAGTATTTTTTAAATAAAATAAATTCTATCCTTTTTCTTTTTTTATTGCTATCTAACGATGACATAAGTTGATAAATAGCTCATTCATTTCTAAAAGGTTATCTAAAGAGATGCAATTTTATTATACATTGATGAATATATTTATTTGATACATATATTTACTTCTAGAAAATGAATCTCTCTCAGGATTTTTTGATTATTTTACACTAACAGAATTTACTGCCATATGTTATGCGATGATGTAATTCGCATTACACAAAGTGCCTTTTAAAGGGCATAAAAATTTGAAACGGCCTTGACACAAGTTGATAAATTATCTAGCAATATAAATTACAGTTACAATTATGATCTATTCAAATAGACATATTAAACCGTCCTCGATTTTATATTTATATTTCGTGTCCATAATTCTTACGAAATATATGACATTAGTATAAAAATTGCTTTATCAATGACAATGCTTTTCAATATTAAAGTTTTGACACCTTCAGCAAGAGAGTTGAAGCAAAAATAGATATTATACACAATCATAAAATGATTTGCAAGAGATATATATTGTGATGCATACTTAGATGTGGCAAAAAAAAAGAAAAAATAGTAACAATGTATAAATGTTGATTGACTGTAAAAGTTTACCACCGAGTTTCATAATTCGTAGATGACTAATGTACAACTAATGTAATTGAAACGCATGAGCAAATCGTGATAAAAAATTAAATATTTTTTCCCGAGTTGCACTTTAATGTTTAAGCAATCGAGTTTAAAAAGAATCTCTTGTATTATCGATACGTTCGATTTGTTCCTGCAGATATGTTTCCGCTACACACCATACACAGGAATTCTTTAGATGATATGCGATATTAAATTAGTTATATAATAAAACTACTTATAATTCTCTTTTATAATTAATAAGGTAGAATGTAAAGAATAACAACACTGCCAAAGATAACACTTTAATGTGCTGGCCTTTAAACGAATAAAAGAAAGTGTTTATTAAAGAAGCCGCGCGCCTTATGCGTGTATAAAGATCTATAAATCTATATCAAGCGAATGTTACGTATTGCAATCTTTTCCCCTGAATTTCAAAACATGATATGAGCAAGCTTCTCAAGGGAAATGTTACAATGTAAGAAAATGCCATGAAAGAGTTATCATTGTTATTTTCTTCTTTCCCTGTCTCGAAAAAAATATGTTTAACTATTTATAATTTTAAAACGACACACATTTATAAAATGTTGTCAGAATTTATTTGTTATTAATTTTCGATTATTATAATATACTCGACCTTGTTCATACACGCACGCATGCACACGTATAATACACACGTACACAATATATTATTCACTAATTTATATAAGGACTATTCGCGAAAGAATCGGAATCTGTATTGATAGCTTCAAGTAATATTCTTCATATGTATATTTTATATATATATATACGAAAACTAATTTATAATGTATATTTTTGTGGTGATTGGAGTTTTTTTCTTTTTTTTTTATATATATATATATATCATGTATTACTTTCTTTTACATTTATTGTATTATACATGAGTACATTAATAAATTATTTACAAAGATATGATACATTTTGCTTTTTTTGCCGGAAAGATATTATAGAAATTATATGCAAGATGTAGCAGAGAGAGAATTCTGCGCTAGAAAATCAAATTCTAGAGGTATTAACATAAAAAAAATCTATTCACAGCGGGTCCTCCAAAAAAGAGCGTACATAAAACGGAATGAATACTACTGTGAGCGTTAGAGAAAAAAACGATATTGATACAATTTCAATGATAGTTTATCATTTAAGTTTATATTTTCGAGAAGCGACAGATTCAATCGTAGCTTGTTAGAATAATATATTCGAAATTTAAATGAAATAGCATCTGTCCATACAACTGACACGCAGCATGTGGCACAATTTAAATGACTTTTACAGGCATATGGATTGCTAAAACAAACTTCGCATGAGAATTACATGCATATATTTTTTTTTTGTTTCTTAAATATATTTCTAATCAATATCGCGCGTACTAGCATATATTTCAAGTACTGCCGCTACAGTCGATAACACACAACCACAACTTAAAATATATCCCAATTTAAACAAAGAAAAGAAAATTGCTTTGTCTCTCTAATTAACCAGATATACTATCGAGACAAGTTCAGTTGTTCGCGGGAAAAAAAGAAGAAAACAAAATTGAATAAAACATCGATAACGTAAATTTGATATCTCTACAAAATAACATCGAAAGATAACAAAACTTCTTCTCGTTTCCATATGTGGTCCCAGCGAAATGCACGAAATCTTTCACTTTATAAGACAATTGATCAATTAAAAACATTTAATATTAATTTATCGCTTAAACATCTAATCCAATGATTCAATCTATCTTCATTCGTCAAATATTTGTGATTGTTTATATATCAGCGAAAAATTACTTTGTACTATATCCCAGCAGAGAACATAGAAACTGAAACTAATCGACAATTTTACGCTCGTAAAATGTGTTTCATAATATTTCTTTTATTTCTGTATCAGGATAGAAAAAATTTTAAATATTCACTATACGCCTACAATTGTTAAAAATTAAAGTTTGCTAAGATTAATCCTACAGACAATTTTGACGCATAAACGCATATCACGAGAATACAAGAAAATATTGGAATTTAAAGAAAAACGTAAAATAAATTTGAATTTAATGAAAGCTGTAGGTCGAAAATACGCGATAAATCATGAGAACTTTTTCGCGGAAAATTTTCTGTTTAATCTGTTGTACTTTTGAATTTTTTATGTATGAGGAATTTTGTTCGATATCGGGATCTGAAATTTTTTACAATCAAACGAGAGTAACGGCCAGGCTGGACAATGTCGTGAGGTTTCTGGATAGCTGACTGTGATTCTCCCTTTTCCTGGTCAGAACTCGGTATGAACGAGCTTAGCTTTCTATAAAAGATAAACACACAGTAAAAAATAAAATGATTTATACCCTCTCGAGTATAATTTTCAAAATTTTAAATATAAACGATTGAAAAGCGTAAAAGAGGAAGAAAAAGAGAGAGAAAGAGAGAATACAGTTACGGCATAAGAAAATGTTCGTATTGATCAATTAATGAATAGTGACCTACGATGTTGATTCGGAGAAATACTTTTGGATTTGGTTTGGGGCGGTGAAAATACATAATTCGGAACCTTCCCAATCTCTGCAAATTAAAAATTACAATCTTATATCAAACGGATATCTATTGCTTCACAAAAGTGAATAGCATTATGTCACAGTAAACTCTAACAGAATAAATAATTTAACTATATATCTAAACTAAACTAACTATAAATTATCAGAATTAAATTATAGATTGTTTACTTATTGTTAATGTTATTATAGAAAATATCTTTTGTAGTACAAAATCTACAAATATTCTGTATACAGAATGCAGTGTGTGTTCTCTGTGACGCAAGACCATTCATCTGATAATTCATCAAAATTACCTTTCTCATCCAATGGCATATCCGTCTTCTCCGGCTGTGAGAAGGTAAACAGATTGCTAGACTCTTGACTCGTGTCGATTTTGCGCGGTCTACCTCGTTTCCGCTTTATCGTATCCTGCTTTGTACCTTCCTTGACCGTTGTGGTCGACGCCGTTCTTCTTTTCGACACGATATTATTTTGTGCAACTCCGCTTTCCACCTGTTCGCCCTCCTGAGATCTTACTCTGTCCTCGCTCTCGGCCGGTTCTTCCACTATCGGCTCCACTGCGATGTTTCTCGCGCGAATGTTTCTGATCCTCTTCTTCACGTCTTTGTGCGTCACGTCTGCGCTGGATGCTCTTCTCTCTCTGGTGTTACCTTGCGCAGCCTCCTTCTGGGCAGATCTCGTCTCCCTCACCGGGCTAAGAATCTTCTCCAATTCCTCTGGGATTGACTGTATCGACGCGCTTCGACTGCGCGTGTTTCTCGTCAATGGCATGTTAACAATGTCTGACGTATTTTTCGCGACGGAACTCCTAAGTGTCCTCGATTTCTCCTCCGATGGCTCGGCAACTTCCGGAATAATTTCTTTTATTATGCTACTGGATCTTCTCCTCCTGCCAGTCTGCATTGTGATCTCCTTAGGCACTGAATTGCCGCGTCTTCGGCTTGTCTTAGTCTCCTTAAAATCCTCCTCCTTCTCTGGTGTTATCTTCTTGTCCAAACCCCTTGCGGACAATCTTGAGGAAGATCTGCTCGTCGTTGTTTTGTTCGTATCGGACGACACCGAGGACTTTCTTGTGCGCAAGGATCTCTTTCTCGTACTCTTGTCCTCTTTATCGTCGCTCGTCAGCTTCGCGGGACTCCTCGGTGCATCTTCCTGTAATTCTTTTCTCGTACTAGAAGAGCTAAGTCTCGTACTTCTCTTCACTGATAGCTCGTCCTTGATGCTCTCGGAGTCGCTATCTTTCTCGATCCGAAGAGTCTTCTTCGCCGATGTAGATCTGAGATTTCTTTTAACTGACGGCGACACGTCAGAACTTCCCAATTCCGTCGTAGATCTTTCGAGGTTTTCGTCCGTCACAAGTGAGTTCATTAGCACGTCCTTAACGAGAGAACTTGCTCTTCGGCTGCGTAACGATCTTCCCGACGGAGAACTTGTCTCTAATGTTGTTATCGAACAAGCTCTTCTTAATCGCGGTGATAAAGGATAATTTTGCATCGATAAGTCTGATGTAATTGAAGTCATCCTTTGTAATAGAGGAGCTTCTTCAGAGTTTGTACTCCGTGAAGGTGAATCCTTCGTCATTGAACTCGCTCTCAGTGATCGCGGAGGCCTTTTGGTTTTATTGCGCGATGAAGAATTCGTCATCACATCTTTCATCATCGGACTTCCTCTTCGCAGACGAGTGATTCTTTCTGGTTCCACTTGTTGCAACGAGATATCTATCGTTTTATCTTTTATCATTGAATCCGCTAAAGGTGATCTAGTAATTTGTATATATGGGATATTCTCCGATTCCATATGCTTCCATTTGTTCTTCAAGGAACTTTCAGCCTTCGATAGTTTCTCTTGACATTCGGTCGATTCAGTTTTGTTGTTGTTTACTTTCGAAGAATCATTTATATTAGTTATCATACCGTTATCATCGGCATCAAATTGCGATGTAACTTTAACGACGTCTTTCTTCGAGACACTCCCTTTCCCATCTGATTTCTTTTCATCATTTTGATTTTTCTCCGCTTCGATATTCTGTGCCTTCGATTCTTCGATTTCTCTAATATTGGAATCGGATTCATCGTCCGTAATATTCGACATATCGTAAAATATATTTTCCGAATGAACGGTCTGCATTGAATGTTCCTTCTTTCCATCGTTATCTGTCTTATCGGATATCATCGGCGTCGCGCTTCTGCCACTCTTAACGGACTCGTCGTCGGTGAAGTCGATATCAGCCATTACTTGCGTTACTGATTCCCGCAGGCCATTAGATTTCGCGACGCCGTATCCTTCCGTTTCGTATCTCGGAGTTTCGGATAAATGGGGAACGGAAATTCTGTCTTCCGATTGCGTTTCCTCTACATTCGTGGATAGACTCTCGAACGTTTCCTCGTGTTCGTCCTCGTCCTCTTCGTCATCCCGCAACCGAATTAATTCGTTATCGGATTCATCCAAGACGATCAAATTCGATTCGGAGACCTTCTCAGATAATACGGGCTGTTCTTCGCAAGGATTTCGTAAGCTTTCCTCCCTCGCGATGTTTCCATTATTGTATTTGCTTTCGCTCTTGCTTTCAGTTTTGTTCTGCAATACGTCTTTTTCTAAACTATCTCGTCGTTCTACAAAATCACTTCTATCGTAATTAGATTGTTCATCACTTAGATTCTTCATGGACTCACTTGGCACGCTAAGATCCTCTCTTATTACATGTACGTTGCTTATAAATGATCCCGATTCCACGTCCTTAACGTTGTCATCTTGATCGACTTTTATTGCTCGCTTAACAAATGTCTGAGAAACTATACTTTTCGCCAGTGGCGTAGATGAAATGGTAAATTTGTTGTAACTATCTCTTTCTAATCTCCATTCCAACGGACTAGCGCGTCCTGGTGTCCTTGGGTAACTAATGTCGACGTTACTGTCGGAGGACAGTATGGTGGTTGAATAAACAGAGGCTGATTGTGATGAGCTGCAGCTCTTTGATGTATTCTCTTCAGCAATTAACGAGATCGTGGCGGATAAATTTGCGGATGTTCCGCTCGCTTTCTTCGCGCAAGATTCTTGTAATGACTCTACGGATAAGGCACTTCTTCGGAGGCTAGGTCGCGGACGGGCATAGCAATAGATTTTGCTGGAGGTAATACTGCTAGTGTCGCTCAGGATCGCGCTTTCATAGTATGCCGACTTGTTTGGACTGAGGGACATGTCATTGTTTGCGTTTGTCTTTAAGGAAACGTTGACGCTATCGCCGCCTGCTTCCTCTTCTACCTTCTTCTCTTCGATTTCCTCTTCTTCTTCCTCCTTCTCCTCTTCTTCTTCATAAGTCAAGACTTTTTTAGATTGATTAATATTGAATCGTATTTGTCTATTGATTTTCTTTTCGTTCTGAGACAATCCATCGGCAATGTCTTCCCTCTGGAGTGTCGCAACACTGGATGATGTCGAGTTCCTTGCAAGTTGTCTGATTTTTAGAATTGATTGCGGTGTCTCTGGAACATTATCTTTGTTCGTGCATGCGTTAAATTTGCGTTCTACCAGAGGTGTCTCAAAGGCCGCTGTCAATTTCGATTCTTTCAAATCTAATTTATTTAACGAGACGTTCTCATCTGATAATTTTCGGCGTTTTGCGCTGTCCGGCATGTCACCCACATCTGCGTTCTTCTCGTCGTAGATCTGATCAATTCTACGTTTGTTATTGCGACTCTTATGCACTAATGTCGGGAATGATACACAATTCATATTCGCCCCGTTATTGTTAAACTTGAGGGACATGCATGGTACGCTGACAAACGGAACTTGATATTTCTCATTACGAAGATAGGTCTCCCTAGCCTTCGCAATCACCGTCTCATATATATTTCGTAGCCTATCATGACTCTTTCGATGCGACATTGGTCTAGAATAACGTGCTTTTAGATCTATGTCTGAGCTGGTCGCGGTTAATCCGTTTGTAGAGAATTGCTTCGTGACATCGGGCAAAGTCATGTTGTATGCGTCGAGCATATTGAATGACATGGATTGTATATCTTTTGTAAAATTCGATTGGTATTGCCGAATCGAATGATTGCCGATTGCTTCCGTATAACGGCACCGTTGCAAATAATACAAAAATCGCAAATCTTCAGTTTTATTCTCCTCGAGAAATTTGACAAACACCTCCTCTTCCTCGGTGTCCAGCGCCAGATGCAGAATCTCATTGAGTTTGCCGTACTTCTTGCACGCCCGGAAGAAACAAACTAGCAGCTGTTCGTAATGACAGGGTGGCCGGCGATGAAAGGCCGATTGCACAAGACCGTGTTCCACTGAGAGACTTACAGCCACACCTTGTTCGTCTAAGGAGGACAAAGGAGGCTTCCTCACGCGGAGGTATACGAGCGCGAGTTTGTGCTGATTATTGCGCACCAAGGTGCGCAGTATGAGTCTGTGGTGCCAATCCTTAACATCGGAATCGGAAATTAACTGACCGGTCATTGTGTCAAGGAATTCCTGATAGTTCTCGTGATCGAGCAGCCAAAACGCCTGAGTAAGTTTGATAAGACTAGGTGTCATCTTGAACGCAGACGGATACTTGATCAGCTGCTTCACCGCGGGATACAACCGCTGTAACAGCATCGCCTGCAAATCCATCAAGAGATAAATTGTGATCTGATGCTTGCAGCTGATCTCATTCGCTTCGGTCTGATGATAATCAGTTAAATAACTGCGTAGCAAAGACTGCAGCGACGGCGGTGGATAACAGCCGCCCGTGGCAGTGCCGCCCTCTCTTTCCCATTGTGCTTTCAACATAGAACATTCGCGCGTTATCAATTCATCGATGAATAGATCCTGTTCATTTTCATTGCCGCTATTGTCTTTCTGAAACTGTGCTCGTTTCTCTTTGTAAAGCGCCGAGAGCCTCTCATAAGGATAAGGTATTCTTAGTGCTAAAGAGATAGGCAAAGTGCTTTCATCTTCCTCCTCCAAGTCTTGTGTTTCGGGCAACAACCCCACATCATAGAACCAAAGAAGTACTTGAAAATACGTAGATACGCGTTTCAATGTCCTTCGTTGTTTCTTTAAGTCTGTCACCGCAGACGATAATTTACTCACCACACTAGACAGGCACTCCAACTGCTGCGAGCAAAACCGCAGGTTTTTTACGTCGGCCTCGCCGATGCTGCTACCCGATTGATCGAACAGAGGAACGCAGAGCCGATCAGCGATCATTTTTATCGTAGAAGCTCTCTGAATGCCCCATTTGAGGAAAGTAGGATACAAGTAAGAGGCACTACCATCTGACCACTCTACGGCGCATTTTACCAGAAAGGTGGACCACCGTTGCTCCAAGCAAAGCGATAACAACATTTCCCGTTGCGCGTTCTGATCGCTGGCAAATGTGAATTCCGAGTTAAATGGCACCAACCCAACAGAGAGACATCTATGGAACGTTTCAGACGGCTGTATTAGTATACTCGGACCAGCCATAGCCATTTCGCGCAGTAGATCTGCTTGAATGCCGCGAGTCATCCAGAATGTTAGTCTCTTCGAACTCAACTCCACCCATTCGAGCGACAAGGAATTGGGATAGAATAATTCTTCAGGTGAATTCGGGCCCAAGCTGGGAAACTCTTGCAAACTGAGTGGAACATACGCGAAACTTATCACCTGATTGTCCGTGTTTTGCGCGTCTAATCGCGTGCGATATGTCGCTAATATGCTATTTGGATTCTGACACTCATTAATAGTGCGCGGCATCTGTTCTTTGTACCATTGATTTAGATCAAACAACAACATTCTTTCATCGGTGGTGATGAGCAACAGATTATCCTCGCCTCTTCTGACGCTTGACTCCGTCTGTTCAGAATTGGACTCTCTCTCGACAGTGCACAAGCCAACGATCCTATCTCCCTCGCTTAATTCCGACTCAAACTTGAGACTGGGATCGTCTTCCAGGTTGAAATACAAGTTGACATCTCTGTCATAATATTTTCTCTCAAATAACATGGCGTACATTCGCAATACCGGTGGTGTTCTCGATAACTCATCTTGAAATACTACCCACAAATAATAAAACGGTCTAGGATCATCTGTAGGTTCTAGCAAGGCCAGATGCGTGACTGCCATATTATCATCGATAGGTGCGCTAATCCATCTTATAGAACCGTCATTTTGCCAAATTATCACTCTGCCTAAGCAGCCAGAGATTAAACAACCGATCTTCACAGAACTAATAATTGCAGTGGTCAAACTCTCATTGAGTAAAGGAGATGATTCGAAATCTTCTCTATTAAAACCAATGTGCTTTTCTATACCTAGAAACAACAAAGAAATTATTGATTTTATATAATTATATAAAACTTTAACTTTTCCTACAAATAGCAAAATTAAAAAAAAGTTATTCTTATTAATTTCATTATTTATAATAATTATAATAAAAAAGCCTATCAACAGTTTTTGTTATAATTCATTTATAAATAAATATATTATTATGTGAATAATGATACACTATGTGAATAAATCAGCTGTCATATAAACTATGACAACAGATAATAGGCTTTAAAGTTTCTAAGCTCATTCGAGAGATAACGAGATAACAAGATCTCTTTTCATTATTGGCATGATAAGGGTTTATCATTTAAGTGATAATCATTATGATAATGAATTCTTAGTACTTGACAATTATTTTACATTTATACTTACGTCTATTCAACAAATTGTAAGCAGCATGTTTTTCCCGATTGGACTGATGCCTGCCGACAATTTGTTTCGATGATAGAAAATCCAATTCCGCTGGTGACATTTCATCCATAACAGAGGATAAATCGTATATGTCCCATGTATGTCTTCGAAGATCAATCATGATATGCTGAAGATTACGCAAGACTACACAAGCTATTCCATCCATCTCATTTAGTACATTATCCAATCTTTTATCATTGAACTCTTCCCATTCTGCACCACCTGACACAACACATACTTGTTCCACACCGCATGGCATCTGTAAAGTATAATGTAAGTACAAAAAAAAATAATTTTTATATTTTTCTTTTTAAATAAAATTTTTTCTTAAACAATGCTGAATTGATATTACATGAATTGCTCTCAAGACACGAGATGTTGTACAGTCAAATATACACAATAACCCAAAGGAATCTTTTAATTTGTTCGCACAGTTATCTATTCCAACCAGCAGCAGCGGAAATTCTCCAGATTGTGCAGGAAAATAAGAAACTGATGTTACAATCCCACGAAATGTCCAACTGCTAATACTTTCCCCTATTTTTACATTGAAGACTACTAGGCGGCAGCCATAACTCAGCCATGCATATGTTACATTATGTAGAAATCCTCCACGGCACTCGCTATCACTATTATGCTCTTGGGAGATTACAGACTGGCCATGCTCCTCAATCTCTGAATTTCTCAATCGATTTGACACAGGAAATTGTAGGTTCACGATCCTGCGAATCTGCACGAGAAAACAGAGATTTATTGAAAGATTTATCGGGAAAAAATTATCGAATAGAATCCATTTTTTTCATAAAATGCTTAAAGTAGAGAAACGTTAATCGAGAATTTATAATTTATATTATCGATAATCGAATTTTGTAAAATAATGCATTATACCTCGCAATTGACTTCCTCCAGCTCCTTCATTTTTCACGTGAGCTACCGAGATATTATCGGTGAAAATTGCATTTAAAAAAAAATCTCGCGGTACGAAAGAGAGGTTATACTGGCGCCAAACTTTACTGTTCCCTCGTAAGATCGTTCATGAGATACATAACAGATGAAATTGCGTATTGCAAGCACAATTTAAGCAGGAGCGATTTATCCAGAAGAATAATTTGGAATCGGTACTACGAAAATAATATTATTTCTTATTCGTTTGGCTACTCGCGCGTGCGAGCACACATTTTGAAACCGCGAATTCTACTACACAACTGCGAAATACGTTAAGCACTGTTCCCAACTGCATCTTTTTTGCGGGATAACAGCGAGAGATACCGCACGTGGATCACCTTATTGATTATTTCGGCAAATAAGTAAAATGTTATGCAGAATATATTAATTGCGCATTCAAGAAATGCTCTTTAGAGGGAGGTTCATAATAATTTAACACATATAAAGACGTGAAGTAAAAGCATTCTGTATTTCGTATCGTCAATAATTTTTGATTATATGCTAGAGAGAGAAAAAGAGATATCCCTGACTCTCTCACTCTAACATGAAGTCAGACGCATTTTGAGGGCAAACTTGGAGCATGCGCATCGTATCTAGATATTCCTACATCAAAGGTTTACTAATTTGAGATCTAATAAATTATTATAAATGCACCTCACACTGCACAGATTTTATCTCGAATTATAAAAATAAAATTTACTTGAGTAAAATGATTTGAAGCTTAGTTATAAAAATATTTGATGGGAAAACATGGAAATTTCTGAAAAAATAATTAACTTTTTCTTGACATTTTCATTAAGGAAAATGTTAAAGCGAGTTTACAATATATGTAGATTGGTCCAGAAACTTACAAAAAGAACATCTAATGGTTTTTTTGAGGCACCCCATATTATTTATATATATGTATATAAATGTATGCGTACAGCATATGATAGCGTGACATATGACAGCATATGTGGCCCATTTGATGTTTGCCTCTATGTGCATTTTCGCACATACGTTAGATATTTCTTTGAATTTTTGGTGGCTGTGTAAGTTCTTTATACAATGAATGATTACGATTCACTTGACACGAGTTAAATCATAGACATATATTTATTGTTATAGCGACGCGAACATTTTATTTCTGTAAACGTGTCAAGTATTTTGCGAGGTTAGAAGTATGTAACGTGTACGACTTGTACTATTTCAAATTATTACATATAACGGTAACGGAGGATTCGATAGGATTCTTAGGAAATTTGGGGGTGTTTTTTATTTAGGAAAATATAAAGATATTTTAAATTATTTTTGCTTTTAAATCATTAATCGTGCAATTGTTTCTTCATAGTTTATTATTGCATGTAATCTATCTTATGATAAAATTTGAGAATATTTTCTCCAGATCGAACAGATATATTATAACAGAATGTATGGATTTTCAGGAGAAAAAATGGCATCCAATTCCGGATTTAAAACTGATCGGCATGCCGGTGGCGACCAACAGGAGAAGGATATTTTATTATCGTCTGAAGAAGATGAACACTATGACTTAATTAACGAGAAGGGCGATTACGGCGCATCGACTAAATCAATCGCTCATGAGATTACAAAAGAATTAATTGCCAGAGAATCCGAACACAATGTTGTACAGAGTTCTGAACCAACAACGCAGTCTTCGTACACATTGTCAACAATAATGAACACAGGAGACAGTTATGACAATGATGGCAAGATAAGAAGCGCGGAATCTTCTGATAGTGAAGTTTTTCTAATCGATGAAGGTCAGAGTCATTGTTTTGTATTTATTATTGTATCTATTTATAGCTTATATTACAGTAAAAAACACAAATATGTTTTTTTTATGAATATGTTATAGTTAAAAACACAAATTTCTCTATATGTTTATTATTTTGATACTTTTTTTTGACTCTTAAGAAAAGCACTTTTGATGAGAATATTGTTAGTTGTGAATAACCTTTGAAGCAAGTAATATTCTAAGGCTTCATGATCTATACAAGATCTTTTTAATCTAATAATTAAATCAGCCATTATTGCTGCTATAAGATAAACTATCTAAGAAACAATATATTAGTGCTTTCAAGAACATGTCAAAAATAAAAGTACAATATGGAAATAAAATAAAAACTTTAAGGTCTCGAGGTAGTTGTTTTTAAGTTTAATTTAGCTTATAGAATTTAGATATATATTGGCCATGTATTTATAATGCAGAAAATTCTGGGTCTAATGTAGATTCCGATATCCAGAATAAAAAGAGTAGTGTTGGCAATGTGAACGAATTATTGAAAGGACAATATGATTCTACTATTGATGAAAGGTTGCCAGAAACTGTAACATTATTGACAACACCGGATGGGGGAAAATTATACCTAGTAGGCACAGCACATTTTAGTGTTGAAAGTCAAAATGATGTGTCAAAGGTAACTACCTTGAATATTCTTTGTCTTGTTAAAATTTTTATCTCTTGATTTCAAGAAGATAATTTTATTATAAAAATTTATTATACATCACTTCACTGAAAATATTTTCTTCTTTACTATAGATTATACAAGCTGTACAGCCTCATATAGTTGTGGTCGAATTATGTAGATCCAGAGTAGGTATACTACAACTTGATGAAGAAACTATGTTTCGTTATGCCAAGAACATTGATTTTAGTGAGTTTCTATATTTTTAGAATTCTATGTTTATTATGTTAGCCAATATGTTATTATTTAATCTATTTACAGAGACTATCATGGACACCATTAAAAGAGAAGGGTTTTATAATGGTTTATTACATATCTTAATGCTGAGAATGGCGGCACATGTTGCTAAACAGTTAGGTATGCCACCCGGTGGCGAATTTCGTAGAGCATTTGAGGAGGTTAGCATGTGCACATAATAAAAATGGTATTATACAATGATGATCAATTTAATTTATTATGATTATTTCAGGCGAAGAAGGTGCCCAATTGTATTGTTCATTTGGCCGATCGACCAATTAAGATAACAATGCAACGTGCGATAAGATTGTTATCTTGGTGGCAGACTATAAAACTAGGATGGCATCTGGCAACAATGAAGGATCCTATTACTCAGGAGGACGTAGAGCTCTGTAAAGAACGATCGATGTTGGATCAAATGATTGCCAGCATGGAGGAGGAATTTCCGGTATTAGAAAAAGTGTTTGTCAAAGAGAGGGATATTTACTTGACGAATTCTCTTCAATTATCCTGCATGCCCCATCACACTGCTAACCATACTGTCGAGCCAGCACGAGTTGTAGGAATTGTCGGCTTAGGACATACACGCGGTATTATCGAAAATTGGGGTAAAGTTAAGCCCGCCGATATACCACCTATTATGAGGTAAATATGAGAAATGGAGAATAACTTTTGAATAATTTTTATTATTTACAGAATATTTTGGGAAACTTCTTATATTAAACTGATGTAAAATCGTCAATTTATTACTTCATTTCTTGCAGAGTACCGCCACCGTCGTTGTCGAGTAAAATCATAAAACTGACCGTCAAGGTGTCTGTCCTTGGTGCTGTAATATACATAGGCTACAAGATCGTAGCAATACCTGCTGCTTCTACTTTTCAAACTATCAAGTCATCGGCCGAGGGACTTCTAAAGGTTGGTTCTACACGATAGGGTTACACATTTGAGTTTTTTCGTTTACTTTATATTCTAAGAAAAAAAGCTTCTCCTTTTTTATCATAAGACAATTAATTTTTCTTTATCTCCTGTGCTGCCTTTATCTCTTAAAGAGTCTCTCGGACTTGTTTTTGGGCTTTTTTTATTGACACACGAGTATGGTAAGCATGGAGGCAACTGCTTCCATCGACAAGTACGAACATACTGCATCGGACGTTATGTATGTAGTAAATAATATACCGGGGCCCGGCGTAGACGTAGCGGACTTTGAAGCGGAATATGTCGTGGGTTGTTCCTGCATGGTTAAATGTGATAATTGTTCGTGCACTCGCGGTTCCGCTAATTACTTTAATGCTCGAATCGTCGACGAGAAATTGGCCGGTCCGGTATTCGAGTGCAACTCTCATTGCAAATGTGGACCAAATTGCGGAAATAGATTAGTGCAGAATGGTCCGCTAAATTGTTTGATTGTCAAAGAAGTTGCTGGCAAGGGTCTCGGTCTCTTCACGACTAGATTAATCAAAAAGGGTCAATTCATCTGCGAGTACGCTGGTGAAGTAATCGGTTCGCAAGAGGCGCAACGTAGAATTGAAGCTAATAAAAGGCATAATATGATGAATTATGTTCTCGTGGTAAGGGAACACATTGGTGATCATGTTATCGTCACTTGCATAGATCCAAAATACTTTGGTAACATTGGACGTTATGCCAATCATAGTTGTGACCCCAAATCTAATCTTGTCCCGGTCAGAGTAGAAGGAATCGTGCCTCGATTAGGTTTGTTTGCGTCTAGAGATATAAAGAGTGGAGAAGAAGTGACTTTTGATTATGCTGATGGTGCAATGGCCAATTCCGTCCATTATCTCAGTGATACTCCTTGTCTTTGTGGTTCTAACAATTGTTTCAATTATTTACCACACAATCGGATTTGACAGTATGAAGTATTCTCGTACAATAATAGTGACAAAGAAATTAGGCTAAAAATGTTCAAAATTTAAATATCACAGATTTCTAAACTTATTGTAAATTAGAAAAAGTTATACCTTTAAGTTTAATATTGTGAAAATCAAAACATTTGCAGATCATTATAATTTTCATTGAATTTTTAGAAATTATGTGTCTAAAAATATAACTTTATACATCTATGAAAGAAAAAAAGAGTGTATAAAATAGATAGTAAATTATATATATATATATACACCTGTGTGTGTATTTACGGCATGATTCTTTGAATGAATCAATATTATTACTTGTTAAAATATAGTATGTTCCAAGAGAAATAAGACACCCTGTGTATCATCATGTTGCAGCTATGTGATTTACAATATTTGAACAGAAATTAATTATTATACTTAAAAATATATACTTATATATATTTAAATAGAATTTTGTTATTTGATATTTTAAGTAGTATTTAATTGCTGCGTTTTTCTTTCTATTACATATAGTTTATTGATATAATATTATTGTGCAAAAAAGATGAAGAAGGTGATCTCTTCATTGTTCTGTCAAATCATTTATGTATGTGCCAACGGAATTATTCTTATTAGTTAAAAATGGTATGTCTCCTATTTGATATTGAATCTTTAACATTTTCTTTACATTTAACTCAAAATAAATAATCGATACAAAATGTTCATGTAGTCGAAAAAAAAAAAAAAAATGGCAATGTTTCAAAATTGCGAATGTTGATATAATTGTGTATGTATTTGACGGATATAGGATATATATATATATATATATATATATATATATATATATATATATTTATAAAATCATAACATTATATATCTGCTTTTTATTAAAATAACGAATATCGATAATCGAATTTTTCGATATTACAGAAGTATCACTTAATTTAAAAAAATTAATATGATGTATTCATATCAATCGTTTATATTTTATCTTAGAAAACTTAAAGATATCTATATATACACATATTTATAGACATAGGATGCTTCTAGATTCTATAACATCGAGAAAGTCGTAACTTATTAAATTTTTAGATTATCGAAAAATCAACGATATAGTATATTTTAGTATCAAAATATATGCATGCATATATACACACAACTGTGCTGATTAAAATAATAGCAACCTTAAGTTATACATATAATGTCGATTAAATTTTTATAAGAAACGTAGAACGTATTTTTCTGTAATGTTTTAAAAGAAATTGATGCTTATTAATTAATTTATACTACATCGAATGAAAAATGTAGTTCACAATAACTGCCTTTGATATATATCGACGACGATTTGTGAAAGTACAATTATTTTTAATAAAAGTTCAAAGTCACTAACATTTAATGTTCTATATACTCATTCAGAAATTTTGCGATAATCTATGTGTATTGTAAATTAAATATATTTAAGGAATGACTTTCTTCTCACTTATGTGCATAATATTTTAATATTTAAATACATTAAGTGTATTTGTATTAAAATGTAAATAATCAAGGAAAATGTTATAGACAAATTACTTGACAAGTCTGGGAATTTTAAATTGTTGAAATCTGTAAATGTCGTGAAAGGTAAATAGAGCTACATGTTGACAATAAAATGATGTACACTGTATGATAAAAAATATTTATCTATAATTGTCTTTCATAATTTTGTTCAGAATATGCAATTATGCAAAATAATTTGATATAATAAAGAGATAGGATATTGTTTAATATATTTTTTAATAGATGTATTGTACACATTTTTAATAGATTAATCTAGTTCAAAAAAGGTAGTTGACAAAGGTAATTCATTAAAAAAAAAAAGATATTTTTCTCTTTGATAAAGAAAAGTAATTAATAATTTTTAATAAAATAGTGATGGATGTAGAACTAAATGAATGCACTTATAGAGAGAAGTTTTAATTGTAATCTATGAAATAAAATTGTAATTAATTATATATATATATATATATATATATATATATATACACACACACTATATAGAACTCTTCAAAAACCTAGCATCATATCTTAAGCAGATTACTCGATGTTCTCTTGGCAGTAAATTTTTAAATTTTATTATAATATTAACAAGAGATTCTTAAAATCATAAAATTAAGTACTTACATGATTTATATATAAGTTAAATTAATATTCTGTTTAGATATTAAATATTAATTTAATCTATACATAACACATAATTACGTTTTTAGCTTTATAACATTATTTTTGGGAATTATTTTTGACTCGACATGTAATGCAAATCAATTTTAATTTGATTTATATATAATGGATGAGAAAAAGGTATTTATACATTTGTAAAATATATACAAAATTTATTTATTTTGTAGTATACGAATACTTTCCTGATCCACTTTATATTTGATGATAATAATGCTGCAAAACTTTTTTTGCAATATATCATAAATTTATATTTATATTTTTCAAACTATTGTACACATTTAATGATCTCTCAATGCAATATTGTTATGTTACATAATCATTAAGGCATTAATTATCATTTCAATAAAAGTTTCTCAGACTAGTATCTTATATTAGCGCTAATTTATAAATTAATGCGTGGTAGATGCTGACTCATCATTGGATTGATACCTCCAACGCCACCATGCCACTTTCATTCGATCCCAGATATTTTCCCATGAATCCATCGCAGGTCTCACATCAAGTAACGCAAAGGTGTACTTTTCATTAACTTTACCGCCGTCATAATAATCGATAATATATCTTACGTTTTTACCACAACGATCTATAATCCAGTCATGTCGATCGAATGGCAATTCATATCTGAAAAAAAAAACAATATTTCATATACAAAGATGATATATAGTGAGTCAGTTTATATAGGACAGCAACGCACCCCATCCAATAGCGAATGCGCGCACGTGGAGAGTATTTTGATGCTTTTCCACCAAAACTACGCAATTTCGGGTTACAACATTCTCGCGCATGAAGCGCTTCCCATTTAAGAACCTCTTGCCATGCCTGCTCATTATTAGCATTGTGAATTTTTATTATATCATCCATATCTTTTGAAGATATATCATCTTTTTTCCATCGCCATCCTTTTCTTAACATAGCATTCCAAAACATTTGTTGAGAAGGATATACCCAAAATTCTCCCTCCCCAGTCGCTTTGGGTATTGTTGAAACTTGTCTATCAGTTGGTAATGGAAATGGCTGGTCTGGTGCGGGTTGCTGATTCGCTGGTGGCATCTATAATTATGTTTGTTCATTAATGATTTAAGAACAATGGTATATCATCAGACGCATGTATTGTTAACAAAGTAAATATTCCATCATACATACCATGTTTAATGGATTTATTTCGCTTTCGTCCATTTTGTCTATTGGACATTCACTAACATAATTGGTAGTGTTTAATTGACCTGATTTATGCATGGGACATTCCGGTGGTGGTTCATCTCGATACTGCTTTGTCTTATGGGATTCTAGCTTAATAATTTGTTGAGATACTGGTACTATCACATCAGCAGCGGACACAGATGCAGTGGTAAGAGCGTTGCCCATGATTGTTCTTATAATGGAAAAAAAAAAAGACAAAAATCCTTATAAAAGCGCATAATGTATGGACAGTCATAAAGAGAGGAATCGAATGATTAGCAATAATTAAAATAAAATCAAGTCTAATCGAGAGAATTTCAAAGATTTAATTTTGGGCGAAATAACCTTTAAATATTATGAAGATATTATGCAATAGTCTACATTCTCCGATATAAAATGAAATATTGAGATACTTGTGCAAATATTATATCTACGTAATGTGGCGAGATATTGCCCGTGGTTTCTGTCAGAATTGTTAAAAATTTTCACTCAATTTTCTCGAACTTACCTGTTATGATAGATATAATTTCTCTATTTCAAATAAATTTAATCTTTTTCTATTTCGCACTTTTACCGAGAAACGTGGATTATTATATAATTCAAAGTTGAACAGCTAAGAGAGATTTTCACATAAATTATGTATATAATTATACACAATACATGTGGAAGAAAATTGGAACATCTGAATTCCGAATTCTCTTCCAAATACCAAGCATGGACATGGACACGATTTGAAGGAATTGACTGTATCGGTAAGAATATCAGACGGGTAAGAGATGGTTGATGCATTATGTGTTGCATTATGTATAACAATAATTACTTAGAATTTTATTATCGAATGCTTATTTTTAACTCATAAAAATATTAATCTTAAATATTATATCTGGTCTCGATTTTGTACAATTATCTTTTTTTAAGAATTTAATTCCTATCTTTAAACAGAAGAAATTTCATTTATCTTCAATCGATTCCATGATTTGGCAAAATAATCGGATGCCTAGAATCTCATGACATCACCCTAACCGGCTTTCTAATAGGTGGACAAAAATTCGACTGGCCAATCAGCGCGCATTTCAGATGACGGTGCACGCGCGATGCTGCAAGTACAGCACGATAATTGGCCGGCCTGATTTTTCTTTAGCATGAAGTCGGGCGCAAAATTCAAGTAATGCAGGACGGGAGTTTGAATCGCTCGTTGCAATTATTGCTGCGTAAAAACGGATCTCGTGTGCGTGATATATTATCCGGAGCGTCTTGTAAAGTATCGAACGTTTGTCGTAACGCGTTAAATATCGCGTGTAAATGTTATCCATTGATATCGCGCGCGATTGACTTCGATATCCGCTTTCGTGTTTTCGGATTCGATCGATGTCGGTTTCGCATATATTTCAACGGCCGTTTTCTCACCGAAAAAGTGTATCGAGATGTAACGCACGTAGGATCATCAGGTATACATAATTGATTATATATATATATATATATATATATATAATATATTGATTGCATGTATGCACAAAATATATATTTATAATATGTGTGTGAATTAGTAGATGTGTAGAGATGTATGAAATGCGCCATTTTTGTAACGTACCGATGAGAGTCTTTATATTGTAATTATAATTTTTTTTCTATCGAAAAATCGCATGATTAAATCTCACGCACAACTAATAACCGTTTTATTATTACATTTGATTGATAAATTGCGTATGTCGCCTCGCGATAATGTAAAGCAGTATTGTCATCGCCAAAGTTATTTATTCAAAAATGCTCGACCCGCGCGCAACCGACGGCATGACGTCACAGAGTACGTTAACAAATTTGAAATGTGGAGAATGATCAATCTCATTACTTTTTCTTCGAAAGACCACAAGTATTTTGCAAGTATATTGTGTGAAATTAAATTCGAGAGAGATTTGAGTTTACGATATATTTATGAATTTGCAGATGTGGATGGCGGATCCACCGATGGTTTAAAGCGGATAATGGATCCTTCGATGGATTAATGCGGACGATGGATTCACCGATGGATTAATACGGACGGATCCATCCGATAGATTCATCGATGGATTAATGCAGATAACGGATCCATCCGATAGATTCATCGATGGATTAATGCAGATAACGGATTTACCGATCAACGATGAAGGAAGACGGACGATTTAGAGTTTCAACGAACTGGATATGGTAAGTAATAATTGTATAAATTAGTGCACAATTTCGCATAATCGTTGTGTCTATATAAAAAAAAGTATTGTTTTATTTGCAAAACGTGTTTATCATTCAAACATTCTACGCATGTACAGATAATTATTTTTTTTTTTCAATTCTTTTTGTATCTAATATATTAGATATATTTATTCACAAAATGTAAAATTGAGACGAAAATTTATGCGAAAATGCTGCACGACATTCTTGAAAATGTGCATGCGTATTTGTTGTATGCATTATACAGGATGTTTTATATAATAAGTAGGATAGCATCATATAGACCAGTACTACCGTATTCCTTATGAAAAAAATTAATATCATTTTTTAGGCAAACTTTCCGGAAATTGATTTTGAAATATCTGAATTTTTAATAATATGCTATAATAGAGTACAAATACAATATAATTATTTGTTGATTTTTTGTATAAATCATTTTTACAGTGATTTTATTTGCAAAATATGATTTGCAATCAAAATTTTAAAATTTTGTCTAACAATAAAAGAAAAGATGCTTATTTCTTGACAAAGAAATGTTTATAATATGTCAGACTGTAACTTTATAAGATATCCTGTATAATAAAAGAAAAGTGCATATGAGAATGAGAAACAATAAAGCATACTATTTAATGCTTTTTTTTAATTAAAATACTTGCAATATATACACTCAGTACATACACTTTAGGACGCAGATAATAAAACAATCTTAAATCTGAACACATTTCGTGCAAGATTTTATCGATACACGCGTACAAAATTATACAAAAAAGATTTAACAATTCGACAAAAATAATAAAACTTTACACTACTATACCAATATACAATAAGTATAATTATTAATAACTGGCCATCTCTCGAAGCTTTTTTTTTCGCGTTATGAAATTGAAGGAAAGAGATTAAACGAAACAGTTTAAGTTTTGCACTGACAATTTTCAAAATTTCGTAATTATCTATCATAATATCGGTACACATCGACACTTTAATGCCGTGTGGATTAAGCGTCTCATATATAAAGTATGTATAAAAAATTATCCTAAAATACTGAACTACATAGTATTACGTACGTTAATAACGCCGGAAGAACCATAACGCGAACATTGTATGAATTTAAATAAATCAATATCATCGATGCTATTTTTTCTCTCGAAACTGGTATTCAATATCTGTACTCTTTCTCCTTTGCACTTTTGCGCGATTAATTTTCTTAATCGAATTTGTTAATAACTGGCCGCTATAATAAATGATGAATATCGAAATTTTTTTGTTGCGCGACCAGTAATGCGAAAGATATTTTATCTTCTCAGTATCTGGGAACAGATACTTAAGATGTATTCGACTAAAGTCAATTAACTTGCTTTTACCTCCGTGCAATTTTGACGACATTGTACGATATCGTTAAGTACAAAATTAATTTGACATGCAAACATAAGTATTTCAAAAAATGTACCTTAAAAATATTTAGAAATAATCCATCTGGCTAGAAATACATAAGTATTTTGCCGCGGGAAAAATGCAGACACAGGTATACTGAAAAAGTATACCCAGCCATAAAAAAAAAGATACATTTTTTGTAATCTCAATATATCACTAGTCTCTTTACATCATTAATATCGTCTTTAAAAAATTTGACGCGTTATATATATGATACGAGGTTGCTTTAATTCCTCGCGATCTTTGTCGATTCCTTGTTACTGGTGACGTGCTCAAGATCGACTCCATCGTACTCTAGGCCACCCGCATTGTCATAATAAGCATAATCGTAATCGTTCTTCTTGCCCGATTTCGGTCGCGCTGTCGTGCTACTGCTACTACTAGGTAATCTGGTCGTCGACGTAAATGGTCTCGCAGATCCGCTGACGTAAGTAATGCCACGTGGCGTCGTCGTCGACTGGCTGGCTCTCTGAGCGCTGGAGCTAAAGCTGTTCGGATTGTAAGTGGTAACGCTGGAAGGCCGCCTATAACAAAAGAAAAGGAACATTGCAATCGATTTTTTTCTATCAAAAGCAGTTTTCTAAACAGAATAAAGAATAAAGAATAAAGAATTTCAATCGATGAAATATCATGACAAGGAGTAAATTTTCCATAAGCTTATTTCAAAAATCTTGCACTTTTGATAAAATCATATAATATTTTAATTCTTATAAATTTTTTTTCGCGAGATTACACATTCTACAGCGAATTTATACTACACTACCCTTTTGTAAGCGAAAGTCTACCTTGGTACCGGTGTGGTAGTTCTTGGCGACTCGGCAAGATGGTTGATACTCGCGGGGCTGAAACCGATCCCGACAGAGGATCTCGCGAGGTCGAAGCTACCCGTGCTGGTCTCGATGTAATACGACTTGCCACCACTCGCTCCATCGTAATTATTATACTGAGTCGCCTTCTTTGGCGTCTTCGTACTGTCATAATACTGCGTGGAGGATTTTATCGCCTGGTTAATGGCTTTGTCGTGATATTGGCCGTTATCATTGTTCCGCAAGGCGGTCGTCTGCGCAACCGTGTTATCCCCGTTCACGTATTTCTTCGTCGCCGGGCTGTAAGTGGTGGGCGCGTAACTATTGCTCGCGAAATTATTGGCAAAGTATTTCGCGGTAGTCTGAGGAATGTCCTGTCTAGTAGATGATCTATACTGGCCGTTGTTGTTGTAATGATTATCGTAGACGGTAGACGCGGATGTAGTGGACGATGAGTACGCAACATTTCCTCGTTGGATATTGTTGTAGTTTCGTTGCTGATAATTATTGAAATCGTTAGTCTGTTGGTAGTTGGTGCTCGGCTGGACAGTGGTGGTAGACTGCGGGAATTGATAGTTGGTTTGATAATTCGTCTTCGGGCTGTAGCTGCTCGGTCTCAGGGTTGTGACTTGGAAGGAACCGCTGACGGCGTTCTGTTGATTGTAATTAGGATTGTAAACGTTGTAGACATTCGTGCTGAAGACATTATGCGGCGGCGTCGTTCTGCTAGTCGTGCTGGGTGATGACTGATGATTACTATACGCGTCCTGATACGTCGTGCTAGGTCGATATGTCGTGGAAGACGGTACGTTGTATCTCTGGGTGTTCTGATTTCGGTTGTAGTTTTCTTGCAAAGGTCGGACGGTCGTCGACGAGGCAACGTACGTCGTGGATCGTTGATTATACGCGTTGTTGTTGTAATAATTGTTGTTGTAGTTTTGCTGACTGGGAGCGGCAGGCGCTAACGTGGTAGTCGTCGACGAATAGCCGTTACCATTGTACGGCTGCTTCCTGCTGACCTTCCTGACGCCGCCGATCTTTTTCTTGGTGTCTTGATTCACATCCTCCTTGTACGACTTCTCGGACTCGTATTCATCCTCTTTATTGTTTCTATTATAGAAATTACCGCTACTGCTACCTCGCAGTACCTCGCGATTGCTGTTGTAGTTGGATGAGGACACTCGATTCAGTGCATTAGCGGAGGATCGAACTGCGTCACTAGTCTCGCTGCGCTGAAGATGATCCTGGGGCTCGGCGTCGCTGCGAAGATTATCGTAATGCATGGATTCGAGACCGGAACCGATTCTATATAAGTCGAAGTTGTCGCTGGCGTAATAAAGGGTCGCGGCCTCGCAATCTACGTCATACCAGTCCGCACAAGTCTGGCTCTCTTGATCAAAGGCGGTGTCATTGGGACACAGGAATCTAAATGAAAAATAATAAAATAATTATTTATCTCTAAACTCGATAATATTAAATCTTAATTTTTAAATTTTTCATGCACATATATACATATAATTAATACATGTAATTATATAATAATTAATATATATACATATAATATATAATTTTATATATATATATATGTATTTTTTTAAACGGATATTTATTCGTAATTAATTATAAAAGTTGAGGAGAATTTATTTATACCACTCGCGGAAAAAATTTTGCGACGTAACACACTCACTTATAATCTTGAATAGAGCCAGCCACAGAGACACAGACGTGGAAGACTTGGCAGTCAGTCTCAGGGTCCGCGTAATAGCTACCGACGATTTTATTGCGACAGGAGAAGGAAGTTTCCGGCATATACTGTTGGGAGTATCTCGGCGGTGGTCGTTGAAGACCTAGTACGCAACTCCATAATATTCCCACTGAAACATAAAGTCGAAAGTATGTCACGAAAATTTTTTTTATACACTGAAATTAAATGAAATATTTTCAATATTGCATACGACGCTTTATCATTTAAAATAATATCTATTGCTTATCATTTCCTGTAAAAAATTTGTCGTTTAAAATTTTATATTGATATAATATTGAATTATAACTCATTGAAAAAAACAGCAAAATTTTAATTCACTGCATTAAACTATTTTCTTATATTTAAAGATAAATACAAAAAAGTTGAATAATATATAATGAACCCGTAAAAAAATGAGAAAAAAAGATTAATAATTGAATACTTATCAATATGATGGGATATTAGAAATTGTAAGCAATGAATGGTCGTGTCGATATGATTTTCCGAGTATGTGATTTTTTCGCGTTTTGTTCTAAAAATTATTTCCATGAGATCTACATAAAGGAATTTTTCATACGTTTCATCGATCGAATCATTGTAAACGCGCGATCATTTAAAAACTCGAACATTTTTTCGTCGATCAATAAAATTTCAGTAAGGATAATCAATAAATTCGATAAATATCGATGCACCTTTTTACAGGATATTTGTACAAAAAAAAATGAGTACTCTGACAGACATGACTGCACGCAGAGATTATCTCGATCGAATATATTACTGGTTTTCTATTAGAACATATTATAAATAAAAAACCGTTTAAATTATCGTAGTACGCGCATAAAATCTCCCGACGCTTGCCAAATATCTAAACAATTTTTAATCTCATTAAATTCTCTTTAAATTAAATTATTAAAAAGAAAATAACTTATTGTTACACATGTAATATCCTTATCATTTCATCTTTTAAAACTAAATGGTTGGGGGAAAGATTTCGTGAATTAAGAGATATGTAAGAAGAAAAAGAGAGAAGAAAGTTAAGATAAATTAGATAAGATAAAAATTCTTCTTAGACATTATTATTTGATGAGAAAAATGAAATTTTCCGAAGATACCACGATACATCACGCCAATGAATAATATCCATTAATTATCGCGAATATTGCCAGCACAAATGACGAAGTCTCGCTACATCCGATCTATCGCGTGGTAATTAAAGTCGATTTCACCCCGTAGTTGAGTACACCTACCCGAGATTAGGACGAGTTGTCGCCTCGTGAACTCCATGTTCGTATGCTCTCTTCACTCGAATTCTATTCACACTCCCGCGTTACCTGCGCGATTGAACTCGTGGACGCGACTGCAAGCGGTGTCGAGAGCCTTTGGGGCCCGAGAAGAGGAGACGCGCGCGAAGATGCTTTCTGGGAGGACGGGATCCGTCGCCAGGTAGGGGCCCCTCGCCGTTTTCGCGTAAGAGAGAGAGAGAGAGAGAGAGAGAGAACGTGCACATGGGACTCTGCGTTCTATGGAACGTAACGTCTCTCTTGTTACGTCATCTTTCTAGTAACCGGGCTCCTTCGCAAAGTAGCCCCCGCGGCGACGATGGCACGTATTATATGTATGTACGTGGGTATGCGGCGCATACCTCGCGCAGGATGACTCCAGCGTATAACTTACATCGTTTTACTGCTACGGTGGTACAGGGATAGGAGATCGGAGAAACCGCGACGGAGAGATTATCATCTGTTAAAGAGAGTCCTGTCTCGCGCGATGCAAATGATAATACGTAGGCGATCGCTATTGTGTCGCATAAAAGACCATGTTTGACGATAACTTTACACACGACGCTTCTGGTGGGCTGATGATTGCATATATTTGGCTTAGAGACTGCGATAAAAGTACGTTTCAGTATCAATTCTTGTTTATGATGAATTCTGATGATCGAGAAGGAAAAAAAAAAAAAATTGTAAAGAGAGAAAACGAACGGTAATATGCATCATATATAAACGATCGTTTAGTCGATGACACATCAAATTTTTTTATCCGATTATTTTCGTGACAATGAAAAATTTTGTGCGACACGCGATCGAGAAAAATTGCGTTTTGCATTGAATCATCCGTGAAAGAAATGATGATAGATATCGTCGCTGCTTTGAATGAAGATAGAGATAAGAAGCCGAATGCCCTTTAGCGACAATTATTATAATAATGGAATCTTGAAACGGTTACATTTTGTGTGAAAGGAATCCATGGTTGTCATGACGAGTGACATACATTTTCTATACACGAAACGACGTTCTTTCAACCATTTATACATATATATGTAAATGAATGTGCATAATTTACTTTTTTAAGATTTTTATACTTTTTAAGAATTTAAGAAAAAAATTTTTAAAATTTGGCAATTGTTTCAAGTCTCGAAAAAAAGAATTAAAAAAACTATTTTATTTTCTTCTCTCATTCTTTCAATTTTTTCAATATTAATTTGACATTAGAGAGAGTTTTAAGCCTTTCTTAAACAATTTTTTAAATTTACAATATAATCAAAAAGAAATACTCATAATATAATTATATACTCATTTAATGTGTTCTGATGTCTATATATTCTTTTATACATTTTACTTTTTCGATGGTTTACTTTTCCGCATTATATGATACTTAAAAATTATAAATAGATTTCTATCGTAAATTGAAAGGCTAATTACATAAATCATCTAAAGTGAACTTTATTCTTTTTATTTTACTGCGCGTAATTTTTAAGCAGAAATTCATAGCAGAATTTACTTCCAAATTTAATTTAAAAATTTAAAATAAATTGTCTTCAAATCCTATTTTTTAAAGAAATTTTATCACAAATCCTGATAAAAAAAAATTAAGAAAATGTATAGTGTATTTCTCGCCTCTGCTTCTTCTCTTTATCCTTCTAAATCTATGTAAAAGCTTCTCGTCGCCAATGTAAGTTCGGCGTGACCGGTCGTCTAGTGGCCTTTGCCAGCCAGAGATCGCCGCGACTCGCTGCACTCGTGGAGGGTGCATCCAAGGAGTGCTCGGCTGCATTCCAGAGGCAGCTTGAGGAGCGCGACGGACGGGGAGCACCGGGTTAGAAGGTTCGGATCACCACGTCCGCGAGATCATCAGCCGAGACTATACGTTCTAACGATGTTAGATACTTGAAATATCTGGAAATCGTGAAATTCATCGCGGATAATTACGTACCGCGGAATCGCACGGGCGGGAGCGAATTGTTCGCGACGACATTTTATTTACCTTTGTCCGAAACGATTATCGATTTTTTCTCGGAACGCGCAAAACTTTCACGCGAGTTTCTCCGATATTAGCTACACGATGTCGAATAATGGGTGAGGGACGGACGAACGATCTCACACCCGTTGTGGAAAACGTCCGCTGATCGGACGGAGAGGAGGTTTCGTTACAAGCGGAATATTGCGACGGTCGATCCTTGATTGAGATAAGATCGTTTCCGCGGATCGAAATCGAAACGGCGCGAAACACGCGAAGGTGTTTTCGTCTCCTCGCGAGCAGAGGAGAGTCACGTGGCCCGATTCACTTGCCGCCTTGCTCGCACGAAGATCGAGGTCGTACCTCGACAATCGAAATTTCGCAATTCAGCCTGCCTTGCATCCTGCAATGCCTTAAAAAAGAGAGAAAAGGAGAAGAGCGAAAGAGCTCGACACGGCTTTTTAGAATCGTTGCATTTACGTTTCGTGTAATCAAACATAAGTCCTTCTTAGTATTTATATTTTGCGATAGATATTTAATTTGTTTTTTAAATTTACTTTAATATGCAATCTCTATTTCTCTTCAATAAATAACAAAAGAATTACGTAAACATATATGTTTCAATTTTCTTAATCGGTGATATTTCCTCGCACTTTATATACATATCCGTGCAAAGTAATGATCTCATTATTTTCAATAGTACCGATAAATTGATTTTAAAATTCATATTTTCTTATATCGAGAACAATAAAATATAAAGAATATGCGTAGAATAAAATCCTACAATATTTTGCGAAAATTCATCCTCTAACTCGAGCTCGTTTAATCCCATCTCTCGTAATGGATATACGCGATATCCATTAGCGATTAGAGACTTGTTTCGACACCAACGTACGTGCCCCGGTAAAGGGGTAATTAACGAGTCGGGCATTATATTTTTCCAATGGCCGCTCGTCTCTCCATTACACGCGCCGCGATGAGCTTTGCGCCGCGAGGAATCTTCTCAGCCTTGGAGGGCGAAAGTTGTCTTCGATTCGCTCGTAGATGGAACGATATTTGCACCTACGGAGAGGCGATCGTCGTTGTTTGTCTTCGTCGCGCGATTGCGAGCGTAAAGGTGATCTCAGTCGTTTTCCGCGGTTAAAATCGCAGGCGGTATGTTTTGCGCACGATAAAATGATTTGAATGATGGAGAGGGGAGGTAGAGAAATTCCTTGGAATCACAAGGTGATGATACGATAGTATAATGACAGTGACACGAACGGATACTTATTTCCGATTACAGTCTATCCTCGTGCGAATTATCTCTTAATTAATTTCACATCACATGTCATACATATTTCAAGCGGCGACTCTGTGAGAACTCTCTAAAGCGACTTTCAACGATTTAGAATTTTTTGGCAAAAGTTTGATAATACGAGATTTTTTAATGTATTTACAAATTTAATAAATTTAAAATATGAAGATAATATTGAGTTTTGCTTTATTTTTTATTGTTTTAATTTCTGACTTATTTTCAAAAATTTATTTTGATGTGAAATATTGAATTATCCCGACGTGTACAAATCACAGAACACATCAGTTTACGAAACAGCCTAATCTAATTTTGCTGAGTACACTGTATCAGAAGCAATATAATGAAAAAGATTTAGAAATCTACAAGCATATATAGAATATGCTGTAATAATATGCTGTAATAATATTCAGAAAGACAGTTACCGCTGTTTAGATTATATAATACTTACGGAAGAAAGTTTCGGGGAAAAGAAAACTTTCGAATTTTGAGAATCAGATACAAGTTAATTTAGCATATAAATGAGGATGACTTGATGAATGTTCAATGAGTATCTAATTAAGCAGATCCAATTTGTGTAAATTTGTTAAAATGCAACTTGGTGAGAAATGTCAGGTTTTTATCATCTTTCCGATATGTATTTACTTTCGCCGTAAAGCTATATTCGAACTGATATCCATACATTTCTCATTGCTTGTAAATATATACGACATTCGAAGATCCTAGAAATGAGAAACCTCGCTTGAAGTTATTGCGTTCATTTTAGAAATAATCTTGCACGTAGCAGCCATTAGTCTTTAGATCCTCGCAAGATTATTATTAATTATTGATTTCTGATTGGAAATTTTGCATCAATTTGCCCGGACGCTTTCTCGGTCTCAGCGAGCAACGTAAGTGTGTGCATAGCCTTAAGGTTACACGTGATATGATATTTGCTCTTTCCGGAGTAATTTTACACGTTGGAGTCATTAGTCATGTCGTTAAGAGGAGCATAAATTTCCGCCTCATTAAATGTATGTGGAATAATTTTCCGAATCTGAGTGATAATTAAGAAAATGAACTGAATGGACCTTATCACCCTTATCGCCTTCGCTCGCGCAACTTTTGTGTGCATTTACATCGGTAATTATTAAACTTCGCGTCTCTCCTCTTTGGCTCGTACCATTTAAAGGTCAGGCTCGTCAATATTGAATCATCGGTAAATTTCAAAGAGCATGACAATTTCTACGGCAGATTCGTCGGCGTGCTCGCGGAGAAAGCGCGGAAGGTCAAAGGTCCTGGTGAACCATTTTTTCTGTCACGACGTCTCGTTTAGCTTCAATAGAAACCATTTTAATTATTAATCGATCTTCTTGAACTTTACAAAAAATCAAAAATGAGCAACGCAATTTTTATTTTACATTTTGTTCTATATTATTTTTATCTCATTTTATTCCATTATATTTTATCTCGTCCTAAACTTGTAAAACTGTTTATAACTACTTTTTCATGTCGTATTTATTAAATGAAATTGTGCTTTTCTATCCAATTAAAAAAAAAAAAAAAAAAATTTTCTTCAAGAAAATATTATTTCTCTTTAAATTAATTTCGATCACGATTAAAATCCGGACAGTCTCGCATCTTTCTTTCTTTATTTCGTTTAAAGTTGCCATTTTTTGAACCGCGAATTGTTGTGATATTCTCGATATTCCCTTTCTCCTCTAAAAATACGCATGTTACGCAAACAGATACGCGCTTCCGCCCGCCTCTATAACTCCTCGTGTCTCAAGAGTATCGACCGACTCCACCGAACAAGATATCCGCCGCCGAGGTTTCTTAACTTAAGCGGATGCAAAAAGGTGCTAAGCGTATGCGAGTACATCTGACTTCCGTCAGACGCGCACACATCCGTGCGTGCGATCCGGTGCGCATCTTCCGCGCGGATTAGCCTTGAGATATGACCAATAAACGAACCAAGTTCCCCGTTTTTCTCAACAGTCGACCGCTCTTCTCTTCCCCTCTCGCCTCCTCTTGTCACGCACTTCGACTCGAGATAGTGAAAGTGTAGAGATTTTTGTCAGAAACGTCCTCCATTGGAACAACACGTGCGCATTCGGCGAATGCATTTTCTCGGCGTTTGCCGGGAGGAGAAATATACACCTCGTAAAGTTTGTACTTGTTTGAAAATGCAAAACGGCATTTGCGTTCGATGAGAAAATGAGCGGAGAATGTACACGTGACGTAAGACGAAAACAGGCGATAAATTAGCTATATTCTGCAAGGATCAAAGTTAATAATATGCAATGTGGCATTTTTTAATATTCTTTTAAATCTTCTTAATTTTTAAAAATCTTTCCTTATATAAATATATATATTTACATAGAAGTGACCTCATTCCCTATTAAAAAGCAAATAATTTTTTCGATACAATTTTCTTTACATGTCATAATCACGTAATCTGATAACACTGATATTTCTTCAACAATCATAATATAAAATATAGAGAATCGTTCGCTTCAAAAAGAAACACATCATGCAATTTCGACAAGTGTTTTTATTCGCGGTGTGATTAGGATTGATGGATGGATGCTAAAAAAACAATGCAAAAAAGTTAATGCATTTAAAATGCCTTTACATATCTCATCTATTAAAACAACGAGGAATAAAAAAAATAGAAAGTGCATCTTTGTACGAGTGCCATCAATTTTCGCGTCGTAAACTTCGTTAGAGCAAGACCGTAATTCGGGGTAATCATTGTACGATAAATTTTTTTTTTTTTTTAAGTCCTCGAGGAGGAAAATGTGAAAATTACATATCGCAATAACGATCCGAATAACTGTGCGAGTTGCAAATCGAAGAGTCGAACAAATCGATTCTTTACGATCCTGATTTGTGACACCTCTTATGCAACATTTATACGCATGTTTATATACGCAACATCTTGATGTGGGAGAAAGTAAACGAATTTTATTTTAATCAACTTTTCCCCCAACAAACGTATATCATAAATAATCACTTATCTCATAAAAAGGTATCTATAATAATATTTATATTGTATACATTATATATATTAAGTATAAAATGATTATAAATTTTCTAGCTTATATCTGACTTATTTATTTTATCAATGTTTTATAATTTCTCCGAAGCCATTCCATTTTAGCTTCTTGTTCCGATTTACTTGTGACCTATTGCGTAACTTTATTTTCACGAGGTGTCTCTAAACTTTCATATACGGTGCCGTTTTTTCTCTCGTTTCAAAATTTATTAAAATCCATTTGACATTCTTCAACTTTTTGACACTTCTGATGCTCGCAATGATTATCAATGGATTATCAACTGGTTAGCAAATAATTTATCTTCGCGGCGATGGTAGTAGGAAGACAGAGAGAAAAAGAGCGAGAAAGAGAGGGTGTCTGTTCATCTCTACCACGTGAGAAAGTGAAAGCAAAGGCCGTATGCTTTGAAGACGAGATGAGGCACCGTGTACCGATCATCCTGGCATTCGATCGCCTCGAAAATCATTCTTCTCCTAACAGCGGCCTCGTTATAGCGATATCGTTCTTCTTCAAAGCCATTCATGTGCGTTTTCCATTGCAAATCCGATGAGTTTTTATATCATCTATTTTCACAATACGATTCTTTAAGTTTCTTATTTTATAAACTTTAGATTTTTCGTTTAAATTGAATAAAGTTACTAAAATAATATCTTATAGCTTCGTGCAAAAATCAGATAAAATGTTTCCCTTGCGACAGCGCAGGACGGAAATTTACTATCTGCTTAATTATCATCATTGATAAATAGTAAAACGCACACTCTTTTATTTCCCCTCGATTATGTACTTCAATAACAATCGCTCGACGAGATAAAGCGGTGATGGGTAATTGAAGCGATTACCTTGCAATTGATTGAAGTTGAATCGATTGTATGTGTACCAGTTTTCTCGATCTTAAATCACGATCTCAATTCTGATCTAGATTCAGATAGATTAAAGATACAATTCAATTGTATATTATTGTTTTAATAGGAATTAAAAATATATTTCAGACGGTTTTGCGCAATAAATATTGTTTCATATCTGAACAAGAGGATTTTGCGCGAAATTTCTTTAAAAGAAATCGAGTTTTTAAATTATTTTCAAATAATATATTTATAGAGATATTTGTACATACATATGAAATTGATCTAAATAAAAAAAATCTATTTTCGAAAAAGAGAGAGAGAGAGAGAGCGCCGGCGAATATTTAATTAACGTATTTGCGGTGAATTAAGCAGCCACCCGAGGTCTTAATTACGTGGCGAAGGGGCTGCCTTTGCCGTTATTGTGACATACTGTGCATATTCCGCGGCGCGCAACTCCGTGTGAAAAAGAAAATTATCCACTCATCACCGCGATATGCGCCTCTCACTTATATAACTTGGACTCTCGTTTGATGGTCTTCAAGTGACGACCATATACGTTTATATATACATATTTATATACCTAATTTCGCCTACTCCTTTTGCAGCATAAATATTTGTATATTCACGCATTTTCCATAACGTAATTTTCAATTCCATACGGTGTGCATTTGCATTAACAATCATAAATATTTTATACTGAAAAGGCTATCTGCGCGATTCTTTATGTGCATATATAGCGTTCCTTTTCTTGTCAATGTACCCTCTTTATTAAAACTTTTAGTAAAATTAAGCTTTTTCGCGATGTGAGAGAGGAAATTTTATTGTTTCGTGTAAACATTCAGTCATTCATCCAGCAATTTAATGCACAAATATTGTAGAATACCTCTCTTGTCAAATAAAAAAATCTAAGAGCTCGCGGTGATTCGTATGCAAATCAATTTTAAACGAAAACTTCCGATCGATAATGAGAGAGAGAGAGAGAGAGAGAGAGAGAGAGAGAGAGAGAGAGAGAGAGAGAGAGTTGCAGGAATAAATTATTTTATTAAACTCGTAAAATTATACTCTTCAAATACGAAATAAATAAAAATAAATAATTTATCGAAAGAGAAGGCCTTTTTTCAAATATTTAGAATGACACATTTCGTCAACAAAATCGTTGTAAAACTTTGTTGGGGCCGTTTGCGAACGAGATATCTAAATTATTGTTAGGTCGGGCTCTCTTAATCAGCAGAATTCAGTACTTCCTGCTTAACACAGGAAACAATTAGCGGTTTTTGTTCACCGAGGCTACCGCAGAACTCGAAGATGATTTATAATCGTAGGTCATGCCGATGCTGCATGTAAAAGGGGAGAGGGGCGGCAAGGGGGGGGGGAGGGGAAGGGGCCCTAGAGAATAACTTTCACTCACGACAGTGTCGCGGGGGCCTGATGCGCCCCGGGCGCATCGGGCACACATCGACACGACGATCTCGTTGATATACGACATACACTGCGATCTCGCGTAATGTTGCATAAACGCACGCGCGTGAAACCGCGGGGCTCTTACGTGCGTATGTGATACGCGAACCCGCGCTCGCGTGAAACGTGGAAGTAACCCGGCCACGATTATACAAGCGGTGGTTCCCACATGTGCGCGCGGGATAGAGCTATCTTTCCGAAAATTTCGAAGGAGATCGCGCGCGAGGGGGGATCCCTTTATCCGAAAAGCGCGATTTCAGCGAAGTATTTATTCACGAAGGGCTCGCGACTACTTTCAATTTGCTTTCGAACCGCATGTTTTAACTGGATATAAGAAACTGAGATCGCGATAAGAGTGGTTTAGATTACTGACAATGCGTGGATAAGACATATAAAAAAATATTTTATTTTACGATAATTTGATTATATATTTTATTATCTACGATTTTTGTATATCGCGTGATTTATATTCAATTTCTCCGAAAATGATCAGAAAAGAGAACAGGGATAGAGAAAGAAAGAGAGAGAGAGAAATAATGTATATGCAACTATCGTGAGAAATTCTCCCTGAGGTTCATAGATAGGTAGAAGCGAAGATGAGAAAAAAGTACAGACTAATTAGTCTTCGGGAAAAACAATAACACGAAAGTAAATCCTTACACGATCGCAAAGCGTTCAAATGAAGTAGTCTTTAAGAAAAGAACGAATATCTACAACGTTAAAGATAAAAGATATAGGATCGAATAAAGATTTCCCAGATGAAGCTTGCCTTTGAAAGAGGGATGGATATCTATGTAAATAACAAAAAAAAATATACACGGAGAAATTCTTGATAAAATATTCGAATGAGAGAAATTTTAAGTAGCAAGGCTTAAAAAATTCTATCCTAGGGGAATAGCGAGAATAAAAAGATATAAGGAACAAATGTCATAATGTTAAATGTGCGCGAAATAAATGCAAAAAACAAGAAAAAAAAATTACACACCCGTAGGTTCGTAATAAATGCGATATTTTCCGTTTATTTATATAATTACAAGTTTAGTTAGATAAGTCGGGGAAGGAAGAAGATTCTCTCTCTTAGTAATTGCAAGGAAACACAGATGCGCGCATATACTCGTTAACGGAAAGATGGCGTAAACTTGCCCTTTTTAATTATTCACGTCTTATGCGCGGATTTGCGTGCGCGCACACACACACATACACAGTCGTACGGAGTGATGCATCTTAGGTGAATCGTATCGCTCTTCTCTAGCAGAAACGTTCGCATGAATGCGGACGAGAGTCTTGCGAAAATTCTCCTCTTGCGCAATTGCTCTCGATCGGACTGTTACGTCTGTCTAACAGAATCACCGGCACTCGTCTTCGATTTCCTTTCGCAAAGAGTAACGCAATGTCGTTCTGCCGATTCCACCGTGAGGATCGATTCTATCTCCCTCCAATCGATTAAGCTTAAGGCTATTTAAGTCGTACAGCTGTTTATCTTAGGATGAATTAGATCTTATGTACAAATATCGTAGTGTAAAAATTTTGAAATTTTCGTGCTAAATGTTGCTTCAATAGGGAATATATTAAGAACGTATTTTATAAAGATAAATGTTTACTTTTTTTATAGCAGAACATCTACTTCCGCAAAATTATCGCGTAGAAGTACGGATTTTTTTTTCACTTTCGCAAAAGCCATTATAACGTCATTCGTGGGAATCAGTTCAGTTCTGTGAATGTTACTAAATCCAATGGTCGATTTCTTCATTTCGCGATAATTTTGTTCGTTTAGACTGGGAAAAGGTGGCTTATCTCGTTCCATTATTGAACAAATACCGATCATTTTGCAATATAAATTGTCCTTTGTAAAAACTCGTCTTTAACTTTAGACTCATTTTAAAGACCGTTATATGTGAATTACAAAAATCATAAATTATGTAAAAAAATACGCAAAAGAAGAATACATATTTATTGAAATCACTGAATCGATCAGATAAACATTAAATATATTGTCCTTTTTATTTTATTCTGCATTTTGTAACAAGACAATGATGCGTGTAAGGGCTTCTTTTATTAAGATGCCGCAATTGATAGATTCGTGTCGTTGATATCCTTGAATCTCTGTTTACGGCATAAGAATGTTCAGTGAAGTGAATCCTGTCGTTTTACTTTCAAAGAATCTTCTTATTAAGCGAAATAATTCAATCGTATATATTTTGTCTTTTTTGTTTGTGATGTAAAAATCTCATAACAACATGTGCGTTGTGTTTAAAATTTCGCAATAGTAATTAATAAACATTCGCAATAATCACTTGCATAATGCTATGATTAATTAATCACGTTACTTCTTCTCGGCGTTAATCGTAATTGATCTAGCGATTTTAATTCTCGGCGATAAGCAATCTCGCTCTTCTCACTCACGCACTTTCGCCTCGTATTACAATTAGAGAAGTTAGCGTTATATATGCGTTAGATTTTTCTTGCTAGATTGATGCGCGTGAAACTGTTGGCGTTTTTCCTGCTCATTAGCATCGGTAAGCGAACGAGAACACATGCCTTATCTCTCATTATTAGATATTATGTTACCTAACCGAGCGTTTCTCGCTTTGTATAATGAATGTATAAAGCGTTCGTGCTCCAATTCGGTTTTCCCATTAATCCTCCTTTCTTATCCACCGTTGCTTTCAATTAAAGTTGCCTCTAATCGCATAGAAGAGAATCACGAGCGTAACCGATGTCTTCTTATTATACAGTTCAAGAAAAAAAAAAAAAAAAACACGTGGAATGGATAATCATTTCCCGTAATTTATTTGATGCTGGATACGACTTTGTCTTCCAAATTGTTCCATCACGTCATACATTGTAGTTAGATTCTGTTTCTTACATTTAACTGATAGATATCCTATTAATTATAATGGTCATTACAAATTTCTTTCAAGAGCTGAAAGTCTTAACAATGTATTTTTAATTGGGAAACAAAATTTCTTCAACACATCATACATTGTAACTATAACAGATGATAAAAATTAAAATAGTTCTCGTTTGCAATTTTAATCGCAAATTTCTTAAAATTATAATAAAGTAATTTGAAAACCGGAATCATATTCAATATAAAGAGAACTATGGGAAATGATTATTCTCTTAAAAAAAAATATATATATATTTTTCATGAAACTGTTACTTTTTGTCGATGCCTTCAAAGGAGCGGACGCGGCACACGAAATTTACATAGGATCTGTACGCGATGACTTTCTCTAACAGGTTATCGTCAAGAATCATCTTTTCGAGTATGTTACATTGTGCGTACGTCTCTTATGAACGTCTCGGCGTAAGGATGTCTCAATGGGCCATCTTCCTAATTGTACTTTGTTCCTTTCTTTCACTACGCTACCCTGACCCACATCTTGACATGTTTACATTTGACGGGTTTTTAATCTTAATCAAATGAAATGTCTGTTTGATTGGATGGAACGTTAACGGGCCGCGAATACAGAGGATTATTAATATTTCATATCGATTGTACATTTTCATCATTTCTAGGCAAATATTATTTTTAGGCTAATAGGCAATTAAAAGTCGCTTTGATTATATAAATTTATTTCGATGGCATCTCTCTCTCTCTCTCTCTCTCTCTTTCTTTCTTTCATTTCGATATCTAATTAATTTTAATCTGCAGTTTCTCGATCAGTGCTTCGCGTCGATATTCTTGATCTTGAAGATACCGATGCGGGAAGCATCGAAAAGGAAGTTGAGATACTTTAATTAGCACAAGGGATAATTGGTACTAGTAGAAGAGCATGCGATTTTACCGTAGCTGTCTCGTGGGAGGTTGCTGGAAGTCTCACAGTAGGCAACAATCATTTTATTATGTCGTTACCTACACGTACCTTTTCTCGAATCTCGTAATTATTAGTAACAGCTTAGTTCAACATTTCTCAATCTTTTCCCTTTCGTATCATTTCCGGGTTTATTCGCCATTTCTTTTTCTTTTTATCGCGTTGATTGATCGAAAGAAAGAGCGATTTGAGTGATTCGTTCTAAAATTTAATGTCTATTTGTGTTGTGCTCTTGTTTACGATCTCTAAAAAAAATATCACGATTCTTTTGTTGAGAACCATCAGTCATCTAATCAACTTGGCATAAACCGCGTAACCGTTATTATGTAAAGTACATATTTTTTTTTTATATTAAATTTTATATTCACACATGTTAATATATTTTGAAAATCATTAGAAATTATGTAGTTACGTTGTTATAATAATTTTTAATATAATGATTAATTATCAATTATTTAATCAATCGAAGGTTATCGTTCAAGACTTGTTCGGCAAAGACAACTCTTTTCAAAAGCATCATTTTTTTTACTCGAGATAATTATTGTCACGATCATTTTTCTCGTGAAAATCTATGTAAAAAATTTGTACTTTAAAAAATTTTAATTTTCTCCTATAATCAACTAGACTATGAATTATTTTCACAATTATTACTTCTGTATAATTAACAATATGCACCGTTATTGAAGCTTCAATGAACTTATGAGACGTGTAATTACGGACGCGACAATACATGTAATTTATTATAAATGCCATTTTCATTATGTTCGAACGACGATTTTATTCTCGGACTTACGCGCACTTCTTGTGCGTGATAATGACTATATAATAACTTCGCGATATCATGTTTAGATTGTCACGATTAAATTATTAATAAGCCATAACAGATCCGGCATTCAAGTATAATGATTTACTTAACTAAGCGTGCCTCAAGTCACGAAGGTCTTTCGCATACGATCAGAGAAAGGGTAAAAAAAACTCACCTGCCTTCGCGATTTTGTTTCATTCACGTCGGTGCGGATGGTCCTTGAGTGTATAACCTTTAGATGAAGTCACTGAGCATCCCGTTTTTCATCTTGGAGACGATTTAAATGCCATGCGACTTACATCGCCTTGTTGCGATATACTCATCGATGCTATCTCATTTCGAAGCGAGTATATCGTGTTATAAAATGTATGTATAATATATATAATTAAACTGCGTATAATTCTTGCTTGAAAGGCTTGAAAGAAATCTCACCCAGAAAATCTTTAAAAATATATATACAAATTTATTTACACAAAGCTAAGCATTGTTATTTATATATTATTTTTAAAAATGCCTGCTTTATTTAGTTATTAACGAATGCGTTTTCCGATATCGAGGAACTTTTAAGGTCCTTCATAAATTCAGATATCGCCTTTCGCATATCCCATTGAGCTTCCAACAAATACGATTCGCACCATTCATCGTTCATTTTGGTGACCTGCTTCATTCTGGTGATTAGCACCGACTTTTCGCTTGAACTGAAGCAAACCGGCACGATTTCGTCGTATGCATATTTCACTACTATTTTATCGGGTGTCATATTCTTTGGCGGTGCATATATATGGTACTGGTCGTTTAAAATATGATACTCGTTGTCCAGGGAAGCCAACAGGACGAACGTTCTAGAAAACGACAGCACGTTCGTGCCGGAGCTTAGCTTTTTGAATAATCCCGAGACGCAGAACACGATGCACTTGTCATCGTCATACATGACGTCATATGTGAAAGAACTCCTATCGTGATAGGACCTGGGCAATTTGCACAAAGCTGCCAGAATGTCCTCCTGAGTATAATAGAGAAACGTATTTTTCTTCGGACCTTTCTTTAGCAGATTTCTGTTGCCCGTGTACAGATTAAGTCCAGTCTTCTGCGCGACGGCATTGGGAATGGCGAAGCTCATGGAATAAAATGCGTCCTTGTGATAAAGTCCTCGTAAAATCGTTCTATCGAGTTGATCGTGCAAATTAAAGAAATGATAGGCGAATTTATGTACGAGACGTTGCGTTCTTTCGTCCTGAAAGTAGTCTCTGTACATCAACGGCATATTTGGTACAATGGATACACCATCTAGCTCTTGCAAATGTGGACAATATTTTTTCGCAGATTCGACGTACTGGTTCGCGGTTGAATAATTCTCGCAAAGCGGATTTCCGTCTAACCAAAGTTTGACAATCTCCAGATTCTTGAGAGGAGTTAGCACGTCCATATTCAACAAGTTGTTATGCCTCAAGTCTAAGTATTTTATGGACGTTAAACTCGAATTCTCTATCGCCGATATGTTGAATAGCTCATTTCGTTGTAAATTCAGATGTTCAATAGTAGCTATAGCAGTTTTGGCCATCTTCAAAACGTGATTGGATGTTCTGAGCTGCGACAATGGGCAATAGACAGTCTTGTCTATATCCGGATCTAAGTGAAAATTTTCCAAGTTTAAGGTCTTCAGATTTGGATCGTATCTCTTGGTCAGTGCGGTCAATAATATTGGCTGTATGTGAATTCTTAGATCATTGATCGAGGCGTATCCCAAAGTCACCACGAGAATAATAGCATCGCCCTTGACATTTTTAATGATCAGGTTCGTTTTGCAAAGCATTTCGAGAGCAGGGCCGCAATTTCTCGCTATAAAATATGCATCCTCTCCACAAACTTGATATTTCACTGGTATTAAATCAGTTGGTTCTACTGCTTTTAAAATAGCTTTCAAAACTGTCTCCTTATCATACTGCGAGCCTCTGATAACTCTGATTTTGTGCCATATATCTGGACGAGCCATCAGTGCCCTTTCGTGGATCATTTTTGCTCCCATAGCTATTCTTATAGCGATTGAGGAATCCATTTGAGAGGGGATGATTGGTACATTCTGTACCTGATTTGGAACCTGAATATTTTCTTGCTGCATCATCTTATTATACTGGTTTGTTGTATCTTAAATGTGGAAAATACTTTGCTTTAGAAAAATCTCAAATTCGTTTCTCTATTTATTATTTTTCTTTTCATCTGTTTTTCAATCATATATCCTTTCTTTGATTTGACAGTTTCTTCTGTTTACATGCCTTTAAGGTTAACTAGTATGTTTCTCTAAAAAAATTATTAAGAATAAATGTATTCTCATGTATTCATACATTTCCAACTTTAAAGATTATTTGAATTTATAAAACAATAATTATATATAATTAATGTAGATGTAATAGATGTTAAAAAGCTTACTTGTTTCGGATTTGCTAACCTACTGGCATTTCTTCTTTTTCACTGGAGTGTAATATGTTCTAACGAACTCTGATCAATTGTGATAGATGCCATGTCACGTGATGATATCGATGGTAGGATATTCTACAGTTGGTTGACATTGGTCGGTATTCAATAATCCCTTGTATTACCGTCTAAGTAATATAAAATAAAATTTACGCTTCTTCTAGAAGATGTCGTGACAATCCTATTTTCGATATACGGAAGACATGCTGCTTAAAAAAAAAAAACATGATATTAAAATTACATTTTTTTCTTTTCCTATCTTTTGATCTTTATTTTTTTTTTATTTCTATTTTTTACTATTCTATAAAAATTATAATTAGTTTTCTTTTTGAAAATTGCAATACAATTCTCACATAAATATTTTATAATAAATTTAACAATAATTCTTCTTTAACACATGTGTGTTTGGTATTATGATACATTTCCAAATCTTTTTCACTCGCATTAAATTTATTTTCGGTGATTCAATCTTTCAGAGAATAATCCAAATTTGCAAAATATCGATATAAAAATATACGATATATTTTGAAAGATTCTCTTATTTTTACATATATTTTTATTCATTACATCATGTTGATGTCATTTCGTAAGATAAATAAATGAGTTTATAGATAAATGAATAAATTTTTAAGAGATAAATAAATAAATTTTTAAAGTTACATAAAATTGTGTAATATAAACACTTATAAAAAATATATGTTTTAAGAATTACCGAGGTTTCGCAAACTCTAACGATAGTAAGCTGGCGGCGACCGATCTTTGATCTCACGACACATCACGCAAAGATTCATAAACTCGGCGCGTTCTTTGGCGCACTTCCTCATTCTCTCGTTAATTACAACCAGCTTACTCGTCTCTTGCAGAATCAACTGTATACTGTTCTTTTCAACGAATAGCATTAGCTATCTGCTATTTCGAGATGAAAAGCTGTTGCAAATACAAATTGATATGAAATCCAGATTTGAAATTTTTCTTCCCTATTTTTCGATCTTAATTTTTAATTTAATATCTATTTTGATATACTTTAAGCAGTCAAATTCTCTCTTGAAACTATTATCTAAGCTATAATTTTATCGAAAGTCCCTCTTATAAATCTCTAAGTGGAAATTAATAATTAATAATTAGTCTAAAATTGAAAATAGAAGAAACATTTTTATTTTCGGAAAGTTGATAGTATCAAGAATTTCCAATTAACTCATCTAAAAATTGCCCGCCTAATATCGAGATCTTAATTTTCAATTTAATATCTATTTTGACATACTTTAAGCAGTCAAATTCTCTCTTGAAACTATTATCTAAGCTATAATTTTATCGAAAGTCCCTCTTTTAAATCTCTAAGTGGAAATTAATAATTAATAATTAGTCTAAAATTGAAAATAGAGGAAAAATTTTTATTTTCGGAAAGTTGATAATATCAAGAATTTCCAATTAACTCATCTAAAAATTGCCCGCCTAATATCGAGACATGTAACATCTGATATAATTTCATTTGCTCTCTAGTCAATAAATCCTCGAACAATTTAGCCGCACGCGTTGCAAAAGATTGAGTTTTATCCTCGATTCGCCAAAAAAAGCTTCGTAGCGCGGGTGGTTTGTATCTTCTTCAGCAGTCGCGCGGCGCCTCATAATTCACTTGGACTCAGCCTCGCTTGTCTGCATGTTGGTCGAGACAGCGGCAATTACGCCTTACATCAGCAAAAAGCGAGCGTTTTTCTCGTGCGCGTTTTAACAAATGCCAAACCTAACGTAACGTCGTTTTCTCGTTAACCTCGTGTTCTTCATCGCGATTCCACAGGAACTCGGATCTCGTGACCAGAAATACTTTTCAGAGGCAAGAAAACACAGGACAAAGGGAAAGAATATAACAAAATTAGAAAAGGTTATTTGCAAAAATGTCTAAAATAAACCGTGATTTTCGAGGTTTCTGGGCGCTAACTTTTTAACCATTTTTCCATCCATGTTTATAAGAAACTTTTTGTTCAGAATTAAATTTTCTATAAGTCTCTTCTCAAAGACTGGCCGAAAAATTTTAGCCCACCCTGTATAAGAATCGAGTTTTTATTTACCTCAATTTTTCCCTTGAATTCACGTTAAAAAGCTTCTGACAAAACTATAGATTAAATAATCTCAAAAAAATGTGATCTGAATGCTCACGAAAAATAAGTTAGATTTGAAAAAAAGTTAGAAGAAAAGTTTCGACTCGGAGCTCGAACATGAGAAATTAATCGATCGCTCGTTCTTCCTCCTTCCTCCTTCCTATCTCTTTCTCTCAGCTCCCGTAATTCATTTAGACGGTAGTCAGACAAGACAGGCTCAATTACACTTGCGGCAAAAAGCCGCGCGCCACCGCTTCTTCGTACAACGTGCGTGGTCCGCTCAGCTGAGAGCGAACACGGGTGTCATCCGTATATCCTCAAAAGCGAGCATGGACCCGTCGATTTATGTCCTCGCGTTATAGGATCGTTATAGGATTCCTTTGCAAAAGCGACGCAACGCGATGCTGGGATCGCGAATGTCGCGAAGTATCGACGACGAACCTCGAGGCGGACTAAGCATATTGTGAGGAGACAGATATGTATCGCAAACTTTTTAAACAACCGAATCTCGATGATTTCAAAATCTTTTCGGACATTCTTTGCATCTGCATATTTGTATATTATTCGTCGAGAGTATATGTAGTATAATATATCGACACTTCGGAAAGAGAGAGCGCGTATTAGCGCACACATGTGTGTGATAAGTCATATGGTAGAAATTTCCGGAGCCTGCGATCGCACATTCTTCAAGATTACTATCGACGCGCGATACCCGCTCGGCGAAGCGAGTTCGCAGGAATCCGCGCTTCTTGCGCGGTTTACACACAAAGAGGACGCAGTTGGCTGTTCCCGGAGGAGAGTCGAGGTGGTTAATCGGCCGGTTAGCGTGGCGGAGAGGGCAAAGAGGTTCGCTCCAAAACAATGGCCCTCGTGTTGATGGCAATATTTTAATGAAGTTAGCAAGTTCCCGGTATACTAACGGCTCCCTCGTCGTAGACGCGCTTCCAGGAGCGTAAATGCACCGGGGGTGGCGGATCCTCCGGAGAGAGAAAGAAGGGGAGAGATAAAGAGAGAGAGAGAGAGAGAGAGAGAGAAATGGGGGATCGGCAGGCGCCACTCGACCACTGATTTCCACTTACCGATATCGTTCTACAAAGCTGCCTTCATCTGCCAGCCTACGCGGCTGTTCTCTCGTTAATTCAATGTGAGTCCTGATCTCACGTACTTTAAACTCGTAGAAAATGAGTGCAGACATCACGGTTGCAGAACGGAGATCATATTCAGTTTAATGTTGCATAAAATCTGAATAATGTATTACTTGCAAGTATTGCGATTTCACCGTGATAAATATACAAATTATCCCCTCCGATCCAGTTGTCTATAAAAGCTGTATTTTGTTATTTATTAAGAGATGCTATGTGCATAGTAAAATTTTTTTGCATTAATATAATAGAAATGAACAATTTTGCATTTATCTGATCTGATACGTTTGATCGATTTTTTTCCTAAATTTGCCTATGAAATAGGGTTTGTTTTAATCTATTTGAATGGCAAACACAGAGATGCGAAGGGAGAGAGATCATCGCGTCAAGCAATGACTCACAATGAGAGAGGCGGATGACGATTACCGTTAGTCGTGTATCAATCGAAGAAGCGCGTCGGGATAAAATCACATGTGCAAACACAAATCGTTTTGCATGCGTCGAGCGCGTTAGGATTGGTGGGGATCAACGTGATCGATGCTTTGCGTACAAAGTGAAAAGGCGCGATTCACAAGAGAATGCGATTATCGGTTAAAAAGATAGTATTAACGAATACTCTTAGAGGAATATCGATTCGATGTATGAAAGATGCAGGAAGCGGACTGTAAATCCATAATTTGTGAGAATTATTTTAGATAAAAATTTATATTATTTATATTATTAATTTATATTATTTTAGATAAAAATTTATATTTAAAATAGATCTCACATAAATTAGCGGATTTATTTTATATCATTGATATAAATAGTATCTATATCTTTGTTAGACGAAAGAAAAACAAACTTTGTTGACACTGTGGAAAGATATATAGTTTATACTCTATCTCCTTAAGAGCGTGAGAGAGAGAGAGAGGATCGAGAGATTTGACGCGGATAAAATTTTTCGAGATAACGAAATGCAGTGCGTTAACGATCGAGCGAGCATTATTGAGATTTTCCATTTTGTATTCGAGCCGAACTAATTAATTTGCCTCCAATTAATTACCAACAATTGCTCTCGCTCTAATTACGGACGCTCGATTAGAATCTGCGAAAGTTACGACCGAACGGAACAATCTTAAGGTCCCGGCTACTCACACATGCGAGATCTCGTGAATAGAATTACCTGTGATAAGACTTGACCGCAAACCGCTCTCTCCCTCTCTCTCTCTCTCTCTCTCTCTCTCTGTCTTTCTGTGTACGCCCACGAGCACTTGCGAGCTTTAATATTTTGTAGCTTCATCTCTTTTTACATCTGCGACGACGCAATCCATCTCCGCCGCTTATAATCCGAGTCCTTATTTTCGATGTCGTTATCAAACAAGGAATCCGAATAAATTATGCAAAGGGGCTTAAGTTCGCCATTTCGCGGACATCGAACTTCGGTCGGAGATCACGTTCGCCTGCCTGTTTCTTTCGTTCGTCACGCGCGATCGTTTAACGACTCTATCGGAACTTTATGCGAGCCGTAAAGTGCGGACTTATACAGCAATTTCCACACGGCAGCATTCTAAAGGCCTCGACACGTCAAACCTTGCCGAAATTCTCCTCTCTGTATTTTGCGCGAGGTTTGTTGATCGAGTCCGATAGAGCTTACGTGTGCGACACGTAAATAACGCGACGTTACATACACGCGCTGACTCTACAAACGTGTATATACGTTTTAGTTAGGTGGACCGAACACAGATAGGACTATATAACGGTGGGAGAGGGAAAGGGTGGGGGGGGGGAGGGGACGGAGTAAAAGGGGAACGAAGGATGCTCAGGATCTCGTCTCCGAGGTCTCGGGGAGGGATATTAAGGCTAAAGCTCTATCTGATGGTTTCTCCTCTTCTCTCCGACTATCTCCTTTACCTACCCCCCCTCTCTCTCTCTCTCTTTTTCTCTCTCGACGATTCCCGGCTTCGAGAGGGCGGTTTCGTGAGGGCAAGAGGGAAAGGGGGAAGGGGAGGAGAAGAAGCCACGACTCGAAATTACTGCATCGATCCCCGAGCAGACTCTCGTGCTCCACCGACAGTAGAACCAATCTTGGGCCTTAAGCCCGTCTTACGCGTCGCGATTTCGTCCATTGTCGACGAAACAATCTTGAAGATTTCGTAGATTATATAACGCGATCTCGATTATCTTACTAACCCTCGCGAGCAACGAATTAGCGTGAATGCGAATTTTATTTACGTGCTGTTTCGCGCTGTTCTTCCTCACTTATCGAGCTTGATTTTTTTTTTTTCTCACGAAATAAGTTATCGTCGGAAGAGTTTTCGGATAAGGTACAACTTTACGAGGGATTACGCAGTTTATGACTTTCTTCGACGCTTCCGCCGCGCGCACTCATTCTCGTTCGTCTTTTGCCTCGCATTGTCCTCTGACCTCGCCTTCGTCTTCGCGTTTTATGATCGAACCGTTCTTCTCGCGTATATTTTTCTTTATTTTTCGACTTTATCTTTGTCGATTTAAAAGTGACCATCCTCTCCGAGATTTTCTTTCTTCTTATAGTCATTTTGAACATGATTATATTGTAGCTCTGCGATAAGATCTGCCTATAGCTTTGAAGATAAAGTCAAGTACATCAGAGTTTCATTGAAACATTGATATATGATCTATATACTAATGTTTAGATAAATACGTGTGACATTTGGCTCATTTATTTTTAGCCTTATTGAAAAAAATACTGTGAAAATAATCAAATAAAAAATGCAATCTTAGAAATGAGATGGATATTTTGTGCATCAATTTTTAAAATCTTTATTCTAAAAAGAAATTAAAAATTAAATTCAAAATTTAATAATAATATTATAAAATTTAATAATAAAATATTTAAATAAGAAATTAAAAATTAAATTATACATGAAAAAAATTATAATGTTGGAAATTAAATAAATTTCTCTCAAACTTTATGCAACTTTAATTTTTTCTGTGTTATTTTAACTTACTTCATTATATAGTTCTTCTAAATATAGTTTATTATAATAACAATAAGGCACACAAAAAGAATGACAAATTCTAAATTCGCATTTGTCTCATCGCGCGATAACGATAAAGAAATTTTGCGTCGAGAAAGGCGTCATCACAAATTGAATTATATCCTCTGACTCTTCTCTTCAAGTTGGTTAGCAGTCCGACTTTTGAATTAAAACGCCCATCGGGCGAATATCTACGACGTACGACCCCCCCCCCCTTCTTCTATCGCTCACAAACTCTCAGCAAAAGATATAAAAATTTAATTCCTCGCGAAGGAGAGAATGACGTGCCGCCGGCGCCGCGAGCCTTCCTTCGGAGAGTTTTCTCCCCTTTCTTCCGTCCTCGCTATACTTTTTCCCCCGATCTTCTCTTTTCTCTCGCGCAGAATCTCGTCATCGTGTCCACCTATTTTTTAAACTCCCCCGCGTCGGGAAAGTTTTTCCATTCTTGCAGTCGTTCACGGGACCGTTTACGAAAATTTAACGTCTTACTCAAGGAACTTATCATGTCGGAAGATTTAAAAATTTCAAAACATGAAAATTTTGAAGTGAACAAATAAATGACTGCGGAATTATTTACGGATTACGACAATGTCTCTGCGATAAATCTCGCGTAAAAGCTTTACAAACGATTACATAATTGATAAAGACTATCCAATTAATTATTCATACATGTTAGAAGGTAATAACAGCTAGTTGTTATGATGAAACGCGTAATACAGCGCGCGCAACTTTTTGTCTCGCATAACTTCCGCGGCTTTAATTGATTCATCTATCGCGATGCTCTTGCCGCTTCCGTTCGCTTCGTTTTTGCGCGTGATAATTCAACTCCCAGTCTTCATTTCTGCAACGTATTGCCGCTGACTTTTGCATGAATCGATAGTTTTGCGTTCTACATACAGATAAGCCATAAGGCAAAGAAGCCTTATACGTCGGCGAAGACTTCAGTGGAGCCGTTTATCTCGTCTGGTAACGCCTCGTAAATGCAATTAATAGCGTTATCGATGAAGAATCAGCGATGAGTTCGACGTTATACGCAACGAGAGATGCCTGTTTCCTTTGAGAAGTTTTGTATACGCGAGTAGTTGACTAAATAAGCCCGATCCTATACTTGAGATAAAATTTCTCCTATCGAGAAATATATGTAATTACGAAAAAAAGAAAATTCGCTTCAGACTGAGATCCTCATCTTCGTTATTTCGAGAAGAGAGAAAGTGAAACGCGGATCTCTTTTTTTTTTTTCCGAGAAGCAACGATTTAATTCGACCGGGATTCGATTTTTACCCGAAATCAGCCGAATCTCTGCTTCGAGGAACGATATCCCGAATATGTTACCCTCCGTTAAGGTTTTGTAAGGAACAGGCAATCTCTGTCTACGCTAGATAAGGCTGCTGGGGCTGCCCGAGAACGTAGCTTTTCATCTTACTAAATCACATTCGCCACCATTCTATATATGGCATCCGGTCGGTGTATTATCACAGACTTAGACCTAAACAAGAACTCCATTCCCCCCGCACTTTGTTTTTCGCGCAAACATACGTATTACGTTGGGTCGCTGTTAAATGAGAAAGATGGGGTGATATTGCGCTCTCTAAATAGTCAATTAATTAGTCATGCAGGCTTTTTATGATAATTGGATGCGGCAAGAATTTTGTATTATTGTATTCATTATTAGTATTGAAATGAATATTTCTATGTCTTTTTTTTTCATTTTCAAAGTCTCTTTTTCTCTTTATTTCTCTTTCTTCACTTTCCGCTTATTTAATTTTAATCAAAAATAAAAATAGAAAACACTTTGTTAGGAAGCAAAATATTCTTTATATAAATACCAACGGCTTAAAAAATAGAGAAAATTAATTTTTTAGATAAATGATGAATTTTCGAAAAGAAGATGCATTTGTCTAGAGGATAATGTTTACGATAAATTTATATTAATGTACGTGCAAATTGTATATAGAACAGGGTGGAATACCGAACTGCAGAATCTTCTTTCGGGGAAAAAATTTCATGCTTTCGACTTTCCTTTGTCGATAATCCTATCGACCCATGTAATCTGTTCCTCGTTGCGCGAGGGAAAAGGGGAGTTTGCCCGCCGACTAGTGACATCACTGGGCCATACATCAAATCGTTATCAGCACCGGCCTCTCCCTCCTTCGTTCGGAAGGGTGAGCTGGAGAGAGACAGTTCGGAAAGAGATGGAAAAAGGGAGAAGAAGATTGTGAAAAGATGAAAAGAGGCGAGAGGAAGAGAGAGAAAAAGAGAAGCAGAGAGAGAGAGAGAGAGAGAGAGAGAGAGAGAGGGAGAATGATGGACGAGGGTAAAGATGAGGCATGAGAGGAGGGGAGTGGCGGTGAGGAAAGAAAAGAAGCGGAATAAGTCGAGAAATGTTTTTTGTTTTTTTTTCTTTCTTTCATTCTCGCATAAAACGTGCTGCGGATATAAATGATGAATGTTTTCGACCACTTGATTTTTCAAAACGTGCGCGCGTAGAGAAGACAATCGCGCGATCTTTCGTAAAATATTTGCCGGCAATTGCGGGAGGCGCTTCTCTCGTAACCTCTCGCTAGAGATTTCCAGGACACAGGCGTCACGGTCGACGGTATAATTTTATTGCGGCAGATCGAATCGGACGGCGTCGTTGCATCCGCCCCTACGGGTGTCAATCCACTCCCGGGGCGAAAGTCGAGGTAGGACGAGCAGAACGTAACGACATGGGTGAAGAGGAGTAACGCGCAGGAAGAGAGAAACGGATGGGAGAGAGAACGGATGGAAGTGAGGGCGGGGGGGATAGTCGGTATCTGACGAGATAAGGGCGCAATCTCTGCCCCCTTCCCTTTCCCATGTTTCTCTCTCTCTCTCTCTCTCTCTCTCTCTTCCTTGATCTTCACTCTCTACATCTCTTTGGAGCGAAGGGTGGAAGAACTTCCCGTAGAAGGGGTTGAGAGCGAGATAGCGCAAAGCGAGGGAGGCAGGAATGAGGAGCGAGCAAGAGAGAGAAACAGAGAATGAGAGAGAGAGAGAGAGAGAGAGAGTGACAAAGAGGGAGAGAATGGTTGCCAGGCAACGATGAGCAGGGCGACCAGCAGTATAGATCGCTATCCGGCCACCTCCTCAGGGGCGGGTTGTGTGGGTGGAGGAGGCAAAACCCCCTCAGCAAGATGGCTTTATTACCCTCCGTCGAGGACTCGCCGATGTCGCTGCAGTAACTTGGTCCTCGCTTTAGGAAATGACGCCGGCGTTAGTCCTCCTTGTATACATACACACACACACACACACACATGTACGTTCACCATCGCATCGATACGGTATTATATGTTGTATCCGTTAACTTGAAATCTTTCGTTAAATCCACACGAAAACGCAATTTTTTTAATCTGATGGTTGTATCGGGTAATGTCTAATTAATTGGAAATAATCGCGTTTTGATGTGTATTAAATATTTTATCTTCAGATCAAAAATATTGATGGTATGTATTTTAAATTAGTTTTTTAAATACATATATATATATATACTTGACGCAGAATATATAACATTCTAATACGAATCTTGAATTTAATTTTGGAATAAAGGGATTGCAATAATACATAGATATCGCAATCATTGAAGTAACATTACATAATCATGTAATACATTGATTAACTAATATAACTTCAAATTCAAAGAGACAGAATATTTTCCGTATTTATTTTATAATGTATTACATATTTCGTCGCGGCAACAAAGTATAATGAAGCGATCACATGCGTTGTTGACATTCCTCATGTTTTTGTTTACACGGTGATGTAAATCTCAACTAGGAATCGAGACGCGGTAGGGGATAGAAATTATGTGGCTTTGTTTTATCGTTGTCTTTACGGATTAGTTTTTAAATATATATATATATATATATATATATATATATATATATATATATGTATTTTGCATTGCGCGTTGAATTTTTCATCGATTTAAAATAGTTCGTTCTCTTGAATCGAGAGCATGGAATAATACACAAATCATGTATCGGAGTAGAATTATTATATAAAAAATTCAATTTGCAAAATAATGATAGAGATATACAGTAGTAATACAACAGTATTTTGTATTATATATCTTCTTATAAATTTCTATATAATTAATATAAAAATTAATCAAAAAAATTATATTAAAATTGAAAGAAATTAATATAAATATTTAACCTTAGGATACCATAATCGTATGCAAATCTATTTATTGTTTTTTGAAATTTGAAATTTTTACTTTGACAAGATGGTTTATCGCAGACTTTTTATATCCGACTCGCAAATATCTTATCGACTACGGATTCTCATTTCTAGTAATAAATTACAATGGTGCGCGTCTATTGTATTTTCTCTCACTCCAGCAAATCATGAATTTCATAGTAAACATTCGTGAAATTTTGCTCGTCGCGGAATCTGCTTGTCTTGTCGTCGTTATTATAACAAGTGGAAACGGTTTCGGTGCCGGGAGGCGGTTACAACTTTAATAAGTCCGCTCGACTTTGTAGCGGCGATGCATCCAGCCGAGTCGAGTCGCATCGCATCTCGGCGCCCGGGCACCGCGACGCTTCCTCACGACGACGAATTCCGCCAAGGCGCGGCACCAACTCTGTCGGCGGCGCAACACCGGAGATGGAACCCCAGACGTAATTTCCGGTTTCGACGCGGCACCCGCGCGTTAGCCGAACCAAAAGACGATCGCTCAGCGAACGAGATAGCCCGCGATAACTCGCTCCCTCGCGGTTTTCTCCCTCTCTCTCTCTCTCTCTCTCTCTCTCTCTCTCTCTTTCTCTTTCGTTGACTTTTCCTCTTTTCTCTTCCCATATCCAAGAGTTGTCTCTTTGTTTCTTCTTGCATTCCCGTAAGCAGAAAAACATTTCGTCTCTCTTCGTCGTCATAGATTGACGAAATTATGCGAAATAAATTTTACTCTCTCAAGTATCTCTCAAGATACTGCCTGATGCTCGAATTTAAGGGATATCTGGGAAAAATCGAGATGCGATAAAAGTACTTTAAAATTGAAAAAACAGCGGTGCGTGCCAAATATAGTGGATATTTCTCTGGATTTCGCGATAACACTTGGCAGAAGATAAGTTTGCGTTGACAAAAGATTTACATTCTATAGAGAGATCACGATAGTTGTCAGAATGATCCTAAGAAATAGCGCGCAGGAGCCAATTTCATTTGAGATATTTCTCTCGGGAAAGCCTAAATGGCTTCGTCGTAAATACGATTTTTACTGCTCGACATTCTTCGAACGGTATGTATGTTTGCCGCCAACATCGCATCATGAATAATAAGCGAAAGCATCGCATATGATATACGACAACGAATATTCTTCTCGCTTATTTATCACTATCATTTATTATGTGTACACGTGGCTTCGGTGAAGATTTAAATTATTATTTAACGAAAATATATTTAATTTTAACGAAATATATTTTTTTTTTTAACATAAAAGAGTAATTGTTTCTCGTAGTTTTTTGAATGTCCTAAAAATAACATATTTCACTTTGTTACAAAACTTCTCCAACATATCACGTAATTATAACGTGATAAAATTTTTGTACATAATCTGTTTTAAAAAAATTTTGAATTATTCTTCAGAGATTCGTAATCAGCGACCCAAAAAATGTATAAATATTGCACAAATACTGCTATCATACTTTCGCGTATTACGAGATTCTATCAATTAATTTCCTCGATATATCATCTTGCGTAAAATTTTCATTTCAGCGCGTTTTTCTTTTGACGTTTCGCGTAATGACAAAAGATTTCGCCAGATAGAGAGCTCGTAAAAACGGGCAGCGCCTTCGGAGAGGTGTAAGTGCATATAGGCGAATTCGTTCGTAAAACGCTGTTCAAATTTTAAAGGCCAGTTAAATTTAAAGCGAGTTAAGTCCGAGCATTATAACGGCGCGTGCCAAGTAGAAGGGAAGAACATTCGGGGGGTGGTTGAAGCGGGGGATGATGGATGTTTAAATTTCGCATGTAACCCCTTCGTCGTCGAATGATTGGAGATTGGAGAGGGAGGGAGAGAGATGCAAGCCCGAAAACGATCGTCAAATCGGTAGGCGGAGTGGGAAAGTACGATTTTGTCGAGCTTTTTTTTTTCTCGACAAATTTTCGACACCGCTCGTGAGAAAGCGTGACTCTATTGACGATAAAAACACTGTCAATTCGCTCGTGGCGATCACGTTCTTTCTCTCTTTCATTCTACATCATATCTTATTACGCAGGCGTTATTGTGAATCTTATTTTCGAAAATCGAGCATCTCTTTAAGATGTTGAGTCGAGTTACTAAATTTTTACTCTCTCATACATTCCTTAAATTTCCTCATATGAGAATATTATAATTCCCGTAGTACAAGTAATCCGCAATGAAGTAGGTGACCGCTCTTTTTTTTTTTTTTAATATCGCGCTACAGAGAAAATGTCCATGTCGTTCGCCAAAAGTACTCGCCTGTCATCGCGGTTCATTGTCTCGCGTACGTGAGCGAATTCAGCCGGCGACAGAATTTCTCATGGGTATCGAGTACATATACGATATTACGGTTGTCGCTGTCATAGCCGATTGGACCATTGAAATGGTAAAGAGGGGGCTTCGCAGACAAGCATCCCGCAGCTTCGGACAGGCACGCCCGCCGCTACAACGGAAGTAAGCTCCCGCGACACGTCCTGCATGTGTGTCGCGCATCTATTTTTTTGTCATCCTCCCGTGACAATGCGACGTTTCTCCTTCGAATATTCCGCAGAATACGCACTTCTATAAGAAGCATTGTGTCCTTTTTGCTTTAGCAAATGAAGGATTCGTCGCGATATGATTAAGCTTAAAGCTGGGGGGAATTAAATTTTCGTTTAATAATTTTCTCAAAAGTGCGAAAACATTTCTGCTTTTCACAATATAATCGTTCATCGGACGGTCGTTCTCGTCTAGATTTTGACCACGACGTGTGAATATGCAATTGATATTAAAGATTGTATGCTAAATCGGTTTTTCGAAATGGGGGTAAAAGATCGTTATCGACGCTGAAAATCGCCTTGCAATTTTTGAGCGATTATCGTGGCACCGCCCTTTTCTCTATCCCTCTTTTCGCGACATATTGTCGTTATAAAATGACTCGTATACTTGGAATATTTCACACGCGCTACAATCCCCCGTCCGGTCGCTCCCCTGTCAAATTTTTAAACTCCAAAAGGGTTGTCGCGCCCGGTTTCAGTTACTTATTTATTAACCCATCAATTTGTTAGAGTTATTGTGCGGCCGTCACGTTTTTCTTCGTACTTTCCTCTACCTATGCGTGCGTGTTCGATATTCGAAATTTACTGCGAAATTTTTTTTCCGTATTAGATAATTTAATTTAGCAACCTATGCTAGAATAAAGCTGCCAAAATATAAAATTTGCTTTAAAGTTACGTTTTTTATCTATGTATATGTACACATAAAATTAAATTTCTCCGGTCTTGAAATATTTTATTTAATTAATTTTAAAGCGACAATGAATCTCTCTCCATCATATCGGGTTATCATTATTTTCAGCGTCGATTTCGAGGAGGGGATTAGTAGTCGATTTTGTCTCCATCGATCGTATAGCATACGCGCACGTATGCCAGAACGATCGACGGGTCTTTAGTTCATTATCTACTTAATGGAGCGAAAATGAAGTCGATGCTCACTTCCCATGTCGGTGAACAAAAAGGAACACTTTCGTCACCGCATAGAGGGTATCGTATCGCGCTCGTGTACTGAATACCATAAACTGCTGTTATGTGCGAATAGAGAACGCGTGCGAGTCCGCGATGACGACTGATGAATGACGATCGTCGATTAATCGCCATGGTCGTGCCAACCGAACTGTGAGTAAAGTGCCGGCAAACAGCAGTCACGGCACTCGCAGCTCTTATTGTGCGAGAGCAGAGGACGCTTTCACGGAGATTTTCCGGCCCCGATTGTGAGCGTGAATAAATTCCTCGCGGCACGTGTGAGCGCGCATTTAATTAAGACCGAAAAAAGATAGACATGTATGTCTCTCATCCTCCTTCTCCCTCTTCTTCGAAATATATGCGTATATGAAATATACAGTGTCAAAATGTTCCACTTTCGTAAGCGAATTCAAAGCAAAGGAAAGACTACACGTATAAAAAGTTTAAGAAAATTTATTTGGAAATAAAATATAATAGTTTTAGGCGCGATAACAAATTAAAATTATCTGCAATGGAATTTATGACTCGAGTGCAGCAAACGGCGAGATGATATGTACAAGGTAGGCCCAAGCGTATGTTTATTAGAAATTTTTTGTTTAGGATTAAATCTTCTATAAAATCTCAAAGTTTAATTGAAACGTTTCGGCTCACTCTGTATAGACTTATTTACAAGAAGTTTTGTAGTTTCAAAATACATAATAAGACTAGATCGAAATATAATAACAAAATAAAACAAACATCATTTGATGTATAATACGAGATGGTAAATAGAAGGAAAGAAGGGAATCTTGAAAAAGTAAACAAATATGGGTTTATATGTATATATTGTTGTTATCGTATATATTGTTGTTACCTTCCATCAGTTATATTTGTTGTTGTATATGAAAAACTGTAGATAAGAACGCGTTACATTGCGCAGGAGTAAACTCTAAGGGGGAGAATAGACTACACGTCGAATTATATTATTAATTATATTATACAAATTCCGCACGCGCGGAGGGATAACTTTCCCCGCTGGGTGCGGTGAGTGTGTTTGTTTTATGTCGCTGGATCAAATGGGATTTACGGAATTCAGGTACTGTTCCCGGTGCTATTAGCGGGTCGACTCGATACTCTGTTCCCAGGGTATATTTTTTTTCTATGCCCGTTAATGCGCCTAATAATGTTCTCTTAAGCGCGCGCACGTGTTAGAAATATGATTATCGATGATTCGAGGTCGCGGTGCGAGCAAATCTTTCTCCATCCGTCGACGCATCTGTCTCCTGCCGGAAATTAATAATTTCATCGACGATTTCAGAGATCGCACGCATCTGTAATGCAATTTGCGAGCGCGCTCTTGTGAAATCAAGACTGTCGGTTAATTATTTCTTACTCCCCTCTTTTGACGGAAGCGCCTTTATTCATTACAATAATAAATGCATGACTACAACCTGCCATTAAGGACGCGACGACCGGTAACTGGTTCAATCAGCTGGCCGTTGTCGGCTTTTCGGCAATCGACTCGACGGACGGATCGCGAATTTAATCGCCAACAACAAGTTATAGGTCCGGTCAATATCGAGCGAGACCTGCAAGCAGGTGAGATGCGTGCCGTCTCTTGAATATCGAATAAACTTGCGCACGTATATATGTGTGAGACTACAGGTGCATTTACGAGAATCAATCTAAATTTTTGTTGCAAGAAATTCCCGACATTCATTTCTCTTTCGTTCCAAAAGTTTGTAAAAGAAAATTATTTGTGTTTACTCTTAAACAAATAAATTAATAGGTGATTTAAAATTTCAAATAAAAAAAAAAAAAAAAAATAAAAAATGCCTCAGAAAAAAAATGATTTATTTACAAAAATTTCGCGTAAATATCTTAGATATTATTTTCTCTGCATTGGTCATGCGTCTTGTCCGATTTTTTTTTTTTTTTTCCTTCTCTCTTTATGCCGGAAACAGATGGGTGCGCGAGTCCGAGATCATTAGGAAGAGATTAGAGAGGTCTCTCTGCAGACAGAGAGAGAGAGAGAGAGAGAGAGCCAATTAAAATTTTCGTGCCGACCGACCGACTCTCGATTCGATACCGGTGTACACATACGTATCGTATGCGTGTGTAAGTACGTTAGCGTAATTACAGGATTGCCGCGAGGACGACACCGTCGATCACGGTACGATAGTATCGATATGTCGTTAGTCGGAGGAGTTACGATTTCTCGTTCTACCCTCGATACTTCGAAGCGGAAACGCTCGACTTTTATCCCCTTCGGAGACACTTTGCGTCCTTTGACGCGTATCTATCGCTGCGACGGAATGAAAATTAATACGAAATGCACGATTGCAAGGAAGATAATGGTCACCTGTTTTTTTTTTTTTTCTCTCCCCTGTTATTACCTCGTGTACCTTATTAATAAAAGAGCTATTCAAAACATTAATTTCAGTCTTAAAGAGAAACTTTGTGTAAGAGCCTCTGTCTCGATCGACTTAATTAGAGCATTATATTGGCGATATAAAAAGGAACAAGCGATTTTTGCTATTTGAGGGCACGTCCGTGGGGAGAGGGGGAGAACCCACTTGTGAACTACGACGAACGCTTAAAGGGACGCTTAAGTCGAGGGTCGCGCAGTGCGGGATGCTGGTTATTTAATCTTTAATCCCAACACACTCGAGGGTGACTTCGTCATCGATACCCCAGATTTGCGTGGCGTCAGTGCCCACCCTATGAAATCATTTTGGGGGTTGTTCCGACGCGCGCGGTGTCGTCCCTGATCGATTCGTCAAGCGCGAAGCCCTCGTTTCATCTTGCTCCCAGTACAGTTATCTCGATATCATTTTGTCTAAAATTTATTTATTATAAAGAAGAAATATATTCCGCCCGCGAAACTTTACGTCAATCAAATTTAATGCGATAAATATATTTTCTACAATATTTAGATCTTTGCATATTTATCTATTTTAATTTCCACGCGCAGTCATCGAGAGTCATTAGTCTTACTGATTTTCACGCGATTTAAATAATTCAATTAAGTCTAGAGTTCATACTTCGTGACAGATTTAAAGAAATCTAACATTTCCGTCGATCAATTAAAATAATGATCGTTCCATTGATTGATCCGATCCAGTTTCTCACTGATTCGAACGGCGAGTTTCACGTCTCGATAATTCTCGATGTCCACCGCATGACTTAATCTCTCATGGCCAGCGCGGCTAGTCGCTATAATTACGATAGAAACGAATCTGCATATTCCGACGACCGGCCTTCGTGGGCGGGGAGGAGGGGAAGAGAGCGATATCAATGTTGCGAGATGAAGAAGCCAAATAACAGCTTGCACCGTGCGGTTCCGCCAAGATTGTTATTAAAGCTTGAGTTGCGACTCGCGCGAATGACGCCGAGATTTACGAGAGTACACTCTCTTCCTGTGCGTTCGGAAATTTACATTCGCGCTTGAGATCGTACACTTAATGTGTGTGTGTGTGTGTGTGTGTGTGTGTGTGTGTAAGCCGTCGCCGAATCCCCCGCCGCGATCGGCGCGCGCGTTTCGCGGTCGGTCGTCTCGAGTGTAAGACCGAATATACGCGGCTCGTTAGGTATTCCGATAAGAGAAATCGCGCGATTATGCGAATCCGTTAATTAGAGGCCGCGCGCCTAACGACTGGCGTGGGTTTATTTGAGGAACGAGATTGCAATCGCGCGCGAGATGCACGAGCTATGAAAACATCGGTGGAAATGCAGAATCCTGTTTTTACGATCATTATAATTTTGAAAGCGCGATATTCTCACGTGCAAGGAACTTTTCACCGATGAGCGCGCTAATCCTTTCGTTACGTTAATTGGAATGACGTAACGCCGCGTGATGCGGCGTACGTGAGAAAACGAAAGTGTGCAGTGGGTTCTTTCTCCTCGTGTTTCGTTCGTTGTATGCGAACTATTTATTTTCAATTTTTCGTGAATTATGTATGCGCCTCTATTCTTAAAAGAATTAGTTTAACAGAGTGTATTTTATTTTGCATCTCGTCTAAATTATAATCACGCTACGACTTTTGCTTAACAATAAATGTAGATATTTTATTTTTATTCGCCACAAGAGTCAAACCAATTTTTGCATAATTATATCGAGTTTCCTCGAATCATCGGGATTATTCTATAGCGTCGGCGTGAGAATCTCGTGATTTTAAGGGCACGACGCCACGCCGCCGCGATCAATACGCTTACAGGATAATAAGTATAATCGGATGTCTGATGGCTCGCGTAACGAAAGACGGGTAACATATTGTTTTGTTAGGGATCCCGTGTCAAGAGAGAGAGAGAGAGAGAGAGAGAGGAGTCTCTATACACTAGGGTGGGTTCGGTCCCGTTTCTCCACCGGCTTTTCGCGGGACCCCCCATGGGAACATTTCACACCGGTAACCACCGCAAACCCCCTCGCCCCCGCCCAACCCCTCCCCCGTACGACGGTAGTCACCCTTCGTAGTTTTGGTTACGCAAAGTCGATTTAGTCGGGGATGGTTTGCTCGCTGATTTATAACGTATGGAGAGCCGTGCTGTGCAAAGTCACCTCTATATCCTTTTTGCTCGCTATCGTTTTCGCGAGAAGGAGATCGCGCGTCAATAGAGGAGGCTGCATTTGTCGATATAACAACCACTCGGCATGGAAATGACATCACTAGCTTGAGGGAATGTGATTGTTTTTTTTTTATTTTTTTTTTTTTTTGGAACACACGCACAAGACAGCGTCTAAAGTCGCGAGATGGACTAATCGCGTAGGCCGGTTCGACGACCTCGTCATCACGTATCAAGATATTACGACGAGTATAAAACTACGCCCGACGACACGGTTTACGCAACGCACTCTCGACGCATTAATAAACGTCCCCGGTTAGAATAATACACGCGGCCAGGCAGATTTATCTCGGACTTGTGCGATTTTAACATTCGCCAATCGGACGCGAAACTTTTAATGGAAACCTCGCGCACGCAATTCTCCGAGAGAGCTCTCGTTGCCGCGAGGAGCTGTCGCATAAATCCTCCTCCGCGCGGAAACTAATCCTTTCTACCGATAGGGTAACACCTATTTACCTACCTACCTACCTACCTACCTACCTACCTACCACCACTGCTAGCTACATATGTTTGCCGCGGTTGAGAGTGTTGTCGGTGCGTTTATTAATTAGAGGTTTGCGCGGCGAAGAAGATGGGAGAGGAGTCTCGACCGTCTCTCTCTCTCTCTCTCTCTCTCTCTCTCTCCCTCTCTCTCTCTCTCTTTCTCTCTCCTTTGCCCTTCACTTGCACGAGGCACGGCATGTCGTTCTTCGAGATGAAGATACTAGAGGTAGGCGGACTCGATCGTACATAAATCGTTGGTCTAGCGAGCGGGACGCTAGGTGAACGCACTGTGTGCACGCACGCATGTATGCGCCGCGGTCGCATTGTTAAACATTGCGCCTACGATGAGATGTATCTGCCCGCCGGCGCTTTCCACCCTCGCCCGACGCGACGTTATGCGCTCGCACGACTACCTTCGCGATTGCCGGCCGCCTGATTTTCTTCCGAATCGAGAAAGAGGGAAAGAGGATGAGGGGATATGCCTCGAGATCGCGCCAATATTATAATCCTAAATACATATGGCGAGTTTATATAGGGATTCCTCCGGGATCTTACGCGTTTCAACGCAATTTATTTATGGCAAAGACAATTTCGTTTACAAGTGAAATTAGTTTGAAAAATATTTATTAATTCTCACAAGATGCATTTTGACATTTGGTACATGTTAAATATAGACTGTATCTATGTATTCGATTTCTCTGCAAGATTCCTAGAGAACACGTCACGAATTAATAAATGCATACATACATATATTTAGAAAATTATATACATATACAACACATATTTATAAAAATATTTTCAAAGTGGATGAAACATCCTGTGTATATATATGTGTATAATATACTTAATCGGAATCCCTTACGTGGTGTCTCACAAAGTGGATCGCCGTAGACGCGTCAAGTTCCACAGCGTCACCGGTTTATGGTAGGTTTTAGATTTTGGCGTCCTTTTCTCCCCAAATTATCCCACAGAGATCGGCACGTGCCGATCGCACCCCACTGTCAGCGGCGTGCATAAAAGTCCGGGGGTTGTCACGAGATCCCCGCCTACCTCCCCTTCGGCTTCGGATTCACGGGATGAATTGACGCCAAGTCATCGGCGTCAACGGGGAATCGACCTTCTCGAGTATTTGCTTAGGGCGCAACGTTTGTTTCTTTAGGATCAATGGCGATTTGTTCTCTTTCTCTATCGATAGTCGCTTCGCAGCTACCGAGGATCGCGTCTGTTTGGAAATCTTTCGTCGCCGCTAATAAAGTCAAATATAGGTCCATATAGAGCATTTGTGTACACTCGAAACAAATATAATGAATTAATATAAATTAATTTTACGCAATAAATTATACGAGAAATCCTTGATCGTGATTTTGTAGACTCTTGAGTCTTCGAATGCTAGATTTGATATGACGATATCGTTATCATTTATTAGTTACAATCAGTTTTTATAATTAAAACAAATATTTCATGTGTACATTATACATAAATATCAATTTTATTTTAAAAATATTTGTTTTCCCTTAATTATGATGTACAAGTAGTATTTTTTTACAAGACAAAAATATGAAAAAAATCAAATATACATATAAAATTAAATCCATTATAAAATTTTTTTTCTACGGCATGTATGTATAAGAGAAATTTTGTTGTGCGATTGTAAGTCAACATTGGCTCAAGATTAGTGGCTTAGGATATACACTTGGAATATCGGTAAACCGTACAGTTTTAAACTGTACGGCCTGTGCATAATGGGTGTCTCGGCGCGAAACGATCAAGTTTCTCACGAAGCCGCTGCGCTTTCTAGCGTAATTCCGCAATTTAAAGCGGCCAAGTTTGTCCCCGCATTTCGGACGCGACGGCAGTGCGCGAAGTGTTCCCATATCAGGCATGCAAAGCTTGATGTATCGACGCTTTATGACGATGCCGAAGGGCGAGCCGAACACAGACCGCCCAGCCCTCGAAGGGCGAGCGTCGTCTCTCGGCGCCTGCGAAGTCACCCTAATGGCCGGATTAGTTTCTGATAGCGGCGGGTAGGCCGACTGAGAAGCCACGTTACGCGGGGGAGGTTACTGCATTCATGACAGATTTACCCTTCCCGCTTTTCTCTCACACTTGCTGGCACGTTATTACTATTCATTTCTGTCCTTTATTGTTCCTGAGATACGACAAGTTAATTATTAATTGTTATTAAAATATATAAAAAGAAATATATTTTTTATCTGGCTATTTTTTATAAACAATTTTTTTCAGTAACTTAAATTATTTTATTAAATAAAATATTTTTATATTTTATATGTTAATAATCACTGTCGAAATATAAATTTAAAGATAATACAAAGTCACTGAAGCTTAAAAAAGTGCAAATATGTTAATAATTTTTCAGATTTTAAAATCAATTTACTCGAACAAAAAAGAAAATTATTTTTACGTACAAGTATTATCTGTTCAATTATATCATGAGTTATAGAAAACTTTATACGACTCTGTGCTATTAATTCTGTAGCAATTAGAGGTTCCATACGAATTAAAAGCACGGGATTATTCGCTTCTCGATTCTCCGAATTCTATTCCATGGGTTCGCCTTTAGTTCCTCGAGCCTTCCGTTCGGTTCTTGGACTAATAGTTCCAGACGTTGACCGCGTCGAGTCGATATCTCAATATCTCCGGATGGAGTTCGAGAAAGGCGCGCGGAGCGATAGAACACTGGAGTCCGGGGCTCTTCGACACGTATCTCAAGCCAAGATCTTGTGCTGCTCTCCGTTTAAGAGAGCCCGGGGTCTCCGCGTTCGTCAAGTTACCGGACGGCCCGGAATGGAATCATCGATCGAGCCGGGCGAACCTTTCAATCATGCGACACCTATCAACCGCGGGTCTCGCGGTGCTCCAAATGAGACTCTGCGCCCCGGGCACGGGCCACGAACGAAAAAGTGCTCGCGATACTATCAGTGATTCATGAGAAACATTCGGATATTTAATATATTCGGATCGTCCCGCGACTCGGAGTCGGTCTCCATCGCGGTGAAACGATGCCGGTGATCTACATCTCGTCCGGCTAGATAAACCATAGGATTTAAAATCCCACGTGCCGAGGCTTATAATTACGGTGACATGCAAGTGGTCATGAAAATTATTTTAATTACATGTCTAAGGTTTCATTTCCTTTTTCGCGAGCGTTAGATTTTATCCCGAGCATGTGTCTCTTTCATTGATGAGCACTTAAAACAAATATTTTATATGAAGAAATCAATGATTATTTTTTTTTTTTTTATGTGTGTATTGAATTTTAATAAAAACGTCAAAATTTCACAAAATAATTTTCAAAATATGGGCAATTGCAGCGAAAATACTGTGCAAACATTTTCGTAGACCATAATTTCTTGTCTCTAATTAAAATCTGCGGAGTAATATACGGTGTGATGTTAAAAGGTGTCGTAGGACGGGATGCAGTGCGGGAATGACAAGATGACGGTGACAGTAATGATAATTTCGAGTCTCGAGGCGAGAGACTCTCCGGCTTGCCTCCACCGGGTGGAGCGTGTTTCGTGAGCGTGAAAAAGATCGCGTCGTGTCACGCGACGTGTTCGCCATTCTCATTGGCTCGACATTCCTACCGAAGATCGTGAACGCCCTCGCGCACGCACGCGAAAACGTTCTTACGTGACCGGTGACAATATTCCCAGCCACCATTTTCATTCTTCATGCCCCCCCCCCCTCCTTTTTTCTACTCGTTTTACATCGCCATTTTGCCGACTCGCGTTGTCGGGGACCAGACGTCCAATAAACTACCTTATAAATGTCCCGCTTATCTCGCGAGCGAAGAGTTTCGTATAAAATTTCAGTTTTATTTACATAAAAATATTTTTATATTAAATAAAAAGATCGAGAAGATGCCTTAATGTGTTTATCTTGGATAAATAGAGATTATTTTTCATACACACATATTTATCATCGGAATATAGATATTCGCGAAAATTGTGCCGAGCCAGAGCGAAAGAATTTCGTCGACCGATATTATATTCCTTTCCTTTACAGAAAGCCGCCTTTTTCGATCCGCAATTATCCGCCTTGGAAAGGGGCATTTATAAATTTCGCGGGCACAATCGCCTCGCGCGATCTTAGCGCGTGAGCGCGGGGTAGGAGGAGGAGGGGAGGGGAGGGGGAGGGGGATGGATAGTATGCAAAACGCGAGCGGCAGATATCGGCTTAAGCATAAATTCCTCAAGCGTTGTGACACACGTTCGCCGCAGCATAATCTCTAACTAACGGCGCACGGAACGGCGGGGATGGAAGAGGGTAAGCGGGGGAGGAGGGAATGGAGAATGGGCGAGAGACGGGTTGAATCTGCGCAAACCGCGCGCAATATCGTCTCAGATTTATGGCCCGGTGAAGATAGGCCGACGCGATACTCGTCACACGATGAATCCGGCAACGACGTTCATCGGCTGTGTGCGCGCGTGCATCTCGATCCTAATTGCCGAAATTGGGCTCGCGTCCGCGGTTATCGGCCGTCCGTATCGGGCGAAGCTATGAACTGTTTATCGTTTAACGTTGTTATGTTATATTCAAGCATACTCGAGCATAACGGACGCCTTGAGCGCGAGTCTCAATAGCGTTTCGTAAAACAAAATCTTGACAATATTACGGAAATTATCTCATTTTTATTCTTTAGATAAACTCTCTTAAAAGAAATCAAAATCTTGAAAGAATTAGATAATAATGGATGTTTCAATATACTATTTTAAAATGCCTTAAATTTTACATTATAATATTATATATGAGATCAATAAGTAGAAAAAGATTTTAAAATCACATTCTGTAAATGTATCTATATATAATTATTACTGATTTTTTAATTCAATCTTGTTGCTATAATTAAAGATCTAAGAGGAGGAGCAAAATATGAACATTTTTATTGAAAACCTATAGTCTATTAACATAAAAAAAAAAATTTGCTAATTTTTAATGAAATTTTGTGATACTTCCACGTATTCAGTTTAAGAGAAAATGAAACTAATTTTTGTGCACTGTCAAGCTTTTTGTTCAGCATCCGAGTACTTCTGCGTCTTTAGACAACATTAAGAAACATTAAGAAATCTTTGGTAAGGATGAAAATAAGAATTTTGAACGTTATAATGCACCGCAACAGACGTTAACGTACGCAGTAACGTAAAGCGTATGTAAATTTCCTCGCGGAGTATAACGAAATGGGAGCACCCGTGCAGCCGCTGTCTTCCGGGGTGGCTTATTACGTCAGTTACTCGTTAACGCGCGGCTTACGTGCCGCCGTGCATTGTGCCGGCCGTGTGTGGGGTCGATAATACAAAGCCGAAGAACGCCCGGAGAGGACTCTCGACGCGAGAGCGCGCATTGTCAGGCACGCGCTGCCACTACAGACGCCGCATGGCACTTCCCTCGAGTGCGCCGCATATGCTGCGAATCAGTTGCGAAACCTATCCGGCCGATTGTCCGAACGATGTAATTCGCGGACGAGGCGGAATTTCTTCCGTTGCGAGAGCTGTCTGCGAGTCGCATCTCCGGCGAGAGAGAGAGAGAGAGAGAGAGAGAGAGAGTGATCGGACGTGAAAAAACCGCGAATCGCTGATAATACATGCTTGCGAAACACTTGAGAATTTTTTTGGGAGATATTTTCAAAGCACAAGATTCCGCGAAATATCTCTCTTAAATGGAATCTTCATATATTATTATATCTTACATTTAATCCATTAATTAGCGATACACATTTGCGACGCGTTTATGAATATTATATATTTATTACTATTATTTATCTTGTCGTTCTCGAGGATTTTGAAAAACTTTGGAGCTTATGCGTCAGCTACAGTGTAAAATTTAACATGTTCAAACTCTGATTCTATTCTATTGTCCAGCTTGCAAATCTGTTTCTTCTAGTTGCGCGACGCGAAAACAATAGAGACGTCCGGTTCAGCGTTTATTGGCCGAAGCGGGTGGGTGAAGGACTTTTAAGGGGTTTAAAATGGAGAGAGAAAGAGAGAGACAGAAAGCACTCTCTGCGGTGGTCCTCTTCCTTCCGTTTCCCCGGCAATCCTCTTCGACGAGGAGGATGGGGAGTTTTACTCGTGTGAGTTGAAACAATAAGGTTCATCTACCAACGCGCAACTCTCCGGCACTCGAGTCATCCCTCAAGTGCGCTTTGTGGGGGCACGCGCCCCTGTCACACACGACGATGATTGCGGTAGGTAGGTACGGAAAAGAGAGGACCGTCAAGTACGGGCTTGCACTTCCACTTTCAACGTGGAAATATGCAATGCCGGGTCGAGTTGAAGTTTCGGTTCAAGTGCTACCTATGTAACGACGGGGATACGCTCGTTAATCCGTCTGGACCTCCGTCCTCGCCCCGTGAATTTCGCGCGCGGCGAGTTGCCTCCCGCGTAAGCATGAAGCATTTCAATTTCTCACGGATAATTTGTAAAAATCTCGACGACATAAGATCTCTCGAAGATTTCTAGAATTAGATTCGACATTTCTCGTTGACATTCTCTGGAGTTTTCCTTCGAGACGCGCACGTCTGTTTCAATTTTTAAAATAATCTTTAATTGTCGTTGATTGAAATTTTATCGCGTAAAATAATATTTTTTTCATATATAATATTAATTTTAATTTGCCCCGTAAAAATATTATAACGTTTCTAAATTAAGGATACACATATATACATATACATATTTGCATGTAATTTCTTTGTCAATTACGGGAATACGGTGAAACGTTGGATTTACAGATTAACGAGATACAAATCCCGTTCTCTACTTTTCCGTAATCTCACGCCTGAACTCTACTCCGCCGAAAATCGGGGCCGGGTGTTCACCGCAATTTTCGTTGGTCCGTTGTCTCTCGCGTCGTAACGACATCCACGTTGACAAAGGAAGCGGCGATTTGGCGAAAGGGAGGAGGGCGCGCGGGGCGGAGAGTGTCAAAGTGGATAGGGTCGAAAACCCCTGAGTAATCTCGTTAATTTGCGTGCCGGCGAATTCGCTCGTCGCCAGAGGAACGCTAGGCAGGCTAGGAGCGGTATTCTTGCCGGGGATCCTGCCAGAGGGTCGGAAAAGCTGGGGCGGGGATGCGGCTGTATAGAGGGACGATAACGGAGGACCCCGGTTGTCTGATGGCAAGATGGCGCCCCACGATAGTGACGTCACGGCTCGGTCGTGGCGGGGGCGGCGATCAGGAGGGTGACTAGAGAAAGACAGAGAGAGAGAGAGAGAGAGAGAGAGAGAGAGAGAGAGAGAGAGAGACTAAAAGGGAGGTGAGGAAGACGAGAAGGAACGTTAAGAGACGGAAGGAAAGAGATAGATAGAGCGCGCAGGCGGCAAGAGGGGAAAAGTCAGATGGAAACGCGAAAGATGGAAGGGAGAGCGACAAAGCATCGATGAAGAGAGAAGCAGAAAGAGATGAACGGAGGGAGCGGAAAGACGGAGGCTGAAGAGCCTGCGACAGAGGAGAGAGTAGCAAGGGATGTTCAGTTTGAGGGAGAAGGAAGAGAACGGAGAGAATTCGCGAAGGGAGGAACGGATGAAGGCGCGAGAAGGACGGGGGCTAACTAGGGCGGAAAGGGCGATGAGAGAAAGAGAGAGAGAGAGATGAAGGGGGTTGGAAATGAGAGGAAAAGAGAGAGAGAGAGGCAGAGAGGGAGAAGAGTATAATATTGATCGCATCTTCGTGTGGCTGCAGACAGCATCTACCCTCTGTGTTGATGGGGTTGTTACTTTCGAGGATTTAAGTTTGATTCGCCGTGGTGCCTCTCCGCGAAGATCATAGGCGTGACTGCTCACATACCAATATGGCTTCGCATTGCTTACAATTAAATGAATATCTTGGATATCATTTCCAATTATACATGTATATGCATATATAATGTTTATTAATAATAATAATATAATAATATAATAATTTGTTATTTATATAATAGTATTTTAGTATATACTTTTATATATACCAGAAAGTTTAAATAACTAAACAATATACAAAGTATATTTCCTTTTTGATCGCTTTCTCGAATTGGCACTTCTATTGGGAATCTACGTGATTTAGATATATATGCGCAACGTGTGTCCGATAATTGGTAGTCGACGTTAATGTGCTAACCGCGCTAATGGCTCGATAAGGTGTTTCCCCGTACGTGGAAGGAAAAAAAATATATATATACGCGCATCTGAAATTAAGTTATCCGATCGCGGGATAGTCGTTATCGCGCGGCAGCTGTTTCTCAGACACGCCCGTTTATAATTCTCGATATCGTATTTTCGATCCCGCCGTCTGTGTCAGGCCGTCGGACTTGCGGTAAAAGTGTCGTCGCTAAAATGGTGATCGTGGGGATATAGCGTAATCGGATGTATCATTTAGCGAGTCTTTCCTTACCCGCTCGCGTGACACTGCATTTGCATGTTTCGTAAAAGGAGAGAGAGAGAGAGAGAGAGAGAGAGAAAAGAATATACAACAGAATGATACGTCAGAATAATGAGACAATTTAATGACACGTTTGTATGAAAATATAAACGCGCGTTTTATGAAAATCAGCTTCGACAAGTGTATCAATATTCGTGAGAAAATCTAGCATCACACGTATCGTCTAATATGGAGGAACCTCGGATGACGTACCGTCGCGTGCTTCGTGGATGTCGAACAAGTTGAAACGAAGCAGATAAAAGCGACAGAGTAGCGCAGCAGGCGAAACCGGCCTGGCTGGTTACAAGTTTGTCGCTTGTTTTTTTTCTTTCTCTCCCTTCGTCCGCCGATTGGTAGTCTCATTAGCGATTCAGCGGATTCAATGCCACCTGAGAGCGATATGTCTAACCGGACGTATGCAAAGCTCTATCCTGTCCGTCCATCGGGCCCCGTTTCTTCGCCACCTTGACGCGAACTGACATTCCTCGGCGTGTCATCGTCTGCTACCGGCTGTGCGAGAGACACTTGTGTCGAAGCGAAAAGAGACGCTTCGCATCAGGCTCGAACAAAGAATACCTTAGTCGTGTGTGTGTGTGTGTGTGTGTGTGCTCAATTCTCTCTATCTTTCATTTCGCAAATAAACAGAGATAAGAATTTCGATCCACCAATACAGTCTAATGATTGATGATGGAGGATTTGCGTTGGAAATTTTACCAAGACCGTGTCCAAAGTTTTTATTTTCATATTACGTTATAAATGTAAATAAAAAGAGACGTGTGTTTACGTCAGAATAAAATTTTTTTTTTCACCTGTACAAAGAGTCTCTGAGATGTTGTGGAAATAAAGATAAGAATAATACACACATTTTCGCAAAGAGTTATTGTGCAATGAACTCGCACCGCGTTAAGAACAGAGGCTGCTCACGATGTCTGTCATCGTTGTACGAATCTACGTGATAGAGGCATATTATTTACATCGAATGGAGAGAGCATAGACGGGAGCGAGACGGTTTTGCGCGTACATCATCGGTTTTGGCATCGAGAGGTTGGTTCGATAGGTGCAATCTTCGCACGCATCGACATGTGTATTTAAATTAGTCGCTCCTACGGTTGGCAGAACCCGGAGGAGAATCGGGCTACATACGCTTGTACACGTATAAAGATACGAGCGCGCATACCCCCACACACACACACACACACACGCACACATATCTACGCACATACGTATGCGCGTATCGTAACATGTAGTCGGGACGCGGGGTGAGGAGGAGCAGCGTATACACAGGAGCGACGTGTAAGCTGCCCGGCCAGCTTGTATTCAAATTAACTCTCCGAGAAGCTGTTAATTAGCGGTCCTATTGCTACAGGGCCTTTCATTAGCGGGTCTCGCGCTTCGTTATCCGGGGGCGACTTTTAAATATATCTCGCGCTCACGTGGCGAACCTTTCTGAGGAGTTGAGAGGGAAGTGGTGGTCGGAAAATTTTGGCCGTCAATGATGTGTGTTTCTGAAATATTTTTTTTTTATTTCAAGCTTTATATGCACTGAGGAAAAAAAGTTGTTGATTTGACTAAATGTGTTCAACTGATTATTATTTCATTAATTGAAATATTTAAGTGAAATGATACGTCATGTTAAGTTTAATATGTCGTATTTAACTCAAATACTTAAATATTTCAATTAATGAAATAATAATCAGTTGAACACATTTAGTCAAATCAACAACTTTTTTTTCTCAGTGTGTCAAACATTGATTTAAATCAAGATGATAATCTCAAATATTTTATCCCGTATAATCAAAAGAATTTATATTTATTTATTGAGTGAAATATAAATAGAGAGAGAGAGAAAAACAGAGAGTATTATGGTACACAAAACAAGTAAACATACGTATATCTATTACATAAACAATCATCATGATTATCAGGCTATAACTCTCTCTCTCTTTTTACTTTACGAAGTTCGTGTTATAGATTTGCATATTCCTCTTACTTGCTTACATTCTGTTTTATTCTATAAAATTCTATTAAAATTTTAAACATTTACACATTTGTCTCGATAATAATGATTTTTTCGTGCGCAATCTTCACGGATATTACAATATTATACAGTGTTATAAATAAAATTCTCGCACGTGTGTGTGTGACGTGAACGGAAAGTCATCGAAAATCAGAGAAATTGTGTGCGAGCGTGGCGCGCGATGCATTCGTTAAATCCACGTTGAATCGATCCTGAAATCCATATCCCTCGATAAACTCTCTCGCCCGACGAGAGCGAAGTTCTGAGAGGCGCATTCATACAAAAGCCGCGGCGCTGTCAGTCACACGTCAGCCGGCAACAATATCCATTGTGCCAAAGTGAATCGTAATACCTTGCGGGTTATGGACGTACGTATCTGATACGATAACGCGATATCGAGATGACACCGGCCGCCGACTACCAGGCCCGGCTGGCTGCTGCCAGCGACGAGAGAGCGATAATCGCGTGCGCGCGCGCGCTCGGCACTTCTCAATGTTATCTGTCTATTCGAGGAGCGAAGTTTAGCACGTAAAAGACCGAGGACTTGTTGCTCATGTCAGCTGCCCTCGTAATAGGCATGCGATATCGATAGCGGGGATTGAGGCAGAAGGGAAAAGGAGAGGAAGGCTGTCCGCCGTGATTTTACTCTCAATCGGCTTTGATTGGGGGACGCGTTCGATCAAAACTGACAGGTAGCCTTTATTACGCGAGTCGTTCAGACAATCGTTATGATTTTAGAAATGCCGTTCGATCGGCTTTCTCGTCCAAACAACGCCAAAATCGATCGACAAATGGTGGAATAATAATTTTCTTCTCGGCAATAGTTGATGACGACTGGCTTACCGCTCTGAAATTCGATCGACTTATTGCAAGTTCCCCCACGTGTTTCGCGACGTCGAAATTACTATTAGGCACGAAGCCACACATGACTGCAACTCGTTGGTTCGCGTGCATCTCATCCAACATTTTTCACAAACACAGGGGGGGAAGGGGGAGCGGGATAAATTTTAAATTACAAGACTCTTGAACTCAAACACGAACTCTCGCGTACGTCCCGCTTGGAAAACAACGACGATGTAAAATATGAATCTCATTCTCGTTATTTCTAATCCGCGATATCATGCAGTATTGAAATGTATATATATATATATATATATATATATATATATATATATATATATCAAAAATTATTTTTGAAACGTAGCCGCGAATTTCGTTTTTCGAGAGATTTTGCGATCTTGTCGAGCAAGAAACAAAAAATTTTTTCCTCGCGAGGCAATGTCGACAGAACGTCCCATCGATCTCGGGCAGCGGAGAAGCGAGTTGCATTCTCGACGCCGCAAAAGTTGCAGCATCGAGTTACGACGGCCGCATCGAGCTTGCGTTGCACGCAATAAAAAAGGAAATGAAAAAAAAAAATATATATATATATATACGTTTATTTCGCTTTCGTAGCGCGGATACGCTGTCGCTAAACGAGGCCTCGACCTGTCATTACCGGCCGCGTTTACTGTCACGTTTCGCGGGACGAAACTGCCATTAGACACGAAGCTCGTTGTTGGACGAGCCCGTGCGCGCACGCATGCAGGTACCTAAAAACCGATTCCTCTCCGCGATTTGAATTTTTGCGCTACCGCACACAGGGGTTTTATATTTTCTTTCATGGCAATTAATTAGCGGATAGTATCGCGGACCTGGCGCACGTACGAACGCCGGTCGGCCGATAAAAGTAATGCTCCGGAAAAATGTTCCTCCTACGACACGATGGCGGAAAAGAGAAAGAGAGAGAGAGAGAGAGAAACGAAAGCGATCGCGAGGTCGGAGGGAGAAAGAGAAAAATGGAGAAAAAGCATAGAATAGAGAACGAGTGTTGTCCGAGTCCGGGAGAGGCGAGGCCAGAGAACCGGAGCGAGTACGCCAACGGCATAATATCTGCGCTCTCTCAGAGAAACGAGCGGCGCGTTCTGCATGCAATCGCGTCGAGGAGGAAACGCGAAGAGAAAGAGAGAGGGAAGGAGAGAGGAAGACGGGGGAGGGTGTCTACGCTATAAAATATAAAGTATAACGTATATAAGGCCATAAAGCCCGATAAGGGAGAGTACCCTAGATATACGGCCGCGCCGCGAAAAAGAGCCGGCGAAATTAGAATTTTTGCGGTGACCTCGCTCCTTGCGACGACGACGTGGAAGCGAAATATAATTAATGCCCGAAACACAAGAGACATACCTTACGTATCGGTTTACTAAAATAAATTGCTGGATCTTCGAGGAATCGCGTTGCCGAAAAAAAATCAATATACCATTTAACAAAACCACGAAGAGGAGCAAGAAGATTCTAAAAAAATTATCCAAAGACGCGAGAGATCAGAGTTGATCCTTGATGAATAATTCTGAATGAAAAAAATCATCCTGACGTTTTACATTTTATTCCATGATGTTTTTAATTCAATTCTAAAGTACATTTGCATTTCATCGATGATAGAGTCGATTTTATCGATAACTCGGATGGAAAGAAGAGATAAAACGCGGATATAAAAACGCGTCGTTGTACAATTCGGAGAGAGATTGATAAATTATGGAAATCCTTTGCTTAAAACTGTGTAACCCGTAGATCCCGTCTCGTAAACCCCGACGAGGCAGGCAGTCGTCCAGATATACGAGCTCGCCGTCTTATCGGCGATGCACGCGAAATTAGAATTTTTACGGTCACGCGGTATAGGCGGGAGGATGAGATCGAGGAGCACGTGGAGGAGGAGGAGGAGGAGGAGGCAAAGTGCCACGAGAGCTCGTAAACATCATCGCTCGCTGTGTACGCGGTGGGGAGGGGAGAGGGTATGTGTACACTGTGTGTATAAAGGGAACGTCTCGCGCCGGATTAAAAACGCGCGCGCGATAATTAAAGACGTATCGCGAGGAACGGACGGAGTAAATAAATATTTGAGGGTGGAAATGGAAATTCGCGGTGTGAATGCGGTCAAACTGAGAACGAATCTTTCTCGTGTAAATTAACGAGATCGTTGCGCATTTTTCTTCCGCAGACCGCAGACGTCCGTTGGCCGCGACGTGTCGTGGGCGACGAGAGGGCGCGACAAAATGTGCCGAGATTTCGCAAAACGGGGGAGGTTCGCGGCCGAGAATATATCTGAGCTAGAGGGAGATACGAGAGGAGATCCATTATTTTCGCAACGAGCGTTGCCAACGAGCGCGGTTAACGAGAGGAACGAGATTCGCGATCGCGGAAGAAAAAGGCGAGATGTAAAATACATACGATATATAGAGGCAGATAAATGACCGTCGAATATACGGATGCGGATATACGGAAACTGTTGGCGAAATTAGAATTTTTATGGTGACCGCGCTTTCCCTCTCTTCTCACGCTTCTCTTATCATGAAGAAGAATAATAAAGTCATCGTTAATTTCGCAATATCTATTGGCTTAATAATTCTTGGATTTTATAGGAAGCTGCGAAAAAATGAAAGGCCGTCCGTCTCGAATTGCTCGCTCTGTTGCGCTGCGATCTCTGAAATATTTGTAATAGTAGATTTTTTTATTTACGCATTTTTTCAATTTAAAGTCTAAGATGTACAAGATTCTTGCAATGAAAATAGGAAAGTAAAAGATTGTAAGATTCCGATCTGAAAAAATGTGCAAACTTATAAAAACGAGCGAGAACTTTCCGTGGAAAGCTCTAGGTAAAGATGGTGATCCTGTAAGAAGGTCTTCGATATACATTATCCTTTCGTCTTGAAGAATATGTTTGAAAAATTTTGATCATCTCAAAGCCGATAATCTCAGTAGCGTCTGTTAACGGGGCGCATATTAGAAATGTTATAAAGTGTTTTTAAGTTTTCCAGCTGGAAAAACAAAGAGAGAGAGAGAGAGAGAGAGAGAGAGAAAAGAAACATAGAAAAAAATCGGAGCTTCTCGAAGCTCGCCGTATAACTAGGCAGCTTAGACAGTAAAGCGAAACGACCGCGTATAAAAGCCGTCGGAATTGAGGGGGAAGGACTTTCTCGTCCAGCCGAAGAGAGAAGGTTGTGACAGAGGGCGAGTGACGTTGGAACTGCGCGGTGTGTCCTCCGCCGGTCTTCCCGTCTCTTTCCTCGTCTTTCCTTTCTTCAGCGGGAATGAACAGATCTTATCCGTTAAATGCAAGAGTGTGACGGCGCCTGGCTTCTTTTCTCATACGCCACCGGAAAATCCGCGACGTTGACGCCGAACTGTATCTATCACACACGTGACATTGCGCGCGGTATCACGGCGTAGATTGAATTCCGCACCTACGAGCGAGGATCGCACGGCTAATAGGAGGCGAAGATCCCTCCGCTGCGGACAAGATTCTGCATTTTTTCCGTATTTGATTTTACGTGCGCCTATTTTGTTGCTCGAGCGATAGGGTATTTTCATTGCCGAGATTTTATTTTACACGAGATATTGTTTTCTTAAATATTTCGTTCCTTTCATTGACAGCATCATTGTTTTCCGAGTCAAAATAATTGAATTGAAATATTTTTAATTTCAATTTTTTATGATTGTGATTTTTAAAAGATTTTGTTAGGTTTAATTTATGTAAGAAGATTTATATAATCGAGCTTTAATTTTATATCTTATATATGCAAAGTGATTTATATATCGTTATAACGCTCGTCAGTTTACTCCGTGTAATGCGCATTTCTTTTGTTGAGATTAGCTTGTAATGGGAGATAATAATGATAAGTGTGCGTGCGTGTGACATGCCTATCCTGTACCGGCAAGAATAACTACGTTTGGTGAAATTAAATGACTTGACGCTTGTATAGTGAGAAGTATTATCAGTTCCATAGATATAATTGCATTAATTGCGAACGTAATAATTCTTTATAAAACATTCAAAGAGACATTTTTTTTTTCAACGTGCATTATCGAAGAAAAAGTTTCGAAATGTCGAGTTTCGCGTGATTCAACGGCGCAGTCCGTGCTGCGATCGAGCTCGAAGGTTTCTCGATAAATGCAACGAGACGCTTACGGAGGGAGGACGTTGCACTCTCTGTCTCCCTTGCGCGCATAAATCCATTCGAATGTCGAAGCCGATCCCCCCCTCCCCCCCGGCCGCACCTCCCGCGTCCTCTCTGTTTCTCTTCGCTGCACGAGATGACATCTCTCGCTTACCGAATAATAAATGAAAGAGAACATTTCAATTAGGTAGTTCTCGTCTCTCGCAGCGTGATGTCTCCTCCCTTTCCGAGGTCCGGGGACCACCCCAACGCGCCTCCGAGGGGACCCGTCGATGCGAGTTTTCGGGTCCGGCGTATTCCGGGCGTGTACGCACGAACGCACGGATACACACGTGCACGAACGAGGAGCGTGTGTACCTTGCGTTATAAAGAGGCGTGCTCATGACGAATGAGGACATTATACGCGCTCGTTAGGTATCTGCTTAGAGAGAAACTTAGACCCCTACGGTTCCTCCCGTCCCTTCCTTTTTCCGTGGTAATGCTGGGATTTTTTTACGCGCTTCAAAAATTGGATTGGCACGAATTCGTTCTTTGAAAGCCAGAATACAGATGCAATTATATTGACAGAATGCCAAGGATCTTCTTCTTGCACCGAATAAATCTTTAATAACGAAATTCTCTATAAATATCAACTTATAGACTTTTAATTAAAATTAGATATCGCGCGCCAAGCGATGGAGCGGGGAAAAATCTCGATCATTTCAACCCGCGGATTTATCGCTGCGATCAAAAACTCGTCGTTACGATGTACACGATGCACTCGCAGGTCGATCGATCATGCCGTGGAGCGAGTGAAAGGAGAGATGCAACGCGCATCCGTCCGCGGGTCCCAAAAAACAGGTAGCCAGCCAGAGATCGTCCTCTCGCGGGCGATCTCGCCGTCGGTTTCGCGCGACTATTTTTCACTCGTCCAGTTTTTAATGGGCGGGATTAATATCACCGGGTAACAGGACACTCTTCTTTTCCAAAGGGGAGAGCCGTGCGTGTGGGTGTGCGGGCGAGAAAAAAAAGGATTACAGATGCGGCGCGTCCGTTCGCGGCGGCAAAATAAGTCCGATTGTGCTCGGGCGAGCGGACAAATTATCCGCTATTATGCCGGCGTCTCAGTCTATCAATTACGGTGGAGGAGGAGGTGGAGGAGAAGGCTGGATGTGTGAGGCACCGAGCACTCGCGCGCACACATCGCCGCGCGAGTCTCAGCTTCTGAAAGAGAGCTCGGCCACACCGACACGCCCGCGGTCTATTTCATTGATCATCCGGTGATCGTGCGCTCTTCCAAGTATCGCGCCACCAGGTCTCCGCCTCTTCTCGGAAGCCTCGAGAGAGTCTTCTCTTCTCATTTCATCGTAAGTAGATGCCACGGAGCGAGGATTCGATCCGCGACGGAGATTTTGCTTGAAATTTAGCGCTCTCGAAAAAAGGCTTTTCCCATTCGGGACGATTTTTCGTTTTGTTTTTATCGTTTTATTCGAGTCAAAATTTTTTTCCTGTTTTCCATCTCGAATGGAATCAGTATTTTATCGCTGATAACAGGTGGTTTTTAATATTACAAATAGTAGAAGCTTATTGAAAAGAATCAATACTCTTTTTAAAATTATTTTTAATCTAATCTTACCAAAAACTTTTTTTTCAAATCTCCAAGTGAAAAATGTCTATATTTGAAAAATATAATAAAAATAAAAAAAAAATTAATTTTTCTACATACATCAAACATTTATCGGAATCCTCCAAGAATCCATAAATGAGGGATTTGAGATTGGAAACAGGTGCAAAACTTCGAGATATTTCGGAGAGTTATGTAAAGTTGGATCCACGATCCGGAAGCGAAAATGTAACGATTATTGAAGTGTGTAACGTTTAGGCCGTTATCGCGCGCCAAATTGTAAAATACTAAATTATCAATTGCAATGTGCCGCGACCGAGCGATGCATTAACATGCTTCGATTTCGACTATTGTGCACTTTCTCGTACGCCGGCCACGGTAATGAATTATCATCGTGCTCGATATTTATCGTACGAGCGAGATATAATGATTTTCCCGCGCCCCTTTTCTCCCGCCTGCATCCCGATTTTATTTCGCTCTCTTAAATGGAATCGATGAATTATTACTGAAAAGCAGCGAATGATCATTGATGTTGTCGTTATAAATATAACAGTGAAATTTCACTGAAAAAAATCAGTAGTAGTAAATCTTTTAATCAGAGATATTTAAAAAATGTCTTACATTACAATAATATACATATATGAGATGAAATTGATAACATTACGTTTTGATAAAAAAATATCTAAGTTTTTGATCAAGACTTTTTTTGCTTATTTTTTGGAGGATTCATCATATTTTAAAAATAAAAAAGTAATATATTATATAATTCTGAACATTTAAAAATTATTATACATGTTTCGTGGCGAAAGACTATTTTTTTCGTTTCAAAATCCTGTTGGAAAATTGACTTTTTTCGCACGATGGCGCTAACGATTAATAATTTAATTTTCCAAAATTGACGACTACTAAAAATCTTGGATCTAATCTTGGATCGGCGCTTCGCTCTCTGAGTAGTATTTTTATGAAAAGTTTCTCGCAACGCCCTATAAACTATTTATCAACAATTTAATGCACTCCCGCGATATAATGGACTCGGAGAGTATAATACGTCACGTCAAACCTTTTTTTCCCATGGTTTTCTATGGACCCCCTTAAGAATAAGAATAAGACGTTGACACATGGAGGGGCCCCCGTGCACACACGCCACAATCGTAATATAATATACGACGATGTAACTATATTTCATATAAGAGGAATCTGTTACGGATTATGGCGCTTGTGGAGCCAAATCTATATCGCTCGGGATCGCTTACGTTTTTATCGTACCTTTATGCAACTATCCATTTATCATGTGAATCTCCCGAGCTGTAAATAAAGTTCTGTAAAATATATAGAAAACTTGTGTGAATACGACAAAAGGAAATAAATAAAATATCTTCAAAATTTATTTTTATAATTAAAAATTGTTATTAGACACTGACACGCATACATATTTATAAATATTTACGAGTAGAACTCACAAGTTTCTCTTAAATTTTCGTTATAAACTTTATAGAAATAAATTTAAAATTCAGAGAGTTAAGAGAACTTCTCTTACGCTTCTATATATATTTATCAGTTTCATTACGCATTTACATTTTTAAAACGTATTACATTTTTGGAAATCTTATTGCTGAAACTGCGTGGATGCGTAAGTCATAAGGGCGGCTAATTCATATTTTTTCCTCTACGACGCGCGCGTCGAGGTCCCGTCGTTTACTTTCCATCCTTCTAGTAGTCATCGAGGGGTGAGAGGAAAGGACAAGGATTGTAGTGAAAGTAGTGCAGCTTTGCGATAAGGAACGCAATCCGATGCGCGTGTCAGATAAGTGGCTGATGCCTTTAGTATGGGGAACGGCGGTGTTTCAGCCGTAGGTTAAAACTCTTTCTCTCTCTCTCTCTCTCTCTCGAGGGGTCGCAGTAACACCCTCACTTAGGCCATTCGACCGAGTAAAATCCCCGAGGGTCGACGACGCAGATCGAATTATGCCAAGCGAGGGAGGGGTGAAAAGTCATTCGCGAACCAAATGGCCGGATTAAGGGAGTCCGGGTCATTAATTGGTCAGTTTGATCTCCGACGCGTTGGTCGTCCCTTACTGTGCGTGAAAATCTTATGGGGGTCAATTTTATTATCGGTATATCTACAACGATGAGTCTTACACGCAAGACGAGATTTAAGCGGTTGGCTGAAGTAACAGTGACTTTATATTCGTTTGGTGCAATTACGTTTAATAGAAGAATTATTTCAATACAGTAGAAATTAGTTTCTTAAATGGAATCAGTACATTATCATTAAAAAACAATATAATCATGACAGTCTCAATTATAAATATATCATACTATACTATATACTAATAGTATATAGTAGAATATTTTTTAAATATTTTATTCCTGTCTGTAAAAGTTTGTTTAATTACATTGTGTAAATGAAAAATTTCTTTTATGGTGATTATAAAATTAATTTAAATTGCTCTAATAATAAATGAAATCTACGTATCGCAGGCAAACTTTACGCTACAAAATTATTACCGCAAGATTTAGATTCTCTCGTAATGAACCTCCAAGTATACCTGTCGCCGTGATATAATGTCATCGTAACGATTTTTCTCTCGGCCGAGGGGATTTCCACAAAACCATGAAATCAATCAAAAAAACCCGTAAGGTCCCGCCGTGTCGCGAAAAATGGGAGGACGCCGGGTAAGAAGAATACGAGAAAGAGAAAAGGATCGCTCGCGGAGGACGACGAGGAGGGAAGCAGAATGATGAAGCAGTGGTGGAGGACGATTCGTAAGACGGGCGCGTAGCCACGGGGGTGTTTGGTGAGGAACCCGAGTCTCCATGGGTTCCCATGGGCAGCAGGTTGGCCCACCCATGGCTCCCTTTCACGACGCGGTACACACGGGACTGCATTCAGGAGGAACACACACCGATGATCCCTCCGATCGGACTCTCGCGCGCGGGCGAGCGAGCGAGAGAGTGAAGGGGGAGGAGGGGAGAAGAAGAAACGTCTCTCGTAGGGAAGAAACGGATAGAGTCCTTCGTTCCTCCTGACAGCGGGGGCCCCACGGACCGACCTGGCAGATATAAACGTGTAATTCTTTCGCGCTTCGTACTCATTGTTCCCCTAAACTATGGATTGCGCCATTGTCGCGCATTGTGCCGCTCCCGTCGTCCCCGTCGCCCCCGCCCCCTAACATTGGAAGGGTCATTATTTCCGAGACGCATCCCCCGTGAATGTATCCGCGCGTTTTACCTCGTTATGCCTTTTGCCTTTGTGAAAATGCTGCACTTGACTTTTCGAGCTTCGCACACAATGATATTAAAGAGCCCGTCGCGAGACTTGAAATCTCGACTAAAATATATTTCGAATAGGATGAGGAGCAGAGTGCATCGAACTCTTTTGGCATTCACAGCTGCGTGGAAATAGAAAGCGTACCTTTACGTAATGCGAGAAAAAAAATGATTTATTATGTTTTTATAATTTAAAGAGATTTGTTGTAAAAGTTGACAGAATGTTATCTAATAAATAAATTATAATAAATGTCCATTAAATTTTCATAAAATAAAAATGTATAAATCTTTAATTTAAACTTTGAATTTAGAGATTAGAAAAAACAAAATGTATGATATGGACTAATATTGATTATTCAGATTCTTCATTATAATAGGAAGTCCGGTTATATTAGCTACATATAATAATATTTTTACTGCAACAACTTGCAAAGTGCAATTGCTTGTTCATTAAATGTTAAGCGCAAGAGAGAACAAAATCTGCGGAGAGATGCATCATCTCTATTCTCTTTCGAGACAGAGTGTGGCAAAGTCGTCAATGCGACATATTCTTTAAGCGAAGCGTGAGAAGCCATTATGCGACAGACATGTAATAATTAACAAATTAATTAAGCTTGATTATTTTCACGAAATGTTAATCATATCTCGCCGCCGTCGACTTCCTCGATTCTCATCGTAATTAATTTGAAATTGCGCAGATGCCGATCGCGATAATCCTTTTTCTTTTTTGCACAAGTTATGTATTCCCGGCGTTTATATTTAATTATTCCTGAAGCGGTAATTATCCTCACGAAATCTCGTACATCGATTGACTGTCGGAAGGAAAGTTTGCGGTGTCGCGCGTTTCGACGTCTGTCACGCGAGTCTTCATTTGTGACAGAAAAAGAGAGAAAGAGGAAGAGAGAGAGAGAGAGAGACACGATAGTCTTTATTTCGCTTTACGGATTAACGGGTCCCGCACGAGCATGCGAAATGCGTTCGCATGGGTCTGCCACCTGCTCTTGTAGGACAATCTAGATCGTCGTAAAGTCACGTTTTTATGGTGAGAAGATACAGTGCGATTGATACGAGGCGACGTTTACGCGTCGGTTCACACGCCTCCTCGATTCAATGATCGCATCCCCTTACACGTTGTATTACATGCTTCTCATTCGTCCTCGTTGTCGTTCTCGTCGTCGTCGATGCCGCGTCTCGAACTGCCGATACCACCGACGTATAATTGAAATAATCCGTGATACGCCGCCGCGACAATCGTCCTGGATATCGGACGCGTCCGTAATGTCGTACCTTGGATAATTTTATTGTCGACGATAGGAAGAACGAGCTGGAGCGTGCCGTCAAATAGCCATTATATTGGCCATGGCGAATCTGTGTATAAAACAAGCGTGACCCGAATGTTGTCACGCCGACTTGCTCCCGCGCCCAACTTTTCATTCTCCCCACTTTTGCTCTCATTTCGTACCCTTAATATCGTACGGTTAATGGTTATTCAATAAGGATATGCAAATCCGCCAAGTGTACACGCGAGTAAATCACAGTTTATTTCTAAACAAATTGAAAAAAAAAAAAAAAAATATAATGAATGAACCAGTAACTTTCATATTCCCATAATAAATGTCCAGGAAATTTCTTTTTTTTCTTAAAAAGACGAAAAAAATTTTCAGTTTCATTTCAACGTATTTTAATCATTTTTAATCCGTTGATTTACATCTCTTTAGACTTTTTATTGAAGGATCTGTACGAGATGGATTCCCGACTTGCCGAATGACTTACCAAACTCATCGTGTCGATCGCCGCGCGGCGAGCGAAACTCCGGGGCAGCCACTTAGTCACGAGATTAGCTCGTCCTGAAATTCCCCGTGTCACCGCTCCCCCCTCCTCCCCTTTCCCTTCTGCCCCGGGGCCCGTTCGATCGGGCGACGGTTCGAAAAGAGAAAATGACAGAAACACAAGCGAATAAGTAAAACGAGAGAAACGAGAAGAGAGAAGCCGGTCAGCTCCAAGGCAGGAGCACAATGTTCGTCAAGCGGACAATGGGATCGGTCCCTTCTCCCCCCCGGGCCGATGGACCGGTGGAGACCCCGGGCCGTGCATATATCGATACTAATCGATATGCGCGCACAGCGGATCGCTCGCTCGCGTGCATGTATATTCGACGCGGGACTCGATTAGTCTCCGCATTGTGGCCGCCATCAATGTCTACGAGCGAGAATGGTGGGCTTGTGAATGTGCGTATATACGTGTATATATATATATATATATATATATATATATATATATATGTATGCATATATGGGCATGTCGTGTAAACTGCGCACACACGATGCGAGAGATCCGAGGAAACCTGCGGAGGAACGAACGTGTGTCATTGTTAGCCACCTGAGACCCTAAGTGATTCCTGACACGTTGTCCGTGAAAATGCTTCCAAAAGAGAATGGTGAGAAAGAGGGAAAGAGAAAGAGAGAGAGAGAGAGAGAGAGAGAGAGAGAGAGAGAGAGAGAGACTCTTCTCGCATCCATTTGAGCCGTGCGATCGATCGCTATTAACGGCTCGGCTCGGCTTTTTGTTTCGAGCTGCGAGAGGAATCACTGTCGGGACGATAAGCGAGATCGCGATGATCGTCGAACGGATCATCCACTCTTCTCTCATCGTTGATCTCCCGCATCTTTGAATCACGCATCCGTTCGCGTCGGTCGCGCTTTCGATATGCGAGCAAGCGTAGGTTAATAAATAGATATTAATTAAAATGACAAAATATCTTATCTTATTATTATTAATTAAAATGGCAAAATATCTTATTAAATATCTTGCGGTGATAATGACTTTCTACAAAATTGTGAAAAATGAGAAAAATTTTTATCAGAAATATTTGATTCTTAAATTGTTAACAATCGAATCGAAATAGCGTGACGGCGTCTGTCACTGGAACTGTCACGTGTCGGTGTTTACTGCGATTTTAGCGATCGACGTTGGTCGATAGATACCTGTCGTCTTTAGCGAATGCGGCGCGAGACGAAAAGAGAACGAAGAAAAAAAGGGACTCCACGCACGGGCGGATTCCGTTGGGAATTGGAAATCCTCGGAGAAGAATGATGCGTCAAAATATGTCGAAAAAATGTCAAAACGCTCGTCGAGCTGGAGAGGAGGGTGGGACCGTGGATCGAATCGCGGACGATCCCTCTCGAAAATGCGGGCCAGTCGTCTTTGTTGGCGACTGAGATTTCTCGGAAAACGTCGTAAGTGCGTTCATCGGGGGACGAGGATTTTTATTCTCCCATTTACTTGCGCGTGCTTCTCAAAATATGGAAAAAGTCACATTTTCGCGGATTAATATCGACAGGTTGAATCGATAAAAAACATTGTTTTTGTTTCGAATACATGTTATGTATACATATATAATATATGGAAAGAGAGAGTCTCTCGTCGATTCAATGTTTTTGATAAACAATTGTTTTTTTCGTTGTAATAAACATCAAGGTTGTTGATCAGAGACGAGTCAGGAATGCGACAGTCGCGCGCGGACTGCCAGTAATAGAAGATTCCGTGACTCAGAGCACGACATACAACCACACGATCGTTACTGACGCAGCAGCGTCGTATTACAGGTACATCAGATATTAAATCCATAGATTTGTGCTCTTGACGGCATCAATTTCTCCTCTGACACGTACTTTGTGGCATATTGGAAAATGTGTCTTCTCTCTCGCGCGTGAGATCGGAGGGATCTACGGAGAGGTCTCGATTCTCGACTCGACGACGACTGCGAAAATTTCTATTCGCGGAGGCAATCGAAATGTCCGCGGGAGAATGAAAATAAAAGTCGATCCAATCGACACCTACGGCGCGTCGCGTCGCGTCGCGTCCTGACGACACGTCCGCTCTCTCGTCCTCCTCGGTACGCTTTTATCCCCGAACATCGACGTCGAGATCCTTTCGCCGACGTAGATGAACTTGTGTAGACGCCAAGTACCCGAAAATGAAACTGTCACTCCGCTCTCGCGGCTATCTTCTTCCTTGACTTGAAACCGCGAGGGAAGGCTCCGCTGATCTCTCCCCTTTCGCTAGCTTCTCGGATTTATTTTTCTATATTTTCGCAAGCCGTTGTCAAATAATGTTTTATGATAAATCGTCGACAGATCCGTCTGCAGATTATTCGATTCCCGTGAATTAATTTTATTAGATACAACGCAACTTGTGTTTTTTATTTATATATGTCTGTTTTTTTCTCTCGACACACTTTATGCTAATCATCGTTTTTTTTTTTTTGATCATATATTAATTTGAATGCTTTTTTATTCACATATTTTATCTATTTAGCTATAAAGATTGCATCAGCGTCGAGCACAGTTTGGTAGGAAAATTTTCGACGTGGACACCCTGTAGATAGCAAAATAGCCGTTCCACATTATATAGGGTGGTTCCGTATGCAAATAAGGCTTCTCTTTCCGTTCGTTGGTCGAGCTCCACCCCCGTCCTCGGGCGTCCATTGTACTGCGGCTCGGTTGCGCGCACACAAACACCCGTGTTCGGATATCGAAGCACCACACGATATGTGTAGCGGATCCGCTACAAGTATATTAATAATAATATACGCGGTGGCTCTATCTTTCTCTCTTTCTCTCTCCCTCTCAATGATTCGATATAATTATAGTCCGGACGCGAGCAGATAGCATCGACGAAGATTACGCTACTCGGCTACTCTCGGTGCGGGACAAACTGTTGTAGTGCACCTTTATACTTATCGAGCCGTGAGCATTAGAGAACATTCACTTTACGGTTCAAGAATACGGGAATGCGCGTCTCAAACGCGCCAACAAGTAAAGTTTTACGGTGCTAATAACAATTTTTTATCTGTTCATATTTAAAAATATATATATATATATTTAAATATGTTATAATAAAAGAAATTACAAGACTAATATTTGATTTGAAAGAAAAATAATTTTAATGCAAAATGGTGGTTCTCATATATACGATAAACAAACAAAAAAAAAAACCGAGATTTTTAATATCGTACCTGCTTACGTTCTTTAATGACTTGACCGTTAACGCGATTAGATGTCATTAGATGTCGTCAGGGAAAAAAAAATCGCGATCAACACGAGCATTAAGATTATTTTCCGCGAACGATGTCATTCTTCTTCGTGTTCGACACCCTCCCTTTATGGGAGGAGGGTGCGAAATCTCGGTAAGATCTGCAACGAGGAGGAAAGTTTATCGTCCGACCGCCGAGCTACTTTTCGTCCCGATACAATATTTACGAGGCGATGCATCATGACCAACAATGGCTCATAACACCCTCGTCGAAGAAAAATCACCCCGATACCTTCCAGCGTATATGTGTGTGTGTGTGTACGCGCCATTCCTGAAAAGAGGGTAAATGTGTCCCTCACACACATACACACACATATATATACGCGTGTGCATACGTGTGCGCGTACTACCCGAGGGCTATATCGTATCGGAGTCCAACAGATAACTCTTATCTCGGCGAAGCAGTATTCTTACCGACTTCTAGCGGGGGAGGAATGCGACGTTCAGGGCCGTGCTTACTGCGTATTCCTCTAGGGATTTCGCTCGTTTGTCCTTCATATATATATATATATATATATATATATAATATACTCGTTTAGTGCAAGAATGCGGATCTATAATACGCGATAAAATTCGAGACAAAATTTTGTTTATAATTTTATGTATGATTATAAATAAAATTCTCTTTTGAATTTTTGTCGCGCATTATAAATCAAATCTCAAAGTGAGTTTCATTCAAAATGATCTTGCGTGCAAAATTTTATTTTATTTTATTGTATACAGTTTTATATATATCATTATATAAAACTTTATATATAATAAAATATATGTATTTATATAAAATAAGATTAAAATAAAACAGAAAAGATTGATTAATATCCTCAAATACCACATGATAGGGACCGAAAAAAATCGCGCAGTTATTTAAGTACACGTTCGCTTTAAGAATAATTCTAACAATACGGTACTGCGTGATGACGATCCGAGGCAGTACGGAGAGGTTGAACGACGCTCGTATAAATAACCGGTGGCGTTTAGTGTGACTAAAAGTAGGGGTTGCTCGGCCGACAACGCGGACGGGGGAAGGGATGATGCTCGCTCGCGACGAGGGATTATACGCGTGTCTCTTTTCTCTCCCCCAAGGGGTGAGGGCTAAATCGACTAAACATATACCGCTTCCGCTTCGTTTAACCGCCGAATATGTTTTAGATTTACTTGGACCTTTTAGGCACCGCGTAACTCGATAAGTCCGCCAATTAGGTACGCCGCTCAGACTTGGATTGCCGGGTGCTTTTTTTCTCGCGGCTCGCTTTAATCGAAAATTATTTTATCTGATATGTGAAATGATATCTTAAATCTGAAATCTTACGGACGGATTCGAAACGCCGGTGAAAAAAAATGCAGTGAAAAGTATTACATGCATCATTCAAAAATTATTTCACTATCGTTATAATTATTATTGCAATATATATTTTTTTATTATATTTTTAATTTTATATATATATTTATTTATTTCTCTCCCGCTTCTCGACGCTTCCCTTTTCTCTTTATTTACTTCATTTAAGACGTCATTCGTACTAATAATTAAAACGTAAAATAGACGTAAAATATATCAGAGAAAATTTTGCAATTGCAATGACGTTTTCTTTAATATTTACGTCTTAAATGAAGTAAATAAAGAGAAAAGGGAAGCGTCGAGAAGCGGGAGAGAAATTTCGAGGAACCGCCAAAGGTGGACGCCCAGCACTTTATTCGATAAACGCCCATTCACGGAATCTGAATGCATTAACCGTGCGACCTTCGTAAGCGCGATAGCCGCGGAGAAAGAAGAAGCAGATGATGATGATGATGATGATGATGATGACGCGGCATAGTTACTCGATCGTTCCCTGTTATTAAACTGGCAGTATTGTTTCGACGTCGCTCCGCGATCGACCGGGGTTACCGTTACATCATATTAGTCCATTGCCGAGGACTCCCGGATTTGTAAAGGCTACTGGAAACTACTTCTCCATAAAGAGACCTGGGTGGAGGTAATTAATTCCTCGCGTTCCTCACAGCTGATCACGAACAAAATTTCTATCTTTGTAACGAAATAATTTCAACTCCTAATTATCGTCTGATTTTTCGATTGATTAAAAAAGATTTAAATTAAATTCAAAAGAGATAGGACATCCACATTTATGAAAAAAAAAAAAAAAAAAAAGATTTAGATAAAAGCGCAAGTCGCAAAAATAGGTACGCTTTTACGCGGATTTAAATTAGATAATATTTATTTACAGACGCGCGCTCTACGCGAAAATAGTTGATTTCTATCTACAATATAATTTACCTGGGAATGCAGTTGCCGGTAAACTGCCCGCAATCAAGCGCTCGTAAAAAGCAACGGAGACTGCCGCCCCTTTTTTAGGTTGACGATCTTAACCGGGAGTAATCGCGGTGTACGTTCTCTCGCACCATCGAGATTAGACAAGCCGGATTAGCTTGCGGTAGCAGGTTGCCCTACTCGGTTAGTTAATAGTCCCCGGTAAACTATCGTCGAACAATACGGGAGGGAGGAAGGGGGGGGGATGGTCCGTCCCCCCTCTCTCTTCCTCCATTAGGAAGCCCCTTAACGAGGGTTACGTGGCCAGAACGTAATGCGGATACCCCGCGGCGATCCTGTCGTTACAATCCACCGTGTAATTCGCGCTGCGCATCTGTCAGTCTCTTGCACGTCCCGATAGATTCGTTTTCGTTGCTGTTTTCTAAATATATATTGCTGCGGGACTATTTGCGGACACTAAAGTGGAGAGAGAAAGAAAGATCGCTTAGACTGATGTTCCGGCATATGGTCACTTCTGCTTGAAACAATGCTTCCTCGCGTCTCGCGACATTTAATAAACGAATGAAAATTTTTTATATATCGAAATTTATTTTAATTAGAAATATTTAAATTCAAAGAAATCTCGCAACACAATTCTTATATTCGGATATTGTCGAAATGTGATTTTTCGCTTGATAATATTTCGAAGGAATGGAAAAGCACACATGTATAAGATACTCTTTCATGAGGAGCGAACGCAATGTATAAAAATATTAATTGAAAATTGCGTGTGATGTTTGCGGAAGTCGTTATACGTAGCGTTATAAGAAGACGCTTGTTTCGTTTACAGAGATTCTAAGGACGGCGGCGAGCGTCCGCGACATTACGTTGAGAGCCTGAAGCCTCGGCTTCCCTACGTTCCCTCCGATGAATGAATGGAATTAGTGAGGAGGCTAGCTGAATAATATCAGCTCTATCTGCGGGGGCTAGAGACCGGGAGCTGAAGCGTATCAGTGCGGCGTATCTGCATAGACGCAGGGGACGGGCACGTCGTACAAGACCAACCCTCCTCTCTCTCTCTCTCTCTCTCTCTCTCTCTCTCTCTCTCTCTCTCTCTCTCTCTCTCTCTCTCTCGCCACTTCTCCATCTAAACTCTTCCTTCCTCCTCTCTGCTGCCCCTTCCGGCATCATTTGATCTTCCAAATAAGGACGAGTTGGCGCGAAGCACGTAAGTACTTCCGTCAAAATTTCAGATCTAAAATATATTTTTATTTTCAATAACGTGATTATCGGTTCTTTGAAAAATCCGGATTATCGTAGAAATTTTCGAATTTTCTCTTCCATCGTGAAAATGAGGAAGAAAATTCGGCAAGATTCTCTCGAGTATGATAAATTAAAAGATAGCGCGAAAAAGATCATCAGGAAAGAGAAGTAAGACAGTTGGTTCCTATACACTCTATAGAATTCTTGACGAGAAAAAAAAAAAAGGTGAGACAACCAGCTAATAAATTTCAGCTTTCCTCTCTCTTTCTCTCTTTTTTTTTTATCACGTCCTCGTAACCTCGTTAACGTTCTCATTCGCCGAGATTGTCGCTCGCTGACATCTGAGAAATATAATTTCTCGGAACTACTCGATATATGCTCACATCCCGAGATTATACGCATCAGATTATTTCCTCTCTCGTAATCGTAACAATATTTAAATCTCGACCGGTGCTACCGTGCTCTCTCCGGTGATATTAGAAATGCAGATACGCGCGACGAAATCCGAAATATCACCGGCTCGCCGGCAGTAATCTCGCGGACAAGGGAGCAATCAGAGAAGACATCCTGTTATCCCCCGGGGAACACCCATACTTAACTCCGGGACCTTTCTCGAACCGGATCCGTCGTCAATTCTACGATCCCCGAAACGCTCGTTTTATTTGACTACCGTGTAAGCCACACCCTTTTCTCTTGCGTCAAGAAAAATTCTCGAAGGGATTGTGTTGATAATTTATAATATTTTTCAAATCCATACTCGAAATATTAGATGTTATAATACGTTTTTATAGAAAAACTAACGCGACGAATAATCAGATTTCTATTTAGAGAGATTTACTTATTGCTTTTCTGTAAAAGTATCTAACTACATCCGATATTCTCAAGACTCTGATTTTTGTATTTAAAAAAATTACATTTCTCTCTCTCTCTCTCTCTCTCTCTCTCTCTCTCTCTTTTTCTCTTGAGAAACTGAGAAAACGAGAAGACGTATTGTTAAAGCTAAAAGAATCGAGGAGCGATACAAGAATTTACGATACAAGTGAGTACATTGCTCATCTCGATAACATCAACGATCTTCGATTCTAATTATCTCGGATACCAATACGATTTCCGCCGTGTCTCATCGTGTCTTTATGAATGGGCTTCGTCGGAGCTGTGCGATTGCGATCCCTATTAAAAAATTCCGTTCCCAAAAATCGGACAGGTCATGCGTGTTCGCATCCACGAGGTTCGGACCTCGGTGTGACGAGGGTTCGGTCGCGACGGTACCGCTCGTTTGTCACTGACACCGACGTTCTACGGCGACATCGGTGAACATCCCTATGATTCTAACGAATGACTTAACTAACTCAACGCGACTTAGCGATAGGTCAATCGTTTAAAAAATCCATAATTGGGTTTATAGTAAAAAAACATGTATTATTTGAAAATATTTGTCCAATTATGTGTGAGAATATCAAAGGCATCAATTATATTTGACATATTACGAGATTTTATAGAGATTTTATAGAATTATGGAATCGCTTCTAGTATTATATAAAATTGACAAATGTCATTTACAGAAAATTTTCTCTGAAATTATAATATATTTCTCTCTCTCTCTCTCTCTTTCTCTACAAGCAGATATAGATGTTAGAATAAAGTATAAGAGAGTGACTTGTGCGTGACTCCAAATAAAACTGTGTCTCAGCCAGGTGGCGAGATTGATATCCCGTTGCTCGTTGGTCCTAGACTCCCCAGGACGTCATAGGACCTCCTACAGTCATCTATCGCGCTACCAATAAGAGTGCCCCAGGATATGGGTCCATATCTCGGAACGATAATGTATTAGTTACATCCTGGAATCGTAAGGCGAAACGTCACGAAGATTATTCGTTTTCGTTTGTAAAGACGTTTAAGCCATTTCCTTTTCGGTTTAATCATATCTTGGAATTTGCTGGAACATTGTCAGTCCGAGCATCTTGAAATCTTTCCATAATCGATGGTCTGAAACACACGCTGAGTCTTTCATAATTATTCGATTGATTTGAAAGACACAGATTTTTAATAAATATTCCTAATATGAGAGTGATAAATAATTCTGTTGCAAATCATCGTTTTATAAACTTATATTACAGATACTTGTATAAATCGAAACAAACCTTTTTTTTTTTAATAATATTGGAATATATACATGCGAGAATTCGGTCATGGGGATCGCGATGGGACACAAGCTGCGCTCCTACGTAATTTATCACGCGCGAACGTCTCGAATGTGACTACGATCGAACGACCACAATAGCCACCCTTCGGAGACGCACGAACGATTGTGACATTCGACGGTACCAACAAGCGCAAACAAATTTCTCGAGGCCCCCGTGGGGGGAAGGGCAGCATTATGCGAAGACGTACGAAACATTTCTCGTGAAAACCGCACGTCGTCGCGAGTCCTTCTCTTCTCGACGAGATGCTCGAAGCACAATGCTCGCCAAATTACGGCTGTTCCAGTCAAAATACGTTTTCTACGAGCTCTTCTTCTTTCTTCCCCCTCCCCCCCTCTTTCTCTCTCTCTCTCTCTCTCTCTCTCTTATATACACACACTCTCTTATACGCGCACTGTCACCCTCTCGGCTTCCATCTCGTTTTTGCTCGAGGCTCGGTCTACGTTTTGGTAATCGCGATCGGCCATCTACGACCACCGTGTGCATCGGGTGACCGCAAACTGCAGCTGTATTTTCGGTTATCGCCGATCGCCGATCTGCGGATTTTCGCTTTTTACGGGAGGCATAGGAGATGGAGCGGTAAAAAGAGAGAGAGAGAGAGAGAGAGAAAGCATTGGGACGTCTCGCTTTCCTCGTAGCCGCTATCATTTCGCTTTTTACCACTAACTACAACGTTATTCGGCGCCCTTTTGTGCCTCTCCGCGGGGTTCGCGTTTTCGTCTGTCAAACGCGTGTCACGTTTCCAGAACGCGTGCTTTACGCCTGCATCCTGAGACAGAGCTCTCGCCTCTTTCGCAAACAAATTACTTGCAATTTTGTTTCATATAACTTAATCAAATAATACCGAGATGTCATTTGTTTTGTGTTCTTTGTTTCTATTCTCTCTTCTCTCTGCTTTCATAAAACAAATATATGCATCGCATTTTTTATACAGAGAATAAAAATTTGATCGCAATTAAAACAGACGGGTCCAAAACCTCTTTCAGTTTGTCTAAGAGAAAAAAGAGGCAGACGCTGGCTCCTCGCATTATTTCTTTCTCGCGTAACGGACGCGTAAACTCCGTTCTCCGGATCCTGCATCCTTTTTTTCTCCGCTACGCGGGAAAAATGTGCCGTTAAAAATTCCCCGCAAACGATAGAGAGAGGAGAATCATATGAGGGCGCGAGGGCGAGCGTTAAGCAGCTGTCGCCCATTCGGCGCCATTGTCACGCGATGTTTGAGTGTTCCCGAACAGTGGAGAACGGGCCCCCGGTATTGTCCGGACTTCTGAGATCCTCGCGATTACTGCGCTAGCGCGCGATACCATCTCATCTGCATTAGGGCGTCCGCCTCTCTCGTTCTTTCTGCGCCTATACATAAATACGCGTACCCCTACGTGTGCCCGTGGAGAAAATGTATTCCCCATCCCCCCCCCCTTCCCACGCCTGTCCCTCTCTTGTCAACCCCCGTGAGAGAGGGAGAGCGCGCGAGGAAGGAATCTTCCGGTCAAACATCGTCCGCAGCGAATTTGCATGTCGAGATTGCGCCAACGGCCCACACGGTCGTCTATATAAACCGTCACGCCTCGAGATATCCTTATTAAGCTACGCCGTACCATGTGGAAAATTTGCCGACGAGACTCGTCGCCGCAAAATAGGATGCATGTCGTCGCCGTAGTGCCCGGATCGCTACGGGACCGATGTCGTTTGATGCGATCTCGTTGCTTGTCGGCGAGATTGCGCTCCCTCTCTCTCCCTCTCTCTCTCTCTCTCTCTCTCTCGTGTCGTGTTTGCGATCTTTGTCGAATGTGTCATAAGAACGGCTTTAGAGAAAGAGAGATGGATTTGAGAAAAAAAGGTCTTCTCCATCTCTCTCCACGCACTCTGGAAAATAGATTATGACATTATTAAAGTAACACGGAAGGTGCTCCAGAAAGTCATGTTTATAAAGTAGTAGTATGTCTTTAAAAAGAGACAAAAAATCCTGTATATGTGTGTGCTCTTAAATGTATACAGGATGTCTCAGGAATTTTCATATACATTCCTGAGTATTTTGAAATTGAAATTTTGGACTTTTGATCTCAATTTTCAATCTAACTTCGATTTTGATATTTTAATTACATTCAGATCATTCTTTTTTGGGGAACTATTTATTCCATATCGCGAATATATGTATTTCATAGTGTTATCTCGCGCATTAAAGAGGATAGATTATAAAAGAATGTTATTAAAAAATTAAAAACGGTCCTTGTGTGGAGAAACACTCGCGGGAACCGGATGTATCTCTCGCCGCGTAACTGGCGCGAATCAGATAAACTCTTCGCTAAACTATCGTCGAACGTTTCCCCCCCAAAAAATATATATATTTTTTTTGGGCGAGGGAAAATAAATATATATATATATATATATACATACATATATTTTTTTATACCACGATCTCACAATCACCGCGCGATCTCGAATTAACACGGGCCGTATAAATCAGCATTATTTCTCGCAGAGAAAACATTTCGATACACCGACCGGAAAAAAAGGGAGCCGATCGCGAGATTAATCCAGTGTTTGCCCGCTCAACGACAATCGAGTTTTTATAAGCGACTGCATAATGCCGATAGCTTATCGTACTCGCATCTCTCTACCTACGTGTATTATATTTATAAACTGCCACGCGGTAGTAAAAAGGAGACATTATTTTCATAAAATGTATCGCGTTCTCATTGTGTCAATTTTTCCCTCTCCATCTCTCTCTTTTGCATTCTCTCACTCATATATTTATCTGTAAAACGAAATCAAGCCATTAAACGATGTAATGTTTTTTTTTAAATTCAAATCAAAACTTTACTCCTATTTTCAATCTCAATTTTCTCATATTTACAGATTTTAATAGAAATTTATATTGAAATTGTGCTTTATATTTCAAATAAACAGTTTCTCATTTAGAAGTTCAAAAGAAGAGCTTTCGGCAAATATAAACTAGTTTAAATAGTTTAAAAAAAAAAAATGATGTAACCGCTTAAAACATCAAAATAGATTGAAGATGGAGATTGAAAAAAGGCTTTCAACTTAGAATAGATTAAAATCGTTTAATTCTCGTCGATCGCTGAACAGCGTCTCAATAATCTATTTACAATTTTGGGAACATTTGATTCCTCCGTGTAACTTGTGGGACCCACAACGACGACGATCGCGAAAAGGGAGAGTTAAGCGCGACGATTAATTACGACATAGCAAGACGCGATAATTCATCGACGTCCTGTCAGTGATCTTTTCCGCCTCGGTCAACGTCAATTGCGCGTCAAGGAGCCGGGCCGACGCATCTGCTCTCCTCTCCCCGCGGCAGCGCTTTTTCGGATTTCTTAGGACACGGCCTCGTTATACACGCATCGTCGAGCACGCGCGTGCAGAAGGATCGCTCTCTCCTTCATACCGCAAGAAACTAACGTTCTCGGAACACCCGATGCAACGCTTTTATTATCATCGAGGCGTTCGGCATGTATGCGAGTGCCACCATGAAGCCAATAAAAAGAAATTTTGAACAAAGCTCTCCTTTATAAATATATTTAGCGCGTTAATTAAATATGAGTTTCTTTTTATGACACATATTGTAATTTATTTGCGATGTAACAATTGAAAGAGAGATTATTTAGAAAAATATTTATATAAAAGTAAGGATAATATAAATGAGATTTTAATTTTAAAGAAAATTTCTACTTCGATAAATACACACATATTAATTTTCCAGCGAGTAAGACTTGTGTGAAAGAGAAACAAAATTAAAAATAAAATTATAAAAAAATGATGCTCTTTTCGTAAACCGATAATAATCGTGATAATTATACATATATAAAAGAAGAATTTTGAAAAACGCGAAATTTCTACAAAAATTAATTAGCAAGTAAATTTATCATTAAATAATTTTTTATATCGTTAAGCACATTTTATTAACGCGTTCGTTAATAAAATAATAAATCCAGACCGAGGCCAGTGTTGACGAATGAAAATTACTAGACGCGATTTTCCACAGTTTTTCACGGCCGAGAAAGGTCAACGCGACGAATGAAATTTCATAGGAATTTAGCTCGCGCCGACTCTTTCGATACGTTTCGCCGCATTATCGCTTTTTGCATGCATACGTGCATGCAGGTGCATTGATTCACTCTTCGATGGTGTAGCGGCGATTCGCACACGCGTGTCGAATACGGAGGAGGAGGAGAGGTGATTTCGAAATCGATTAGCGATTCGTCATCGCGAGCTCGCGCTACCGATTTAATCGGTCACACCGTCGATCCAATCCGACTGCCGGTAGATTCGCGGACAGTGCGGTTGTCGTTCGACGTCTTCGATGAATCTCTATCGCCAATCGCAAAACATACGAGAAAAACACACAAATCGCTTCATCGAGGGATACGTATCCCTCATATTTATTATTACACGGTAAGACTCTTTAATAGCGTATACGATAACGTATATATTTTGTATATATTCATTTACAGAGCGTATGAATTCGATTAATTAATTTGGCAATATTAAAAATAAAATGTTTCTACAATGTATATTTTTTATATTTATATGACGTGCATGTACTTACATAGATTTTATTTTAATTATTATTTCTCTTTACATCCTTGTGTTTATATGTAATTTAATCCAATTATTACTTATATATACTTTTAAATAGCAAATATTTTGGAAAGTGACTGATATAAGATTCATATATTTTTGCGAGATTGCGGCTCGTGGCAACAATTGGCGGATCTTAGACTAAATCCAATGTATGACATATAAATAATGTGCCTTGAACTCGGTGTGAATATTAATTTCTTATCGTGTATTTTTATTTCGTGTGTTAGCATGGCAAACACCAATGTTCGCATCGTGATAAAAGGCAGGCGTAAAGATTTAAGACAATACCATCGTAACTGCAAATGTATTTCTAGATTTGTATTAGTATACAATCAATGATAAGGGATTATAAATAGCATAACATTTTTCCTTGAAACATATAGAGAAAAATGCTTTTTTTCTTTTGACTAAATGAATAATAAAAATTTCAGACAGCTTTAGAGAGAGAGATCGCAACTGGACTGTAACTTGATATTTTTTTTATAGATGGCAAATGTGAGGAATGCATTTTTGGATTATATGGATTGTATTCTGGAAAGGGAAAAGGTCACGTCGCTCAAACGTCGATGTAATATTCCAAATCTCCGAATCTCGTTTCGAATAAACTGGATCGTGATACTGACCGTAACGGCATCGATATTATTCTGTCAATTCGCGGAATCTGTCGCTAAACAACAAGCATCGGTAAGTGTAAATAAGATATTTGCAATAACTTTCTTCAAAGTTTTCTTCCCCTCGAACATTACATTTTTGTGTTTTTTTTTTTTTATATAGTCAATACAAATATTAGCAGGAAAGCCAGTAAAATTAATTTTATAATCAACACATTAATTTAGTTGAAACATTCTTCTAGTGAATTGGACTGTTAATAATAATTCATAATAATTTTACAAATATTCGATTTATTTTCTTTATATAAAGTCTCAATATTAAATAAAGTCTTAGTAATAAATTTATTTCTTTTTGTATTTATTCTATTGCTTGATTATAGAGTTCACATGAAGAAAAGGATTACAATCAACGTTGCTTAAACCAACATAGTAGCCTGCGAAGATCGATGACATCAGCCAATCTTACCTTACAAAGCATTGTTGATGATCCAGCTATCGCATCGCAGGACATTTTATCTCGTTTGGAGGCTGCTGCAATTTTACGAGATAATCTGGTAACGGCGTTGGGTCGTATGCTTCTGCTCTGTCTCGACGACGATGCGAGAGTACCTTTCGAGCTTATCCACGACGCCATACGAAGTCGTCGAGTCGCCGTCTACGAGCTGTTGCCTGTTCTTCCGGCGCTGAGGAATAAGCTGCCGAAGCAGCAGCTGTACAATCTCCTGCAAATGCTGGAGAGAGTCGACAATCGCTTTGTCTCCGAATATACGTCGCTCTGTATAAACATTTTTAACGACATCAGTGCAGTCATAGAACAAGCACCGCTCACCGACATGTTGTGGAACATAAACCCGGAGATGTTAAGGTCGATCTCGCTCGATAAGCATAGCCCTCTATCTCTGACAAAGGATGTTGACTCTCTGTTGCGAGTGGCTCGCAACGATGTTAGAACATTGAATCTGCGTGTCGTGGCCGCGATATTAATGAATTATCCGGCGTTTGATCTAACGGATCCGGAGATCCATGATGCGATCAATTTCGTCGCAGAACGAATGAGGGAGCGTTCGCGCGCCGAGGATCCTCTATTGTGGAACATAGAACTGAGTCTGGAGAATGCGATGGATTTTCTGAGGACCGTCCTCGAACGCCTGGAGGTGGACGAGTTGTCATCCAAGGCAACCCAAGAAGCGATCTCGCTGCTGCTTCAGAATCTCGACGTGGAGCCTTATCCTGTCGCTCCTACGTGGGAGGACAAATCGAAGATACTTTCGACGATAACGAACAATTATTACCCGATTAACGTTACTGCCGTAGCGAAATATCTCGCAAATCACCTTGATGACTCGCATTTTCGAGATCTCGATATTGGCTTCTACGAAACGGGCGATCAAGCTCTTCTGCAAACGTTGTCGCGTCTTCGTAGAAAGTCGAATCTGCAACATTTTAGTAAACCTCTGTCTTTGTTGACGTCCTTCGTTTCGCAAAAACTGGCATACGACAGCAATTATGCTTATACGGCTCCAATTAGTCAATATGAGGTAAACAATTATCTAGACACTTTCGACACGCTGTGTTTGCAGCAGAACGTGAGCGACGCTATGAAAACATTACGTTCTCATCTGTCCGACAATCTGCCGTGGACTTATGCCTTTGGAGATAAACGGGCCAGTGATGATCCCAGAGAATTAACGTTGCTTGCGCTGACTCATTTGAGGAGCATCCCGATCAGCAAGCCGCAAGCGATCGCCATCGATAACTTTGTCTACAAAAGTCGCGCTGGGAGTCTGACTGGTAAACGGAGTCCGCTCTACGATTCTGGTGTCATCTTCCAAAGGGATGATTCTACGGATGTGGAGATCGATTTGTTTTCTCTGCTGATGCGCATACCAAACGCCTTCAAGAGCGAGAAATTCACTCCCATGCTGAATTTTCTGTCCAAGCCGAATATCCTCGACATTCTCGGTTATGAATTCAACAAGTTTGAATACGAAACTCCCAGAAGTCTGCTGTTAGGACTGCTGAAGAGAGCTTTGTCGCTCGCTTCCGTGAAATCCGACGAGCCTTTATTTAAGGCCCTCCAAAACGCTCGCAACTACCTCGAAGAGCCGCTACTGATCAATCTATATACCTCGGATGAGTTACAACTTCTTCTAGAGCAACTACCGGGTATTGAAAATGAACCGCGATATCTTCCGCTCAAATTAATCTTTAATAAGAAGAGAATATTTGCGTTTCTATCGCCAAGCTTCAGTCTAGCTGGTGTGCACACGCCAAAGGACAGGCTTTTGTTAATATTACGAACATTAGGCTTGAAGATGGAGGAAGCGAGCGCAAATTTCTTAGAAGCGCTGAGCTTTGCCCTTAACAACATCGACGGACCGCCGCTGAAGATCAAAACTTTCGATCGAACTGACTTTATCTACTTGATTCAACAACAACTGTTCAATGAGTCGCTGCAGAACGAAATCTTGAAATCATCCGTGTATATGAACGTCAATGATTGGAACATCTCCATCAGCGGTACGCCTGAGAACATTCTTGCTAGAGTTCTAAGCTATCCTGTTAAATATATCGCATCGGATGGGCATCTGGCCAGTGTTGTAAAACAGGCGGTGAGCATTCTAGAAGAGAAAGATCAGATTGATATCGAGATTCTGAATAAGCGAACATTAGAAGCTATGTTGGAATATCTACCGAACAACACGTACGTGAAGCCCGTGATTCTAGTGCTGAAGAAAGCGAATCTGATGACAATTGTACCGAAATTAAATCTCTCGATACTGGAAAACGCCAGTCCACGTGACGCATTAATTATGCTGCTCAGATATTTTATCGAGTCTAACGTAATACGCACGGAGAAGCTGTTACTGAGACGCGTCCGAGCGGCGTTGAGTACTTTGGACGGCAACAACCATCCTCCTCAGACGTCGATTTACGCTTATTTGATACAATCGTTGCAGGATCCGAGCAATGTTGTTTACAAGCCGCTTTTACGAGAAGTAAACGAGTTACGAAACGTGACAGTTTTGTCCGACGAACGACAAGTTTGGCTGCAAAGTTATCTCGAAGAGATTATCGCTAAAAATAAAACGAGAAAACTGACGGAAGCTGCGTTGATGACGTTGAAAGAAATCGGATACGATGAATATATGGATGAGGAGGCGCGTGCTAGTAAAGCGCGGATCAGTGAAGCTTTGTCGTTTCTGCCCATCGATTCTTTCGCTAAACCACTACGAAAACTACTTACGTCAGAATGGGCGTATAGTGTCCTGCCGGAGAAAGTTAAACACTCAAGTTCGCTAGAGAAGGAGGAATTGCTGATAGCGATTTTATATCATGCAAAACGTCGGACTGATATTGCCAATAACCCTGCTTTGATGAAAATCATCTCTAACGTCGAGTCAAAATTGAACGGATGGAAAACAAAAGTCGAGATGTTGAAGAGCGCCGTCGCCGCTGCGAAAGCGGCTACTTATGATTCCGTGAGAGATCTTCTGACTGCTTCGGGACTCAACAGGCTCAGGGTCATCGTGCCTTTCAAAAAATCGACCAAGTTATCGCTGCTGACATTATTGCATCATCTGCTAAAGCATTCAGTGATCCAAAACAACAATAAGATTTTCGAATTGTTGAGCGCCATTAGACAGGATGTACTCGATTTTGGAGTAGATGAAGACTTGTTGACCGTACTCGATGAGGTGGGAATCGCTTACACCAGCGAACTAGCTCCTGTTAGACTATTCCTGCATAATCAGGGACGATTCAATGATAAATTCGCTCGCATCGTCTTTCCGATTGCGGATCCTATAGAGCGATATCGCACTTTACTGAGCATCCTTTGGAAACAAAACCAGATAAATAACGATACGCGATTGCACGATGCGCTCTTGATACTGAGAAATATCAAACCCGTCGCCAGAAAATCTGCAGGTACGTTGATCTCGGATCTCGAGGACGTAATAAACTCCATGCCGCATCAGGTCAAACCACAATTCAAGTTAATCGAACAACTTTTCAACATCGATCTTTTGTCCCGTTTCACTCATGACAATGAAATTGTTGAATCGAAGAAGCCGCTGACTCTTTTATTATCCAAGATGGCCAGCTTGCCAGAGGTCCGCCATAATCATACCGCAGCTCGTGAATTGACGAAATTGCAATCTAAAGTCGAGAAGTTGCTCAATCGCTCAATCTTCACTGGTTATCAGCTCAGACCATTACTAGTGGAATTGAAACATGTTCAACAAATCAACATAGACTATCTCAATTCCATCATAGATCCTGAAGTATTGAATTATTTAAATCCAGAGGAATTTTCCGATATATCCGATGATAATACTGAAATACTTAGCACTATCCTCGATTATCTGTTATATGAGAAAACGATGTACGCCGATTACAACATGCGGAAGCATCTGCAGTCTTTGAAACGTGCCCTGGCATTGACGACTGGTCCCAGCAAGACGTCCTCAAAGAGACATCTAAACAAGAAGGACTGGGAGAAGATGCTGATTTTGATACCACGCAATAGAGATTTTGCGCCCATCAAAATCCTCCTGCAGTCCGAAGAAATCTACAAATATATTCCCAAGGACACAAATTGGAAAATTTTTTCCACTCCAGTTAAGAAATTGCTTCATCTGTTGTCGCTGATCGAGAGCAGCGATATCGAGAACAAGAATGTCTACAAATCGCTGAACAAGTTGCGCGAAAATCTCGAAAAACGTTTCAACTTTGTTACCGAACGAGACGTTAAAATCATGCATCATGCCTTGACAAGTCTCAAACTTAAATACGATCTGGTTCCGCTAAAGATATTCTTAAATCATGATAATCTGATCAAGTATCTGCCACCGGATTTTAAATACACCAAATATGGCGCATCAATCAATGGTCTCGCTGCCGTCTTGGATATTTTTTTGCAATCGTCTAGTTTAAAACAAAGAAAGATTCTCTACCAGACCATGATTTTTGTGAGAGAATCGATACGCGAGAGAGTTGACTCAGCAAGACGATCGTCTCGCAAAATTTTTCACAAGCAGCCGTCCGCCGAAGATCTCGAATTCATCAGTTCTATCGCTCCGCCAAAGCTAAGCGAATTTCTCAAGCCTGAAAAACTATTAAATTTGTTGCCACAGTCATTTAGCTTGGACAACCGGCCGACGTTCAAGATGAAAGCGTTGCATTTATTGCAACAACTATTGCAACTGAATATTACGGACGTTCATTCAGAATTGGAAAAACTTGTTCGCGAGGTGGAGACATATCCTGACGTTCCGAATATCCTGCAAGATGATCTAGCGCCTCTTCTGAACATACTTCCCATTGAAGGAATACCTCACATTGAGCTTATCAAGAAATATTTGAGACCTCTAACGTTGATCGAGTTGTTACCTGGAAATTTCATTATAAAGCAAACGAATGACGCTAAATCGGCGTTGCACAATGTTCTGTTGCTGCTGAGCAAGACTCTTGGATCCGCGAAGGACGACAAGCTAAAAATAGCCCTTGATGCGCTCACAAGGGAATCGGCAAAGATTAACTCCAACGTGATACCGGAAATGGCATTAGTGAACAATGATGACATAAAATCTATCATAGAAGAAATTCCGTTTGAGCAGTATAAGCAGATCGAGCCGCTTAAGACTAAGATGACAGTCATGAACGTTGTCTCATCCTTGCCCATGAATTTTCAGTTAACCAATTATAATACGAAGAAATTGCGTGTATTGGCAGTTTTGAACGAATTATCTAAAAACAAGGAATTTAAACCCATTCTACATTCTGTCAATTTCGCCAAAAGAATCGTAAGCAAGATGCCAAACATGCCTGTAGTGAATGACACGGAAATCGAAAGGCTGATACTACCATTGCCATTGAACGTCTTTTACGTGAAGGATATCATAACAAATTGCAAGCTGGCTATATTGATGCCATATCTGCCCATTCATTTCAATCTTGCCAGCTTAGAATCACGAAAGATGAAAATCGCCAAGATCCTGCACTACTGCAAAGTGGCCAATCCCACGAATATGAGTATGAAGCAAGCTTTGACTAACGCGGAGACATCGTTGAAGTCATTGCCCGATTTCGACGTCACGTCGGAGCATATAGAAGTTCTGTTACGGGCGATACCGTGCACTCGTTTTACTATGATAAAACCGCTTCTACGATTCCTGTCGATGACAAACATCGAGTCGCTTCTCCCATGGGATCTCGACGTCTATCGTACATCGCGTACCTTCAAGCTGCGCATTCTCGATCTATTGGCTGCTCTACGAAACGTCAAGAAGCTGCAGAACGGCGAAATGTTTACCGCGCTTGATTATTTGGAGATCAATACAAAATCATTGCCGGAGAATGTAAACATTCCTCAGGATCGTATAACGGTTCTCAACGACGTGGAGATTATGAGAATCGAGCCATGTGTACCCTTTCGAGATTTTGTATCGAAGACCGATAATCTGATCCAAATATTGCCGCCGAATTATCGCTTTCAGACCAATCCGGAGACCGTTCACAACGAATGGGCGTTAATTATTTATATGTCGTCATTGTTTCTGCGCGACGTGAAGATGGACGGTGCTATGAAGAATGTCTTCAAAGCCTGTGTGGATAATAGGCGTAGGTACGACAGGGAACTGCTTCACTATCACATAATTATAAAATTAATGACTATGCCGTACGTGCAGTTTGCACCGCTAAGACTGCACACGCTAATTCACGCGAATACTCTGACCGCGCCTATCGAAAATGTGTATCGGGGCGGTTTCCTCCAGGGAACAATATACACCATGATCCGCGTGATGTTGAGGGAATATATCCGTAGACCGGAGCTGATCGGGAGCAAATCGGTAATTGACGACATGGAAGTGTTTCTGCATGATTACGTGATGTTGCAGATTCAAGAAAATAAAACATATCACGAGGAGCCGACACCGTACGATATCGATCTGGCCATTAACGAGATTCCGAGCGATCGCAAATACGACGATCTCAAAGTGTTCTTACGATGTCAGAAGATAGAGACACCAGTCATGCGGAAGAACTTGTCGCCGGACGACACGCCGAAACAGTTGCTCATCGAATTGCTAAAAGAAGCCGAGAGCGGCGACATAGATGATAAGATACGAAAGAGTATCGAGATTCTCAAGCCGGACGTCGCGCATGGCATTCGTGAGGAGGAGGTGGAATATGTATTGAAACAGCTGCGCGATTACAGATATCACGTGAAGAAATTGCAAACTATAAGAAAGTACCTCTTGCAAGTTGGATTGCAGTCCGTCTTAATGAACGATACAAGCGATTTTTGCACGGCATATCCCACCTATAAACAGAGACTGTACATGTTGAACGAGCGTTTGCTGCAAGGTGTACCCGGTCAACCAAAAGATGACGAGTTTCAAACCGAGTTGAAGTACCTGAATCGTACTCTGTACAATGAGATTAAGATCGATCGCATAATGCCACGAACGATAGACGATATCAATATGAACTCGCTGTTCCTCGCGTTGCCGAAAACGAAAGATGAGAGACTCATCCGCGGCATCATCAAGTTCTTTTCTATTCCCGATCTGCTGCGTCGACTGAACCTGCCTAAGGATCCGTTTGAATACGTGACCAAGGGTCAACTCTTGGAGGTCATCATGGATCTGGGCCAGGAGCTGGAGAGCGTGCAACAGGATCCCGTACAGCAAGAGGCTCTCGAGTACTTCAGGGACAAGATAAGAACCACAGGAACCGGCACGCAGCCAATCGAGCTGAAGAAAGACGTGTTCGATTCCAATATGGACGTGGATACGTATGGACTGATGCGCGCCATCGATTACACGAAGGTGACAGAGAAAAACGCGATGAACGTGGCAACATTCCTCGAATATAAATACGACAGGCTTGTGTACGGATTGGGTTTCAATCACCTGGCGTACGCGACGAGGGGCGTGTACTTGAAGGCGCTGTTTGAACATCTCGTCAACGTTTCCCAAGTGCCCGAGGATATAAAGACGGAGATAAAAATGATGATGCCAGCGGTGAATCTGGACGGTTTGGGAGAGGAAGGCGTCGATCTCAACGTCGACGTCGTTCACGAGGAATCAACACTGCACTCGAAGGCTGAAACGCCGGTCGCTCGTTTCGGTGCTGAAATCATCCCGCGCACTTTCCAGGAGGACAAGGATTCACTAAAGGCCGCCATCTATAACATGCTCGAGTCCATACCATCGTCCGAGGAGGAGAATCCTACCGGTCAGAAAAATATCTACAATGATGAGATTCGCGGCGTCATCGACATTCCGCAGCATTCGTTCGATGTCGCCCGACGAAGGTGGAATTCGATGGAGGATGCGAGGAATCTCAATTCGTCTCTTGAAGAGATGAAAAGGCCATCGAGTGAACGCAGCACGAAAGTACCAATCGCAAATGATGCAAAAACAAAGAGAAAGAAGAACGATCGTTCATCTGTGTCGTTGCTCGACGATATTTTCGAGATTCCCGTCAAACATAATAAAACGGTAAAAAAAGGCAGGACTAAATCGAAGAAAGACTCGAGTCGAAGATCAAATAATCTCGGTTATCTTAGCGGTGAAAACGCCAATAGCTCGATTAAATCGCAAAAAGGGAGAGTTAATTCTTTTTCATCGCGGAATTCGCTTTCCGAGGAATTGCCAGAAAAGTCACGAAATCGAAAACATCACGAGTTGTCTCAAAGAATTTCACAACCGGACATCAGTACCGAGTACGATGAAGTCGATAGAAAGGCGTCGATTATCAGGATGCTCCGCAACATGTTGGTGAGAGACGAAGAAAATCTATCTCTTATAAAGGAACTGTTAGAGGACGAAATGAGTACTGGTGAAAAGAGGAGAACCGTGAAGAAAGATCTTAGTAGGCGTGCGGGAAGAGAGAGGAGAGATGAAAAGGAGAAAGAGAAGTACGAGAGACGTAAGGTAAATTAAATCTTATGAGGTATCGATTATTCGCTAAATTATCGATCATGGAGTAACGACAGACAGCGTGATAATTACTCGTTAAAAGTAGAAGGTAAGCTTTATTGATAATATTTGAAAACATGAAATATACAACGAAAGAGAATGTTCCGGTCGATTAATTAGCAGGTAATAAACATTCTCAAGACAGTTTGAAATATGTGAAAGCTCTTTCTTTAATTCAAACAAATAATTTTGGATTCATTTTTTGGATTCATGTTTTAATCTTACATTATTTTATCTTTTACTCAAATGTATAATTATTCGCGTAATTTATCATGTAAAAATATTGTGCGATTTAAGCCTCAATAGAATCCAATGATCAATTTTCAACTGTATATAACTTATCAATTATCGATAATGGTTCTGGATATTTTGCGAAAAATCGATTATTTAATCATTTAATGTATTATATACGTGTCCAACAATAAGTAATCAAATGTCATCTTTAATATGATGAGGGGCAGATTATATATCCGTAAATAGATTACGCTTCAAAATAATTATTGATATTCGTAACAAAGTTATTCTAATATTTTCAGAGAGATGACGAAACTAATCTTCTCGAGTGATGTTTGTATTCCGGTAACTCTTGATTTTAAAACGCAATGTGAAAAGAGAGGGGTAGAAACGTAGCTATGGTCGATGACGCGTGCATATAGGGGCGCGTACTTTCGACAAGAGTGACAAGCGGGAGAAACAGTGAGAAAGAGGAGGAGAGAGAGAGAGAGAGAGAGAGCGAGAAAGACATGGACCGTTTATGTGCACGACATGGAGCAGCGGTGGAAGGAGGTACGTGACACAGACGTCACATTAGATTTGGAGACTAGACGTGTACACCGGCACACAAACGTATCTCGCGGTGATCTCGCGCACCTCCATCTCCCCCCGCGTGCCCTTCTTCCTTTCGCCCCGAGCCGAGCACTTCGCTTTTCGGCGGCGCGCGGCTGTGGCTTCAGATACCGCGGAAGATAATCTCTTCAGAGCGAGAGGGAGAGAGAGAGAGAGAGAGAGAGAGAGAGGGAGATCTACACCAAACAGCGTGAGCGGCTAAAACCCTTGCCCGGATAATATAGATAACATTCAGCTCGCGCTCTCCTCTCCTCTTCCCCTGGCTTCTCCGGTGACTCTCTCTCTTTCTCTTATATGTGTTCCCTCTCTCTCTCTCTCTCTCTCTATCTGTCTAAAGGCGACTGAATTCAATAATGCGCCCGTGTGTACGAGGTCTGAATGAGGGCATTGTTGGCCCCTTGAACCAGTATATACTCTCTCCCGATCTCTCTTTCTCTCCCGCACGCTACGATTCCCCCTTACCCCCGCGCGTTCAATCTATTTATCTCTTCATCTGAATGCGTTCCTGTCCTCCTTTATCTCGGTAAGGTGAACCGTCACACGAACCGCATGCGGGAATCTGCATGTTCCGCGAATGATTCTTTCTCGCGGCAATATATCGGGGTGGAGGGAGGGGCGGAGGGAATAAGAGCTAACAGCTTCTTTTAATTTTTATTATCCTCGTTTGATCTCTTGTACGAATTTTAATAATTTTCCTACAAAGAATTTTAAATCAAATTGTGAAAATTTTACCTCGTCCGCCATTGTTTAATTATGACACCATCATTATCTCTGCGGGGATTCGTACAATTAACCGGCTTCTCTCGGCGTCTTTAACACTTGACTCATTAATAATACATTATTAACGTCGTATAATAATATGTTTCCTCTACATCCTTACTAAAAACTGCTTAGTCTAACGCCTTTAAGAAACCTTCGCACATCTTCAATCTCGGTATTTTCCTTCGCGTGTATCCGCGGTAACGTTAAACAATTATGTACCTCGAACAAAATCTGATGGAACGGCAAAACGCTTTGAGCGATCATGGACCTCCCCTCTCTTCCCGTTCCTCACGTTGATCACGAAGTTGCCTAAAGCGTTGTAATAAGCTATAAAGATACCGCGGCGGATACCGGCGCGCGGTGTATACGGCGAGCCCTTCCTTATAAAGATATGTGTATCCTGCATCGAGAATAATTATATAGACGCGTGCACGGTCCGTAAAACAGCAGATTCGTACCGCAGATGCACCCTCTCGATGCACCACGACGTCCTTCTCTCCCGTTCTCCTCCAATCTTATCGCAGCTCGCGCGTTTATCGACGTTTTAACGATGCGCGCCTTTCACCCTTCTTCAAGGAAACGCGGAAACGACGAAGAGGCAGGGATTTATTTATTTATTTATTTTTTTTTTGTTTTTAATTAATACTGAGAGAATATATTTTTTCATTAATCGTTTTCTATAATAATCGTACTTAACTGTAATGTGGAGAGGAAATCTCGGACGCTTATTTTCCCCTCGTGATGTAATAAATCGATCAAAATAATTTTTTTTTTTCTACAAATTTATATATTAAATATTTAAATTAAAAAAAGACGAATGTTTGAAATGTCAAAGTAAATGTTGGAAAATTAAGTTCAAAAGTATAGGAAAGCCCGAAACGATAGAACAGGCTAATAAAATGTGCCGATGAAACTTGACACATATCTGCGGTGCGTATAAACATTTTCGCGTAAATGTTTGAAAAATTTATCAAGATCAGACATGGTCCTTGCGTTAATAATGCCGATCAATGTTGGTTCGCGCAGATGGCGATATTAAACGTAGACGGCCGCAGTGATACCTGTCGCGCAGGTGCATCAGATGCGAGACACCTGAGGCCGACATTTAACCGTCTCATCGGTGTCCCGCTCGACTTATTGATGTCGCTGTCCGATCGATTTTAGACTCGATAACGAGTTGTTTTCCCACTGATATCTGGCAAAAAATCGAGACGAAGGCTACCGTCGTCTTAACTAGAGATCGCGAATAAGTAACATGACTTGCCTGCGTCTTTGCTTTGCTCCGGAAGCTTGTATATAATTAAAGACAATTAATGTATTACGAGATATCAATTTTTCGAGTTCAACATAATTGCGGGATTACGCTAATTAAGCGACGACCTGCCTATTTCCATGACGCACGCTCGTAAATTCTGCGCACGTCGTAAATTACCGGTACCCTCGTATATCCTTCTCCTCCCTCTCTCCCCCACATTATTCCCGATACATATATTAAATAATAATTACATTAATGCACCGCGTACGTACACGCGATGTAGCGAACATGCATGTGTGTTAAATATAACCGTCGTTGTTGGTTCTTAAAAATCGCGAAGGAAAAATTGCGGAGAAGAGAAATATATCTGTCGCACGCCACAGATCCACTCGAATCCAACGGATTAGGCTTATTTTAGGCGCGTGCTTAATAATGCGCCCGGGGTGTAATTTACGTTTATCATGGCGGGAGGAAACCCGGAGGTGAATCGAATCGGTCGTCGAAGGCATCACTGTTTACAGGGCTTAACGCAGTACGGGCCAATTGTTCGCGGAGGCCTGCAACAATGGTCTCGCATTACGAGCTTCTCATTATGTCGGTGCCAACTCTTTTTGTTAGCGCGGTGGATTAAGGCCCCTCCGTCGCAGTGGGGATCGTCCCTTTCGAGAGCCCGAAAGGCGTGCGGTCGAACGGTAGGTAGGACACGAGGTCTTAGGGAACCTTTCGAGAGATCGGACGGAAAATGGGGACCGTCCACACGCCCCGACAATACCTGAGACAATGCGGCGTTTTCCAGTTTAGGTGAACGACACATTTCCCGGGCCCGAATCCGCCCGGGATTTCGCAGCGACGACGCGACGGAGCGATCGCGTGGAGAATCCTCCCCGAGGATTTGAGTGATCCTATATTGGGATAAGGTCATCGTGTGGCGCCAGAAAAGTGCACCTTGCGATATATTTCTCGTATCTTTTTTTATATCGCGTACAAGTATATTCTACGATGGAAGGAAAAAATCTTCTTCCTGATTCTTTTTATACGTGTTTTTATTGTGCGATGACATTTTTCGGCAATAAGTGTTTCTTTTAGCGAGAGAATAATAGCAAAATTTTTTTTGGCGAAAAATTGCGAAAGACTTTTAAGTATATACCCACTCGATTCGAAATTTACTATTCGTTTACTGCTTATTTAAAGTACAAAACAGAAGCTTAATTCCTATAAAAAGTAAACAATTATATAGAATCTATAAGCATAAGAAAATTAAGGTTGAAAATAGGAGTAAAATTTCGATTCAATTAATTACTCAAAATTGCAAAATGAATACTGTCAAATATTTATAAATATTAGATCGTCGCGCGTATAATATAATAATGGCACGATCCCTCGCTACTCACTGGACCGATATACCTGAGATAATATATCTAACCTTATGTTGAACACGAGGCCTAAAAGTGTCCGGATTTGTCGCCGAGGATCGTAAAATCCCAACAAGATTCCGATCTTACGATCGGATAAAATCGCTGCTGTGGAATAATGCGCGTTAAGCTCTCAGAGTCGACGAAACCAAAGATCTTTGTCTCCGCGACAAAGAGAAACTTGGAATTGGCATATATCGGACATGTAGGATGCGTTTACACAAAACATACAATTTCCGATACAAGTCTTTAGTCTCTCGATGCATCGAGGAGAGGGAGAAGAAATGTGTCATCGCGAGTGTGGGAGACGACCTATCTTCGAAGCGCTACATCACTTGTACAAGGCTTATCCGAGAGAATTCCATAGCTATACCGTCGATCGAGCGTCTCTCACACCCTCCAAGATGGATCCCTTCATTTTCTTCGAGAGTCGAAGCGCAGAAGAGAGCGGAGAGTAGTCGAGCGTGCGGGTTGCATTCGGCGCGCGCTTAATGGAGACATTGGTTATCCGTGTCTATTCTCTTTGTGCTTCCAATTATCTCTTCCCGTGAGCGTATGCAACATTCTGGACTCTCGGCGTCGTCGCTACGTGAGCGAAATATGCGAGGAAAGAGGAGCGAGAGAAAGAGAGAGAGAGAGAGAGAGGAATGGGAGTGAAAAAAAGAGAACGAAAGAAAGTATTATCCTATCGCGCGCAGAGACTCCCTTGTTATACGTGCGCGAGCTCTGCCGAAAAACACGGGGAGAGACAAAAATGTGCAGGGATGGTCTCGTTTAATATTTTTTGCGGTTTAATTATTTTTTAAATTAAAACTGGACCGCGTACACGCACACATACACCGACGTATGCGTACGCCGTATGCATCGAGTTCCACGCACGATCCACACGTTTTGTATTCCTTCCAGAGATACGCCAGGACGTTCGAGGCTCGACCGAGGTGATGAGGAGAACGCGACGCGAAAGGGAAGAGAGGAGGGTGTTTTGAATGTGAAATACCGTCTCCAGTACGAATCCTACCGCGGTGGCAGGGGTGGCTGATTGCGCGCTCGTTCGTTCACCGGATAGGGTGGAAGGGGGGGAGAGAGAGAGAGAGGGAGGGAAAAAAAGGAGAGCGCGGAATAAAAATGTAAAACTCGCCCCGGGCTTTCTCGGACGTACGTGAGGACGCGGTTCGTATGTGTGATTGTGTGAAATGCGAGTAGTCTTTCGTATATGTGTGTGTGTGTGTGTGTGTGTATGTTGCATCGCTTCGCCATCGCCGCTTACACGTGTAGGTAAACGTCGGGACTTTTCCCGAGGTTTTCATATTCCTGGACCTGTCCCGCTTCGCGGCGTTTTTTCTATTGGCGGTCCCGCAGTTATTAAACCGTTTCATTGGAGACGGGATTTATCTGTCAGGCGAGAAAAGACGTAACGGAATAAGGATATCGCGCCGGCAGATCTTTTCATGCCTAAAGAGTAGTCCCCCTTCGTTTTCTGTCTTTCTTTTTTTTTTAGATTATAATTTTTTTTAATATATATTTCCAATATAATTATATTATAATGTAATATACATAATTTGTTAAATATATTTTTAAAAATACCTTCATGAGATAGTCGACGGCTCAACGCAAGGACGCGAACGATTGCAACAACGGTTCGGCGAACGAAAAGATAATTTCGCGCTATTGGAAACGTCAATGAAATATTTTTCGCGCGAGAAGAATCGCCCACTCGCGCACGATTCGGAACAATATCGTCTAGATCGTGCGCGGGCTCCTCGTAAAAACGTCCGTTTTTTCCTATGCGCGTAGCCGTGTGTATATGCCAAAGTGTACGCGAGCGCACGCGAGAGTTACTGTACAATATATCTTTTAGAGATAACACGCCGATATATCTCTGATATATATTGTTGCCTTCAAACCATACGCGCGTTTTGTACGGTACATTCTTTCGCGACGTATACTTTTTTTTCTCTTTGTCGTCATATATTTATCAGAATTTAAAAAATGCACCTTCGTTACTAATTTCACTTGGAAAATGTAAAATTTAGGTAGTGTTTAAAAAGCTACGCATATCTGTATTAAAATAGGGCGCGGTTGTTGAACAAAGCAATTATTGTCCAAAATTTCTATGAATTTAGAATGCAAATTTCGACTTTTATTTAGAGTTAAAAATTAAAAGAAAAATTATGCAATTGAGACAATAATTGCTTATTAATTAGCAAAGAATTTTTGCATTTTACTTTATAAAGATTTATTATATATTTTAATACTGGAAAGCGCTAGACGGGCGGCGCAGAAACGCCTCGTGAAATTAGAACACGGATCAAGACCAGATCTTGGAAGGCGAAACCATCGCTATCCTCGTATTCTCCAGTATTTTTACATTAACGCGATAAGTCAGGTGGTTCGGATGGCAGGCCATAGGGAGGAGGGGATGAAAGCGGGTGGCCCGTGGGCCGAGAAGATGTATTTTTTCACCCCTTTCTTGCAATAAATCTGCTCGCGGGGAATTAGTTTCGAGATAAAGTATAATATCGGGCCCCCGGTGGGTGACGTCAGAGGCTGCTCCCCAGTATTTATGGCCGCGATAGTGTCAGTCGTGTGCGCTCGCCCGCTCTCTAGCAGCAGTAGGCATCCGACCGCTATTTCCCTCCTCCTGCATCCTCCTCCATCTCCACCTCCTCCACCACCTCCAACACCGGAAAACCACTACCCGGCGAATCCCCTCGTCCTCCCATCATCCCCCGGCCACCCCGACGTCCCGAGGTAAATTATTGGAAAATAGTCGGCCGCTCTGAGATCCTCTTTCCAGCGTCGCGACGCTAGCGCGATCCTTCTTCTGTTTTGTATTCCGCGGTACCTTCGGGTGCCCGTCTGATTTATGCCCTCTTCTGCCACTGTTCGCTTGCTTGCCCTCCTCCACCCTCCCCCTTTTTCTCCTTCCACCCTTTCCCTCCCGATGCCCTTCTGCAAACCTCGCCCTCTGTTCCGGCGCGCAAGGGGGATGAATTTTGTCTCGCGCGCACCGCGCTTTATCTCGCAAACTTTCCATCCCTATCTCATTTCCTCTTTCCTCCGCCCCCACTGTTTTCCGCTCCCTCTCTAGCCGGTATATCGACTTTTTCGTATCCGCGTCTTCGTGATACGCTCCGGGAACAGTCTATAATATAACTGCGAGTGTCTTCATTTTATTTTTTTCCGCATAGAGCTCTTTAAAATTCGAGAATCTTCCGAGAAAGAAATTGCGACATTATTATGTAGTAACAGCTGATCGGCCCGCCCTCGGACCACACTCTGACCGCTCCCTCTCCGCGGCGTGCATACCTTTGATCGTAATTTTGTCGCGTATACATTACACGGCATGACATTGCTCGTCTAACAGATGCGCAACGCTTCTCCCCTGGGAGGTCTAACGAAATAATTGCGACGTCAACACCACGATAGGGCGCCGATCTTGCGGCGCGACAACTATATAATTGTGTATACATATACGTATATACATATATATATATTGTGTACGCGTAGCGGACAGTAGTTCGGATCCCGTCTCCGCACTTGCCACAACAGATGGCCGACGACATTCGATTCGGCCAATTGGTTGCCCCCCGGCGGGTGGTCCTCCCCCTTATCTTCATCCGCCGACGGGGGGTGAAATCGACCCTTTGCGGGCGCCGCGGGAAGGCCCGGTTCTTAACAACCGCGCGATATCGCGGTGATTTCGCGCAACCGGACCGGCTGCGCGCTTCTCGGCCCATTGCGTCGTCATTCGATCCCCGGAATTTATGACCGTCGATACAGGTGGACGTGACGTGGTCCGGTGACGTAAAACGCATCCGCGAACGATGGCGCGATCGTTGGATACGCGAAGGTGGATGAGAAATAAAGGAAAATATGCGCAGAAAGGCGCAACTGAAGTCTGTCTGAAGACAAATTAAAGAAATTGTTGCGATTTTTATATTTTTTCTGCAACCGCAAATAGGAGTTTGTCATTCCACGCGATATGAATTTAATCATCCACGTCGATCGAATGGAGTTACTCGCTTTTGATCGATATATCCCGAGTAACAAGAATCGCGTCGTAAATCGTCTCGTTAATTAGCACGGCCGGGGTCAATTAACGCCGAGTTGGAGTGCGCGGTGCAAATTATCGGGCGATTACACGTGCCATTAGAGGTAACACCGCTGCGAGTACGAGATCGGCCGAAGAGGAGAGGAGGAAGGAAGGATAGGTAGTAAGAGAACGGAGGGGGATAGTGGGGTGAGAAGGCTGGCCGGTGTGCAATCGTCTAATTTACGCAAATTGCAAATCCGACCAGGCCACGTAATGTCCGCCGTCTCGATTCTGTGCTCGCCGACGCGAACGCAAACTAAGATCTAATAAAGCGACAAATCAGCCTAACGAGCGGCGCGCGGACGCTGCAAGTGCCGTTTAACGCGGCGTCCCATACGTTGCATTAAACGGTGGCACTAATGGCTTTCCCATATCTGCGCGTGCTCCGCGAGCATTTCCCGACGTGCGTATGTGCCTTTCTCTTCGGAGATACCTGAAGATATTTACCTCTCGCGGAAATGCAATCGACGAAACATTCCCACGTTTCTTTCGCTTTCATCTCTGAAAAAAAAGACAAAGACAAATAATGTGACATCGAGTTCTAAATAAGTAACATGCAATTCAATCCGATGTTAAAATTCTGATTAAAAATATAAATCATTGAAAGATTCGCGACAAACTCGCAAGCATGCCATCAGCTGATTTTTGACAACTAACCGAAAGGGAACGCGCGCATTCTTGAGGATGACATTTCACTGTCACATTACTCTGTCACGGTTCTGTATCGAGAATTACGTTTCCGAACGTGACCACACAAGCGAGTGAGCATTAAATTCAATATGGGCGAGGGGATAACATCGAGAGAAAGAGACATGAGCGTCCGACGAGCGGACGATACGGTTTCGTCGTAATGACGTAGAGAGAGGCGCCGCTATCTGCGGTCGGTCGGTCGCGCAAAGCGATGTGGCCGAAATTAATTTCAGGCTTGACGTACGGGCGCCTCATAATATTGTCTCATAACTCTCCGTCGCAATGGGGCTTATCTCGAATGCGGTGGCGTTTCAATTAGCCGACGCGACGCGCGGCGGGCTCTCCTCCTCCCTTCCTCTCCTTCCGCAGTCCGAAAGTCTTATCCCCCCCCCTCCCCCCGGTGTTGCATAATACACGCATAAATACGCCAATTAATTTTCGCCAACGGAATTTCGAAATTCAAATCCTCTCCCGAATAGATTCTTATCGGCGCGTCATCATAATGAACGTCTCGTTTCAACAACTTCTTCAGCCGCATTTTACGTACAAGATCGTCGACGTTAGTTTGTCGATTTCCTCTCATCTGGCAACGCAAGCCGAGCTTTCTAGTCGAGTTACGCGAAATTTGCAATACGAATCGAACACCTGTTGCGAAAAGAAGGATATTACAATCCTGGTAAAATTCTCTCCCTGGACTAAAACATCAATGTGCTCGAAAAGAGATATTGTGAAAGAATTTTATAGATCAATTAACTCTATCCAATTGAAATCTTTGCTCTAATTTAAACAATAAGAAAAATAATGAAGCTAAATATATTTAAGTATTCAGTTTCTTATGACTCATCTTGCTATATTACATATAAAAAAATACTGAATTTAATTAAAAAATTATCTGATCATAGAGAGATTCACAGATTAATCAAATGTCCGAAATTTATTGATCTTCCTTTTTGATTGATATAGAATTACTTTTTTGAGAAATCTTTAATTCATTGAAGAAACTTTTGATATAAAATTTGTTCCAGTTGAATAGAGAAAAAAAAAACGTGCTTGGGGTCATAAAACGGTCGGAATATCCGTCTTAATGATTCTTACCGGTTCGCGTAATCTCTTCTGATAATAGCGAACTCCTAGTCATCGCGTTTCGTGACCTGACAATGAGAAAAGTTGGAAAGGCGAGTTTGTGTTCGCAGGCCCGCGAACTGAAAAGACGACGTAGTAGTACTCGACACGACGTACCGAGAAACTCGAGTTACCTTTTTCACCCTCGTTGCCCTCGAGTGGCCGACTACCTTAAGAAGGGCTACAATCTGCCCTATCGACATCTATATATGGCCGAGGGCGCTAAAGCATTTAATGCGGGCCACTTCTTAAACAATCATATCAGCAAGTGCGCCGTCGTTCTGCATTGCAAAAGGGCACACGCACGCGAATACGGAACGCCAATTAACTTTCTTTTGTACCCGTTATTTTGCATAAAAAATTAGCCTAGTAATTTAAGATTGAAGTTGATTAATGGAGGTACGATTGAAAAAATGATAATTATTCTTTGCTTCATTTCTCTAATCTTGATTACAAAAAATTAGAATTATTGGGATCACGTGCATGAATTAAAAAATTAAAATATTTTTCCCTTTTCAGCGATAATTCGGCGTCAAAAAGCGCCGCTTGTGAAAGAACAGCCGGTCGAAACGAAGCGTATAGGCAGGATGCCGAAGACGGCGATTTATTCTCACCAGAACGCTTCTGGGCATCGTGATTCCGCAAAATCGCAGGTCGTGGAAGGTGGAAAAGTAGTAGGACGAGGAAAGAAACCCGGCGCCGTTTCGAGACTGGCGATTTCCAGGGACCTAGACTTTTCGGCTTCGCGCAAACAAGAAACGGGTCACGCCTACCTTGTTATCGAGCACGAGCTCCTTGTCCAAGATTTTATTTTACGATCGTCTAATGTGCGGTTGTCATTGTTGAGCGCGGTAGTATCTAGGCTAGAAAACTCTCTGTTCTCGCCCGCCTTTAGTTAGAATAAATTAAAATCTATTAGATAACAAGACATGTTTTACACGACATACGTGTATGTGAGAATCATGTATGAAAGTATATTCAATTAATTGATTTATAGAAAAAAGAAAGAAATATGTTGTCCCCAAAAAATATTAATAAATTATTCATTAATCAATTATTTCAAACTAAAAAAAAATATCTAAAAAACTTAAATACTATTTCAATAATGTATTTTATTTCTAATTGAAATATAAAATTGAAATTACTTTGACAGAGTGATATTGCGCTTGATTTGACATTATTAATACAATCGCTTAATAGTTAAAGCGCGGTTAGCTTTTGTCAGAGTCGATGAGAGGAGAATCTGAGGCAAGCGTGTAATTAGGTACGTGAACCGGTTCGATCTTTCGATTCGGAGAGTGGAGAGAAATATTGATCCGTAATGATAGAAATTAGGGTAGACTTCCGGGGTGTTTTCGAGTATCCAAGCTGTTAGGATGGAATGCGCTACTGTATAACAATATCGTCGAAAGTTTGGACGATTCTCGGCGGAATGAGAGAGAGAGAGAGAGAGAGCGAAAGTGGAAAAAAAATGATTCAAAGAGTCTGCCAAACACTGTCATTAGAAACGAATTCTGGGATGCATTTACATCACGCGCGCGCCTCTAATTACGCGCTGCAATTATCATGTCCCATAGAAGGCTACTAATTTCGCGTTACATTGAATCAAAATCGCGCTTGATCGGAAAAGACAAATGAGCCTTTACTTCGTTCATTTTTATTCGCCACTCGATTTTTATTTGATTAAATCTCGCTTTATATTATCATGACGCTTCTTTACACTCTATATTAATTTTTAAAAAGCATGATTTGTTGCGAATCGATATATTTATAATTTATGGTACATCAGATAAAAACTCTGGTCGTTACAATTATGGCAATTTCAATGAATTCGTACAATTTGGATTGTTTATAAATCATAATTAAAATTATAAATATATTAAAAGACAAAAACTTATTCTACCTTTATATTTCTATAAAAAGAAAAAAGGGGAGAAAGAACAGATAAATATGTAATATCAAAGATTTGATTTTTAGATCAAAAAAAGCGAAGCGCTGTCCTTATTTTCCATTCAATCATTTAACCCTTTAATTAATAATTTCATTAACTATAAATGCAAAAATTATAAATTGATATTCAAAATGTCTCCATTAAAAAATGAAAATTTACAAAAATACGGAAGGCATGACTACAAAACGACATGACTAAAAAAAATATGTCTGGAACACGCGTGGATCCTCCTCGCTTCGCCGATCCCTCGGGAATGCAGGAGAGAAGTTTCGTGATGAGGGGTTCGCAAGGGGGGACTTACGTGCACGAGACGCTTTTTACATTTTACAGGGTTGGCATCGTCCCATAAATCAGGCACGGGCGACCATAAAACCGTGGTGTTCGCGCCGAGGGAGTATATCTCGCCGCCGTCTTCTAGGAGTGTCTCTCCTGGAGTTTCAAACGTGCGCGCAGGCAAGCAGGCAGAATGCCCGGCGCCCCCTTTTCCTTTTGCCACCCCTCCTCTTCCTTCTCTTCTTTTACCTCAGCTTCTCCATTTGAGACGGACAATGGAACACGTAAGACATTGCGACATTTCGGATCGGTAGGCCTCCAAAAACACTGATTGGGTGTCTTACGGAGGATGTAGTTCGCCTCAGGGTACCTGGTGCTTAAGCTGGGTGCACCTCACCCTTCTGGGGAAAATTCTCCAGGCGGGAATTAGGTCTCGGGGCCTAAATTGGCCGTTGCGGTAGTGTACGCGAAATCGGGGAAATCAGAGTATGACAGGTAGGTCGCTTTCTGCGCCTGGGCATTAGGCTAAGAAGCTCAGTGTTAACTGGAGCAACTGGAAGAGAGAATCGCTTTTGTACCCGAGATTTCTCCGGGTTCGAAATAAGATTGGATTCTTTTCTTTTTTGACAACCTCTTTTCGGATGCATATCATACGTCATTCTATTTAAATGCATATCCTTTAATTTTAATTTCACACTTTTCTTTTTTTTTTTTTGTTCGACAGGTCACAGCGAGTTCATCGTTCACTGTATCGTCTTCAGGTCTGTCAAACTTTATATAGATGACTGTGACACGTATTAGGCATCCATTAAGTTATCATTATCCATTCGGTATATTCTAAGTCGGTCAGATCCCCGAGGGCTACTGTAAATAGCTATAATCCGTGAACTTAAGGCCATTCCTATTCAGGTCGTTTTCTGCACAGATTTACATTCATTTTCAGGTTACCCCAACCGAATGTCGAAGCTTCTGCCACTTGACATTATTTTAAGAAACAACAGTATTATTCGGCTGAGATTGAGAGCTGACTATTACTTATAACGTCACAAACGAATAAACAAACATGATCAAACGGCAGAAGAAAAATGCAGGCTGAGATAATTTTATCGTAAGTTTCTCCTTTTCAGATAGTTTTTATTTATTTTTTTTTTTTTTTGATTTTTTAAATTCTAATATAATGTATATTATATTAATTTGCTAAGAGAAAAAATCGAAAATATATATAAATATAAATAATATAAATTTTTTATAAGCAAAAAAAATTATGCACAGTGCAATATAAGATCTATTGAATAATTTACTAGAAATTTTAGATAATTATGCTAAATGGAGAATTGACAAATTACTATATAATACGAAAATAAAGATAGATAATAGTATATCATATATATTGTATTTCATAAGATTCAAATTCCTTGTGAAAACTATAGAAGCTCGACAATTCTTGACGAGAAAAAAGAAGATAGTAAATGGAAGAGAAAGGGAAAGGAGAGTGTGACGAAAAAGGGTATTCAGGATATTCAAAGATTACGAAGACTGACGTCTTTAGTTCAGAACGTTTCACACCCTCGCGTTCCTGAAATATTCTTAGATCTTTAAATACATAAAGCTTCACATGGAGACACATCGAGGATTCGGTATAAATTTAAATGTAATCAATTCAAATGTAGTATTTATGATTAATATGCATTTCTAGTTAATTTATATTTTATATAACTTTATATAATTCTTCTAGATTTATTTATATAATGTTAAATCACGACATGCGAGAAAGATTGATATTCGGGACCGGTCTTCTCTGGCGTTATCTGCGAAAAGCGAAGAGAAGCAACAGCACAAATGAGAGAGAAAGAGAGAAGAAAAAGAAAAAGAAGGAGAAAGAGGATGACCACGCCTCGGGCCAAAGATAAGAGCGGCGGACAACAAGCGCATCGATAAACTTCAATTTCGAACAAACGAGGAAAGAACCGGGCCGGATGTATGTTCGACACGCCCCGACACGATGTAAAACCACGATGTAGGCTCTTATCTCAGCGACCGGGACGAGCAACGAGATAAGTGGCCGTTTAGGCGATCTCCTTCGCGAGGATGGGAGGCAGGCTCGACTATGGGGCAGATAATCGTATTCATTTACCGCGTCGCGGGGCAAAAAAAAAGAGCTGCCGGAAATCTACCTCACATCAAACGGCACGCTTCGTCCGTTTACTAGCGACGACACTCCCGCTTGTTTAATTTAAACGGTAATTGTGCCCTCCCCTCTTTCGTTCTGTAATCCTTCGTAACAACAAGCGGCTGTCGCGCTCAACTTGATCAGATTGCACGTTTCTAGATGGAAGCGCTCTAATAGATAAGAGAGGAATGCAAAACGCGCGCATCGGACTCTGCAGGAGTATAAACGTACCTTCAAGTTAGTGTCGTTACAACTAAGGAATATCGTAACATCGAATATAATTAATACTATTGCTCGATCCGGCTTACGTTAGGTACCGCGCGAATACAATTAACGCGATGACAGTTCGACTCGCAGACGAGAATCCGTGACGGCGCCTAGGCTCTTCCATAAAAAATTTAAGCGGCGTTTAGAGGGATTCTGGCCTAGGTAAGGCACACGCCCGTTCGTCGGGATTTAAAAATATCACCGTGTCGAATCGACTAACGCGCATGACGTCTCCGCACCCATCATGGGACACTTTACGTCCTGATTCTCTTGTGTTCTGTCTCGAAGCGCCAACATCGAATATAATGTTGATTTTTTGCTCTTTTTGCCTTCTTTTGACGATAATGTTTTCTCGTCGAACACTTGTCGATCAGTAGTGAGGTTATCAATTATATCTTGTACATCCGTTTTTTCAACAAGTTGCTTCACGAAAAGCTTTGAGGTATAATTTTCTGGAGATAAAGTGAAAACTATGCCTTTTTATTTCCCATATAAAGATTTAAAAAAAAACCTCTCTCTCATACAAAAATAATTTTTTTATTAGAAATTTATTAGAAATTTTTTATTAGAAAATAAAAATTTTATAGAAATAATTATTTGTGCGGATATATCAGTTTATTAACCTTTTTTGTGATAGGAAATTTTTTTAAATGTTATTTATATCGATCTGATATTCAATTTATTCCGATTGCATCTTTAGCTTTTATTTAATTGCGCTGCAATGTCGGAGAAGTCATCTTAAAAACAGTCGAGATTTAGAAAATTTCTATAATTTTATTTACTTTTTTCAGAAAGAGAGAAAATACATCTTCATATTTCTTATTTAATATAATGATTTAATATATAAATGAATTTAATTATGTATAATATTTTATAGATATTAATATTTAATATTTATTCTATAAAATATAAATGTCATAAGTGGAATATTTGTGAATGAATTTTTAATGCATTTTTACTGTTGATAATTTTATTCTGCTATCGACAAGTGTAAACAAGTGTAAGTTGTGACTAGAAGAATAACCACACGTGCCTATACGTCAATACTTTGATATGCAGGTAAACTAGGTGTGGAATTCTTTCAGAAATTGTGTTTCAATTGTTCTTTCCTAAATAGAGTGGTCGGTCTGTGACCGCTCTCTCTGCGACGACAACGCCCTGGCGCCTCAGGTCGTCTTAGGAAAATTCGGAATCGTTAATTAACCGTATCTAAGCTGTTTTATCTTTTTTATCGTGCCACATGACAAAGACTATAGAGCGTCGATTCGTCAACCGGTTTTCATGTTTCGATTTCCTTAAAAATTCGCCCGATTTGATAAATCTCACGTTAATTCTATTAGCCATGATTTACGACTGCAAAAACAGGCAAAAATGAGATAGCCTTACGATGAGTGTTTCATTGTCAGAAACGTCATCGATGCTTTCGAACTGCTGCTTCTTCGACAAAATTCGGAAAAGTCAATCTTTCTCTTTTTGATAAGGATCTAGATCGGTTTCTTTTCTACAGCAATTGTTTATATACTTTTATAAATAAACTATTATAAATAAATTATAAATAAACTATAAACTATAAATTATTTTAAAGATTTTAAAAAAGATTGCGTGTAAAATTATAGACGGCAGTACTTGCATTTTTTTATCAAGCGATCTTTGTTAAAAATTTATTCTCATAAAAAATCAATTATAAATATGAGGCAAAAAGATGATAAAACTTAGACATGTTTAGCGTCTACTTAGCATCCATTCAAAGCGACGAGTTCGCAGCGATCGGACGTCGAAATGCATTCCTTAGCTTTTGATACACGCCCCCTTGTTGTTGACGAAAGAAAAGTATTTCGCGAAGCGGTTTGTCACCGATCGGCGACCCGGTTGGAGCGTCGAGAAAGCGCGCACAGCAGCGACGAGGCAATAGCGACGGTGGTAGTAATGGTAGTAAAAGAGTAGCAACGGAGAATGCCGTTTCTTATCACGGTTGCATCGACAACCGTGAAAGATCTCTTTTCCAAGGTGGATAGACTCTTCTCCGTCTCTCTTCCTTTCGTGTCTTTTCCTTTTCTTTTCTTCATTGTGCGGCCCCGCTGTCCACCCTCTCTTACCCCCACCCCAGAACCTATCTCTCCTCTTCAAATAGGTCTTGTAATACTTAGGGTTCATCAAGATAACTCTGGCCTGGCTTTGTCCCTTCCAAGAGAACGCTGCGAATGGAGGTGGCGGTGGATCGGGGGCGATGGGACGGAAGGGCGGAGCAGCTAGTAGGACATATTGTACGGATGCTGCGCGTGGTTTATGTTTTGGTCTTTTCGAGATCTATGGAGCTTCAAGGAGTCCCTCGTCTCTCTCTCCTCTTTTTTTCTCTTTCGTCGTGACACACTGGATAAGTGCAAGAAGTGTATTGTAAAGACTTCGCGGATCGTTGATCCACGCCAAAAACCTGTCAGAGCGACCTCACCTCCCCTACTCCTGTTTTCTCCCATTTCCCGACGAAACTGTTCCATTGTCGCACGAGATGCTTCCGATAAGTTGGAATGGTGTGCGAGATGAACTGTTAACAATGTAAATATTTTTACTGCCCTGTTTGTTCACGAGATTCCGTTACAGAGAATGCATATCGAAATCGTAAACACATGTATATTCCACCGAATAAGATAAAACATGCGACGTCTATCAAAATTGATGTAGATTGCCCGGAATTTTGCAATGCGAATATACTCACTCACTCACAAATATATCGCATGATACTTTGCTCGATATTTGCTTCGCGGAAATTTTCGACGATCCGCCCCGTGTTATTAACGGGAAAGCGAAACGAGCCATTATACGCGCAACAAATTACGAGCCTCGGGAGCCCTACTCTTCGTTACATACGGGTAAAAAGATAGTTCATTAACTCTTACGAGCTCTTCTGGCGTACATACAAAGTAACGATAATCCGAACATCACCGCTTCGGGCGTATCACACAAACCCGCCCATTCGAAAAAAAATAAATTATTCCCGGACGCGAGATTCCGGCCGAGAAGGAAACGAGAGACGGCTGAGACCGAGGAAGAAGAGAAAAAAAGAGAGAGAGAGAGAGAGATCGGGAAAAGGACGCATCGCGTGCTAAACTTTCGGCTCTAGAAAACGCATCGTCGTGTCGGTGCATTAACGTAATCACAGAGGCGCCAGATGTTTCCCCTCCTCTCCCCTTCCTCTTTCCTTTAAGCTTTTTTCACCATCTTCTGCCCGTTTTCCAGATAGACCCCGCGCACTTTACAACACGCGTTCCTGACACGCGTCCATGCGCAATTAAAACAAAGTGACTACAGAAATCGCATCCGACGCGACCCATACACGATGTATAAACGAGCGAGAGTCGGCCTAAGTGGCTCTGTGACTCTGCAAGAATTCGATTTTTGTGATCCGAAAATACGAGCGTCACCCGATTCCTTTATCGAGCCGATTATCGAGCGTCGTTGCGTTATCGCGCGTCGTTGTCTGACATTCGATTCTACACAATCGTCCCGATAGAAATTGAATATATGATACACAAACATCCTGTCGTTTATCTCACGTTGCAGGTGCATCTGATAAACACTTATATTAGTTCTAGTCATACGTTGATTATCGTGACGTCAAAAATATTAACAATTTTCGTAATTTGATTAATTCTGAACCGTATATGTGCGTGGAGATAAATTCTCGAAGCAATTTCTAATGATTCTTTCATTTTTCCTTGTAATCATTTGCGTATTGCTTGCAATTATAGCATCAACTTAAATATCAATGTTATATTCCGTGTGTTTTATCTTGCAAAAAAGTCATAAATTTTCTACATTATACATACATACGCAAATGTGCATATACATATATACGTAAGGCAAAAGTGAGGGAGGAGTCGCACTTGTTCGCAAAAAATTAGTAATTCCACGCGAAATCGAGTTTCTCCCGAATAAAGTCTTACATTCTTAGCCCGGAGGTAGAAGCGGCTGCGAGATAAGAATTTATCAAGGCCGTTGGAATTAATCTGGCATTAATTCTAATCGCCCCGGCGATTTATTAGGAGACGGTAAATCTGCCAGGAACTTCTAAAGAAGTAGGAAAGTTCCCTCGCACCGAGCGAAATTGTGAGGAACTTCGAGCTGAAAGAAAGAGAAAGAAAGAACGAGTGGGCGACCCGATTTTGGCGGCTTCTTTAATTAATTGCCCTCGAATCACGAAATCCTCATAAAGATTTTATGTTCTATTCATTCCTTAGCCATGATAAATATATTCAATGTCGTCCATGTGGAAAATAATATCTACTTTGCGATGTTATTTTCTGTTACAGAAAAATATGTCATCAACGAGTGATAATCCTACACGATTGTTCGAGATCGACGTCATTAAAGAAACGAGTTTTTAACGATCATACCAACATAGTTGTCATAATTGTCATAGTTTCTCGATCGTTACCGATTCATCGAACACATTAACCCGTTTGCTTTAATCAGACGTAGATAAGTATCGGAACGACTTCGGCTGCTGTCCACGAGGCTAATGGACGCATTAACAAAAATACGCAAACGAAAGAGGACGCAGCGCAATTAAGGAGGGTGCAGCCTGTTCTGTTAATTATACCGTCTCCGTCTTCGCTCCGTAATACACGCTGGCCAAACATATAAAGTGAATATATTCGAATGCTGTGTCTCGACGAGAGTATTTCTACTTCTATGTGTGTCACTATATTTGCTACCGATTGCTGCATTAAGTTGTGTAGAACCGAGCTATCCAACTGTAAGTATTTTTATACTTTACTCTATAAATATATTTTTTTCCTCGCGTTTCTCTTTTGCCCGATTATTTGCTTGCTTAATTAGTATCGCGTGAAATAAAAGATGTAACTTTGTGTTTACTTTATATATTTTTACTAAAAGTCTGGTAGATTTAAAAAATATTACTAGTCTTTTAAAAATTATTATCCTGTCGTACGAAAGTTAATAATGGTCGGCTAAATGCTATTTCGCTACCATGGATGACGTTGAGTCATTAACCACAGTCCTTAGCGTGCTCTCTGGCAGTGTTTTACATACGACATTGAACACGAATATTTCATTTAGCAAGCGATAATTAATCTATGTACTTTCGTGCTATCAAGTACAAAGTTGTAACATTCAAATTAGCTATTTTTTTAAATTCATTTATTCAACTGCATATGAAATCAATTATTTTCTTTTCCACATATTTTACTCAATGCAAGATATATGATCTAAAGAGAGTTTTATAATAATCATCCACTAATACGGAACTCTACGCGGGAGACAAAGCAAAATGAATTAAAGTCTGTAACACACAAGTGTCATATCTCTAAGTTGTCGGAGTCTCCGAATAATCTGACAACCTGATCCATTATTCACGAGTTTTCGGATAAAATTTCACCGAGGACGCGTCTGCGAGCGGACGGCGGATCCCGGTAACAAAAGGAAATCTCAAGGAAAAGTTATTATCGGCGCGAATTTGACTTTCGAGAGGACGACCAACGCCGGCCAAGAAAAAAAAGGAAGGAAACGACACCCCGCATTATCTGAAAGGAGACCCTGGAGAACTGCCGTGCTCCAGAATGTATCTCCTTTGGCGCGCGTTCACTTTTTTTTTCTCTCTTCTTTCGCCCTCTTTCTCTATTTTCGCCATTTCCTACTGCCTTCATCCACATACACACACAATGTGTGTTCACTTACTTTTCTAAACGCGGGTTCTTTATCCGAAGTCCCTTATCTCGTCGGTTACGCAGGTCAATGAAGGAGGAATTGTGATTTTCCGTAAGAAGGAAAATATGCGAGCGAAATATGAGCGATATTACCGTATATATCATATTAATCCATATTTTAAAATATTATTTTAATTTTTCTTGTTAATCTGAATTTATTAAGAGAACGATGCAGAATAAAGCAAAAGTATTTGAATTAATCTGCATAGAGAATAATATTTTGTGGACAGACGCGAAAATTATTTTTACTTCCTCGCTTGATAAACATTTTGCATTGTTCGTAGATGTTTATCATTTCGAAAGATATTTTCGGAAAAAAACAAAAGAGGTTTCCCTTCTTTCCGGTCGTACTCATTGCACGTATTTTCGGCGGAGAATAATAAATCGGCGCGCGCCCCGCCGATATCGCGGCCGTTCGAAAACTCACGTAGCTACGTAATTTATGACTATTTTCCGCGACGCGTCCCTTCCTCCTTTCCCCTTCCAAGGAAGAGAGATTCTCAATAAAAATCAGAGCGGAAAAATATCTGTGTAAAAACATCGACCAGTCGCGCATCGGGACGATACTCGGGTAGGGGTGGATCGTTTAGGAGAAATCGCGTAGCTTATCGAAGCATTCCTGATTCAGAGGAATCGAATCTTATCGTTCCATTTTATTCGTTCTGCTTTATCAGTATTATTACTTATTACTCATTGTAATCCTAAATTAATTTTCTTGTAGAATGCATTGATAGTGAAACGGCATACTAATCTGCTGATACAAGTTAATAATAAGCTCGATATTTACGACATTAGTCATCATTTTTTACTTTCTATAGAATGTATTCTAGGAAACTATTATGACGATTATATTATGCCTCGAAAACAAATGTAGAACAAATGAAAGGCCAAAACGACTTTCGAATCGAAAAGATATTTCAACCCCATTATCACTAATTATATTTCGAAACGCGCTCGTAAACAATCATTTATTTCTGAATACTTAATGGTGTCTTTTACTTGTTCCGCATTCTAAAGCGTATTGTAATTTTAAAATATTTTATTTTTCTTAAGCGAGACATGGAATTTTTCCGATGCATGTGTTTCGTTAAAATTAGTAGTAATATATGTAAAAAGAGATCTCGTACATTTAAATTATTAAGCATCTATCTATATCTATCTATTAAATTGTATCAACGCGATTAATCGTTAGTTATTACCACGGAAGCAATATTTGACACTCAACGTCCGTTTTATCTAATGCTAAATGTCCCCCGGAGAGTCATGTGCGATATCACGGATTTATAAAGCTTTTCGTATCATCTTCTTCGAATCTTTTCAAGTTTCTCGGCAAGTTGTAGTAGATATGTGGAAAAGGCTGTGTCATCTAAAGGAGCAATCCCTTTTCTCTCTCTCTCTCTCTCTCTTCCTCTCCTCTCTCTCGCTTTACAATCATCAAATTTACCGTTTCTTTGAAACATTGTCACAGGACGGAACGTAAGTCGACAGTTTGCTGGATGGGAGAAGAAGAGAGAGGAAATGTCAGAGAAACGAGATCGAGGGGACACGCGAATGGACACGGTAGCTCCGTATAGCGTGCGATGGAATAGAGAGACCGGTTGTTAAAAGAGAGGAAGTAAGAGAGAGAGAGAGAGAGAGAGAGGTGGAAGCGAGAAGAGAGCGAGTGGGCAAAGCGACGAGAAAGCGACGGCGGCGACGGGTGGTAGAAAAAGGAACGCGCGGAACTCTAGAAGGAACGCAAGGAGAGAGAAAGGGAAAGAGAGAGGAAGAGAGACGGAGAAACAAGAGCGGTAAAAATGAATCGATAGGCGGAGTTTTTCACGACGCGCCGCTAGAGGCGCTTCAGGTGGGGGAGCGCAATAGGCGGAGTCAGGCTGATTTAGGGCCGCCATTTTGTGACAATGGACGAGAGGGGGTATGCCTATCTGATTGGCTGATCTACGGACTTCTCTCGTCCTGGACAAGCTTCTACAGATTGTTCGGTTGTACACACCGCCGAGTACTCCAGCCACCCGGCAACCCGGCAACGCCGCCACCCCACACCGCCGCTTCTCTCTACCCCACCGTCGACGACGTTGCTCCCTATCCCCTTCTCCATCGCCGCTGCTGCTGTATCATCACGGCACGTATACATTCGCGTATGTATGTACAGCGCACGAGCGCGCGTATTGCAGAGGAATCCTCGCGAAAAATTGCAAACGTTTCGTACACGACTGGCGCGCGCGCGCGCGCGCTCATGCTTTTATCTACCATCGCGAAACGTTGATTGCGATATTTTGCTTCCGCTTAATCGAAGGCGCTTCTCTCTCGTACCTCCCGGACGAACGTCGTCCGAGACGGACGGTATCGCGCGATCTCCTTTAAGATTTTTAATTCGGCAAAAAAACATAGAGAGCGAGAGAAGGCTTTCGATTATGCAATAGATCCTCCCACCTCTCGGTGGTAGATTGATTAGATCCACTACCTGGCGCAACATAATCGTCAAGATCTACGTGGGCTCTTGCCTCACGATTGCACGTTTGTTTCGAAAAGTTGTGCGGCGCTTTGTCGATTGCAACGCATTTCCTGGAACCGTTACTTGCTCAAAAAATTAGACTCGGAGAGAATTACATACTCACTATGTTTATATCATATTACATTTTTATCAATCTTGCATAATTTTAGTGCAAATATTTTTTGTCAGTATCCTATATTTTAGAGATTTGTTCTAAGAAGTGAACAAAATCTCCGCATAATCTACTTACCCTTCGCGAGTTTTCGAATCAATGAAAGAATCAAGAAATTGATATTTGTATTATTTATTTATTACGACATTGCATTGTGTAACTAGATATTTAGTCAACCAATCTAGCGTTGAGAATCTAGACTTTTCGACAACAGCAATCGCGAAAGTCTGCTGAGAATTCTCAAACGGCGTGTATTATAATCACCATGTATCTGTGACGTATCATCTCGAAAGAACACGGAACCGCATACACAAACACTCTTACCGTATCTCCAGAGTAGATGCGATGTAAACGACAAGATTGGCGTCATCCGGCGGCAATTAGCGCAGTGGAAGCCAGAAGTGCGAGACAGAAAGTCTCTCGCGGTGCTATCGGATCGCACGACCTGGGGCAACCTGTAACACGGTAGATTATCGTCATCGTCGTCGCGCATCTCGCTCGGATTTCAGAGGGCTTCGAATTTCGGAGGGCGTGTGTGTATCTTAATCGCGGTATCTCATCTAGATATATCGCGCGCGCGCGCCGACATCAAGATCGGCGGCCCGCGAGTATACATATGCGAAGCGTATCCGTGTGTGTGTGTGTGTGTATTAAATGGATATTGTGTGCGTGTGCACATACCTAGCCGGTAATCTACGCGCGCGGGACACGTGACTCGGGCGCGCGCGCGAGCTCCGGGCTCCCGTTTTCCCCGATCCGATCTAAATTCGGATCGGTCGATCGCGCGTGATAGGTGCGTCTCTTTTTCGTCGCGGGAACCCACCGGCCTCGCGCCGATCCGACGGAATTATTCAACACCTCGTCCGGGCTCGTGCGGCCATCTAGATAACCGCGATCTCCTTTTCCGTCGTGAAGTGCGTAAACGAGCCGCGCTCGCAATATGTAATGCAATGTAATTTGATCCCTCGCGGGAGCGAGAGTCATTACTTCGGAGACATATTATTCGAAACACGTTCGCAGATTTGACATCGGGAGAAATATAGAGTAAAACGAGACATGCATATAAAGGCAATGTCCTATAGTTCTTTCTTTTCTTTGTATTATATTAATTTATTACATTAATTTTATATTTTTGTATATTAATTTTTATTTAACAAAAATATAAATTTATTTTGAGTTATAAAAAAGAGAGGGAATGTCCGAACGTGAAAAATTTTGTCTGGGCAATTTGGAAAATTTTGCAGTTGCATATGAGAGAAAGAGAGAGCAAAGTATTAAGAATCATCCGCGATAATTTCATTCGTCGTTGCGCCACGATGATACGTTAGATTTTCGATTGGCCGGAGCTTTGATAAATTGCCGGCATAAATAGCAACGCTCTCGCGCTGTGCGATATATTCAAAGTAGGCTATAGAAATGTATCGTGCGTGTGCGTCCTGATGGAACGATTTGGCACCGTCGAGCCGCGGTATCTGCCAATCGGTGAGGACTGCATTAAATCCGCCTGGGAACATTGAATTTTCCGCTCGCGCACGACGTCCCGTTGCCGGGCATCCTGAAACGCGTTTCGATATTAATGCCGGCTAGAGATCGTCCGTTTCCCGCTCCTCAAGAAGAGATACTCAAGTATGACGTGCATATTCTCTTTATAAATACATTTATATTTAAACGTACAATTTATAAATCGATTAGTAGCTGAATATATGGTACGTACGATTTGTGTACTCGTACGTTTGTCCTCGGGGGAAGACGAAAAGTATACACGCGTGTCGTAGAGCGATAGTTTAACCTCTCGCTAAACCGGTACGGACAAGATAAATGACCGAACGCGGTCTCGATGCTCGAAAGAAATTACGCCTAAGTTAAGCGGGTGCGCCGCCTATCTCATGAATATTCAGCCGACCAATAGAAACCCGTTTCACGACATTCTAAAAATTTCAATTCAGCTTCATCAATCGTTCGCGTCTCGCGTCATCCTCAAGAAGACCAGCGTACACGAGATCGTTCTCGAGAGAGACCGCGTGCATCTAATAGATTCGTTACCGCTATTACGTCGCTAATTTTACGTAAAGCGCGCCTTTAGCGTGTCATTCTCTCTCGCTTTTTCTCATCATCGGCGTTGACAGCGGCGGCAATAACATCGTCGACGGAGGAACAATTCAGCCACGGGGCAACGGTATACGCATCGATCGAGGGCGGGGGGGGGAGAGGGGGAGGGAGAAACCTCGCATCGGAAAGATAGAAGGTAGTGGGGAGAAGACTGCTACGCCCGCTGGTAGGTTGGGCCGCCGTCAGGGGGCGTCGCCGCTGCCGGCCGAGCGGCGCCGAACGACGCCGAACGGCGGCGGAAACTGTCGAGTGCGCGTGAACGTGGGGGCTCGTGCGGCGCGGTGTTTTCATGCGCTTAGTTTCGCGCCGGTTGCCACGACAGTCGCATTGACTCGGGTTCGCGCGCGTGCGTGCGTGAGTTTTTCGAAAAAAAAAGAGAAAAAAGAAAAGAGAGAGAGGACAGGGGAAAAAGAAGACACCACGCAGCTGCGTTTGTTCTCGAGCGTGATTAAGGAGAGACTCTCGAAGAAAAGTTACGGACTGTATGTGCGCGTATTTCATGGCGGAAGACGGAGCGACGGATGCAACGAGTTCGCGCGCAAACTTGCACTTTGCAAAGTGAGAGAGACGTCGAGTTTCGTCGCGGAATCTTCGTTTCTCGGCGCTCGATTGACGGGACGAGAGGGTAAGAGAGAGAGAGAGAACGGGAAAGAAGAAGCGAGGAAAGACGGGGAAGTCGGAATCGAATCGCCCGCCACGGGGCTAACACTCCACGAACGTTACAATGTGCTGTGTGTGTGATGTACGGTGCAGTGTGTTGGTGCTAACTTAGTGATAACGACGATATTATATACATATATATATATATATCCTCCGTCGCATCCGGCGTAACGTACAAACTAGTCAACGTATTATCTTGCCCGCCGGGATTGCCGCCGGAAAGATAAGGTAAGAACGGACAAAATCGACATTTTTCAATGGCCGTAATCATTTCGCGAAAGAGGACGAGGGGGCGCCGCTGCTTTTCCTTTTATCGAACCCACTCCCGGCATCCAAATCGTCGATTCGATAAAGAATAAGTATAAACGTCGCCTAATCACGATCGAGAACGTAAATCGGATTAATCGCGACGCGTGTCTCGAGAGAGATCTTCGCGAAAACTTGTTAAACTATCACCGCAAAGACTTAAAAGCGTCGTAATTGGATGAAATATCATGGAAAGAAAATCATAGAGAACTAGTGTTAAATGTACTCTTTTGTATCGAATCTCATCTATCGAATTCTTCAAATAGTTTTTATTTATAACGATTAGAGATTATCGAAATCAAGATTGGCAAGACTTTTGTCTAATCGAGAGACATCGCGTTTCTATTGATATTTATCATTAACGATAACTAATCATCTTTTATTATTTATCCTCGCGTTTATTTTGATTTTACCCGATCAATAACAACAATACAATGACAACAACTGTCGAGGCTCGTCATAACAAAATAAGAATCTTATAGATCGCATATATGTATATATTGGACTTTTCTCCGGCTACGTAATAAGATTAGAAAGAAGTCCGTTTAATCGTAATCGGTTCTTCCTTATTTAATCTCCTCCCCGAAAATCTTCGATATTACAATCGAATCGCGTGTCGCTTATTACTTTGTGTCGCCTACGTTGTCTTTTCCCGGTCTAAAAATCTTTTATGCACGGTTATACAATCGTCTTGTTTGACGGGACGAGCCGGGACGAGACGACGAGCGGCGCCGAGCCGAATTGAGAGCGCGTTGAGCGAAATATAACCGGGATAGTCAGACGGATTCCGACGGCGCAGGTAAACCGGTCAGCGGCCTAGGATCTGCGAACCGGGAAGACCCTTTTTCTACGCCCTGTCACCGGCAGATACCTAACCTATAACGCGACGCGACATTTTACGCTCGAAAAGTGTCGTTAAATTCGCCCCATCACGGTTTTCTCCTCTCCCTCCCCCGCGTCCAATTTTGACAATTCCACACACTCGCGTCATTCACGATGGAAGCTGCTCTCCCCACGAGATAACACTCCTTCACTCCTAATAAATGTGAGATATCGCGAACCTGGAATTTTATTCTCGTAAAACTGTTAACGTTATACACATGAATTTCTTTTTTCGCTGTCGTACAAAACTGATTATACTCTGATGTAAATAACCGCGTACGGTTTATCATTGATTTAATGTCTGTTTTATCAACACATTTTTATCTGTTGTGTATGTGAATCTTATTGTTAATGGTCTTTGCAAAAATCTAGATTAATCGTTGCTAAGCACGCAAAAATAATATTTATGTAAATGTGTACAGTCGACGCGAAACACAAAGGTTGTTATTTTTTTTTCCTCTTCGTTATATTCAATTTCTAATTAAAAACAATTTCTATTTTTATAAAACATTTTAACGCCTATGTTCGGAATTATTTTTAATGTAAAAATGTATCATCTTACTCGCAGCATTGACTCAGGCAGTCAATGTTGTTTGGTGTTTTTTTTTGCAAAATATTAGTAAATAGACGCGTACGAGGCCCGACGGGTGTTTCATTGATTCATAATAAAACATTAAAAGTTTTGCGTTGTTTGTGCTGTCTTGTCTCTCTTCGTATGTATTTGTGTACTGGATGTAAGAAAGATGTGTCAATATTTCGTCTTTGCTTTTCTCGTGTTTATGGATTTCGAAAAATTTAAAATAGAATTTGAGCGGTAAAGGAAATTTTCCACTTGGAGGCTTAAAGAGGAGCTCGTGATAAAATCGTAAATTAAATGGTTTAAAAAAAATGCTCTGTGTTCAAAGAAGATATTAGATTCAAAAAGGGTACAAAATTTCCGTTTAAAAAAATCCACCTTCAACCTCGAACTTCAAACGTCACTCCGGATGTCACTCGATCGATGATCTTTCGATCTTCGAGAAACATGTTTTTTTTTCTCCAGCAAAAGGGGAATATCGCGTTACCGCGTTATCGCCGGCTCTCGATTGTTTCACTCTCGAGCCGTCGGTTCCGACGGATTCGCTCTTTTCCGAGCTTGCACGTTGCGTCGAAACGATGACGTTTCTCGGTGACAGTGACACTCGTGACAGTGCGTGCCACGGACCGATGATTCCATTCTTCGCTCCCCGTTTGTCCACTCGTTTTTTGGGTTTCTATCGCATTCTAGTCGCCGTTAGAAACCGTGTTTTGCGGTGAATCCGACTCGTACGGACCGAATCCTTGGCAACGTCAGCGCGAGTAAAGCGTCGAGGATCGTGAAACATGTTGCAATGATGTTTAATGTGGCAATATCGAGGATATTCGGTTATCACATGAAAAGCTTTTTGAATTTTTGAGCGACAAACGCGCTGACAGCTGTTTATATTTCTCATGTTGAAATACGACGCATTCCACTTGACGAATCATTTCAACGGTCAATCTGAAAACAAACATTTCTTTATCGATAGTTATTACTTAATTGAATACTTTGCGAGACTGATATAACTATGTCATTCTACGCGTTGAAAGTGGAGAATAATGAAATGCGATGTATATTGAAATGTGGAATATTCGCCCTTGTACTTTCAAGTTACAAGGCCAGATCTGATCTAATTCAACTAGTTGTTCTAATCCTAGGATATTGGAACGTGCCGCGATCAAATAAAGACACCATTCTATTAGAATGACATAAATGAAATAGAATTCCGTTATTGTCGTTCAACTCCTCCGTCCGTTAATTTCGATATCGCGTATATATGTTTGGAGCATATGTGTTGGTCGACACGGCCGCGGGCGCTTTTTCAGATTAACGAATTTCGATAAGATTAGTGATCGCATGATACGTGATCGGGAAACGCGCGCCGATGGAGTTTCGTCGAGAGTGGACACGATGATGTAACACGGAGTCTAGAGATAAGACCCAACGCGGCAGTCTTAATATAATTAGCGCTTCTCGAGATTACAGTTTTGGCAAATTAGAATCGAATTCTGAAAATAAACACGGGATATCGAATCGCATCTGTTACAGTTCAATAATATCGAATGCGTGATTTATATACAGAATAGATTTTTAGATAATTTGAAAAAAAAATGAGCGATTTTTGCCTGCTGAGTTAATCTCTCGCGTAATTTACCATCGCGATGACAGATCGACAGATCGCGTTATCACGAGGAAAGTCCAGCGAAAACTCGTTATGTCAAAGTACCGGTGAGATCATCTTTATCGCAGTAAACAAATATATGAGTATATATATATATATATATATATATATATATATATATATATATATATGAAAAATATATATACTTATATCAACTGTAATGGTTATTTCTTAGGCGGTTGAACGGACGCGTTCCAATTTCCTCGAACCTGTTCTCGTCATGGTCATCGTACGTAATACGATAAATCGATCTAGGAAGCACGACCGCTTATCGCGATTCGCGCGTAGAAAATTCCCCGAGTCTTTTTTTTGTTCTTCGGATCGTCCTTCGTTCTCTCGCACGCGTCGAATGTCGTAATATTTCGCTCTCGGTTAAAGTCTACGATTTATTTTCGTGGTTGGCCGCTTATCTAGCCCAGGGTTAATCGTTATCGCGATTATCAGATCGATGAGATCGGACCCGCACGATTTGTGCGAGTGATCCGTCGAAAGTGCATATCGGTCAAGAGTCTGATTATCTCAAGACAGGAGGAAGAGGGAAGCCGAGTATGTGTATGTGCGCGTTTTAGATTAGGAAATTTTCTCTGCGCTCTTTTTTTTTTTTTCTTTTTTTTCTTTTTTTTTGACCGTGAGATCAGACTAGGAATTTTTTTTTTTCCTCTCACAGAAAAGACATCGCGGAGAACAAGATGAGAAATGGACAAGAAACAAAGTTGTACTCTCCTTTTTTCCGTTCCTCTTTTGGAGAAAATGAGTATTAGTGAATATTTAAAAAGCTGCGAGAATATATATCTTCGCGGTAGTAAATATTTCGAGCATATTAATGGGTTCAAACGACCGCTATATGAACGCGATAAAGTGAATGTATGTGCGTGCGCGCGGGGCTCGCGTGATTTATATTGCCGAAAAAAATATTATTCCGATCGTGAGATATCTCTGTAAAAAGTAATCGCGAGCTCGTCTTGCGATCGTGTCGGGCGATACGGTTTGATTGATCTGTCCAAATTTAGTTATATCTATGATCGATCGTTTCGATGTTTTCGACGATAACCGCCCAGTTGGGCGACAATCTGCGACGTCAATATCTTTCGATGAGCTTAATTAATGAACTATTTGATGGATTTAATTAATGTACTATACCTATTATGTATATAATATTCTGATTGACTTTACTGATTAAATTTACACAATTTGTAAGAAATTCCCAAATATTTTAAATAGAAATATTGTAGGAGATAGGTAATATTAAAAATTTACATGCTATAATTAATCGTTGACTAATTTTTTTATATATATTGTGTTTTATATATATCTCTCTGATGTAAGTAATATATTTGTGTAAGAACTTATTGTATAATACATTAATAACGACAGGAAAATCTCGATTGCTTGGCAATCAGAATTAATCGGATATGCGTGTCACATTCCGTGCGGTATCAATCTTATCGATGTACGCTTTTTCGTGTGTATCTTATCGCGTATTGTTTTCGAGTGCTTTATTTGCTCTGGCCGAGTAATTTTTGCGTTAGCGCGAAGTATGAGGAAAAGAAAGAGAAAAAATGTAATGTTAGAATTTATGTGCGCGAAAACGATCACATACTTCACTTAAAGGAAGATACGTGTATTGTGTGATCTCAGTAAGTCGAAAGATTTGTCACTTATTTTTGCGAACTTGAATTGAAAATGAAACACATTAACCGACTTCGAGGACCGGTTCTTCGAAAAAAATTTTTTTACTCGTACTTGTTTTTTTCGCGATAACAATAATCGCCGTCGTCGAAACTTTACGGCCTCCCAGAAAAAAGAGAAGGAGATTGTTATCTAATATTTCCGAAAATTCCGCATCTCTCGATAAGACTTCGTCGCTCCTCTCTTTCTTAGTGTCTCTTTTCCTCTCGCGTTTCTCTATCTGGATTCGACCGACCTGTCTCAGTTACGTCATCGATGACCTTGATCGCCTACGCAAGTTGATTGATAATTCATTTTGAGCACTTGATCGTCGATCGAGCGATACTCAGTATGTTCGCACTGAAGCGCTGATCAGGACCTAATTACCGTAGATCTCGTTGATCGATTATCAGATTTCGACACGTTGCGCTTTAAGTCTTCCATTGCGGTAAGTCTGCTGTCTTTGTGTCTCTTCCCCGATTTTATCGGATCTCGATTTTTTCTCGGAAGTAGTGCTGTGTGTCTTGATCTTGGAAAAGTCGCTCATGTCTATGCGGGTCCGAAAGACTTTACACGCGTCAGGTTTAATATTAGAAAATATATCGGCGTTCTGCTGGTCAAATCAAACTCGTACAATATGCTCGATTATATATCTGGTGTGTAAATTGAATTTAAAAGGCTCTTTCACGTCAGATATTCTGAATGTCGAGGAAACATGAATTGCAACGAAATAGAAGCACGGTCGGAAAAAGAACACAATATATTTTATTCGCGTATCACAGAATCCAGAATCCATGAGAGCCACCGACGATGCGACGATTTGATCGAAACGACGATTGAGATGCAGCCGATGATGGTTGCGTTTTCATTCTGTTAATTAAAGCAATACAGATTTTTTTCGGATTAAACGCCGCTGACGTCTTATTAAAGCGGCTCGATCTATGTCTTTGCGCCCCCCTCCTCCGTCCCCTTCTTTCTCGAGTAGTACAATTAAAATGCCACGCCATGTAAATCGCGAAATTATTCATTGGCAATAAAATCGCGGGGAGGGAAATTTTTGCATCGTTATCGCGTTTGTCTAAAACGCACCAATTAACTTTCTCATTTCTCATTTAACTTTCTCATCTGCATATAATATTACGTTGCATCTTACTCGATGGGTCTAAATCGATCGAATCGTTGCTCCTCAAAATAATTTTGCATGCGCGTGTTTCTTAAATATATATATTATTATTATTTTTTTTTTTTTTTTCAAATTTTACTAATCATCTCAGACTATTATTACCGAAGAAACAAAGCGACGCTTGTCATATGAAAGAAGGTTCGAGCTAACCCGTGCCATTCGACGTGTTTTGCAGGGCGGAGACCGGCAAGAAAATTCCTTTGGTGATCCTCTCAGCAAATCAGATCAGGATTACCTATGATCCCGCTGGGCGTCGCGAGGACGACGGAAAAGGCAGAGAGGCGCTTTTGGCAGCGTTCCTAATCTTCCTGCCTGGCCTGCCGTTCTCTTCTCTCTTTCTCTCTCTCTTCATTACGTTTTCCACTCCCTCTTCCTCCTCCTTCATCTCCACCTGCTCGCGTTTCTCTTTGCCGAGAGATCGTGGACGCATCGAGATCTCACGTCGGATCGCACTATGGACATGAGCAGCGAGTCGAGCACCGCTAGATGGTATGAGCCACCCAGGTCGTCGCTGGAGCCGCCTTCGGGGGGCGCCGGAGTGGCCGGGGTGGTCGGCAACCCTGGCGACTACAGGGGTTACTACCCTCACGCCGGACCGACGGCGCATCACCCCGCAGCCGCGGCCCACTACGCCCACAGTAAGTACACACGTTTTCTTCCATCTTTTTTTTTTTTTTTTTTAAATCGTCTTCCGTTTCTTCTCTCTCTCTCTCTCTCTCTCTCTCTCTCTCTGCACGTTTTCTTTCCTGAGAATCTCGCGACGGTTCAACGACCGAGCGCCACCGGAGGTTTCTTCTCAAAAAATCGATATCAGGAGAAGCGAGTGCGCTTTTCATTCTTTTTTAACGCGCGTAATCTTGGAACTAATTTATTATAATCTTTTATCGATCGAAGTCCGCTTTACTGATTCCGACGCGCCGGAATTTCGAGAAACTTTCGATTAGTGTTTCGGTCGCCTTAAAGGATTCGCGCCTTCTTGCCGATATTAAAATATCGCGAATATTGATATAGATATGAAAAAGAAAACAATGTCGAAAAAAAAAAGAAAAAAATACATTACTATCGGAATACGTTAATTCTGTAAAAGGAACGAGGCGGCGACTAAACCTCGAGCCCTTATAACAAGGAGATCCGTTACACGCAGGGTCGTATTTTCTCTCGCGTGTTTGACGATACGGTTCAACGACCTTCGAACAGTCACCTCTCCGCGAGAATGAGACGGAACACTCCTCATTAATTAGAATTTCTATATTTAATTAACGAGGCGTCTCCCTTGATGCATCGCCATTTTGCTCATCCTTTTCTCCGCGATTAGAGATGCCCTATCTTGATTAAATATATATAAAATAAAATTAAATTTTTACCACGGCTGATAGCAGCGAAACATTGTACCACTGGGAGACTCTAAAGAGAGAGAGAGAGAGAGAGAGAGAGAAAGAGAGGGGAATGACAACTGTGACATGCGACAGGACTTTCTTAGCGCAACGCTAATTCAGCTCGAGTGCAACGAGACGCACTCGAGCACTGCGTGTTCTCGAACACGCAAGTGCGTGTTGTTAGCCACGTGCTACCTCTTCTCGTGCATTCTCTCGACTTTTGCCTGACAAATGACTTTCCATTTCGAGCGATTCACGCCGCCGCCCTTCTATAACGCGAATGACAGCAAGAGGCAAAGAATACCGCAGGTCAAGTCTCGATAGATTAAAGGACAAAAGCAGGAAACATTTGGTTGCGCATAAAAAAGCATAAATGAACGATGCTTAATGTGTAATGGGGAGAGGATAAAAGAGAAAAGAAATAGCGAAGAAGGATGACGAAGTTAAGTATCGGCGGCGAAAGGAAGTTGCAAGAGGATGTTCTGAGACAGATTATATAAATGAGAAAACAGATATACTTGTTATTCGTGCGATAATAGTTTAACAAATCAAAGCAGAACTTTGGGAGATAAAATAAAAGGCAATAAGCGTCTCTGAAAATGTTTTAAATGTTTCGATCAAAAATCTTATTCTTTTTTTTATGTAAAAATTTCTTTCTTTCTCTCTCTGGAATCTGATAGTTGATATTTTTATTTTAAATATTTTGTCAAAATGGGGCTGTAAGAAGCTTCAAATATTCTTCTCTCGCACGATATATAGAACAGAATCACAAGCAAATTATTCCTCTCGAACTCTATATTTTCAAGTAATTTACGGCGTCCTACAGAGAAGAGAGCCATTTCGTAAGAGAGGCGCGTTTTACGCCGATAGCGTATGTACACTATTGTGTGTAATCTCGATAGCGCTCCTTCGGTTCCTCGCCGTTGGCCAAGCATGAAAAAGCGTAGAAATAGAGAATGAGAAGAAGAGAGAAACGAGAAAGAAGACGAGGAGAAGAACGAAAAGAAGAAGAAACGCGGAGGAGGGAGAGAAGGTGGACGCGTCGCTTGGACTCGAGACGCTTGGATGTGCCGGGAGGGTAGGAGGGAAAAGGAGGAGGAGAGGCACGAGATAGAGAGAACGAGAGGGAAGGCTAAAAAGTGTGTGCGTGTGCGCGGAGCCGAGGAGGAAACACGATACAGCCGGGCCAGATCTCGGAGGCCCGTGGAAGGCGATATCCCTGATTCGTGCCGACGTGCGCGGACGATCATACTCGGGCCTCTGTTAGCTCGTGGCCCTGAAAAAACGACGCTCCTAATCGGAATCAAATCTACTGTACGATTGTACGCGTCGAGGAGACGCGACGCGGAAAAAGCGCGGATGTTTTACTTGCGAGTTTCTTGCGTCTCGCCGCCAGCGCGGTCGATGATTTCTTTTTATCTACCGAAACAGAGAGAGAGAGAGAGAGAGAGAGACGTTTTTTGACTTCGAGAACAGCAAGGCGAGTCGGTCGCTTTTAATTATCGTCGGCCGAAACGATTATAGGAAAACCTCCGATTCTCGTTCCGAGTTTTGACAGTTGAGCTTTGACATGAGTAGAACGGAAAAATGTGTTGACAGCTGGTGAATATCTTTTTCAAAATATTCTTAATCATCGCGACAGTATTACGATAAATTTTAATTCTAAAACAACAACGTAACACAATTATATTTACATAAAGAAATATAAATTTCTCTCTAGCTTCGTAAACCTCGGAATATCATGTAAACGATTATATACAATGGAACCGTAATATACATGCGCAAGGAGAAAGTTGCCCCGAGTCGGAATCATTTAGCTTACTGGGATTACTAATAGGACTAGGTCAGATTTTAATATTCGCTAGCGCGATATTTCTCTCCGACAATTTAGTCATAGAACAATAGAAGTCACGACTATTCGAAGGAGAGAGAGAGAGAGAGAGAGAGAGAGAGAGAGAGAGAGAGAGAAGGAGGTGGAGGAAGAGAAACGGGACACAGTGTTAAAAAAAGAAATAAACAAGATAGGCGGACGTGCACGGAGAGCGGGATGCATAATACACACAGTGGTTGCGGCACAGACAGGAAGGAAGCGCAGCCAACCGCGAAGCCCGCGGGGTCTGAGAGAGGTGCATACGTAATTGCGGGGCCACGCGGGAGGCGCTGCTTTTACAAGTTGAATCTCTGCTGCCCCCCCCCCCTTCCCTCCCCTCTCTCTCTCTCTCTCTCTCTTCATACTCCTCGTCTATCTTCGCGCGCGACTCGTACCCTCGTTGTGTCGCACGATGACGTACGGATCCGACGATTTAGTTGTGTTGTTCAGGCCAAAGTGGCACGACGAACGCGGGGCCGGTAGACGCTATTCGTTGCACCGGTGTGTGCAAAACGTGTGCAACCGCGACGTGTACACCGACCGACCGACGCCATCTTGCGCAAATGCAGACGCCAGCCGAAGGCGGAGCCTCTCCCGAAGGGCTTCTCTCCCGTCGTTTCTCTATCATTTCTCTCTCTCTCTCTCCTTCTCCGCTCTCTCGCTCTCTGTCTCCTTCTCATCATCATCTCTCTCTCTCTCTCTCTCTCTCTCTCTCTCTCTCTCTCTCTCTCCCAGTCTAGTTTACCGTGGCAGATGCAGCTTCACCGCGATCAATCTTCCTCCTCGTCGCCGGCGTTTCGTTCCCCTCCGTAACCTCCTCTCGCCACCGACACCGTACGATTCCTCCGCGTGCTCGTTTCCCCTCCCCCCCCTCCCCTTCCCCTTAATTTAGCGTCTTTTTTAAAATATCGATTCTGCCAATTAATTAATCTCGTCGATGTTCAACCTAAAATATTTAGTGAAAATCTTACAAAATTGACAATTTCTCAATCTCGATCACTCGCGCGGATCCGATTTGAACATTTTCAATCCCTCGTATAATTAGGAATTAAATTTCGCGGAATGAATTTGTGCTTTCCGCTCTCTCAGGTCGTCCGCTTTTCTACGCTTCTACTCCAACGTCTTACGTGATCGAGAGAGAAAGAGATCGTGCGGTGAGGGGGGGGGAGAAGGGGGGCGAGGGCGACGGATATATACGGGGTGAAATTACATGTTATTACGCGAAAGCTGCTGGGGGCGCTCGATGTGAAATGAGACGTTATTTTCTGCGGGAATTTCGTGCGCGTACCGGGATTATATTATAAGGCGCGCTAGCGAGCCCCCGCTACAATGGAGGAGGGGGGGAGGAGGAGGAGAGGAGGGAGGAAATGATTCCTTGAAAACTCGTGGGATACATATTTTTCGTCGCGCCTCGAATTCATCGACAATTATTTGCAACGAGAATCATTAACGGCGCAGGATTAAATTTTAATTAATTCGAAGGAGAGACTGCGGCTTGTTACGGGTTTTCATCGGAGAGTCTCTTCTTGGAAAATGGAGTATGATGTCTGCGTCTCGTCCTCGTCGACATACTCGCGATAATAATACTTATCACTATTCATTTGCGCGCGCGGTTAACGAGGCAGATCACGTGTTTACGCGCGGATGTTTTTCAAGCGAGGCGATATTTTACGCATATCACTTCTTATTAACGACGCTAATTAGGCCTGCATATCGAGGAGGCTCATGTTTGAAAAAAGGCGAAAAAATTACGACCAATTCTCAGGTTGAGATTTCTCGAACCTCCCTCTTGTTCTGCGTTTCCTTACGGCTTTTCCATATTTACGACAATAATTAACAATGCAGCAATGTTTTGTATTCGAGCAACGCTTCGAGGAACAACGATAACGCGCGTCTAACAACACAAAAATCGCTCGCGATAAAATATATGTTTTAGGAGAATTTTTCCTTTTTTTATTTGACGATTTAACGATCGCAACTCTCTTCGCGCCTGAGAAAAAGAGTTATAATCTTTTCGCGTAAGATAATTAATTATTATCTCACGATAATATTAGCTTGAAAAGACGTTTCTTTTCGTCGGCAAACGTTCGACGTTAATTCTTCCAGAAATTTGTTTTTCCATATCTCTTCATTTAATAAGATCAACACCCGAATCTCGCACTGCATCTCGCGCCTCTTTTGAACTCTTATCAAAGACCCAAAACGGGACGCGACGTCGGAGGCAAATGGCCGGGAAATAAAGCGCGTCTCTCCGTGACCAGACGACGGAGTCCTTTCAGACGGATTTGCCAGTGCTTTGAATCCTTTTGACCCTTTGAGATCACCGTCTCTCTCTCTCTCTCTCTCTCTCTCTCTCTCTCTCTATCCCGACACCTCGTCGCACAAAAGCAGAGTACGCTCTCTCGGGAGCGGTTAATTATTTGGAGTAGTTGCTTTGATGCGCGCGCGAGCTAGGGAGATTCCATTCGTGAGATCAACACGGAATCAGATATTCGTCAGGACCGAGTTTTTCACCGATGTAACTCTGCTCTATTCGCATTTACTAATTATTCGTTATCTAGGGAGAGGAGTGGCAGATTGTTTTTTTTTATTTATTTTTTTTTATATATATATATTTTATGGAAATATTTTTCTTCTCCTAAAACATGTTAAAACCGGTGCAAAAACAATATAGGAGAAAATGCAATAACGATAAGCGCCGCTCGAACAATTTATTTTATCTATACTTATTTACACTTTGGGGAATTATCGCGACACTGATATTTCGTTGTTGTATATAATTAGTTGGCGGAGACAGAGAAAATAGAGATAGAGAAAAGTAACTCTGGTAGAGCAGATAAAAAAATTGATTGATCAATATCGCTCAATATCATATACTTGTGACGAGTTTAATGAAAGAAAGAACAAAATTTTTATTTAATAATTTCGAACGATTTGCGCTTTTCTATAATTCAAATTAATTGTCCTCTGATTTCAAGACGAAATTTTGCTTCTATTTTAAACCCCAATGTTTATAGATTTTAGATTTTGATAGGTCTTTTTTTTTACATAAAAATTGAGCTCTTTTACTTTGTAATAAATAGTAAACAATTTTTCATTAAAACAGAAGCTTTCGACAAAATTACAAGTTTTTTTTTTTTTTTAAACAGGAGTGATCAGCTTTATGTATCAAAATAAAGGTTAAAAAATAGGAGAATAATTTATGAACTCGGGATATCATTACATATTGCATTATTAATTATATCTTTTGTTCTATTAGTCAAATAGGAGGGAGAAGGGGAGAGACGCGATTAGTAGACGAAATTGCACTTTTCTCTCGCGCGAACTGGCCGTTTCGTTGACTGGAAAATGCTTGGCTTTCGCGGCTTTCACTCCGCCGCTTTGATCCTCATCCGTAACCAGTATGGAATAATATAAATGTAAATTGGGATCGACATACTTGCGTATCTCAGCCGCGTAATAGATCGCAGTTTTTCACCGCGCAAAAGAAGAGAGAAAAAAATCTCGATGTTCAGGATATTTCGCAGGTTGCGTCATAAACCTGATCTATTTTCCGAATCAGTCGTTGATAGCGTGGTGCGCGCGCGTGTATCGCGATTACCATATTAATTTATTACCGGAATCGGTGTCGTGTTCCCTCCACAAGTAGGCGCGTGTACTTTTTTATCCGCGCTTGGGCGCGGATCCGCTCCTGAATCATCTACGCTCGGTCGATCGAGTGAGAGATTAATCGAACCGATCTCGCCCGCCTCTGACGATATCGCTTATGTCCATATGATGAATTTGACATGCTAAAGAGAATCGAAATCTTTTTTTCCCATTTTTGATCTTTAATTTTTGTAAACTAAATTTAATAATTAGGATCATTCTTTTACGAAATTATTTAATCTTTAATAACAAAAAAAATGTAATTTACATATAAAAAAATTTCTTTAAAAATTTTTTAACAATAAGTGGAAAACTGTTGGCTGCCTTTGGGATGCAAAATAAAAGCTCGATTTTTGTGTACATAGTAATTAAATTTATTGAAATATCTTCTAGAATCTATAAACGTGAGAAAATTAAGATTGAAAAATGCGAGCAACATCACGACAAAAAGAAAAAAAAAAAAGAAAAAAACCAAAATAACTTAGAAACATGGTAATGTTTCGAGCGCATTAGCGGGAAAAAAATGCGGTTAGAAACGAACGCCGCGTTATCTGCCGTCATGCCGATCTCGCTACGATATAATAGTGACTGTATCCATGGATTTTTCATGAATATTCATGATACGCTGAGCGGCACTATAATCGGTGCGCGCAAACCCTCGGCTATTATCTAGGAATCAGCCGGTCGGATAATATCGCGGAGGAGAGCGGTGCGACGCGTATATTTAATGACGCGGTTAACGGCGGGGCGAGAGCGGAAAATGTATTTTCCGAGCGGCCGTCGGGGATTAAGAGACAATCTCGAGTTGAAAAAGTGGATCGCGCGACTCTCATCTTCCTTCCCTCTTCTCCCATCCACTTAATCGCGAGTTGAAATTTGATAGGACGGGGAATAAAACGATTGCGAGGAAATCAATATCGTTAGCATAATATCGCCGTTAATATACGACAGGTTATATTTTCGGTTGTGGCTCGCGTGGTGGGCGTCCCGTTGATCCCCGAAGTCGGTATTTTTGGCCTGATAGACGGGCAATGTCGCCTTAATAGTACAAAGACGGATCATCCGAATGCGATGACATTATATTGGGCCGCGTTTCTAAACGAGCGTCATCGTACCGGAATGAACTCTTACGGAATTCTTGGAAATCCACGTGTTTTTATTTGCCCCGCCGTTCTGCAAATCAAGTTTTCAATGCGTTAATTGACGTCGACAATTTCCGACATACATATTTATGAGACGTTGCGACTAGCTATATCACGAAGACTGGATCTGTATAAAGATGTATAAAAATGCGCGAGTAAAACTTTCATCTTTTCTAGACGATTTCTCGCGAAAATCATCGACATTCGCCGGAATGTCGAGAAGATCTCCGACGACCATATTGTTCGGACGCACTCCTCCGGCGATTGCAGATAAAATTGCGAGATGGACAGAAATATCGCGTCGAGATAACAGCGTCGAGAGAGAGAGAGTTATGTCAGCGCGTCCGTAAGGATGGGACACGAGGGAGGGAAGTAAGAGAGACAGAGGAAAGACTCGCGGGGAGAGGAGAGGGCAAAAAGTCTCGCGAAATCCTGTAAAAACGCGAGTCGAAGGGCGAGGGGGGAAGATCGAGGAGAGGCGGAAAGCGCGATAAATATCTCGGTGCATGGAAGCCTTTTTATAGCGTTCGAGAGTGCGAAGTGGTTCTCTCTTGATTCTCTGTCTGCTTATTTCTTGTCGTCTTTATCCCCGGGCCCTCGTCACGCTCTGTATCTCTTTCTCTTTCTCTGGTTTTATCGACAGGAAGAAACGACTGGCTTAATGCACGTTCCTCTCGTAAATCCCCCGCTGTTCGCCAATAATATTTCATAATCGAGTTATTGGAAAATTGAAAATTGTGTTTTCCTATTGTATACTTCGAAACGATGCGAAAGATTGCGGAATCGCATAATAAAAGGCAAGGTTTCTAGAAAATTCCCCGTTAACGGGGAAAGAAGAGAAGAGGGGAGGGTAGGATATCTCAGGATGCAACGGAATGATCGAGGATCCGAAAGCATAGCCGCACGTAGTAGTAGTAGAGCTTGTTTACTTTTCATCGCGGCTACGCCGTGATGCAGCGGATCCAATTACAGACAGGCCATCGTTGGCTGCGATTAATTACAGAGCCGCAGCTGCTCATCTCGCTGTGCCTGCTGTATTCGTAATATTGTGTTTCGCGCCCCTCTCTAAATTTAGACTACTTTCCGCGGACGAGGTCGGTCGCCGCCATTTCCTTGCATTCGCGACGAGCAATTTTGCTCGCATATTTCTCGGAACGATAAAACGTCTTTATATATCCGGAGGAACGGCATTTCATTTATAATTGCGTTAAAAAAATGGTGGAGCTTTTATATCTCATATGACGCAGACATTCGCCGGAAGTAAACGCGGAGATGCGGCGCTCTCGAAATTAATGCCGTATTAATTAACAATTCGAAGGAGAAGGGGGCGCGCGATTTGATAAAACATCGTTCTCTCTTGTTATTAGCGTATGCCGTAAAGGTGGAGCGACGTCGGCGTTGTTGGCAAGAACCACTCGATATATCGATCGGCCGACCGGACCAACCCACTCGTAAAAGCGGGTTTGCATGCGTCGCATGTGCACGCTCCGGCATTCGCTGGCAACAATGTGCATCCGCAAATTTGCACGGATATTAAGAACGCTGCACTTTCCTGACGGCGAGAGATGGGGATCGGTTAATTAGATGGACCGACGTCGTCGTTGTCGTGGTCGTCGTTGTAAGATAATAACCGGGGATAATTAATTTGATGCGTAATGAGCTCTCATTAATGACATAGGTGACCGTATCGTCGCAGGACGGTCATAATTGCCCATTCATTTTTGTCCCACAAACGTCACTCTAATCTCAGATATCGTCGCCGCGCCAGTTCTTTTTTTTTTTCTTTTTTTTATACTGTTAATTACCTTCTCATTAAGCGCAATTGTTTTTACGCTATTGCATTTCTATTTACGTGCGAGATTTTTATAATTATTAGCAAAAAAGCTGCCTTTTATCCGAAACATTTCATTTATTTCGTCAGGTACATTGATCCCAGCACGCCTTCGTTCGCGTCTCGCAGATGAGACTTTGCATCGAGGGGACGAAAAATATTGTCTGAAATAAAAAATGCAGTTACATATTTTATTGGCAATATAAAAAAAAAAACTGTTGCGGCGAATTATTATGTAGTCTGCATAGACTTTTGCATGCGACACGCGGCGTCCGATTCGGTCTCGGAGCGCAATTAACGTCAGGCGAACATTTCTCAGGTCGAACCGGCAATTTTGCACGCGACGCCAAGGAAACGCTCGTATAACGAAAGTAATATCGCTAATGAATGGCTAATTACGCGCCGGCGTAATCCGATGGACGACTCGCAATGGCGATTCTCGGGCGACGAAGAATAATAGGTACGCAGGTTTCGCGTCGGTTAAGCCGAATAAGAGGAAGAGTAAGTGGGCCTTGCACTTAATTAAGACGTCTACCGCAATTAGGGTAGCTTTTACGATCGATATAAAAGCCGATCATTTCTTGAATCGGCTTCTCTTTTCTAGCGGATCGTTACTAGGATATCCAGACGTCCTCGCGACGGCAATGAAATCAGTTTTAAAAGCAGTTAATGCGATCGATGCCTCAATATTTATTTACATTTGTTTTTATTTCAAGAAGAAAAGCCCTATTTGCATTACATTACTAATCGAAATTTATTTGTCCAATAAATATTAAAGATATCGATGTAATCGGCATTCCATCTAATGTCTTTCGTTTGTTTTTTCAGCGAGGATGTCGAGCAGCGGCGTGTCGAGCGGTCCGGTGAGCCAAGTTTGCCGGCCGCACTTTCACAGCTCGGTTCTCCACCCGTGGCTGTCCGGCAGCAGCGCGGACACCTCGAAGACACCCTGGGGATTTCCCGCGACGACGGCGACCACGGGCGGCGCCGTTAACGACGAGAAGCCACAAAGTCCGCTGGGGTCCTCGCTGCCGCCCACCTCTGGAAGTTTGTCGAGTCACGGTGGCGGCGGCGCCGGTCACCATCTCTTCTCCTTCCCGCCGACGCCGCCCAAGGACGCTACACCCGACAGCATAACCGCCAGCACGACCTCCAGCACGAACAACAACAATAACAACTCGACGAACGCCAACAACAACAATAATAATAGCGGTAATCCTCTGTCCGGGCTGGGCGGCGGAGCCGCCAGCGAGTATCAGGCAGCGGTCGCGCACGCGGCGGTAATGGGTGCGTTTATGCATCATCAAGACGCGCTGGGCGCATCAGGCGCCGGCTCGTGCGATATCAAGCCGACGGTGATGCTTGGCCATCATCACGGGGCGCCCTCGCCGCCGCATCAGCAGCACAACGGTTCCAACAATGGCGGCAACGGTCCCGGCAACAACGGCTCATCCGCCGGTCAGGTGAAGCAGCGAGAAGGTAATAACCAATCCGGCAATGTGACGGGCAGCCAACAGGCGAGCACCACGCAGCAACAACAGCAGCAGGACGCGTATCAGAACAACAACGGCGTGCCGGCCGGTGGCGGTGGCGGTGGTGGTGGCGGCGCTGGATCCTCTGGCAATGGTAATAGCGGTAATAGCGGCGGCAGCGGTGGCGCGGTCTCGCCCTGCAGAGACAGTTACGCGGCTGCGGCCGCGGCCGTCGCGGCCGCGACCAACAGCCACCATGCCACTTCCGGTTCGCAGTACGACCCGGCCGCGAGCGCGTACAACATGTACCAACACCTGCAGTATCCCGCCACCAGCCACCATCACCATCATCATCATCACGGCGCCACCTCGGTGTCGTCCACGGCCGCGTCGTCCCACAATCCCCACAACGGCGGTGCGGTCGCCGGTATTTTCGGTCACCACGCCGGTGCCGGTAACGCGGCCGGCGGCGGCGGCGGCCTGACCGGCGTCGCGGACTCGAAACTGCTAGTCGGTCACGCGCACGGAAATACGCCGGGCTCGCCTTCCGCGCAACAGCAGCAGCAGCAAAAGCCGAGGAACAAGTCGAGGACGTCCGCCGGTAAGCGGCACGCGGGTCTCTTTCACGGTTCTTTTTTCCGTTTATCTTTTGGGTTCTCTCTTCGGATCACTCTTTTGATTTCTCACGTCATTTCCTTTAGTTTCTTTCGATTTTTTTTTCTCTTTTTCTTTTATTTGATCATATTTTTCTTTCCATTGCTAATATCTTTTAACGCGGGAAAAATGTTTTAGAAAATGATTTGAGGTTGAATAGAAGCTTTCGTAGGTTCTGTGAAAATTTGAAAAGAATTATAAACTATAGTTTTTTTTATATTTATTAGAGAAATATTAAACAGAGATTTTAAGAAATTTGTTATGTATATTGTTTAAAATACCTTTTTTTATTTTTTAAAGCACAATCTCTATTCGAGGGAATGATAAATGATATTTTCCCCGCTTAAAATATATTAGAATTTCTTTTCTCGAATCATTTGGGAATTGAATCATGGGTTTTTTTGCATCATTGTTTGCTTTTGGCATTTTCATTCTGCTTTTTTGCACCGGCGTCGATTATTAAAAGATACTAATAAATTTTTAATAGTTTTCTTTTTATTTTATCTCTTTGTGACTATATTATATGAGCAAAAATCTGATTTATGATATTTCATGAAATTTATTCAAGTTAACGTATAAAAATCGACGCCAATGCATTTTTTCCTAATTTTATAACCTCTCCCATTTGTTTCATATTGAATTAAATTTTTCATGTTTTTGTTTTTATTTTATTTAAAAAAATAATTTCTTTTAGTTTATTTTGAAAATTATTTTTATTTTATCTGTATTCTCCCTCATTCGACGTCTAGGTGATATGTCTCTCTCAGAAATATTTCAAATACCTTCTGGACATGCAAACGAACGGGGAAGAGAATACAGGCTGCATTTTTATTATTTGACTTTGTTTTCTCATTTTTTTTTTTTGATTTTAACCGTGAGCTTTCGGTGGCGGTCGTCTTACGCTTGAAGTACGTTCAGAACACGTTTTTTCCACCTCGTTCATATTTTTTTTCGGTCGAGCAGTATCACACAATAATGATGAAGAAAGGGAGGGAGGCACTGGTGACTGTGATTTTTTGTATTTTGCCTCACTGATGTGTTTTTTGCGTGGCACCCACTCGAGAGAGCGAGCGCGAAGCACCACACCCGATTTTCGAGATGTGACACACAATATATATATTATATATCTCTATGTGTCCTTGTTTATATAAATACACATTTTATTATATACATATATACATATATATATATATATATATATATATACACATATATATACACACACATAACATACGTTAATGTTTCAAAGACATGAAGAAAAGCACAGATTTTTTTCGATGTGGTGTGACTAGCGCTGCGTTTTTTTGTTTTTGTCACGGCAAAGCTCCCTCTCAAAGAGTCCACGGACCATTTTTCGGCGAATATATTTTTCTCGTCTCGCGAAAATTCGCGAGTCACTGATTATAATTATCGCTCGTAAAATCGCGCAACGATGAGAACCGCATGAGTCCTTTGGCGAATCTTTTTTTCGTAAGAAATTGCGCGTTCGCTCGCGGTAACGCACACATCGTAGACGAAGTCGAAAGAGGAAGAAGGTGGCGGCGGTCGACGCGAAGCGGGGAAATGAGAAACGGTTGAAAAATGCCGGATACGCTGATTGCGGTAATAATGGCCGGTTGCTTCGGCCAGCGTAGCGGCGCCGACGGCGTGGTAAAAATCCCAATTCCGGGAACAATGGCCCCCGGCTTCGCGGCATGGAAGCCCGCTAATTGAATCGACTTACGACACACACACACATATACGCATACATATATATATATATATATATATATATATATATATATATATATATGTCAATCGCGCGTCAGAGTTTCTCGCGAAAAAGAAGCCGGACGAAGCACCCGCGGCTCGTTTAGCGACGTCGGGAAAATCGCCCGTGAGGAGGTCATGAAAAATGGTTTTTGTAACAGGGAGCTGCGAGTCTATCGGCGAGAAGCGGTGTCTGAAAAGAAGCGAGGTGCCGTTTGAGCAATACCTCAGAAACGATAGCCACACGGGATTGGCAAATATCCTTTTGCGCGCGATGGCCAGGAGGGGAGAACCGGGATGGAAACGGAGCCGTCAAAGAGTTATCGAGAGTGGAAACCAAGGAGGAGAAGCTTTGCGGCACGAGTCCCGTTAGTTTCGAGAGGATCATGACGGGCAATTAGCGGAGGAGGAGGAGAGAAGGAAGAAAAGCGAAGGAGAGTGAGAAAGAGAGAGAGAGAGAGAGAAAGGTAGTCGTGGGCCAGCGCGAGATTTGTGACGGAACGCCGCTTCCCTCGTACTGAATCATAACTCGGCCGTTGATGACAGAAGTGGCACGGGACAAGCGGCAGTTTCCTTCCACCTCCGCTCCGCCGATCCTCTTTCGCGCTCCAACGACCACCGGTGCCCCCCGGGCCTAAATACCCTCGCCCGTTATTGTTTCTGCGATCGACAATAGAGTACACTCGCCGCGGTAAACGTCGCGAAACGCTTACGAGGGGATTTTCTTTTTATCACACATGAATCTTTTATCTCGGCTAATATTCGATGCGGAGGTAGATTTAAAATATATTTTCTTTAATTCGTTTATAGGAAAACTACAAATATACGTGAGAAATTATGTTAGATGCGACGAAAAAAAAAGTAAAGAGAAAAGTATTCTATATAATATATATATTGAAATAATAAAGTAGAGAGAGAGGAAATAATTTTCCAAATTCTGTTTGCAAGAGAATCTTGTCATAATTTGTATTTTTACGTTTCATAAAATATTTAGTGCCGTAATTTCGGGAAAGTTTCGAAAAAGTCGAAACGGAGGCTCACGCCTAAGCGCTTTTGTTGCATGACGTTAAGGTCGAAGGTGACGCCGAAAACGGGAGAGCGAGTTAGTCGCTTTAGGGGTGAATTCGGCCATTTTACCGTCACCTTCTGACACGAGAATTATATTTTGACGCAAACGAGCGTCACGTCGGTGTTTCGTGGCTGATATCCATCGTCCGCATCGGAAACTATACGCGGACTACCGTTCCATCGGATCGATAGTCGGAGAGGCATCGGCATAAGGAAAAATACACGCAATTGGAAACTATCATCAACAACGATCTATGAAACGTATCATCATTAATTGATCGATAATAAATAAATGGACGAGAAAAACGCGCCAAAAAATGCCAGGTAGAAAACAATACAATATAACAATATAACAAAGGGAAAAAATGATGATTTAATCAGCAATCAGCGTTGTCGAAATCAAATCAGAAAGTAGAAAGGAGGAAACGAGATTGATCGCCGCTCGGTTATTGTCGACACGAGGTATCAGGAATCGTCGCAGGATGACGATCGACGTGGTAGTCGTTCGTTATCACCCTCCGGAATCTGCCGGGATTCGATAAGACGGAAATCGAATTAAGGCATCGAGGAGCGAGTCCTCGGGTGGGTCCTTCCAATTAGTTTCGGGATCGGCCACCGAAACGGCAATTGGGCGAGCATTAAACTCGGTCGGATCCGGTTAGCGTCTTCACGCTAGGATCTCGTTCGCGAGAGAGGAATCTTAGACGCGCGTAAAAACGTCGACGAGAATTCCGTTTGATCGACTCCGTTATGGAATCATTCGCATACACTGGTGGCACTCGCAAACGAGCCGCTCGCGTGTCGACAATTATTATATACGTGCGACCTACCTTACGGAATTATCCCGCCGCCGTCAAATTTCGCCGTTAAATCGAGGTCGAGTCATTAATCAGTGACGCGCGGTTCGAATCGATATTCGCGATTACACACACGTCTGATACCTTTTTTGCGATTAATATCATTTTTTAAAGGCTACATCTTCTTTGCAAAATGTCGCGTTTCTCTAAATACTACAGATATATTTTGGAACATAAATTATAAATTTCACGACGATAATTGAAACGTATATAAGCGACGGAAAAATATCGATGACAGATCTGATTAGCGCGAAAGGACTCGCGATCCTAATAGGTAGGAGGGCGGCTTTTACGAGCATCGTTAAGATCAGCGAAATAGCCGCTGGAACGATACCGATTCACTTTTATATCGCGAATCACGCTCGATCGTTTAATCGTGAGCAAGCAATCGACAACGAAACGACTCTCGACGACGACGCAGCTTAATAGTGATCCTTTTCAGTATATAGTGGCCGATAAACTCTCGGCCGTATCCCCGCGGAGGACGCAGCTCGGAGGACGATTCGAGAGACGCGCATTTCGGGAGAAGTGATCCTTTTTCTCCCCCTCTCCTCTTCCTCGCGGGGATCCAAATTTTTATCTCCCTCACCGCGAAAAGAGAGGAAGCTCTTCCCCCTTTATCGCGGGGAAGCATATGACGATATTTGAGAACGTGAGATATAAATTTGGATGCCTTCTTCTCCTGACATCTGATTAATGACAGATACTGGGAGAAATAAACAATCGCGAACGAGAAATCCCGTCTCTTGTTCCACTTCCTGTATTCGCTCCCTTCTCTCACGGTCCTTGGGACTCTGACCAACCGCACTCTGACGTAAGTTTGATCCGTGAATCCTACAAAAGTCCATGGTCTTGAAGAGACTCTGCTTTTGCTCTTGGTAATCGCTTGGTATGGTTTGTCTGCAACTGCATGCGAGTTCTCTCTCACGAGTCACCTAACTGTTTGTAAATCTCTCTGTGAACGCGCACGTTGATCCGTCGAAGTCAATTTTTCTCATGTCGAATGAAAATATTCCCACGCTTATATAAATGTTATATCGCAATTAAAAAAAAAAGAATAAAATTAATAATATAAAAATACCGAAAATATGAAATTGTGAAAAATGTGAAATTGTGAAAATAATATAAAATAAATTGAAAGGATACATATATTATTAAAAAAATGGATCATCAGAATTAAAATTTCCAAGAAAATAATGCGTGACGATTTACGTAACATTTATAAAAGATTGAGCGAGATGCTACTAGAATCGGGGATCAACGTGCCTACGAGTTCGCGCGGGAAACGTGGAGGATCGAATTTTCGGAGAGGGACGAGCTGAAAAGCGTTTCGGCGATTCGATCTGACGTTTCGCGCGCGGACGCGAACGGATTTATATGGTATGTGCGAATCGAATTAACATGATTTTTATTCCGTTGGGATGGCAATCCCGGTAGAGGGTCGCGAGTGCGTAAATTGCGGCGCTACTTCGACACCACTCTGGAGACGAGACGGCACAGGCCACTACCTCTGCAACGCCTGCGGCCTCTATTACAAGATGAACGGCCAGAATCGACCCCTCATCAAGCCGAAACGACGCCTGGTAAGTACCTAAGCTGTGTTACCTTGCTTATTACCATACTTGAACGAGCAGACGACATAATCTGCGGAAAGCGATCGATTAAATTATTATATGACGGAAAGAAAATAGCCATCTTTATGATCTTATCCTTTCGCGTTAAAGGAAGATATTTTATTTATATTCCGTCAAATTCATATATTTTATTGAATCTAAGTCGATGGATTATGCGTTATAATGTGTGAAAAATGACGAGGAAATAATTGACGTTTCACATAGTTAAATTTAACCTAACGCGATACGTCGACAGTGAATTTTGTAGATGACAACATATCGGGAAAGCAATTTGAGATGTGTTTCAATCTGGAAAAAAAATTTTACGTCCATCTTATTAAATATGCATGAACGTATGCCGTATTCGTAAAAGTACGTCCTTGATCGTTTCCTTCGTACAAGCGAGATACACATACTTAATTAGCGGTGAGAGAGAAGCCGAGAGTTATGCGTTTCTCGCGCCGCGTAGACGTAGTAATCAGAATGCAAGATAAAACAAGGCCAAGTTAATTTCCTGTACCCGCTGATTAATACCACGTGTGCTCCGTTCTTCTCTCCGTTGCATGATTAGCAACTCTATCGCTCCGATGACGGCAGGTCGAAATGATTTTCGTCGTGTGAAGAATCTTTTTCAATGCTTATACGTTGGAGAAACGCGTCTTTGCAATATCCTCCGCAATCGAGAATACGTCAAAGACGAGAGAGATCTTTGCGAGATCTAATCAATTCAAATTGATTGTTTTGAAGGACGCGCGAGGCCCGAATGAACTTTCTTCATCGCGTTTGCAATTTTATTTTTACGCCTTTTATTTAAATTAAACTACTATCTTTTTGAACAAACATCCATTGCATCTAATTGATTTTTTCAGTGATGATGTGATATTTTTATTAAAACCGCGTATAAATATATATGTATACAGACTAAATTTTCCCTGCATTTATAAAAGCAACATAGATACTCGGATCGTTTTCACGAGCGTGTTTTCATTCGTAGCGCGAAGCTTTGTACACACACACACACGCATGTATATATATATATCGAGAGTCTATCGCACGATCGATATGACATGAAAACGGTAGCCGTGGAGGTTTCGTGCGATCGGCTCGTAGAGTTCGTGTGAACTCGATCTATTTTTGGCGACTCGGCTTGGCACCTATGTAGATGGAGCAGGCTCGTCCAAAGTACCGATGCGGAAACTCGATACCGCCGGCCGGCCCTGCTCTTCCTCCTTCCTCCGTCGTCGTTCGGACTCTCTCCTCCCGGACTGCGATTCGATCTGGCTAAACACTCACGAGAATTCGCGGAATCGATCAGGAAACGCGACCGAAACGTCTGCTTTCTTTATGGCTTTACACTCTCCTCGTCCCTCTATAATCGCGTAATACGGCAGGATCGAATTTCTTTTTTGTTTATACCGTGCACGCGGCAATAGAAGAAGAAACACATTTTATTTTAGGCATTCGAATTTTTTGACAATTCAAATTTAATATTTTTTAATGTAATTTTAAAAGTACTAGCGAAATAAAAAAGAACGAGATTTTCGGTTAGTTTTAAATCTCGATAGAAAGGATTTTTTACGTGAGAGAAAGATTTTTGAAGGATCAATTAGATGTTTGAACCTCGCTCGCACGCCGCACTTTCGCGCGGCCGTCAACCCTCCCCTTCTTTCGCTCCAGATCTCGTCTCGTCGACGAGAGTGCAACGGAATGTAACGAACATTACCTAGCGCGCGTTGCATCGACACGTAGCACGTTTCACTATCTCTCTCATCGTCGTTGCGCACTTTCTCCTCGGTGCGCGATAGAGCAAGGTTGATGGATTCCAAAGTTTTTCACCGGCCAGCGTCGCCCCGCGATCATTATATGCCACGCGTTAATTGTCAGTTGTAAAAAAACAGTGTAACATCGCGTAATTTCTCGCGATCTTTTCTTTTTCCACTTTTCTTGACGCGCGATCACTCTCTTTTTCTTGAAACGCGCCGTGATTTTTCTCGAAACCTTGTCAGAGGAAAGTCGTTTGATCCAAAACTTGTCGTGCAAATTTCTAATTATACAAATATTGTTTTAAAAAATTTCTTCAAATTTTATTACAAAAATGTAAATATTAAATTAATTATAACAGAATTGTCAAAATTTTTAGATGAATCGAGAGGAATGGCAAATGTATATACATATATATTTTTTGAATTATGCATAACCATTGACATATTTAATTTAAAAGAGACGTGGAGAGTCGAAATTTGTCAATCGTATCGGTCATTAGAGCGTCGGAGGACATTTTCTACGCACATTTACACACAGTACGCCGGCAATTTGTCCACCCTCGCTGATTAAACAGAGACAATCGTTTCGCGCGCTCGCCATGACGACCCGTACAAATATTGTGACGCGATGATGAACCGACACGCCCACCCATCATTCATTTGCGTGCACGCCTGTGTGCGTAAGTGCGTGCGTGAGGCGTAAAAGCGCGGTCGATACAATATGTATCGATTTAAAGCCGTGTTGGAGAGTACGCGACACTTACATAGGCGCGATACGAGACACCTTCGACACGTTTCATAATTTATCAGTCGGACGCTCTTTTTTTTTTTTATTTGGACGCCTCTTTTGTTTGTCCCCGTTTTACTTCCGGATTAAAAATTCATGCAACCATTCGGCCGAAATTTATCCCCGATTGCTGTCTATCTGAAATGACGGTGAAATGACGGCTGGTCGTTCACGATTCTTTCTCTCTCTAGCTATCTACCTCCCCTATTCGGTAAACGACACCACATACGACAATAACGGGATATTTCACGTGGGAAAACGATATAAAAATCGTTCGTCTATTACACGATCGATATTTAAAAAAAATTTTTTTTTAACTCAAGAACAAAAGAATAATTATTTCTCGTGAAAATTTTTTTTTTTTTTATTGAATTGTTTCAATGACTTATGGAACAATTGAAATGTATTATGTGCGTATAAAAAATTTGGAGAAATATTATTTTGGAAATTATATCTTTATTAGAGTTTATAAACTTTTGATAAAAAATAATGAAGATTTCGACATAAAAGTAATAATTAAATTTTTATCGCACGAATCTTCTCGCACGTATACCGTAAACTTTATTCTCGGAAAGCACGATCTACACTCTAGAGGGGATGTATTCGCGCAAATGCATACGCCTTCATCGCAATATGTCACATTTTTAGCGCCCCGTCGCGTCGACCGCGTCGAATCCGGTCACAGATGCGTCGCCGAAGAGCGGAGCGCCGATACGATCTGGGAAACAAAAGGCGGCCACCAGGTATACGCACGCGGGTGCGCGCGCGAACGACCCGCCACCCCGTATATAATAAAGTCGTGGCACATATTGCTCCCGTGTCCCTCTTCCTCCTTTTGTACGTACCTATCGTACGTATCGAGCTACACGGGAGAATTCCACGCGCACCACATGTATACGCACACGCGTGCGCCGTGAACTTCTGCCGCGACGGCGAGTTTCGATCAGGCAGATAGCAAGGGTTGAAACCCCTCCTCCCTCCCGTTGCCACCGACGTCCGCCATGTTTGATCCTTCGCGAAGATAGGCCGGCTCAAACAGCTGGGAAATTTTCGTTTTTTCTTTTTCTCCTTTTTTCTTTTTAAACCTCTCTTTGTCGCTCTCGCTCCCCTACTCTCCGTTCGCGCTAAGGGCGGCTCACCTTTGGCAACACGTGGGATGGAATGCCGCGCGATACGGCGTCAATCTGCCGTTTCGTGCAAGAACGCGCAAAATATGGCGGAGTTTCAGTAAGATTTCTAGCAACAGATATTTGTCTGATATAATATAATTGTGAAAGTATTAACGAAGAATTTACATTCATCATTTTATTATTGCTATCACGTGGACCCTTATCGGTATTATTTATCTTAATAATAACACATAATCAAAATAATATGTAATATATATGTATATATACAATATTAATTAAAAATATATAAAATGATATAGTATATTAATGAAAAACTTATATATTATGTTATAAATACATATTAATATATAATATAAATTTATATATTAATTTAATTGCTCTTGACGCGTGGGAAAATAATGGAAATGCCGGTGCTTGCTACCGGAATCGATTCTCTCAACGACGTCGCGCGAAGAGGAGAGATGATCCTTTACTGGAAGCCGCGAGTTCTCGTAGTCGAGGGAGGAGAAAGGAGGAAGGAGAAAGAGAAAGACACTAGCTTTCTGGGCGCAGAGTCGCTCGTTAACGACTGTCCTACACACTCTCCCCTGTCTCCCTCCCCCTCGCGTTCTCGCGATGCTTATCTGCGCCCATGCCGTGCAACGCTCGTAGAGTTACGGTCCTCCAGGCGTTCCTGGACATTCCAGCGGAAGCTGCGACTGCCACTGCTGCAGCCAGATACCAGCAACCCTCGACGAGACCCGTTAGCCTTACTAAAGACGCATAATGCGTTCGCGAGAATCTGGTGGAAACGTATGATAGTCGTGAAGATGAAGAGTGTTGAAACGATTCCGAGACCTTCTCTCGCGAAGTGAGAGAGCTTTCAAGATTCCGAGTGTCTTCATTCGGACATTGAAAGAACTTTGAGAAATCATTCCGTCCAGGAGAATTGGTGACCTCGAACTTGGCGGCGCGATTTTATCTCCTCGACTCTTCTTCGGGTAGCCAAGATGGCGAGCGATCAAGAGAGAGAGAGAGAGAGAGAGAGGGACGAGTCAGGAGATTGCTTCTCGGGTGCAGAAGGTTATCTTCATCGATCTCCCCGCGAAAAATGAATTGTTGAAATTGTCGTTCATTGCATCTCCAAAGTGTGGAAAATTCCTTTGTAAAACGAACAAAGTAAACTAAGAGTGTTCTACAAAGCGAATCTGCATTTGTTAGCCGAAACATAGAATCTATTTCTTCTTCGCACTAGAGTAATTGCGATGGCTTTGTGATTGAAAAAATTTATCTTTTACTCTCGAGATCTCAATCTAACATCTACTTTAATATCTTAAGCAAGTCATATCGCTCTCTTTGGAAATTAATTAATTTCTCTAAATGGTAAATCGTTTGTTGATTATCTGTGTAAGGTACAAGATAGGGATTCCTATATAAATTAAATCGAATTTTATTTAGAATCTATAAACCGTGAAAATGGGGAGGAAAACTCTGACTCGATCGAAATTCTTCGGCGAGGAAAAACGTTACGGTGAACGTTAATAAAGTATCGTTACGATTACTTTACAGAACTTACTTGCAGAGCTTATTTTAAGAGCACGCCTCGGCGCGCGCGTGTTACAAAAACTAGAAAGGATTTCGTAGTCCTCCCCTCCCCCTCCCTCCCCCTCTTCATCCTCCTCCGTGCACGCGAAGCGCGCGCGCCCGCGACTCTCGTAAAGCAATCCGGGCAATGACTTTTGGAATACGTCTTGCGCGAGCTCGATTATTCCGCCACGTGAAAGTATAATTCGCCGTCTCGTGTTTTTCGCATGCGCTCGCCGTGAAAATTTCCCTTTGAATTCGCTTTTTATATAGAATCTACACACACACACACACACACATACATACACACTCATACACACACCGATGAAAATTTCCACATAACGCGCCCCCGGGATAATTGCTCCCGTGACTCATGTCGAAGGTGTAACGCTTTATATTCCGACAATCGCTTTTAGTTGTTTCTTTTTTTTTTTTTTTCCGAGGGCCATACACACGACCGATCCTCCTTCAACATTGCTGTCGAACCTGTTTTAAAGATCGTAGATCTTACCTCGAACAAAATATCAATTTGGAATCATTGTACGCGGGTGCCTGTATATATGATAAAATCGTGATTACATTTAAAATTATTTGAAAAATGTGATATAAAAACATTTTTGTCTCTTTTCTGATGTTACTTCACATGTCAATTTATTAATTATTAAATTGCGATATAGAAGGACCATTTGCTTTCTTTTTGCTCGCGAGGAAATTGGAAAAGTCCACAGAAAATCGCCATCTTATTTTTTTATCGATTTTGCGAGAGCGCGTATCCTGCGTGGCACCGGTTCGAGGGGGGGGGAAGGGGGGGGCAGCAACACGGCGGTTGAATTATGTACCAGATGCAAATATCGCCGTATTGTCCGGTGCCGCCGGCGTGCTCCATCCATCTTTCAGCTTCCTTGAAAATTCCGCTCATGAGATACGCGGAGATTTGCATCCGTTCACACTTTGAATACATCGCACGCAAGCGAATTCGACACTCGTCTCTCTCTCTCTCTCTCTCTCTCTCTCTCACACACACTCGTCCCTTTCCTCTTTCTCTCGCCTGGTCTTGACGCCGATAGATGTACCGACGCTCTTTCTGTCTCTTTCTCTCTCTCTCTCTCTTTTTTTTTCCTCTTTCTTTCGCAGTGCATCCAGAATCGATCGCCGATCGAGATCGCCAGACTATTCACGCAGCCATTAAACGGTTCTCTTGCTTAAATAATAATATTGAGAAACAGCTGTTTAAATCCTCCATCCGCGATTAAAACGAAGGAGCTCTTGTTGCAAGATAATGTCTTGATAATGAACGACGCAGAGAAATCTTAACCGGTGCGGTATTATTTATATTAATTGATGAAAAAAAATGATGCCATAACTCGGTGAGACACGAGCGAGCGTGCACCTCGTTTTTGAAAGGTTTTAGTATCCTTCGCGCCGGGATATAATTTCCGATCGCGGGAAGAGCGAGAGAGCGCGAGATAGACGAGCCAATTAGATGGGCGTGCGCGCAGACCAAACGAAATAAATTCAGCGAGATAGGTGCGAGAAGGGCGAGCGCGTAACGAATCGTCGTAACCTATTAACTTGTAAATTGCTTCCGACTGTTGTGGGCGAGCGAGAGGAGGCGCGCGCTCCCCGCGCATAAATTCGCGAAATAAATCCCAACGGCTTGTCGCCTCGGCGAAACGAGACGCGTGACAAAGTTATTGGATCCCGTTAGCATAACCGAAGCGCGGTAACCGAAGACGGGATTAGATTTTGCGCCGATAGCTCGTAAAATATTGCGCGTTCGCGCGCGACTCTCGCGTCAAAGCGAGCTGACAACTCTCGTATTTTACGGGGAATTTCTATTCAAAACTCGAAAAAAGAACCGAGGCGTTTGAGACGCGCGAGATTATATATCAGCTGACTCGAGAAAGATCGGACGAATCGATGTCAATTTATGAGAGCGGCGAATGACAATCTCTCTTCTATGCCTGTTCGTTCGGCGATCGCACGCTTCGATCATTATTGACGCGATAATTCAAGCCGGTTGGTTACCCGTCCAAACCGTTACTCCGCGCGCGTGTAAAGCTTCTTTTTTTTCGTCCCATGGCACACGGCTACTTAAGATTCGGTATGCCGCGATTGGACGACCGGATCCGGCCGACCGACAAGCCGATCGATCATCCGTTCCAGTCCAAAGAAAACAATTGTTTCGTCGATAGGTAGAGCGCCACTCTCCGTACGCGTGTATTTATGACTCCACGCTCTCTCAATTTATGATATTTTAAAATATTTTTTTATACATTATATTATTTGTAAATTTTTGTAGTATTATATTTCGCTTATATATTTGTGATTTTTTACTGATTGTCTTGCTATAATTGAAACATGAAATCTTTGATGGAATCAGTGCTCTTATCGGTGACATGTTCGCCGATTCACTTTAAAAGAATAGCATTAAAATATCGAATTGAAGAATCCGGCGAGCTTTATTAGCAAAGAATAATTTTTCACGATCGAGGCCGCAACGCTGATCGCCGAGCCGAGAAAGCGCGCAGGAATCTTTCTCGCGTGCGTCCATCCGCTCGTCGTAACGAGAAAATGTTTTACGTGGTCGGTAACACGAGACTGCCGTGCGCGGGTGTCGAATCGATGCTTTCCCTCCTCGCGAGTAAGAGCGTGAAATGACTTCGCGAGAGAACGAACGCTCTCGCCTTCGCGCGCGCCAACCGGCCGTCTCTGTCAATATGCAAATCGCGTCGATTGTAGCCGCGATTATTACGAACTCTTGGCCCTTTAACCAAGCTCGGATCAATTCTGCCTACCTGGGCTTTTGCCTCGGCGAAGGCGGCGAGCGGAAAAATTCCTTGTGCGATGCGTGTAGGCATCCATGCGCAGGTGCAACCCCGCTATCGCGTTACACGCTTATCAGTCCGAGGGAGAGAACACACTCGTCGCTTGAAAGCGCTAAACAAAAAGTTTCCGGCGCAATTTCGATTCTGCCAATCTACGCTGGGAAGGACGCGAGAAATTTGCATATCGTGTGATGGAAAATAATTTATCATTTATTTTTAAAAATTGCAAGCTTTTTTAGATAAATTAATATTGAATTTTGAATTTGAATTAAATCTTTTAAATTAAATCTTTTATTTTATTGTGTATTTTTTTCTGCAAATTTTCTTTGTAAAAATTAATTTTTTTATTCAAAGCAATGAGTTTTAGGAAAAAAACCTAAACCCTTTTTGAAGAGGTAAAATTTATAAAGAACCTGCAGCATACATATAGACGCACAATACGAATGTACATTCAGCTATAATCGCGCATTTTAATACTTTCCTTTGGGATAGAATACCAGGTATAATATCAAATATCACCACAATGTAACAATCTATAATCGATCGACTGGTTGCTTACTATTGAAGAAAGATTGTAGCCGATCCATCGGCGAAAACCTCCTGTTTTCCCGAACCGTCCACAATTGTAATCCTTTTTCCCATGCGAACCCTCGCAACGCCCTATACACGGACGGCGATTTAAGGCGCATCTCTTCATTCTCCCTCCGTCAGGAGAGTAGGAAGAGCGGCAGGAAGCGGGGAGGAGGAGGGGGGGGGGCTGAATTCCTCTCGTCGTGGCAGGGATTCCCTCGTCGATTCCCCGGGGCAGCTGCGCACTCTATCATTGGTCGCGATCTCGATGTATCCCACCCGAGTCCGGGAAACGACCCCTCTAGCAATCAAGGACCAATCCCATCCCGCTCGTGTCCCGTTGCAGCAGGAGGGTAGTAGGAGCTATCCCGCGACCGTCGTTCTACCCTTCCTTCTTTCATTCTCGCGCACGCTCCAGCTCAGACGAATTTCTCCCTTCGAGCAGAGCCACCCCTCGAGCGCCAGTGAACGAGAGAAAAGAGAGAGAGAGAGAGAGAGAGAGCGAGATCGGAGCCACCAAGGGCTAGGTGGGAGATTTGACGGTGATTTAGGAAATGGTGGCGCGCGTTGCGGACACACAGCTCGACGGAGGGTGGAGATGATTTATCTGTTGGAAAATGTAGTAGCTAGAAATGCGAGATTATAACTGAGAAATAAATGAAACACTGTGCAGGAACGAAAGGGGGGAGGAAGGGAGAGCTTGATGCATTATTAATTGGAATGCGATATGAATGAAAAGTGTTGGGAGATTGAGATTAGATTATATTTTATTAATAATTTAAGAGCGTTCTCTTGGAATGTTCGTCTGTAATTAGCCATCGATATGGAAGCCATGGATGTGGAAACTACAGGAATATTAGGAGTGCGCCGCGTTCGAATTGAACTGTATTGTTTCGGACAATAGCAATACCATGAATTTGAGAGATAATCGCGGCTAAGGACGAGCTCGCATTGTGCGAGTTAATCCAGTAGCGCATTACGACTAATACCTCCATCGATAGCGGCGTGTCTCTAATCCTGCCCGATTTCGATTCCGGAAGAGCGACGGTTCTCCCAAAAATTTCGACCATTCCCCGTACTGCCGCTTATCTATCTTTACGTCCCATCGAGTATCGATCTCTCGGTTACTACGGTCCGAAAATCGAGAGGGAAGAAAAGGGTCGTCGCGCACGGGCCAATCTTAAAAGACTCGTTCTGGAAGTCCATAAATCGTTCACGATCTAAAGGGAGGAAGCGCAAAGTGAGGAAAGAAAGAGAAGGAGAGAGAGAGACTATTCTTACGTGGAAGGAGTAAGAATTGAAGGAGAAGGAGGAGGAGAAGAAGAGGCTGACTGGTCGATTCCATCCACCTCCGGAGAGAGAGGACTCCGGAGCTGCTGGCCCCGCGGGCACGAAAAACACGCGCGACGGTCGGTGGCGCGTTCGAATAAATCAAACTGGCGTGAAAATCAATTGTAAGACACTCGCCTAGCGAGTAGTCGACCCGTCGCCCATCCCTCTCTCTCTCTCTCTCTCTCTCTCTTTCCCTCCTCTTCTCGCGCTATTCGGTGTTGTATACCAGGACGAGCCGCCACCGTCCTTTGTGCGCTCCTCGTCGCGTCTCTTTGTCTCTTGGGGCGGGTGTACTTGGGGTGGGCTCGGTGTGCTCGAATGCGTGTGTGTGTGTGTGTGTATGTGTGTCGCACGCGCGGGCTCTGTAACCGGAACGTCTGCGGCTTTCTCGCAAGGGGCGGCCGGCGGGTAGAGACGTGGGGAAGCGACGGCAAAGTCAATACGGACCTGGAGGTGCGCAAACGCCGACTACCAGCCAATGCGAAATTTCGCCCGCGGCGCATGGCGTCCGCGCGTGGAGAGAGAGCCCGCCGTCGCGGCGTCGGTGCCGGCGTCGCGCTCCATCTTGCGCCGCGAGGACGACGCGGAAAAGGAGACACGCTGAGCGAGCGCTGAGATTTCGCGCTTAGTTTCGACAATTTTCCTGCAACGTAGAATTTCTCGAATTTCCGGGGCGGAATCCGTACACGATCGGCCTGTACTTTTTACGTGCGCGTCCTCGAGTAAAGGATCGACCGATGATCGAGATGGCGAACGTCGATTTCGACTCCGCGATTCGTCCTCCCGCTTCTGTCCCCCTCCTCCCGATCGATGAATTATTTATATGCGCGCCCGCGTTTTGCGCGACAAATTCCAAGAATGGAATGACCGCGGGAGAAGGAGCGCTCGCCTCGGCAATTTATCATGCGTGTCGACCGTAAAATTGTTGGCGTGCGCAACAATGCAGCCGCGCGTCGTAACCCGCGTGCGATTTATATAGGTGTACCGTCCAAGATGCGCGCGATTCATGTCTGACGAAATGTACTACGCGGACTTTTTGTTTCTCGACTTTTATCCAGATTATCCGTTTCACAGCTGACTGTGCAACGGGACCGAGGTATATTTCGCGAGAGAAAAATCAATAATTATCATCTTTCTTCTCTCTCTCTCTCTCTCTCTCTCTCTCTCTCTCGCGTTCTCTCTTGAAAATAACGATATTGCACACATGATGCGATACAACGCGCGAGCATCGTGCTTATCACGATATAGATACACGTTTTATTTATAATATCTCCATTTGACACTTTGTCGGCATTGTTGAAATAATTTTGTTGTTGTTTATTATGATTAATTTGTTAAAAATAGGGCCGATATGTGTCGCGAAACAAACGAGACACGTCGATCTTCGCACACCCTTTCACCCTTAGTCGTGGCAAAGGGTGCGGAGGGTGAGCGACAAGTAATGGCCGCCACAAACGTTATTTATTACGTCGTGCACGCGAGAGAGAGAGAGAGAGAGAGAGAGAGAGGCGTAGGCGTAGCAGCAATTTCCAGCGATAACCGAGCGAGCGAGCACGCGGCTCATCCCCGCGATTAGTCGTCGCGAGTGAATAAACGATGTAACCGGAGAGAGAGAGAGAGACAGAGAGAGATTTCCTCGAATAGTCGTGATTAAACGCCCCCAACGTAATCGCGCCTTAATCCTTCGCCTTGGAATCTAATCGACGAGTGTTCGCGCTATTTCTACTTGAAAAATAGCCATTTTACTTACTTATTTAGATATATTTGATATACCGACTGGATTTAATCAACTCTTGCAAGTGTACTTCCGGCATTCTTTAAGTGTTTCGATATATATATAAGATTCTAGAGAAAGAGAAGAACGGAGAGGTAAGATTCTCCATATATGCTTTTGATATACGAGGGGAAGACACGTTATTTATCGCGGCCGTATAAACGCGAGCGAAGGCTATGCCGAGCGACAGTCATGATCTTCATCGCCAAGACACATTCACTGTTTCCATCATTAAAGATGTCTGTAAATGTCAGGCTCGCGTAAAGGAGTGCTCGAGAAACAAGAGACCGCGACTCGTCCGGTTCGGATGTGCCTTCGCCTTTGTTCATCGTTTCTACAGTTTGCTAATCCAGCAGCGAATTCGATCTCATTTCTACGACATCCTCAAGCACTTTTCGATCGATGTCTCGCGTAAATCTTCGTATCGAGCGCGATTCGATAATTATATATTCGCGGCGCGAGGACGCGAAACAAGCGTTTACCATCCGCTCGAGAGAGCCAACATAATAGAGACAACATAATGGCGCTATAAATAAATAATAATGCCACAGTCTATTAAACGCAGTATATAAAGGAAGACCGGAGAGAGGCTCGTAGTTGTTGCTCGCTTCGCGTTTCTTATTATTGCCATGTGACACGCATATACGCTCCGTTAGCTCCACGTAGCAAGAAGAGGATGAGGATCGAGCGAGAGTAGAAAGAGAGAGGAAAATATCGTGGAAGATAAATGTCTTGCTCGCGCGCTTGGTCGATTAATTTAAATCCCGTCTCTGTGTTAATGTAAGCTCGATTGGCTCGAGTATCTCAGTCGAGTGGAATAGCATTTTGAAGTGAAAATTTCATCAAATTTTGTCCTCCATCAAACATTGCATTTCTAAGAGAAATTGTATTTCACTCGAGGAGGGGGCGGGGGAGATGTAAATTTTAATGTCAACGTTTCTTTGCGCGTAAGGTAGATCGAATAGAGATTCGCTGCCGGAGAAAGAAATTCGGATTTGATCGACAACTCGCGATAAAATAGAATTGTCATGCACGGCAGCGAGAAATGGCGATGGTTGAATAATCGCGCTGATCGTTGACCGAGCAGATAAGAATACTCGTGTCTCGTCGCAACTTGGAGGAGAATCCGTTTGATAAACGCATGTCGACGCATCACTTGACAGATCACTAAACTGACAATTAGTATCGTTAAAATATTAAAGGGAACAGAAAGCACTTTAGAGAGAAATCTTATCAATATTAAAAATATAATTTTCTTTTTATGGAAATATGAGAAGACAAAATAATTATTCCATAATTCTCTTTTATTGTAACAGTTTTTTTTTTTTTCCATTACCATGTATAATTCAAATGTAGAAAATACATTGCGATTTTATGAGTGCAAAATATTTTTACAATTTTTAGAAACTATAACGAGTTGCGTTGCTGGAGATAAAAATAATGTTTTGTTGATTGTTTTTTCAGTATTTCGTGTCTTTATTATAATTTAAAATTGCGACGTAATCACGCGAGCGTTGTAACTCGTCGTGATTCCGATTAACATATCCCGCGATAATGTACGAAGCACGTTGCATAAATTATTGATTGAAGAAAAAAATACAATTCTTAATTCAGATGAATCGCTTGAAATAAGGAATAAAAAAGACACAATTTTCTGATCTGATAAAATCATTTCGACGTCATCAGAAATAAAGTCGTGCCCGTAATTTATTCGACGCCTAGATGAGAAATCGCGAATCACAGAATATCTCTCTCTCTTTTTATCTTTAGGAATCCGAATCGCGACAGCGTGATGGTTCACTATTAATTGGAAACGTCACGGCATTAAACGCCGCCGGCGGCCGGTGCATTATACGTACTATCATTGATACCGGTATCAAAGTAGCAAGGCTGTGGCCACCTTGCCCTAATAAGCTGAACAGGATATTCAATCCTGTTCTCTCGCGCGCGCCTGCGTTATATTGTCTGACATACGCGCGCGGGACAGTTGCACAATAATCTTGCCGCGCGTATATAGACACGTGCGTGAAAGCGGACACGTACACACACGCATACTGCGTGATTATATTAACATTCATGTGTACCACGTACACGCGAAATAGTTGGGCATTGTGGAATTAATTATTAAATTTCATCATTCACACTGTGTTTAACGCGCGAGCAACGTAATTGAATTTTACACAAGAGTTAGCTATATTAATTGCCGTTAAAAAAATTTCCTAAACTTCATTATCTTTACTTGTGCAAAAAAGACACTAACTAATTAACCTTTTATCGGCAAGAATAATTGTCTTCTATGAAAAGGTAGTACTAAAATTTTACGACCGAAATAAGAGAGATTGATGCAACTTTCGTTGGACGAAAGGACGATAAAGCCTTTTTTTTTCCAAACGAAGGATACGGAGGCGTGTAGTTTAGCAGGCTGAGAAAAATGAAGGAGTATCGGGGACGAGACGCATCGTACATCTTTCCACGTGCTCGACCGTAAAGCGAGAGTTTTGTACGTGTATGTCACGCACGATGGTGCATACGCGCGGGCGGCAGCAACGTTATAAAGCGATTTAAATGCCACACGACCCAGTGGTGTTACACCTGGATACCACTACTCGGCTTGTCTATAATATCCAAGTGTACGAGGCGGTGACGATAGATACAACGAGAAAAAGAGAACGAGAGAGAATGCCAGAAGCAAGAATCCAAATATTAGCTTGAAAGAAAGAATAGCGATAATGTTTGCGAGCGTTAGAAATGTAAAACATTTAATATAAAGCGTTTGATAGACAGATTAAACAGGATGTTTTTCAGGGAGAGAACAGAGATAATAAAATACAGTACTAGTTGTAGGAAAACTTGAGAGAGAGAGAGAGAGAGGAAAGCATGTCAAAGTTCTCTTGACCTAAAGATAGTCAAAACAGGTCAAGGCAAGTTACTCCAAAGTTTCATTGATATTCCAATGATCTCTTCAATGAGATATACACAAAAGAATGTTATTATATACTTAAGAATACTGCTAAATCTGATTTTATCATCGTAACATTTATCGATATCCAGTTTCTTAGAGATTTATCAACCTTGTATATTTCATTGTTGTTACCTACATCATCTATATGCGTTAGGTAATATCTACGTTATAAGGAAGATAATTTTGTCGATTATTTCTGGAAATATTAAACAAGCGAAGGTAGATTTGAACCTTGTTAAGACAGGCAAAGACTTCTGAATTGAAAAGAAAAAGCGATTCCGTTTTTAATCCACGCGGCACGAGGGGAGAAGGAGGAAGGGAGAAGGGGACACGAATGCGTCATGCGGTTTTGTTCCGTGACGTAATTAATGCACCGTTGCACTTTCTCGGGACGAAGGTGGGTAAAGTAATGGTGCCTCGTAACATTGATTGCACGGGATGAGAATTAATCGTCTGTCCCAGGAAATGTATAGCAGAGCGAGAAGATTCGTACTTTTTTTTTTTTCGCCTTACACGACAATCATCGAAAGATTCTTATCGTCCATCCATCCATCCGAATGTCCATGCGTTTATTTTTAAAAGTCGTAGTTAGATGTATTGCGTAAATTAACAGCTGTAGTTTGAATCTGTAGAGTGTATATTAATGCCTTTTATTCTCCGTAAAGAAACGCAATGAAATTTCACTACCGAGATTAAAATTATACTCGGATAACCATTGTCACTTGTTAAATACAGTATTTTTTAAATTAATATATGTCAAAGTATTGAAATAATACATCTCAAGCTACGCTGCGATACATTTTGAAGGATTAGCTTGGAAATCACGCTCTCTCTCTCTCTCTCTCTCTCCCTTTTCTCCGATCGTCTTGTCTCCATTGCGGACACCCGTTACGTGGAATACGTCCGCACGAAAGTACACGGCCGGAGTGTGGGTGTGTATGCGCGTGTATGTGTAAGAGGTCCAGCCTTGCCTCTCGGACGGAGGCTGGGTGTGGCTGTGACTAAAAGTTCACTAGAGCACTCTTTAACACACTTAACACGCAGTTTCTCCGTCGAATGAGCGACGAATGAGGCGCGCGCGCGCCGGATGCAGGTACAATACGTATACGCAGGAATTCCGCGAGGTGCATTCTTTCTGAGTGTCTAGCGCGCGAGATTTTCTTATCCGACAAACTAATCGCGATCTAGAGGCCGATAAAGGCTGATAAAGATCGCGTTGAGCCGAGATTCGCCATTTAACGGTTAGCGCCTACCGCGATCGCAGATTTCTCGCGAGCAACGCGATTCTATTCGAGAGCCGCAACTACCAACATTTGATTATGATTGTTAGTGAAAGGCATTTGTGAAACTTTTTTTTTTTACAAAGTTTCCAAGCATTTCGATCATAAAGATTTTAATTGCGTCGTATATTTTTTTTTTGAAAAGGAGACTTCCTAAAAGTCTTGAAAATATCATTATTTTTATACATTTTGTATATTATTACATGTCATGTTATAAGAATAATGTTGCCTTTTTTCTAAGACTTTCAAATTATTCAAGATTCTCAAGGTTCTCTCAGTTTGATTTTTTAATATTCGAAACTATTTGATTTTTTTTCGTCATATATTCAAAGTGATGTGTCACTCGAGCACATTATTAATCGCACATTATGATTGTAACCGCTACATATAATTCTTGCCTGGCAAAGAATAATATCTATATTGATATACGATCTCACTTTTTTTCCGCTCTACGAGCGATCTTATCTCCGTCCATCTTAATCGGCATCGGTCGTTAAATCGAGCAGCCAGTATATAAATTATTATAATACATAATTACGATGATTTGCGCGTGGAGATGAAGTGCGAATGGAGTTTCCCGAGATTATCGGCAATCGCGCGCGATCTTCGTGGACATACATAACACCGCAATGGCAATAATATAATGCGTCGGATAATTCTATATAATATTGCATTATGCGTGTACGCGCGCGACACACATACGGCATTACGACTAATGCCACTAATGATAGCTGGCCGATTAATTTACGTTACGAACAACTCGTTTCGTTACTTTCACGCTGCGAGCGAGTGGTATTCTCGATCGCGGTGATTCATATGCCACTTAAAACGCATATCCCCGTCGCTACCGGACGAGGATTTTTAGCGATCCTCGAGGAGCACGAAAGCAATTTCTTGCGCGGATTCTTCCGCGCTTCTTAATTCGGCGTGTCGTCTTTGAAAATGTTCCTCCATTTGTGTAAATTCTATTTATTTAAATAATCACTTTTGCTTCGAGAAAGAAGCCCAATGTTGTAAACAATTAAACGTAGATTTAAGTTTGTAAGTTTTTAATATTTTGTATTTACTTTTGCACTAATTATTTTGCACTTTACTTTTCAATTAATATATGCACCATTAAACCTATTACTAATGATTTCGAAAAATAATTTTATCAAGAAATATATTGAATTACAATACAAAGAAATATGTAATTTCTCACGTCGCGATTTAATTTTAATTTCGATTTAATTTTCACGAAGGCCAGGAATCGTTAAATTCGTGGGGAAGATTGAGGAACGTGGGCTCTCGAGAAATGACAGGTCCTTAACTATATTCCGGCGAGAAGAATCTCGCGTGAAAAAGTTACGTCGATAGCCGTAAACTCTGTGTGTGTGTGTGTGTGTGTGTGTGTGTGTGTGTACGTACATTTTACGACGGCAGCTCGTATAAGGCAAACTACTTTTAAGAGGAAAAAAAGGATAGAAAAATGCAGTGTTCAGCGACATGTGCGTAACGCATTTAATTTAATTATCTGTCTTGTAAGAGGTAGGATTAAGCGAATAATGAAAAGCGAGAATAATGTCTCCAAGTGACATTGACGACTGCGGTGCTTATTAAAAGGCGATCAGCCGCAATTAAAAACACTGGCGTACACGCACTCGGATAATTTCTCGTTGTCTACTCCTGTAAAATTGCAAAATGATACGGATCGATCGACGATTTATGGACAATTTTACTGTCTCGACCGACAGCAGCAGATTAGTCGAACTGATCATCGATAGAGAGGATGATGATGATGATGATGATGATGATGATGCCATTAAAGTGGCATCGAATTGACTTACGTGTGTACACGTTTGCGTGCACATCTACTCGTGTGTTTGCATTCACATGGACTAACTATATGGTAATCGCACGGCCCGGGGGATAGTATCATACGGTGTATATTATCTAACTGTAGATTACGGTGAGGAGCGAATCCGCAATTATCCGTCCGCACGCGCGCGCGCGCATCGTCTTGCCTCTCTCGCGTCTGTAATCTAATGCTTTTCAATAAGCAGCGATTTTCCCGATCATTAGCGCGCTCGTTTTATGGCCATTTGTCTCCCGCGGCCGCCGCCCGCCGCTACCGCCGCGCGCAGTCGGCGGTCCCTCTCTTCTCCTTCTCTCGGATCGGGGTTCGCAGATTATCCGGCGGAGAGGAGGAGGAACAGGAAGAGGTAAAAATCATGACCGCAAGTGCGCAACTCGCAATTTGCCTGTCAGCGAAATTACAGGGAGCCGCGAATCGACGCGATGACGCTCGCCGAATATAATGTGTAATAAAATATTGCGTCGTTGTACTCTGTATATCGCGATAGATGCGCGGCAAAAATATATTGACGAGAATCGCGTTTTTGCAAGAAGTAACGGTAAGTATAGAGAGTCTCATCGGCTTGGTCACTATCATAATGCTTTTCACTGGATGTATCGCGATATTAATTACACATATGTGTCGGGAATCAATTATTCCGTTCGACAAAGGAAGACAGAGTTGACACTATGACAAGTACACTTTTGACAGATATAAAGCGAAGTGACATTTTCTCACTCCTACAAACTACATCGATCGCGTTAATGGTTTAAAGTATCGGCTGCATTCCCGTTAAGTATCAAAGTGGCGCACACGGTCAAGGCCTGACGGACCGTGAAAAATCTTGTACGCGGCTCTTTCGTATCGTAATGCATGTCCCTTTCGGCGGATAAAGCGGCGGCGTGGCATTTTCAGATGATAATCAGCTGTCTCGCATACAAATACGGAGCACGGTTAATCGCGCAAACAACTATAATTTAACGGCACACGTTGGCAGCCACCGAATGATCGTGATATTAACGGAGGCTGCACCCTGCGCACTCCTCTCCAAGCCTTTCGAACGCCCAGTATTTCCTTCTGTCAACCGATTCTAATTTAGTGATTTACTTCATATGACGAGGATAGAGTAGTAATTTCGATACTGTGTCTAATTTGTAAATACTTAATGAATTTTTATTTATTATTATTTATAAAATAGTAAAAGCACAGAATATCTTCTTTTTGGAAGATCAGAAAATATTTCATTGGAAAATCAAAAAAAATTTTGTCTGTTATATATACATATATTTTTGCTTTCTATATGTATTTAAAATATATTATAAATGTACATATATATATATTTTTCTCAGTTTATTTCTCTGTATATTTAATGTTTTGGCAAAATACTGAATATGTAGTACGCATTCTTCATTATAATTTTTAATGATAAAGTAATGGAAATGTGATTTGCAAATGAAGAATGCTTATCTTATGAAAACTATTCAGTTTATTTAGTACATTTTTAAATTTAACATTTGAGAATAAGTGAAAAGCATTTAAAAAAAAGGTATTTTAAAGAACTGCAATTAAAAATTATTTTGCCTAGAATTTTTTTTTAACAAAAATATCTAAAAGATCAAGGAATTTTTAGGAAATTTTTTTTTTAAACAAAGTTTGAATAGACATTCCAATATAAAGAGTCTCATTCTTCCATGGATGTTTCAAAAATTTATTTTGGCCCCACAATATGTGTGAAAACGCGACTCCTCTCTTTCAAGGTAGCGACACAGTGGAGGATTTATGCGAAAACTTATAATTCTCCGCGTTTCCTCGAAGGATCGATTAACGAAGACAATGCGATTTAGTCATGTCGCCGTAAGCGCAGGAGAGAAGTTAAAAACTTGGGTCTTGGAGCGCGCCGTGATTTACGCCATACCGGGACCGTTTACTTGTAACGCGTCTTGAATTATAGACGCTTATTCTCGCGGAAAGCCGTGTACACGCGGGATCGCGCGAGACGACGATATAAATATCCGCGAACGACGACGACGACGGCGACGATGAGGCGCGGAAAATGAAGTCGCCACGCGATCAATTGCGAGAGCCGGTAGCGAAATAAATCTTTCGAGTGACGCCGCGTTAATTCTTTATCTTTATAAGCGAAAGAGAGAGAGAGAAACATGGATGCATCTTCCTTTTCATTTAATTGCAAGAGAGATTCCGTTCAATTATCTCAGGTTTCTCAATGACACGTAAAGTTAATCCCGAGATTTTAATCGAACGTAGAGATACTTGTTTGATGATTAACAAAATACAAAGCATTATTAATATACTGATGATTAATTTGTACTATATAACGATTTTATTTCGTATATATATGTATATATAATATAAAATGATGATTATCTTCTTTATGATGGAAATTACATACTTTCATAAAAAAAATATAAAGAGGGAAATAAAGATTTCCCGAAATTTTTTAAATATTAAATATATTTATTTAAACTTGAGGAATTTTTCGCTGAATATGGAAATGATATAAAAATTGACAAATTTAAAATAGAATCAACATGTAGATTTCGAACTTCTATAACCATAACTATAACCTCATACGATGATACACGTGAAGAATGCACGGAAATGAAATATACTCGACATTGAAGGCGAGAGAAACGCGAAAAGAGAAAGAGAAGATTCACGAGGGGAACGGGGCACGCTAACGCGTTGACGGTTCCAATTGAAGCTCAGACTCGAGCACGGTGTGTAGCAGAAGCTCGGCGGTGGCCGCAAGCAGTTAGGCAAAGTCATAAATCGAGGATCGAGACCGAATCGTGGTCCATACGCGCACATACGTACACATACGGTAAAGCGGTCGCGAGTACAAGTTTATGCGAGTTTATACAGAGACGCGAATACAGGGGGGGGGTGGCCCCCGTTCGCCTCGGGTCCTCGGACGACATAATTCACCACTCTGGAATTCTATTTCGACGTTGGGCTTCTCTCTCTCTCTCTCTCTTTCTATTTATCTCGATTCTTCCCTCTTCGCGACATTTATTCCCCGCAGCGTTTGTGTCGTAAATTGCGTTTTCCTTGGATAAGAGAGAGAAAGAGAGAGAATTTGGACGCGTTCGATAGACGACGTTTTATCACTCGTTGTCGACTTTTTCGTGACTTCACCCGCTGCATCTCCTCGATGGAGTGTCGAAAGTAATGGACGGTTGCAAATAAAGGGCAGCTTCCGTAGGAAGCGAGGAGGACAATTTTTATTTATGTTGCATTGAGAGGACTCTCTTTTCTTTCTCTCTCTCTCTCTCTCTTCCGTACACCTTGCTTTGGAGCGTGCCCCGGGGGCTCACCTCGTAATTCACTGCCCACGCATTACCGTTGAACGGGAGGAGCCAAGTGTGCGGAGGAGACCAAAAATCGAGAGCGGAATAAACGCTTCCGAAGAAAGCGGCGACAACATCGTCTCGACTAATTGCCATAATTATCATTTACAAACAACCCTCTCTCTCTCTATTTTTATCGATGCGAGTCATTATTTTCGATTTCTCTCTTTCTCTCTTTGGGCATTCGTCTTTGCAATTGTTACACGCTTGCGTGGCAATAAAATAAGAATAAAATGAAATAAGGAACGCAAAAAAACCGCGTGTATCATTGAATTCCTGGTTTTGCAGCTATAATTATAACGGTTGCACAATCACGATGAATTACTACCACGCGGAAGCGTGGGAACTGCAAAAGTGTCTCGTTACGCGATTTTAATTAAATATAAATTGCATTTTTTAGAGTCCCCGCGCATTTAACATCATCTTCATCCTTTCTGCTTTCTAAATAATCGAGACGAGAAATGCAGCGTGATTTTTTACACTGCTCTTCCTCGCTTGACAGTTATACGTATTGTACGTTCCACGTGCGATGCGCTCGCGCCGCATAACGTGGGACGTCCAAAGCGTGAAGCGAAAAAAAAAGGGGAAAAAAAAAAGAGCGAAATAATTATCCGCGGTCCTTCGCACCACGTGAGCAGGTTGATCGCCGATACGTTCGAATGCGTTCTCGTGTCACCGCGCATTGTAACGATTCGCTCGATCGTACGAGGCCGCTTCCTGCCGTCTAACGAGCGTCCAACAGCTTTATGTTTGTTTAGAGGGCCGCGACGGCTTCAACGCCGAGTCTTGTCGCCTCGTCCACAGGTTTTACAGCGATCAAACACATCGAACGGCGAAAAGAATTATAAATTGATGATACACTTATCTATCTACCTCGTTTTAAAATGAGATGAAAATTATTTATCGTATCCTTCGAAGGGTGTCGGGATTAAGGGACGTTATCCCGACTCAACGATAAAACTTTTTTCGCCTCTCTGGATAAAAGTACAGCGTAAATTTATGTGCGCCTCGTACCAAAGACGTAATCTCTTAGGAATCTATTCTGTCGAAGAAACGTGGAATGTTTTACAACCGTGCCGTCGTCTACCGACGGCAACTCATGACGGATGACTCAATTTCGCAGAGCAAACAGATTGTGAAATCCGCCCGCGGGGGCAGCGTATTCTCGCCCGTCTCTAATTACGTGCATTTGAATGCATAATTAAACGCGGCCGCGTGTTATTAGCCCATTGTCTACGCCGAGGCAACGGTAAGATCATAACCGAGCAATTTGCCCGTCTTTTGATTCGCGGCACTCGTTTTCAACTATCGTCCCGTAAATCATTTCGCGCGCTCCATAAACTTGACCGTCGTTGCGTCTCCACCTCCTCCTTTTCCTCCTCGTACCGGTCCAGGATCTCGTCCTCGTCCGGATACCGCGACGCGCTCCTCACGAGATCCTCCTTTCCTCTCTGGTCAAATAACACCCCACGATTTACGGTGTAATTTACAGTCGGCCGTACTGGCGATCTCTCCGTGTAAATACGCCACTTTATTTCGTACGCGAATACATTCTCGTTCTCTCTCTCTCTCTCTTTTTTTTTTCCTCCTCGTCTTTCTCCCATCAGCCATGTTTCAATCGGAAACGCGGAAAAGTCTCGATACGAGTTTTCGTTTCCGCTCGGAAACGATTTTGATAACGATGCGATATATCCCACGAGTGAAATAAATCTGTTTATCGCAGTCTTTATTAATGTCAGACATGAAAAATATTGTTCCCGAGATGGAATTTATGAGAGAGACAGCAGCAAAATTTCGAATTAATCAGATTTTTTTTCTTTTCTAAATAATAAGTTTATGTTTGTAAAAATATGTAAAACAATGTGTAACCCCTTCATGTAGAAAAGGAAGCGCGATTCTAGCGGACGGCATTAATAAGTCGAGACTTCCATGCGTTGTCAGCTAATTACACGCTTGTTTATTTTGTCGTTCTCGTCTGTACGAACCGTTATATACATGCCATGATTCTTAGATCGCTATATTCCCCTTTCATTCTGCCGCGATTCGATGAAAAGAAAAGAAATCGATCGGATAATAAGCGGTCGCGATGACATTTTCTCAATTGAACGATCCATTATCGTACCCAGTGCGGTATCAACGGATGACTGGATCGCATAAAAGAAGAAAGAAAAAAAGAAAAAAAAGAAAAAAAAAAAAGCGTGAAAATGAAAACCGAAAATTGCAGGCACCGTAATCGGTTCGAGTGATGAATTAATGCAATTAGATAATGCGTCGGTTCAATCTGAGGCGGACTACTCGAGTAAGAGCCGGGAGAGACGGGGCATAAAATGCGCTCGCGAGGCCGCATTCCGGATTGCCGGATCGCAATTACGCGGGACGCGCGCACGCGTCGTCGTGCATTGCGAGCCGGAAACCGGCTCGATTTGCTCCTGGGTATCCATTTTAATGATATCGGGCCGCGCGCGCGCCTTCTTACACGTTGGACGTTTTATTCGCAAAAATTCCCCCGGCGTAAACCTCTCAGCTGATACGCGGCGGCACTATATAGGGAGAGCAACGGTTCGTCGGGCAAGCAGCTCTCTTCCCGGCGATCGCTCATTTTCGCGGGACGATGATTATGCGAGCTCGCGGCGCGAGCGCCGTTAAATATCGCCGGGACATTTTGCGTTCGCGTTCGGAGCTCGCTTTCTTTCCCAAGCAAAAACGTCGCCTCGTCTGCTTTACGATCGCTGTTTGTCAGCCCTACTCATTCACCTGCGGCGGGAGACTCGTGTAATGAGTTTGTAATATTTTTTTTGTCTTTTGCAAATTCTCAATAATATCGACTGGTAATTGTCACATGAGTTATCCATCGCGCGACTTTGTACAAAAAATCTGTACTTAGTAATTTTCCATTTTTTTTAAATTTCTGTAAAATAAAAAAAAATATATATATATATATATATATATATATATATATATATATATATAGTGGCTAAAAGTTTCAAAGACGGTGTAGAAAATTTCGAGCGTTGCATCGAAGAGAAACCTCTGACAGTTCCGAACGGACGGAACACTTTCGCGCCAATTTACCGAAGTACATATCTCTCTGACATATTATCAATCAACTCTCAGCCCGGCCTATTGTCTCTGTTGTTGTTCGTTCTCAACCGACCGAAGCCTGTCGTCATCGACGAGCGGTTCTCACGGGGGTGGGTTCGTTTAAGCGGACGAAAAGGAGGAGAGGTGAAAAGACAGGAGAGAAAAAGAGAAAAGGAAAAGAAACGACACATACACAGACTACGGAGGTACCCGTCGTCCCACGGGGCGAGACCCTCCGTTCGGTCTCTCCCCGCCTTATAAACCGGCGTCCCGCTACACGCCATCGACTCGGAGCCGGCTCGTTTTGCTCGATTTCGATTGCGCCGAGGCAGAAGAAGCTGCTGAACACGGTGGAACATTGCTCGCAATTTAAATAAATTCACCGCGAGCGCGCGGACGCTCTCTTCCTTCTCCCAGCGACTGGAATTGGCGAGCGTGCACGAGAAAAAGAGAGAGATAGTTAAAGCTTCCGCACACACACACACACACACAACGTTTCCTTTGAAACTGGTATCGCGCAATGACAACGCGCAAATATTGTTGAAAAGAGCTACCTTTGATAACTAATTATATGTATATAAAATACATATATTATATCTTCATTTATTAAATTAAAATATGACGAGTAAAGTCCCCCCATTGAGTAGTATTATCAATTTCGGTTAATTGTATTTTTTAAATTTAAATCAAACGATAGGATGGTAAATTATGATTTAAGAGGCGAGATACTATTTCGATTTTATGAAATTGCTTTGTGTAATTAAAAGTTTCACAGTCACGCGCCAAATAACGTAACGTGTAGGAGTCTTTTATTTGCGTGTAAGAGTGTTTTCGTACGCATGAGTGTAGAAAACACTTGTTGCCTTTGTAATTCAGAATCACCTACATCTTTGATTGCCGATGATCCCAACATTCCGTGCATTCTCAATTGTTCTTTGAAATTAATGCCAATCTGACGGATATGGAAAAGGAGAGGTAAAAGGAAGAAAAAATATTACGCATACATTCGAGAAGAAAAGTGCAGCGACAGATTTATTTTACTAAATTGTAGGTAGTATTCAAATATTGTCGCTCGCGAGAGAATAAATCGAAAGGATTAAAGAGGAGAACCACGTGATCGCGTCTGCATTGCATCAAAGGGGATCAAAGCGATCTTTGCTTATCGCAATAACAATATGATCGTTATAGCGTGACACGTGCGCGATTACGTATTCTATTCTTTCGCACACGGCGTTTCGGATAATTGTTCTACGTGTGACGTAACCAGTAATGTTATAAAATCCGCCCGCGCGGCACGCCATTACATATACATACACACGTATTATGGAGTGCCCTACATAGGTAGAGTACCCGTACTACCGGTATTCTTTGTCAAAAAATAAGAATCTTTTTTTTTTCTTTGACAAAATTTTAGAGATACAATACAATACATGTATGACAATACAATATTGTTTCTCTTTATTTATCGCGTCAAAATATTGTGGTTCTGTTATACAAGAGTGTTGATATATTAAATAATGAGATATCTCGAAAACTATACAATTTTGAAAGAATAAAATATTTCTTGACAAGGAATACATATCTATAATAATATCTATAATATATATCTATATGGAAACTAGGGAACATCCTGTATACATATCCGCGTATTTGTAAACATACATACACACACACACACACATACACTGATATATTTATTTACAATTCTGCGAGTCGGCGTTGTTTGGGCTTGCGCCGATTAGAAAGGCAGAGTCAATCGGCGAAGTGTACGGCGTGGTTGTTCGCTACGTCACGATACGGTGAAAATCGTTTGCCTCCGTGCGATCTCCGTTTTGCACCGTGTTCTCCACTCTGGATGGAAGATGAGTGAAAGGTTAGTTACTCGACCAAGGTCTGTTCAATGTCTCGCTTCTCCGGAATAGCGATATCGTAGATACATTCGTACGAGAGAGAGAGAGAGAGAGCACGTGTACTCGCGCGCCTTTGTCATAATAATAATCGTAACGTAATGGTATCGCGTCGATGCGATAATAATCGCGATAGAAATCTGAGACGCATACATACACACTGACCGGCACCGATCGCTGATTTATTATTGCGACAAAAGTTCTCGTAGCCAGTTTAATAGAAAGCTCACGGTTCCCCGAGAGATGTTTGAAGGGGGAAATAACGCGATTAGTCGTAATGAGATTAATTGTAAAAATCGAACGGACGGTACGGTTGCGTCATCCGCGCAGCGTGATATTTCAAAATTAAATATTAAACGCCTCTACGATACTATATATAGTATATATAAACGTTATATGTCAAGTAAGCAATTTTTATCGAAACCGTTTATTTTAATGGCTCGGGGGCGCAATTATTACCCAGCGAGACAACTCTCCTTAAGTGCATAATGGCAAGTCGATTATAATGCATTTTCTTCGATAAACATAGTATCATTGCACGCTGCTAAAAAAAAAATCTAAGAACGGATTTTGAGCGACGACTTCGGGAATCTTAGGATGACGTATTCCTCTCGACGATCGCGAATATATCCCGTGCACACATCCTGTACACGGCCGTACACGGTGTGTACATCCCAGCTGTTTATCATATAGATTGGCTACCATACTCCGCGGCGGTTAATGGCTAGGCTCTCTCGTGTCTCTCTTCTCACTGGCCTCGTCTCCGCATCTGCCCCAAACTACGTGTATCGATATCGAGCCGCACACCTTGCAAAAAAGGAACGCGTGTCCAGCTGGCGCGGGACACGCCGAATGCGACGTCGATTCGTTAGACAAAGACTTCTTCGATTGAGAAATATATTTATTTTCACGAATTAAAAATAAACAGAGAGAATTATGTCGTCCCGAATAAGAGGGAGATATGTAAACGAGAAATATAATGTCTTTTAATAAAAATATTTTAATAAAAATACAATTATTCGAGTGACAATCTAGCGATTAATTGGCGTAATTATGCGAGTACATTGCCGCGCGTGCGATAAGGTGGAATTAGAAAGACCATAATGTATGTATATGACATGCATGGAGCCTTACGACCTTACTTTCCATGATTCTCGGAACGCTATAACGGTGACATCCTTGAGACTTCAATAAACGGATGATTTCGCGCGGAATAAATAATCGTGGGCGGAAAAAAATTGGAAAAGAGAGAGAGAGAAAAGGGGAGACGAAGAGGTCGTTTGATACGCGAGACGTGTGCGTACGAACGACCTTACTTTCCGCTGACGCCATATTCTCAGCAAAAAGTACGAACAATATAACTATTTTGCGGAAAAATGTTTCCTTTAGATTGATTAGATAAAACGACTCGTTTGTCTTTAAAAAATAATTGAATTGCATCCGCGAGATTAGCGGAAGACTCAGAGCGCGCTATATCGATTCGTCGAAATTGGAGCAACTTTCCATCCTTCAATAAAAACTATCGTACATTAACTTTGAGAGTATCAATCTTTTATCGCGTAAATGAAACTTATGTAATCCATAATATTCTCCGCGTTAGTCGCCGTCGATTAATCTCTGGGAACGACTCGAGGCACCATCACCGTCCGGGATGGGATGCGCTCCTTTTGCACGGATCCGAGCATTGTTTATACCCCACCCTAGATCGCGAGGGATAAATAGAGAGACGATGAGGTAGAAAGAAGAGAGAGAGAGAGAGAGAGAGAGAGAAGGTGCTGAAGCAAAGGGAAGAGGAAGAGGAGGAGGTCTACGTGTGCCGTGCACCGAGAGCGGTCGAAGCGCGCGCGCTAGTGTTAGGAATGTGGTACCACTACTTGTCACAGTCACAAGCGCGCACCACGCCGCCCACAGCACCGTCCGTGCATTATATTACATATACACACAAGCGCGAGTAGACTGTTGCGAGAGCGAGGTAGCGAGTACATATATATACTACGGCGACGTGCCGCGTATTTATCCGTATTATACGCGGGACGCGGCGCCTCGGGGGGCGCTTGCCCCAAGAGAGAGAGAGAGAGAGAGAGAAGCCTCTCGCAGCATCCGCCATTTCGGCCCACGTGCTCGAGGAGCGCTCTCTCTCTCTCTCGAGAGAGAGAGAGAGAAAGAGAGACAGAAATCACCGATCGCGATTCCGCAATCTGCCGGTTCTGCGCCGGTCAGCAAAATCGGTCGCACGGTCAACAAAATGCTGCGTTTCTTCGCGTCCGGACTCGCGAAGATCGCGAGATGGAATCCGGCGCAGCTACTTTCGAATAATAATAAAAGCAAGCGCTGCATCGAGGAGTCTGTGAGTTCGACGAGAGAAAGAGAGAGAGGGGACATAAAGAAGAGACACATGGGATACGAAGGAATTAACCCTCTCTCTCTCACACACACACACACACATATACATCCGCATCCCGCCCCCTATTATTTATTCCACCCTACCGCTGGCAGCCGTCGCTGCTGCGCCATACGAGCAATTTGTATCTCCCGATGTGGAGAGAACAATGTTTGTATCCGAGCGTGTGCAGTGTATCGCGCCGTCCTCCCGCCGCTCCCTGCCGCTTCTAGTCACGATTTAGTCAAGGATACGCGGCGATCGTTATCGAGAGGCTGCGCTCGTAAAACGATAGTCCGCTCGCGCGCGACTGGGACGTGCGCGCTCGCAAAAAGAAAAAAAAAGAAAAAGAAAAAATGATTTCGTCGAAGCTATTCGTCGACGCGTTAGCTTTCAGGTTCTGAAAAATCAAAAATGACGATTACAATCGCTCGTAAACGATGGATGAAGCTTCGCTATTACCGCGAATATAAATTAAACTGGTCTCTTGGATTCACTCTCCCTCCCACCCCCCACCCCCCCTCTACTTCGATATCCGAGACGGTATCCCGAACGGAGGGGCCGCGCCGATCTGTACGCAAGTGTACGAAATCGGTACCACGCGAGCCGGGACGATTTTTCAGAGTTAATTGTCAGCGCGTTATCGATCGGCCGTGACACGCGACACATAGCGAGTGGGTAATTATTGTCGAAATGTCGATCGCGCGACGCGATGTATGCACATAGAGAAGGAGACGACGAGCAATCGATCCTCTCCCTCCGTCTCGTTCCGTGAGAGAGATCGGCTTCTCGGAAACAAGCCCGCGAGCCACGAAGACACAGCGTCGGGGTATCATTAATCACTTGGAACGGCTAATTTGATTGTTATTAATTTTGTAAATGCCCCGAGGGAGAAAATACGATTACGTCAACGTGAAAAGCCATCCGATGTTTACTAGACTCCGATCTCAGCGATTTAGAAAATAAGAGGATTTTTTTACGCGCGAAATTTATATCCAATAGTTGACGTTAATTTAACACGTCTCTGTATATGTGCGTGTATATAAGAGATCTGTTCTTTCAATAACGTTGAAACCGGCTTTCAATAGCGCTCTATTGAAATATCGGCGGCATCTCTTCGAGTGGCTTCTTCATCCGGAGAAGCGCCAAGCATCGCGTGTAGTTCTATATTATCGCGAGTTCGGTCATTAATCAGTATATCGGGCTAATTAATAACGCGTAATGATCCGGTCGGCGGATTGATCTCGTGATTTCAATGAGCCCGTCGCATCGATATCGGTGGTAGCCAACATTCTCTCCGCAACCTTCTATTCCGTCTCGTTTCAATCTTCTTACAGGATTAGGCGCATTAAGGATTATGGACGATAAGCGATGTAAACAGTCTTTCTGTCATTCTCTTCTTCGGAAATTCGTTATTTTCATACGAGACGATTAATCGACTGACGATTTCCCGTCGTATTATCGCAAACTAATTGAATCGTTATGACGTTACTGTTTATATCGCGGCGATAAGAGAAACGCGTCTCTATGAGTGAGATTTAAAGTCTACTTGGCGAACATGGGCTTGTACCTCAGATCAGCCGTCGGACCGGACGTCGAAGTCGATAATCCAGTTTTCAATTTCGAGAATGACGCGCTCTCCGAGTCGCTTCGTTCACTTGCTCGAAAGAGGCACGAAGACCGATGGCAAATAAAAGATAGGATTTGCCGATGGACGGAGAAAGAGAGGGAGATCTCTTTCCCTCGCCTCCTCCTCCTCCTCCTCCTCCTCCTCCTCCTGCTTCTCCTCGAGACGTCGAGGAGAGTCGATGTACGCCGTCGGGGTGGCAGAGTGAGGGAGCGAGGGAAACGCCGTGGAGAGGAGAAGAGGAGGAGAAGAAGAAAAAGATAGAAGAGGAAGACGAGGAGACTGACGACTACGGAGCTCGAGGATGGACGAGGGGGCGATGGAAAAAGAAAGCAAGAGAAGGGAGATAAAATAGGAATAAAGGAACGAGAGAAACGTAGATCGCAGCGAAACTTCAGAAATGTCATATCCGTCAGTGTCCGGAGCTCTGCCTTCTGGAGGCAACCGGTTCCCGAACGCGCTCGGCAAACGCGCGGGATGATAAAGTATTGTCCCCGATACGCAATTTACCGGGGGCACGTCCTTCGCGCGAGCGAGAGGAAGAGAGATGCGCGATGTCTCGTGAAATAAATAGCACATTAATAATTAAAGGCGGATAAAAGAGACTGGAGTGTCGGAGGGCAGCTTCCGAGATCGACGTCGGCGAGATCTCTAGACACTCGTGTGTCCCGCGACAGGACTTACCGTAGCGAGCGAAGATACTTTGAAGGATCTAATCGCCCAGCAATGCGTGCACGATCGTGCCGGTTGACCGGCCCGGTTTGTTCTCTCGTACGAAGGAACGCTCGCATACCGAGCCGAGGCGATACTTTGAGAGAGATCGCGCCAGCGCAGGAGGAATAATCTCGGTTATAAAAGCGACATGGATTTATCTTGTTATGAATTCAAGATTAAATTTCTTGTTTGTAAAACTAATTTAAAAAATTGAATTAAATTGCGCGAATATATATTCTAAATCATCGCAATGTTTACTTTGCGAAATTTTATTATAAAATTCGCGAGAGTCGCTCGAAAGCCATTCAAAGTCCACGAAATCGTCGAATTATATTCTCCATTTGCTAATGATCGTTCCACTCTCCCCTTTCCCGCCCCTCCCGGAAACCCACTCGTTTGGAAACACTCGCCCCCGCGTTCTCGTTTAATAACCATTAGCCGCGTGATGGCCGGTAGGTGCCGGCCGGCGATTTTCGGGGTGTCTCAGTCCACCTTCCCTCTCTTTCCCCTCCCCCCCCCCCCTGCTCTCTCTCCCTTCTGGTCTTCGCCTCTCGAAGGGGCGAGAGTGTCAAAGATCTAGAGCAGATAGCGGCGCGGCTATATTGATGAGGTGGCTCTCCGCGTATCGATTCCGGGACGAAGGGCTCTCTCCGGGCATACCCCCTCTCTCCCCCCTTTGCTACGCGCAAGGGTTGATAAGATCCGCCAGATAAGGCATGATTACACACCGCCGCCACCGTACATTCCCCCTCTTTCCTCTCGTTCTTCCACCTCGACCCTTGCGCTTCATTCCCGAGGTAAATAAGGGTACGTTCGCCATGGACGTCGAGAAAGAAACGGATCGAAGAAACTGGATGAGTTTTTTTAATTCAAGTAGCATGAATTTATTCGACGATCGATGGGAAACGGCTTCTTCGGAAGTGAAAGGAAGAAAATGTGTTCCGTTAATTTTTAGCAATCTTTATAGACAAGACGACGACAACTGATCCGCGATGCAGTTGACAGTTACTCTGTTTATCTCTTTAGATCTTTGAAAAGTTTCTTCCACGGGCACTCGCTAACAATAAACGCGAACAAAATCGTCTCGAGCACTCGATCACGCATCGATCCGCGAACACGAGTCCCCGAAATATCGACGACGAAACGCGAGAGCGCGCTTGAAAGAGGGGGGGACTCGAGAGGAACGCCGTTGCGAGAAAATCCGGAGACACTCTTTCTCTCTTTCTCTCTCGAGAATTGGTACTGTCTCATTGTGTGTGACGCAACGTACGGGAGGGCGGGACAATGGAGGGCAATTTCGTGTCCCCGCACGGGGGACACACGCGAGAGAGCTATATCCCTCTCGCTTAAAGAAATTTCAATAAGCTCGCTATTATGCGAGAGCGATGGGCAAGGGAGCGGGACGGGGGAGGGGGTGGTTCCCCTATATTTTGTACTTTCGCCGACAATGACGCGGGCAGGTATACAGTCTCTCGCTCGTCCTGCCTTTCCGAATGCCGGGGTGCAGTATCATCTCGAGGGGGGGTTAAGTGGTTTGTGAGTAGGGGGTGAACGAAAGAGAATGGAGGGTCAAAGGTGGGCGCCTCTCGTGGAAAATAAAACATCTTGCGCGCGCCGTCACCGCCCGTTATCTCAGCGCGATGGTCGCCAAAATGTCTTGTCAGTCGCAGTGTTTTAAAAGGATGTAAAATATATTTATATCAGATATGAAATTTTTACACATTGACTCTATGTAATAATATCAAGCTTAAACACATACGCGAGAGAGTTTGAAAAAATATTACAGACAGAGAGAACCGTGACAGAAATTTTTGGGGAATGATAACTTATCATTTTGCATTTATTATAATGATCATATTTATAAGATATTATATGATCATATTTCATAGATATTATAATGATCATATTTCGAAGCGACTCGAAGAGACGGCTTAAATAATATCATCTTGTCGTATCAGCTGATTTGTTTCGATGAAACATTTTATATTGCTTGATGCACTTGGAATTTATCCGCGGCACACGATTTTTGGTAACAGTGTCGTCCATTAACGGTTAAGTGGTTCAGCAGGAAGAGCCAGAAAGAGAAAAAGAGAGAGAGGAAAGAAAGGACGAGGAAAGTGAAAGGTGGTTATAATATATAAACCAGAGAAGAGGGTATTATAATACAGATTCAACGGCGGTGAGATACCTGTGCTCTCCTTCTCTTTCTTCCACCTCACGTTCGCGCGCCATTTCGGGGAGAATAAGCCGCGGTTAGTCCCCGAGGGATAAAATGGATCCCGCTTCCTTTTTCCTTAAGTGTTTGTGCCACTCGTATGCGTCGACGAGGGTGTACAGGTGTTTTCGGAGCCGAATTTTTTTTTTTTCGAGTTTCCCACTCTACGAGAATGGAAAACGTTTTCTTACGTTAAGCTCCACACACACACACACACACACACGCATACATACACATTCTGATTTTCTTGCGCCCTATTCCTCTCGGGGATACGTCGATCCGATCGGCAGACAGACAAGCGATCGAGAGGGATTTTCAGGGGGTTTGATGCGTCACGGTAACCCGCGTCAAGCCCGTGGCTTTTTGATTCCGCGCGTAAGCCGACGGATCGAATGCGTTCCCTGTGCGGGGGTATATGGACTCGAGTACACTTCAATAGGGTACTACTTTACTTCGTCGCGCGTCTCATAATCCTTTCTCGTACGGCGCAATTTTCATTCATGATTTATTCGAGGACAATACCTTCCGACGGGTGCGCATTTTTATAAGAACTGACGTAAGGATCTGATCTTTGGATCGATACGATGAAAGGAAATTCATCGATCTTGCGATCTTTTGTTTCAAATATTTAATTGCGATAACATTTTTCCTCGTCATTTTTCTAACACTATCTTATATAACGCGCGTACGATAAGATAAGAAAACTGAGATAAGAGAAACTTTCTAGACGATCAGCTGATTTAATCTTAGCATTCAAAAAAGGAGAGATGAGATTTTTACACTCTATTATCAATACATCAGTTTTATCGTTTGCACTGTATAAATATTAGAAAGATAAAAAGAATAAATATTATATACAAATAAATATAACACATTTATAATTCTTCACATTATCTTATTATATTATTCTAATCATTGTTTATAATTGAAGGAAACTTGAGTAGGACCGGAGACCATACAATTGTATATTGCTAAGATTAAATTTAGCCGAGAGATGATTGCGCGGCGATCGTCAAAACCTGAAATGCCAACGTGACGGGTGTGATATCTGTGTCTTCTCTTTTCCAAAACTGTCGCTGCAGAGTGCGGCGAGACGGGCGGGCACCAGCTGCGCCAACTGCAAGACGGCGACTACGACCCTCTGGCGAAGGAATCAGGCGGGCGAACCAGTCTGCAACGCTTGCGGACTCTACTACAAGTTGCACAACGTGAGTTTGCACTCATTAATTATTATTTTTCATTAATTATTATTCTACTCATGCGCTGTTAAGAGAGAGATTAATAGAAGTCCAGCGAATCGAAGATCAAGATATATTTTATATCAGATACATGTAAAATAAAATTGAAGCTAATTTTTTTTTTTAAATTTATTTTATTTTATTTTTCTAAAACGAAATATCTGAATTTAAGAATTGAGTTATAACTTGAGAAAAAAGAAGAAATTTGAAAAATCTTAATTTTATTATCAAAAATGTATATTTAAATAAAATTAAAATTATTTATCAGTTTGAATATAAAATTGTATACGATATTAAACAGTATACTATTGTTTGATTTGTTAGATTTCTATAATCTCTTTAACTTGAGATTTGTCGAGTCAACCAGACCCCGATTTTGCTCGTTAATTGGTCGGTTAATTGAGAAAGAGAAAATTGTTCTACGCTTCGGTAAACAATCGGTAGCGATTTGGGGATCTCGAATTAATATCCACGTTCAGGGACAATCGCTTATTAAAGAGAACTGTTCTTTACAATATCTTACGTAAAGTGATCGCTGCATAACTTGACGGTGCTCCTTTTTTTCTCCTTGTACTTTATAAACAAGATTGATAATCTCAGATCGAAAGTGTGTTTTTTTCCGCGAGCGTGCGACATTAAGAAGTGCATCTAGTGTATATTTTATCGGAATGTGTCTCTCTCGGATTTAGAAATCTGGTATATTACATTGATGTCTGTGCGGAAAATAAGGAAAAATTTAAAGTGAAGAATCTTTGTTTTATTATCCATTCACATTGACATATATTCAGAACTTGAAACATTTTTCGATAATTACTCGCATAATTGAGATAATTTTGATCATAAAGTTAAACGCCCCGCTCTGTCTATAAAAGGAAGAATAAAATAAAAATCTTCCAAATTTTTCTTAATTTTTCCAATGTTATGTTCCTGTTGAAAGTAAGCGCGGGTGGCCGGGTATGCAAACACACGTACAAAGGTTTTCCGACAATAAAGGGGCACCGTCGTCATCACAGAGAGACCCCCAGTGTTGTACCAACAATTAGGATGCTTTCTGGTTTGCCGGACGTGGTCCTTACACACGTACACGGGCCGCCTGGAGAGGGTGGAGCGTGCTCAACGGCGTGTGACACCGGAAGTGCCGGAAGCGAGCGCCACGACACGCAGGGGGACGCGATAGACGTGATCGAGAAAGAGAGAGAGAGACGAGGAAGGGAGAGGCGCGAAGGAGCGAAAAAACAAAGAGAAAGAATTTTTTTTTTTTCGACGGACACGATGTTTCACCTCCCCCGCGACGACGTGACGGCCGGGCTATCGCTCAATGTTGTTGCTGGATAAGCACGCTTCCGCGAGACAGAAATCTCGAAGGCGACCGAGAGAGAGAAGGAGAGTGCGTGTAGGCGACGACCTTAATAGACGAGACACGCGACGCGACGGTCTTCTAGCCGAGGAATTCCGCGAAATTAACTCGTTCACGAGATGAAATGTCACTCGTACCATTGTTTTCGTTGCTGTCGTTGATAAACGGACAGCATAATTTCTAAAAGGTGGTATTACAGTGTCGCAAAAATGGAGTTTCTGGACTCTTACTTATTCGTTAAAAATTTTATATTATTGATAAAACGTTGAATTTATACATTCACTTTTTTATTTGTCAGAAATTTCTTTAACTTATACAAAATTCCTCTGTAAAATAAAATGATTGATTGTATTAAATATTTATGTAATAATTTATGATCTCGCGAGGAAGATCGCACTCAGCGACAGCCCGTTATTATCGTGACGAGATTAAATGGGCGATAAAAGGGTAGAGAGAGAGAGAGAGAGAGAAAAAGATGAGGAAAAAGCTGTGTAAATTCGGACGGAGCCGCACAGTGCATCGCCTTGTTTCCGGCGACGGGGGGGGGGAGGGGGACTCGTAAGACAGAAAGCCCATTATGATAAGGGGGAGAAGCATACGTGACGAATGTCCGTTGGCGGTTGTGGAGCCGCTCGTGCAGAGAAATCGCAAGCCAATTAGCGCGCGCCGCAAATGAATCCTCTTTCACCCGAGTCCACCACTCCCCCCCGCCCCCCCCCCGCCGCCTCCACCCCCTCCTCGCACTCTCTTCCCTCGACGCGGCTCTCTCGGGGGCTCTCTTTTCCTCGGCCTTATCGCGATTAGCTTAGGAGAGATCGCGTCGGTTGGAAATCAAGATACGGTACGCCAGACACGCCGCTTACGCCAAAGACACTGCGCCCCCTGACACAGGCGGGTGGATAAAACGGCGGAGGGAGGGGAGGGAAGAGAATGGTTTATTATTGCTGAATCGTTTATTATCGCATCTCGAGAGGACAAGAATCTCTGTACTCGTTTCAGCGTCCGTTGCTTTTGACGCGAGAGAGAGAGAGAGAGAGCAAGGAAATTGACCGAATCTAAGAGACGGAAAGCGCTCGCGTAATCTTACGCATACACACACATTTATGCATGCGCATCTTAAAGATCGGTAATATTGAAACGGAAAAGCTGAACGAAGCACGCGAGAATTCCATTATAAAATAGTAGGTGTGTACGCATGCTCACACACATGTAGAGGGAATTTATTTTTTTTTTTTTTTTTTTTTTTCAAATATTTGTTATCGCGTGCTACTAACTTCGAATCCACGTTCTTGCTTGGGCTGCTTAAAGTCGTGCTGTAATGTTTATAGCCGCAGTGAACTTATATCGCGCAGTTGTCAATGGTGGCGGAGATCGCGCCGAGATTCGACAAACCTCGCGCGTGATTTTAAATTTCATTACACTTACTTAATTTGTTACATATTTCTTGCTATGTTCCGTACGTTACTCTCCGTGCAATACATTACCTCGGGATCGTGTGTTAGAAGAGTCTAATGGCGAACTTCCTGTATCCCAAATGCACGCCCGCGGGAACGGGAGCGTAAGTCGGGGCGGACCAGGCTTCGCGGAAATGAGAAGTCTTTCTCCCTTGCCGCCGCGAGCGGCGACTGATTCCAATCGAGTCCCTTCCCACGAGCTCCCCCGATTGTTCCCCGCTTCGGAAGAAACACACATTTCCCGAATACGCCCGCTTCCGCTTCCTCCGACGCGACGCGAGAATCTTTGAAGATTCTTCTGAGGAAAGAGAGAGGAGGAAGGATCTTTGGGGGGGAAGCGGGGGGGGAGAGGGTAATTTCGCGTAGAAACGTGAAGCCGTAATGGATACTTAATACTGCGAGAGAGTTTCCTTCTCGGTCACGAGGTTTTTTTTTCTAAAGCGAAACGAGACGCACAAAAAGGACCGCCATTACACGGCGGATCGGTCAATGAAACGCTCCTCTTTCGACGTAGAGCGGAGGCAAAAGGTCGACCATGATGGAAGCGTCGCCGCTAAGCGGCGTGTTTCGTTCTCTCCACCGAGAGAATGAAAAGCCGGATCTTTCTCCGGCCAGTAAACGAAGTATCGAGTTGCCATTGTGTGTCATCGAGAGTCTCTCTGGATACCCATTGTCAATTTCTCTCCGCCGTGGAATCTAATTCCCTGTCTCTTCCATCGCTCCTTCTTCATCCTCCTCTGTTCTCTCTGGTTTGCGAAGCGAACGTGTCGCTGATCTTTCGCGAATCAACTTCTCTGAAGGAGGAAGCACGCAGAAACGTGAATTCGATTCGTTGTTTCACTTACAACAATCTACATATGTCGCGACAAAATTGAAGAAATCATTTTATCCTGGATTTAAGAGAATAATTCTTTCATTTTTAATAGATATATATTTTTAACAACAGAGATCCAGCCTCGATAATAAATTATGACTTGGAGAGATACGCTCGAAGCAATGAAAGGATATTCTACGCGCGAATTTCTCATCCTCTTATTCTCTTCGCTGCTTTCGTACAAGACTCGCGCGGATTCCTCGCGTGTCAGTCGAGAACGTACACCCGTGCGTGATTCCTGACACGCACACGTACGTAAGCAGCCGCTATCGTGGTCAACGGGCGATCGAAATAGGCGACTGTCTCCGGTTGACGTTAAGCCGACACATTACAGTCTTAGCGCCGGGGCCGAATCTTTTCTTCTTTCGCAGCTCTCGAAGGAGACGACGAAACGGGACGAAGAAAAAAACGGCTCTCGAAATAGTCGAAATGTTCTCGACTATCGTTCCGATCACGGACGGATCCCTCGTGCTAATCGAACGCGAAGATTATTTCTAGATGAATTAAATGATCGACAGACTTGAGGAGTGCGTTGATGTTTAGAAATAATAATTTTTCAGCAGAAAATTATTTTCATACATTCTTTAGAGGTTTTTATAACAAAGTTTCTTCATCGCAGAAATTTTAAGTATCAAGTGCGTTAAACATTGATATCGCATGAAAGCGCGGTCGAAACTATTTCTCGGAATTATCGTTAATTGCCAAGTAGTCGACGAGTAATCGCTCGAGACAATTGCTTGATCGACGAAGATTCTTATTATTGCAAGATATGATCGGGTCGGGAAAGTTGTTTCCGGAGCGTTTCGCCTTCGATAGAAGAGAAGGCCGCGACGAATCAATCATTTCGGTGGCAGACGTATTTCTCTCGCGTCGGATTCTCCTCTCGTTCCTCTCTCTCTCTCTCTCTCCTCCTCTCACGAGATCCCCGACAGGTCGTGTGGCGGGGGAGAAGGAGATGGCGGGATCGGGTGGAGAGAACGACAGATCTGGCGTCGTTAAGATAGAGCGGACCGATAGCGCTCCATGGCTAAACTCAAACACGACCCCGGGGCTCCACGCTCGAAAATACACGGATTATTCGTGCCAGGCTACCGGGTGCTCTGAATATGGTAATCGTCGCCCGAAAGCCAGCCTCCTCGCGCGAGAGGCACGGCGGGGTCAGCGAGATCACGCCACGTCGCTCGGCTCTTTTGTAGGCTAGACGAAACTCTTTCCGTTGGCAGTCTAGTTTCTAAGCTAAGCTTGTGGAAAATTGAACGAATTTATTTTACATTAATAATAAATTCACAAGCGCTACTAAGAAAGGAATTCGAGCTCGCGAGATTTAATCTAAAGTTCCATTAGGTTATACATACTTTACAGACATAAGTATTCAGAATTTCATTTATATGTCTTGAATAATATTTAGGGAGAAATAATTTTATTAATTTCTTGTTATAAATTGATATAAAATTATTTTATTGATATAAAATAAAATAAAAAAGATTATCTACCTTTGGAAAACTCGATTACACACATGAGATAAGCAAGATGCCATAAAAAATTAAGCGATTAAACTTTGCTGCATTAGAAAGTCTCTTCTTCCTTCGCGGCTATCCTCCTTTTTTCCCGGCGCGTCCGGCCCGCTCGAAAACAAAGGCACCGGACACACCGATCCGGGACCGTACTCATTAATTCTACAAGGTTGCTCGATAAAAATTCGACGAAGAGCCTCCACGAAAAAGTACGCGCGGAGCGCGTATCCCCGACTTGCTTTCAATAACAAAGTCAGCTATGTAATCCAAGATGTTGCGCTATAGGAGCGCGATCGGGGACCTCCTTGCTCGAGGGACGCGTTCCTGAGCGTTTCTCGTCCGACCCGAGGAGCGTCAAACTTCTAGTATTACACCTAGAATGCACACGAGTGGATTAGCTCGCGACAAACAACGTGTCGACGTGTATTTCGCCGGCGGATGCTCTCTCGGTTTCCGAGAAATGAACGAGATAGAACGATGGCAACTGGCGATGAGATCGCGCATCGGTGCTCCATCCACATTGTTTGCGGCCCAATCTCGCTTGTAAATCTCGCCGCTTCTCCGTTTTACAAAGTACGAGACGAACACGATCCTGCTTCTGTCTCTCTCTCTCTTCTCATTCACCGGAAGACGAGAAAACGACGGACATCCACGTCATTTCTAAACAAGACGAGGACGAATATCTGTCAAATGCGCGGTGAAATATTCTTTTGATTAGAATGTCTCTTTAACGTAGATTTAATCTCTTCACGATCGTCGATCTCTCTTTCGATCGTCGAATTCCTGCCAATTGTCTTGAGCGGTAAAGACTTTGCGATGCGTCTCGTGCATATGGGATCGTCGCGAGCATATCAAGTGGCGGGCTTCAGCGTAATTCGGACTTCTGCGTAATTCGATTTTATAACTTCCTCGCGGCCCTTTCATCCTACCCTTCATAACGTGTGCCGCGACTGCGAAATGTAAGAGTAAAGGATATATATTCTGCGTTTCATTATGGTAGCTTCTAATCTGTTGAAGGAAATTTTCATATACAAAATATTCCTGCTTTTCATAAATTAAATTTTATTAAATAAATGATAAATTAAAAATTCGTATTTTTATATTTAAATATTCTGGTTGAGTTTGATTTTAATTGTGATTAGTAGGAGAGAGATGATCGCTGTATCAAATTTCAACTAAATTTCTTGAAATAGAGAGAGGAGGAAAAGGGGGGACTATTTATTACAGACCGCCGTAATTTCTTTTAGTTTTACCGAGCCGTCTCCCGTCTCGGGACCGTAACGATCCTTCTTTCTCCCGGGCTCTTTTTTTTTCCGAAACAACTGGAGAGGACGAGACACAGAGCGGAGCGGTCCTAAAATTATTCTTCTTATCGGTCAATCACAGTGTGTGTGTGTGTGTGTGTATATATATATATATATATATATCCTCGACGTATACTCGCGCGCGTAACAGCGACCAACGAGATCGAGATTCATATCGGAAGAGACACAAGGTGCCTCTGTTCTACGGGAAGATTCTCCGGTCGCCTTTCTCATCTACTCGCAGACGCGAGATGCGTAAAGCTCTTCGTCCTCTATTTCGTCGCCTTCTCGTTCTCTTAATAAGCAACAACGCAAATTCCTGTTGGCCGCGACAAGATTGAGGCTTTGTGTCGCCTCATTCTGGGATCGGATCCGCCCGTTATCCAGTCTCGATAACGCGACTTTGTCGTGAATTATTTGCCGGATCGTCTATGATCGCTTATCGTAATCTCGAATGCCTAGCTCGAGCGTGTAAACTACGTGAAATCTTGGATCTTTGCGAGTCTTTGACGAGTGTTTTTGGGCCTCCTATAATTTTTCTCCGAGAGATCGACCTACGCGGCTTCATCAAGATCATCCGGAAACCGCAAGTAATTACAGGGATTATTATTCATGCCATTGTCGCGCACCGTGAAAAGTCATTTGTCAAGCTGTTTTAAGACACGACGGCAGGTGGATCGTTCGCAAGCGGAGACGACCTAGTGCTGCCAGATTTCAGGTGTCGATCGGAGTCGATAAGAAATATTTTGATGCCTTTTTTCACGAATAGAGTCTTCATTCATTGACCTCACCTCACACTGATTACGCATGCGATTCGCGTCGTGCAGTTGCATCGTGTGTGACCGCATCAATCTGCATTCGAATCTCCCCCCTCCCCATCTTCCTCTTCCATCTCATCTCGACGTTTATTTTTCGCCTTCGTTTTTCTCTCTCTCTCTCTCATTTCATTTATTTTTGTTTACTATTTTCTATTGTTTTAATACGTTCCGTTTTTCTTATATACAGATATATATATCTTTTTCTTTTATACGCGGCTTCTCGTCTCTTTTGGTTGCACCTCGCGCTTTCGGACACCCGCGAACTCTCCCACCGATCTCCGGTGCTTGCCTATTAAATCCCGCTCGTATTGTATTCAAATTAGTTCGAGCTTTCGCGTGTCCTTCCTTTACCTCCGCATCGCTCTCTTTCCAATTCTCTCTGTCGCGAGTTGTCGCTTATTAAAAGGCCCATTAACGGATAGTCGCTACTTGAGATTCTTACTTGGTTTACGAAAGTTTTCTGCGTATATTCTGTGTAATATGTAACAATCCAGACGATATAAAGAAATTACAAATTGGAAACTATGTAAAGCGATAGTCGCATTTAAAGTCGCTTCGATTATGATGCTAAAAAGACGCTCGTCGATCTCTACGACTTAGGGCAGAACCTAATCTTATATACCGTGTCGGTGAAGAACGACGTCCGGCAAGACGTGCAGTTCACAGAGAGTCGCCGCGCCCTAAAGAAGGGAGCGACCCGTTAATTCGGCAAATTTTGACCAATTGCGTAATTCCGAAAAGAGTCGTTGACCGTCTGGACGAGATCAGGGTGAAAAAAAAAATCGCGCCCCGGGGGCGGCCGGAGAAGCGGGAGGAAGGAGCGGATGATGCGCCTTTATACATACACACACACACACACACACACATACACATACGCACCTCCTTTGCGTCCAGCGCAATACCGGGAAACCTTTTCTCCCAAGTTGGCAGTTGCGTCACGTCGCGGCGACTACAAAAGCGCCGCGATTCTTCCTCCTCCTCCCCCCTCCCCCCCCTCCCCTTCCCCTTCGGTCCGATGCAACACACAACACTTGCATACCATACTTATTTCGTGCCCGAGCATTTCATGAGCGCGGGTCTCGCCGTTATACAGGGTGAGCGGAATTAATTAAGCCATCGTTGGAGTTAGGCGTTTGCCGACGATTCCTTCGCGAAGTGTCTCTTTACGGAGATTTTTCCTATAGACTTGGGGAATACACCATAGTTCGATTTCATATCTTTTTAGTTATCGAGATACAAGCAGCTCTCCTCTTTCCCTTCCGCCTGTCGCTGTCTTAAATAATAAAGATAAGTCTGCACGCACCGGACTTCCTCTCTCGAACATTGGCGCTTGTTACGGAACGATTTTCGTCTTGTAAGACACCGCCAACAGATGCGACTTCCGCCTTTTCAAGCGTCAACCGGGACAATGCTGTTTTTTTTCGCGCCAGCGTGAAAACAATGCCATAACAGTGTTTGCCTCGCCCCGGTTAATTTCCCTTGGAGATTACACTGTGCGGTGATGTCGGCGAAACCAGCTGATCAAGTCCCGCTCTTAAGTCCCCGAATCGTTCGCGCCGCGCGAGTCCCGAGCGTTTATTTTTAGCAGGCGTATTAACGTTAATTCCGATTGAAGCAAAAAAAAGCCCCCCCCCCTCTCCTATCCTTTTCCTAGCGAGAAATAATACCGCGATACTCGCTTCTTGTTCGGCGAGCAAAGTATGCCGGTGACGTAGCATCTCGCGAATTGCTCTCGAGGACGATCGTCGATTCGTTAATTGCACCGGCTTCCAGAGACTACCGAGAATCTGAGGGATTCCTTAATTGCGTTCTCGTCTGGTAAACCGGCGAAATTGCGTCGGCGACGTACTCGCATCGCATCTCTTCCACGTCTCGCTTTCTTGCAGAATCGATTTTAGAAAACCGTTGACATTTATATCTCTTCGTACTATTTGGATAATAAACGAAAGAATATGCGTGTTTTCAATGTTTACATTTTACATTTATTGTTGTCGTGACTTTGGCGCTGACAAAATTTGTGAAAAATCTTAACGAAATACACGATTCTGTAACGTCTCATTATTTATCGGCATTTATTAATTTATTCGCTAGCAATATGGATTTCCGTGAAACAGAAATTTGCAATTTTCGCAATTGGCGCACATTTTCATGCAAATTGGCTCGGTTCGAAGAATAATAAAGCGGCCAGCGAATGTAAATATCTCTTAATTACGTTCGGCGCAGTAATTATCTAACACATGTGCTTGCGAAAATTTGGCGAATCTTGATTTAATCCTGGCTACAAAAGATAGAATCATTCTTTTTCCAATTATCGATTTTTATATATATAAATTCACCTTGATATATATATATATATATATATATATATATATATATATATATATATAAGTTCATTTTGTGAAGATGAAGAAGAGAGAATCTTATTCTCGCTTTTCAGAAGATCCGATTTGATTGAGCAGCTTTTCCTTAAATTCACTATTATAAGAAAAATGAATTCGCGCGTGATAGATGGAGAGAAATATACTTTCGCACATCGAGAATTGATTTAACATGATGGGGCGGCACAAAAGTATATGAGAATTCGAATGTAACATCGGAGAGAGAGAGAGAGAGAAAGTGAGAAAAATCGCAGATTGAAGTCTAGAATAAAGAAGAAGCGAGTGGTTTCCCTGTCGAACATTGCAACGCGCGATGATTTACGATGGAACGAGTAGAGAATGCTATCGCGTTGCACTCTGCTGCATAACGTCTTTCGACGATGCCTTTTCCCTTCTTCTTTTTCCCTCTCCTTTCTCCGTCTCTCAAATCACATTACGTCATTGCATTGTTCGCATCAGTAATTTCAGTTTATCCTTGATTTTTCACGTTCCACATCAACACGTTTGGTTCGTAATTTGTCGCTCGTAAACGCCTCATCCTCTTTCTCTACCGTAATAAAAAGTATCTCTTGCGAGAAGTAATTATTAAATTTGCGCGCTTAAATATTTCAGTTTTTTTTTATTTCCTTATTATAACGAAGCAATATTATATACCATGTGCGAAATATTCATGCGCGCGACAAACTCGCTTTTAGAATTAATAATTCTAAACTTACCGGATTGTTGTCTACGACTGTTCCAGGTGAACCGGCCATTGACGATGAAGAAGGAGGGCATCCAGACGAGAAACAGAAAGCTCTCATCAAAGAGCAAGAAGAAGAAGACCGGCGGTTGCCTGGGCCTCGGCGGTGTCATGGGCGACATGATCAAGGCCACTGGACACCTCGACCTCGACAACAAACCCTTCCACTCCGGATTCGGTGCGCCGATGGGTAAGTCGAATTCTCCTTCAAAACTTGGAATTTTAGCTACCTCAAATACTCCAAGATTCTATTCAAAACACCAAGAAAACTTGTCGGAATAATCCGCGTCATAAATATATACCAAATAATAACAATTCTCGATTACTTTATAAAAGATGCTTTAAATCTTAAGAATAATCGGTGAAAAACTAATCAAGACTAAGGATACAATTGATATGGGTACTTGTAGAATATTTTTTATTTAATTTTATTTCATATAATTATATATAATTTTATTTCACTGTATAAACTGAGAGAATTGAGCAAGCGTCTCTCTCTCTCTCTCTCTCTCTCTCGAAGAAGTATTAATAGAGCAACGTTTCTTGCATTATCGTTCCAGGTACGTCCCAGCATCATCATACGATGCATCCAGCGATGCAGCATTACATGTATCACACGGGTGTCAGCGTGGCCGGAGGTCTTCATCAGGGATTTGCGCCACCGGCGCCGCCCCCTATCCACCCGCATTCGCATTCGCATTCCCATTCTCATCACATGACGAGTCTTCAGGGTCTGCAGCTGGCCAGCGCGACGAACGCGATGGTGAGTGCGCGATCTGTTACCCTCGTCGGCGCAATCGACCAAAGGCCTCGGCCGCCGATAATCGATTTATTTAGCGGAATCTGTTGATCTGCCTCTGAGCTTCCTCCTCTTCTTCGAATCGTAAACCGAACTTAATAAGATCGACTTTGTAATAACTTGAACGTTTAAATTTTTAATAATTTCAGTCAAATTTAATGAGAAATTTAAAAGTTTCTTATTTTGTTCGACAAATCTTTAATTTATATTTAATAATTATATGACTGATTATTTTAATTAAATATATTTAATTAATTTTATTTAATAAATTTATTATTATTTTTAAAATATATATATATATATGTATTTATTACTCATCTTGTGCGATGTTTTTCCGCCATTCATCCCTATTTCTCTCATATTAATCGCGGCGGACGCCGCGAAAGGAGAGCCTTCACTCTCGCGGCCGACAAGTGGAGCAGCAGAGCACATCAGGAGTGTGGTAATCTTTGTCTGGTTTCAGACCGGCTGGCGATCGGAGTTCACATGAATCGCGAGTGACTAAGCAGCTCAGGAGGACACAGCCCACCACTGTCTTGCAATGTTGTAAAATGCGTAAAGGGAGAGAAAAAGAAAAGAGAAACGAAAAAAATAAAAAACGATGGGAGTGATATATATATATATATATATATATATACACACGCTCCTCTTTTCTTTCTCGCACGCGGGCGTCTCCTTCTTACAAAGGAGACACAATCGATCACCGATGACACGGAGGAGAAAAAAAAAAAGAATATTCCCGCGACAACACGCGGGACAAGTATCCAGGGCTCACGTCGTCCTCGCGGGGGCACGTCCATGAGAGCAGCGCGTCCGTTGGATCTCTCTTATAAAAGTGAAAGCTCTTGTAAATATGTAAAGTTTCATGTGTTAGGGCCATCGAGCCCCGGCCCCAAGTACAAAGGAAAAAAATCAGCTACTGTATCGAGTCTTATATATCATAAATATGTATGATATATAAAGCGTATGTAAATAAATATTACATAGATACAAGAATTTATTATATATATATATATATATATTATATATATATATTATGCGCATACGAGCGTGTGCGTGTGACGGAAGGTCGGGTGAGTGCGCGCGTGTATATGCGATGACCTGGTCCTTTGTGAAGCTGGCTCTCCTCGCTTGGATATATTCTAGGCGAGCGATCGGAGATGGTGAAACTGTCGCGTGAAACTTGGTCCTTCTCACGTGAAAGATCCACGCTTCCCTAGAATCGATTCCGGGGAGAGTCGCGACAAGCTCGCTCGCTCGCTCGCTCGCTGTAGGCGCGCGACACGCTTTGCATGGGAATCGACGCGCAACATCGTGCAATTTCGGGGGAGAAAGAGTGAGAGAGAGAGAGAGAGAGAGAGAATTTTATTAAAACGAGAGTTTGTGTAACCCGCGGTGCGGGATCGTTTGGACGTTTTCGCGAAGATTCTCGATCGATCATGAATTTTAAATTCGTCAGAGTGTTTTCCTTGTCGAGCTCGGTCTTTCGAAACTTCAATTGGAACGACGAACGATAATTCACTCTGTACCTTCCGTACGATTTCTTTGAACAAAGAGAACGTTAAAACGTACCCTTTTTCCTTTTTTTTTTTTAAGAGTAACCACTTTTTATTGCACAGCAAAATTATGTTAACAAATCGATATATCTCTATTCTTTTTTCGGATACTGTTAAAGAACGTTTTCGAGTAGATACGAGCAGCAATAATTCAGAAACATTAACGATACGCAGACAAAAATCGGTCCACGAAGAGCCCATTAATCCAGAAACATAATTCGCTTCCCTAGGAATTGAAACACCTTCTTGTGATATCTCGATCGTGGATTCACGCCAGTAATCTCCGAAATCGAGTTTTCTTCTAGTTTTTTTTTTAAGACTTTCGAATATACATACCTTTTTTATACTTATCACCGTCGGCGTCCATTGGTCCAGCACCGTACTGTGTCGTACCGGTTAGTGATAGTTAATGTAAGTGTAATAAAAACACGATTATAGAGTAAAACTCGTAAATTATACACGAAGCCTTTGGCGAAAGAGAGAGAAAGAAAGAAGGATCGATTGTCGACGACGCGATCGCCAGATTGCATGAGCGTTAGCTTCATAATTTAGTCATGGCGGACACGAGAAATCCACACTTACACATAAACACACACCGAACAGCAGCAAGAGTCAGCGCAAGAAATACAACACATGACTAATGCAAGTGTAAATTTTGTATCTTCGAAATTGTGTATCGTTATTGTAATAATAGTACATATATATATATATGCAAATGAAGAAAATAAAAAGTATATATATTATATATAATAAATAAATATATATATATATATATATATATATATATATATATATATATATGAAACACATGTCGCGCGACGGGAGCGACCGTCGTGCGCGTCAAGTGATTGTGTATAATTAGCAATTAATTCCGCATCACATAAACACAACTATGCATATAAATAGTCGGCAGAATATATATATATATATATATATATATATATATATATATATATATATATATAAAATTGACGACTCATCGGCGAGAGGTCGCGAAGAGGAGTGAGATATCGGGGAAACAAGGAGGGAAGGGGCGGGGGGAGGGGCGATTATTAGTACCGTCATTATCATTATCGATCATCGTCGATTGTTTGTCCATTGATTGATTGCTACTCGTGAGAGAAACTCACTCGCTTGAGTTCCGAATACATTGTGATTTTTCGATTTTAGAGGTTTTATCACTCGCGTATGTTTTTTGCGAATCTAGCTAGCCGTATATAGATAATACGAGTGAGATGGGGAGAGATGATGACTTGGGGGGAGGGGGAAGGGAAGAAAGAGTTGGAAAGGAGGAGGAGGTGGAAGATGAATATATATATATATATCCTGGAAGATATCGCACGGTACTTTTTCCTCTCGCCGCGGATAAGGACGAGACAACGAGGTGAGAAGGTAGCGGCGATTTTCCAAAAGACTGAAGGAGGAGGAAAGGGAGGTGAGCAAAAGTCGGTATCGATCGATTATTTTCGTGCGAAATTGCACGTTTCCCGGAGAGGACCGTGAAGGGACAGAGGAGAGGAGAAAGGAAGTATCTATTAATAGTATTATTAGGAAGTAGCGTGTAGCTTGTGTAAAAAAAAATAAAAACAACACACAGAAATATATGATTTTTAAGTGAGGCCTATCGCGCACACCCGCACAAACTCGCGAGAAGGATCGAGATATTGTGAGTGCGACGAGGAGAATATCGTAAAGGGAGAGGAACGGGGAGGCGAAGGAGCGATCCTTTCGCGCGCGCGCGCGCGACGAGGATGTTTATTGGATGTAAAAAGCGACACATTGTAAGATACCATTGTAAAAAGAAGGTTTTAACTTAAAATAAATTAAATGATAAATCACGCATACACCGACCAATCTTTAATCGAGCATTATTATAAATTAACTATAGATGTGTATATGTACAATGTATAGTGTCATGCTCTCTCCTTTCTTCTATCTCCTTTCTTTCTCCCTCCGTGTGTCTCTATCTTTCTTCCTCTCATCGTTTCTCTCTCTTCTTCTACCTCTTTTTTTCGCGCTCAAAACCGTCCGTATTTTTTTACTCCTGCTGCCTCGACTTTACGTCCGATTTATTTCCTTCTCGCAGAACCGGATGTTTTTTTTTTCTTTGATCAATAATACCGTTGATATTCATCGCGTTATCACCCGATATCAGAACGACGTAAATTTTCCTCGATGACTCGAGATCATTGCGCGTCCTTTAATAAATCATACATGCCGTACAATCGTTATTACTGAATTATTAATGATTTTATTCTCCGTATATATATATATATATATATATATATATATATATATATGTGTGTGTGTGTGTGTGTGTGTGTGTGTGTGTGTGTTTTTCTCATTGTTTCCCTTTTTTTGTCACCAGCGTGATGATGTATCGTTATCTGAAACGATGTCGCATCCACGAAGTCAATTTATTTTTGTTTAGAGTAGTATTTATTACGCACGCGAAAGGGAAAGAGATAATTCTTTAATCAATCGATAATAATATCGTTTCGAAATTATTAATGATTCCATTTCACGGCGCCATAATGGCATCATATCATTATTGATACGAGATTTTTTTGTCCGCTTAGAAACAATGAAGCCTGGAGCAGAGTGTGATGAATCGCACGCGATCACAAATCTTATGGTAACACGACGATAGGTTGCATGAAAATCCATCAACATTATCGGCAAAACAAGAATCGCGCATCTCTTATCGCGACTAATCGCGTCATGATTAATAATAGCGATAGCCGATCGACGTCTTGCTTTATTTTGAAGCCGTATCCGCTTTCAGGACGTATCTTTTACAAGCACAATTTGCATATAGTTTGCTTCCTATTGAATTCTCATAAATTTCAGAAAGATAGTCGTATCGAAGAAAATAAATAAAAGGCTCAACATCGCGATAAATCGGTAAATGAGACGCTCGCACAAAAATTCAAACGGTGACGCGCGATTATACGTGTGTAACTTTAAAAATTAAGGGGGCCGCTCGTGCATGGCATCGCAGGAGCACAGCCATGCGATGCCATCGAGATACAAAGTAGGAGGAGGGCTCCAGAGATCGATGTCGATTAGCGTACCCTTATTAATTAAAAGGCGTAACTTAATTGAGTCTTATCGGGTCAGACGAGGTGTTTACATGTAAATCGAGGCAGCAACCGCGAGCGAGATAACGTCGCGATCATCGCGACGCGCAACTAAGTCCCCTCACCCCTCTTCCTTTTCCTCCCCATCCTCCCCCTCGTCCGTTTCGCGTACGATAATATCGATAGCCGCGTGCGACAACTTGGGTCATGCTCGACGTGTGTTAATGAGTTCGGTAATAAAAGGAAGAGAGAGAGAGCCGTGTGTGTTATAATATAAAGATAAAGAGACGGAAGGGCGGAAGAAAACATCCAATAACCAGTCCTTACAAGGGGATCTGTTTTCGATCCGATCTCCGCGCGATCTTATATATCCGATCGCATTAAATATAATAATTAATGCAACACACTGTGCGACAGGCATCTCGCGAAGATAGCGCTCCGTTCGAGGAAAAACTTAACGATAATTTGTAACGATCGTTATCGCGACGATAATGCGGTGGCGTGTTAACTCCTTACACTGTGACTCGACTTTTTTTTTTCTTTTTCTTAAGATAGCGAGAGACAACTCTTCCTCTAATGAACCAGTGTAATAATAAGTTGATAATCTTTTTAATCGCGAGAAAATAATCTTATTGTCGCGCATCAATGGAGCTTATATCTGCGAAGGTTTTGTACGGAGACAGTTTGCTCGTGCCGAGACAGAGTTAACGATAACGTCGATAAAGGATCTTGCCTCTTGTGCAGATTCCTCCCGAATGCGAATGGTCAGGCGATATCTGCGGTAATCGGTTATTTTATCTACGAGAGAGAAAGAGAGATGCTGAAGAGAGAAAGAGAGAGAGAGAGAGAGCGCGAGAGAAGGATATTTGTAGGCGAGGGACGGTTATCTCGTGCAACTAACTATAAATTGTACCGTAAACCGTTATCTACTGTGTATTTACTTGAAAATTTATAAATGTGTGATACCTCTACTCAAAACTCTGCGCTTGTACACTTGTCTTTATTCAATTTTCCCTCAACCCTATCGGCGCATATTTTATCGTTTCACAAGCATCATTAAAGTTGATTAATTTTTCACAAATATATAATTATAATGTTAATTTTTTTTTAAATATGAAAATATACATATATATATATATATATGTGTGTATGTATATATATATACGAATGCACCGAACGAGAATATTTCAAAATCCAAAGAGCGGAACAATGATAAAAGAACTTCATTGAAATATTAAGTTGATTCGTTCTTATTGCAAAGATTATTTTCCATTTCAGAGAAGCTATGGAGAGCCGCTACCACACTGCGACTCTCGAATAAATCACCAGCGGCATCCCGCTGGCTTCTCGATCGGCTGCCGAGAGTCACGAGGTCGCGCGATCGCACGCTCGTTCTACGAATTAGAAAATCGAGTAGAAGCGAACGGTGTCATCGTCCGGATCCTCCAAATCCCTGCTTACGCGCGTTTGCGCAAGTCGGCCCGCCTCGTTTCACGGCGAATTAGATCCGGATGGGCCCTTCGCCGAGGGTTAAAAGGGACGGAGTCCCGGAGTCGAGATATCCGAGAAGAGAGCCGAGCCAGCAGCAGCAGCTGCTGCTTATGTTCGATCGTCGTCGAATCGTCGACGTTGACCTTCCGCTGCAAGATTCTACGACTGGGAGAGATAGAAAAAGAGCGAAGAAGAAGGCGAAAAGAGAGAGAGAGAGAAAAAGAAGCGGCCCCCAGATAGCCTCGCGTCTAGAAAGAGGATATATACTTCCTATAAAAGTGACCGGGATTTCGCGTAATCCCGTTTCTCTGGGATAGCGGAATAGAAGAGATGAGGATACCTATCTAACTCTCTTGGCCGTAGAAGCTCTTCTTCTCACGAGCGCGTATGATCCTCCTTTTCTTCGTGCAGCCTGCACGAGTCAAGGGAGCGGTTAGGTGGAGATTCTCGCTTTTGCGGTTTACCGAGGATTTCGCGGCAACAATGTTCCGAAAACGAACTTTCCAAAATAATGTACATGTGTATATATATATATATATATATATATATATATATATATATATATATATATATATATGGATTTTTTCTCCTTAGTTATTTATAAGTACAGCATTCATCATTTGTGAAAATTGAAAATGAAAGATGAATTGTAAGAATAATTAATTTTTAAATAATAATTTTTACTAAACTGTAAATGAGAAAAGAAAATAGTTTTCGAAATTTTAATTTTTGCACTCTTTTGCCTATCATGTTCTCGATATCTCAGAATTTAAATTTGTGTAAGTATTGGTGGAAGGCCAAAGTTTGGCCTTGCAGGGAGAGTTTTTTAGCGGGTGCGAGTCCCGCATATCCCACCGGATCGGCCGGTGGGAATGCATAATGCATTTTTCTCTTCCTTCGTAAAACAAAAAAAAAAAAAAAAAATTAATACTTGTGCGGATTTTGAAGCTTCAAATTTTTGCGCTATTTGAAATTTTAGTCTGTACCACCTCTTTGATGATCATGTTCTCCTGATACTTTTGCAAATTTCGAAGCTTCAAATTTTTGCTTTGAAAAATTTTATTTTGTGCCACCTCTTTGCTGATTATGTTCTCCTGATACGCCACCTCTTTAATGATCATGTTCTCCTGATACATTTTCGAAATTTGATACTTTAAATTTTCGCGCTTTTTAGAATTTAGTTTGTGCCACCTCCTTGCTGATTATGTTCTCCTGATATGCCACCTCTTTGCTGATCATGTTCTCCTGATACTTTTGCGGATTTCAAAGCTTCAAATTTTTGCTTTGAAAAATTTTATTTTGTGCCACCTCTTTGCTGATTATGTTCTCCTGATATACCACCTCTTTAATGATCATGTTCTCCTGATACATTTTCGAATTTTGATACTTTAAATTTTCGCACTTTTTAAAATTTAGTTTGTGCCACCTCCTTGCTGATTATGTTCTCCTGATATGCCACCTCTTTGCTGATCATGTTCTCCTGATACTTTTTCAGATTTTGATACTTTAAATTTTCACGCTTTTTAAAATTTAGTTTGTGCCACCTCCTTGCTGATTATGTTCTCCTGATACGTTACCTCTTTGGTAATCATTCTGATACTTTTGCGGATTTTGAAGTTTCAAATTTTTGCGCTTTTTAAAATTTTAGTTTGTGCCACCTTCTTGCTAATTATAGTCTCCTAATACTTGATTCCAAAAACTGTAGTCAGAAATTTCAAGAATAAAAAATTAGCAAAAGTTTAAGAAAATATATAATTAGCAAGAAAATGTAAATGACACGATAAGAATGTGTGGGAATGGATGGGTAGGTTCAATGAAAAGACATTTGCGTTTTGTATTATTAATATAGTTTATTAGATTTTTAAAAATTACAAAATATATTTCACAAATTATTATCGATTCTTTTATATATATAAAAATACAGTCGATGTACATAATTCTTTTCTATTTTGCGTCGGTATTTCAATCAATCATTTGTACTATTTGAATTATACAATAATTTGTATTATTATACAATAACTTGTATTATTATACAATAATAATATCGACACTTTATTACGTATATACATATATCAGTTATCGGACACAATCGCTCGCGCTGTTATAATTACATTTTGCGCACTCACACTCACACTCACACTCACAGACATTATATTATTATATAATAATACGCACATTTTATTACATATGTACATATATCGAGTATTGCAATATGCAATGAACACTAATTAGTAATTATTCTCAAATACTAAAAATAATATGACCTTATAATATGCATCGCAAGTAAAAATGGATTCGCTTTCGCTCTTACACTACATTTTATACGCACACACACACATACGCAGTTATTTTTATTATTATACAATGTAATACATACAGGTATTTATTATTTATATACTGATTATTCATTCTAGCGATAAAAATTTCCGGAATTATTCTCGATTTTTTTCTGGACGAAGCTTACGCATCTGACACAAATAGTTTCTGTGATGTTATGTGGTGATGGTAGCTTTATTAATAAAGTTAACCCATTAGTAAACCCAGATTGCGTACAGCTGGCTCAGCTGTTCTTGATGATACGTAAGCAACGTTTCTTAAGAATTCAATCTCGTACGATATAATAAGATTTATTATTTTTCATTTATCCACAAACGGAATAAATAATTTCAAATTTTTCGCGTCACATTTCTTTTCCATTTCCACGTCATTTAAAGTGATACGCTGAGGTAATCCGTTTGATGATGTTTCCACGAGCCGAAGAATTCGGGACAGACGTCGACGAACGATCCTCGACGAATGCGGAGTCACTTTGGCCCGGCAGGACCTCGGGACCGGTAATCCCTTCTGTATATCTTGCCACGGGGGTCAAGCACGCGGGGTCAATCTCACGTCGAGTGTGAAACTTAGATTTGGAGAATGCGGCCCGGAATAAATAATCAATCGTGGGATTTGTGCGCCGAGTGTGTCACGATCGAGGGTTGTATTGTCATCCTGCGGAGTTCTCCAGCCAATATTCTACACACACAACAAAATCACATGTATAATATAATGTATGTACAGATTTTTCGATAAATTTTATTTATATAAGAATTGAGTTCTTTATACCTCAAATAAATCAACATTTTTCATTTATTTAAAAGAGGAAGTTTCGACAAAATTATTAATTGAATAATTTCAAAACAGCTGATCCGACTGCTTATATTAAAGATTTTAGATTAAAAATTGAGGTCGAAAGGAGAAGAAAAATTTCGAGTACTCGGGTAATTATTTTTTACGAAATGCAATATATTTGAAAGAGAGAGAGAGAGAGAGAGAGAGAGAGAGAGAGAGAGAGAATCGAGATCTGCAACAATGAGAAAAGAGACGGAAAATCTTGTGAAATTCTATATTTCATCGGCGTTCTCATCACGAAGATCCGCAGATACGACGCGCACATCCGTGTAATAAATTGCGGAAAAATCGCATGCACGCGACGGCGGTTCGTTATTGAACCGACCGCGACCCGTACAAATGACCCAGCCTAGATTCCTCCGTTTTCTATCGGAGAGCCGCGATTATTAATAGGCGCACGCGACTTTATTCGAGACGTCACGCACCGATCGTCGAGTAGAGGATCTCTACGAGGGGAAACGAGTTAGCTCAGATTTCCACGAGGCCGCCGCTGATATTTCCACGAAGTCCAGCATCTTGACTGCGCGCTTGTCTCAATTAAGTATCCCCTTACTTATCATCAACCGTGAAAGCTATCCATTATTGATAAATATGTTAATGATAAAACGACGAGGTGATAAAGTGCGAGCTAATTCGCTAATACTTTTTGTAATCAACTCTATAATCTAATCGAATTATCTTGTGGATTAATTAAATACAGTGATGAATAAGTGCGTCAGCAATCATCGAGAGCTCTTTTCGAAAGGAGAACCAGACGCGCAACGAAATTCTTATTAAGAAAAAACAGGATACAAAGCTACATTAATATACGCACGCGCATATTCGTCAGTGAAATCGGACAACGGTGTTTCAATTGCTAAATCATAATCGCTCGCGGGACCCGGCAAAGCGTCGATCAACGGAAAGGGAAGGAGAGGAGAGGAGAGGAAGGGGGATCGCGTAATACAATATCTACCGCGCGATCGCGGCAAGCATCGTCCGATAAGTTCGTACCAAATAAGACACAGTGCGCGGTTTGTTATATTCCTTGAGGAGAGAGAATACAAGTGTCCATGAGAGAGTCCTTAGTGTAGGAGCGGGAAGGGGGAAGGGGGAAGAGGAGCGGAGGAGGTGGATCAGCAGCGTTATTAATGGGCACGATTACTTGGCGAAACTCGCGCCTTTGTGCGCCAGCCTCTTCCACCCCTTTCCCCTTCCCCGCTTCTCTCTCTCTCTCTCTCTCTGTATTTCTCTTTCTTCCATTGCCGCCGCCAACCTCATTTCACCTCCTCGCCACCTCCACCTGGGGCCTCATAATACCCACACGCGCATTCTCCTTTTACACCTGTGCACGGCTGTCTAAGTTATGCATGGGATCCTCCCACAGAAACAATGCACCCGCTTCTCTTCCTCCCGCGTTCAGTTCACCCTCTTTCTCTCTTTCTCCAACTCATTCTTCCCCCCTCGTCGCTTCTTTTTTTTTTCCCTTCTTTTTCGCTCGATAGTTTCACGTCCGGTACTTGTCCCGCCAAATAGTCATTACCCGAAACAATTTGCGCGGACCGATAGGATCTGCAATTGCGAATCAAACTGATGCAGCGCATTTTGCAATTATTGTGAAAGTTTTATTTCGTATCCGTACATTTACAGAGATCCTCGCGCGAGAAAAGCGACACTTGCTTCGAAATATTCCCGTACAAACATACAATAAAGAGCTTTGTTTATGTGTAATTGTATCGCGGATATAAATCTTTTATCACGCCCTATATTTGTATCTCACATTACATTACATTACATTTACAGGGAGAGGAAGGGCTGCGTATATCGGCGCGTCGTCTCTTCTCTTTTCAGCTCGACTCCCCCGTCGAGCAGCGAGTCAACGGGGTTTAGCGATTCGCGCGGGGCGACTTTATCGTTTAATTATCTATAAAAGCGCGTAATTACACATTTCGCTGGTGGGAGCGGGGTATTGAGCCCGAGCTGGCCGCACAAAATTCGCCGCACCGATTTAATTGCGGGCTTGATCATAAACGCGCCCCGCCGGAGCGGATCTTGCGAAACCCAGAGCGATCCCAGACGCTGTACCTGCTCGCGCGGAGAGAATATCGACGCCTCGAGGACGCTCTCCCGATTTCCGATCCGATCCGGCCGGGTCGATCGACTTCTCACCCCGACATCTCCTCCATCTGTACACCCAGTTAGTTTTCTCTCTCTCTCTCTCTTCCCTTCCCTGGGCGTGTTCCACAATGTTTCTCGATGGATCGTATTCGAAGCAGGCTCGTCGATACACATCCGGCTGTATTAATCGCATCAACGGCTGACCGCTCGAAACCCGCCTAATCCAATTGAGAATCCAAACTCCCAATCATGCTAACGTTGAGAAAATAAAGAATTAAATCGAGCGTATCTTCAATCGAGAAATATTTATAAAACGACACCGTACATTCGAGGGATTCGTGAAACAATATTTCATTTCAAGCGAGTATTATACCGTTTTTTTTTTTTTGTTTTTTTTTAATGTTTTATATCTCAAAAAAAAAAATTTTTCTCTGATAATACATGAAAGTTAAGAGTTGTCATAAAAAAAAAAGATTAAAGCGAAAAAAGTAAAACCAGAATATCAGTCTTCAAATAATGTATTTTTTTAGAAATTATTTGAGTTAGGGACAATGGCCGAGAAAAAAAGAAGAAACGATTCTCATTCGGTAATATTGCCTCTCGCGCGCAATCCTCTCTGTCTACGTATCCGATTGGATTAATCGCTTCAATGACAGAACCGAATCATCGAGCTAATCTAATTCCATCTGCCAGCAGCACGGTCGAGGGATCTCTCCTTTGCGGGCGCCGCGAGGAGGAAGAGAAAGAAAAAGGCGCGGAGGCGGGTCTGCCCGCGGGGGGCGCCCGGAGTGTTAAAATGTTAATTCGTGGGACACCGCGAGAGGGTGCGGGGGGGGGAAGGGGGGGACGTTCCTCTCGTCGTTGTAATCTCGAAAACGGCCTAAATGTACGCCACACGAATCGAACTGTCACAGCGCGTCGATTTCCCCCCCCCCCACCGGAACGGATTGAAATGTTAATAAACTCGCGTTTACGGCGATTAATCTAATTAGATCGGCCAATTAGTATCCCCAAACGATAAGACGCGATATCGTAATGAATATCGGTCCGGAACGGAAGGTAATAATAATCTCGCGATAACAATCGTAGGATATCGCGAGGGTTATTTCATTTGGCAGTCCGCTCGCGGACTGCCTATTCTGGCAGCTCGTCGATCGAATGTTCGAATCGAATAAGGTAGACGCGCGTGTTAATCATCGCGCGAGTCCTTCGAGAGAGACGGGAGAGCGAGAAAGATGATCGAAATGACGAAGAGAAGAAGAGGGATCTCGAAAGGCCGTCGATGACCAGTCATTGTTGCCTCATAAAGCCAGTGAATGCCCTCCCCGTAATTCCACCCTCGCCCCTCACCCCGCTCTGATCCGAAAAAACGATCGGGCTAATCGCTCGACGATTGTAATAGGTTTTCTTCGCGGTCATTGTCCCGTCTACGGGACTCTCTCGTGCATGTGTACACGATGATGGAGATTGAGAGAGGTAAACGCCTGCGTGAAGAGATCAAAACGTGATCGTCCTCTCTCGGGCTGTACTTTGGAGTATCTTCCCCGGCCAAACTCTATATATATATATATATCTTTCGAATTGCTTTTTCTAATTGTCATGAATTCGCGATAACCTTTGCAAATTTTTACATCGAGGAAAAAGTGCAGTCTCCGATCCTCGCGACATGGTTCATGATATTTGAAAATCAAATCAAAACTGTGAATTGTGATAGCGCGCTATCCGCTGCGCGAAGAAGCTTGTGGCGGATTTCAAATAACACGGAACGTTGACCGGATTATTCTTCCGAGCGGTTTGACGTAACAGGATCACGATGGTCGCGAGCAGCCGAGAAGGAAAGTAGAACGGCGGGTCGAGGAGGCGAAATTATAGGTGGCGGAGATCCTACGTGCAAACAGGAAGGGGCGCCCACCTGCACCAAGTCAATTCATGCAGGAAATCGCTTTTTCGGTCGCAAGTTCCATTCGATACCCCGCTTTCCCTCCTTCTCCCCTCCTCACCGCACCGTGTATTTTCCTGTATACTCTCGCGTCATCCGGTAGAAGAAGGTTTTTACGGTCTCCATTGTGCCGAGACCTCTTCGGCGCGGGGCTTATACGCGCCGCGGCCATCCGGATTACCGGACCCCCGAAAGTAACAGTTTCGAAATTGGAGCCCGCAGCGCGGGCCCCTCGAAATCTCGTTTGCAAATAAGATCCCGCGCGTCAACGTCGACTTGCTTGACATTCGGGACGCAACTCTCCCATAAAATCGTGGCAAAACCGAACGGACGGAAGAAGCATCACGAGCGATGAGGATCGATGAAAAAATGAAATTTTTTTTTACAAATCCTTTCCCCTAATCGTTACTTTAAATATAGACTGGACATCGATGTAGAAGAAGATAGAGTAGATCCGGGTTAACGAATCAAACCAAGTATACACTAGCTTAATTTTGACATAAATTATTACAATTCATTACTAAATTTCAATATATATTAAAAGTTTATAAAAAGAGAGAGAGAGAGAGATAGCATTCGTAAAAAAAATTTACTCAAAAGAATTCTTTTACGCTCGACCCGACATAGTTGAAAGATTCGAGATTAGAAATTATACTCTAACGGTAAGTTGCAAAGAGGCCATTTGCTTTTAAAATTTATTTAAAAATGCCAAGCAGCAAGACTTCTTCGCGTAGAAAAGTTCGCATGTAGGCATGTCGGAAACAAAGCGGCAAATAGTACGAACCGGTGTGCGGGTATCCTATACCCGCTAGTTAGACTCTCGTAAAGTCACGATGTAAATCAAGCGTAGACACTTGCGAGGGGTGTTTGCGTTGGTCCACCTCCCGTCAACGCCCTCGCGTAAAAAGACGAGACGGGGCAGAGAAGAGAGCCGTGAATGAGAGAGGTACTTTACACCTCTTTTAAAAGTCCGTTCTAAAGAAGCGGTGGGCGTGCTTCCTCATTGAAGACCTAGACCTCTAACGCAAAGGGCACCTGTTCTTTGTATAAGTATTGTGCTTTATTGAGACGCCAGGACGGAAAACCTATTAACGTCAACGCCGCTGATAGAGCCGAACAGCTCTTCCTTTGGCGGCCGCGAGATTGTAAAGCGGAAGTGCACTCACCTGCGTGTTGCTCGCGTGTATATGCTATCTTACGAATGTGGGAGCAGTATATAAGCTGCAAATTAATATATAAATATATATTAATAAAGATGTTTATAAGGGAAAAAAATAAATTATTAAACTATAATATATAATGTTCATGTATTTCAATCGTAAGAAGATAGAGAGAATCTAGGGTAGGATAGGATTCTAACAGTATGAATCGTATCAGACATATCAATTTTATTTATGTAATAAATATGATATAAAATGAAATTTAAATTTTATATTAATGTTAATAAAAAATTAAAATTTATGATTACAGAGAAATAAAATTGAATGATTATATGAGATTAAATTAATGACTATAGAGCCAGCGAGCGAGCGGTTGATTAAAAAATATTCATGGATACGATCCTTGCCCCCGCTGTGGCGTCGATTGTTACGTAAATGAGAGAAAACGAAAGTAATTATTTAGCCATAGAGAAGTAAAAATGCTTCTTATATACTCTTAGTCATCGGATTCATCGAACCGCGTGATCTCTCTCGATGATGCAAGCCACCGCAAGTTACAACGCTCGCCTCATCCGCTTTATCGATAATTTCACCGCGTTATCATTTTGCATTTTAATTGTGTGCTCAAGTCAAGTTATCGTGCGCCTTGATGACGCGATTTCATTTCGCGTCCCATTTAATTAATGACGATTAATGTAATTATGTTATTATTATTATCGCGCGGCAAGAATTGACTCGAATCGCACATTTTGCCGCCATCTTTCGATGAAAAACTCGCCATTATATGGAAATCGCGTTGCTGGCGATATCCATTCATTATCTCCGCTTGATAATTAGGATCAATCGCAGCGATGCTGATTTAATCAAAGATTATCCGATTCAATCATCTTCCTATCGCGCGAGAAATGTAGAAATAAATCTCGGAAAATCCCGACGCTTTAATTAATATCGAAATGAGCAATAATCATACCCGTGAATAGACACATCGAAAGGTGTAACCAATTTATTTTGTACAGTCTATAATACACAATTAATATACACAATTGTAGTTTTACGCCGTCATTATCGCGCATTAATCATTCGCGTGGCCGTCAACATCGCGCGCGGTATAATCTTTCGAATCAATCCTGCATGAAGATTTACGTTAATCTCTATAATTACATATGTAATGGCGTTCAGGAATTCGAGCGATTGTAACGAAACGATTATTATAAGAATCTCCTAGAATGACGTGACTACTTGACTCGCGAGTTCCAGAGTCCCAATACGAACCGCAGCCGATCCGGGGGTCCGCGCGAGCGAGCGAGCGAGCGAGCGCAAATTCATTAATACCGGAGCCCGCTCGTTGTAGCGGCGCAATCCCCCCCCCCCCCCCTTCCTTTCTCCCTCACGAAGAGCGAACAATACGTCGCCTAATAGAAATCAAATCGCCTCACCATTTATAACGGCCCACCTCGTGCCTCTCTTTTGTCTCGTCCCTTCCCTCCTTCTCTCTCTCTCTCTCTCTCTCTTTCTCTCTCTCCCCCCTCCCCCCTCCCCCCTTTCCAGCCCACCCGCCCCTCCCGCGCCTCGCGTCGCTCGTTTTTTTTTTCGCCCATCACGGAATAATCGAACAAGATTGATGAGGGCGGCGTGACTGGCTCGCCACGAGACTCGTAAGGATCACGCGATGGAGCCCGTGCGCGTATCGTTGGTTGCGTACCGTCGAAGAGGCGAGAGGAGAGAAGGGAAGAGAGAAGTATAGCCGCAATATCCGAGGGATCGAAGATCGAGCTCGGATCGTAGGAGGAAAGACGCGTCTCACCGCGATTATTGGTGCGCCCGTGCGAGGAAATGTCACGTCGTTTATAGAGACGATTCACTATCTGACGCCCGGAACATCGGCATTTTACGCTCGAATTGATTTCTCGGACGGTCTCTCTGAAGCGCCGTAAGATGATCACGCAGACAGAATCGATCGGCGAGGATTCTAAATTTATCGAATTTATTTAGCGCGCAAATAGCGTCATTGCCATACGCGACAGTATGTTTATTATTAGCTTTTACTCTCTTACGTCACACTGGTTAAAGCAATGACAAGATTTCATCAAATTCATTAAACTTATATATTTTTTTGAACAAAATATATTGTTTTCTATAAATTTATCTCGTATATAATATTATATGATAATACAATATATTTTAATATATGAGATTGATTGAAATAGTTGCTAACTGATTTTTTTAGTGATATTTAACTGACTTACATTAATTAGACACGGATTTCATTTAAGAGAAATTTATCAATTTAACAACGTGATAACGTCAAGGCGTATGATATGTACACAAAATGTAGAAACTTATAAAAATAAAAGATTTCAGAAAGAGAGAAGATCAATCGAAAGATAATTTTTCCGAGAGCGCACGATTTCCGAAGGACATTTTATGGACAGCGCCCTCGCGATTTCGGAACGAGATGTAGCAAGGAGCGAGAGATTTTTATAGGGTAGATCCGGGAGGTTTGAGGATTGAAGGAGCTCCGGACCCCTGGCGCGAAACAACAAGCAGTCAGAAAAATGGATGGGCTGCTAACCGTGCTGCCACCCATGGAGCCTGGGTTATTTCGCCTCTCGCTCGCGTAGGCCCTTTATGCGGCGAGCGCAAACGCGGTTTAATAAGCGGGATCCTTAATTACGTTTTCACCTGTGTCGTCGTAGCAGGGTAAACCATCGAAAGACGTAGTCGTTGCGGCTCTGGCCGATCGAACACGAGCGGAGCTGGATGCCCTCAGATTGGCTTCGACCTAAAAAAATGAAAACACGTTAGTCACTTGGCTTAATTGCAAGTTATTAAATTATTTTTCTGCATAAAACATTGATCTTCGAACGAAATCTAGTCATTTCTCTAAGAAGCTATTCAGATAAAGTTTTAAAAAAATTGTGGAGACTTATTCCACATACATATGTATTAAAATCTCAAGAAAATAAGAGGAAGGGCGAGCATCAGAATCTATGTAACGCGCTATCGTTTTTGTTCGCGTGACAGAATCGGTATCGTAATCCTCCGATAAATCTCGCGAGAAGGGACACACGATCGACTCGTCGTCCGCTCTCCAATAAAGCGAGATCCTCGATTTTGTCCTCGTAATGGGCCGCGGGGGGGACATTATGCGACATCGCGTGGTACGCGCGTCTCACGGCCCTAAGACGCATTACTTCCACCGTTGGTATCCGGGCATTTGTCCAGGCCGACGCGTCCAGGAACCGGACTCGCGGAAGGGAAACGCCGGCGCGCGCGCTTCGACGATTTAGTGCCCGGCGATCTTCCCCCGATCCCGGAATCGCGCGTCAGGGCGACTCGAGTGTCCGCCCGTACATCTTTTTCCAGCGATCGCTCCCCCTAATCATTTCCGGATTTCGCTTCGAGAGACGCCCGATCTTGGGAGGAAAGCGAATTGCAACGATGTTGCAAAAAATACCTTTTTCAAGCATAGATATTTAAGTACTTTTTTTTTTTTTTAAGTTATTTTTTTGAATCGGCAAAGACTGATCACTGATTAAAGCAAGATTTCACCCAGAATCAATGTGAATGTCTCTTTAGTAAAAACATTCACACTTTGCACCCGTTGTCATTTAAAAAGATATACATATAAAAAAAAAATTGCATTTAGATATCAATTTTTTAAACTTTCGTATATACGCGGTGACTAATCTATTACAGCATCTCGATTGCCGACATATTTCTACGATCAGCCGCGCGCGAGGATGATCGTGTAATACGGGACACCCCCGACATTAATCACAAAGAGCCCGGAATCGTCGATAACGCAAATAAATTTTAATAGATATCTGTTTTCATGCACAGACGCGCACACATAAAATACACACACACACACACACACACACACACACACACACACACACACACACACACACATGAATTTCCGCATCGGTTGAAAGTAAATCAACGATATTAACAGGCTCGTAAATCGCGTCGCTCGCGAGCGGTGTGTTTAAAAAAGTACAAGACAATTGTGCCTTTATCTTTCCCGAGTTAATCGAACGGATTGAGTAATGCGTGAATAATTTTCTATTATAATCGTATGAGTCGTTTATGTGTCCGTCTCGACGTTCCCGTATCTCTTACTTGATTTTCCCTCTCTTTTGTCTCTCGCATGAGATCAGCGATGGGTAAAAGTTCGCGTCCAGCTGATCGTGCGTGTCGATAAAATAAACATTACGATCATCATTAGAGATGATATGTGAGAATCGCAATTAACAGTATTACCTATTCGTTTGAGAAGCATATACACGAAATGACATTTTTTTTTTTTCATAAATAATTTGTGGAAAAAATTTCTTTTCCATAGATTTCCTTTCTTTTCTCGTTACGGCTAATCGTGTCGACAAGATCTAACAGCTCGAGAAAAGTCTCGAGGAAAGATCGAATCGGGCTGAATCCTCCTCCTCCTCCTCCTCCCCCCCCCCTCTCTGGCTATTCCCGCGAGTTCGCGTTTTCGATCGCTTCCAGACAACTAGAGAAGCAACGCCGGGGTCGTAAGTTTCCAAGGTAATTCGCGTGTATATATACCGGCGTACTTGACCCCATGGCTATTAATCTCGCGTGCCATCACCCCCTTCGATCCGCGGGGGCGTTTCCAAACTAATATACGACGACACGACCCACGCCTCTATCGGTGAGAGCCTAACGAGGACTGACTTTAACGGTTAAATAATATTACTTTGAGAGCTCTTTCTCTCGTGGGTCGCCGGTCCGATGGAGAAGATCTCCCTAGCCTTTATCGACTCGAGGCAATGAGGAAGTTAGGTCCTTTTAAAAAGCGATCTGCCGCGCGAGAAAAATGTGATATCAAATAGAAAAGTAGAAGCGAATGATAAAAAATGGAAAAGGGAAAATGTTATAATTTTTATACACATTCTGTTTTAAAGAAGACGTGCGTAAAAATTGCGAGAATCGTCGAAAAAAAGGTAATTGTAGCGTTAAGGGAAAGAAATGTACTCTTTGCTCTGTACCGGTCCTATCGATGACGCCGTTAATAGAAAAACTCGACGAGCTTGACCCTCGTTGTAAACGAGCAGTTGGCCTAAATCCCTTTCAAAGTCGGTCGAGAGAGCGGAATAGTGAATTTTGTCGCCGATCGGCCGATCCCTGGGAAAAGCTGCGGCCAGCGAGCGGAAAATCGTTTTCCCGGACGGTACGAGGGGCGTTCTCTCGAACATAAGGGGGACACTTTCCAATCTTCCAGCCTCGCCAATCTCGTATCCGCGATCTATTTAATGATCGCATTAGGCACAGAGCAACGATCAGTGAGCTGAATCGCGTGTATAAGGCCGCTTATGTATGAGCGGCCGAGGTCGTGTCGAAAAAAATTATTTCGTTACCGGAGATAAACGTAAAAAAAAAAAAAAATAAAATAAAATAAAGGGGGAAACATACGTCAGTTGCGACGGCTGAAAGAATTATCTGCAAAAGAATGAACGATCGCAGTCTAGTTAGTCCTTGACCAGATTTACAGCCAGGTATAAAACAATAGAACGTTTCGCCGAATTTACGGTCGAAATTCTCGTACCATTCCCTCCTCGGTCCGTTTCATTTACATGAATCGCGGAGGTATTTACTGTGCGTAATAATCGTTAAAACTGAGAATCGGACATGCTTCCATCGTCATATATTCGTGAGAAAAACGCCTTCTTCTTCTCACGGTGTACCCTTAATAGCATAACATAAGAGTTTGAAAATGTATGAATGCATAAAATTGAATTGCAGTGAAATGTAATATTGATTGTAACGTGGAAATGATAGAGGAATAAAGTTGCGTGATTCCAGAAACAGACGGAAAAGAAGGATGATCAATATTATATCCATTATAGCTGAATAGTTAAGGACATAGATAAAATATATATAAATTATTATTTATTACATATTTAATCGATTCCTGAAATGAATCTAACACAACATTACAGGACACCCTGTAATGTTAGATTCATTTATATTTGTTTTTAATCATATTTGATAAATAAAATATAAAACGCATGCACACACACATGAAACAAGAAATATAATCCTCTCTTCATTTCCACTTGAATGTATCATGGATTTAGATATCAAATTATTTTACGTTCAAAATAAAAGATGCAGGTTTGTAGAAGACGCCTCTCCATTTATTCATTTTCATCGCGTGAATCGTTTTTCACGACGCAGATGCACTTTGAAAAAGTATCGCCGCAATGAACTCGGCGATGTAACTCAGCCCCAGCCGATCGACTCTTAATTAGAACGCTTGGGACAAATGACCGTGATTGCCGGCGTAATGATACCTTGGTCGCGTTCCAAGTGATTCATACGATCGTATTCGGGGTGCACCTTGCATCTGATGCCGGGATGCACTGTCGACGATATGGGAGTCGTCGACGTATGTTCAGAAGAGCGGTGGTCGCATTTTAAAATGTATTATATTTATAGGAAAATTTCACCTGTCACCTAGGATGCGCAAACTCCGAGTTTCATATTTCAAGTGAGGAAATGTGGAAAAGTTTTCCTAAAATAATGACGAGAAAGTTGACTATAAATAAAAACTTAATTAAACTAACGAAAGAACTATAAATAAAAATTTAATTAAACTAACGAAAGAAAAAATATCAACGTGAAAGATGTGTAAGCGCACCTTTACTATATCAATTTTCACTTTACAATAGTTATTCTTTTATATTTTTCTTATTTTAACAAACAATGCGACACTATTCCATCTTACTCAAAGGATAGACATGTGATGCGACAGCGAGAAGACTGACTTGCTCACTCTAAAATTAGGATTTCGCGACTCGGCTGATGCGAGGGAGGCGCTTGTTTCGCGGGAAAATCCTCGGCGTACAATCGGCCCTGAGGTGCGTATCAAAGGCAATTTATCGCGATGCGTATACGCCAATTATAATGGTCACCGAAAGAAAGAGAGAGAGAGAGACAAGAGTCCTGGCCGCTACTACCTAACCATTGAGTCACGATGCAGACGCGTAATCGCCGACCGACCGCCAGGAGCGGAACAGCTGCGGATTGCGAGCGGTTAAAATCGAAATCGAGTGACGATTATGCGTTCGCATCGCGACGATTATTATTCCCCCCAGGTTCGAAGACGCATCTTGAGGATGAAAATAGTTTTCGTATATCAGACGGACTTGGCGAATTAACCGCAATCTTTTCATTTATTGCTACGAGTATAAATTTTTTGTTTCGTGCATGGAAAGAGAAACTTTCTGGCCGCGAGTAGAAAGTAAGCGCAACATTTTCATAATAAACGACTGGAGGAATTTGTCGCTGTAATTAGTCAGCAAAAGAGACTCGCGCTCACATAAAGGTAAGATAAAGAGAGGAAACATCTCCGATACTCTCCTCCGAGGAGAATGTATTAAGGGCAAGAGCGAGAGACAAGTGATGTGTTTTCGAAGGAGCACCTGCCAGGCTTGGCCGACCGACGCGTGGCACGCACGTCACACGCGACGCGCGTGTCTCTTATAAACGGACGGTGGAACAAAAAAGAATTAGGTAAACGGCAATGCAATTATGATGCAGATTATTTCGACGTTGCCACGACCAGATTTCGCACGACAGATGCTTGCCGCGACCGGAAAGGATTTTCTTCCTCCCCATTCGATATTCATACAGCCATTGGCAGAATTTCTCTACAATTCCGGGACCCTTCATAATAGCTAGTCGCGTTGCGTTTGTAGAGGAATCGAGCGTGTGTGCGAATAGAAACGCGGGGCTGTGTATACTCGTCGTTTCTCGCGATTCCATCGGGACAAAGATCCACACTGTACGTATATATTCATCCAACCGCTCCTGTGAAACAAGTATTAAATGAAGCAATCGATAATCTTATCCAGCTTTCCCCACGGACAACAGCCGCGACAAATAAACCATCGTGAAAGCAAACAGGCGGGACTACCAGATCACAATTTACTCGATCCATCAAAACCCATGACGTCTATATACTCGCGTATACGAAGGCAGATTCGATAATGTATCTACAAGGTACCTGGGAGAGAAAAAGAGAGAGAGAGAGAGAGAGACAGAGAACCTTGTCACGTCGAACGCATCGGACGTTAATGAGATCGCACGAAGCATATAAGAGAATATTTCTTTTTCACGATAGGAACAGAAGCCTAGTTTTCAGTTCCGTTTTCTTTCGCTCATATTTCGATATAATTAAAGGCCGAATAAAAAAAGAAGTATTTGTTTAATTACTTTTTGCAAGAGATATACAAGTCTAAATACATATATATATATATATATATATATTTTTATTGTTCGCAACAAATCATTTATCATCTAAAGTAAAGCGGACCTTCAGTTCTGGCGCATTATTTTCCGACGCGAGTGTATAAGAGAAGATTTTTTAGATTCCCTCGCGATAATTTTCTCCTCGCGTACGCAGCACGAGGAGGGTTAATCGCGCGCTTTCGCGATAATTAATGACCATGAATTACGGGCTAAGCATAGACTAATAGAAGCATCGCGTAATAATATATTTCTTGACAATGACAACTGCGCGGTAAAAGAAACATCGCGGTCGCAAACGTGGAATTACCGCGTACAATTGAGTCGATCTGTCAAGCGACCGTTCCCGCCCACTTTGGTTGAAGGTGGCACGATAATACGGCAATATGAAAGTCAAAAGAGAGAGAGTGCGTGTAAGAGAGAGAGAGAGAGAGAGAGAGCGAAAGAAAAAAGAAGGAAAGACCAAGAGAAAGAGAGAGAGAGAGAGAGAGAGAGAGAGAGAGAGAGAGAGAGAAACAGAAACGAGGATCTTGCATTAACCCGTTTGAGAAAGATAATTTTTAACTATAAATTATAGCCCTTCTCACTCGCGGCCTATTACTTCTACTGTTACACCTGACAAAAATCACGGCTTCTCATTTCCGAATTAAATGGCTAAATGTTATGAGCGCCATCGATTACTCGCATTACGCGACGGTATAATTTAATATAATGAGAAACGCGCGCGCGCGCGGGCATGTCAATTGCCGCGGTATCGAACCTTGATACGAAAATGAGATGTTATGCGTCGAAATTATTTTCTCCCTTTCCCTGTCTCTCCCCCTCCTCCTCCGGAGGGAAAAGTCCTCTATTTTCTATCGATAAATTATTATCCGCCAATGAATCTAGTCATCCGCCTCCCGATAATTCACGCGCTTCATCGTCACCGGCAATTATCTCGTAAGCGTAATCTCTTTTCACTCGGCGAAAATTGAGATGGCGCGAGTAAAAAAGATTTTTTTCTCATTACTAGGTATAAATAGACACTTAATTATTGCAGTGTAATACAAAAATATTAGATAGCGCTTTGTATATCCTCCGTCAATATTTAATCGTACATTTAAATTATATTCGATTCGGAGAAAAAAAAGAACACGCAAGGATTTATACGTAAAATTTATTTTTTTTATGTACCGAGATCTCTGGCAACGAGAGTGTTTATCAATATTGTTAATTTAATATTTACGATTACTTCTTAATATTTAATTTGATTTAATTTTTCTCTTACATATTTAATATCTACGATTATTATTTTTTTTTTTTTCAACAATAATTTCCATTTATAAATTTTATAAGTAATTTCAATTTATAAATGATTGCTACCGCTGAGAAAATCGGTTCTAAAATATCGGCTTTTTCGGCAACGATAATCTCCGTGGACGGCGGGGAGAGAGAACGGCGAACGCCGGCTCGAACTCGCCAGGTATAATTCAGTCCGGGCCAGATCCTTGGAAAGGGGAGCGAGCAGGCTGCGAGGCCGAAGGCGTCCGTTCCGATAATGCAGCGGCGATCGGGAGGAGAGTTTCGTATTAACCGCGCCTTTACGTCAATGCACCATCGGTAATTAGCTCAGCTGTAGCGAGCGGAGACGACGCGTGCCCCGCGTTGCGCTGCAGCTGCACCTGTCGACCGACGCGCGCCTTCATAAGTACGACCCGCTCGAGAGAGAGAGAGAGAGAGAGAGAGAGAGAGAGAGAGAGAGAGAAGGCCGGTGACAGGCAGTGCCGATAAAAAAAAAAAGAAGAGAGATAAAGACCGTTATTGCGCTCGATTTGAAATTTTAAGAGCGTCTTTGGGGACACGCGCGGCCTGAAGCCTGATTTAAGGCTCCGCTCTTTGCTGTCATTCTTGCATTTTTGCGTCTGGTAAAAATGAATATTATCGATTTCAAAATTTCTATTTCAAACGCGAGCTGATTATTGTAACAAAGACCGCGCGTTATCATGTTGAAATTAAGATTTAATAATGCTGCTACTGTAATCGTATAGTATTTGTAATCTGGAGTGTGTGATTTAGAAAAATCCCGCTACGCTCGTTTCCCGTTTAATTGTGTGTTGTGCACATTAGGAGAGAACGAGATAGTATTAAATATATATCCCGTCTCATCTGTAATTGACGACGCAACGAGCGTGCACCAAGCAACGAGGCTCACGACTAAGTAAAGCGACGTGATATACGCACGTCGATCCCGAGCGCATTCAGGTGTAACCGCGAATACGCACGGAATCGTACACACTTTCAATACGAGATCTCGTGCGATTGCGATCGTTAAAATCGCGTCCAAGTCAAGTCACTCTAATGGCCGCGTAACGAGCGTGCAATCTCAGATTCGATCGACTTTTATTTATTTATAACCACGGGTCAAATATATAACGCGATCGGCAACGCGTGAAAATATGCTTTCCCGCTGATCGATATTGACAGCGAGCAATAATGTATAACTTAAATGGACACGCTATATAATCGTCATGTTCCTTATTACACGGTGAGAAATATGGAGAGTTAATAAAGAAAGCTTTTTATTAACTTAGTTTTTTACTACTTGCTATTAAATGCTAAAATCCACTTTATATATATATTCCGTGCATTCACGTACTCGCTATCTTTCCCATACGTCATATCATATTTTCCGTGAGATGAAATTACGACGAATTAATTATCTCCAACCGGTGGGTTCGAAAAAAATATATTGTCAGAAATAATTTCTAAAATCTTGCGCAACCGCGCGTAGCGAATAATCTCTTGTTTTCAAAAAACAAAAATGAATTTACGATCCATTAAATATTCATGAACGATACATGTACATATTCTCAGATCAAAGTAGTTAGGGAGACGACGAGGCATCGACCGGGCGTAAAGTTGTTTTTCCATCGCGAGAGGAATCACCTGTCTCCAGACGGCATTTATTCCCTAATCAGTCTACAAAGCATCCCCTGAAAGTTTCGCACCTGCTGAGCCGAAGCGTTTTCACGACCGAACGGGAACGGAAGTTTCTGCGACCGTCGCAGAAACCGGTAACGCGATTAATGAGTTCGCCAAAAATGGACAGTGTGTATATATATATATATGTAGCCGACCGATCGCGCTTTCGTTTTTGGTCCTCGATCCGATTAATCGCCGAGCTCGAATTATTTTCATTCTATATCGACGTCGTCGAAACTTTCGTGACGCGGCGTTATTACGATCGCAATTACGAAACAATGTCGCCATGTGGAGGGAGCATCTTAATATCATCCGGATGGCAAAGTTTCGCCGCAGGCGTTATATATAATTTCGCGTACGATATTCTATGAGTTTTTTTACGAATGAAAGCACGACATTCGATGTCTTCATTGGCGAGATTAATTCGCGGACAAAAAAGATTTATGCGCGATGCATCGAGAGAGAAATAAAGTAAAAAAAGATCCATCCATCAACGTCAAATTACTTGTACGTGGCTTAGAATTGCGCCAAGTAGTGTAATTTAGATTTATGCGAGAGATGATGACTGACGTATCGGGATGTCATTAGTTTCGCGTTATCAGGGCGAATCGAGGAAGTCGCGTGCACACAAAGGGAACGAAGATTCATCTAATTAGCGGCGTGTAAATTGTTTCTCTGCGCTCCTAGATTCAACTAGACCAATCAGGCAGGTCCGGACGCTGATCGAGCATAAAATCGCGATTTAATAGTTTGCCTGAGCGCCGGGTCCGTTTCGAGAGGCTCCGAAAACACCTGCCGCGGAACCAATGAATTATAGGTGCCCGTTCGGAAGCGAGGATGCACGATAATAACGCGGCGAGTCGAGAGAAAAGCCGACCCCGCAAACTATATTTCAACGCGCTCGTCCGAGATTTGTTTTCCCTCGCACGTTTCGTTATTTTCAACATTCAACGAGAGAAGTGAACTGTTAATTTGAATATTACAAAAATAAACAAGTGAAGATTGCGATCACTTGTACTGATACCTATTTAATGTTTCTTCCATAATCATGACAAAGATTATAATTTTTAAAACAATCAATCTTAAAAAAAGAAAAAAAATAATCCTTTTAAATCTTCAGGAAGTAAGAAATAATGATAAAAGCAATAAGAAATAAATGATATATTATATATAATGGGAGATATTTTTTCAAAATTTGTTCATGCATTAAACTTTATATGCGACGGGGAAAAACTATAAACGCGCTTTCTCGAGATTACAATCTTCTTGTATATCGTGATGCTGATCGGCGCATAAATATTACATCAACTTAGTACTCCTTAAGTGCTATCCTTCGCACATTTACTGATTACAACAACCTTCAGCGCGTAATAATTTTCTAAGCGATTAAATCATTTTCTGCTACTTCGCTGTCGAGAATCTCAACGTACCTTGTAACTCTGTCTAATCCCTACACACAACTACACTTTTCCGCACACATACAAATGTATATATAATCTAACAATATCACGCGTCTACTTCTTTTCAATGAAACATTTACTTTTTTTTTGCTCTCGAGTCGTTTGTTTACAAAAGAAGTACATCTACTACACGTTGAACGTCAACTTGAACAAAAAATTTGTGACACGTGTATCAGCGTAAATAATATCAACACATTTCTGGCACACTATATTTTCATACTCGACTACTTTCCCGCCACGATAACGCTATCTGAATAAATAACTTTCTCTTATCTGTTTGCGCATTCTCTTGTAGCGATCCTCCGATTGTAGTTGCCTAATGTAATTCGCAAATTTGTAATTTCTCTATTTCATGCAAGCGACAATTAAATGTCTAACGCAAGGTTCATTAGTTTTCATTTTCAAAAGATCCCAAAAGGCACCCTCGTCTCTCCTCAATTTTCGGCAATTCAATTCTTCTCCCTTTTCGAGCGCTCTACCTTCCCTCGAATTTTTTTATTCCACCTCGTCGCGAGGGAAGGGATCTCATCGTGACCCGATCCGCACCACGAGACCCGACGCGTCACTTCCGGTTCTCTGCCGAGGGCGCAGAGAAAAAAAGCAGTCGTTTCCCAAGACTGCCTGGCCTTGCGGTAAATGAGTTTTTTATCTGGCCCGAAGTAAATTAGATTAGCGGAGACATGAGCCGGGCCGTATCTCTGGTGCGCGCGCGATGAGCCGGGCGTGTTGGTAACGTCGACGATGGAAGACGTTGAGATGTACAAATGCTCGCGATGGCACGGTGCGATGCACTAATGGTCCGCTTCATGATACATATTCCGGTGTACACACTTTGTTGTGTACCCCTGGTATACGCGCCCGCGTGCATCCGCTAGTCAAATACAACCGGTATTATGTCAGTCCTAATACAGATGCATACGAGAGATACGTATGTGCATATATGTGTATGTACAGAAAGTGTCTGAAAATCACCGCAAGTCCTTTCTACAGATTTTTTTCCACCAATTTAAAATAAATTTTATTCTCAACGAAAATATCGAGATACATGATTTTCGAATTAATGAACTGATTGACAAAGGTTTCTGTAAAAGAATTAATAATTAATTTAATTAAAATATAAAATTATTTATTTTCATTAAATTTCATATTTAATTTAGATTTGTATTTTTTTCATTCAAAAATTACATTAATAATTGTAATTTATATAAATGGCGAGATGTATATTATTTATTGATCGACCATTTTTAGACGATATAGAAAAGAAAAGATAAAGACGCAAGAATGATGAATAGCCAGCGTCAACGCGTTCTTCGCGGAGCGCAAAAAAAAAACGCGTATTCATAAAAACGGGGGCAGTTCTCGCGCGTCAGCTTCCTGCGGTGCGTGGAAAAAGCGTGAAGTTAACGCGTGCACGCGTGTGGGTGGCGTGTTCCACGGCCCACTACAGAAGCGTTCGTCCGAGTTTACAACCGACTTCCCGTCGTACTCTCTCTCTCTCTCTCTCTCCCTCCCTCTCCCTCCCCATTGCCCGTCCTTCGCGAACCGGCCGTACGTTACGCTGTCGCGACGCCCGTCCGCGGGAAAACAAAGGGAAAACGCGAACTTGGACGGAGCGAGGAATTTTTTAATGGCCCTTCCCGCCCCAGTCCTTTGTTTATGCGCCGCGAAGCACGCATAAATGTAATTTTAGTGTGTAATTCCGCGTGTTTCGAACTTATCGAATTTAGCCGCCGCCTCCGCGAATTTTGCATAGTGCGGAGTGGGAAAGGCTCGAGCAAAAATAAAATTAAATGCAAAATAAAATTCAGCCTTCGCGTTTTCGAGACAATTGATTTCAAAAATCGTAAAACTGATAACATATTTTTGCGTTCTTTTTTTTTTTAGCTCGAATGATCTCTAACGACCGTGCGTTATATATTATCGAATTTATCTTGATAGCGACTATTAAAACATACAGAGAGATACAACATTCTCTCTATTTGAAAAAATAAAAAGTTTATCTTGATAGTTTACACATAACTTTTTCCCTCTTTTCTCTCTTCCTGCCCTTTTTCAATAATTTAAATGATTTTAAATCGTTTTATTAAATTATATATTATACTTTTATATCTTTTCTCTACAACACATGCGGGTGCGTTCGGGTGATTGAAGAGTTTACTTTACCCATCATCAGGCAGCAGTTACTTTTAACGCGCGATTACGCTCCGCTCGGATGCGGGAGTTTTTAATTTTAATCTGATTATAAAGCGGCACGGTGATTAGAATCAGTGGGATGCGAAGCAGCCGACTTTTCTTCAGCCGGTCTCCGCACGAACACCTTTCACAAACACCTCGCAAATAACACGTATCGTAATTGTCCGTTAAAACGTCGCATTTAACGATCCGTCCTCTCTCTCTCTTTCTCTCGCTCTCTTGACTTTCACAAACGCCAATCAAGCTGCTCGCGATCGCGCCGTTAATTTCAGCACGATGAGACGAGCGTTCCTCTCTTTTCCGTGCCGAGTAATTAAATTTCTCGCAAAAACGTTCGACAAGCGACGAGTCGGTCGAGCTCCGCTTGAAAATGAAAGAAAAAAGAAATGCTTCGCTCTCTTCGATTCTATCCCGTCCTTCCTCCTCGCCGATGGATTTGCACGTAGATGGTACCGACCTAATGGGAGACGCGCGTCTGCTCTATAATTACAAAGATTGCCCATTACTATATGCGCGGACCAGACTCTATAAAGCCGATACTACGCTGGCTCCATCGTCAGCTGATCGTCGGAAAACGTCTTGCGCTACGATGAAATAGATTGCAAGATTTGATCGCGTTTTTATTTCTCGATCGAGAAATCTCGGCGAGATTCATCAGACGAATCAGCAATGTGACAGTGCGAATTAATGGATACTCAAACATTTATTCGATGTATCAGAAAGCTCAATCTATGTATTTAATAAGGTCCTCTTTTCACGACAATGACGATTTTTACGCCAACGATTATTGCGTTACAATCTTATTTGCAGTCTCGGCGACGAGCATATCGTGATGTATTATGGGAAATTTTGACGATCCGAGGTTTCTCTCGGTTTCCCGATGCGGGCACGTGCCCGCGGAGGATGTATGCCCAATCGACTCTGTAATACATTACAATTGATATCACCTGCTGCCGCGGCATGCTTTTCGTCGTCGTCGAATCAGGCTTGAACCGACCGATTACATCTTATGGCGCGCGTCGTGTTTTTCGGTCAGATAAGATCGCAGTTTCCGCCGGTCGTCGCTCGGAGAATACTAATAAACCACTAAGGACGACGATCCACGCGCAAGAAGCGAATACAAATAATTGTAACAACCTTCGGAATGACTGTATTAAACTTCGCGTCCCGATCGCAGATGCATCTGAAAGATTGCGAGGTTCGACGGTTTTGTCAAACGATAATTATCGGAAAAAAAGACGTATTAAAAATTAAAAACAGCTTTGCGTGAATATTTTCTACAAATTTCGAATTGTCTGTTCACGAAAATTTTTAGATAATTCCTCGGTAACTAGATTTTGGACAACATCGAGATACGATAATTTCAAGTATCGCCCTCAAGATTGTTTTCTCTTCAAGATTTCTCCAAGTAAAGTGTCTTCCGGAAGGGGCCGCGCAAGTCAATCGACTATAATTCATACAATTGATATCACCTGCCTGTGTCCTCGAAGACACTTTTCCTTCGAGACGAGAAGTTAGTTTGCACGCGTCTCTCTCTCTCTCTCTCTCTCTCTCTCTGCGCGTTAATGCGAACCTGCGGCGCGCCGTATACACGCGGACTACCTACCTATGGTGATCAGGTGAGTCGAAGATTCACCTGCCGAGTCCGAGCCGAAGCAGCTGCGCAGGTGTAATCCACTCGGTTTTGTGGACGATCGTCATCGTCGTTGTCGTCGTCGTACGTGCCGCGGCCGATCTACATGCATGTACGCGTGTCGAAAAGCCAGAAGGCCCGATACGGGCCCGAGAATTCACGAGGAGATTAGCGTTGACGCAACGAGCAACAAAATTTACGAGACGCAAACACGCTAGAGCACGATGTCGGTTTGTTAACGATAATGGAATATGAAAATTTTTCTCTTACTTTTCAACGTCTTCAACTTTCATATCTTAAGCACAGATCATCCTCTCTTTTAAAACTATTTCAATTTTTCTAGAAAATAAAATCGAGATTCTCTACAATAGGTAAACGTCGAAAAATTTAGATTGAAAATAAATGCGATCTTTTTTATTTCGGCGGAATAATAAATGATCAATCAGCAAATAATAAGACCGGTAATTATTCGCAGTCGTAAAATCGCACGCGGCGATTACTTTGCATAACCTTGGTCTCCTTACTCGCGCGTGCAACTCTGCCGTAACGCGCAAAAGACGTAATAGAGACGTGTGTAGTAAGAAAACATACATGTAATTGAGATACGCGCGGGGCTTTACGAGCCGAACAGATTTACGACGGCAATTCGGACACGTTGTAATTTCGACACGCGAAGAGAGAGAGAGAGAGAGAGAGAGAGAGAGAGAGACAAATGAAGGGAAGAAAAACTATGAATATCCTGACAGCAGTGACCTGTTTGAGCGACGACGCGTTAAAAACCACTCCGCGACACGTGGCGCGTGACACGTGCGTAACATCTGATAATTAAAAGTAGACGACGATGACGATCCAATCGAGATCAATACGCACAATCGTGTTATATCGAGAAAGATGTAATTGCTCGCAAACGCGTATATAAATGCAGATATCTTCTCACAAGGATATCTCGGAGATAAAAGAGAGATCCGAGAAATTGTTTCTCTTGCAAGAAACGAGAAAGAGATATTTTTCCTCGTATCTGACATTGTTGGTAATTTAACGTAAGAATAAGGGAAATGCGGGGAAAAAAACATGCGGGTAGGAAATCACTTTTGACTCCTTTAACATAATCTGCACGTCTGGAGAAGGCCGAGAACGGCCTATTGGCCGCGTAGCTATTTTATAACCGAGTAAAATGCCTTCGTTAAATCACTCCAGGAAGCTTGATACGCATTTGGCACTCCAACAATGCGCACCCACGCGCGCTCGCGAGCGTTTGTACGAGCGCGTGTAACGCTCGTTGTTTCGCGGCGGTGCATAAATTACACCTACGTGGCGCGTGTAGGTAGGTGGGTGGGTAGATATCGCGTTGCACGCATACCGAGACGAGTAACCCGGCCGAAATTATTTCGCGTTACGAGCGCGCGATCTACATATTCAACGATCGCGAGCGTTTAGCGAGGAGGAAAACCGCGTGGAGTGAAAGAGAGAGAGAGAGAAGAAACACGAGGAGGAGTGAGGTCATTTGTCGAGGAAATATGCGCGAGTGAGAGAAGGCGAGAGGGACAAGGACAAGGTGCGCGTCGCTCGTGTCTGCAGTCCTTCGTGAAGCAGGTGTAACCGAACCTCCTTTGCCGCGGTGTATCTTTTACCACCCGGTAGCGGATGAGCCCTTAGATTCCTATAGCTGCCTTCGCAAGGAAAGGGGCGGCAGGGAGGGAGGAGATGGACAGCGGCAGCTGAATCTCCGCGGAAAGCGGCACCTGAACTTAACGCGCGCTCGCACGCGGTGGGAACCAAAGGTGTGGTAAGCTCGGATGAAGAAATAACGGTGGGCGCATCGTACCTTAAGAACGTCGAAACGACCGCTTAACGAGCATCTAATTTCCGTGGGACGTACCCGTGAATATGCGATTTCTGAAATAATAATGAGCGGCGCGTGTCAACTCGCGTCATCGAAAGGTTGAGGAAAAAAAATTCTCTGCGATTATAATTATTAAATCGATTATAATCATTTGTATAAAGTTTTATCGATCAAATATTATCGGTTATAGTTGCTTTAAAAGCGATGAATATTTTATTCATTGAAAGAGACGGGATACCTCTTCTTGAGATGCGTAAAGAAATCAAAAATTAGAATATTGAATAATAACCGACATTTTTCTCTTATACTTTCAACGTCTCTTTAGTATTTTAAGCAGTCAAATAATCATCCTCATTAAAAACTATTTAATCTTATTGCGTGTTTATATTATCTATTTAAGACATATAAAGGACAAAAATTTAAATTAAATTTAATAATTCTATATAAATTACAGCTATCAAAATCCTTTAGAACCCGCAAACAAACGTGATAAAAAAAATTGAGATTAAAAAATGGGAGGAAAAAATTTCGAGTCGGGCATCGCGATATATTTTCGATATACTTTCCTTTTCGTCTCGCGCATCTTATGTATCGCCGCGCAATTGATCGAAGCGAGAGAAAGCTTTCGTGTTAACAATTAATTCGCCAAGATAGAAGAATCCTTCACGCATAATTTTTGCGCGGAGATCGTATCGGAGCGGTCGCCGGCGAATTTATTAATGGATTCGCAGTCACGTGCTCTTTTATCTCCACTTTACCGCGTTCTTGTCGCGCTAATGTTCGAAAACTTACGGCCGCCTCATTCGGGAATTTCGAAGCGTGTGCCGATATTTACGACTATATATATATATATATATATATATATGTATATGTATGTATATGCCTGGCCGCTTTTTTATGACACGCATTACCCTTAACGGCAGATGCGAGCGGCCGGCGGTCGACGATGTTTCTTGGACGAGCGAATCGAAAGTGTTTTATAAGTGAAATTCACGAACGCGCGATGTAACGGAAACCGACGAGGTCGTTGCTGTCATCGGTTACCTTCATTGAATATTCTCTCTCGAAAAAATTCGATCGATACTCGAAAGATATTATAAATGATATTTATAAATGAATCGCGCGAATTTTCTCAAACTTCTTTTATCACGCGAATATTTAAAAATATACTACGTTGTAATAAAATAATTGCGCTACATTGTATATAATTGAGTGTTTCATTATCGAGAAACTATTCAAAGATAGCGTGAGCGGAATAATGACGAGCTGAATAAGACCAATCGAGCTATGCACGTGGCCGCGCAACACGCATTTCAACGATGCACTCGAAACGCGCTCGAAATACACTCGAAACTCTTGTAATCGTTCGGGCACAATCGCAACGAGCAGAGAGCCATTGCGTGCCCTTCGTTTTTATTTTTCTGCGCGCGTGCACTTTGTCTCGCCGTTTTACTTTCACGAACCCTCTTGCGTAGCATTTATTATTAGTTGATCGTTTAACGAACACTCTCTGAAAAAGAAATTTCTCTTCTTTCGTTGCTCTTTTCTCAGGCCCTTTTCCTTTTTTTTGTTATATATATAAGTATATTGTTTATTTATATGTTTTAAATGAAATCAGTTTATTATATTTATTATAGTATATAAGAGACAAAAATTTAAAATAAAATTTCAAATAAAAAAAATTTACTCTACAAAGCATTATTTTACAAACAAAAGAGAGATGATTCATAAATATTAAATAAAAAATTTAATTAATCGCAAATGACATTAACGCTGTAGGTAGACAGGTAGGTAGACAGTCGCCTAATTCGATCTAACTTCGAACGAGGTAATCGTGCGCGGTGGACGTCTCAATAAATAAGGCGCTAATTAAATGGGCATTTTGCTGAATTTATCTCCGACACGGCCGCTGACCATTGTCCGTAAATAAACCGATATTTATAACCCGGATCGCCTTTATATATATTTTACGCCACGAGGATCGCAACATCGGGTGGACCATCGCGCGCGACGAAGCTGCATTTTCTGCAGTTTCTGTCTCCCGATGTTGAAGTATTTTATTTGGTCCGCGGTGGGTGTGAAGGTGGGCTGGGTGTACGTGTGCGTGTCACCTGCGTATTTTCATACGGGCCGAAAGCCAAAGAGGGAGAAAACACATCAGCGAGGATTATAACGCCCCCCCTTTTCCAGCCGCCGGTGCCTCGCCGCGCGACTACTATAAATCTATGGAGAGTTATGGCGCAGGCCGGGTTTTGTCTTAATGGTCAACCGTGTAATTCATGGACGCGGGTCACCGCAGGCAGCGATGCGCCTGGAATCCAGGCGAGCCTTCGCCTGCGACGATTTTCCGCGGCAACGCCGCGAGGAACGACGCCCCATCGCTCGATGTTCGTCGATTTTATTTTTCGGCGGTTTTACGATTTATATAAATTAGTCGTGCGATCGGGTCGAATTTAAAAGAGAGAAAGTAAATGATTATTTTGTATACTAGCGCGGACGTATTATCACTCTCGTGAAATGTCATATTTCGCAATTAGAGCTTTTAGAGGCCAGAAATAATGTCGCTTAATTAATAATCACGTTTATTTTTATTCGTTGAAAAAATTCCAAATTCTATTAAGAAAAAGATGTACGTGAAAATTATTGACATGAGTAATAATAAGTGCAAGGGGCAAGCACACGTATTCTTTAAAAATTCGGGCCACATCAGGTCTCGCCCGCAAAAAGTTCATCACCGAAGCTCATTATGACGATACGCGATCTTTCGCGCTTTCGCAAACTTTGCAAGCTTCAATCTCCGTCCTTCGGCTCCGCTTCCTCGTCGAAATTCTCACGGTTCTCGTAATTAAAGCCGATTAATGCGCGCCGACAAGATCCGCCTTTACATTTCGGTATTCCCTCTCGATTTCTCGACGTGATCGATTAACGCATATACGTTCCCGAACGTATCGCAGCGAGAGAAGGCCAGCAATAAAAAATGCGATGGACGAGCGCTTCAATGTATCGAAACTCGCAATACACATGTGCTTGTATATAATATATATATATATAAAAAAAAAAAAACATTCACGCGTCTTGAAGCATAAGATTATTTTGTGCCGAAAGTTATCGCGATTTAATAACATTTTGGCACATCGATAATTTTTCCATTATTATCAATTATGTTTCATGATCCGCGATATATTTGTTAACGTGATTAAATTGAACAATTTACAATGCTTGCATAATAAAGATGCGATTTTCCGCGAAAGCTCCGAACCGCGGCACCATAATTTGGCATTTATTGGCACATACATATTATTATTCTTAATATAAATGACGGAAGGATAGGAAATCTCGTTAAGAGAGGCGGATTCGATCGTCTCGAGGAGAGGAAAGGAGTCAGGAAGAGAGTCGTGGAACGAGGGATCGGCAAGAAGGAGAATGACGAAGAGAGAGAGAGAGAGAGAGAGAGAGAGAGAGAGACGGATGAGCTTGTGTCCTCTTTCCGCCACAGCCTTCGATACCCTTCGATCCCGCGGCATCAATCTCGCGCAAAAATTAATCTTATGGGTTGCAGTTTTCATATTTGGCAATAATTACAGGCCTCCGAGGCCTCCACCCCTTGGTCGATGATACCCCTCCTCCCCTTTTCTCTTCCCTTCCTTCTGTTCCTTAGAAACGCTGCGCGCGGAGGCCTCCTTTAATACGGTTTCGCACGAATCTAATATTTCTCCCGTATATATATAGTATAAATTATCGGCAATTAAAATGGGAAAAAAATGGAAACGAGAGGTTGCGAGCGCGCGCAACAAACTCGAGCGAAGAAAAGGACGGAAGCTGAGGGGAAGATGATCGCGAGAGGGCAGACGGGAGGAAGAGCTTAAGTGGTCTCGACTAGTCGCGCGGCCTTCCTATCTTTTTTTTTTTTTTTTCGACCCGGCCTTAAAGAGAGAGGACGGTTTCTCCTCGTAGAAATGTTCGGAGAACGGCCGCGGTGGCGAGATCGATCTCTCGTGCATCGCGAAAGGAGAATCGTGACCGTGAAAAACCCCGGAAGCCATCCGGAGACTTTGAGACGCGCCTACGAGGCCGCGCCGAGGTATCACATCTCGTTTCGTGGGATTTCTTTGCCAATCTCTGAATTGTTTCCTAAATTATCATTGGCAACATTGAGTGATAACATCTTGTGTATCCCTAAAGATTGCGACAGAGAGAATCAAGAATCTCTGCCGAACGAATTTAGATACATAATACGTCGTACAATTTCTGCAACTTTCTAAAGCTGGCTTTGGACAATCTACAACCTTCGATAAAAAATTCTGGATTAAAAATTTCATTCATAATTTTACGTGAAAAACACTTGAAGAAAAAAAAAAAATATAAAAAATGTGTATATCAGCATACATAAAACGCGCGACGCGCCTAAGATCATAAATAAGTTTCTATCTGGAATTATAGATCGTCCAGAGTGGGCTCGAGTAAACCTTTCCGTTAGTCTGGCGATGCACTCAAGATACTAGCGAGATATTGACACTTCGTGTATCTCGAGGATAACCCTATAAACCAGAACCGTCTTCCAGTCTTACGACGAAAAGATATCAATCCTCCTCGCTCCTCGGAGAGAGTGCTCGCGATCCTCCTCGCCATCTCTCGCCTGCAATATAACCGCGTACAACCAATAACGCCGCCTGCAACGATCGTTAATTCGTCTCGATCGAATGAGGCGAATAAAGGCGTGCTCCGAATCACTCGAGGGGGAGAAAGAGGCATCCAAGGGTCGAACGGGCACGGAGTCTGCGGAGAGAGAGGGAGGGAGGGAGGGAGGGAGGGAGGGGGAGAGGCACCTCCGTGGTGCGCGAGGGAGAGATTTAGAACGACGTAGGTGCCTATTGGCGTTCGAGCGGAACGATATCTCGGTGGTGCAGACATAAATCCCGGCACCACGTACACGCTGCACGCCCCCACAGCACGCCCCCCATTAACTTTTTAATCTCTCCTGCAGGGGCCCCGAGCCGGTCGTCGCGAGAGGAACGGCGAAAGATAGAGAGAGAGAGAGAGGGAGAGAGAGGGAGGAGAGAGGGAAGATCGGCTGCTATCGGGGCCCCCTTTTCGGGGTCGAGCATCTAGTTAGCATCCTTTCAGACACGCGGTCTACCAGTCCGCCTCGCCCAAGATGCATCCGGATATCGCGCCGATCGCACCGACGAGAAACACACGTTTCTTGTCGGCATCGATTATGTAGAGGGGGGTAAGAATAGAGCCAATTCGCGTGCGATTTACCATCTTCGTGGGAAAAGATGTCACTTGGCATTGTTTGTATAAATAGTTAATATTAAGAAACATTAATATTAATATATTATTATTAAATGATACGCTTTGAATTCTTTTATTCAACTAATTGTAATTTTTTAAAGAAAATCTGCAAAAATCTGCAAAAATAAGAATCTGTCTCTTTCGAGAATCAAGGATAATTGATTTCGAGAAAATTTATAAGAAATTAAAAATTAAACTATATAATTAAACAGAAAATATTTACTTCTATCTATTAATCACGTGATAAGAAAAACGTGTGCTGTAGATATATCTCTGAATTCAATTCTGAATCAATCGACGATTACGTAAAACTAATAGAGTCACGGAGATTAAGCGAGCGGAACGTAATATAGTTGCGGAAGTCGTAGGGCGATAGTTATCCCAAACTGGACGAACGAATGAAGATCGATTGTCCCGCACTAAATCATCTCCTGCGTCCCGCCACCGAATCATAAGCATCCATAAACCATAATCGGCCAGAAAGCCGACCCCGACGCATTTAGGAAAGACCGGCTGCTTCAACCGGATCTTGCAAAAATGTTTTTATCTCGAAGTGAAATGCGACAATACGAGATCATTTATACATCATAGGATAAAATGATGGGCAAATATAATTAAATTAATTTCTTCTTGGCAACACATCAATAAAAAAAAAAAAAAAAATGCTCTCAAAAAGTCATAAAATTGAAGGAAGAAATTTTTTTACTACATTATGTGCAGTGCGTTAAACATTTTTTTTTCAGACAAGTTAAATGAATAACGGAATTGTGACGCGGTGCAATGAGATGCTTTATATCCAGGGTGCAAATAAGAAAATTTGTAAAAAAATTTCTCCAGTCCTAATAAAATTCTACGAAAATTCTCCAACTTTTCCAAGGAAAAACAAAATCCCTGAGAATTCAGATTTTTCCAAGGAATAGACATTCTACATCGATATAAACGCAAATTGACGTGTGACGGCTACTTGAACCAAGGTATCCGTTCACATCCGGTCGCGTTGGAGCGCATCTTGGCCGTTGCGAGGATGCCGCGCGTTACGGCAATCATCGCGGTGGCCGTGGAAGAAGAGTCGCGTCGAATTAGAGAAAATTACAGAACACCTCGTAAATACATCGTCGGCTTAAGTGGTTGATTGGGGAGATCGTGTATAGAAGCGGACTACCGCTAAATTATATCCCCGACAAGGCCCCGGCTATCTCCGCGATCGCGATCGCTCTTGTAAATTAAGGCACTGAGAGAGATACACCGCGCGCGCGTTCCTATCTTCTCCTCCGCGCATATGCCTCTCGCTCGTCTCTCTCTCTCTCTCTCTCTCTCTCTCTCTCTCTCTCTCTCTCTCTGTCTCGCGGAGATATCGGAAGCGTGTTCGCGAGATTGCGCCCGTACCGATAAACGCTGCGGACACGCGCGTATATACCGGTACATAATATTTCAAAATAATGCCAAACTAGTTGCGTCCTCAGAAGATGGAACTTTTATTGTTAAAAGCAAGATTCTCCGCGAAATTTTTTTTAGTAAAATCAATGTTCAAGCCGAGATCGCAGATAGTACATAATCGAATCGTTTTAATTGACAAGTATACAAGACGGATGTGGAGTTTATAAAAATCCAAATAAAAATGCAATTAATTGAAAAAAAAAAAAGTGAAATATTATCGACAAAATATAATAGAGATGTATCATTTCTTGATTCACTTCTCAACGTAAAAGAACACCGATATAAATAATGATGATAAGACGACGGAACGTCGGCCAACTATCTGTCATTTCGTTCACGCATTTCGGAGATGTGTCGTTGTGTCGCGCAAAAGACGCCGAGGATCAATTTCCGCGCAAGATTTACGTTCCTTCGGCGGACGTCGCTGAATATTCATACGAGAGTAATGCCGTCTTGCGTGCGTCGCAATTAGCCACAAGTAAAGTGGCATTATCCCCTCCGGTAATTCCGTAGCAAGGGAAGCAAGCGTCTCTTCTTCCTTCGATGCGGCCTCTATCGCGACGGAATCGCGACGAAGGGGCGGGAGGGGGGGAGGGGGAGGGGAGACGCGCGAGGGTGGCGGTGGCGAGAGGCGCCGGATAATCGAGGAGTTAAAAAACTCTCGCGACTGGGCAAACATAAGCGATGAGATGAGAGGAGGAGAAAGAGATCGTCGTCTTTGCATATTATACGACCGTTTAAGGAATACGGCGCAGCCAGGGCTGGCGCTTTAAGACTTCGGTAAATATCGTAATGACCGGAATACTGTCGGGGCGTGCCGACGAGAGTTAACCGACTCATTTTTGCACCGTCTTTTCCATCCCCTCCTCCTCCTCCCCCCCTCTGTCACCATTCTTCTGCCGCCCGTTTTTGCAGGGATAATAATATTCTGCCCCCTCCCTGTCCTCGCGCGATACGAGCGCGAGGCAATTTCTTGCTCGATGCTTCCTTATTTCGCGAGCGCTTATGATCTCTCCACCGAAATAAGATTCCGAAGATGCGCGGTTTGTGCGTAAATCGCGGTTCACGTTACCTTCTCAGAGAAGTGTCTTGTCTCATTACAATAATTTCAATTTCTCTTTCCAATCCACGCACTTTGCAATATATAAAAGAATAGATATTCAGGCGATTGGAAAAAAAAAAAAAAATATCAACTAATACAAAGCACGCATTTCTTTTAAAATCTGGATATATATATATATAATTGCAAAAGAATAAAAGCGAATTTATTCTTTTAAATAATGGGATGGACGGTGCAGAGGGGCGAGGAGTGATCACAGATTCTCGACGAATCACGCGAAAGTCCGCGAAGAGTCGAAAATTACATCGCTTTCACACGGAGAGCCGCGGCCCGGATTAACGAGATTATGCCCGGCACGTCGGACACGTCGATGAGAGGGAGAGAAAGAGAGAAACGGAGAGATTGAGAGCGCGCGGCCTCGATATAACACGCGAGTAATATCGCGCGGCTCGAGTTCTCGCGCCCTCCCACCTGCGATCTGATTAAAGGGCCTCCCCTCTTTTCTTTTTTTTTTTTTTGCTCTCCCGACCGCCAGCTAACATAAACATTATGATCGAGCCGGCATAAATACATCGCATTGGCGGCGACCGAACGGCGCGGGGATCGAGAGGGAGGGAAGGGAGGGAGGGGCCCGAACGGGGAAAGGGGATTTCTAGCACGGCGAGACGCGCGAATTTCGGCCCGCGGTTTCCACGCCACTGCGGGGAACCGCGGCCCGCCGCTTTAATATAATATTATTGGCTATTGATAAATTGTCGATAATGATGGGTTAGCCACCCCGGCCGCGTGTGGGAGGGAGAGAACGAGAGCTCTTCTCTCGGGGCGTCCGCGTCCCCTCTCTCTCTCTCTCTCTCTCTCTCTCTCTCTCTCTCTTTGTCTGTTACATCTCTTCTCTCGTCGATTCCTCGCGCGCTCGAAGCGAAATTCTTGTTAAAGTCTTTCTCCCTCTTTTTCTCGCTTTCGTCTTCTTGATTTTTCTCTCGCACTCGATCGAATGCCTCGAAAGAATAAGAAACAAATGATAGAGCGAGAGAGAGAGAGAGAGAGAGAGAGAGAGAGAACGAAGGAAGGAGGACCCGGGCATTTTCGATCTCGTCCGAGAGCCCGTCGAAGGAAAAATAAAGAAAGGAAATCACGAGAAAGGGCACATGGATACCCTCGAATCGGTTTTCGCACGCCTCGAAAGTTGAAGCACGGCCGGCGATAGAATCCAAAATACTGGGAAGAATTAGCGCGGAGATTTAACAAAAGTCATTAAACAATAACCACTTACGAGAGCAGCAATTAATTATCCGTGATAAGCTACCGCTGAAAAAAAACGCAAAATATGCATTCCTCATGCGTGACCAATCGTGACCACGGTAAGCCCTTCGAGATTCTCTTCGCGCAGACGAACGTTAATTATGCCGAGGAATCGGCGATAATGAAGATATTCGCACTCGTCGCGTCTCGAGTTATATATTCGCCCTTTATTCTCTCATGTAATTTCCTCTCCGTCGTATCGTTAAACGCGCCTTATTACCATAAGCGCGCGGCCGAACGCGTGAAATAGATATAACTGGCGCGATAGCCAGATTTGCGGACGCGCGTCCGCGCCGAACAATACCACCGCCGCCGCTAATTACGTCATTCCGCAATTTAAATGCGCCTCGCCGCCGTGCGCTCGTAAAACCTTTCACGTCGAGGATGCGCGAGTGTTACGATTCTTCCGCGCCGTACGTTGCGAAAGATTCTCGTGCGCCTCGTAGATAGATATAAACATAGAGTATTTTCCCCATTAATAAGTGAAAGATTTTTAACTGTCCTCTCTACTGATAAAGCACCGGATTTATGTGAGTTTCCTATAAATGTGCCGGCGAGAATTGAAGCGAACAATTTTCGAAGCTAGAACTAGCTGCCGAGCATCGACCAGATGTTTAGATGAGGCTTCAGATTCGCGCGAACAAAAAACGGGCGGAAATGAACCACCTTATTAAAGGTGAACATGTACTCGTATAAAGTGAATCTTACTTGATACACATTTCCCGATAATTTTCCGATTCCTTCGACGCAGACAAAAATTCTGTAATCTTCTCGAAAGAGAATGACGCGATCTAATCGAATTTTGTGAGTCCGATACTCGAGTACCGCGAATTTGTAATTGTTGGCTTTTAATTAATATTTAATTATCTCTCGCGTCCCGAGGTTCTGGCGATCTACGAGGGAATATAAATAAGAGCGCCGCGCCGCGTGGATAAGAGGCCGCGTTACACGTGAAGTGCCCCCGCGTGTACTGTGTCGGAGGGGGTAAGTTATGACTTAACGAGGGGTTAGCGTGATCCCGGCCACTGGACAAGCCCCGAGTGGAAGCTCACCCGCTCTCGTGTTTAAACGGATTCTCTCTCTCTCTCTCTCTCTCTCTCTCTCTCTCTCTCTCTCTCGAACTTCGTCCTTCTCCGCGCCGCGAATGTATAATCGGTTAGCTTCCACGCCGGAAGCAGGCGCAAGGTTTCCGTGAGAGGACGGTATATTACACGAGTATATACACATATACATATATTATATATATATATATATATGTACTGTAGAAGAGAGACGAGACCGCATTTGCAGAGACAATTTCGCGATTTTTCTGCGCAATCTTATTATTTTCGAAGATATAAATGAGAAATCAATCCTCAAATCTTTAAAGAATTTGAAGACGCTTGACTGCAACTTGCAATTGGTTGAACCGGAAATATCGATAAATTTTCATACATCGCTGACACTTACCCGAGGACAAAGTAAAACCTTATTTTTATTTGATTTGATTTGCGCGAATTCCGAGATGCTCTAAGAGCTGTATAGATCGAAAGAGAAAACCTTGAACTGCTGTCACTGTAATTTATTGCAATCGCTCGCGTGCTTGATATTAGATCGTTATCGGATTAATAATTGAATTGCAAGGCAAGCATTATCGAAGTATTTATATGGAAATATGTATCGATTTGAATAAAAAGCAACTGGCTTGTAAGTTCATAACTAACTGTAACTTCTTTGCTAATCTTTGCCGATCACCAATAAATATTACATGTTACGTATAACGAATAACTTTGCTTATCAGCTATTAAATGCGCATGTTTCGCTGCAAACTTACATGAGCTTAATTACAAACGAATAATTTCCCTTTCACGATTTCGTGACGCGTACTTTTCAACACATCTCTTCAACAAATTTTACATAAATACATATAATAATTATAATAACAAAATAAATAAATTTATAATAATTATAATTAAACTATTTTATATATTTTTTTATGCACAATGCAAATTCTCATTAATATAATATAGTGATGAAATATTGACACAATCTTCGGCATTTAAATCTGATTGCAAAGTAATCGGCGCGTAAACGCGTCGATCGAGTCTAATTACGGATCCGCCGCTCTAAGTTTCACCGCAGGATTTGTCCCCGAACCTCTCGAAGACAATGGATGGCCACTCGAGAAAGAGAAGAAGAAGAAGAAGAAGAACGGCTCGGCGTCTCTGCGGCGAAACGTAAATACGCCGCGTCCTCGTAAACCACCCGTTTCTCGTCTTTACAATCGGCATACCCCCCACGAGGCAAGTGGAACAGAAAGGAAGAGAAGAATGAGAGAAAATCAGAGAGACGAAAGGGAGATGATAATGGTGGTCGCGCAAGGTGCAAGATCCATTGTCCTCAGGGTTTCGCTCGTCTGTTTTCGCGACAAGGGGCTGCAATAAAAAAGAGAAACGTGGAGGAGGAGGAGGAGGGTACACGAAACGTGGCGAAACACGAGTTTAGGGTTAGATCTTAAATCACGGGGCCCTTTTGCGGCAAAGCAAAACCGTCCGGCAAACTCTCCCTCCCTCCCGCCCCTATTCTCTTCTGCTAGTCGGCAGTAACGCGGAGGAAAAAAGTGCACCACTTCAGTGAGGAAAGCAGGCGCCAAGGGTCGTGAGACAATGCGACTAATCGACGACAGGTCATCGTGTTTCGGAATTTGGGAAACAGCTTGATGTGCAAAAGAAAGAAAAGGGCGTGACGGGCGCGAGAGAGGACACACTCGAGCTTTCCTCGGCAAAACTTGCGCGATTTCTTCTGAGAGAAGAGAAGAAAAATCCTCTTAATTAACGGTCTCAACCACAATCAATGCAAAGTTGGGAATTAATCGAATAAATCTTCTCTAATTTTATGAATATAAATAAATATTTATATATTATTTATTTATAAGACAAGAGTCCTCAAATTTATGAATAATATTTAAAAGAGACAGGAACTTTTAAATAATGAATATTTTGTGATTAAAAAATGTTTTAAAGGTACTTTATTTTATAAAAATATTTTATTATTCAATAAGAAAACAGGGGCAACACGCGAGCGATCCTATATACGAGTTGAGTTTTCGAGATAATTCCCGGCCGTTATCTGATGATAAATAGATACACCTCTGCCCAAGCCGACGCTTAGCCCCCCCGCTAATGGACGTCTCCGCTCGATATCATCGCCGGCCGTTCGTTATCTAAACGTGAATAATTATGTTCCGCGACGCCGGTAGATCATGGGAGCGATATATTTCTTTTACGAGGGCGTCCACAGCCGGCGCGCGTGTATGCAATGCTGCGCATTACCATTACACTTTTGTTGCAAACATGTTCTAGGACGTTCGCGCGTCTCGTTAAACCGTCCGTGTAGAAGGAGAAGGATCTTAAGTTTGCGATGCTAAAAATCAAGCGATAGAAACTGACTTCGCGTTATTTAAACAAATCTGCGGACCCGTCAATGATAAATAATTTATATAAATCTAATTTGGATATAAATTTTATTAAACCGTTTATAAATAAATTTATATAAAAAATTTATACGCGATAGTATTTATACTCATTATTAAGAATTTTATTACGTCAGTGGTTGACAATCGATCGATTGCTGGAGTCGCAGGAGCGGCGGTCGTGATTGGCCAGTGCAATTAATAAACGTCAGACCTCGTAAGGACAAGTGCAGGCTTGAGAACGCGAAGCGCCAATACACGAGGCGGCTTATACACGTGCGCGTGTATGTATACACGGGGATTGCTCCATATAATGAATAATTTAGGCCCGCGAAGGCTGGCCTGGGGTGCACGCCATCGTCAAGCAAAAACTAATGCCTGCCCAGATAAATTACCGATAAAGCGGCGCAGATAATCATCTAGATAACTTAGCGCGCGCACGCGAGAACCGCCGCGTTCTATCCGCGTGCATTCTGTCGGCCTGTAGATAATTCACGATTATCTGGTGACGTGGCCGAACACGTCTCGCGGCCGTTTTTTATTTCGCGCGTGCCGGAAGATACGCGAAAGAGAGAGAGAGAGAGAGAGAGAGAGTCGCGATTTATACAATATATTTCGCCCCGGATAAAACACTGCGCCATTTGTTATAACCGCGAATCGCGATCGTTCGTGGACGCCGGCGATGAAGAGAGAGAAAAATCCGCCCGGGTTCTCCTTACTTAGTAATTACTTGGAGAAAAATTATCGCTATTTTCCGGGGGCGGGGGAGGGAGAGGAGGAGGGAATTATAACCGCGCCAGAGGATCGGCCGCAATTCTTTTCCGACCGTTGTTGCGACCTGCGATAATTAATCGGGGGAGGGAGAGGGAGTTTATCGCCGATAAATCACGGCGAATGTATCGCGCGGAGTAATATAAAACGTCCGACGCGATGAATATTGCGTTTGGTTTTTTTTTTATTACGCGTTACGCGACGATCCGCCATTCTTTTTTTTTTCTTTTTTTTTTTCCGCGATACGGCCGCGAACTTTTACGGTGCTCGCTCGCACGTTCGCGGCCGCGAACGTTTTCCGTAAAAATTTTCCCGCATAATCGCGCGGCCGCGGGGGGGGGGGAGAATGCGACAGCGTGTGTGTTTCAAAGCGACTCGATTGATAGGCGACGACTGACGCGTACGTCAAACGCAAAGCTCGTGAAGCTTTTCCTCGCACAAAGAGAACACAGGCGCGCGTCACATGCGGCCTATCGAGTCGAGGCAATTGAAAAGCCCGACAGTGTCAGATGCAGGAGGCGCGCTCGCGGCAGATTTCATCGTCGGCGAGAGAAGCGATAATCGCGATCGCCGATATTTAAAAGCGAGATAAGCCACGGCAATCGAAATCTGTATAAATCTGGTAAAAACTTCGTCGTCGCTTCAATAATAATATTCAAAGTCTTTTCGTTATTTTCAAATAAATAAATGTAGACGAAACAGTATTTTCTGTATTTAAACAATCGTCATTGCCACGATATAATCGATAAATCTAACAAAAAAAAAGAGAGTTTAATTTAATTCAATTTTTTAAAAAATCTGCATCGATTCTAATTTTAGGCCATCGTTTTTCTAAAGAATTTATTATGTTACGTTGTGAAAAGACGTAATATATCAAGAGCTTAAAACTTCGTCCGCTTTGCAAAATAAAAATCTGATAAATAGTAATTGATGAAGTTATTTTTTTCAGCGTCACGCTTTCTGTCATCCGGCAAACCACGAATCGAGGCGCGGATTCCCCGCTCAAAACTATCTCAAATTTTCCGACCTTATCTGAACAGCGAAATTCCATTAATTCGATCGGAAAGTGGCTCGAGCCAGCTTAAAATTCGCCCCGATGCTTTCGCGTAGTAGGTTTTTTAAGTTCCCATTTTTTTTTATTTTTACAACTCGAGTTATAAAACTGCAAATTAAAATCCTCGCCAAAGTGATATCGAGCATAAATTGAGGCAAGCATAAAAAATATCCCACATAAATTAATTCTTTATCTGTAATTCATTAAAACGCTTGCATTTTTAAAGATACTTCCTCTTTTAATGCAGTAGAATAAGATAACACTAAGAAGCACAGAATAATATAAAAATAACGAGCAATATATGTATTGCGCGAAAATAAAAATCCTACCAACCCAACATTTATGATTCCGTAATTTTACTCTTACGTTAGACGAATGAAGTAGCTTTGGAACTTCATTGAAAACGTCATTTAGCTCCAGAATACGCCTTATCCAATATAATACCTCAATTCTATTGACGCTTACCAGCAATGATGAAAACGAGTCGAATACCTGAAAGAATCGAATCCGCCGAGTCATTTCGCAGACAGGAAATTGAGTAGTCCGTCGAACAAGTATAATTCCCTGACATGTTCTTTGTCACGTGGTCGCTTTGCCAAGAGACGACTGGCAGAAATCTCTTCAATTTCGTGCTTCTTCTGGATATATCGCATGTTCCGGGTCCATTATATATTCCTCGACGAATCTCTGAAATCAGAAATGTTAGACATAAATTTTGACATGTATATTTGTGTGAAAATTTTCGCGTCGTTATGGAAATCTGATGTTCCTTTATTTACAATCATCGATTTCACTTCGATCAGCTGCGCCAATATTCCTTAAATACTGTCCTAGTATCATCGACATTCATTAGATCCCGTCTAGCGATTTATCACGATCGCGAATACACGTCTTAATGCACGCGAGTGTTTTATATCTCTTCGTGCTTGATAATTCAACGATTCGCTTTTACCTTCCTTTTGTAAAACGTGACCGATTGACGCAATTATCAACATCACTACATGTTTCCAGTTCTACAGATTATGTCCGTAACAATTGTAGCATGAAGCTTTATCCAAAGAAAAATTATGATGCTCTTGCTCGATCATCAACGCTCTAATTGTTCTAAAATTTTAGGCAATTATTAGCTTCTATTGCTCCTTGTTCGCTTTCACTTTATGCTTATCATTTTTCATTCATAAGACTTAAAGGCATCGCTTCCTACTATATATTCCTTGGTGATATGCGGAAAGACAAGGAACAACAAAAGAATGTCATTCGGCTATCGCGCTCATCAAGCTATCGCTCAGATTCAATGCGGATTAGAACGCGCCAGAAAAAAAAAAAAAAAGAGACGAGGAATAAATTATACGACGATAATAGACTCGCGCGCGTAATAAATATTACACGCGGGCGCGAGTGTTGTGCAGCAACTCGCGCCATAATTTCTCGGTCTGGAGCGCTCCTCTGGCCCGCCGCAGGTGTCGTTAACCCGGGGTTACACCTGTGCGTCGGCGCGGCGCCGCACGCGCGTCTCCGCGCCGATCGTGTCTAACGACCCTCTGTCAATCGGCGATCCATAATCGCGATACCGATCGGCCCGTCATTATTACATTACTCGGCGGGAAAACGACGCCGAGCGCTTAATAGATTCGCTCTCCGCGGATCACAATTTTTTTTTCCCGATCAGATGATTCATGATTTATGATTTTTTTCTTTCGAAAAAGGGAAATGTTCTTAACGCGTTCCCCGTCGCCATTTTTCGTCCATAATTTCATATTTTCGCTATTTAAAATATATAATATTATCTAAAATATTTATAAAATTATGTATATATTGTCTAAAAATATCAGTTATCTAGTTTTTTTTTTAGATGTCTTTGTTTTGTTGATAATAATAATTTATGCAATCCTATAAATATTACAAGGTATGTGTTACGAGAAAAAAACTATGGAAATGGCATGGAACGTGTTAATTTTAATCTCAACGTTGCGTGAAATAATGCTTTACTGTGATCACTTGCGTGTATTCCACGCAATATAGATACGAACGAAAGTAAATCACCGTTGAAACGTGCATTAAAATGTGATACATCGTCAAGTTTCCGAGAGTTCAGTGTCGATGAAAAGAAATTTTAAACGACTTCGACGTATTCTCTGGAGGGACGGAAGATGTTCGGACAGATATTCGGACTAATGTAGCGTAATGCGTGCATGCAAAACACGCGACGCGTTATCCAAGAGTCCGAGGAGTGCGAATTTAATTTCCGTCGGCCCCGTGCAACACCTGCGCGAGCCGCGCACGTCTTTACTCGCGTCATTGTATTCGATTCGGGTATCGAAGACGGGGAGGGACGGACGGGACGTGTCCGTCAATCGACGATCTATAATTACGAGAACCCGATCATCGATGCCAATCTTACTCGTTAATAAATGATTTGACAGCTGGAGAACAGCCAATTGTACGGAGAGCTGACAGTAATCGCCCGGTAAATGACTCGTTTTCCGCTCGCACACTTTTCACCGTCGTGACTCGTCGATACATTGAATACATCGTGTTGAAAATAAATGAGAATCTTGACTCTTCATTGGTCATGTAAGTATCTTACAAACTTATCTATCGTGTAACATCAAGACCGCAAAGAGCTTCATAGATCAGTCAAACTTTGTATTATAATCGAGACAAAAAAATAGTCTCTCTCTCTCTCTCTCTCTCTCTCTATATATATATATATATATATATATATATATATATATATATATATTAAAAATCAAATAATTATAAGAAAATTGATTCGCCCTATAATATCCCTTTCAAGTTTATATTCTTGAATACATATTTTGATAAATTACTCTTTCCATTAAATTTATATAAAAATTTTAAAACTTAATGTAAATTTAATAAGATTTTTCATCGAGTAAATATTTATCACATAAATGCCTCCAATAACGACCGCTTTTTTGCGAGACAAACCGCGAAGAAAGAACTATTTTATTTAATAGGTAACGTTAATGTTAATATGCTTACCTTGCTTTAAGGGAACGCGAAGAAAAGTACTAGGAAGCGAGAAACGCAATTAATCTCCTCCCCACCCCGGATATATCGCCGCCAGCATCTCTCGCTTGAAATCAGCCCGCGGATCCAGCGCGCGGCGCCCGCTATTACCACTCCTATCTCCGCTATCGACCATAAAAATCGTCCACCCGCGAAATGGATTCTTGCGCGAGGGGAGGCGAGCGGGACCCGAGAAAGAGAGACGGAGAGAGACGCGTAGAGGTGAGAATCCTGCGGAAATAAGAATCGCCCGTGAGCGGAGAAGAGGGAGGGTCGAGAGGAGAGGGAGCTGCATACTGCGTTTCGCGAAAATCTCTTCCACCGAAAGCGCGGAATTTCTCTAACGCGGCTTTCGCCGCGTTTATCCAAATTTTGCCCGATCGCTCTTTCCTCAATTTTCCCGAAGGTACAACGATGCCGTGTCGTACAATGCACGAGTGCGCCCGGCGCTCTTTCGCTCGGACGCGACGAAGAGGCGGCAGCGAGAGAGAGGAAGGGCGAGGGAGAACACGGCGGGAGGGGGGCACACGACGAGGGAGGAGGGGCCCGAAGGGGCTTACTAGAGCGTTGAAAATTGAAAATTCAAAATGGCCGATATTTCCGGCCGACGGGACCGAAACAAAAAGTCGCCCGGCGTTCATTATGACATGCATCGCTGTGTACGCGCGGCTGTGATTTGCACTGTTTCGTTGCAGAACGCAACGTGGGTATGCGACGGCAAATGCGACGGGGAGGAAAGGGAAGGGAAGGGGAGGGGAGGGAGAAGAGAGAAGAGAGGCAGACGAGTGTATGCATTTATATGCGTGTATACATATGTATCTGTGTGTAACGTATTCCGAATCATATCGAACGACGGTCGACGCTGGAAGCATCGAGGAGCACCGATAATACCGCGGGACATCGATATATTGAAAAGATTTTGGCTCAGGCTGTTATTCGAAAAACTGAGAGAGAGAGAGAGAGAGAGAGAGAGAGAGAGGCTTATCGTATGTAAAAATGTCGAGTATGAGAAAACGATCTATTAATTTTTACGTTCATTATATTCAGCATCTCCTGATTTAAAATGTATCGTCGCCTCTATAATCATACAACTCTCGTTATGATTTATCATTATACCTGGAGCGCACTACACGGCGCATTCGGAATCACATGTGTGTGTGTGTGTGTGTGTGTGTCGCGGATGTTGCTTACCTGTCCGAATACGATAGCGATCGCGATTATTTATAGCGCGCGTTATACAATCTAGAAGACTCTACCTCGTCCTTTCAATTAACGCGACTTCTTCGCTTCGCGTCCGTCCTCGCGTCGAGCGAGACAAGCGTATCCTCGGGAGCCATTTTCCTCGGCAACCACATCGAATAACATCCATCGCGAAATCTCCCATGTTCGCGCACAACGGTCGATTAGCAACAATTGAGAGGCGCAGAGGTTGACTTTCCGTCAATAATAACAAGATAAAAGCGCTCGCGCGCTGTCATTCATTCCCCCCTCCCCCCTCCTTCTCCCTTTCCCGCTTACTCTCGAACGAACGAACCCGCTATCCGTCCTCCCTCGTTTCTTCCTCTCCTCTTTTGCTCTCTTTTCACCGGTGTCCCCGTGATTTTTGCACAATGTGCGGCCGGGCCGGTGGGCATTGTTTTAAAATTATCAACGCGTCGCACAATCGGCCGTCGCCTCGCGTGGATGGACAAAAGACGAGAGCGGGTGTGCTCGTTGGCTGCCGTTTGATGCCGATGTAGTCGCATGCATGCACACGATGTATGTATCCGATTTCCCTCTGTCTCTCTCTCTCTCTCTCTCTCTCTCTCGTCGAGCTCCTCCTCCACTTCCGCTTTTTCTAACGTGTCGCGAGTGCGTCGTCTCGATTGTGGCGTGTACGGACACGCTGTCTTCGAGCGGAAGCGCATAAAGAAGTGTTTAATATCGACGAGTCTCCGCTCTCTATGCCTCTCTCCTTCTCTCTCTCTCTCTCTTGACTGTCCTAATGAATCTTTACACAGGGACACGAGGTACAAAGTGTACGTACGCTGAGTCGCACACTGCGACACGAGAGACAGTAGCCATTCGCTCGCCTGGCTGTCTCTACCAACCGCCTTCAACCTCCTCTTCCTTCTTCTCCTCTCCTAGCGCATGTTCTCTTCCTCGTGCACCTACGTCTAACACATTCCCCTTCGCACGCGTAAGAGTACATATGTAACACGCGCCATTCGTATGGAGGGAATTCTTCCTCCTGCCGCATGTTTTTTAACGCGTCTCCAATCCTGCCGCATTCACTCCGCGCGCCTCTATAAGCGCACCTCTCCGCATACATATCCGTATAGACGCGCGCACGCAATGACACCGCCGGCCGTTCCCTACCGTCCTCATCTCCGCGACGAGAACCTCCTCTCTCCTTCGTACTTACGCGTCCGCGTATATGCCTGCGTGTTTGCGCGCTCGTACGTAACACAAAACGCCATCCTTCTCCTCTTTTGCATGCGTATCTACGGCTCAATGGGGCTTTCCACTCGGTGAAATTGAAAAGCCGTCCTCTACGTTCGTACGTATATGCGAATATACGTACACGTATACGTATGTGTGAGCAGCCCGTGTGTCGCCCATCGATGCGGACGCACTCGTTGTCGCGAATAAACTGGAGTTGTTGTACGATTACGTCCGCGCCGTTTTGAGATCGCGGAGAAAAAAAAAGACGAAAACATACTCGGTAAATATTTTACAAACTATCGACAAAACAAAGTATCGACATAAAAAACATAAAAACATCGAGTTTCTACAGGAAATCTGAAATCTACAAAAAAATTGTTAAATCTATCTGAAATTCTTATTCACGCAAATTTTAGATTTGTTCTTTTCAAAATTTTCGTAAAGGATCGATATAAACCGAGACTATCGGCTAAATTTTGTATCGACGAGTGTTAGGATGAGCGCGACACGTGGCACTTCGCATATGAAAGCGAGGGGCAGGTGACGGAAGCAAATCAACGGCCGTCGATGAGCAGAATTCGGGGGGAAGAAAGAAAAAGAGAGAGAGAGAGAGAGAGAGGAAAAGAAGACGAGCGGACATCGTGGCAAAACGCGAGCATTAGTCGGCGAGCAATTACATATTTAAATGCGGTTCCGGTCATCAGCTGCTGCCCACTTTTCGACAATAATCTCCGGCCTCTGGCTACCACGCGATATCTCGTCGAATACGTAGCAACGAACGAAAAGCGAAACGAAACGAAACGCGGGCACCCGCGAGCAATTACGCGCCTCGGCTTGATTACAGTTGTCGTGTCGAGTAAATAACAACAAACCTGCTCGGTCGAGAATCGGTATTCCGTATATATTTGTTTTTATTTCCTGACGTTGCCGCCGTAAACGACGGCTTTTGCTTCGACAAATTTCGTTTACATACCTTACATTTGCGTATTCGCAAGATTCGAATAACGAAGTAAAAAAAGACATTTCAAAGATAAGATTTTATAAAATTTATATTCCTTTTATCGCAATGAAATATCCTTTATTGTTGAGCTGTAGGAAAAATTTTGTTGAGATGTAAAAAAAAAAAAAAATATAAGAAACGATATTTGCATATAACAATATTTCTCGCTAATGCAGTTAATTAGCAGAAGAGATTAAAATCTCTTCTGGTGATTATCAGGTCTGCGCATCCTGATAAAAAATGGAATTATTCAAGCGGTTCGATTTATATAATCAAAACCGATGTTTCCTTTGAGAATCATTAATTCAACGAGAAAAATTGTTAAAACTGTAGTGTTCGATAAGATTAAGATGTCACCGCGATATTTCATCCACCCAAGAGTTCGACAATTTCACTTATATTTTCGAAATAAATATTTAAGTATCTTCAATTAATTTCTTACAAATGCATAACCCATTCACGGAAGAGAATATATATATATATATATATATATATATATATATATATATATATATATATATATATGATTGTAAAAAGTTAATATATATTATTAATATTAATATTAATAATTAATAAAATTATTATTAATTAAAATAATTAATATTAATAAAATATATATATGATTGTATGGTAATTATATTTAAAAAATGCACGTAAAAAGAAATAGGAAAATGTGCGGCGGACATTACGTTAAGATGTAGTTTCGTAGCTACGTTCCTCAGTTGCATTTGGCTAATTTGTAAAAATAAGTATGAGATATTTGAAACAAAAGAAAGGGAGAGAGAAAAAGAGAGAGAGAGAGAGAGAGAGAGAGAGAGCCATGTTATGTTAAAACAGGGGCTTCTCGGCTTACTATCGGACATCGTATATCTAACAGGCTCGATTTTTCCTATCCGTGTGAGGAAAAAAGAGGGAAAAAATATCTTGCGTTAAAAGAGAGAAAGAGAGAGGGAGTCAAGATGGAAAACCGATAGGCTACACGTGAGATGAATCATCCTGACTGTTATTTTCTGAGGGTGGACCGCGCGTGTCGGAACAGATAATTCTCCTCCTGCATTGTCCATTATTTGTGACATCGAATTACCGTATCGAAGCAAAGTTAAACCGTGGAAATAGCAAACTCGTTCAAATCTTATTTGAGTGTATGTATGTATATGTATATATATATATATATATATATAAAAGAAGGTTCTACTATAATTGTCTTTTTTATAATGTTTTTTCACTTTTAAGGCGAAAAAAATGCTCATAAGTCCATTACTGATAAATTATTTTAAAAGAATAACATTTCTGCTTAATTTTGAACTGTTTTCATAAACTAATTATACGACATATAAATTACAAATGATTATTTATACTTTGAGGCAAAAAATATATATCCATATTATTATTGATAAATTATTTCAAAAAAATATAACAGCATATATTGCTCAATTTGGAATCCTTCAAACTCATTATACGCATATATGAAGTCTAAATAATTATATTTTTTAATATAATATGACTGGCAGATGTAAACAATTGTCCACTTGTACAATACATACACGGATTGACTAACAATATTTCAAAGATAAGATCAAGAGTTTCGCGGAATAAAAGACAGAATTTTATTAAATAAATACATGTGCGTAATCCTCTCGAGTTGCTTAAACAATTGTTAAGTCGTGGGAGCAATTTGCACATATGTTCCCAGCACGAAACTAACGAATCCGTCGGCGCTCGTGGAGAAACAGCCAGCCAGCCAGCCAGCCGGCCGATGAGCGAAAAACGAGAGGCTGACGGTAGCGTGTTCGACGCGCGTTTAAATGTTTCTGCCTCGAGACAGGACCCCTAGAACGAGCTAATTATGAAATTATGATAATTTCCGCGTAGTCGATGTTTCGCGTCGACGATCGCTGCCGCGCCTCTCCGTCGTCGATGCCTCAAGAATTGCTTTAGCGTTCATTTTCGCCCCCGTAAAGCGGAGAAAAGAATCGCGACTTGTGATTCGAAACCAAGTATCCCTCTTCCATTTTCGATCTTCAAATTTTCAAATTTCTACTTTAACACTTTAGATATAGTCGGATTATCTGCTCTTGAAACTATCCGATCTACGCAAGTCAAAATTTTATTCCTATTTTTTCACATATTTATAGAATTTAAGAAATTTCGATAGGTTTTTACTTTATATGAAAGTTGTGAAAGCTTTCAGCTTTGTACCTCAAATGGGATAATTTCTCATTTGAAGGTTTAAAAAGAAGGAGCTTTTAGAATTTTAAATATCAATGTTAATTTTCGTCATAAATTTTAATTTACGGTTATCATCCATTCGGAAAAATATTCATAAAAAGAAAACAATTTTATCATCGACATGAAAGATAGTGATACTTTTTTAAACAGAATCTTAATAAAAAATTAAAAAATAAATTCTGAATAAATAATAAATATTTTAAAAGAAATTGATTAAAATATAACTCTGCAAATAAAAATCTATCGATGTGTATCGTACAATATAAATAAAATTTTATTTAAGATGAAATCTGGCTCTTTTATTAGAAGAGAGAGAGAGAGAGAGAGAGAGAGAGAGAGAGAGAGAGAGAGAAGAGAAACGGAAAGGAGGAAAAGACGTTTGAATCGAAAGGAGTGGGGCATGACACATTATGGAAAATTCAGACAAGAACATTCGCGACATATATATCATTCCCCTCTCAAGTCGCAGATAAAAATAACAGCAGGACACACACCGAGTCGCGGATGCGTTCGCGTGACCGTCGGTCTCGGCTGGCTAGCTCTGCGCCGCGCCATCCTGACTTCTTCAACCTCTACCACTCGCCCCTCTCCGCCTCACCCCATCCGGCAGCCACTCAGCCTTGGCTTTCTCGTTGTTTCAAGCCATTCTACAATTCGCCATTCTGGTTTATACCTACCTAGCCGCGACTTTCACGACGAGCTCGCGTATTCCTGACTCTGTTGCTACCTAGAAAATTTCTCGTAAAGACTCGAGTCTTCTATTGTCAATTCTCAAGTCTTTTATATTCAATTTTCTCATAAAGAAAAGTCATTTTCTCTCATAGAGATTTTCTCTAAAAAATATTTCCTTATAGAAATAGATTTATAGATTATAGAGAATTTCGATATAATTTAGGAATCGACCTCGTACTTTGTACATCAAATTGATAGGAAACAAACAATTTTCTACTTAGAGAAACTTTCGACAAAACTATAAGTTAAATAAATAATTTCAAAGAAGATGCTCCAATTATGCTTAAATTATCAAAGTAGATATCAAATTAAAAATTATAAGCGAAAAGGAGGAAAATAATTTCGACTTGAGCAGGTATTGCGAAAGCGAGGGAAAGAAGATGATGGCGCGCGCGCGCGCGACCTTTCAAAAGCATTTTGCGATCTTTTCGGCTTTTGCTACCCTCCCCGCTTTCCTTCCCTCTCCTCGACTATCCAGGATGAGATGGGCGATGCAAACACGCGGAAATGGACATGCACCACGCTCAACAGCCCTCGTCTTCGTCCTTTTCTCTCCCTCTCTAACCATCGCGTGCTTTCTTTCCTCCTCTCTATCCTTCCTCTCTTCTCTTCTCTCTCCTTCTTTCTCCGCGCATTATGTAAAGCGCGACGGTTTATTTCGGCACGAGAGCCACGTCTAGGCTTATCAGATTGCGTGCTCACGAGCCACCAGGCTGAGCTGTACGATGTAGGCCAGCTCGGCCCTGGCTGACCATACCGTCGTCGTCGTCGTCATCGTCGTCGTCGTCGTCGTCGTCGTCCTCGTTGTTGCCGTCAGTCGTGCTCACCTTAGGCGATTAGGCGCCCAAAGGGCATTTTTCAAACGTCCCTCGCTACGCGCTGACCGCGAATGATCGATGGACGTCGTCGTCGATCTCGAGCCTTAAGTTCGAGAATTTCAGGAAACGAGCCGACGTTCACTCGTTCATTTCAAACGTACAAGCAAATAATTTCTATACACAGACACGTATTATTTAAAGATTACTTTTTAACGAAATATATAAAGTGGAACGATTTATATTCCCGGGGATAGTAAATCTCCATCGGCAACTATTAACGGCGTGTAATATCGAAGGAGAAGAGTGAGAAGAGGGGGGGAAAAAAAAAAAGATCGAACGCGCGACCCTCCGCGAAGGAGGGCGGCAATAAAGCAAACCGACCGCAGTTGCGGTTGGAAGAACCAACAAACGCGTTTACAGCCGGCGCTTTGTATATCCGCTCCGCCGCAAAATCGTTCGCGCTGCCTATCATTTCCATATTATTACGGCTCTTCACCTGTTCCCCGGATACCCCTCGTGGCATATTGCCCACAGCGAATACCTCCGACTTTCTGTTCTTCTAGCCAGGCGATGCCGCGAACCCGCTACGATTTTGCAGTCAGATTATCTTAACCGCTTCCTGACATGCACGATGACCGCTTAATAACGACAAAACAAGAGATGCATCCATCGTCCAAGTGTTCCGCGTGTCGCGTGTGAGCCCTTGTACCTTCAATTTCCTCCATGTTTATGTCCTCTGATAACACGTAAAACTATTTTGATAATGCACGCACGCCTTTATGTGATGCGAATCGATATTTATATATCGTTATTGTCGCAATGCGCGGTTACTAAATAAGATAGTAAATAATATAATATACATGATATTTATTCTTATTATCTTAAAAAATTTGATCCTCACCTCCTTAAAAATCCAAAATATTTAATTGATATCTTGGCTCCATTTGATTAATTCAAAACTTCAATAAAAAGTAGATATCAATGCTAATTGCAAATTTTCCTATTTGACAAAAATATTTTAAATATTCTGATTGTGATTCTAATGTGGAAGAAAAAAAGGAACATTAAAGAAAGCACTTAGATCAGAATTTTTTTTATGCGCAAAGATATATAATAGCAACAAACGAATGTTTGTTCGCGTCACACGGATAAGCGACGCGATAAAAATATGCACGGAGCTCTTCTCTTTTTCTCTCTCTCGAATTTTCACATTTTCCAGCGTCGACGGCAACGTCGACGCGGCACCTTGTCCATGTTACATTATCGGACGTGGAAAAAGGGATTCGCTGGCAACGGCAACGGCGGCGATCCTGTTGCGTCGCAAAATCGGAGCGCGTTGCGGCGAGACAGTTACATATTATTCGCGCGCAACCTTTCATTACACGTCTTTCCATTCTACTCCACGGGCGTATTATTGGCACGTGTTTCCATTAGGCTTATCGCGCATCCCTATCAGCCGTATAGATAAGTTCCTCTTTTTATTTCCACCCGCCGTCATTCGTCATGCGACGCACGTCGAAGCGACGCGATCGCCGATTGTGTTGCGCCAGTACGTTTATATATAAATGTTTAATGGAGAAGAGGGGAAGAGCGGAAAGAGAGCGCGCGACTATGTCGAGCTGGAATGTCTGGCCATTTCTTCGCGACTTTCTTCGCCACGGAGTAATAAAATCGAGCGTAATTAAGTTTACTTATTTTATTCCTTTCAGTATGTTTATATTTATTCGTGACGAGGGAAACAATTGGCACAAGATACTCTTCATTGCATTTCCAATAAATAAATTTAATGAAAAATATGATCGATCAATACTTGCGATCCTACTTCTTCGTCGAAATCGCGAATAATGTAAATTGCATCTTTTAACGAAAAAGGAACGACGTATATCGATATCTTCGAGCCGACAATGTAAACGCGCGAGATGAAAAAAAGGCGCCTGGGAAAAAGAAAGAGAGAGAGAGAGAGAGAGAGAGAGAAGGGAGGACCTTATTTAAATAATAACGTCGGTGGCTGCGACTTTTAAGAGCTGCCTGTCCCATTCCGCCTTACATGGCATGACAAGATTAGATAAAATGCCCTGCAGTGAAGCCCGAACGCGACGGAGGCCGGCGCGTTTCGCTTATATCACTTCGAAAAGGCACTTTATTCCTTATTCAAATTAGTTAAGGCTGCTTTGAATACAAGCGAGGCGTGCGCGCCAGCGCGCTCAAATATCGGCCGGCGGCATTAAAATACAAAAGGATTTTCGGAACGAGCGAGAATTCAGGACGCGTCGGCGACGGCTTCCGGAGGAAATCTGCCAGCTAGCTTTCACCCCCGGCACTCGCATCGCGACATTTCTACCCGTTGCCATTACTTATCTCGTTTCATACGATTAAGAATTTATTTCCCCTTTGTGCGATTTTATAAGCAGATCGGAATAAATATTAAAGTCAAATTAAAAATTGATTTTTTGTAAAAAAAATTGTTTAAAGGAGGGAAGATTACTCTCTCTCTCTCTCTCTCTCTCTCTCTCTAAAAAATAATAAGGAGAATAACTGTCTCTCTTTTTGCGTTGCGTAAAAGTAATAATTAAAAGTGAAACATATGTTTATTCTTGAAGATTTCTCACAAAGCAAACATGCAATTGAAAATATTTTTTAAAATAATCTTTTTACTTATTTCATTTGCAGAAAATACACATTTAAAATCTCCTTATTATTTATAAATGTAAAATAATTTCGAAATCTAGATAAAAGCATGAATAATTCTCAATTCTCAAAAGATACCGAGTTATTAAAGCGGCTTGTAAAACACAAATAAAGTCCCAATTAACCCGAGCACAGTTCCCATCATCCACCATTCGATGGTCATATTTTCTAGTAGAATATAAGAACGAGGCCAAAAAGCTTAATTAAAATTCCCGCATTTTCTTTCGCAATCACTTATTCAAGATCATTATTATGCGGCGTGAAATGTCCTTCAGGCTCCGCCAGACTCACGTCACGCAACCAGATTTTGGATCGTCGTTGAAAACAGGCTGAGGTGGGGAGGGAAACAAGAGACAAGAAACCTTGTATCCGATGGATCTACGATTTTCCCTAAGCGGGGGCGAAGCTCGATCGGTCCTAACAAGGGGCCCCCACGGTCTCTCCCGCGTACAGACGAGAATTGCCACATAGGAAGAATGCGCGCGCGCGTTGCATGCCCGCCGCTTAAACGCACGGAAACGCTCCTTATCAGATAGCATTCGGCTTCGTACACCGTCCCTCCGCGTACCGCTTTCGGAAACGGCCGGTATTATGTATGGTAATTTTCTAATTGCTTTATTTCAATCGGCTCACGAACCCTTCCGAAGCATCAACAAATCCAGAGCCGCGCCGCTTTTGTAGCCGCCGCTCTCCTAAAAATAATATCTCTTGCGCGCGAAAATCTCTTTACGGAAAAATTTCGTTTTCCTTCGAGCGCACGATATAAGCATCGTAAGCATAAAATGAAAGCAGACCGATGAGAAAGCGATGTAATTTAATTAACGGTTAATTAGACGCCGCAGAAATCAAAACGAGCTGATGACCATTGGTCGCGTGTTACGATGGAAGAATTTTTTTCGTTATTAAGTGCAACAATCGTACCCGGTTCCGCTCGGTTCCACTCGATGCTTGTACACGTTACACTTGTGCGCCTGCGATCTGCCGTGCATATGCGCTTCGTATCCTGTTACCGTACCAATACAGACATCATATTTTCTCGCGCCTGTGTTTCACAAAAGTGCGCATTTAATTCTTAATTACTATCGCGCAATAAAGTCTAAGCCTCTTTAGTATGTGTGGTGCGTCTTCCCTCAAGTATCGCGAGAGATCATAATTTGATTTCTTAATTTTATGTCCGTTTACTTTCCCCTCATCGAGAAGGTGAATAAGAAAACGATATAATTAAAGTATCGTTAAAAGAGATGGGTCTCGAAATAATTTTAAATTCAGTGAACAAAAATAAATGTCCGGCATTTGAATTCCTATTTTCTAGTTTCCTCGTTATCGACGGAATTGACAGAGATTAATAAGAAGGGAGAAAAAAAAAAGGAGGACGACAAGGCGCAATGCGGCGCGAAGGGGCCCGGACATGGGGCCCCGATGGCAGCATAAGAAACGTCGCTTTTCGATGCGTACTTAAAGAGCCAATCGCGGCGCCTCCACTCTCGTCGAGGACACACGGCCGGATTGCTTGAATTATGGATGGCCAGCCTCTTTGTCGGGGGCCGACTCGCTCGCAAGGCGGATCCCGGCGAGCCCGGACGATCACACGCGACTGATAATTCACGCGCCTTCGGGGGGCCCTTAAGCTTCCCCCCTTCCCCGGAAGGGGGACGGAAGAGGTAAGAGTACGCCGCGAGGAAATCGGGCCCTGTCGGGCGTGGGTGATGCGGGAATAAGGACGGAGGGGAGGGGGAGGCTTCGCAGCACACCGTGGGAGATTTTCGAGAACGATTGTCCGGAATGCCACTCTCGCTCGGCTCCCGGACGGAGCGGCAGCAAGAGGGAGGACGCGTCCGCCCGCTCCACGTCTCCGCTTCTGAGAAACGTCACTTACGGAGAGCTGGCCCTGTCTACTTGACGCTACCGAGTCGAGCGTACCGAGTTACCACTAAGGCGAGCACCGCCGCCACGCTGCTCTCTCTCTCTCCCGGGAGATACTGTCGCTCGCGTGACGTCATTAGGACGAGCTGCGCTTCTAAACACCGAGAGGGAACACGTTTCTGTCAATCTTTGATTAGTCTCGGGAGAAGCTCTCTCTCTATACCAAAAGGAATACATGGACGATGCGATAAGATTATAATTACGTTTGTAATTATATTTGGCTCATCATTACAAGAGAAGGAGAAAGAGAGAGATTGCATATATTTTGCGGAATTATATAGTCATATAGATAACAACCGAATGGCCTTTGAAATTTAAGGCCATTCGTGTAGGAACGCGTTCGTTTGGAGCTTACGTTTCTAAACTGCATCTTTGCATGGATCTTGTCGTACACCGGCAACGATTACCATCACCGACACACGTTAATGCATTACCGTTCTTCCCGTGTAGGTGGACATGATGTACGTCGTGACACCGGGAAAATGTATTTACCATTTTCGTTATCTTGACTCATCTTATCCGCGCGTTTTAATGTAATAGCGCGCGCCGACGGGCAAGACGCATTCGCACACAAATTGCCAACGACCTTGATGCCACCTTGTAGAATGACAAATAACGATGCGATATCGATTCGCATTATTCTTAGGTATCACACGAATTAAAACGTACACGCCAGAGTCATTCGTTTGCCAGCGCTATTAATTATGACTGTTCAAATCGATTGCTGCAATTATATATTTATTATACCATTTTATATATAGGTTATTATTTTTAATTTATATCTGCATTTTTCATAAAATAATTTACAATAAATAAATATTTAAATTATATATACGTATATTGTATATATAATTTTTTTTATATATATAAGCATAAAAAATACACTTCAAAAAAGGGACAATTTAACTTTTATTATAAATTTATATAAACAAATGTTTAATGCTAATTCGAAAAGGCATAATGCAAAAATATCTCGTGCTTAGACCGCTGCTTCGTTTGCCGCGTAATTATTTGCAACAAACCGAACGCATACACAAGCGGATGCTATTTTCACGTGCGCGACGCGCACGAGGTAACGTGAATGAAATCACGCAATGAGATTTCCTCGTTAGTCCGCGCCGGCATTCACCAATTTAGCAACGTCTGCGCCGTTAAGTTCTTACGTTATAAGGTTTATGCAATTACAGCAATTAATAACTGCACGTCCGTTGTGTGGAAATCGTTCCTCGCGAGCGAGAACGCGAGTCTCGGGAGGAAAGAAACCAAGAGTAGCGGAGTCACAAATGGATTTCAGGAGCTAATTTTTAATTCGCCTGTTTACTCTCGCGACTGTTATCTCTTTCTTTTCTTTTTTTTTTAATTGTTTTAAGCGAACGTTATTAAGTAACCGCGCATGAGCTTCATGGAAATTTATGGTAATCCGCGAGCCGGTAATTACGCCCGTAATCAATTCTCGGGACTATCGTACTTGGCCGTCTCCGTCTGGCCAAGAGTCTGGCGTTTCTCGAAATGTAAGCATCACCGGCCACCATTATCCCGTTCGTGTAGACGCGCGAGAGTGCGATAATTAATATTTGAAAAAGAAGCTCGCAATTAAGCGTCGAGTCGCGCAATTAATTTCTCTTCTCGGGCAACGCATATATGCAATGGATCCTTCCATCGATTCGCGATGCATTTACACTCTTGCTTTCCTGGATTTCGATCGTCGCCTCGCCTCGCCTTCTCGGACATGCAAGATTCCGGGATAGAATCCGGGAAAGAAAGCGGAGGCATTAGCAAGGCAGATGCGCGCGAGTTTGTTACGGCTCGACTGGCAACGAGGTACAAAAAGTTGCGGCAATTTGCCAATCAAGGATCACGGAGGCGCGAAACGCCTCGCATACCGCGTCGACAAATGCGCCTCCATGGCCATGGGCGAGACAAAAGGTGCTAACTCAAGGAGGCAGAGAGGAGTTAGGAGAGGTGGTCGGTTCCCCAAGAGTTCCGATCCCCATCGTATATTCTCACCGCTGCGGTCATTCTCGTATGCGGTATTCGCGGAATGAAGAGGCGTTCACGAGAGTGCCGTCTCTCCTCGCGGCGATAAAAAAGACTCGGCTGGGACTCTAATTCACCTGAGAAGAGATCTCTTCGCGAATCCTGCTCTTCGTCGGCAACTTGATCGAGATAATTGTCGGGCAAAATCCTTGTCGTTGGTGCCGCCAAGATCGAAGATCGCACGCGATATAGAGGATGCCAACTTATCTCGAACGTTATTGCTCCGAAACCGATTAAGAACGACCTGGGTGTGTAAAATATCAGGTGTGAACGCATCCGAGGAAGAGAGAGAGAGAGAGAGAGAGAAAAGTCTGTCTGTCGCACGCGTCCCAATTGATTCCGCATTTAAATTCACCTAAATGCGGTGAATAGCGATGGCGAGATAAACGCGTTTGGTTGGAGCAAGGTGGGGGTTCGCGTTCACACACGCACGCACGATCCGGAGCGTCGATAAACGCCTCGGAAACAGCGCCTTCGCGAAAATTCGTGCCACCGGTCACGTGCGAACGCGGCCGTTAATTAAACGATTGACGGCTTTCGTGTGTCGCGGCTCGCTCGCTCGCTCGCTGATTTCAAATGCGGCGATGGCGTGGAATGCGAGGGAGGGCGAATAAATCGGCGCGGAGTTCGCGAAACGCCTCGTTAAAGGATTGTTCGCGAATTAAGCGAAAAGAAGCATTATGAAGTTTTATCGATCGCTCTCACGCCCACTCTGCTCGTGCGTCACGATTTCTTAAGACTTAAAGCGCTCGTTTTGCTTGTGCATTTCGCACAATTGTCGATAAATTCGCGTCCAATCGTGGAAAAATTACTATTTCTTTCGCGAATAAATGTACTCTATTTAATGGAATCGATGTATTATCACTCGGCAATAATCACTGATGATTTCAATTATAAGTATAGCAAAGATCGGAATCAAAATTTTTCTTCTAACATCTGTGAGGTACTTTAAGTAATCAAATCATTTTATTTTAAATCTACTTAATTTACAGTCCTGTAATTCAGATAAAGAAATATCTTGGAATAATTTCTAGACTCCGTAATAAAAACATGTGACGCGACGCGGCGTCCGTTGGCGTCTCGGGTCGCGGCTTGATCGAGAAGAGGAAGTGCTCCTCTTCTCGGGGTAGTGAGTAGCCGCCGGGCACTCTCTCTTTCTCTCTCAAAAAGAGTCTAACGCGCACTGTCCGTTCGTTCTCCCCAAGCGCAAGTGCCAGGAAGCAACGACCGGGAACGGAGGCGGCAGCAGCAACGGCGGCGACGTCGACGGCGGCTCGGGTTCAACCGAAGTTAGCATCTGCTCTCTGGGCCTCGTAATATGCGTGCTCGATATCACGGCACGGGATCTGAGATGCGTGCCGGTGATATCACGCACTCGTGCACGCGTCTCTTCACCGGTTCGGCTCGGCTCGGCTCGGCTCGGCGCCCCCTTGTATCTCCTTCTCGCGTTCTGTCTCTTCCGTTATCCTTACGAACGAAATCGCTCGCTCTGCGAACGAACGCTACCGGCTCGTCCAGGAAGCGAAGGCGAGACTATGTCGAGAGGCGCGGAGAGAGAGAGAGAGAGAAAGAGAGAGAGAGAGACTCTCGTGGAAACCGCCGTGGCGAAAGATCATTCCGTTCAAGACGCGATTTATTTTTCCGAGAGCGAGAGGAGCAACGGACAGACGAATACCGGTCGATCGATAAATCACGGAAGGACGATGGGCCCCGTGATCGTGGGACAGGGCGGGAAGAGTGCGTCCGTGTGTGCGTTAATTAGTAACGGTCTTACCGAAGGGCCCGCTGGCACGGCCGGTCAGTATCGCGGGTCCCTCCGCTTCCCTCTTCGCCCTACTTCCGCCACGAATACATTATCGGGATGGCTGTTTTTTGTCGCGACGTTTCATTAAGGGAACACACGGCACCGTCGCTTCCTTCTTCCCTCCCTCCTCCCCCTCACCTCCTCCCTCCTTCACCTCTTTTTGAACCTTGTCCGAATTTGACTTCTCCGTCAACGATCGCTGACTATCGCGAATTCGATAAATCTCGTTCTACCTTTTCTCCAATTTTTTAAATAAAAATCTGCGATTAAGGTGAATTAAATAAAACGCCGTCTCTGTTTAATATTTTTCGACAGAGAAGAGATTTTCGCGGACGGAAAAATATCGCGAGTGTAAAAACATTTCTCACTTTGTTATTGCCAATTATGGAAAATAAAAAATACGTAAAAATAGAGACGAGATGATGAAGGCTGGCTACCGTGTACGCAGAGCAGCCACGTAGTGATCTAAACGCTCGATCAATTCCACTTAGACCGTCATATTTCTTCCGACGGTTTTATCCCGCCACCGATCTGCCTGGCCTGTTACATTTAGCCCCTCGCATTTATCACGTTGTTTCTACATCTTGTCTGTCACTTGTCTTCTGCTTAAGCGCATTCTACAACGTGTATAGACTCATGACCGTAAATCAGTATCGTCAAACGTCTCGACGGTCGGATCTCGAATTAAATTTCGGCTCGGAAAGATCGAGCGCTAATTATTTAGAATAATGACTGTCACGGTGTTACATATCGTTCTTACGTTAGAGATAACGAGTTTACTCTCGGAATAGGAACAAACAGCATTATTCAGTAATTCCAATGGCAAGATATCGCGACACAGCGTCTAAAGTTCCGCTCAAGAAATATTGACTTCAAGTATATCAAAATCCAAACGCGATTATTAATGCAAGAGTTTGAAAAAAAAAAAATGCTTTAAATAATGAAATCAATTTTTTTTTTTAAATCTCTTCTTTTACACTTTTAAATGTAAAACTGTTCGTCTATTACTTGAGACATGAAATAAGAGCTCAAATCCTATATAAAATAAACCTATGGAATTCCTCTAGAAGCTATAAGCGTGAGAAAATTGAGGGTTGAAAATGTAAGAGGAAAAATTTCGACTCGGACGTGCGCAATCCGATCGTTTGTGTGCCGTTCTCGTGTTACTCGCGTTTCGGATCCCTTTGCACTTGGGGATGCGGGCCTAAAGGCTCTCACCATGCAGTGTACACACGCGCAGAAAAATATCTTACACGCGGCGCGGTATGCGGCGGAAGCGAGCGGAGCGCGCGATAGAAGTGCAGCGCGCGCGCGCGGTTCCCCTGTTATTAGGGACAATTTCCAATTGGCCGCAGGCTACCATCGCACGAGGTGGACGGCGAACGCATACGACGCGTCCGCGTACACACGCGTGCAGAAACCGGGCCTCGTCTCGGAGCGGAAATCTCGAGTCGGAACGGTGGTATCCGAGACTTGACACCGTGATGATGGCGTAAAGAGTGTACTCGCGAATGGACTGGAGCATTCAAGATTCTTACGAGAGACTATCCCTATCTTTCTTTCTTTATCGACATTTAACATATTTAATGGAGCGTCCTCGATTATTCCTGATATTCTTTATGTCGAGTCTTTCGTTGGAGAAGATTAATAATCTTTCGTTCATAACGTATGCTTTATAATATTTATAAGATTGTGAAAATTATTATTACCGAGAAAAATAAGTATAATGTTGAAAATGCTCTACAAAAATCAATTTAAACAAAAATCGTGTATAAAGCTTAGCAATATCGTGAGAAACATCTTCTAGGTTGGCGAAATTTATCGTAGCTTTGAAACATAAATATCTTGTATTCATTGTCAGCTGATCAGTCACTCAATGTTCGTTGCATGACGACATTCTCTCTCATAATAAAAAAATTAAATATTCATCAAAAATTTTCCTGAATTTTCCCAACAATCTTCACTAAAATTCGTTGAAATTTCCCCCGGCCGAAATTCTTTCGCCAATCTCTCGGTCGAAGCACTTCCAAACTGCACTGTACATCCGCGTATAACGCACAGACCGTCCCCTCCCTCTCAGACTCTGCATCGCGGGCATATTTTATGATAAGCAGCGTTGCATTTTTGCCACGAGACTCCGCGGGCCGCCGCGGGGCATCGAGGCACTTCCAACTTCCAAGCGTACACGATCGCGCAAAGGGAGGGCGGGGGCGAGGGGGGAGGGTGAAAAGGATAAGCGTGCGTCCCGCAAAAAGGAGGAGAGTAGGTAGGTATCGGTCGGGATGCGCACACGTGTGTACACGAGTGGAGGCAGATACCGAGGAGGCCCGTGAGAAGGGAGAGGCCCGGACGTATAATCATTGTGATTATCTTGTATTAGGTATTGACTACGGATTTGCATAATGGTACCTACCTAAGGCACCCTTGGCATCGCATCGCATCGCATCGCATCGCATCGCATCGTCGTAGAAACGAGCGCACTACCCCCGTGGCTCCGTTCAGCCTGCCCCTCCCTCCCGAGGAACCCACCGATCCTTCCCTCCCCTCCCACCCCTCCCCGGCCCGCCGTCTCGTCGCTCTGACCCTTTCCTCCCGTGGCAAAGCCATGACGACGATTATGCACGCGTGAAAGATCAGCGCAAGGATTGATGCGGCCGTTCTTCTTCGCTGAATGTCGAACATATCCCTGAAAACTCGGATAAATTCACGCGAGGAGAGCGAAATCTGTCCTCGTTGCGCCAGGAAAATCGCGGCCGGATATCGAATAATTCATATCTCAGAGCTAATCATCGACAGTACGAGTGATAAGGATAATGCGAGTGGAAACGATACAAAAACACGAGATGCGTGGACGTTTAATTATAAATAATCAGTGCAAGTTTCGCGACACAATCGTTTTCGTATCACAAAAAAAGGACGCTTGATTAAACGAAAGTATCGACTTTCATATTAAATAGCGAGGAACACACGCCGATGAGAATAACGAAGGATTCGTGATGATGGCCGAGATAGCGTAATGGACAATATCGGTTTGAATCGGACGGTAGACGACGGATTATTATTTAGCGACCAGCTTTAACGGCGTTTAAAGGTAATACAGAGTTCGTTTTCGCGTACCTGATGTTTAAATCCTTATTCGCGATATATAGCCGGGATGTTAAATTTGAATACATCGCTGATCGATCGGTCCTTTAGGTGCGCTAACTATAGCCTTCGACGGTGGATCGAGTTTCGTGTAAAAAGACGTGCCGGCGCGCGTCGTGCGAGAGAGAAGCAGATCAAACGACCTTCCGTTACGATAGGACTCGTGCAAACAAATAGTCATAACAAAAACATATTCCAACTCAAAATTCGTCTCCTTTCAACCTCAATTTTCTATTAATATTTACTGTCATATTTTAAACAATCTCTCCTTGGAATCTGCGTAACTTGCAGTTTTGTCGAAAGTTCCTCTTTTAAAACTCTGTTTCTGCACTATCTATTTAAGATATAAAATAGAAGTTTAAATTTTTCCTATATAAATTAAACTTTTTTTTTCTTATTTTTTAAATCTATCTTATTCCGAATTGCAACATCTTATCGATTAATAATGTTATGATAAAAAAAAAAAGACTTATTAATGTCTCCTCTTTTACAAGGATGTCTCATTAAACACATGCCGGTTTTATATCATCGAAAGTACTTTACATAATCGTTAGTAATCATACATAATTTCACACTTTCATTATCGGTCGCGGATCACTAAATTAATAAATTAGATATTACCGGGATAATTTACGGGACAATACGCGTCTTCTCAGGCGGCGCGACGAAAGGTAGAACTTTCGCATAAAGTCGCCTGGCCGTGAACGAGACGCGTTCGATGACACGGGCGCGAGGAACGAAGCGCGGGTTTGACGAAGGCGGGTTCCGAGAGGAGGAGGAACCAGGTGAAGGCACGGTTTTCTGCGACGAGCGAGGCATGACGGCCGGGCCAGCCCGAACGGGCGAGATAACCATCACCTCGATCTGGATCACAAAACGCATCCAGGGTCGTGAAACGCAGCGCGCGATAGCGTGCATGCACGCACGCACGCGGCGGAATTACTCTCGTCTCTGGTGTTTTACGCACGACGGGCCCAGTCCGTCGAGGAAATGCTGCGATGAAGAGAGCCAAGGATAGAGAGAGAGAGAGAGAGAGAGAGAGAGAGACGAGGGAAGAGAACTAAGATTTTAATCTAGCCCTGGGACGAGCATATGGGACCGTTCGTGGGACCACCGAGTCATTTGGCCAGCTCGCTTTGGTCAGCTCAGCTAATTAGCGGGCTTGCGCGAGCGTGAACCCAATTTCTGTGCGAGTCATAGCGCGCGACAGAAGGCAACGAATTCGGACGCGGCGAGGCGTTAGTTGCTTAGGCTGGATCATTTTTCGATAAACGAAATGATCACCGTCCAGCATTATTTTGTCGCGCGTTAATCTTTCCCGATACTATCCGTCGATAGAATCCTCGGACGAGAAATGGTTATCAAAATTGCAATTTTCAAAATCGCTCCCGAATATCATCGTGTTGGTTTCTCGCGGAGATCCTTAAAAAAAAAAACAAAAAAAAAAATACTGCAACTCCAAGTGACTCGTTCCGCCTGCGAATCGACAAGCTGGCATTTCGCAACGCCTAGCACTCGACAGCTCGCTTCCAGGAAACACGGCAGGCAGCACGTACTTTGCCGACGAACGGATTCCGCGACGCAGCGGTGCGGTAGGCGTAGTCCGGGCTACGCGAATGGATTTTACAGCGCGAGTCACGGCGCATACCGTACGAGCACGGAAAACAAGGAAGAAGAAAAGGGCGAAGTAGAGAAAAGAGGCGGAGGAAAGTGGCGATCGAGAACGAAGGAAGCAGAAGAAAGAGAGAGAGAGAGAGGAGATGAGAGCCGGGAGGAAGAGAGCGGAGGATACGCGGGAGGAATTATCGGGGTCTCCTCGTTGCCCAAGGGGCACAACGGACCCTCGTGGAGAGTAGCTAAGCGACCATTACTCGGATGGTGAGCCAATGGAGTGGATCCCCACGCCCCCTTCGACTTACCTCCGCACAGACGGCATGCAAATATGCGCGTGCAAGATGCACCAAAGGATGCACCTTTGCTCTACTCCCTCGATATATATGTCTCCTCTCTTTCTTTATCTCCTTCTCTCTCCAGGTCGCTGGGCGCTCACCGCGAGAATCCTCTCGCTGCCTCCTGGTGATTCCTCCTCCCGCGCGGCTCTTCCATCACGCTAAGGAACCAGACTCGTCGCGAAGTAATATTTATCACGAGTCTTTTTTTTTTTCAGCCGCCCGAGATTGACCGCCGCGCTTCGCGAATATAAATATCGCGGTGCCCCCAGTACTGCTCTTCTGCATCGATTAGGAGAGGCTTGATTTCACGATTGATAAAAGAAAAATTTAATCATAAAAAAAAAACAAAATTACGTACAAAAATATATGATATATTCAAATATCGCTTCTATTTCTTTCACATGAACTGTGCCACACCGACGATAACCAGCTCAAGGGGGGACGGGATACAATTTAAAAAAGTGTGAGCTCTGAGACGCCGGTAAACAATGGCCAATGATAAATACGACGCATTCCCACAAGCCATTATAATCTTATTGTTGGACTCGTTTCTCGTATGCATACAGGTGGCAGCAGCCACAACGATGCATGCGAAGGGGGAGGGGGAGGGGGAGGAGACGCGAAGGGCACCGGTTAGAGAGATATAAACGAGTACGGAGAAGCCGAGGAAGCAGAAGAGAAGAAACGCCAACAGCCGCGTCTCCGCTCTCTCCTTCTCTCACATCTTCTCTCTCTCTCTCTCTCTCTCTCTCCTCGCGGGGCACAAAGATGCCACCATCGAGATACTGATTATAAACTCCATTCCATTTGTAACGAGGTCCATCTATTTTGGCGCCCAACACTCGTTGCGCCAGGTCTCTAGGTAGCGCCAGATTTTAATGCGATATCCCCCGCATTATCATTTGTTTCAGACCTGGACCCCGGCCCTACCCCCTTCGTCAAGAGAGAGATAGAGAGAGAGAGAGAGAGAGAAAGAAAAGATTCCCTTCTCTCGCCCCCCACCCCCCTCCTTTTTTTCTGTCTAAGAACAGTACGCGTAAAGCTGTCTGCGCGGAGCGAAACGCATCGTGAAACGTGTCGATGTAACTCGAGAGTGATCTTTGAACCGGAATGCAGCCTCCTTGGCATAATAATTAAAGCGACCTCGTGCTTCTCGACCCTCCTCTATAATTATTTCTTCCATATATAATCAGATAAATGTACGCGATAAAGTGCGAAATGATAATATCTCGTGGAACATCCGAGATACCGGTATACAACTGTAAATTTACGTTCGGGGCGCATTTTCCGAAACGAGCTATGCGCACAAATCACGCGGTTAACGTTCGGGCGGTTCGTTGTCGAGGCGGGTTAGGGTTGCATCTTGAAAAACATCCTCCACCTTTTTCCCACCGCGGGGGTCGCAGGTGGAGGAGAGATGTCACTCCAGCACTCTTGTTTTAGGGGATTCCTGATCAAAGTTTTCCTTCGGTATAGCCAGGTAGACGACGAGCCTGCTTTATTTTACGAGCTTGCTCGTCGCTTGTAGCATCCCCTCGTAATTTCTCGGAAAACGCGGGAATTCGGCTGGAATATTCGATGCGGCCCTCTCGACGTCACGTTCGTTTCACGTTCGCATAATATACGAGACGCTTCATCTTTTGGCAGCAACGTTTAGTATGACGCCCGTCACAGTTTTTTATTATCAATACATTTTTTCCTCGCGCATTTGGGATTTTCATCTCTTCATTTAAGCGAGATATTTTCCGATTTAATTTTTTTTTTATCTTTTTCATTACGTTTTTTTAGTTACACGCTCTCAATATTTTTTATTTTTACTTTACAATCTAAAGCCGGCGGGAAAGTTTATAAAATTAAATATACGCGTTATATTATCATGTCAAAGTGATACACATACGCACATGTGTTACAAGGCAGAAATTTCCCAGGATACATTCGAGAATCGTTGCATCCTGGCGCAGGTAATAATTACAAACGTCGGACTCAGCGGTGCAGAACAATACACAAATCACGCTTTAGGAGAGAAAGAGATAGCGTCGATGGAAGAAGAAAAAAAAAACGGAGAGAGAGAGAGAGAGAGAGAGAGAGAGAGAGAGAGACAGACAGACTTGCGTTAACGTCAAAAAGTCCCGACATTCGTGCATCACCGAGCTAAATCTTCTTGACATTTTTTCCCAAAAACACGACGCGAATCGCTGGCGCGGCCGCAGGTAAGGGAACCCTACTGACCCTTTTCGCTTTGGCGTCGACGCCGAGAAAATAAAGTTTCCACTTTATATCCGTGGAGGATATCGACGGGGCAGGTAGTTGTTTCACGGCCTCCTAGAGACACACCCCGTATAATTGGCCGATAAAGATTCCAAGGATTACGAGTAAATATTAATCTTTATCCCCGAAACGTTTTTGGCTACCGGATTCGTGCTTAGCGGGATCGGAATTTCTATCTCTTGATTTGTTCGGGCAATCAGAATATATTACGGTTTGTTTAATTTTGTGAAAACAAAATAATGCAGCGTTTTTGCATGGAAAAAATTTTAGAAAGACTAAAATGTTAAAAATTATTAAAATTAAAATCAATAAATTTGTATCATTATATATATGTGTGTGTGTGTGTGTGTGTGTGTGTGTTTCATGCAATGTATATTTTTGCTTTCGAGGAATAATAAAGCACTTTCGGATATCAAAAAAAAAAATCTAGACTACCCGACCGGAAAATTAAATGTATCAAGAAACATGAAGAATATACACATGCATGAAGAAATGTGCTGAATTGATTTCGTTATAAAAACACAAATGCGTCGGCGTTTTCGTTGTTTGTTTTTTCGAGGTTTCTTCGTAACACCGAATATACACTTTATCTTCCATCGTCTGATGAGCGCGCGAGCATCAGAACGCGGAATATTCATGCGCTGAGAATCATTTAGAATGGATTTTTCCATTGAATTTCTACGAGGAAGAGAGGAACGCGGCGCCGTAACGGCGGAATAATTCTCTCGTTAGTGCGGCGGAGGCGGTTGCGAGACGTTTAAAAGAGCGAAAGGAGTAGCGCACACGAAATACGATTATACACACGCTCGACGTTCCGTGTGTCGGCGGCCACGTACATAATGCAGGGGATAAGACGCCGCGCATCTCGCCATGTGCATCTCGCCGTGGGAATGATCTTACGTGGCGTCGCGTCGGGGCGGCGGCGCCCGAAATCCCCGGGGGGTCTCTCCCAGCAACCCACCCATGTGTAGTTCCCGGACAAATTATAATATATTGGACAGCCATCGTCTTCCGTGCACGCGAGTGCTACCGATGTGGAGGACTCCCACGAGGACGCTCGGAAACGTAGCGATAAAACGTGGACAGAGTCCACTCGAATTACAATACTGTGATAATATTGCGTATATTATCATTGATAAGCAGTAATTTCAATTATAAGTACAGCAATGCAAGCAATGAAATTTTACGTATAATCAGAATATAATATAAAATATAAATATAAAAGAGAAATAAAATATTGCTAACCAATGAAATCTTGTCATTGCGCTTTAATTAATGATATTTTCACTGATTCAGTTTAAGAGAATATATATATATATATATATACGAATAATATATATAACTTTTCATCTCTTTAAAAAAAAAAAAAATTATAAATTAAAAGAGATTGATCTGACTATTTGAAGAATCATAATAAATGTTAAAATGAAAATTGAGCTCAGAGTAGAACAAAAATTTCGACTCGGAATCGTTCTAAAATCACTCGGGATCATTTTGAAATCAGTAATTAAAAAGAGAGATGCCGAGAGATGCATTTATCTGGGAACTGTCGGCGTCATCGGCCTCCGGGCGAGCAGGTGCTGATTCGATAATCGGCCGGTAATTAGTCGCTGCCGAGCGGCCTAATCGCGAGAATGCAATGTAAGTATAATACGTTTTGCGTTTCCGTATAAGTGCGCGAGACGCACCGACACTCACGCGAATAAGATATGTATAGATTGCGCGTACAATCGCATTCGCGAATTAAGAGGAAACGCCGACTACCTTCGCGGCCATCCGGCTCCTTAACGCGCTAAGCTGCTCGTTATTCGCCCTATGCCGCTTAATTAACCCCGTTCCAGCTAATCTCCGAGAGTCGATGAGCCCGTCCCGCGTTGCTCTCGCGACCGCGATGTTTCGTACATTTCCGCATGCCGGAGGTCGCGATTTTTCAATGTCGCGGATGGACGCGAGAGCGCGATAACCGAACCCTTCTTTCCCGTTGTTGCCACGATGCTCTCGGTTTATAAAATTGCTCGCCTATCATAAAATCACTGAATGATCGCGGAAATTCGCACGTCTCGACTTATTTATTATCAACTAGAGAAAAAAAGAGCTCATATATCATGAACAGCGAAACTATCAGATGTGCGAAGACGTAACAAGCTAAACGACGGAAGTGTTGTAAGATTGATTAAAAATCATTTACAATTCATTTTTAGTATGATTATCGAAATGTAAATCATGATAATTATCACGATAATACGGTATATATAATAATTAGATCTGATTGTTTAAAATACATAGACTTTTTACAAATGTATTAGAGAAATGAGAGAATTTTATTGGCACTTTTGACAGATTCCACTAAAATAGTTATCGTGACACATAATTAATATTCTAATATTATTCGCACGAGACTGAGTAATCGCGAAGATTTGTCACGTTTTTTTTAAATATCAGTTACAAATCAAAGTTATTCATTATCATATGTATCAAGTATTTGCAAACATATTTTACAAAGAATTGATACAAAAATATCAATTTTAAAAATATAAAAATATCAGTATTTTGATCCCGTCACTAATAGTTTAATGTAAAAAAGCGTAGTTTGATTTGGTAAAAATCCACTCATCAAATAAAATCCACATGACATCGCACGATATTTATATATAAATCTGTCTCCCTAAATCTCTTACTCTGACCCTCGCGCTAAAACACAATCGTTAGACATTCCAACAAATCGAGGGAAACCAGAAGAAATTTCGTAATTGAATTTACGAATTGATTAGGACGCGGATTCGATTCCGCGTATACGATCGATGATACGTCGATTCGCGGCCGGTGGTAGCGGCGCGTTATCGAGGATAATGTGTCCCGACTAATTTAGAAACGTCCTCTCTCCCTGCCCACGGTTCCCGTCCGGTGGATACCTGATGGCATCCTAACTGCCATCAGCGCGCACACAGTCGCGCTGGTGGCTGTCCCGCTCTTTCGCGAGGCACCAACGCTAACGAGGCCCTGCCACGTCCTGCCCGAAGGACACGGCACCACGGCCTGTCAATTAAGGACACGACCATACCGGACCACATTTCTACCTCCCGCGTTTCCCCCTCGGACCTCTCGTCCCCACTTTTCGCGTATCCTCCCGTTTTCTTTCTTTTTTTACTCGTACTGTCGGGAATAACGTGGCTTTTTTTTTCGATTTGCATCGCATCGATTATAGTTTCCGAGCGGAAGAGGCGATTGTCCTCCAACGCGTTTAAAGTATCGACGAGATGAAATAAAACTCGAAGAGTTTTCACGAAAATCTACATTAAGTTCACGATTTTAATTCTTGTCTCTTTCATTACTGCGAGATAAATTTAGATTCGCCGCGTACCAAAGACTAATTTATTAATCTCGAGTGAGAGACGAGGAATTCATGTGTCAAGCGCTTAACGTTGATGTCCGCGGATTTTCGAGTTCGCATACCAGAAAGGGCAAAACGAGAGGATCGATGAAGATCATCGATCGAGACTGGCAAGACCTCGATACGTATAATGGAATGTTCAGGTACGACGTATGCGTGTACGCACGAAGGACGATCCCGTCCTCCCTTCCTCGCGCGCGATCGGGTTCCGTTAACACACCGGGGGGTCCGGCAGCGGACTCGTCGGTGAGAAGTTGAAAAAAAAAAAAAATAAAAAAATCTCTCCATGTGGCACGAAACTCACTCTCTCGATGCGCCGTATATGCGCGTAGACGAGACGCGAGGTGTATATGCAAAGGCTCGCGACCAAGAGAAAGACTTCGATGAGACGTGATTATCGCGCTACAACAATCTCTCATTATCATTCCCGACACTCTCTTCTTTCCGTTCTCACTTGTGGAATCGCAGTTTTTTGCGCTCGCCTACTGCTTTTTAACGGACGCTACTTTAGCACGGATGCCTCCCGCCCGCTTTCTGTCAAACTCTCGCCGTGCCTGACCCGCGCAAACTTTCGCGCGAGTTTCGATCGATCTTTTTTCCGAGAGTGTTTCGAAATTTTTTTCCTACTTTCGATCTCGATTTTCGATCTATTTTGATATTTCAAGCACAATCTCTTTTAAAATTATTTAATCTATAGTTTAGCTTTTCTTATAAAAATAAAAAAACTATTCGCTGACGATATATTTGAGGTAAAGGATAAAAGATTCATTTCTATATAAATTACATTTATCCAGATCTTCTGGAATTCATAAAGGTGAGAAAATTGAGATTGAAAATCGGAAAATTTCCACTCGTGCACACAATGTTCCGAGAGGAAGTGCCATTCAAGAGTCAATATGCAAACGAGAACTCCTCAGTTCGAGGTGCTCTCGATTTGAATACATAATGCATATAATAATTTCCTGCATTGTCATCACGCGATTAAGAAAAAAAAACTCATTATTTCGCGAGACGCGGGAGGATAATCCTCCAACGTCCGTGGCGGAACAATACGTTTTGTTTACTATGCAAAATCCATTGGACTGCGTGTGGTCAATTATATTATGTTAAGTAGAGCATATACGCGCGCGGCCTGTGACGTATCGTATCGTAGGATCTACGGGGCCGGACGTGGGCCTCCTCTAATAACGCATTGTGCCCCTCGCGTGGCATATTAGGTTTATGCTAATATAATACATACCTCGCGCCGAAGAGATACGTTGATCGAACATCTCTTTCTCTCTCTTTTTCTCCAGAGCCGCGTGGGTTGTCTCGTAATGATCGGATGAAAACTGCCAGGAACTTGGATTTCCAAAGTCAAGAAGATGGTACTTTCCTCTCGATCGTCGCGGAGTGACAAATATCTGCAATTTCATAAAAATTCCACAAAAATTATATAAAATTATACGAATGCAGCTTGATTATAACGTACATTAATTATCATGGGCGATAGGAAAAGGAGAACCAGCTGTCTTTCCGCGTGGAAAAAGTGACACGCGCGAATATTAATATAAATATTAACGATCCGTTCAATCAGAAGACGACATTATCAGATGAGTCGATACAAAGAAACGTTTTCGGACTGGAATGCCGCGTGAAATTTCGGCCGATATTTGCATTTCTCTCGTCATGCTGCTCATCACGGTGTAAATCCTTGGGTCCGATACAATAGCCCGGACGGAGAGAGAAAGAGAATTGTGGGCGAGACCCGCGGGGAACGAGAGAGGCGAGAGATAATTGTACGGACGGCTAATGGAGTTCGGGAAAAATGAAGCGGCGCTCACCAGGTGGGTCCGCTTTAAATGCATCAAATCGCTGCTAAGTGAGGTCCAATGCGGGATCGGCCGAGAGACGGTCTGCCTCCTTATTCCATCTCCTCCTTCTACTCCCGTTAGATAGGGCGTGGGTCAAACGGTTAATTATTATATTGCCCATTAAGCGGACGATTTTTCATTTTCGACAGCGCTACGCACCAAAATGTCTTGCCCGGCTTTCAAAACGAAACTACCCAAGTCATTCCGCATTCTGCGATTTAACCTTCGAAAATAGTATCAAAATCGAAATTGCCAATTGATCAATATTATTTGAAAAAAAGCTTTCATTCTCAAGACAACTAATATAATATATTTAAAAATTTTTGATCCTCTGAAATAACATTATGTATCTATATATATATATATATATATATATATATATATATATATATATATATATATATTATCAAGAATACAGGTCATATTGTTTGAGCCTAATCTTCTACCTCATTAAATCAAACATGTAAAAATTTTTTTTTTTTCTTTGATAATATAAAAGTCTGATATTGTTGAGATGACTCAACAAAGCCAAATAATATTTGACGCAACGGATAAAAATATTATCATCTATTTTTAAAATACAATTCGCATATTGTATCGAGATGTATCGGTGCCGCAAAAATTTCTGATAATACGATGACGGAATTTTCCGCGGCGGTAGTGATGGAATTTTGAGGGATAGTGTAAGACGAGAGTCGCGAGACGTATCGTATCTCGTCCCGAGAATTCACACCGCCAATCTGTGGCCGGACGAATTATAATTTCCCGACCGGTTCGGGACGTGACGTTAAAAAAAGCGGAGGGGCTAGCTGACGGAAATTCCACGGGCGTCCGCTTTTATTTCAACGTGAACAAGCGGCTCGCGCGGACACACGAGCCGCGTAAAACCACACACGTCTTTTTTTTCTCTCTCCCGCTATCGTTGTCTCTCTCTCTCCTTCAACCTCTACACCACTGTCGAGTCGTTCTTCCTTTATTTCTCGGAAGATACCTCCTTAAAAACGTGATCCACGCTGCATACCGAATCCCGTTGGCTTGTCCCTGCCTAATCTTAACGGCTCGTGTCGAGCTGATTAGCCCTTGTTTACAATCGGCCCGGCTTTCCGAGGACCGAAATTTCGTGACTACGACGAAAATAATATCCTTGAGACGGTATCGGGCCGGGGACATTCGGAAGTATGTCGTTACATTTGGACCTTGATGTTGTACGCGCAAAATTATAGCAGGCATCCCGTGAGTTATCGCGCGGTTATTTATTATGGCCAAAAAGAAATTAAAAAATTGTTTCGTCGCGCAAAATGGTCGTCTCATTCTTGTGGCTTTAGCTTGCCAGATTATAAATTCAATTCTAAACAGCAGTGAAAAATCATACCAAGAAATGACGAATGTTTTTGAGATCGTCGAACATCTTTATGTTCTATTATAATTTAATTACAGTACAGTGTACTAATAATTTTATTACGGTACAATTTTGATTAGTCAATAAAAGATATTAATTTGGGAAGAAGAGAGAATATTAAATAAAAAAAAGGAATAAAAAAAAAAGAAATCATTATTCTATGAAGAATGCGTGCACTGTCATCTCGCGCCAAGAACAATAAGAAATAAATGTATATTTTCGATATTCTCTCTGTTTCTCTCTGGCAGATCTATCGCCTGCATAACTTTGATATCATTTTCGGAAAAAGACCGATATAAATTGTGTGACAAAGTTAAATTTCCCGATAAAATTTTTACTTTCGTGGAAAAAATTCTTAGAGAAAATCAATAAAATTATATTTCTTAAAGTTTGCAGCTGCCATTACGGATTAAGATAAATGTAACTTGAAAACGTAATGTAACTCATCATCGTTGCATTATATTAAGATTTGATATAAGGAAATGATAATTCTATGAATCATTAAATTCAAAGCTAATGAAATTTCAGTTTCTCACATGGTATCGTAAAAAAAAAAAAAGATAGAATTGAAGAGATTCGGACGATTAGAATTAATACGAGGAAGATTCGATATCTTGCGACGGAATTTGAAAAAGGCACCTTTCGAAGGATTACGCAAATACGAGTTGTCATGCGTCGCACAGAAAGATAATTTGTGCCCTCGGCCGACGATACCATCTGAAATCTGATTAATGCGAAGCTATGTAAATGCCGGAGGGGAGGGGGGGGGAGACTTGTTCAATTATACAGTATGTTTAACTCCCGATGTGCACAGCGCGGGCCGTGCTTCTTTTTTCAAACAACTTTCCATGCAACTCCGCCGAGAGCCTATTAAAGTGCAGGCACGCGATTTAGCGAGCAGACAAGAACCAGTTTCGCGCGTATATAAGTGAGTGTCGGGAAAACTCATTTGGAATCTTGCCCGAAAAATACGCCGCCTCGAATGAGAGAGAATGCCTCTCGTATGAGCGGCATTCTTATAAATACGCGCGTGTGGACGCGTCGTTTGAATTAACCCTTCCGGAAACGAACACGCACACTCCAAAGTTCCGCTACGCTTTTGTTGCAAAAGCTATTCAACCCTGCAGAGGAATGACTCTGTGTGTTGAAGCAGTCGACAGAGATCTCTACGCCCGGCAATTATTTGCGAATTCAATATAATATCTGAGACTGTGAAGCGTACTCTCTGTCACGTGTCAAACAAATATGTGGAAAAAAAAATTACTTTGTCTTAAGAGAGCTTGTATATATACCAGTGTTAAATTATAATAAATTTGCCTTCTCTGTCTATGCTCTTGTGATTAAAAAAGGGAGCTAATTATGAATATTAATCGAATAAATATCATAATATCGAATTGTTAACAAACTTCGAATCTGTAAATTTCTTTATTTCCATTCGCTATATAATATTCTACTATATATGATACTACGTCATCGGTCTTTAATAAGCATTAAAAATAAATTCTATTCTTACTTTATTTCCATTCGCTATATAATATTCTACTATATATGATACTACGTCATCGGTCTTTAATAAGCATTAAAAATAAATTCTATTTCCATTTTCAAAACACGTGGCAACCAATCGGCATCACAGGCATGTCATAGCGCGCTTCGCTAACAATACTCTTTAAATTCGCACATATTTTAACGTATTTTATCATTAGCAGTTGAGCGAGAAGAAAGAGGGAGTGGGAGACGAAAGAGCAGCACGAAGAAACCGCGAGATCGAAGAGGAGGGAAAGGGAGAAGGAGAGGATTAGAGAGAAATAAACATACCTGAGAGAAGGCTCTCGCGCGAGCACAACGGCGGTTTATTATTTCGTCTGTGGCGAAGAGAGCCTTGTTAAAACGGCCCGGGATCCAATCGGAGAAGCGCTGCCATGGACGCCCCGACCAACGGTCGACCAATGGGTGCTCACCTCATCGCGTACACGCTACATCGCGTGTCGGTCCTGAGCGCCTCCTCCCGCATCGCCACCCGATCGTCGCGTGTGTATCTGGGCTCTGCGCGCGCGAGAACCCTTTTACGCAACCTTTCCTTCGTGTTTCCCGGCGGTATCGCGCCCCCGACGTTGGTGTGGGTTGCGAGCGCGGCCGCGCGTCTGTGTTGAGCTAGGTTAGGTTAGGTTACGTATCCGCCTTCGTTCATTCGGTCGACGACGACGACGACGGTGACGGTGCGCGCGCGAACACGCTCGAACGTCGCTCGGCGCTTTTGTTTTATTCGCGACGTTTCGAATCCTCTTCTCCGTCCGTTCGCCTTCGTCCGCGCGCGAATCCCACGTCCACATCTCGCTCCCTCTCTTCCCGACTGTTGGTTCCGAGAGAGAAAGAGAGAGAGCGCGCCCTCTACGCCGCGACTCGTCTCTCTCTCTCTCCCTCTCTCTCGCTCCGACGTCTTCGTCTGACGCGAGCGCCCAGCTGATTCGAGCGCGCCTCGGACATTCGCACACCTCTGCGCGCTTATCGTGCCGGATTGCAAAGAAACACGAGGGAGAGCCTAACGAGCACGCACCCGTGACAGTCCATTATCGATTCTATACCCTCCCCTTTTTTTCTTCGCTTATTTTTTGACCTAAGCAAGAATATACATGTATCGAAGAGAAGCTAGTACAAGACTACGCGAACTCATTTCGCAACTCGACCTCTATCTATTCTTTCTTGAATTCTCTCATAAATTTCCGTCATAATCAAAGTTCCACACAAGTTTTTTTGTTTCAAATTTAATTTGCAAATATAATAATATAATGTGCAATAAACGCAAATCATATGAGAACAAAAAGAATAATATTAGAAATAAGCATGATATTTATGCGTTTAATATAAATATTCAAATTACACATTGTGTAATGTTATAATAAAATAATCCAATATAAAATGTGATAGAAAACAATATATAGAATAATTAAATTTACTTTTCAATTCCATAAATAGGAAAAAAAAATTTATCGTAGAAAAATATTTCATTGCAGTTTTATATATAAGTATCCATAACAATTTAATTAATATTAACAAATAATTTCCTATATGCGCATTATTTGTATACGGAAGAATATAAATTGCAATCACTTGTGTCATTTTTCTTCAGAGAAATGTCTATCTTGAAATTTACGTGAATATATATCAATTTACACGGACAAATTTGCTCCTCCTCTCCTACTTTCTCCATTTTTATCATTGCATAATTCAGTCAACGCCAACGGAGTTTGTTGTCGAGTTAATGACTCGTTAACGAGCTCGACTATCGCGCCACGTCGTCGCGATATGAAAAACGTCAAATTACATTCGTAAAACATTTACCTTACTATCCGCCGATTCGCGTGTGCTTGTGTCCACGTTTTTTGTCGAATCGAATAAATATCGATGCCTATCGCGAGCGATCTTAATTATTACCATAAATACGCGGCCGCGATACCGCTACCTTGTTCGCAAATCGACGACCGGCATTCTTAATTTCTGCGTCTTCTGTCCGACTTTTTAAAATATATTTGCTATAATTCCGTCGAGACATGCGTGCACGCTGCGCTTGTCACTCGTTAATAACGCGTCCGGATAATTTTTACGTGTAAAAATTACGTGGCGAGAGACCACTGCTAATAATACTTTGGTTTGTGCGACAATCGCCGAATCGCGATCGCTATTTATGATATTGATAACTCACGTAATGGCAAGAGATGTGAATGTTCTTAATAACAATGTAAGATTTACAGAGAAATTTATGAGTCGTTCGATTTTGTGTGATTTGAATTTCGATTGTATTTTTAAAACAATTAAAAAATATTGTAAGGACAAGATAAAAAAATCCAACAAAATATTTTTAAAATATGAAAAATTAACATTAAATAAAATAATATCAAAGGTTAAATATTAATTAGTATTACACATTGTTTTTACCTTCTGGTGTAAAAATAAAAATATGAAGATATATATCTCGCTGCTTTCAGAATTAATTAAAGGACGAGTCTGCAACAGCTTTGTGTTCGTGACGATGCGCGTTTTTTTTTCGGCGAGGGAATCAAATATTTTTTCGTTGACGAACTGTGCATATTTAAAATGTTAATCGCGCGCATGTGCCCCTCCCGAATAATACACACGGTCGCTTCGTGAACGGCTTCCGAGATCGAGGGAAACGATTCCCTGAAGCGGCGTGTGACACCTCGTGTGATGTACGGGCGCACATTGGAGTACTTGTTAATTCAGGGACGGCAGTTTCCGTAGGATGCCAACCGTTAATGGCTGTACATTTTGAGTAACGTCTTCACGCCTCGGCGGGATGGACGGGCGCATGAAAATGCCGTCGCCCACCGTGTTTCTCTGTTCCCTCACTCAAATACTTGGTTTATCGTAACGTGATTCTTCGTGTTTTCTTCGAGAATTATTATTATTTAAAATAATATAGTTTGCGGAGACACAAATTGATATTTTTCCCCCACCTTCGATCTCTATCTCCGATCTAACATTTAATTTGAGACTTGAGCATATCACTTTATCTTTTGAAATTATTTAGGTTTTAACTTTGTCGCAAACTTCCCTTTTAAATATGAATAAGAAATTAACTGTTCATTTACTGCCTAATTTGAGGTACAAAGTACAAATTGTCAAAATTTTTATATAAATTAAATCTTAAAAAAATTGTCTGGATAGATCCTTAAGTATGAGAAAATTAATGTTAAAAATAGGAGCAAAATTTCAATTTGGAAAATCAGAACAATATTCTTTTAGCATTAATTCGAAAGACACTTCGATTTAGATTCGCATTCGAAACATATACATATTTTCGTGCGATGGAATTTTACATATATTATATATGTTATTATAATTTTTAGGAATTATATTTTATAGAGTTATAAAAAGAAAGTTTATAAAAATATACATAGTTTATAAAATTATAGAAATATAGTTCACAAATATAACTTTTAATTTTTATAGAATTTTCGAAATTATAATTCTTGAAGAAATATGAGAAATCCTACGTAATTGTTAAAATAAAATCCCGTTGCACGAAAATTTATGTATCGTTTCGAATGCGATATCAAATCGAAACATCTCTCGCATTAATGCTAAAATAACATTTTATTATGATCTTATAACCCTCTTCAAATTATATTTGTTAAAAAAAAGATTCTGAATTTTTCATACAAGTGATCTTTACGTAGATTATAAGCAGAACAAGCCTCTTTCGGAAATTTTCGAATGAGCCGGTTTTGAGATGTAAATTATTCTAATATTTTATACACTATATATTATTTCAATGTCAGTCTTTCAACAACGGTGGGTACCAAGCGTGTCAAGCGAGTTAGATCGTATCTTGACACAAATTTACAATCTTAAAGAAATTAAATGATGCCAAAGCATATATTTGCATTACAAGAAGGAATAAACTATCCCCTATATTAAAAATATAGGGGCGAACATATATCGCAAACGCATTGATAAATTCAAATCGATAATCAAGATGAATCAAGAATGCCATATGCGATTCAAGTTCTAGAATTATCTTGTTTCGCTAATCGCCCACTCGACACAGCTGACACGGCTTATCGATTCTTTTTGCAGAACCGATAACATCGGCGACGAAAATTCCGCATGTTTAAGGATCGTATCGCGACACGATCCGACACAGAAACGCGGGTTTCGAACAATTAACAATTTGCATGAGCATAATTCCGAGGAAATCATCTTCTACGCGTCGTATTATGGCGCTTGAAAAAGTTTGACGATTTATGTGAAGCCTCACGATTGTTCCTCGGAACATCAAACGGCCGTGTCGTTTCACCATAATCCATAATCGAAACAAATCACGTAAAAGATGTCGTTGTAAAATGACGAAGGAATACGATTATACGTATGAGGATTCTCTAGCTTTTCGGAAACGCGCCCATCGGTATGCGCCGAGCTGCATATTATGTCATCGCGCGACGACAATTTTTCACGGTATCGCCTGATAACTCTTGCATCTATCTACGATAAAATTGGCTGGCGGTTCCGATTAGATCGTGGGTGGCATCTCTTATTTTCTTCCTTCGTTAAGGATAAAACACTTTGAGAGATTTTATTTTTGGTAAAAAACGCCGAAGAACCACGTGGCGGGTATATTTATTTTTAACATTTGCGTTTTCTATCGACGGATTCTCACGTTTTCGAATCAAATGCAATTTCATTGTAAAAGAACTTATGAATATAAACATTTTCTTGTTAAATTTAGAAAGAGAGCTTACGAGGAATATTTAATACAGCATAATTAAACATTTCATAATAACTTCTTTATAATTCGATTACGAAATAAAGCAACATTTTCAATAAGATTCCAAAATTGCTTCGATATATCTATTGTTATTCGTCGTTGTAGTATTTAGAAGAAATGTATTTTATCAAGTTTTTAATCCTGGAAAGAAGGACTAAATAAAACTAAACTAACGCTTTGCAAATATTCTTAAATGCTTATCCAACCGTGGTCGGCTTTCCATGAATGCTCGTTCGATGATCGCGACGTCCACGTAGCATGATTCTCGAATTTTTGTCAGGAACGTAAAAAGAGTAACACGCGCGCGCATACAAAGGTGACACGCGTCGCGTGACACCCTCGCTGTGAGAACGTGCGACTACGAGACATAAGCCGACGAATTAATGGGGCTATTTTTTTATTCAGCGGCACGGTACTGACCGTCCCCCTCTCGTCCGTCGCCTCCCGTTATACACGTCCGTCGTATGTACTTTATTTTATTTTATAGGATCAGTAATACACACGTACACACATGCACACATAAAGTCGCGTTATAACCACACAACGCATGAAGCTCACCCTTTCTGCCCTGCTACATAAAATGATCCGCTATTTCGATACGAACTATTGTCGATCGGACTAACCGAGGACACCCGCGTGCTTTACGCTTCGTATATTAGGAAACTGTTATCTAGACGATTGATCAGGACAAACTAAAATTCACGGCAAAGTTCGAGACGGCATTTGTTTATCATTTTATGTCTCTTATGTAGAAAACAGAAACATAAACAAATGTATGTAAACAAATGTATGTAAAATATCTCCTGCTGTTTTACGACACTAAGTAATAAACTATTCGATTAGTATATATTTCAGATATAAAATAGGAAAATTTAATTTCTATATAAATTAAACCGATTGAAATTCTCTAGAATATTCATAAGAAAATTGAGGTTGAAAATAGGAGCAGAGTTTCAACTCGATATAGGTAGAGCTTTTTATTTTCCATCGTGCACGCGACTCTATTATTACGAACGTGCAGTATCGTGATGCACGTAGATAATCACTGATTTCGATCCGACGAGTCGTGAACAAATGGCCGCCACGAAGGTGCGCTATCTCTCTGATGAAAATCAAGGAAAAACTCGCCCCGCATCGGACAGGTTTCGTGCGTCATCAGCATCGACCGTGATCTATCACGAATTGAAATTCATACGCGGACAACTTTCTTTTTGATCCGACAAACGCGGAAGCGACACGTTAATTACTTAGGGTTAATTAGGGCTTCGTAGAACTCGAACGCGTCCGTACATATCGATCTTTAACTATGATCTGTGTAAATCGCGATAGCAGTCGACAAGTCCGCTTATTTAAAGATAGAAATTTCAGAATTAAATATATGCCATTTAAACTTCTCGTCAAGAGAGGAAGGCGAATAAAATTGTGAAATTTTTATGACCTGAATGATGAAAACGATATGAATGAGATATGATATTTTATACGCAAGAAATATAAATAATTCTTATCCCCCAAGTCTAAAATAAATATTAATCACATTGATTTAAAAAAACATCCCGACTCAAAATTTGGTTTTTCCATCTCAATTTTTTCATGTTTATGGATTCTAGAGGATTATGATAGATATAATTTATATAAAAAAAAACTCGCATTTTACATCCTAAATAGCCAGGAAACATATAGATTTAAAAAAGTTTTCGACGAAATAATAAAGTAAAGGTTCAAGAGAGATTTGAAACTCTGTTTAAAGTATCAAAGTTAAATTGAAAATTGAGATTGAAAGTAAGATATTTTTAACAGAAAAGAATGATACTTTTTAAATAATTTTGAGATCAATGTTATTAAAAATTATGATCACTGGCGGCGACCACCGGCTAAGACCTGAAGCGCTCGTTACGAAAATCCGCGCCGTAATTGCCCAAGCCTTATTGAAATGTATAGCGAGCCGTGGATGACACTCTCCCAGAACCTCCTCGCCTCGCACGCATTATTTCACAGAGAAAATAATATGTAATTCTGGTCACATTGCGAGAACGAGAGAGATCCTTATCGCAACCGTGGTCCCCCTCTTCGTGATGGCTCTGACGCCTCGGCGCTTCCACTCGTCACGCATATCTCTCGTGCCGAAACGTGTCCGCGTTTGCAGCAGCCGTGGAACGGGATTTAAAAAGAAAAAAATTAACGGAGAGGAAAAAAAAAAGAACAAGACGCGATTTTCAAGATAATCGTTCCGTTAATCTCTCCGCAACAAAATGTGCGCGATATCTTCATCTGTTGCGGTCAACTTTGTGAGATTTATCCTCGCACACAAAATCGGAATGTTTATAGAAAATATTTTTGTTCAGAATTAAATTTCCCATAAAATAAAAATCTCAAAGTTTGGCCGGAACATTGGGGCCACCCTGTATGTATTTTGTCGAGTGTCTTGCGGAGAGAATATACGCGATAGTTTCTAAAGGAAGCTGCTGCGCAAAAAATCTCGCTGTGAAATAATGTCAGAGGATAATAACTACAACTATGGCTGGACGAACCTAAATTATTCAGAGTCTCAGCATCTCTGAAACGTGAAATAGGATATTCCACAATATCGCGTTCGCATCGGAAATCTCTCCTTTGAAATCTAAGAGAGAAATGCAGGTCGAGAATCGTAATGGAAGCCTCCGAATGCATCTTTCAGAATGCATTTCTCATTCACACCACGTCAAAGTCAATTGCGCGTTAACAAATTGACAAATATTCTCTCTCCGTCCCTCTTCTAACATTATTTTAATTTTAAATTCTTTCAATATATAAAATTTTGCGTAATACTTACTAATAGAGATAATAGATTCTTTGAGATACTTTGGCCGAATTAACTTATCGTTAGTTTGAGTGGGAGTGATTATATGACGGTCGCCTCGGGCCGGAGTTTCACATCGGTAAAATTACGAAGGCGAAGGAACATTAAGATCGAGTATCGAGGACAGCGGGAAGACTGATTGTCAACCCCGATCGGCGCTTCTTCCTCGTGAGCGGATTCTTCATCGAGACAAATGGGTCAACGTACGACGTGGCTGACTCAAAGCAGATGAATCATCGCGCTCATCGGTTGTAACCATTCGTCCTGTTGTATAGAGCGGAGACTCTCGCTCCGAGAGAAAAAAATCGTCAAGAAGCGAGAAGAAGGGCAAAAAAGTAACGCAGACAAAATTTACGAAGCAGTGGGAGCGTCGCGGTCCAAAGTGACCAAGAATAATCATCCCAAATGGATTTCTCAGAGTGCTGTTTCTTCTCGAAGCTGCACGTCGTTCTAATTTTCGAATCGCATTACTTCCTTGCGCTATATTGAATAATATTCTCGGATAAAAAATAATGGTGATCTCGATTCGCTTTTCTCTCCGTCTTCTGCTTCTTTTTCTCTTGTGCTTACAAGAGCGTTTTATTTAATTACATTTTTTTACACAACCTCGGAAAAAAAAATTCGAGCAGCTTGTTCCGTCTTAATGTTCCTTTCACATTGTTGCGCGTCCGCGTTGTTATGCGTCTAAGGATCGTACTTGCCCTCGCGAGGCGAGGTCGCAGCATAAAACATCCTCCGCTGTTGTGGTTAACGGTTCGCCCGGTGCTCCTCTTCGCACGCTAAATATCGCACGAATTACGTCATCGGAATTTTCGTTACGCGTGTAATATCACGATAGAATCGGAGTCGCGTACGTTAATGAAATGCAAAGTAAATATGTAAATTGAATTTCTCGATTCTCCCCGAAAAACTATCAACACGAGCTGGCGAGAATAAAATCAGCATACTCATAAATTTTCAGGTTGAATGCCTCGAAAATTCGTTCGGCTCATCGCCGAGATTCCCATATGATCCCCGGAATCATAATTTAGATTGGAAAATTATTTTGAGTAATTAAACTAAATGTGTTTGGGCAAACGAACAATTAATCCAACATATAAATTGGTGGAGGTAGAGATATTTATTCTTAATAATCTAGTCATCAAAAACATAAGGAAACATTATATCTTATTCCCGCTCGAGCAGAGCAACTTTTTCTAGTCCGTATCGTAAAAGATACTTGCCCGAGAGAATCATACCGGACGATTTATTTAAGCGGGCAAACTTAACCTCGGGAGCAAACAGGTCGAAGATAGAAATCCAGGAATGCTGAATAGTTTAGACATCTCGCCGCCTCGCATCTAGACGCACGTTAGAGAACTCTCAACGGCTATTAAGTAACGGTAGTCTGGATCTAACAAAATAAATTACCTTATCGACGACCTCGCTATCAAGCATGCGCTAGCATCACGACTCGCATTGTCTATGCGTATCTCGATAATCGAATGCCTCGTGTATTAAACTCACGTGAGTTCTTTTTGTCCTCGTTAATGTCGCAAAATTTAAGAAATAATTCTTGGAGAAAAAGTAAAAAATAAATTCTGTGTAGATTTTTTCTTGTAAAAAATCTGAATCTCTCCAACATCTCCTCGCTTGCAATCTTTTTATAAAGCAATATTAAATCGTAAATTCGATTTTAGTTTTGGATACATTCCAGATTTCCTCTCTTAGGATATTATTTTTTGAGGAGCTGCGTTTTTTTTAAATGTGACGGTGATCGCGAGATAAGCGGGAACCCGACCTACGCCCATGGTAAACGCTGCCGGGTCTCTCTCTCTCTCGCCGCGAGTTCCCGACGGCGAAACAATGTAATATACGTCGTGTGTAAGTACGCGGGAGATCGCGCGGAACAATGCGCGCGGTCTCCTGTATATACGTACGTGTAGCCGTACGGTTTACGCGAGGGAAGGAAGACGGCGAGGTCCGCGAGGACGGACGAGGGCGGGGGGGGGGGGGGACTTACGAGAGAGTCACGCACGTACGCTTGGGCCTTATCGTCGCGTTCACATCCGCCGCGACTCGAGAAAGCAGAGAGGGCGGACACGCGGAGAGGAGAAAAAAAAAGAAAAAAAAATGCCAGATTCCCAGGATCCGCGGACTCCCTCCGGGGAGGCGGCGGCGGATACGCGCGTACGTCAGTAATGCGGAAGAGATTTCGTGCGGGTTAACCTCGCCAAGTGCACAGACTCTCTCGCAAGAGAGACCAATTTGTGCACCGCCGGTGCTGCTTGATTAATGCGCGACGCAACGTATCGCGGCAAGTTACGACAGAAAAAGAAAGAGAAAGAGAAACAGAGAGAGAGAAAGAGAGAGAGAGAGAGAGAGCTGGAGGAAATGTCGGGAGCGCCTCGACAATCTCGCGACGCCAAGAAAAATGCCTAATTTCCTGAAGACACTGTGTATGTGAAAACTTATTCCAAGTCTTATTCTTGCTTCTTCAAATCGCTGGTAATATAAATAATCAAAACGAAAAGTCGCTGTAATTCAAAATTAATTCATTCCAAAGAGCATTTTCAGGTTTATCAAATGAAAGCAAAAATAACTCTAGAATAAAATATCGAGCAAGCAATGAATTAAACGAAAAGGAGAGTACGACAAAATTCAAGAAAATAAAACATGATTCGAGGTGTGTAACATCTTATCTTAAATCGTCAAGATGATATTTTATAATCGAAATACTGGAGCATCCAATTACTCGCATTACTAATGCTTGAATAACGCATTGCAACTACTTTAATCCGCTAGACTCGTCCGATGCGATACTTGACAGTAACAAATAAAGCGACTCGACGCATTATGGCAAATTATATCGTGTACAAATATGTAAGATTCGCATTGCCCGATACCGAGAGAGCGATCGGGAAATGTCACGGGCAAGTTGCTCTTGTCGCTTATACACGACGATTTTCATGATATATGTTGACATTAGCGAACGTTATGTAATTATGCACAGTCATACGGAAAGCCGGGTGAGTTGTTTTGTTCGACTGACATCGTTGGTAAAAACAACGAACGAACATCATCGACGCGAATTCCACGCTAAACTCTCGAAACTACGACTAGCTAATTAAATAATCCCCCTGGACGCGGCTCGTAGACGGTAGGAACAGGTCGATACATCTCATTGTAACAGGATAAACAGGAGTTGGAACACGGTGCATGGTGGCTCGGGAAGCGACGACGAGACCGAAGGTGGAGAAGGAGGAGAAACCGAAACGGTGGGTAAGGGTGCCTTCGGGAAGAGAGGACGAGAAGAGAGTGAATCAGGGGGGGACTTAGCTTCGGTTCGTGGGCCCACCGGCCGTTGGAATCCGAGATCGCGTCTGATCGCAATTAAGGCTCCGCTCCGGCTGCGAATATTTTATTCCAGTCGTCGTCTCCCTTTCTTCGCTCTCTCTCTCTCTCTCTTTGTCTCTCTCCTCTCTTTATCTTTTCGCCGGAATACCTTCTCGATACGCTGGCAGTGTTACAGCGTTTACACACTACCGTTCCTTCGTCTCCTCCACCTGAGACAACACTCACCTGGAGGAGGACCCCTTCCTCATAATACGGAGGAATTGCCCCGTCCCCTCGACCCTCTCCCATCCCCCGATCGGTTTGGAGGAGGCGCCCAATCGAAACGACCGAATTTGAATACGGTCCACCGGGCCCAGAAACAATGGGAACATCGACGGACCACACGGGATGCGAGCAAATGGTCGAACAACCGCGGGACATGCGTTCCGGCAAGGGCTGCTCGTTTCTTTCGAGGCCGCGAACTACCCGAGAAGAAACCGCCGTCGCACTGGTCCTACTATCGTTCGGGGCGACCCTTATTATCGCAACCTACCGCGACGTGCTAGCTCAATCGAGTGGGCTGTGAATCCATTCAAGGATAATGCAAAACCTTATGCTTTAAATATATTATTTTTATCAGATATATCAGATTTATCAGATATAGCGGAATCAACTCTCTCTGTAATTAATTATGAAACGACATTCCCTTGCTAGTCATTAAGACTACTTTCCTGCATACTTTTTGAACTTTTGATTAACATGATGAATAATATAATATAATATTTAACATTTATGCACAATCATTTGTTTTTCGATAAATCAAATATAAGTCCAGTAAAAATCTTACAGTGTGTGCGTTTCGATTTTCGACAAGAATTCGTTATTGATGAAGTAGTCGGTAATTCGGTGGTTCGTCTATAGAAGTGAGAGAGGACGAGATATACTCCGAGAATACGAGGAAACGAGGACCTTTTGTGAAATCGATATCAGGCGAAGATGGTATCGAACGCATCTCCGACACGTGTAACGTACTACCGCACCGCGTCAGGACGAAATCAAATTTATTTTGCTGTTATTTCCAACGAGCTGCAGACCCGCGAGGAAATTTGGAAAATCAAACTATTTTCTAGTAGCGTAGTCGAAATAGAAGAAAAAAGGAAAAATCTCTAGGAATATTATCGCGATAACCGATGACGGTTGACTGAATCGCTACGAATCGTACGAGAGTTCAGAATCTGCGATCTGCACCGCATGGGTACGCGAAAAAGATTGGAAAATAGAGATTAAAAATTTTTATGAAAAGAAAATACTAGACGCAAGAAAATCCCTGCCAAAGATGCTGTGTTGATAATTTCATAAATTTCGCAAACGAGTGAATTTTGCTGCGTAAAACTATCTTCCACAAAGAGACTGCTACAACATTCAATTTCAACATCCGAGAGAATCTTCGAATAACACAGATTTCTCAGAAACTAGACATCAATCAATGAAATAAGCACTGGTCAATCCCATATGCGCGTCGCGATAATTTATGAACATGCTAAGAAGCGCATCTCGAGATCTTTTTATTTACTTTACTTCCCGCGTGTATGACAAAAGCATCGTCCAATTCCCGGTACGTCGCTGATTTACGACGGACGAGTATATTTTACGTCGCGCCGAGTATCTTTTCCCACATTCGAACGAAAAATTATGTGCGGTTAGCGCCTGCGGGAGAGGACGCGGCTAATAATCCACACAGGGAAGCGCGGGGAACGTGATGGGTCGCATGAAAGACGGGGATATCTGTCGGGTTCATGGGGTGGTCCCGCGTCACGTCGTGATCGAGCCTCGAGAGGAGTTCAGGAGAGGGCGAGAGGGCCAGCCGGTCTCGCTGCCGAGGACCACTGCCACTAAAAAAGACAAGAGATCGGCCAACGGGGGACAACTCATGCGGAATCGCTAACGAGCCGAGCGGACACCCGAACGATGGATGGCTCGGAGGGACCAGAACCCCAAACTCCCCGAGAAGCTTCGATACATCTCGAGAAAATTCCACTTTTTGGCGCGCCCTTTTCCCTCCCTCCCGTCATCCTTTTGCCCTCAGCATCGATCGGAGATGCCTAAAATATCCCGAAGCGTTTCCGCTTCTGACGCAGTAAAAAGAAGCAAGAACCTAAAGCACGTGATTCTTAAGAAAATTGCTATATGTCCGAGATCGTCCCAGTTATTCGCACGCGTTTAATAATTCGAGGTCATTAATAGCGAGGGTCTTAATTATTTAAAATTATTTAGTATAGCTAGTATCTATCTTTAATGTATTTTTACTATTATTTAATTTCACCTATTCTCTAGTTTGGCTAGAAAAATAAAAACAACGATTTTTTCGAATATTTAAATAACTCGAATCGAATAGTTTCTTGTAAATCCAACATCGAACATTTTAACTAATAAATTTTTTATTTGTCAAGTTTTTTTCAAGAAAATTATAAAAAAATATGTGATCTCAAGATTTAATTGTGATATAACCGTTTCTCAAAAATTCGAGCGTGCTCATTCGTTTCTGCCACGAACAATTTCGGTCTCGATGCCTCGGAGATCACCGCGTGACTCTGGCTGGAGTTTGACCCCGGAATAACTCGAACGGAACATACGAACGGTGGGGAGAAATGGGGGTCGGGGAGGCGGGAAGAGGGGACGGGGGAGAGTGATAGTCGATGGAGGCGGTTCGAGATATCAGATCGAGTCCGTTGCTTCGACGAGAGAGAAAGAGACCCCGAAGAGAGAAGATGGCATATCGTAGGACACGTAGGAAGGAGCCGGTAGCCGGTAGGGATGTTCTGGTGGGTGAGCACAGCGTCCACCACATCGCTACCACACCGATTGATTGCTCCGATTGCTTACATTCTATCGATAAAGCGCCAGCAACGAGTCAAACTAAAGAGAGGCGCGCGCATTCCACAAATACCTGCCGCGGCTCGTTCCCAAAATCGTTTGCCTTTTCATCGCGTCTCTGCTTCCAATCCGATCGACAAGAGAGCGTGCCGAAAGACGAGCATCTTTCACCTTTCAGCGAGAGACGCGATCGCTTGATCATATTTAAAATTACCCTGACAATTATCTCTTGTGATATGACAAGAAAAAGATATATAGATTCTATTCTCTATATTTTCAATTCTCTCGCCGTTCGAACGAAAATCGATATGTACATACGCATACGACATTGACATCTCGTCTCTCGATAACGCATCCGAAATCCATACGCATTTCATATCGTAACAACACACGCATTATCTATCGAGATGGCATAATTAATCAGCCATGCATTATGAATCACGGCTTTCCCCTCTTGTCCGATGGATTTTTCTTTGATAAAAATTCGACGCTGTATAATGACGGTACCAGTAGCCGAAATGACATATTTCGATTCCGTCGAGCATCTTACCTACCGTGTTGTCGCTGCCGCCGAGTACAGTGATGGATCGGTCGGACGGAGGAAGGTGTTATACGTGGATGGGGATACTCGTGAAAAGAAGGAGAGGAGCGACGGGCTCGAAATGTTAAATCGCTGTCACGGCCTCGTCTCGTAGCGATTTCGAAAGCGAGAGAGCTCCTCGAATCGCGCGTACTTATATAATCGCCCTTCTGTACACACATTCTATATATCCGCGGCGTCTTCTCGAAAAACTTCCAAGAGACATCCTGAGAGACGCGTCTTGGTTCGAAGAAAAGAAATGCCGTGAGAGGATCAGGATCTGGGGAAATGATCGATCATCCCGACGAGCTTGCCGAGGTGAAGGATAAAAATTTCACTCGTAGCCGTGAGACGACTGCGCGTAGAGTCACAAAACGTTGACGCGAGAAGAGACGAGAAATCTATCATCTCTTTGGTTGTGATTTTATTTTTTTTTTTTTCTTTTTAAGCGCAATCTCATCGTCGACTACACACCGAATGCCGATTCTCGGGAACGCGGTTAAACGATGACGCGACGACTCCAATCGCATTTCTTTCGGAATCGGTTACGTTAACGTTCGGGCAGAACGAAACATTGTACGCGTTGCATTAAATAATTTTGAAATTGATCGAACCTTTATCTGGAAACGCGCACGAGTCTACGAGAGCGAGGGATAAAAAAGAATTCGCGTCTCACCTTTTACGGTACGTCCTTCCAATTTTCGACGATCGGTTTAGACGCGAGTTGCGTGATCTCGCTACGAAACAATGCATAAACACCGACACCGTCGATGCATTATGCATGCGTGCGCTCTGACTTTTCTCGAGCAATGGGAGTGTCGCCAAATCAACGCCTCATCCGTGTCGTTCACGCCTCGCACGGCCTTCCAAATGCGGTTTTCAAATCGTAATTACGACACACGTTGCATACCCATACGCGCCATCTCTCTTTCTTGCTCTCCACGCTGTTCTCATTAAGGAAACGTTGGGCCAAGTCAAGATTGAAAAGTTCACTTAAAATACAAGATGCTCCACATGACAAGAGAATAAATTATTCACAAGACGCGTGACGAAAAAATGATGTATAGACGCGACGTGAGAGGGGAGCTTTCGCATAAAATTAAACGACGAGCCTCGACTTATTATCAATGCACCGCATTAACAATATCTCTCTTTGCGCGTAGGTAGCGTCAAATCGCGCTCTCGGTAGTAGACACACTTGATATTTGCATGTATATTCAAGTCACGAAGCTCCACGCGGGTAAAACGAGAGAAACGGCGAGATAGCTCATCGATGTCCCGAATTACATAACAATGATACTCGATTCGTTTGTCCTCGGGCATTCTTACAAGAATGACTTTGGGATATGTCGAAGCTCATCTTACCCCGCGGGGGACGGCGCCTAAATGGTCAAATTACAACTCGGACAAGGCGAGGTTGCGCCGCGTGCGCGAGGTTCCTCGAAATCTCTCGTCTCCAGGTCCACGCAATATATGAGATATAAACTTTCTCCCACTGATAGAGAGAGAGAGAGAGAGCACTTTATCTCGCTCGCGCGTTTCTCGGTTATACTTTTTTTTTTTCCGATGTTCTTTACGACGAGCTTACGATTAGTAAATATTTATAATTTTTTATATTTTTCCTGTATATTCAATATTGAAAACAATTAAATCTGAAAAATTTACCTATTTAATGATATTTATTAGAACAATAGAATAGAAATAATATCAAATATATTAAACATTAAATACGAAATGCAATTAGATATCAAATGTAAATTTTAAAAATAATGTTTTGTAACGAGGAGAAAGGATCCGCCTATACAGCAATTGAAAGATTTATTGGCATATAAATTAAAGAGCTGATACCCGCGAGAGAAATATCTTTCTCTCTTATTGTTAGATAAATTTAGATGACGCTGAGAAATCTCGCGCCTATCGTTCTCACAAAAGAACACGTCTTCCCAAAGTGTCCCACGAAATAAAAGCGTCACCGTCGTCCAAACTGCTACGCGGGAGATCATACCTCCTCAATTTTTGAGAAGCAAAACGAGACGGTGCATACCTTGACTTCGTGAAAAAAAAAAAAAAAAAATAGTCGCGTGTCTTTTCGCATGAACGGTCTCACGATTTTTCATTATCGAACGCACGATACGAATCAAATATCAGAAAAGAACGACAATCGATTTAACGCGTAAAGCGTGATAAAGATTCTTATAAATTCAAACAATTTTTATTCACTTTGAGATATGGTACAATGTGAAATATTCAAACAAAAGTTCGTAAAACTTGCTTAAAATATTTGCGGAAATAAAATTCTGTTATGTGAGCATTTTCTTGAGACGAATCGCGAATTAAACGGTACCGTATAATATGACAAGAATTATCATCAGGCAACTCGATGTATATAATTCGATCGGGAATAATATATGCTACTAAAAAATTTAAGAAAAAGAAGGCGAAACAAAGCAAAGTACACTATAACGGAGGGAAGAAGAACCGAATCGATTGTGCGAGCGAGCGACTGTATAATAGCGTATCAAAGAGCATTCACGATCCGATCGTTCAGACTCGGGGCTCACATATGAGTTTCTCACGTGTCGCACGCATCGAGATTCCTCTGCCGGTTGTTGCTGCGCGGGGGAGAGCGGCAGAGCCGCTGGATGGGGAAAGGGGGTGGTGGAGGGGGGAGGGGCGCCTCCTTCGTAACAAGGAACCCCCCGTGGACGAACTAATTCTCCCGGATGACTCGCGCGGCTACGGCCCTGCGGGGGTCTGAAACAATGCGCGAGAAACGGCCCTTAAGGCCCCGCAAGACTCACAAGCCGCCGACTACGGCGCTGCCTCGTCTCTCCGAAACTCGTCGGCTATTCGCTGAATCACCCTCTGGATACTGTTGCGCGAGATGCGTCTCGCGAGTGCGTAGCAATGTGTATAGAAGCGGCCGCGGGAGGAAAAGATCCGTCGATAGATTCAGCGAGCTCGTGAGGCTCCGATGAGCAGAGCCCCGATAGCAACGCGCGCAAATAATCCCGCCAACGGATCTGATGAGGAAACGTTTCGCATCGATTCTACTTATTAACCCTGCAACGGGCTATTTGCGCTGCCCGAAGGATACGTAGAAAAGAAGTTTATCATTTAAATAAATCACATCTAGAGCGAACAAAACAAACACTCTCCAATTGTAAATTTTATCAGCCTCGATCTTGATTTCGACTTGATCTCCATATAATTACTTTCCCGGGCAAACGTAAAATTTTGACTATTCGAATGAAAATTCAAATCGGAAATCTAAAGCGATTTTGTATCCATGTTTATAATTGTGTGGCAAAATAAAACATTTTCGACTCCGATGTATGTCAATTTATCCAAAATTGACTAAAGTTTGAAGAACGTCCCTGATCGGCATTCATAGCCATTACTAATCTCGCGTCACGGGAGGGGACTCGACTAAAGACACCTGCGGAGAAATGCATTGCCCTAATGGCCCACCTTGTAATTACTATTGTTCCTACGTGACCGTCCCCCTCTTATCGACGATAACGAAAAGAAGGAGGAGCATCGATGCGATCGATGAAACGAATGGGAAGCGAACGTCGCGGATTCGGTTCCGCACGAATGGAAGTCGTGCGGTGATCTTTTTTTTCGCGCAACGAATCTCAATGTCTATCAAGAGACACACACACACACACACACCCAATTGCGCCAAGTCACGCGTAGCAAACGTCGAACCGAGATGTAAACCAAGTATCTACATACGTTATATTGAGCATGTTGCATTATCGTATCTCGTTAACACTCGGACCGATAGAATTCACAACGAAAATTATCTTATAATTTTATTCTTACTTGTTTTATATGCGATGACAGACGAAGGGATTCTAGTTGTTCTCTCTTCCACTCTCGACGTGCGAATGATAACAAGACAACCGCGTGTAAACATCTCCTTCCCTTTCCCAACACGTTATACGCCGCAATAAGACAAAAAACATAACAAAACATACCAAAACATACCAAAACATATCAAAACAGCAGACCAAAAATAAAAATATAACTTACAAAGTTTTACGATTTTAATATTTTAATAAAAAAAAAAAACCATTCGCGCTTATAACATATTCTCGAAAAAATGATTCAATATAGAGTTAAATTTTTACTGCGATCAAAATTTATATATATGTGTATAAGATTATAATATTATAATATAATAAAAATTTTAATAGTACAATCATAAATAGCTAAAAAATAATTTTTCTCATACGTGAAAGAAAGTATATAGAGACTATAAATTATAAATTTCTCTTTTTATGGAAAGAGAAGCGGATCCAGACGAGCGATAGGTTAGCAAGGGTTAATAGATTGTCCGTAAGAGAGCAACAAGCAATTAAAAATAGCCGATAAGCCCGCAAAAATTTCTATCTATTCCCGAACTCTCCTCGATCGCCAAATGTCGAGGGTGAGTCCGGGGCAGCAACAAAGGGTGTAACATCGGGCCTGGTAACTCGAGCACGCAAGCCATTCTCCGCCGCGTGTGCTCGCTCTTCATAGATATTCTCGTCACGTAAGACGCATATGTACGTTGCCCTCTAATCGCGAATAAAGATCTAGCTCTCTGAGGCCCCATCGGGGCCCACTTTTCGCCGAAGCGGCACCCATCGGTCCGACCTTCGCTCGTATTTCGCCGTGTCGCGTCTCGCGCACGTCTCTCCGTCGAAAACCACGTCGTAGATTGTCATGCTTCCTCACAAAGTGCAAAGACATGACACTCGTTGATATAGCCAGACATTCGTACCTCGACAATGCGTGAGATGTATGGGAGCTCGTGTTCCTTCAACTTGTGATTTTCGCGATGATTTTGAGAAGCTGAAATATCTTTCTGAGATGTACGTATTTTTTATTCCAGTCTGTACCTTGGACCGCGATAAATATCATTTATATGATTCTATTTATTATAACATTTTTTTAAAACATTGTACATAATAAATGCCATTGAATCTCAATAGAAAAAAAATTGTCAAATGTGTTATATATCTTCCTCTTCGTAAGGAAAGTGAAAAGATATCGTTCAGTCATTGATTAAAATTATTTTGCAAGAATGCAGAGAAAAAGGTGAATATTTTATACTTGTGCATACGTCACATTGTCATCTACTCCTTTTATCTCGTTCTTTCTTCGTTCGTTCTTCTTCTCTTCTCGGAAGCTATGGAGATTTGGACGATAACATGGTGGATCCAACGGGTATCCACGCTCGCTCCATCAGCGATCCATAAATTTGACAATTTGTCCGACCCGTCCGCGGAGTTTTGATCGCGGCCGATTCGAATCTGAACGGGCCCCACCCTCGCGCACCGCCCGGGGACCGATTCGGATATCCCGTGGGCCTCGTATAATTATGCCGGATACGAACGCCGATATCACCGAGACTCGCCGTTCAATCCGGAAGATTGAGAAGGACCGAAAAAATTCCCGGAGTAATAAGATCGATAAGAATATTAAAAAAAAAAAAAAAATAAATAAATAAATACAAAAACTAGACAATCAAGCGAAACGACGCGTTTAACTTTACGATCTGCATTTTATCTCACGCGTAATCGCGCGTTTCGAGATTTTCTCGCGCGACGAGCATAATTTGGCAGGCGCGAGGACAAAGGGGATTGTCAGTCCGGACGGCGCTTGACAGTCGTTTTCGAAAACGTGTTGCGACACGAAATTCCTCCGGCGTTATAAAGCGGTTCACCAAAATGGCAGCGCGGTCGCCCGGTAACCGCGCCGCCACGGCAGCGGAGAGACGCGGCCCCTTTGTAATGCCCCGCGTGGAATTCCAACGCCGAAAAGCTACTCATAGGAGGCTGCTGGCTCATACACGCGGCTCTCTCCTCTCTCCGCACCCCGCTCCCCCCCTCTCGTCCGGCTTCTTCGTGTTTTATTGGGAGGGATCCTCGCGACATAGTCGGCGCATTTTGACGGGCCCCCGCGGATCGCATACGAAATCAAGTGCCCGAGCCTGCCGGAGAGGAGAGGTGCCTGAGTTTTATCGCTCGAGCCGCGGCGGCTGCGGACCCCGCCGACCATGTAAATTATGCGTCACTTTCAGCTACCTCGTTAGACATCAATTTCGGTTGTCCCTGTCGTGCGCCTTTCTCGGTAAAATATATACGGTCGGATGCGAACTATTTCGCAATTTCGTTATCTCGAAAAAAACTCAAAGGCACTAACAACGTATTGCCGCTAATTAATGATAGTTCTAACTGATTAGTTTAGCAGACAAAATCTAAAAGTCGTATATACACTCGATGTAGAATATAATGGAACGCGGTAAAAAAATCGTTATGGCATTTCTTAAAATATCATAAAAACGACGTACTCGTCATTCGATTCTTGCAAAATTCTAGCCGCGAAAGAGTTGAAAAAAAAAAAAGAAAAATAATCCCATTTCGCGAGAGGACCGAGAAATCCGCGTTCTCGCCTCGCGACGGAATCGCAGAGAGGGGGAAGGAGGGGGAGGGGGCTTTGGCGATCCATAAATTATTCACGTATTATTCCACGTAGCTTCGGCGGCCTTGGGAAACGCTCTGGCCCCTTGCGCGCGATAATGCGCGCGCTAACGACTTTATCGCGTTATAACCGGCCGCTTGCAAAAGCTCGCGGCCCCCGCAAGCGAGCCGAGCAGGCAAACGAGGAAGGAATTATCGATCCGCGCGCGCGGGACTACGGAGCACCGATGGCGCGCGCGATAAATCTTCGTAGTTCCTTCTGACACGTTTCAACGTGGTGGCCGTAAGCGTTATCTTCGCCGCATGAAATATGTCGGAAACGCTTTTCTTTCGCCGTGCGAATATCGCAAGCTCACGCTCGCGCGCGTGCGCTTCGAACACGGCACATTCGCGAAATGGCTTAAAAAGAAAGAGAGAGAGAGAGAGAGTGAGGGAGGGCGGGAAGGGGGAGAATCGGCGAGAGGAGAGGAGAAAAAAAAAGAAAAAAAGGGACGCGAGATTATGCGGCGCGGTTTGTCTTCCGACACGAGACTGATCGATAGTACATTAGTAATATAACTTCATTTCTCGCGTACATAATACAAGCACGAGGACGCACGACATCGCGTGTCTCGCCGTCGCTCTCCTGGTTATGTGCTTTCTACGCGAACGTTCTATTTGATATAAATGAAGTTTTTTTTTTCTTTATTCCCCTCGTAATATTTCGGCCCGGTAACTTGAAACGTTATCGGATACGTCGTGCCTTGTGTAAGCGCAAAGTCTGTCGTGTAGTCTTAAATCAGCCAACTGGAAAGGTCTTTTTTTCCTTCAACCTTGCCTCAATCGAAGAGTGAGCCGCTGTAAACTTTCGGCGTACAATATATATATATATCGAGGCTTTAATAGCAATTCGCAGATACTACTCGCCGAGCCTGTTATTTAATTAACCCGCTACTCCCCAGTTTAAAATCTTTGGAACAATACAGTTCATTCGGAAAGAAATTCTTCTAAATTCTAAAATTCCCAAGTCAACCTGGCAGTATATCATTATCAGCGGAAAATATTTAGTTTTTAATATAACAATATTATAGAATGATAACAAATTTGATTAGCTACTATTCGAACATATTTCTCTACATGATTATTACATTTTTCCGCTTTAATTTTACTGGATTTAATTTTACTGGAATAATCGAAGAGCGAAGAGACGTCGCGATAAAAACTGGAAACATCTTTTTCGACGATTGTGCGACTCCTGCGAGAGAAGGGGAGTGGGGCGGGGGGGGGGGGAGGAGGAGGAGGAGGAGGAAGGAAAATAAATCTGCACGAGTTGTTCGCGCGCGAAAAAAGCCACGAGTGTCCGCGGTCACGCGAAAAAATCCGCAACGTTCTCTCATCGCGCGGTAATTTAATAACGCGCAGCCTGCCCTATCGCGTTACTCGGAGTTACTTATGCAACGATGCGATGACCGCGAACGGCGCAGAAAATTTAGATGCGCGCGGCGCGTGGAGATATATATACGCGTCCTGACGAAGGCGGAATAATGTTGCGAATACGGCTAATAACTTTCTCTCGCGCTCGGCATTAATAACGTGGCGACGAGGCACACACCTGGCGAAACGTTGTTAAAACGTTGGTCGATCGCAACGAGAATGGAAAATGGAGATCTTATCGCACCGTCAATTAAAATGAAATCGTGGAGAAAAACCATTAAGATTCAAGATGGAAAATACAAGACATGTTGCTTATATACATAAAAAGATATCTATATATATTATTATTGCAAGTAATATAATTTCAGCGCGTGAAACATTATATTATATATGAGAAAATATTAAGGACAGACGCGCAGATATTTTCTCTCGGAGATTTCGCGATTGAATTTTTTTCTTCCGAAAAAAATGCGAATTTTTCGTCGAGTCGCAACGAGGAAATTTCATGCAAAGGAGTGTATATAGCAAACGTTTAATATATAAATATGTAAATAACGCGCCACACACACACACACACACACACGAGTATCTTTCGTGCAGCCAGGACCAACTGGTGGCGGCGGCTAACTTATGGCAGGGACCAGGAAGACCGGCTATATACGGTTCGGTCATCCATAATGGTGTGTTCCTCGCTGCGAATCTATCGTCACGTTTTATAAGCTCTCTCGCGTGCATACACACGAATTACATCCCGGCGATAAACGTCCAGTGCCACTTAGTACCTCATTCGGTTGATATTCGACGACCTTCATAGAGACTCATGCTGGCGCATTAATATGTCTCCTGAGTAGTGATATTTAAGAGCAAGCTTCTCTCTCTCTCTTTCTCTCTCTTTTTCTCTCTCCGCTACTTTTACCAAAAAATGGAAATCTATTCGCAAAATAGATTCTCTATTATTTCCAACTACATATTTCGTTATGAAAATATTAATTACAACCGTTACATCATATAAAAGGAGAAAAGAGTTTCGCGAAAATCAGGGCAGCCAGATGATAACCTTGTTCTATTAAAATCCAGCATTTTTCTCATCGAACGTGATAAGCCAGCAAAAGGCGAAGTCTCGCGTGAGTGGGTGATTCGCGTGGCGTTTGCAAGCATTACTATCCGGCCCTGACCTATTCTCTACATGGATTTCGATCGTTTTAGCCGATAAAAGCTCACGCTTTATGGACCAAAAACGACTTTGCATATTTATATTGTGCTCCGAAAAAGAGATAGGTACAATCAAAAATTTTATTGAATAAAAAAGATCAATTTCTCAGATCATTATTTCGTGGCGCAAATAAAAATCAAGATTCCTTCATCTTCACTAATCTGATAATCGCAAAAAAAAAAAAAAGAGAGAGTAGGATATATTATTCCGAAACAACGCGATCCGAAAATAAGCAGCAGAAACAGTCGATGCATCGACTCGTTTAGAAACGAAAGGCAAGAGGGAATCGATGGCGGTTGACAATAGTTTGGCCAGCGAGACGATCCAGCGTACTCGAGGAGAGAGGCCGGGTCCGTCACAATAAAAGATCTTCGACAGCGGATGTGACAAAAATGAATTGTTATATTGTTTTAACAAATGAAGAGAGAGAGAGAGAGAGAGAGAGAGAAGGGATGAGAGAGAGCGAGAGGGGAGAAAGAGAGGCTGCCGCTCACCTCGTTCCCTCTTCGTCGCGTCGGGACGAAGAAAGAGACCGTCCTCCTTCTCTCTCTCTCTCTCCCCCCCCCCTCCCTCCTTCTTCTCCCGCGGCGTCCTCGCCGTATTATGTATCTGGACCCCGCGTTCTTCCCAGCCACCTTCCGCGCCGATCTCCTCCCTCGCCCACCCTCACTCTCTCTCTCGCTCCCTCCCACGGATCCTTCGGCTGGTTTTGCGGAGCGCGCGCGAAGCACGTGTTTTGCCAGTTCCTATTGTTTCCTGTATGATAAATGACCGCGTGGACCTCTCGCCGGCTCCGACTGCATACGCCTCGTTTCGGACCCTCGATGGCTCTCGATAGATCGCGAAGGAGGCGTCTGCGAAATTCGAGAGGCGAATGCGGAGGCACCTTCGGATATGGTTTGAAAAGAACGGTAGAAACGGCAATAACGTGTGTGAATTAAACGGGGATTTCTTTGCACAATTTGAAGAATAGCGAGAACTTTTCAGATAACTTATACGGAGTCTGCCTGATGCGAACTTAACTTTGGTACTAACAATATACATATAATATTATACTTTTTCATACTAAACATATATTAATAAAATATTATATTAGAAGAAAATGGTAAGAGAACAAAAATGTGTAGAATGCATGTTTAACTGATATCTGCCACGGTGAAATAGATTGAAGATTAAAACATCTCTATAGGAAACTTAATTGTCACTAAGAATATAATTTTATTGTACAAGAGCGAGAATATAGTTACGCAATATCGATTGATTAGAGATTATATTTAACATGTCGCATATTGCGATTGGAAGACATATATTAATCTGTTCAATGGACTAACAACGTGGCTCGTCATTTTAACGCGACGTCACGCGAAAGGCAATCCTACCGGTTGTTTCAGAAAAATACGCTTCGCTCGAGGTAGTAATAACTAATCGATTATGTAACGCGCCGCGCCATTTAATTAGAATTACGCAACGCGCGCAGTATAGTTGGTGCGCATAAAGAAAGAGAGAGATTATATATTTTTTAATATGTTTTATATGTATATGCAGAGTGCAAGAGATACTACATAAAATATATTCATTAAATGCTCACCTAAGTTGTAAATTTTACTTTGCAAATGATAAATCTGTCTAAGAGAAACAGGGAGAGAGCTCACGTTGCAAAAATAAATATAAAAATAAAATATATTAACTTGAATAAAATCCAGTGACAAAAATTCATGAAATATTAAAATTAAATTCATAGCTTATAGATGACATTTTTGTGGGGTATTTTAAAGTTTGTATTATTATATCGTAAATTATTTCCTCGGTACAAGATTCGATAATGTAAAGATTTTTTTATCGAGGATTTATTGAGAAAATCCTTTTCTCAATAATAATCATGTAGATGCTTGATTTTTTTCTCTTCAACGAAATGTGCTTGACATAGGAATTATTGTCTAAACGGACATGGATTCAATCCATAGAGTCAGATCTACGCGAAGCCTCGAAAGTTTTAACGCGCCTTCCGATTCTCAAGAATATCATCGCGTCGCGATAAGACCTTTTCTCCTCGCGATTGGTCAACTCGGCTACTGCAGCGGGGAGTCGTCGTAAAGACTCGCCGCGCACACAAACGCACTCGTAAGGTACATAAACCACGGCGGTTACGTATGTATATGTAAGAGTTGGTAGCTTCTGAAATCCGTGGCTGATGCGGGACCGATAGTGTTGGGACGCCCAGCGGGCAGTCCCAGCTACCACGGCACCCAAGGATCTACTACGGTCGTGACGAGAATCCACGGGACCATTACAAGCCGAACGTACGCGCTTCGGGATTCACTTTTGCCGCGAGGGGGGAGGAGGGGGGGGAGGGGACGACGGGGTGGAATGTCTCGCCGAAACCCGAAAATGCGCCGCGTCGATTCTCGATCCGCTCAGCACCTACGCGTGTACCGATATACACATGTGTAAGAGATATTCTGTATCTCATACAAGCCAAACATGTCAAAAAAGTTGTCAAAAAATTTAAATCCGATATCTTGCATTAGTATACAAAAGAAAATATATTTATATTTTGGATATTAAACTGATTGTCCCGTAGATTATCGAAAAGAGAAAGTTCGCTAATAAAGAAAAGAAAGTATATGATCGGGATACCGTGAGAACGAAACGGATCACTCACTGCACTTTGCGGATGCGCATAAATTAAATGGGGATTATAGCAGGGGCGATATTTAGTCGGCATAACGTCGAGGAGTCTCGACAGCCACCCTCGGTCATCCTTATCTGCGCGGCCGCATCTACCATGAGCGACGAAAGAAAAATGGTCCTCGCTCGATAATCAAAGACGGTAGCCGCCGCCGGTTGCAGCCGCGATCGCCGATCGGATATTTCGCGAAAGAAAAGACGAGTATAATTCAAAATCGCGCATGACTTCTCACCTCGTCCGATCTCTCAGGAAAAAAATAAATCGGCAATAATTAACGTACGGCGAGATATAAAACAAGAGGGAGAGGAGGAGAAGAAATCGCGCTTGCGATGACGAGACTCGCGCGCGCGCGCGAATTCAACCCACGTACCTGGGAATGGATATACCTCATAAAGCGACGTGTGTTATCGCATCGTCATTGTGTCTCGGGCTTCCTCGTTTCGTCCCAGATGCGCTTACGCATCCGCGAGAGAGAAAACGAAAGAGGAACCGTGCCGTTTAAGGAGATGCGAAATTCATGCGCGTTTCCGCGTACGCCTGGCTAATTTCGCGACGCCAAAGCCGTATACGTGGATTATTATCATAAGAGGTATATGAAACATTGTAAACATTGAAGGGGTTCGTTAAATTTTATAATGCTGCATAAGCGATTTACGTAACGACGTTGCGATGATTGCTACGATAGCGCATAAGTATATATATATATATATATATATATATATATATATATATATATATATATATACATCATCGTGCATTTATTCGCATGATTTACAATATTCACTAGCGTTTCGTTAAAATTAAAATGTACCGCATTAAAGAGTCATTAGCGCCTCGTTTAAAATGTCCCGGTGCGTTCTTGTCGGCATTCAAATTATTCGCAATTTATCGATGAAGATGGGGAAAAAAATCCTCGAACGCTAATAAGATAAAGCATTGAAAAATGATGGGCGCGACATCGCGCGCTTCGAAAAATCATCGGTATCGCGAGGGTAATAGTATCCGCGGGGCCCGATCGCGCTAGGGTTGGACACGATAAATCTAAAGGGGAATTAATTGCCGTTTGGTCCTGTCCGGTCTGGGTCCAGTCCCGAGTCCCTCTCCTCGCTGTCTCTCGTTTCTTCTCCCTCGCCCTCGCCCTCTCTCTGTCACTCTCTCTCTCTCTCTCTTTCTCGAGCCCCAGCCTCGCATTCTGCGTCTTCCCTCGCTTCCCCCCTCCCCCCATTGCCCCTCTCGGGGCTCGCCTGCGCGACTGGTTGACATCCTACAAATAAAATCAGCTCCAGGAATGCCCGCGACGACACCGGGGCCTGTGGGATCTCTCTCGGAGGCTCTCCCCCCCTCCGTCACCCTTCCCTATCTATCTCGGATGGGGAAGAAGGAGGATGCGATCCGGACGCGCGCGAGCAGGACGAGGACTAACGCCGAGACCCCACGGCATGAGACGTAATATATGGTAGCCCTAAGACAACAGTTTGGTATATCTTTGGGTATACCTGTGGATATCCCGTGCCCCGTATCCACCTTCGGCACCCAACTCCACTCCGAACACGTTCAGACGGCGTATACGTGTAATGTATATCGTTCTCCTGCGTATGCAAAGGCGAGCGCCCGAGCTTGTCGCAGCGTCGGCCGCATCTGGGCCCATTCGTGGTTTATTTAATTGTCGCTATCCGGGGAGGAGGAGGAGGAGGGGGGGGGATGTAAAACGCTTGTACGTGCCTTTGAATTGCGTAAGCGGACAATTTATTCGAATGTTTCTTTAATGAGATCGAAAGACGCAAAGTATAATTCACACAAATTTTATTATAATCGTTTAAATTGACGATGAGAGAGAGAGAGAGAGAGAGAGGAGCGAGGATTTAGGATGTGGAACCGCGTCTCCGCATAATTGAGAGAAGGAGGAGATGGCGCGGAAGGCACGCGGGGAAACAAGAGCAACACCTCTCGTCGCGAAAAAGAAGGATGGAAGAAGGCGGGAATGTTGTTCGCCCGCGGAGTTTGTCACCGTGGAACGCTACATTATACCATTAAAGGGGACCCAAAAAATAGGAGCGACGGGCGGCTCGAGTCTTACGTGCCACATTTGCCACGAAACTCGCGCGGAGTCCGCGCGCGTGATTTACAGTTGGCTTTACACGGACCGTCGCGAGCCAACGAACCATTCGACGCTCATCATCAATTCTCGATATCGATAAATTCATGAGCTGGCATAAAGCTAAATCAAAATCGCTGACGTAACGAGGTAAATCGTGTAATGTTCGGCCGCTAGAGTTTTACCTCGCGAAAGTATACGTTATGACTCATTGTCGGGATGTCAATATCTCGAAACGAGGCCGATGCCGGTGCCGTTTTATATCTTCGGAGTACACAAAGGAACGAATGCGCCAAGTCATGGAATGACGTCGGTTGTACCCGTTTCGGAATGTTCATTTGAAAAAATTGCCTAGGAAAATTAATTAATTATTATTATTAACGACGTCCGCGAAAATTTGGACGTAAATTAACGAGAGGCGCATAATCGAGAACGGAGAGGGGATCGAGCGATGACGGGGGATTCTGATCTCGACAGGAGAAATCGCGAAGAAGCGCCAAGCGGTCGACATTCGTGGCGGGTTTCTTCCGACGAGTGATTCCCTCCGTTTTTCGTGCGGACGACAACGCGGCAAAAAAATCCATCATACGGCGACGGAGACGTGGTGCCGACATGCCGCACATCCAATTATCATAAAACGCTCCAGATGCGCTATAGCGAATCGCGAATCCCGTCCTCTCTCCTTGTCTCCCGAGACTATAAATTCTGCGCGCGTCCGAACGATACGTCCCTGTCGGAGCCGCGGACCCGACTTTATTCCTGATTCCCTCTCGGTGGAAGAACACGGGTTTTAAGGTGATCGGAGAATCGGGGCAGATCCGATCCGAGTGCTCTGATGGATTGACTTGGTGCGCCGTGTTAACGAACACGGTGGTCCCCCCCGCGCGTGGGCGTGGAAAAAAAAAATTATCGACTATTCTCAGAAAAATTCTCTCGTCGAGAGTAATTCGCCGCATCTCTATTGACCAAAATTTTGTTTCCTTGTATCGATTTGATTCTCTTCAAACTTTTTTATATTTAGTTAACGATATATCTCGATACTTTAAACGAATCGCAAACGATGCATTCGGTTTAATATCAAATTTCCAATTAATCAAGTAAATATAAAAAAATGCGAAAAATATATTTATAATTTTATAGAATATAGTTTTTTAAAGAAAATATGAATATAAATATAATATTAATTAATTAATTTAAAATATAATATATTACAGAAAGTATATTATAAGTCCTAAAATTATATCGCGTTGGTACTGATAAATATTTGGTGATTGAAATTCGCGAAAGGGAAGGATGAGTCGCCACCGCGCTTTTACGTCGAAGAAGAGAGAGGCTTGCGTCGATTCTTCCCGGGCCGCGTTTACCTATGGCTGTATGTAAGAGGGCACGTACCGAGAGTCCCTAAAGACCGCGGTGAAGCCGATACTTAAATCACTCCGGTCACTCAGCGCCTCGCAGCTCAGATTGATGTAAGGCCATGTTTTACATTCAATTCAATTGGGCAAAAAACTGCTATCCGCTGGCGGGACGCGAGCGATGTCGGCGCATTGTGTCGACGAGATCCGCTCCCGCCGTAAGATCGGTCCTTTGGAGACGCGACCGGCCTCTGCTTTCTTTCCTCATTCGTGCGGAGACCTCCGGCTCGGTGCGCAAGAGGCAAAGGCTCGTTAGAACTGTCCGCACGCGGTTCCGCTGACACGAAATTGTCATTATCTATCACGCGCCGAAGAGCGCTCGATGCGGAAAACGAACGATTGCAGTCTCTCTCTCTCTCTCTCTTGCTCCCCTTGCTCCCTTCATCGTCTTTTTCTCACAATGATTCGCGGCATTCGCCTTCCGAAAGCAAAGTGAATCCTTTAAACGCCGATCACTCAAGAAAGGAGAACACGAATGAAAAAAATTACCTGCCTTATCGCGCAATAATATGTACAGAATCTTACAATGCATGTCAAATTAGAAAAATTAGATATGAATACGCAATATAAGGCATATCATACAATATGTTTGCTTTATCGTGATTACGTTGCTCGAGGAAAAGAATGAAGGAGAAAGAAAAGTGTTTTGTATAATAAAATATTGCACTTATAATTTTAAAGTCTCTATAAAAAAAGACCGGTGATCGTGCGAGAAAAGTTATTTGTTAGATCAATGTTTCGGATATCTGAATAAATGATTGTGTCACTTGTGACGATCGTTGGAAAGATGCACCGACTATTTCCTTTTTTCTGCGTGAGAGATTCTAGAGAAAGAGAGAGAGAGAGAGAGAGAGAGAGAAGGACAGGCGCGCGGTATTTTCCTATTGGGATCGGATCTACATAGAGGACATTATTCTCGGGACGACGTCGTTATTCGGTATGCGGGATCCCACGACGCCGCTTTTGACGTAAATTGCGAGGAGCGCCGGTCACGTTCCCGCTTTATTCCGCCGTCGTCGTTTGCGTCTCGTCGTCGCTGCCGAAGGACGTGCAAACATCCGACCGAGTCGTGTCACAGGACACACGTGGTCCGCCCTGCTTCGATCTTTTGTACATGTTTTAAGGATCAAGCGTGCCTTCGAACCTCCTTTAACCGGGGACTCCTCGATAACGCGACGGATTTTCTTAAGCCGAATTCGGGAGATTATCTGGACGGATACAGTATGAACTTTGAAAAATGCCAAGTGTAATTAAATGTCTCTAATTACATTGTATCTTGAATGTTGCGAAGTGTTTTCTACGATTTTCAATAAAATTATTTGGCTTGTTAAAAAAGCAATAATTTTTTAATTAAACAAGCGATAAATATAAGAATGCTGTTTAAAAGAGATATATTAATTTAAGACAACAAACGTATTCTCTCTCTCTCTCCCTCTCTCTCTCTCTCTCTCTTTGTTATTCTTTTTATAAAATGAAAAAGTTTTCTCTAGCCAATTGTAAAATATAAAAATATCAATAATGTGTGAATAAAAGTACGCTTATGCACGATTTGTCACCCGAGCCGACACTTGACATCGCGCGAGATACGAGTATCTTTCAATCAGATTTCGACTTTGTGGTTCTTTCGCTACCAATCGGAAAAGAAGAAAACGAGTTAGCCGCTAATTAGTGATTCCAAGAATCGAGGCCGTTTCCACCCGGCGATCTTCTGCGTGGATCAAATCGCCGGAGAAAGATAGGCTTCTTGAAGGTGCGAAGGGTCGAAAAGAAGTGCGAGGTATTCGAAATATTCGTTGAAGAAATCGATAAAACGTGTATCGACTGGAAAATATCTTATTCTAACTCAATATCATTCAATATTGATAATTTATCATACACGAAATTATTAAAGTTTATTTAAGGGAGAGATTAAAGAGAAGCAAAACTTTGTTCGAGTCACGATCCGCGAATGTGAACTTGATTGGCTTTAACAAATATTAAAAATAATTTTCACAATAAACTGCAAACTTAAATAAACATTTCGACGCGACTTGACTCTTCTTTTATCGTAAAATTAGATCATCGAATGCCGAAGAATTTTTTTCTCTAGTAGAATGAAATTTGTTTACGAGTAAAATTGTACGCGATTGTGATTACATGCGATTCCGAGAAGATGAAATCGTCATCTCGGGCGTCAATCTGTCTCTGATTGAGTAGAAGGGGACCAATGTCGCGGCCACGACATGAACACCGATTTTCAGGCAAGGGACGAGAGGCGACGGGAATAAAACAAGCGGGACACTAATTAGCGATTCCAGGAACCGAGAACACGAACCCGTAGTACAGCACCGGACCTCTTCTCCCGCTTGTCGTCGTCGGAGCCCATAACATTGGATCCGCGTCGGATCCAGCTGGAGGAACCCGTGCGGAGGATGAGAGAGGATCGAAAGACATCGAGAGGAAAGGGGACGAGATGGGGAAGAGAAAACCATCCGAAATATTCGGACCAGCCGAATGTCAACTCGGAGAATGCATTACCCTTGACCCCACATTCTCCCTCCTTCCCCTCTCATCGGTCTTCTCTCTCACGAACTCACTCTGTCATTCAGGGAATTTTCCCCGGAATTCTTAATGCTTATCAGTACGCCGAAATTAACGGCAGGATATCCAATGCCGATGTCCAATTTGAAATGTATATACGCGCGAGGCGAACTAACTTTATGATAGATAAAACAATCTTTTCTAAGATCTAAAAAGAGATTACATTGTATTTTAAAGATACAGAAGAGTTTCGTTGTTTTGAAAATATTTAAAGAAAATTTTAATAATCTAGAATTTTAATATTTAAACTTGACAATTGACTTGAATAAAATTCAACGGATTGTGTGTAATTTTGATTTGTTAAACTATCAAATTTAAATGGTACAGAAAACAACAAACGTTTTACGTCAATTTTGATTTAATCTTATAATCTCATCGCAAATAACTATTTATCCTAATAGCGTTACTATTGTCAGAGATAAAGATCATAAGGATTGTAATTGCAATTACAATCTTTTTTCAAAAAAAAATCTATTCTCATTATCATATCGTCAGATGCAATTACGATATAGAAATATAACAGAGCCCTATCAATTAAATCGAAAATGAGTCACTCACCTAGGAGGTCTTACGACACACTTGTGCGTCACGGGCAATCGTGGATACATGCAGGCTCGAAAATAATTTGGTAATTGTAAAAGCGTAATGTCCATGCAATTACACGCGACAGAGAAATCGGAAGAATTATCATCAGCTGACAGCGGGCGAATTGAAATCTTTTTGTACGCCCGTCAACTTAACGATCCTTCGTGATGTATCGTTGCGCGCTTATTGTGTCGATCTAATATAAAATCTTGGACGCGTCTAAACGTTTTATGGGCAACACAGCTACATGATACATGGAAATTACGCCTTCATTGATCAATTTCATCATTTAATTCAATTAACCGTATTACTCTCAATTTAATAATATGTAAATTATATTTTTAAATGAATAGAGAGTAAATATTTCATTTATATCTAAGAGAAGAATAAAAATTGAATTAAATATTTATTTCTTGTAACGATGATTAAATACTCTTAAATTTTTTTACGATATTAGCATTATAGTACTGAGTGATAAAATACGTTTTATTCCAGAAATTTCGGAGATAAAAAATCGAGATGAAGTAATAAATCCTAAACTCGTTATCCGCGCCAAGTAAAAGAATTCCCGATACAGGTCAGTTAGTAAAGTGATTCGAGAGAGAGATTCGTGTGAATCGTTTCGGATAATAGTGTTATCAGACACGGTTCGTGTAAGACACGATGTGTTTCTGATACCAGGACCGGGCTACCTGAGCCAAGACGCTAAGAGAAGTGTTTGAGCCGCGACATTTAAAACAAAAAAACGCAAGATAAAATAGATTCTTTACTTTAGTGTTCATACAAAAAAAAAATATTTCCTTTTGCGAGAATATATCTACTTATATTTAGAAATATTATTATCCGTAATCTCGAACCGTTGATTAAAAAGCGCAGAATTCAACTCCCGCGCACGGTGATGAAGCGGAGAAAAAAATTTTCATCAGACCGACGTTAATGCGCGCGACACCAATATCCATCTGTGTCTCTTCCTCGGATGTGTGGAAACACACTGTCGGATTATTGTCACGGCAGAAAGGACAGTTGAGAAAAGGAGAAAGAACGTGCGGTGAAAAAAAAAAAAAAAATAACGAAACGGAGACAAAGAGGGCGATAAAAAGAAGCGGCAGTGAAGGGGACGCGAGAAGGGCGGAGGCGGAAGAGTGAGATGGAGACGGATCCGGAGAGGGTTGCTCGTAGGTACCCAGGTACCCCCGATTCTGGGAAACATGTTCTGCCAGCTTGTTAGGTGTCCCCAACAGTTCTCTAATATATGACTGGCACTCTCTACCCTTTTTCGAGGGAGGAGAATGAAAGAGAAAGAGAGAGAGAAAAGGGGAAAGAGGACAGGACTAGATCCTCGAGAGAAGATCCAGTTAGAATACCGTCAGACTTACCTGGACTCACAACCGCGGCGACGTTCCTGCGCGCCCGCTCGCTCCGGTCCCCGTTGTTTTACGGCGACAAAAAAAGCGCGCTCTCCTCCTCTTCCTTTTTCTCCGCAGCATTGCGCGATAATTAATGGACCCGTGCGCAGCGAGAGAATCCGTTCTCCGTCGATTTGATTGATGGTGGCTGCTGGCGTTCCTTTAAAACGGTCACGTGGGTCGTGACCGTGATACCGCTCCGGCATTTGTACTTGCACGTCGCTCTCTGGAAAATCACGAACAATTGTTTCTTAGAATTATTTATCGTGAGTGGACGCGCGTTGTTAGATCAATCATTTGTCAGTTGTGCCTTTCTCCCTCGGATACCGTCACTTAATAATTGACAAACTTAATAAACATACGTTAAAAAAATCGAATCAGACACTTTTTTTGCTTCTCAAATATAAAATCACATTTTACCAGACATATACAAAATGGACGCAAACGTTCCGGCCAGACTTTGAGATTTTTTAAAATTTTATAAGAAATTTAATTCTGAACAAAAAGTTTCCAATAAAATACAAGTCGAAAAAACACTTTTTTGTACATTTAAAACTGGTTATTTCAAAATCTATAGACCGTATTACAATCATTTTGATCTCATTTGAAATATAATTTAATTTTCTACAACTTTAGTTTCGTACTTTTTGTTTAAAAAATTCATTTTTTTCCACATATTTGTAAAAATATATAAAATAACCGTAATTTCAGAGATTTTTACGGGCTAACTTTTTAAGGAAGCATTTTTCAACCCATGTTTACAGAAAACTTTTTTCTCAGAATTAAATTTTCTATAAAATCTCAAAGTTTGGCCAGAATGATTAAGCCCACCCTGTATGTACAATAAAAATTTTGCGAAAGAGTTTGAGGGATAAAAAATTAATACTCAAATTCCGAATTATGTAATCGAATTGACAGCTTAACAACAGCTGACGAATCCGCGTGAAAGCGACCGGGATCGGATTTTCGAACAGCGAAGGGACAAAGGTCTATCGATCATCGCTGAAATCAATCGGCTACTCTCCGCGCGCGCTTCTCCCCCTCCCTCCGAACGAGGTCGATGATGTCTAGTCACAACACTATTGTTTCAATGACCCGCTGTCCCGCCCAGTAGGTGGCACCCACCCTTCACATACTAATGAGCCGACTAGTTTTCAAGGATCATCAATACGCAGAGAGAGACGAGGTGTTGAGATGACCGAGCTTCTCCTCAGTACAGCAAAATCTCCTAGATTCCATTTTTTTTCGACTTTTAATAAGCTTTAATTAATTATCTACCCAAAAGATTTTACACTCAAGATTATATTCTGACTACATCTCGGCTCTACCTAATGAACTTGTAGTTTCTTCTTACACTCTACTCTATAGGACGATGATTTATCCTAAAATGAGTCGAGAATAATTTCTATACATATATCCAGAGTATCATTCCTCGCGCGACCGAAGAAAGTACAAAAGTAGCATTCAAAACTTATCATCTAACAAGTATCAAAGCAACGTGTTATCGCAACGAGCGATGAGGGGGGAGGGCGGGCGAGGGCAGGGGAAAGGGCTTCCATCGAGACGAGCTTTCGACGTAAACCGATCAATCGTACGCGCGAGATATCGATACCGGCTGGAAATGAGGCAGCTCCGTGACGTCCGTAACATCCAGCGTGAATGAGGCGCTAACGACCAGTGATTACCACGCACGGTATCCTGCGCTACGGGTAACGCACGCACGCACGTACGCACGCGGGCCGACGAATAATCACGCATGCGAGTAGGTAGGTGAGGATGTCCATCAATCCTGCGAGACCTCCCGCGACGTTTCTCATCTTCTCACCATACCCGACACGGGGCGTCATCTCCCGCCACCACCCCTTCCCCTCCCGACGGACGTCACCCCGTGAGACTCTCGGCGCGAAGAAGAAGCGTCTCTTCTGACGCGCGAAATCAATGAGCCACCAGCGGCTACCACATCGCGTCCGAGAAGACACGTGCGAAATAAGGTGCGCGGCTGAATGGGATTTGCAACGTGAACATCGGTTGTAGAGATCGGTAAGATAAATGATAAATAAGTGAAAAGAGAGAAATAGGAAGGGGGGAGCAAAGCGCAATTTTTTACGACGATCCGTAATCCGCGAATAGGATTGGAGAATAATATTTTGATTTTAATACATCTGTATCGTTAAATACACGCGTGTATGTCCATTAGTGCCATTACGCGTTAACAAAGATGCGCGATATATTGGGAGTAACTGAGTTTCTCTCTCTGTCTCGCCTCAGCATCACAATAGGCTTCATTCATGTCGGTGAGAAATTCTTTCATCAATCGCTAGTCGATTCGTGAACACCACCTGGGGTCTCCGTGCCACATCGGCGCAAGATTAATACGCGGCCCGGTAGACTCTCAAATTAATATCCACCGTTAGTCAATATCCTTTCACAAGTACGTGACGTCGTAGCTCGCCAACAACTATCCTCCACAAAATCAATTTCTGAGCAACATTCATAAAATATAAATAGATACATGCAGATATTTATTACTTCAAATATCCGTTAAATAGCAAATGTGTTTCTATGAATAGCACAACTTTCTCCGCAAAGAGATAAGATAAAATTTAAAATAAAATATTTAAAATAAAAACCGAGCGCAACTTTTGTTCTCAGTGCAATAAATATTACGATGTAATTTACCTCTCAGAACCGAATTATAGATTTGGGACAAGTTATTTGTCAAAAAAATTCAATTATGCTACTTCACATAATTACCTAAGAATATGTTTATATAAATTTAAACGTAGCGTGGTGAATCCAACGCGATGTTAATAAAATCGAAATTACATCGGTAAATCGAAAAGGATCGCGGGACGCAAGCATGGGCATATAATGCGAGCCTGGAAGTAGAGACAATGGACACTTACGGGCTGAGAATGCGATAACTCTATACGCGATCCAACGGAGAAGGTGGCGAGGAGGAGGCGAGACGAGCAAGTGGAAGAGAAGCGCGAGGGGCGAAGGGGTGAGCGAGAGAGGAGGCGTGGATGATCACGATTTACCTATACAAAATCGCGCCGCGCGCGTATCGTACACGACGGTAATCAAACCCATAAATCCGAGGCATAACCAACCTCTGACACAGATTCTCTCTACCTTTTTATCTCCCGCGGTCCGCGCTCGGTAGTAGTGCATCGATTTCGCCGGATAAGTCCGTTTCGCACTCTCTCTCACTCTCTCTCTCTCTCTCTCTCTCGTCGAACCATTTCCTTATAATTATCACGTCCCTCAAATATCTTCACGTTCTCGATAGCGATAGCGAGATATGTCAGATCAATGCGCGGATCTCAACGATTATTTATTAAAATATTATAAAATATTATAAATTATATTAATAAATATACAGAGTATATTTATTATTATTCGAACTCACAAAAAAAATTTGCAACAATGTTGTGAATAATGAGTTTTGTATTACAGTGGATATAAAAGAATAATATCTCTCTAAAATTCGATGATTAGGAATTACAAGAAAAAAATATATGCAATTTTTAGAGAGATTTCTTATTTCATCTTTGATTCTAATTTCTCATCATTATTATTCATAAAGGATTTTTATTAATTTATAAACTATTTAATAAAATATAATCGCGGATCATAATTACAGAAGGAGTAAGATGCAACGATCATAAATGCATTTTAAGTTTCTGAAATATAACAATTATTGCATAATCATCTTTTCAATCCCTCCTCTCGGCAATATATATATTTACAGCGCGCGCTCACAACGGAGTCTTTTTTCTTTCGCGTCGAAAGATTCTCGAGATTCTTTTCGGCCGAGGAGAGCAGGAGATTCTCGGCGAAGCCGCCCTCGTCGGGCGGATCTCGGAGTGTACTTTGTGCCTGGCGAGAAATTGCAGAAGCTTCGAAGACTCGCTCTCGCGCATCCTCGCCCTAAGGGCGAGAGAAATCCCTCGACGCACGGTGCTCGATCGAGCGCAGCATAACATTAAAGAGAGCGGGTCCCGCTCGTCGATGGATTAACGTTGCGTTTGCCGTTTACTGCTTCGAACGACGGACGCCGCGGTGTTCATCGAGGAGAGGGTTTGCGGGGCTGCGTACTCGCTCGTGTGCACCACGAGATGGGCGTGGTGGTGCACGGAGAGAGCTCCGGCTATCGAACTGCTCTATCGCTAATAAATCTACGGCTCAACTAGAATCTGCCTCGAGTTATACGAGAGGCGCAGCGGATAACGACGGATCGACCGCGCCGCGTCGATCCGTCAAAAAAATTTGCGCCCCGCCATTTTTACGATCGACGATGATGCTCCGATGAAGCTCTGGGAGTTGCCTTCATTATTTCGCAAACTACCTCTCTTTCTATCTTTATAGTAATCCTCTCCCCTCGTGATTGTTGTTGAGTAAGAGCATCCGAGGCGCGTACATCCATAGTTTTGATTTCATTTATTAAAGTTTTATCATCTACCCATGATATATAATCGGATATTGCGTATGATATAAAAATATTAGCAGATATTGAAATTGTCTAAAATTAGAATTAGCACTATCGATATAAATATAATTATTGGAAAAATATACATATAATCATAAAAAATAAATTTAATTTTAAAGGTCTTTTAAAAAATAAATATAATGGATTTATTATAAAAGTGCATTTTGGAATCTATACATCTATAATTAAAATAAACAGGTGTCTTATATAAAAAAACGGTACAATATGCGGTGTCGAAAGACGTACAAGTAGAGTCATCTCTTGAGAAAGTCTGTAAACTACAAAAGAGCATCTAAGCATTAGATGCATAAAATGCATCGTGCCTCGAACCATATACTTTAGAGAGAGAAAGAGAGATAGTTAAATACACATATTGCTAATCAAAATTCCCGTCATCGATGTCACTCTGATCGCCATCGCCCAAAATATAAAATAAATCGAGATAAAAACGAATCTGCCTAAAGCAAATAAATATCGAACGAGCGATCAATAAACAGCTGTTCTAATCGACAAGTACGCTACATATGTCAGATGTAAAATTTTTTAGAACGCTCAATCGGCACGCTCATCGATCCGAATAAATTGAAAGCGTAGCGAGGGGCTCGCTTGGATTTGTCATTGATTCCTGGGAGGCCGCGGGTCAGGATAGCACGATGCCTAGGAAGTGGCTGAAACGGTTTTGTGCTGGGACATCAATACTTGCACTCCACCACGGGGCACCCCTCCCCCCCACACATTACCCGATAATAATAATAACGGCCTGCACTCTCGCGACGCGAATTACGCCGCGATCGTTATTATCCCCTCGCGTCCCCGGACTTCGCCGGATGATGAAACGCGTCTCTCGCCTTTGATCCCTGGACGAAAGCGATCCAGGTTGTCAAGGAATTCAGCAACGCGTGTATCTGACGTTATCTCGCATCAAACTTTCTATCGTCAAACATACTCGGAGCGACGCTATCGATTCTCGTCGCTATTGATGTCGCTTGCAATTGCACGCAATCCGTCTCGTTTCCGTCCGCGAGAACAGAATTTTCTATGTCGATTAATCGATTTAAAAAAATTTAAATCTTTTTATGAGATTAATATAAAATATTTGTACACGAGAAAAGAAAGAGAGAAAGAGAAAGATTTAAAATGTGCAATACATTTAACGAAACAAACTCGGTCTTTCCACGGAGTTAATAGAACGATGCTCGAGATGATCTTCCGGTAGAATCGAGTATTTCCGACATCGGCAGACGTTTGCAAGCGCGGCAATTTTCGAGACAGTTCATAAGAAACTTGCAGGCGATTGTGCCGCAAGCATTAATTGGCTGTATTACTATGTATTGTATGCAACACGCGGAGGAAAACGAATGCGACGATCAACCGAAACAAGATTTGCATTTGCAAAGCGAAATATGAGATTGAGAATCAAGAAAGAGTATCTAATATGTATTTTAAATTATTCAAACGTTTATTGATATAGTATATCGATTAATTATGCGCATTCGATATTTATTTAATTAACAATACTTAAGCGCTAAATAAAGATTTTTAATTGTATCGTGATAATCGCGTGGATGCCGTGGGAGAGATTCTCGAGAGTACAAACTTCATTCTGTGCAGCGAGCAGAGAAACGCAAAGAAGGGATAAGCATGAAATAACAGAAAAAGAGGGCAGAAGAAGGCGGGGGATGGGGAAAAATGAGGCAAAACTGTATCGGAAGATAATAATGGGGTAGCCGTTATGCGGTGATCGAGTCCGTTCACCGAAGAAATGGAAGAGCACGATGCAACCGAGACACCATAGCTAGATGCAATTTGATGAGAGAGAGAGATGTTCTCTCTTCGTAAAAAATTTCTAGGCGATAACTTATTTGTGTTTTTTGCTCGCGCACACCTGCATATCCCCGACGCGGGAATCTTCCCTAGAAACGATAATTACCTTGCGGCAGCCGTGATATAATTAAGTAACATTTGATGAATGGACGTTGTAGATCGACTGTTTAATATTTAGCCAGAAATTTCTCAATGTATCGATGAATTAAGAAATCGAAAGAATTTTGAAAGAAATGCTTTATATAAATTTTGCCAGAAAAATTTATTCAATCATAACGTGCCATTTCCATTTCGACTCTGTGACGTCAGATTTAAATTTAATCCAGCCTGAATAATTTAGTCACGCGATGCCAATGCACATTCCCGCGATTCGCATGATCGATATATTTTTCAAGTATTTTTCAAGAAGGGACTTTCGCGAGTAAAATTTTCAAAATTTTCAGGATCAGACGAGGGGAGGGAGGATTGGCAAAACTCTTCGATCGTATCCGAAGGAATGTTAGCGCTCACTGTCGGAGCCAATAAATTTTTCATATAACCTGTACCAATAAAATGAGATAGCGGGAGTAGAGGAGAGCATCGACGCGATCCTGAAACAACTATACTTATCGAGGATCGTGCCTCGCAGGGTCTGATGGAGCCCCGCGTTTTCAGTCCCGCTTCTGTAATTACTATCTTCTTCGCGTATATAAGGATCGTTGTGTGCCTCTTTTACTCCGTTTCATGCCAAAAATCCCGACAACTTTTTCGGTTCACATCACAATAGGGGCAATAGTCGCGCGATTATCTTCCTTCCAAGCGTATTCTATACATCGTTTTTTTTCTCTCTTCGCCATAAATTGTATTTGTTATCTAATAACAATAACATGGTAACAAAATATACGTTACGTGTAATATTGTCGCAACTCTGCGACGCTATTACACTCGTAGCCTTGCCTTTTCTCACACGCCGTCGAAAGCGCGTCGATGAAGGAATCGTTATCCCCCGCGTCCGGTTTTCCCCATATAATATATATATATATATACCGACGATCGTGATAAAACCATCGGACAATAATAAACAATGCGTGAAACGACAAGTACGGTGAGAGAGGCGGGGAGGAGGGGGAGAAGGGAGAGAAGGGCGCGACCGGGGGCATTTCGCGAGATGCTATCGTGTCCGTGGGACTCGCAGCGCCCGGTAGCGGAGCGCAATCAATCATTCGTACCGGATAAAATATAAAATACGGTACACCAGCAGGCCGCGATGTATGTTTGCCGTTTTATTTATTTGCACGGTCATGCAAGCTACGCGGAATTAACGTATTTTTTGCACGCGACCTCCTCGCCAGGATGTGTGACGGCGGGTCGATGGCGAGTACCGACCTAAGCTTTCGTTATCGTCGGCGCGTTAAAACAGTCGCGATAACAATTTTTTTTTTTAATCTCCCTCTACTCGCGACGCGATGATGCTCGGAGGGTCTCGCCGTAATTTTAAAAGAATTCAAAGATGCGGATAGGTTCTCCGGATTAAAGACGTTGGGCAACGACGCGAGTTTCTAGAGACGGAAGCTCTCATAAGAGAGACGCAGTCGATCTCGACCGGTCGAAACTTTGGAGAGGAGCGTAATGGCGATTCGCGTCGCGTGATGGATGGTACCTGTGGTATCTTGTATCGCGGCATATATCGCCGCCACCGCTCTTGCTTATTAAACTGTTCGGTATTTCTCGTGGACGGGTAACAAGGCAGAGGGTATATCGCGCTCGTGCGGGAAGAAAGAGACGCGCGAGGGGGGAAGATCGATGCCTCGTGTGTGCGGCGACTCGAGCCGAAACTTTTAATAAGTGTCATCCGTGCTACCGAGATAGCGAAACAGTCTCGTCTCGTTATAAATCGCTACCGTTCTCCTTCCTCGAGCACGTCGGAAAAATTATCTGATTTATTTCAAACGACCGGATCGGACTGGCTATCCTGAAGGTACTCGAGACTCAAACTTGAAAATCATTGTTTGACATTTAATCTTTCGCTAAGAAAGGTGAAAATATCGTACATATCTTTGTCTTATCGTACATCTATCTATTTCGTGTATGCGATTTTAACGCTTGTAAATAGTTTTAATTTCTATCTTTCGCTGTAAATTTTATATAAAGATCAAACACGATGCATTCGACAAATATCTCACGCTGCCACGTGATCGCTCGACGTGACTCGGAAGAATTTTTCGTATTCGTGTATATAGCAGGTGGTAGCAATTATTACGCTTGTGTACGAGCAATAAAATATCCACGGAAGAAGCGCCTTATAGTTCTCCGCGGACACCCGGTACCGAAACGGATGATTGCGCGCCGCGAACGCAACAGATCGCTACGTTATTATTTTCGCCAGTTATCGAATTAGATGTTGGCTTAACGGATACGTACAACATATAGCCGTCTCATAGGCGTACATACGCATGACTTGCCGTCATCCAACGAATATTCTGTAATTCAATCCACTAAGATAAATGAAAAATCCTCGATGAAAACGATCATGAATTGTCGATGTCGATTTGGCGAAATTATCGACGAGCGGGGCGAGTGATCGAGAGTAAAACTCTTTCTTTGCCGGAAGGAAAAGCGGCGGCCGAGTCCAGTTTCTGCCACGATCGTCCTCACGTCGATCGCGTACTTTATGTCGCCCCTTTTGCATAAACGCGCTCAATTTGTTCGGACGAGGCTGTAAATTATGCCAATTCAAAGGAACGTAGCGCGGATGACGCCCATGGGCTCTCTCTCTCTTTCTTTCTGTCTCTGTCTGTCTTTCATCTCCCTTCCCTTTCCCTCCGTTTCAGCTCTCTCAATTTCTCTCCTCCTTTACCTCCCCACGGACATAGGGGCATCCCCCGAGATTACGGCTCTCCCCTTCCCCGACTTGTTACTACCTACAACGTACTTACGTTACTTTTAGAACTGCTTATTACTGTGATTACCGCCGCATAATGCGGCGACCGAGCCGTTCTACAATTTATTATTGAATTGCTATAATACGGACCGAACCGCGGCATCGATACACCCCGCCGTTATATACACGTTGTTGCGGAAAATGCATGACCGCGAATCGAATTTCTCTGCAAACGAAAAATTTGACACGCTCGATGGCGTTTTATTAATATTGCAGCTAGATATCGCGTAATTCATCGTTATATAAAAAGGCTTCGTATCTTTGAACTTGTCGCAAATTTTTTACATAAAATATCGTAATTGTCAAATTAGAAATTTATTAAAATTTAATATAAATAAAAGCTATATAATCTTTCTAATCCTATTTATAAAATAAAAAGATATAAAAATAAAGCTTTATTTCTGAAAATTTATCTTTATCAAATATACGTTTTAAATTTTTAAAAACTACATTTATAATTATATTTAATATTGATTACAAATTCATAATATATATATATATATATATATATATATATATATATATATATAGTTATGTAAAAAAATTGATATAACAATGACGAGGATTCTGTATTTTATTGTTTCTATGATATATTTTATGGAATCTACTTTATAATAGCACAAGTAAAGAAGAATAGATGAAAGAAATATATTTTCACGAGAATTTAGTTGAATATATACATTAGCATCTTCAACTATATCTTATATTTTTGATGAATTTTTGATAGTGCATTTGGTGTTCCTTAAAAATAAAATTTTAAGGCATTATAAATCCTATCTATTTACTTTATATATATTCACTTAGATTGTCAATTGTAATTTCGCAGAAAAAATTTAAAATTCAATCAATACTTTATAGAATATTCTTTACTCCGTGTATATAATCGACAGATAGTTTTATAGAATTTTTCCTCTTTTGACGACGTGAAATGCGGAAGAGGATGCCCAAGGCGTGGACTCCGGTGAACTGTATACGTGCATACATGCGAAAAAGAGAAAGAGAGAGAGAGAGAGAGAGAGAGAGACGCACACGTACGCATACATGCATACACAGGTGCTCGAACGCATCGGACAAAATCACCGGTCTGGCCTTCTATCCGCCTATTTCGATGCTATTCATTGTTACTTTCATGCGTGATTGCCCACGCTCAGGTGGTTGCACAAAATAATACATCCAAGTCGAACATACCATAAGTGTGGGGGTAACGGGCTGATTTTCTCAAATGCGTTATGTTGCATTTTCTTGTAAAGTGCACGTTGCGATATACGCAAAAAATATATATGAAATTTCGATAAACATACGAAATAGTTATAAAAGATTAATCGCGTTTAAAAGATTAATGATCGTAATGAGAACTTTTTTAAATAAAAATTAAGACGATCTATAATAATAAACTGTATTTATTAATTTATTATCAAACAAGACACAAAGAATTGTGCAAATAATTTAGGGGAGATTGAAGGGAAAAAAATAAATTTTTCTTCTAATTACAATTAAAAAAAAAATTATTGCTAAAACAGATATAAAAAATATATATATGGATATTAATTAAAATAATTTAAAACTTGCTGGGAGGGAGAGATAATTTACATAAAAAAATTAAGCATTAAATAAACAAAGAAAGATTCAAAATATACAATTACGAGATGTAAATTGATTAATTATATAATTTTGCATAAGCAACAAAATTCGGCTAACATGTACTTAAAATTTATTAGTTTCAGCACTATATTTAATTTCTTTTTTGTTTCTTGTTTTTTCTACTTTCAACGTTTACAGATTGCACATTTATAACAATCAACTTCAACTACAAATGGCTGCGTTCAACAGAAAAAGCAGTTTTACAACTGTGTAAAATTCTTCAATATGATTGGTTTACACATTTAGTTCCTGCCGGATCTAAATGTATAAACCAATCATAATAAAGAATTTTACAACAGTTGCAAAGCTGCTTTTTCTGCTGAACGCAGCCAAAGTTGCGTACCGCTGCTTGTCGCCAAGCGCCAAACACGTGGCGTCATAAACATAACCCGACATAACCTGCAAGTGAGCAGTGAGCATATCACCTAGTTGAACGCGCTATTCGAGACGAAAAATTTTGAATAATTTGATAACAATCGACAAAGTTAAATTATAATCTTAAACGACAAAAATGTTGCGAAGGCAGGCACGATTGCGTAGAGAGTATCTCTACAGAAAATCCGTACAAGATAAGGTGAAAGGTATTCAAGAGAAGAAGGACAAGCTGAAGCATAGCTTGGAGGAGAATGTACCGATTCACCCGGATCTGAGAAAAAATGCGTTACACGTGCAGAAAAAGATCGAATGGGAGGATGCCGGGCCTCAGATGGCAATGGCCATGGGTACGGAAATGGGCGGCGGTGCCGTGGCCGACCACGAGGACGACGAGTATCGATGGGCCGGCGTGGAAGACCCGAAGATCGTCATCACGACGTCCCGCGACCCGAGCTCCCGGCTGAAGATGTTCGCTAAAGAGCTGCGTTTGATATTTCCCAATTCGCAGCGAATGAATCGCGGTAATTACGAGATGAAACAATTGATCCGCGCTTGTCGCGCCAACGACGTCACGGACTTTATCATAGTGCACGAGCACCGAGGCATTCCCGACAGTCTGGTGATATCCCATCTGCCTAATGGACCAACAGCCTATTTTACACTGTCTGGTGTTATAATGCGACATGATATACCTGATATTGGTACAATGTCAGAGCAATATCCACATCTGATATTCCACAATTTTAAAACAAAACTAGGAGCGAGTAATGAACATTCTGAGGTATTTGTTTCCTGTACCGAAGGAAGATAGCAAGAGAGTGATCAGTTTCGCTAATCATGATGATTATATATGTTTTCGACATCATACATATAAAAAGGTACATGGAAAAGATATTGAAATGACAGAAGTTGGACCACGCTTTCAGATGAAACTATATGAGATCAAATTGGGAACCTTAGACACTGAATCATCGGCTGACACAGAATGGACTTTGAGGCCCTATATGAATACAAGTCATAAAAGAAGATTTTTATCCGACGAAGATGGTTGGGAACAAGAAGATAGTATTTAGATTAATTTTATTAATTTAAGCAATTATTTAGTTTTGACAGATTTTAACAAAGCTATAATAATATTTTTACATGTGTATTTTAATTTTTGGATTATATATATTAAGATTACTGTGATTATTAATTAAATGTCATACTTTACTTTGGGAGCAAGAAGATAGCATTTAGAATAAGCTACAATAATATATTAATATATAATATTTTTATATATGTAGAATTGAATAAAAATATCTTCTTGTACATATAGGATTACATATATCAAATTATCCTCATTTAGAATGTAATAGAATACAAAAATAGCACATAATGAATATAAAATAATTATAGATGATATATTGAAATTTCTATTTCAATATTATTTAATGATTTATATATAATCAATTCTATAGCGAAAGATATGTATTGATAATATAAATTATTAGCTATATATGTAAAGAAGCGTGACAAAATTGCTCTGCTTTTCAAATAATAGAAGCAAAAATTTTATATCGTAATTATTATACATTGAATTATATTTTATATCTGTTCATATATTAATTTCTTTCTTTTCATGTAATTTTGATATAGAAAATTATTTAACACACAATTAGCGACAGCTATATGGTATTAATTGTTCAATATTCTTTTTAGTAATAAATTTCATATATAAAATCCAAATATGTACATATATACGAGTATATATATATATATATATATATATATATATATATATATATATAAAATATCTAATGATAAATATGTTGTACACAGTTTATGATTATATAATATATTATTCAAATATAAACCTGACTCTAAATATACAAATTACACAGCAATATAAATTAATTAAAGATTTATGAAGAATTAATTATTTTTATAATTGTAAATTAAAAAGAATGGAATTAGGAGATAGTTTTCTCATTAACAGTTATTTTATAGTGATATGGCAAACAAAGATTTCGATGTTATTCTTTCCGCGAAGATTTCTTTTTTGATTTTTGAAAATTTTCTTATTTCATGATCCGCGAGAAAAACTTTGTACTACTGCAAGTCGGTAAAAAAAACTTTGTACTATTACAAGTCGGTAAAAAAAAACTTTAGAAACTTTGACAACTCGCCTGAAGAAGTCGCGCGACTCGAATTTATGGATGAAGGGGTGGCTAATTTTTTATGATTGAAGATTACAAAATTACGCGATTATAAATCGATAATTTTGTCACTTACCCATCAGCAGCAACTGCGCTTCGTTACGGCAAATGAAGACCTCAATCCAATATCCTTTTCACAAAGATTCCTCTTCTTTCTTCCCCGATTCTTGATAATTGACACTATTCGCGACGCGCGAGAAGAGTTTCCGCGAACCGTTAAAGAAACTGTTGCGTCTCACTTGAAGTACTACGCTGTTTGATTTCGTCGGGAGAATAAAGAGGGCGTTATTTTTAATTGAAGGTTATCAAAAAAATGCCCAATTTTGAGATAATAAATATTATCACATACTCGTTGATAATCACTACACTTCCATGTGACAAACAAAATCTCGATCTAATGCTATTCTTTTCGCAAAAATTACTGTCCTTTCTTCCCCGATTGCTGATATTTTGCACGATTCGCGACGCGCGAGAAGAGTTTCCGCGAATCGTTAAAGAAACTGTCGCGTCTCACTTGAAGTACCGCGCTGTTTGATTTCGTCGGGAGAATAAAGAGGGCGTTATTTTTAATTGAAGGTTATCAAAAAAATGCCCGATTTTGAGATAATAAATATTATCACATACTTGTTGATAATCACTACACTTTGATATGACAAATAAAATCTCGATCTAATGCTATTCTTTTCGCAAAAAATACTGTCCTTTCTTCCCCGATTGCTGATATTTTGCACGATTCGCGACGAGCGAGAAGAGTTTCCGCGAACCGTTCAAGAAACTGTTGCGTCTCACTTGAAGTACCGCGCTGTTTGATTTCGTCGAGAGAATAAAGGGGACTTTTTCTTAGTTGTAGATTATGTAAAAAATGCTCGATTTTGAGATAATAATATTATCATATATATACGGCACACAAAATTTCGATCTAATTTTATTTTGTCCGCAAAAATTTCTTTTTCAATTCTTCATAATTTTCATATTTTGAGAAAACTCGACCGCGTGCTATCTGAAGTATCTCACGATTCGAATTGATTGGTGAATGAAGGAGAATCGAAGGGGTAATTTCCTTAATAGTTAAACATTCGAGAATTATGAAATAAAAATTTTTAATCGCGCATATCCATTGCATCCGCAGCTATAGACGTAGGCGGTCTTATTTTTTTCACAAAAATCTCTTCGGTTTCTAACAATCTCCATAGCTTTGCGACGAACGGGAGAGGTTTTGTATTATTCATAAAAGCGAACACCGAGTATGAAACTGCCGCCTGAAGTAAATCTCGGGTCTCGGAATTGGCGCGCGCGGCGGATTATTCGAAATGTCGCGCGTTGCGCCGACGCACATCTCGGGCGCGAACGTGCGTCTCGTGCTTAGCAATTGTTTTCGAAAATACGTCGTAAATAAATAAAGGTCATTTCGTCAGTTTTGCCGCGACGTGCGGACGAATAATCGACGATCCCTTTCGTTCTCGTAAGCGCTCGTCGAACACGTTAATTCGAAATTGGAGGCCACGGGCGCGATTGAAGGTAGCATCATGAATACGAACGTTCGTGAGCCCGCGAAATCCGACGACAGTACGCCACGGCGCAGCGCCCGCGTTCAGGCATCACGGTGGCGGAGGGACGCTATGGATATGTACGGATCGTCGAAACCACGCACGCAGAAGAGCGACGGTGAGGATCGGTTTCTCGTTTCACGAGGCTGCATCGGATAGTTGATTTTTGCTTGCTCGGCTGGTATCGCTTGCGGTGAATCGCATGAATATATAGGCGCGTTGGTAGAAAATCCCGGAGTTTCTCTCCGACAATATTCGGTTGCGACTTGGTGCATTACATGTGTTATGTACGTGAGGAGTTATATAGACACATTTTGGCGGCGCGCAGTGAATAATTGCCGCACTAACTGGCGCCATACACGAAACACTCGTGTACTGCGTCACTGGAATTTGAAAATTTTGCGAAATCGAGCTAATTACTCGCGTCATATTTTTTCCCTGTGCCTCTATGATCTTTTGAAACTATAATACATATTTCTTCGTACATTGCTTAAATTTTCTCACGATTTGTCGCGTATACTGAATGTACGGAGTTGTGTTAAAAGTTAATGCATTGAAACATAGAAATATCTTTATTATATTTAAAAATTTATTCATCTCGTTACTATTCTCTATGAAATGTTGGAGTAATTGAATAAAATTATCTTTTATAAGAATATAATACAGAATTTCCAAGACAAAGAGAAATCTCCAAGTTGTACTGCAACTGGCTATCCATACCTTTAGTAGCTGATACATCGTAGTCTGTATAAAAGTAGTGTTTGTATACTGTGCCTCTATATCCTGACTCTATAAATGTTTAAGCCTGGTAGTTAGCTATTGCAAAGTATATTAGACCCTTTCTTTTGTTTGGCAAGGTGCAGTCTGCTTTATCTTTCAGATCTAGAGGTCACGGGTATCTCTCGCAGTGGCCGTGTAAGGAAGAAATCTTCTAAGCTCGTTGACTTTGAGTCTGATGATCTTACGGAAAATAAACTCAAACGACAGAAGGCACAACAGTTACAAACTCAGCAACTCTTGGATCAGTATGAAGTACAACAGCAGCAACAGCAAATATTGCCCACCCAATCTAGCCACTCCCATCAAGTCGGTGGGCGACAAAGAAAAAATTCAGGCTCCAATCATGTGCAACAAAGGATCAAGGTGGAATCCTTGTCTGATAATGAGATACAGACATCGGGTTCAGAATCTGATGATCCCTCTGGGATAAACGAGGATGAGAGATACAGCATGGATTCTGGAAGCGACAATGAAGTAGATCCCCTTATGATCGATGATAGAGAAACGGGATTTAGGAAACTAGAGCCACCATCAGGTCAGGAAACACCATCGCAAGCAAATAGTTTATATATGCTTGAAAAATGTAAGAAAAAGTTGATTATTAAGGATGGGAAAATTATAGGCAAAACGAAGGCACAACGTAAAGACAAAGGGGTATGTACTAATGAAGAGCGACACCATAGAATGGGCTTAATCTTTTAATATTTTTAGAAGACGAGATTTACCGCTTACATGCTATGGGCAAAGAAAATTAGACAAGAACTATTAGAGCAATCTCCTTATATGGGTATTTAAGCTACATTTATTCATACAATTACAAACGCATGCAACTTTGATGTTGTTTATTGATTGTTGCTTTTTGTAGATTTTGCAGCAATTTCTAAGCGATTAGGAGAGCTGTGGGCTACAGTACCACATCTGGAAAAATATAATTGGCGCAGACGCGCAAAACGCCTAGCAGCAAAACCTCATACTTTACCAGCAAGTAAAGATGAGCCTATCTGGAAAATGCCACCACCCGCCTCGCGAAAAAAATTCATTAATAAAATTGGTGGGTTTGTTTAGTTCTTTGCATATATAAGCAGTGTATTGATTTGTATGTCATGTTATGCAGTAGTTTATGTACCTTTGTCTTCTTCATGTGCATGTGCATTAGCCAAAAACATTAGCCAAAAATATTGAATCAAATATATATCTATCCTTTATGATCTTCTTTGTACTTCTTTTTTTTTTCTTTTTTTTTCTGACGTGCATGCGTTTTGTTTAAATGTGAGCAGTACAACGTTATTAAATTATTCTCGTATGCATTGTATTTCAGGTAATGGAAAAGAAACGAAGACTACTACCAAAAAGACTATCCAACTCGGAGTGCCGTCTGTTGTCGGGAATATCCCAATCTCACCGCCGTCAAATCGCACCGGAAAAGACCTGGTTAATGAACCGGTAATAGGCACGGGAATGTACAAGGTGATTGGAACACAGCCAATTGATGTTGCGGCTCATCTCAAACTGCTTGGCGAAAGCTTGACAATCATTGGGGAACGTTTGAAGGAACACGATGGTCAAATAGCTGTTTCTGGCAGTCTTTCGGTTCTGTTGGACTCGTTGCTCTGTGCCTTAGGTCCATTAATTTGTTTAACGCAACAATTGCCAGAAACTAACGGAGCTAAACCAGAGACACTTTCCCAAATGCTCGATAACATCGCTTATCTTATGCCTGGTCTATAATACATGTATAAAATATTTAAAGGATAACAATTATTGGTAATTGTGTAAATATGTGTATCAAGTTAGATAAAAATGAATAAGTTGAGTGAGAAAATAAAAATGGAAATGTATATCATTTATTTTCTAGAAGTTTGAATTTTTAACACAGATTGTTGTATTTTCTTATCTGCAAATATAAAACAATAGCGCATTATATTTTATATAAATAATGAATCATTTGCAGGTGTAAAATAGCATTATGTTTTCTATATAAATAATATATTGTATAAAAATTATAATAAATATGTAAATATACAATTTCAAGTAGGAAGTGGGCTAATAAGAGCTGAACACAATAAGTAGACGCAACTAAATTAGGTAAAAATCTTTTTTGATTTCACTGAATATTCCAAATGACAAATTCATGTAAATTCCTTATCGGCTCCAGTTAAGAGATAACGAAATTAATCCGAATTTTGTCTTTAATACGAATGATGACGATGAAAACTGAAGATAAAAACACAAATTTGTTAAAGATAATGCAAAGGACCGAAATGTGTGTTAGAATTAAAGGTTTTTACATAATTTAGTGGTGCCTCCTTATTGTGCGTGACTTATTAGCATTCCTATTTGAATTTTTATATTGAATATATTAAAACTTTTTTGTATTATTAAATATTTAAATAGTTCTATTACAACTAACTGTATATGTAGTATATATATAAAAATAACATGGTACAACACTATTGTTCTGGTAAAATAGGCGGACATGTACAAAATAGATTTTTATCACCATATATATCGTCTATCCTTCCTACGCTTGGCCAAATCTTGTTACTTCCTTTCACGAATGGCTAAAAAAAGACATATAAAATTCTACAATTGTTGTATGTTCGACTAGATAAAATACTTAAAAGATACTTACGGCGGGAAAAGCTGCTAACTTTCGCGAATATGTTCGATTCCATTCAGTTGCTATTACTTGTTCCTGCGTGTGAGGTGCCATCTTTAAAGGATTTTGTTTAATATCTAATTTTCCTTCCTCGATGTCTGCAATCTCTTTTCTTATAGCTACCAGAAGAAATGCCAACGTGAATAAGACCGACAGAAATATTAATATCTAACTTTATGTTGTTTTAAGCACAACATTCAAAAAGTTTTTAAAACTTACAGATCAGAGAATCGCAAAATCTATCTAACTCAGTCTTATCTTCGGATTCAGTCGGTTCGATCATTAAAGTGCCAGCTACCGGCCAGCTCATAGTCGGTGCGTGAAAACCATAATCCATCAATCTCTTCGCTATATCAACGGCTTCGACGTTGGCAGATTTCTTCAAATCCCTTATGTCCAGAATGAATTCATGTGCAATCAATCCGGTTTCACCCTTATATAACGTATTGTAATGCTTTTCCAATCTCTTGCTCATATAATTGGCATTGAGAATGGCCACTTGTGTAGCTTTACGCAAGCCTTTCGGGCCCATCATCTTGATGTAAGCCCACGATATTGGTAAAATGGCAGATGATCCAAAAGGTGCGGCCGACACAGAACCAAAATTCTTTATATCACCATTGCCGTTACGAGAACAATTTATTATTGGGTGATTTGGCAGAAAAGGTATGAGATGTCGCTTTCTGTAAGATAAATTATATACATATAATTTGATGCAAAACTTTTTTTCTTTTTTTTTAAGATGAAGATGAATATTACACTCCGATAGGACCCATGCCGGGTCCACCACCTCCGTGAGGAATACAGAATGTCTTGTGCAAGTTGAGATGTGATACGTCACTGCCATAATCACCGGGTCGACATAAGCCAACTTGAGCATTCATATTGGCGCCGTCTAAATATACTTGCCCGCCGGCACCATGCACCAAGTCACATATGTCGCCGATTGTCTCCTCAAATACTCCGTTTGTCGATGGATATGTAATCATCAGGCAAGACAATGTCTCTTGATGCTTGTCGATCATCTCCATCAGATGCGCCATGTCGACGGAGCCGTCCTTACGCACGAATATTGGCTTTACCTGCATACCTGCCATTTGGGCAGACGCAGGATTCGTGCCATGCGCGGATACCGGAATTAAACATACTTGCCGATGCTTTTCGCCCTTGGATTCGTGGTAACACTGTATAGCTCTCAAACCCGCGTATTCACCCTGTGCCCCACTGTTCGGCTGGAAACTGATATCATCGTAACCGGTGATTGCGCACAGATCATGCTCCAATTCGGCAAACAATTGTTGATAGCCTTTAGCCTGCTCGAAAGGAGCAAAGGGGTGCATATCCGTGAAACCTTTCAAACTGCACGGCATCATCTCCGTCGTTGAATTCAGTTTCATCGTGCAAGAACCCTGATATAAATGTTGATATTAATTAACATTAAACTATACCAGAACATAATTTTGTAAAATTGCAGTCGCTTACCAATGGAATCATACTATGTACGAGAGACACATCCTTGTTTTCCAGAGATTTCATATATCTGACTATCCTTGTTTCGGAATGATAGCTATTGAAGACAGGATGTTGCAAGTACGGAATAGTACGATGGAAATCTGATTTATTCAAGCTTCTCGCGAGGAAGTCTTCGTTTTTGATAACATCTTCAACTGTAGTATTCGCCGAAAATACATTATAAAGATCATTCACGTCTTCTATTGTTGTAGTTTCATCAAGAGCTATTCCAATGGTACCGTCGCTATAATATCTACAAATTTTCGTTCATAATTTTATCTTATAATATTAAAATTATTAATTATTAGTTATTCCGCGTCTATCAAGAGGAGAGTACACAAACCTTAAATTTATTTCAGCTTTGTTCGCATTCTCTTTTAGCTTCTGCACAGAAATTTTTGGCGACACTTTAATAGTATCAAAAAAGTACATGTTGTTTATCTCGTTTCCAGTTACTTCTAAACCTCTCGCCAAGGCCAAGGTCAAATTGTGCACTCTGCTCGCAATGTCACGTATTCCCTGGGGACCGTGATACACGGCATACATTGCGGACATGTTGGCTAGCAACGCTTGTGCGGTACAGATATTGCTGGTGGCTTTGTCCCGTCTGATGTGTTGCTCGCGCGTTTGAAGGGCCAATCGATAAGCCTCCCGTCCATCGAAGTCTTTCGTAACGCCTATCATTCGACCGGGCATTAATCGCACCAGTTTTTGTTGGCACGCGAAGAATGCGGCATGAGGTCCTCCGTATCCTAAAGGTACTCCGAAACGTTGACTTGTGCCCACGCATATATCGACGCCGAATTCACTCGGAGGTTGAAGTAAAGCTAACGCCAATAAATCGGTAGCCGCGCAGACGAGTGTCTGGAACACAATGCATATCGTTAAATTACGATAATGACAGTCTTATAATATATCTATGAACGAGATACTATTTTTTTTATAAAAGTTACAAAAAAACTATTTTTCTCACATAAAAAATATTGATAAGGAGAACATTAACATTTTTGTTCCTTTGTATATATCAGTTTTCTATGATAATTATTACCCCGTTAGCGTGCGCCTTTTTGACAACGCTGTTGAAATTATGTATACAGCCAGTCGTATCGGGATATTGCACGAGAATGCCGGCAATATCTTTCCCGCTGGTATCTACTTTGAACACGTCTCCGACTTCCAGCATTAAACCTAGAGACGCGGCGCGCGTTGCTATCACACTGATAGTCTGCGGATGCACTTGGTCAGAGAGAAATAACTTTTTTCTTTTATTATGTCTGCATGCAAGCGCCAAAGCCTCTGCTGCTGCTGTTCCTTCGTCCAAAAGGGAAGCGTTCGCCACTTCCATCCCCGTGAAGTCGCATATCATGGTTTGGTAATTCAATAAGCTTTCAAGTCGTCCTTGCGAGATCTCCGGCTGATAAGGAGTATACTGCGTCGTCCTGAAGTAAGATATAATAGAATTCTTTATACAACATTTTTCTGCACATATTTCAGATTCATCAATTTTGTTCTAACATGATTTACCATCCTGGATTTTCGAAGATGTTACGCATGATTGTATGTGGCACACAGCAATTATGGTATCCCATTCCTATGTAAGAGCGCCATACATCATTTTTTTCCGAAATTTTGGTGACCCGCTTCATCAGATCGTACTCAGCTACAGAATTATATAGTTTGTATTACTTTTATAATACACAATAATTCTAAACTTTAATTATATATTATTTCAATATAAATAATATATAATATATTTCAAATATTGTAAACAATATACAGGGCCCAAATGTTCCGGTCAGACTGAGATTTTATAGGAAATTTAATTTTGAGCAAAAAGTTTCCTTTAAACATTCATTTGAAAGATTATTTAATTCTCTATAACTTTTATTTCCGTACTTTTTGTTAAAAAACATACTTTTCCTAATATTTGTAAAAATCTATAAAATAACTGTAATTTCAGAGGTTTTTGGGCGCTATCTTTTTAAGGAAGCATTTTTCGACCCATGTTTATCGAAATTTTTTGTTCAAAATTAAATTTCTTATAAAATCTCAAAGTCTGATCAGAACGTTTGAACCTACCCTGGATGATTAGAGTTTTACACGATGAACAAAATATAATATTATGTATGTGCTATTGCAAAATGAGATTAAATATGTGCGACGACATAAACTTAATTCTATTTGAGATCACGTGAATACGAAGCGGAGACACGAGATTGATCTGTGACCTAAGATAATAATAATAGATCGAAGGTTATCAATTTTAGGTCAAGTTGAATCATAAAGTCTCGTGACTTGTCACGTTTCTACAGAATGACGATTATCTTATAAGGAAAAAAAATGCTGTTTATATATTGTTTTTTATTTGCTACTTGTAACTTTGCGAATAAGAAACAAGATCCATCATTTTACTCCAAATTAATATGAGAGAGATTTCTGATTGTTTTAATAAAATCTAAAATATTAGATATACTATTTAAAAGAACACATTACTCACTAACTGGTTCATCGATATTTAAATCTCCCTTGCGAAGAATTTTAACTGGTACTGCCGCTTCCGTTAATTCATCAAGACTCTGCAATATCAAATTGCAAATGAAATTAATTACAAGTGCCTTTTTCTCATAATTGAATAAAAAGATTTCATAAATATGTTACCTTAAATCCAATTAATCTCAACATTTCTATTTGCTCGTGTTCTCTAGGTCCGATGTGCCTTGCTTGAAATTCTTCTTTTTGCGGGAGTAATTTATCAAGATTTTTTTGCAAATTGCTCAATTGTAGTCCAGGCACATGTTGAGCCATGACATTATGTTTATTTAGAAGTGTCGAGTATCGTGTTACCTTTAAAGTGTGCTGCATTGTAATGTTTTAAGAAGAGACTGCGTAGAAAAACGTTAACGATAAATACCGCACGTATATACCATTCGAAGATCTTCATAAAACTAAGAAATTATGAACTTGACGGAGATTTTATACTCAGTATGTTGATATCGTACAGTCACACAATATATCGATATCGTGTCACAATTCTTGATTACATAGCTTGAACTTTAATCTTAACTTGTATAATATTGACAAATTATTTTCGTAATTATATCTCTTAATGTCCGGTTTAATAGAGTTCTATTAAACAATAGATTTTTTTTTCCATATTTATTGTTTTTGCAAACATTGTGCAACACATAAGGTTCTATACCAATAATTTTTTATTATAATAATTTATTACATATTTATTTTTATTTTTTATTTTATTTATATTATTTTATTTAAAATAATACAATAAAATTTTTTAATATATATGAATAAAAATTTTGTGATATAATATAAAGAGAGAGAGAGAGAGAGAGAGAGAGAGAGAGAGTATATATATATATATATTTTATAAGAACTATTTTCATTTGAAGTATATCTTTGATATACAAAAACATTTTGTAAGTAAAATATATCAATCCATGAAAAATCCATCTAACATGTAAGAGTACTTCATAATACAATGGTGATACATTTAACATTACTATATACACTTAAATCTGTTATTATCTATCTATCAGAATACAAATAAGCGATCGAGGAATTGAATAAGTTAAAATAATGATAAATATTTAAGAATTTATCAAATTATATTTATCAATTTATCAAATTTCCAATTTTGGTTTAAAGCACTGTCGGATGCAAGAAAATAGATTTAAAACACATTTGAAAAATTATTGTAAAATTAATCTTTATTTCATAAACTTATCTTGATTTTGTGTGAGGATCTTAGCAGATGATTTCGCATCCAAGAAAAGCACATTGACTTCCTCAACATCCTCTTTTTTGATGCTGGTTCTTTCATTGACTTTTGCAACTAAAGCCGCGGGTGTCAGAAGTTGCACTACATATCGCAGAGTCGTTTTCGTACCGAGTTCACCGAGAGCGGATAGAGTTTCGTCCTCAATTTGCAATCCTTCTGTTACAGCTCTCAGCTTCACTATCTGCTCAATCTCTTGCCTGGAATATGGAAGAGTTTTGATGATGAGCAGGCGGTCCAATAGGTCGAGAGGTATGCCATGTGGAGAGACAATGTCTTCGGTTCCCCGGATCACGCAACGACCACGATTTGTGGCGAAAATAACGATCGGCGCTATAGCGCTTTCCAGCGCGCGATGCAGATAGGTAAACGTTTCTATATCTAGCATGTGGACCTCGTCTATGAATAATACTCCTGGTACTAATTCGGCGATGCCTTGATCGATATATTTGTTTACTACCTTGTTTATTTCTTTCCGCAACTTATCTATAAAATATAATTTGTATATATAATATGTACACATATTTATTCTCAAATATCGATACATATATTAAATCTGAAAAAAATCTATAATACAGAAATAATTTGCTATAAAATATTAAATATATAAATAATATATCTTATTTTACCTGTAATTTCAGTTTTTTTAGGTTTCATTAATTGCCCCATCATGGACATTATATCCTGTCCTCCTTGTGGCTTGGCATTAGCTACATCTAAATCGTGCAATGTTACATCTTGAATAACTTCCTTCTTCTTATGTACATCACCTTTTGGTAAGGGAACATATTCTTCTGCTTCCAAATCAAACTCAGTAGCAAAGTTATCACTCCGACCTTGCCTCTTTACCGCACCACTATTGGCTTCAATATAGATTACATCGCCAGTTTCTACTTTTTCTTTTTGCAGAGACTCGTATATAGAGGGATCAAGCTTTAACTGTTTTGTGCCTTTAGAAGTCTTCAGTCCAAGGACCACATGTGATACAGTTTTACCATAACCACCCATAGGATTCTCTGTTTCCACAGGTGTCAATTCTGTGACTTCACCCTCGTATACTTCCTTTGTTTCTTTGATTCTCAAACCAATGGCCCTCCTAAAATTCTCCATGAGGACCTCTGTTTTCTTGATTTCGGAACTATAGACTTCTGAGCCAACCATAGGACAGAAAGGCACTTTGTTACCAAGTTCTTGAGCAATGGCAAGAGCTATTGCAGTCTTGCCTGTGCCCGGTGGTCCAGCCAACAACACGGCGCGTCCCGCCATTCTCTTAGACTTTATCATATCAACAACAATGCCTGCTGCCTGTAGAAGCAAAGTGAGATTACATTTAATAATTTTTATCACTATCTCTTGTGTTATTAGAATACAAAAAAAAAAGGAAAAAATGTAAAACATCAAGATTTGAAAAAGTAAATTTTACATAAATGATATTTTTGTTTATACTAAAAAAACAAACTGACATACATGTAATATGATACAATTCTTAGAGCAATACTTTCTGAGAAAATACTAACCTCTCGCGCCATTTCCTGACCGACGAGACCGGCCGCATTTTGGGTGGCTATACCTTTCTCGTCAAGTCCCAATCCCTTGATGTGCGAGTGCGCGGAGATCCTTTGAGTCTTCGCAGTGCTCTTCACCTCCTCGATTTTCATCGTGCTACGTTTTGTACAGCAAAAAGAATTTGAACGAATGAAACACCAAAGGAACGAGCACGTTGCTAACTACGCCTGTTTGATTGATACATGCGAAGTTCTCTCTCTCTCTTTTTCTCTCTCTGTCTCCCTTATCACTGTTGTTATAGTAACGCGATTCGCCATTGGCGGAAATCAAACGCAGAGCTTTGCTCACATTACGCGCCACCTTCCAAAGCTCAAGCTCGTGAAATTTATCGATCGCTCATTCCCGGCAAATGTATTTCTTGTCATCTTCTAATAAAATCAAGGAATAAATTTAAATAAGAGAAATACGTTTGTATATTGTGAAATATATTTACAGCGAGACGAATAATATCGATTACACATATACATTTGCGAAAGCTGCTGTCGAGAAATTTGCATCTAGCAATTGATACATTTTTCAGAAACTAGATGTCTCATGGGACGAATAGTTTCTCGATAACGCTACGGGCAACTAAGTTTCGTATATAAAGGCATTCCAAGGGGTCTGCTCTCGGGTCCGATGCACCTGGGAAAAAGCTAACGATAAATCGTAATCTTAATTTGAAGTTGCCGCTAATTTCAATACAGTTCAACTATCTCAGCCCAAGGTGCGACGGCGACCCGTTTTGCTAAACATCTTTTTTTTCGTGTAAATTTTAATATATATTTTACTCTCTTTTATATTTTATTAAACAATTTATATTTTTTGTTCATAATTTGACTCCTCTCTGATTTTAGTATAATTTTAATCGTGATACATTTAAAGTTTCTTTTATCTATTTTTAAATTTCAAGTAATTGATTAACATTACAGGAATAGCTAAAACTTGAAATCTTTTACTTGAAATTTTATAAGTATTAGGATTAAGTAAGCATTTTTTTGGAATATTACATATATCTTAATTAGAATTAGAAGGCTGTGGAATAATTCGGGAGTAATAAATAAATTTTATTGTAATATAGGCTTTAAATTTACAAAATTTATATGTTATTAAGTACAATGATAAATTTCTTTCAATTCCAGGTTTTTTGTTTCTTCGGTCAATTATCTTTCTTCAAATAGAATCATACTTTGTGCAAAGGTTTCGTTTCTCTGATTTTAAATTCTGACACTACTGTCTGGTCTTTCATCTGGAAAGAAAAATTTATTAAATACAAACTACTGACATATAGAGAAGCGTTGCATAAAAACTGAGCATACTTTGACATGAGCGTATAATATAATTCCCACTAATGTTAAAGTTATACCAATAACTTGATTTATCTCCAATGTTTCATGGAAAAGTAATGAACCTCCCAACAAAAGGAGGCAGAATTTGGAATGTCCAACCATATTATATCTGAATACTTTGTTAAAGTGCGTAATACACAAGATGATAAATTTCTTGTAATAATTTTACATAAGGATACGTTAAAGGTGAGGTCTTTCCTATGATCCAGTAGGAAGTCAAATTCACAAAAAATGCAACAACACCTGATAAGATCACCATAATCTGTAAATGATATAAAAATAAGATAATTTAGTCAAGAAAACAATCTTAATTTTAAAAAATTGTCAAAAACATACTATATCCAATAGTGACCAATTATGTGTGAATGTTTGCCCAACTGGTTCGAAGATTGGAATAAGTATCAAAAGCATAACAGTGGATAATGGTGCTTGATAAAATAACAATTGCATTGGATCCATCTGAAATTCTCTCTGTTTTCTGTTTATCATCTGTAAGAAAATGCAATATGTATGATCAAAAACTGTGTATGCTTTTACATTTATATTCTTAAACTTATATATAACTTTTGATGTTTATTGAAAATTGAGAAACAATCATAACGTACCACTTGATACAAGGATGTTACAAGCACTCCAAGTGTCGCATAAACAGTTCCGACGACGTTGAATTGTAGATCGTAATAAAAATTGATCACTACTCCTAATGTAATCGGTATCAACGTTAATTTGACAAGTGTACTAAAATGCTTTTTATAAAATATCATTTGCATCACTATCACGCAGGGTGTCGTTAACATTTTCGCTACCTGATAGGTTCCGACCGTATTGTGTGCTAAGCTCAGGTTCGTCAGAACGACGAATCCGCAAAATGTCATGGCGATTAACACCATCTCCTTGATGTCAATATCCTTGACGCAAAAAACATTTAACTTTTCGCAAATTATCAAGCCGATAAACGTCATAACAAAGTGTATCATGGACAGTGTGATGTTCGGAAAGAGGGTGTGAATATAGAGCCATTTGTTCAACAGTACAATTACGATTGAGAAGATTACGTTTAGCAGCAAATAAAACGCAATGACCACCTTCTTATTCATTTTACGACCTCATATGTTACTGTTCGTTTTTTTAAACCAATAATTTCAATAGTTAATGAACTGTGACGTTTAGTGTTTCAGGTTATGTCTCGCATGAGCATGTACACATGTCACATTCCAGTCAGTGGATTATTATCGAGAAGAAAATTATAATCGCTCCATTTGAGCTTATTCATTTCTCCATTTCACTTATAGTTGCTAATTCACAGATATCTCTCGAATGATATGCCATGTTCGAGGAAACCGTCTCCGGATATATTTATTTACCGATAATTCGACATTTTAGCATACGATCATTCATTCATTCATTTGAGTGATGCTACTACAAATATTCCACGTGACTGTTTTTTCTGACAGATACACAAATTAGCTATGCAAGAAAATTCTTACAGGGTGTCCCGCGCGAAGTGATATCGATATCGAGATATCGATATCGAGATATCGATAATGACTTTATTATTAACGTTTGAATTTGGCCAACCGCAGGTTTACCTAGCTATCGAAAAAATGTATCTCGCGACGCTGTGATTGGCCGATTTTGAATATTTTAGTTCGAGGACTTGATCGATACCTCGAATAACCATGATTTTTTTTTTGCAAAAAACACGAATCAGACACTCGGTACATACACACACACAGCACTAATATACATAACATAAATACACACCATTAACACACTGACGCTTACGTAGAGGACGTAGAGCACGAGACGAGCGCCAAAAATCGTTCGATATCCGCTCGAATTTCCAGCGGTTTTCTGTGATGTAAAGTAACAAATCGCTATAAATTTTTCCTGTGTCACCTTGAAAATTATTGGAACATGGTGGAGTTTCCGCTGGGTTATCGCGAAGTCGTGCCGGATCAAACTCTGCCGGAGAAATGGAAAGAGATTACTCTGACCACAGGTGAGCATGTCCTAACCTCCACGTGAGGGCCCGGCAAACCGAAATTTTTCTCGTAACCTAACATAAGAACGCTTTGAAAAGCTATTTGCGATGATGCACAAATGACAACGCTCACGAAATAAAGTATTGTACGATATTTACAAGTCCCATCTTTTTGTATAACTTTTCTAACCTCTATCTACCTGTTACTCGTCTATTGTAAATTAGTATCTGGATTCTTGAGAAAAATTAAGCGCCAATTCTGACAGGTGCTATAAGAGATTACATATTAAATACATATACATGTTATAATTTTTTTATAAAATTAATAAATAATTGCATAATAATGTATGATAAATATAAATTTTGATGGCATCAAAATAGTCACTTTTTTATAACTGTAAGGAATAGATATAATAATGATTTTATTTTTGCAGGTGGAAGCCAAAGTACATTGCAGGATATAAAGGTACCAGAAAGGGCAGGTGGATACTCATACAGAGACTCGTCCAAGTATTTTACTCGTAACCGTTTTATTTATTGGCGTATTTGTCATGACGTACTCGAATTGATTGAGCATAGTCTTGACATTAATCTCGCCAACTGTCGAGTCAGATACAAATTTACGGATACCCCAATCTTGGATGGAATTTCTATTCATGAGACAATTAACTCTGTCATTATCCTGATTGTCACCGTTTCCAGTGTTCACAAACTTACCTTTTCTCATCCAGATAAAATTCACAAACAAGTAAGTATATGAAAATATTTTGATTTTCGTTTTTAAATGTATATTGCTTTGTTAACAATTTATTTCCTTTTAGGAAAATTTATTGGGTGCATATACAGATCTCAGTGTACAATCTATATTCAGTGAAGCTTCTGCACAAAATGCCAGAGATCCTCATACATTTCACATTATTTCTAATGCTGGCACCACAAGTAAGTTTGGTGAATATAATGTAGTTTTTTCTATACATATTCTTATAGCAGAGTAAAATTATTTTTGTATATTATTATCACTATTATTTGCATATTGGGCGCTCATTCGAACATTTTATTTGACTCATAGACTCTCCAGTGCCCCATGCAGCAGCATCGTGGCTTACATTGCCACAGGAAGAGGCACTGTTTGCTCTTGCTTACAGTTCAGCAACTATATTACTTCTGAGGCTCGACTCACTCACAGGTCTTGTACACACCAGTGAATTGAAACAAGATTCGATAGTGCCCAAATTCCTGAGCGGTATAGCCACAGCGTTTAGGGGTCGTAATACCGAAGCTCATGTTGCCATGTCCCTCGTTATACACAGTTATGGTAGTGATACGTATTTGTTTGCGTTATGTCGAGAAGGTAACGTACGTATATGGTCTTGTAATAAGACGCAGTGCGTAGCTGTGACGGAAACGGCAGTAGAGAATCGCATTATGTCTCGAAGCGCGCAAGGTCATGTCTTAAGAAAAGCGCTAGGCACCGATAACGAATTGTATCTCGGAACATTTTTAAAATTCAGTGGTGGATGCGAATTCAGCATTCTGAAACCTATACAAGATAACGGCATATTCAAGTTTATTAGATTATGTACGTTATACGCGCCGGATGTGAGTATATCTTCGATATATTTTTTATTTCGCTATATAAGAGAGAATGTAATGAATTTATATTATTCCTAAATAGCAACACCTGGTAGATTTTGCATTCACATCAACCAGATTGTGGGCAGTATGGAGAACGGCAGATATGGACGCTGTAGCAGTTACACATGCACAATTATCACTGAATGGCATGCAACGTATTAATTCCGAATGGGAGTCCACAATTTTAGAACAAGCGCGCGACAGAGATTACATTGTAACCGATCCTGGAACCGATCCGAGGCAAGCGTATATAAATTACATTTTTCATCCTGGACAATTCTCGTTGGTGGACATCACGAAAGCGCTAAGCATCTACAGAAGATCTAACGTAATAGCAGACGTAACTTTCTCGCCGGCTGTTTTAAAAGAGAGAGTGTGTATGGCAGTTGAGGCTGAAATACAAGCGGAAGTGATGGATTCCGCCGATTTACAGGCAGATGTGATTATGGATGAGGATTATCTCGAAATTGCTAACCGATGCTGGTCGAAATTTTATTCGTGCGTCGTTCAATATCACGCTAACGGCACTCGTCCTGTAGGTTTACTGTTACTGCCGAGCGTTTACGGCATTGTCTTATTAAAAAAGTCATCCTTATCGCTTTTGAGACCCATGGAAGCTTTAGAACATTTAGTGTTTTGTAATGACAAGTCTTACACATCCCGTTTCAAAACAACGCCTGTTCTATCGCAAGATGAAGACACGTGCCAAGATCTAATTACCCTAATGTCCGCATTGGTCATATTGGGAGAACAATTATCTGAAGAAACTAAAACTGAAATTGAAAGAGAATTGTATCATCTTAGAAGTCCCGATATTATAATTGATGATTTGTTGTCAAAGTTGATGTTGGAACCCGACGATCCGGTGAGTATTTTAGAATTAGCTTTTACATTCTTTTTTTTTTCGTTAAACTAAAAATCACTTGTCTGCCAACAGCTATCGGATTTCGATTTTCAATCGGAACTCTATCATAAATTAAGTAGTGTCAAGGATATATCGGGCGCCATGGCCATGTTGCTGGATGCATTAACGTACGATCTTGGACAACCAAATAAGCTTCAATTCGAGAACGATCACGATGCCTCGAAAATCTTGTTAAACGTTAATCATCTATTCGGCAGCCAGATGGGAATTTCCGCGATTGCGGAAACCATAACGCAAATAGCGCTTTTGAGATTCTCTATCTGCAGAGATCTATTGATTTTACAGCAGTTCATATTACTGCGTCCTGAGATATTTGACTCGAGTTCCTTGCATACCATAAAATCATCGTTAGCACCGAGGACCGTTGTACTTACTCAAGCTTACTATGTCGTCACATGGATATGTGAATCTACGGCAACATATACTCCTTCGCAATCTTTACTGTAAGTTTATCATTTAAACAATGTACTATAGTACATATGTATATATATGTACATGTAAATTTATATATTTTTAAATATCGATGCAACAAAAGTGTAAAAAAGCTGTGAAATATTTCCAGCGAATCCAGCTCGCAGCGTCTTTCAATGCTGAAACTCGTTGATTCACGAATCAACGTCGCACAAAGGCAGCATCGATCCCTATCACTTTTAGAACTGTTTATTCATAACAGCGGTGGGAAGCATGCTCATATGTTAATGGCTCAAGCGAATATGGATCCGATGACTCTAATACCTTGGCATTACAGTATGCTGACGCATGTAACACTTATCGCACAACTTGTGTATCCTTTCATATAAGTTGTATTAGTTTTAATATTATGTCAAGCTCTGATATATACATGAGATTCAAGGTTTATCACATATCTTTATATATCTTTATACAAATTTCCTTAAATTATCGAAATTAGATGGCCGATATCCGGAAATTTTATTTTTCCCGAATGGTTACTTTCGAGCTGTCAATTCTTGCTTGTTCAAGAATACGTGAGACTTCTGAACACGTGGTGTGAATGGAATAGCGCCTCGAGGAAATTTATCCTAGCCATTGCATTATTAGAAATGGGAGAGATGCAAAAGGCATGCGATAATTTCCTTCGTGCTTCCAATGGAATTTTAACCGATGTATTTTTGGTGGACGCTTTACTCAATTCTAATGTAACATCAAGAAACAAGGATTTGGTCCATTATTATCTAAAGGTTATAAAATTGTTTGAGGAACACAATGCATCCGATTGTATCATAGAGATTGCTGAGACGGCTATAGCGACCGCCGACATGGATGATCCAAATTTGCCGACACTCCATTCGATAATATTCGCGCAACACTTGGGTCTAGGTCACCACGCGGAAGCTTATCATTGCCTAAACGCAAACCCAGACGCTGCACGTAGAGTGGACTGTTTACGGCAACTGGTCGTAACGTTATTCGAGAAAAAATTATTGATAGACTTAATTTCTTTTCCGTACGTTGATATGTATGAAGACCTCGAGAGAATAGTAGAAGGCAGAGCCAGAAGCGTCGATCTTATGGAAAATAATTATTATAACTTTCTATATAGTTTTCATGTCAATAAACAAAACATGCGGAAAGGTAAGTTTTTGTAACTTGAAGCAAGCATGTAACTGAGTATCATTACTATATTTATATATTTTTATTGTATTTTTATAGCCGCGTCTGTAATGTACGAACAAGCTATGCGTTTAAGTCAGGAACCTCATTCCGCACCGATTATAACGAAGCAAGCGCAATGTTTATTAGCGTGTATTAATGCCTTATATCATGTAAGTGAAAAATATAGATGGATCGTAAGACCTGTTGATCAGAACCTCTCCGGCGAATTGAATTCGTCGAACGCGCAAAAGAAGAGAGACATAGATGGAAAAGAGGTGTTACATTACAAGATAAAGAAACAAGTCGAAGTCCTCGAATTAGATGACATCAAGAAAGAATATTATATAGTAGACGCAAGATTAAAGATATCGAAAGTTAATTCAGGAATGCATATAGTCGCACATACTGGTAAGCATCTTTTAATAGTGTATAATTTATATTTCTATGAGGAAAATGCGATTAAGATAAATTTTGAAAATATTTATATATGTTCATAGAACCATCCGAGCTGGTTATCACTTTGTGCAGTACTGGCTTGTATACAACAGCGCTACATTTGTGCGATGAATTTAAAATTAGTAAAGCCTCTGTACTCGAAAGTTTAACTTCTCAATGCATCAAATTGAGCCAACACGAGGATCCAAATGCCTGGGATTGGCTAATACAAAATGATATATTTGGTAATACGTTAGCTATTAATAATTTTATTATTGCTTCGAGAATCATCAAATTTTTTCTCTACAAAAGCGTTATATGATAATTAATATTCTTCTCCAGATATTGGAATATCTAACACAACTATTGCAAATACCGCTTGGAGATTGTTAGAGTACTTTACCTTGAAGCATGAAAAAGACAACAGTGAATTACATAAGGCCGTTGCGCGTAAATTATTGCAAGATGGAGCCTTTTTACCACAATGGTTATTGATATCGTATAAAGTAAGTAATCTATTAATCGAAATATTTTCTTTATTTTTTTCTATTTCGTTTATGTAGAAAATATATTCGCATAAATATTGTAGAAACGCAATGCATCGGAACTTCTTCGTCTCATGTTAAATACCGGCCGATTAGTAGAAGCAAGCGAGTTAGCTGTAGATTATATTAACGCGGCGTTAGGTAGTGGAAAAGAACATTTTGGTTTCGAGACACCATTAGTGGCTACTGCGCCACCAACCTGGTTGCCGTTTAATACCATCGAAGTATTATTAAATGAATTAGAATTCTTAAGGAAAGACTCCACTTATATAGAGGTATGATAAATTCATTTCTCTCTGTAGTTAGTATATATTATAATGTTAATAAATCACAGTTTAATACATGTTGCAATTTATGTTTTAGAGTTATGATAGATTAAATTCAACACTGGAAAAATACTTAGAAACAGCGGAACGTGTTTCCGAAGATATGATTAAAATGAAAATGACGAGTGAACACTCCTAGTAGTAAGTAACATATCTATTTATTCAATGTATACAATTGTTATAAAATTTGTAAATATTCAATCAGTTCTGTACTCTCAGTTTAATGTATATAAAAGGAAAGATTTATTCAATATAACAGTCGATAATTATTTGCTTAAATATGTTAAGTATAAATTGGCTCATGATTAAGCGATACTACAGCTGTCAATATGATAATGATAGCGAGGATTGCGGCAACAATTGCGGCTATTGTATGAGGACATCGTTTGAACAATACCTATAATAATCATTTGAAATTTCTCAATTTTGATTATACGTTTGATAAAAAACGAGAGAAAGAAAGAGAGTTTAATCGTGATGAGAGAAATCAAATAAATTTTTTACATTACCATCAGCAAAACGACTATTCCAAGAATAAAAATAGATCCAACCGGCAAAAAGAAAGATGCGGTCCAATAATGTCTCGACATTTCAGGATCTATAAAATAAAAAATTGCTTTGAATTCAATCTAAAAAATTTTATAAATATACAAGATATATAAATCGGCATCCTATTTTATTTTATATTTTTTACATATACAATAAAAACAGACTCACCTATACGCCAATTTTGATGAAATCTATTGTAGAGGGGAAATTTTGTTATAATACTTTTGTTTCTTTCAATTACAGAATTGGACATATTCTGTGTATCTATCGTTTGCATACTACCACCCCTCAACTGGTCTCCTGTGATGTACATATTATCAATTTATGTTATTAATACGACTGAAACAGAGTATCAAAAATTATTTGCAGTTTTTGAAATTACTTTTTATTTTGTACATTCGTTAAACTTAAATTTTTTGCTATACAATAAGGAAATTTGTAATGATTTAAAGTGCCAAGAAATTCTATGATACACTTTACACATTTTGTTAGAGTACAGTTTATGGTAAGGATGCTTTGTTGAATGTCAAATGTTTTTGTTAATTTTAAATTATTGTTATATTTGTATATGTATACCTCAATATTTATTATATTTTCTATATCTTAAAGATCATTTTTTTCATATGGTAAGATTAAGTATCACTGCCAAGTTTTCCTCTAGTTGATTCTGCAACCTTACCTCTTCTGTAATCTAACAACATAACATGCGGTCATGAGACTGTTAATTTTTTCTGTTTATTTTCATAATAGTATTATATATATATATAAAATGATATTATACAGAATAATGAATTCTTCCATTTTTACATTTAACTCAAATCAATAAAAAATTTGATTTTTCATTGAATGTTGAGAACAATAATGTAACTATATGTTCATATAAACTACTAAGTTTTTATTTGTGATTTTGATTTATAAAAATCCTATCGTATATTAATATACTAGAAAGATTAAAATTATTATAAGAGTAAAATATAGAATAGAGTTACATATGTATATGTTAACTTTTAGAAAATTAGCAGCATATTATCATATATATTGTATAAGATAACATATTCGTAGTCCAACAAGAAATACATGTTTTGTATTTTTAATTTTATGTTCTTTGTTTATCAAGTAATGGCATATATATAATTTAATTGTGTTGTCGAGAATAGTTCTTAATTACACGAAAAACAATATCGATAATTCGAATACGTTTTATCGCAATACGGTATACCGGTAATCTGCTATACAAGGATTCCACGAATACAAGAATACTCACTTCGAGGCACAGACATTATTCTTATACGCTAACGCGTGGCTATTGTTATCGCTGATCACGAAATACCATTGTACGAGCGTATTGTATTTACACTATAAATTAAATCAAGACTGGATTAATCAACGGTATACACATGCAAGCGGCTGTCGGGCGGTAAAGCGCAATAATTTTCCTTTTATTTGTGTCATATGCATGTATGCATTACCGAGCAAGACAAGAAATTAGAGATAAACAAGTTGAAAGTTCAATTGCTTCAAAGTGTAGGGAGTAATTAACACTTGCAACTACAAATTATTTGAAGTTTGGCCTTCAGGTTTTCTACTAGTTCAAACATGTGTGCTCTTTTTCGTTTTAGTGCACTTATCTGTGAGAAAGAATATATATGTACATTCTGATTTCTCTAGCGGAGAAAGAAAAGGAGGAGAAGAACGGGAAAAAGTGCTGAAAGTACAACTGATGAAACAGCCCTAAATTATAATTGTCATTTCAAAAAACTATATATTACATATGGAGGCAAGTTAAAATCCATTAAAAAAAAAAACCAACCGCCATCTAATCGAATTATCTCCAACGATCTCCGTCTCCAACCAGCTGATGATGCTCAACGATCTTGTCACCTAGAACGCGCGGCTTTCATCGTGATATGTGATATGGCGGCGTGTTAAAAAACCGGCGTCTGTGTGCTTTTGTTGACGTTTTTGTATGGCATTGATATCGCGCGAGAATCTTTCAGCAGAGGATGATTAAAATATCGGCGCTTAACGAGGAGTCGAGCGAGGAGAGCGAGGAGGAGGATGTACCCACGATCACGAAGGAAGCGCAAGTATGAGAAATGTCTATGCTCTGTTTACATTCGCGGATAACCTCAAAACCATTAGTGACATTTCGTGCAATTTCCAATGTTTAACGTCATTATTATAACGTAGAAAAAAAAAATTTATTTTTCTGATACATTTCTATGTGAGATTTATTTATTCAATGTGACTAATGATTATTTAGAGAGTCAAATTGATTGGCAATCGAGTACGTAGGAATCTGCATCTGTCTTCTACATTCGGTGCACGTGATTTATATTTTTATTTTAGCCGTCTGTTTTTAATATTGAAGTTTATATATAAATAAAAAGTTACGGATTATAAAAGCATTGGGTGTTAAATTAAAAGTTGAAGAGGAAATGTACTTGATGCATATATTAAAACGCCAATTAATTTATTCCAGGAACAAATAGCATTAACGGAATACAACAAAGCTTTGGACTTGTTAAAGAAGGATAAACGAGAAGAGGCGTTAGTTATTTTTAAGGATCTTTTGGAAACTGAATTGCTGGATGAAGTGGAGAAGCCTGAAGTGCCGGATGGCAGGTCAAGACCAATGTTGTCGTTGAAATATTCCTGCTTCAAGAATATTGGCGCCATTCAAACGGCATGTGGGAATTACAAGGATGCTATCGAGAACTATTGGGAAGCTGCAAACTTGGATGGTTCAGATGTAATGCTGTGGTATAGGATTGGTACATTAGCTATGAAGATTTCTAATTTAGAATTAGCTTGTTCATCCTTTAAGCAGGGTTTAAAGTGCAATTCCAATCACTGGCCTTGCCTGGATAATTTAATAACTGCCTTATATGCTGTTCCTGATTATATGAACTGTCTGTTGTATATTTCTGTGGCATTGGAAATGGATCCTAATTATGTGAAGGGTCTGGCATTTCGCGATAGGATATTTAAAGACATCCCGTGCATGGAAGAATGTTATAAATTGTACAATAGCGATTGGCAATTAGATCCACCTTTGTATACTGAATATGATCATGTATTAGGTGATAAATTATTAACAGAGGCAAGAGAAGTTTCCGCAAAATGGGCAGAGGTTTGTAAAGTAGAGTTTATGCCAAAACCATTACCAGAATTGACATTGAGAATGCCTTTAATAAATTATACATGGCTTGCTCTTGGAGAAAGTCTACTAGACATGCATAGATATATCACTGAAAATGATTTGAACTTTGTCAGTAGAATTGTATTATTGGTTCGAAAGCCCGATGACAAATGTGTAACAGCTAATAAAGAGTGTGAGATTGAAGAAATTAACATTATGGAAATAGATCGGCAGAAAGTAAATGATCCAACTTTGAATGAAGAAAATGATATTGGCAAATCTGTTAAGATTGAGACGGAAGATTGCGAGATATCGAACGACAATCAGGCTTTCAATACAGCTTCGGATACCGCGATGGAGGTTGAAACAGAGGACGATAAAAAATCTTGTTCGACCGATGTGCAAATAATTGAAGATGAAGATCCACTGAGAATGTCCGACACAGACGGTCTGCAATGTGAAGAACAAAGCGAAACCAAGAACATGGATTCAGAGGAACAAATGCAATCCGAAATGGACATGAATATCGATAAATTAGAGAATGACAAAGTCACAGATGATGTTTACAGTACGGATAATGGAACACCCAATGAGAAATCTAGCGACAAAGAAAGCGAAAAGTCGAGCGATGATAAAGTTTCTGATAAGGGAACCGAGAAAGCAAGCGACGCGAGGTGTAAGACAGACGATAAAACTCACTCTGAGAAAACTGATGGAAAAGAGGAGGGACAGAAGGTGAAGAAAAGGCGCAGAAGCGCGCTATGCTTTCTGCAGCAATGGGCTTGGAGCTGCAACATGAGACGATCTGCGAGAGTCAGAGGTTCAAACAGACGGGAAGCAGAGAGGGACGATGTTCAATTGGAGGAAGCACTTAGAAGATTATTTCCTAATACTTTATTGTATGCATATATATATTGTATGATTTTGAGATCTAAATTTTCTATAATTATGGAGATATAATTTCTTTCTACAGACCCGATACAGTAAGATTGACTAAAGATGATGTCACTAAAAATCTCGACGAATCTATGGACACGATGGATATGTACCAGTTATTTACGAATCAAGAGAATAATACCACTAATATGGAAATCCTCAAGAGTTCAGAAAGTTCAAAATCACCAAGTCCTGACTCAAGGTGCTCTATAGTTTAGTTTTTGCTCGGAAATATAATAGAAAATGTTATTAATCCTTGATCTTATGTTGCACAGTCAACAGCAAAAATACTTTGGGACAGAGGCAGAAATTGCTGATGTGGACGCATTTATAAATCAGCATAGCGGTAAAAGTAATTTAATGATAATTATCGCGAAATTTACAGAATTTCTATGTACCAAATGGAATCAGATGTGGCCGAAAGGAATGTCAGATGTTTATCTACAGGCATATGTTTTTATGAGGTAAATATGCATAAGGATTATTTACTGTACAGGTAAAAATCTGAATTAATCAATCTTATTTAGGCAACATATTCCACATTTGTCACCATTCGATGAAGATGTCAATGATAAGATTCTAAAGCTGGATACTGAAATGACACTGCTATTTGGAGAGCTTCATACAGATAGATGGCTGGATAATAAACCTGATACTTTGCCAAATCCTACGTAAATCTTCAATAATCTTATCTTTACAATTTCATATTACTCATAAAGCTCCTGGCATGAAATTGTTATTGCAGATTGGATAAACTTGGCACTGGGATGCCAGCAGAAGAATTAGGACATATAATATTTACAAGCGTTCGACAAGATCTCTTAAATGATGAAAACTTATACATTTTATTGAGAATTCTATGGCTTAAAGCTAGCATCTTTTTGTGTCAAGGTGATATAGACATAGTCATAGAGACGCTAGAGCTGGTAAGAAATTTTTGTTCAATATTGAGAAGAAATGATATATTATTATAAACTATAAAGTATAAATGTTTAGTTGTTGAATCGTCTGCAAGAGATGGAAAGTAAAAGCCCAAGTCCATGTATTAGGCTATTAAATTGTAAAAATAATTCTCAAATCAGTGCCAAACTCGTAAAAAGAAAACTCACATCAATTCAGAGGTATATTTTCAATCTTGATATTCTCTAATATAATATTTATTAGTCAAGATATTGATGACATTAAATTTAGATATTATAATTTAACTTGTAATCATTTAGGGGTCAAAAATTAGGCGAAATTCAACATTTATATGATGAAAAGAAATATGCAGAACTATCTTACATACTGCAGGATACTTTCAAATTTGCCAAACAGAGGCACAAATTGTTGATAACCAATGAAAACATCGTCGACAGAGTTCGACAATTAACCATGTTACTCGACAGCTTATGGCAACTTCAACAGTATGAGGTAACACTTGTTACTGGCATTAATAACAAATATAATATATGTAAGAAAATATTAAACTTTTGATAATATACTTTTAGGAATGTTATGTCTGGGCAGAAGCTTGTCTCAATGAATCATGGCAAAATTATTTGACTTCGTCTGATGAAGCTGAACAAAAGAAATGGACAAGTTCTATTGTAATGGCACTTGAAAAATTGGAAGCTTGTACGATCGAAGTTAGTGTATTCATTGGTAAGAATACATTACAAAGTACATTATAAAATACATTATATAAGAAACTCTTGCAATATAATATTCTTTTATAAATTTTTATATTGTAATTTCAGTAAAATATCTGCTGGAGTCTCGTCTGTCGAGATTGGTGCAGAATTTAGTTCACATTGTTTGTCATCAATTAGATGTACCAGAAAATGCTGTTGAAATGCCATTGGAGACTGTTCTACCCTGGATCCTATTACATTATATTCTGCAATAGTAAGTTTGTATTGTGTTTGTGCAATATACACACCACATACAAACACACATAGCATATTCATGTACATATATGCATAGATTATTATATATTGTAATGTGAAATTTTCATATGTTAATAGTGAAGAAGATAAAGAAAGAGCAAAGGTTGAATCCCCTTACAAAAATAAATTGCACAGTTCTCATCACTCTGAATCAGATGACGAGGACGATGGCATTCCACCATCCATCATGATTCTGTTTACCGCCCACGAATTTATTGGCAGACATTCTTGGTGTTGCTTCAACGAGGCAAAACTCTTATTCTTTATCATGAATCTTATTATACCACAGCTCGAAACTCCCTTGTACGCTTCCATAAAAAACAGACTCACGAAATATCTGGAACAGATATTTTTCTGTTTGTACGGTCATCCAAACAGGGTCAACAAAATACGTCCAAAGAATCTACAAGACCACATGGTGCCGCAGATGGAATTAACTTGGGAAGGAGCACAGTTGCTATTCGATTTTTACAAACCAAAGCAGTTTCCCAGTTTTCAGTGTCCCCGCCCTTCCTCAATCAGCATGGATACGGAAATACTGTTTAAGAGAATAATCAGATTAGTTCCACGCGAGAGCGATCCGAATCAAATAGTAGACGAGATGACAACGTACATAATCGGTGCACGAGATAAAATGCCGAGCGTGGTGAAACCTCTACCACATGCGATATCCACAATTTATTATTTACTAGGTGATTTTTATTTCAAGAACAACAAATGGGAGCATGCTTGCCGATATTATTTACTAGATCTGTGTTTATGTCCGAGGGGATTAAATTCGTGGGCAGGTCTAGCTATGGCGACAGGCAGTATAATAGAAAATTGGTTAAACAATTACAGACCTATGTAAGTATCATTTTTTTTTCCTTAATTTTATTTCTCTGTATCATTTACCTGTATTATATGTATGTTTCTTATCACATTTAGAGGAAAAGATAAGTTTCTCAATAAGGCAAAAATGGCACAGTCGAGTTATCAACACGCTATTGAATTGGCGCCTGGCCATTCTGTCATTTGGACAGAGTATGGGAATTTCGTTTATATAGTTCATTCATTTTGTTCGCGATTGCTCAAGCAAGAGACCGACACGTTAAGCATGGAGAGATTCGAAATTTTGGAAACCAGAAAGGAGGAGATGCTAGAGATTGCGGATCAGTGCTTTGAGTCTGCCAATCGAATATGTCAAACTATCGAGGAACCGACTATACAGCACGACGAAAGATGGCTTTATCAATATATGCTCGGTAAAGTCGCGGAAAAGAAAAATCAAGATCCTCCCATATTTTTGGAACATTATGCAAAGGTCAGTTATCTTGTCTACTATACTATTTTCTTTTTTTACCAATATAATTTTGACATTAATATTTACTTTTAGGCTAGTGAATTATTATACGAAAATAATGCTCAATATCCGCGCAGAATAAGCCACAAGAGTCCACAGAATTTATCTATAGAAGCACTAGAAGTTCATTACCGTATTCATGCGAGTATACTAAAATATTTGGAGCAACATGAGGGTAAACCACTGAAAAAATCGTTAGGTCAGTTGTTTAAGTGGCATCTTAAAAATTGTTCCGAAGGACCTTTTATGAAGTATCAGTCTAAACTTAATGAAAAGAAGAGAGAGGAGAACGTCGATGTTGAAAAAAATATTTCGAAGGAAACCGATAGTGCAATGGATGCGGATAAGAATGTACGTAATGTTACGGTATGTCGACGCTCAAATAGTATTGAAGAAATAGAAATAATAGATAGATCGAATAAAATCTCTGACGTTAAGACGGAGATGGGAAAGTCTGAAAGCCGCAAGAGACTTCCCGATGAACTGTCACATGACAATACAAAAAAAATAAAATTAAGTAACATTTCACATTTACAATTGATGCAAGATGTCGTAGCCTTAATAGATGATTTAATTACCAAAGTTTGTGATATGGCATCCCGAAAGGAAAAAACGAGCGACGACGTGATGATTGTGTCTAGTGATGAAAGTAACGAACTGAAATTGCAAAAGAAGAAGCTGGAAAATAAGAATGGTGATAAAACAAAATTGCAGATAAAAACAGAAGAGAATAAGAAAATTTCAGTAAATATATTAACAGCTGATCCTGAACGAAAGACTGAAAACGTACAAGATTTAATGGATGCTCTTATGAAACAGGCAATGGAAATTAGCCAGGAAACTCAGCAATCTTCCGCGGATGATGAGGACACTAGAAGATTCGATGGCAAATGGTTGCAGAACGAAGACTTGCAAACTACTGTACGTTTATCTAATCTTATTTTTTCCTTTTTTTTTTTAAATATGCTTTACTAATATGTAAGTGTTTGAAATCAATGGATACAAGCATTATTATGACATTATCTGGCAGGGAAAAGATAATAAAGATAAGATAGAAGAGAAAAGGAAAACACAAACCAATGCAAATGAAGAAATGACTTTGAGCAGAAGAGGTTCTCAAGAAAGCACCACAACAACACAAACTACAACTACAACTACAGAGACAAATAATTCGAGTTCCAGTAGTAGTGAAGAATCTAGCAGTAGCGATGATAGTTCTGATAGCGACAGTTCTAGCGATAGCGACACTGAATCTATCGACAGTGATGCAGAAAAGAAAAAGAAAGATTCTGCCAATGTAGACAATGGTAAATTATATACTATTGCTTTTTCATTATTACCTTTTATTATAGCTACTATAATATTTTATTAAAGTACAAAAAAGAAATTTCCTTATATTGTGTTGGTATTTTAATTTCTAGAGGAACATATGCCGGAAGAAGAAGTAGCGACATTAATTGCGTATTGTCTAGCTGGTTTAGAACAATGTATATTAAGATTCGCTGAACATCACAAGTCCTTTTATAGACTCGCACACTTTTTTTTTAATAATAAGAAGGCAAAAGATATCGTGAAATGCAAGGATCTCTTGTTAAGGACATACAGTTGTCAATTCTATTCTGGACAAACCTTTCAAGGTCTTTTCGCTGAGAGAAGAAGTACCAACTTTTTTAATGTAAGTACATACACGCGCGCGCGCGCGCGCACACACACACACACACACACACACACACACACACACACATATATATATATATTATTAACAGTATATTAAATATAATGAATAATATAATATATGAATGTATATAATACAAAATTAAAAATAAATTTAGCATAACAATAATTCCACAATTTAAATCAATATTATTAAGAAAGATATTCTAATAGAAGATTTTTAAACATAGTTACATTAACATTTTGTATAATTTCTGCATTTGATACTTGATTATTATCCATATCTTTCACAACTGAACCTCTTGCATCACCAACAATTACCGGTCTTAAATAAGTTTTACAACATTCCGTTATTATTTCCGGTTGTAACGCACTTGCCATAGCGATCCCGTCTGCTGGTTCCCACATCTCGGTTTTTTCCAAACCGATTCTTTCAACTTGATATAAAAAGTTTGCAATAGAAACATCTAGATTACTATAAATGTTTCTATATTCTTCCTGCATATTAAATAATATTCTATGATTTATAGATCAATGTAACTTATGTATGGTTGCATAAATATTATGACATTACTTTTGAAATAGAATTAGTGTATACTGTGTCTGACGGTAGAATAATACTAGGTTTATTGGTGTTATTCAATGCAATCAAATCACTTTCTGGATCGTTTTTAAAATTAAATTCAATTTTATTACTGTCAACGCTCGATCCCATTATGACATGCTGCTTTACTAAATGCAGAAAATTAGGTTCCAACGCGATTGCTATAGCAATTGTTGTCAGAGGTCCAAGAGTAACTATAGTTATTTCACCTACAAAAATTATAAACGAATTGAATATTTATATTAAAACATATATATGTATACATACCTGGATATTGCTTCACTAATTCTACAAGTAATACAGAAGCGTGTTTTGATTTGTCCACCTTTGCAGTTATTGTTTTAGTAAAATTAAAATCTCCAAATCCATCCTTGCCAAAGTAATCAGTACTTTCATACATATTTATCAATGGTTTTTGGGCACCACTGTACACAGGTATCTAAAATTTTGGCAAGAAATAATTATGATAATATCATGATATTATAATAATCATTAACACACATTGTGATAATGAAATCTTTGAATTATTTAAATTGTAAAAATTCGAATAAATGTAAGTCAACAGTCTTTAATCATCAAGTACTTACATCACTTCTATTGGCAATTGTTAAAGTTTTTAATACGTTCTGTTCTACGTTATTCAAGTATGTGTTACCATATGTAGCAGTTATAGCTAGAATTTCGATGTCGTGTGTTTTGGTCTCATACAGAAGAGCCAACATTATTGCTAGAGCATCATCTGCTCCAGCATCTGTATCTATTATCATCTTTCTAGGCGTAGTATTACAATACCTTTGATAATTTTAAAGAAATTATTCTTTTATCATATTTTTTGACATGGAATTATTCTATGTATATTTCTAATATTATTTTATTATATAAATATATTATAGATAAGTAATATTTTTTATTTTCAAAAAGTCAAAAAATTTTTAGGATGATATGATTGAACTATTTTTTTATTTCATTATTTGTAATAGATAATGATGATAATCATTATTAATTACTACCTAGTGATAAGACAGAGTAGATATAACAGTATCAAAATCACTGATGATATACCATGAATTAGAGCCATTTTCCTTGATTATCTTGATAAGTAATCTGTAATTGTAATATATGAAATTAACATGCAAAACTATTGGAGCAAACGTTTCTATTTTGTGTCATCGAATTATGTGATGTTAATTGATGTATAGGCGTTCTAATATTATGTGATTTCTAGGGAGTATGGCATATACCGATCAATGAAATTGATAGACCCGGAAGTTTTGCCTCACACATGTCAAAATGCGTGACTCTACTCATGCAGGTATTAAAGGAAAGTAACGATAGTCGAATGTTGATGCAATTGTGCATACAGCTTGGAAAAATTCCAGATTCGGACAAGTAAGATCAAAATCAAATAAAAGATTAATTGTATAAATATCATTTATTCTTTTTATTTTCTTTTCTCTTAAAAAATTAACAAATTTCTTATGCAAAAACTTAAATAATATGAAAAAAACTAATATTGCTTTTTTCTTTAGAAAATACTTACGTGATTCCGAGAGAGAGCAATTGTCGCGACAAGCTTTGACACTTTGTCAACAATCACTCAGAAGCAGAATTCAGGCAATGGGCTCAGTAAACACGATCGACAGCGTCCACCTTATTAGAACAGATGCCAGAACACAAGTACTGCTTGATGTGTATGAAATATATCAACTTGTACAAAAGCATCTTCAGGGTAAAGAGTCGACTATACAAATATTTGCGACATTATTGACGGATACTTATAAAATGTACATAGGAAATAAAGTAAGTATACATAAAACTACTAAATAATTAGACTATAGAAATTAATTCTATTCGCGCGTGATTGCATTTTGCATATATTTTTTGAACAAGCAAACTTGTATGTATATATCTTCTCTTTTGTCTTATCTTTTATTGGATTTCTTGTATCTTATCAGATTGTTGCACACTTGTGTGTGATTATGAAAATTAAATTAGGTTTATGAGCAAAATAAAACATTTTTATAGTGATAAAAGATTATCTCACATAAAAGTATTTTAAAATAGAAATGAATCTTTTTATATGGAAAAAAATTTTTTACATTTTTTTTTTATAAAACATTATTACTTTATATTAAAAAAACACTTTTTGAGAGGATTGAGAAGCGAGTTAAATAATTAAAGCTATTTCTTAAAAATCATTATCTTTTTTATTCAGATTTAAGATATTTGATAACAATTGCAATAATTTCAAATATCAGTACAATCATTTTTGCATTGTTTTTTAGACTCTGGAGGGAAATGTCCTGGATATCGCTATCAAATGTTGTCAACGACAAATACAAGCGAACAAGCTTGCATCGATTAATAACAGCAATAGCAATGTGCAACCTCAAGTCACTTCTACGTCTATTCCGGTAAGTGAATTTCTTCACCATTACTGTTGAAAGGTATGATGATCAATATCTCAAAAACGACTTTGTTATCTTATAGGCACCCACACCACAGATGCCAGTTAACTCAACATCACCGCAAACTTTGCAAAATCGCAAACCACATAGGAATCTAATATCCACTGGACGTCCGAGGGGACGTCCGCCTAACGCTAACAAGTATCTGCAGCATGCTATGCAGCAGGGCGGCAATGTGATGAATCAATTCGGTTCCAAGAGTAACTTTACGAGTTTTATGGGCGCATCTGGGTCAAATCGTTCCATGATAAACCCTTATTTCATGAATCCTCTAGTCGATGCGAACATGCTATCGGCTATACTGGCCAGCGGATTGGGCGCTAATATGATGGATCCCTTATCGGCTATGAGCTATTTGAACCAAGTAGGAAGCTATCAAGATATTCTCAGACAGTATCAGAACAATCTATCGTCACTAAACAATCTCGCCAGTGGTTTAAACAACCCAGGTACTATAACTGCTAGCATCAGTAATGTCTCGACGATAAGTACATCAAGCTGCAATGTCAATACTTCAAGTACTATCGGTAATTTAGGTAATTTGAAAGGATCTTTAGACTCTATGACAGTGCAACAATTGTTAAGTTTGAGCAATTCTACGGCGTCAACATCACGACCCATGTACCATCAAGCGACGGCCAAAACCAGCACAACTATGTCGATAACGAAGGATCGACCTAATATATCCATAACGCCGGTGAGCCAGCAACAACAACAGCAGCAGCCATCATCTCATCACAAGACGAAGCCTAGCGGCAAGCAGCCGAGCTTGCAGACCGACCCCGCCGCGACGTTGCATCCCGTCCACATTCCGAAATCACTCCAAATATCGCCGACAAAACCGATGTTACATTCGGCAAATGCGACGGCAACAGCAGCAGCACAAATGTCCCTGCTCAAGCCATCCATCATTCAGCAAGTGAAAAGCAGCCCGCCGAAGCAAATAAGTGCACCGCAGATACGCGTGTCGAAATCGTTAACCGAGCCGCAGCCTGCGCACAACAACTCATCACTATCGCATTCGCCTTTGAAGAACAATAACGGCGGCGGTGGTGTTGTGACGACGAATCCACAAATTGCCCATGCATCCATGGGAGCACCGATTATGAAACAACAGCAGGCACTGCCCGTGAACTTACCCATGAACGTGTCGCGATCTGGCACGTCGCTACAACACAAATTATTGTCAAAGAAAAATTGCCAACGATCTTACTCGAATTTGCAAACGAATGTACAGAATGTGCATCCCAACGTGAGAAAAACGGCAAAGACAGTGACGGCGGCAGCCGCGAAAACTTCTACGGCGATGCCTGTGTCAATGCCTGGCAATTTTCCAAGTATATTAAACGCGATACCGTCAGGAAATTCCACTACGATGTCGCAATCGCCTTTTATACCACCGGACTTGAGCGGCATCTCAGTGAGTCCTGTCGTCGCTCCGCAATCTAGCAGTATCAAGAGTGTCGCAAGCGTCAAGTATCACAGCTACAAGAAACCATCTGCCGGCAACAAGTCGACGAAACCGTCAACAGCGGCGATGGATGTACCGTCGAGCTCGCTATCGAGTTCGGCTTCCTTTCCTCAGAGTAGCACGGTTGAGACACTCTCGATGTTATCACAATTGCAACAGCATTCGCATCTGGAGATAATACCACAGCAAAAGCCGTCGCAGTTAAAGCCCAGTCTAGATTACTCGAAAAATCTCTCGACCCTGAGTGTAGTGCCGCAAAAAGTGACCGCGGAAACATCTAGACCGTCGACGATCGCCGACTGTATGTCCGTGTACGATATATCGAGAGGAAAATCCACTAATATATCGAATAAAAAGACACAGGATAAACTCATTAATGATAGTGTCGAAATTATAACACTGGACGATTAAGAGTCGCCGTAACGGAGTGTAGGCTCACTTTAACATAATTATGTATAACATAATTTTTTTTTTCAAGAAAAACGTAAGTAATTGCTGAGCTGAAAGTAAGTAAACGCTGATCGCTAACTTTTTATATTGGTATGAAAAAGTCATATTATTTACGCAACAATAATAACATTACAAGGGAAAATAACATATTTATTAAATAGTTTTGGTGGGTTAGTCTCTTGGTATGTTTGCGTGTTTCGTATATGAAAATCTCGAGCCATCAAATTGAACTATAAATCAATTATATAAATTGTTCAAAAAATTCCAATGCAATGAGTTGATGTGGCTAATTTATACAAACGATTTGTTTTTTCTTAGATTTGTTATATTAAAATAGTAAATATTATATAGTCATATATATATATATATATATATATATATATATATATATATGTATATATATGTATATATATATATATATGTATATATATATATGTATCATATATATACATATATATATCATATATATATCATATATATATACATATATATATCATATATATATATATATATATATATATATATATATATATATATATATATATATATCATGTATATGATATGTATGTATGTATGTATGTATGTATGTATGTATGTATGTATGTATGTATGTATGTATGTATGTATGTATGTATGTATGTATGTATGTATGTATGATGTATGTATGTATGTATGTATGTATGTATGTGTCATGTATGTATGTATGTATGTATGATGTATGTATGTATGTATGTACGTATGTACTGTATATGTATGTATGTATGTATGTATGTATGTATGTATGTACGTATGTATGTCATGTAATGTACGTATGTATGTACGTATGCGTATGTACGTACTGTATGTGCGTATGCATTGCATGTGCGTGTAATGTGTATGCGTATGTACGCGTATGTACGTATGTAATATGTACATCTGTATATACTATGTACATATGTATGCAGTATGTATCTATGTATGTATGTCACGCTATATATGCATGTGTATGTGTATGTATGTATGTATGTATGTATGTGTGTATGTATGTACGTATGCTATGTATGTATGTGTGTATATGTATGTATGTATGTATGTATGTATGTATGCATAGTATGTATGTATGTATGTATGTATGTGTATGTGCAATGTGTGTATGTATGTATGTGTACATGTATGTATGTGTATGTATGTATGTATGTTATGTAATGTATGTAATGTATGTGTCATGTATGTATGTATGTATGTATGTATGTATGTATGTATGCTTTATGTAATGTATGTATGTATCGTCATATGTATGTATGTATGTATGTATGTATGTATGTATGTATGTATGTATGTATGTATGTATGTATGTATGTATGTATGTATGTATGTATGTATGTATGTATGTATGTGTATATATATATATATATATGTATGTATGTATGTATGTATGTATGTATGCATGTATGTATGTATGTATGTATGTATGTATGTATGTATGTATGTATGTATGTACATATGTATGCATACACATATATACTATAAGAGATTACTTCTTCTTTTTGTATATATAAATTTTATACTTCTTTATCGCGAAAAAAAAAAGAATTCTATTGGTTGCGATACAAAGATAACATTTGATTATTTGTCTTACCTTTTAAATAATTTTTTTTATTATAAAAATTTTCTACATTATAAAAATAATGTAGAAAAATTCTCAAGAAACAAATTTATGTATTAAAACATCTTTTTATTTCTATGATTATTTTACGATTTTCAAAAAAGTGTATATAAACTTTATTATTTCACAATTCTATTGATATATTAAACTTGTATAAATAGTTTAAAAGATTTTATGTTATTAAATTACAAAGTTATAATCATATATAGATATTTCTTTCATTAATTATTTAAAAATAACACTAATTATTTCATGTATTTATTTAATTTTTTTGTATGTCATATTAAATACTAACAAAAAAACGTATTATTTTCTCAATAATTCTACTAAAGCACATTTTTGGATAAAGAGACATTATTTTTCTACCACATACATTTGATAACAATAGAACTTTCTTCTACATATTCATACAAAACCGAATGTAATTAGCTTTAGTAAGCCTAAATGTTTTCTAAAATTTGTAATTCCTCTCTTGTATTAAAGGAACATCCAAAATTAAGAATTATTGATTTCTCTTTGTTTCACAGTGTTTACTAACTTTAAATAATAAATCACATTTTATATTTTTTAGGATCATCACAATAAGATAATAGCTTTTAATAATTAATAATTATATATTCTAAAAGATACTTCTTATACAATTTTCTTTAAAATAAGAAGATATGAAAAAGTATTTTTTACAGAAGCAGTACTTGAACGTTTTTATTTAACATACAGTATTTAAAAATATATGTAAGTGTATAAGTTTTCATGAGAAGTAAAACATGTTTTCATACATCTGTCTTTTCCTCATCTGATTGTTTTCGTCCATTCAGCATAAACGAATTTGCAATATTTCCATAAACTCCCAAACCCTTTACTGCAAACACGGAGCCAGCATAGGGAGTCTTCTTTCGCTGTTCGGCACTTAAATTATGGCCCGCGGTAGTCACATAGAGAATATCGAGAAGCGGACCACCAAAGGTGACACTAGTTACATTTTCAGCTGGAATCTTAACTTTTTTCAACAATTTTTGTGTTTTTGGATTCACATGGATGACCTAGATAAAATATTTACAGTTACTATATTTTAATATAATTTTTAATATAAGATTTCATATATTGCATGTATGTAGTTGATTAGTTGTCAAATTTATTTATATATTTATTTAAATAATCAAAACAAAGTTTTGAAATAATAAATAATATTACATGATGTCCCCCATATACTGCTATCCAAAGATTGCCATCTGTATCTATGGTCATTCCATCAGGAACTCCTTCCATATTAATCTTATTCAGGTCAAATACAATCCTCTTATTAGCTAAAAATATAGAAACTATACACACATAATTCTTGAAAAAAAATTTCTCTTGGATATATATATATATACTTTAATATTTTTCATAATTCAATTTTCGGTTATATATAATTTATACTTGTGCATTTTTCTATAATGTAATTTTAATTGGAAAATGTTATCAAGGCTTACAGATTGTCCCATTATTTGGATCATAATCATATGCTGCAATCTGACGTGTAGGTGAATCAATATAATAGAAAGTGTTGTCTTCAATATTCCATACCAATCCATTACTTATCGTAACAGGACTTATTTCCTTTTTAGGTTCTAATGTATCATCAATGCGATATAATGATCCCCGCTTAGGAGGTACATCTCCATTAACTTTTTCATTTCCCATAGTACCTATTGGTAATGTAATTAATACATAGTGAATAATTATTGCATAAAAAATATACATTTATAAAATATATATTTTTAATTTACCAATCCAGAATCTTCCAGATGAATCTACTTTTCCATCATTGACTCTTGTATCACTAGAAGAAGATTCAATAGAAGTCAGTACTTTGAATGGCACCTTCTTTGTATCTACATCTCCTTCCCAGGTGACAAGAATAAGATCTTTTCCAGAACCTACTGCGAGTTCATCAGACGTATCATCTACAGGTACAACAACACCAACAGGTCCATGTTCTAAAGAAATATTCAAGAAATATTATTTGATGTGTTATATAAATACAGTGAGTTAGGTAATAATGATACTTATAAAAAAAAATTAAAACTTGCCTACGTAAGCACTGGTTACAACACCTGTCGCAGTGTCCAGTCTACGTATGTATTGGTTATATATATCAACAAAGTACAATTTTTGAGTCCGATGCTCCCAATGAGGACCTTCAGAAAGGCCATAAGGTTCGGTCACTTTCTCTACTGTCACAAGAGCTTCCCTATAAATAAATAATAATACATCGCATTGTACATCAAGTAAAACTTAAAAATCAATTATTTGCAACTGCAGCTTAAGAAGATGCATTTACTTTGTATAATATTATATATCTGATTTTCATTTATCATCTCATCATTTTTTCTTTTTTAACTTTAATTAACAATTTAATTTTGTTGTATCAAATCATTCGAGTTACTGAAAATGTTTTTGTTGTATATATTGATATAAATGGAAAATTGTAGAGTGATTTTGATTGACATGATGCACATTAAATTTTTATAACACAAGCAAAATATATAAGAAAATAAAGACAAGACTTGTTTTTTTTTAAATTGCATTTGCATCTTCTACATTATATATATAAGAGATATTACATTTTTTTAAAAAAAGAGAAAAAAAAAGGAGGGGAAATTGCGAAAAAGCGCAATTGTGAAAAGAATAAATCTGTGCCTATACGAATATTTTGTGCCGCAAACACTTTACACTTTTATTTTCTCGCTTCTTACTTATTGCGGAAAAAAGGTGTAGAAAGCGCATGAATTATGTAAAAAATTATTTACGTTGTCATTATGTTTGAGAGAAATCAGTTGCGAAAGGAATCGAAAATCAAATTGTCGGCGAAAAAGCGATGAGCCGCGATTGGATGCGAATGAACGAGTATTCAGAACAAACAGCTGATGAATTATTTTAACTCGCGAGCACCAGGACGGGAACAATTGCTCCGATTGCTTGAATAAAGTGTTGATTATCCCGACGATCACGGTACTGCATGCCAGGGACCACGGACACAGTTATTTAATAAACACTGATAAAGCTGTATGTATGATAAACTGATATGTATTATTTCAAATCGAAGAATTATCGATGATTGCGTTACATTACATTTCAAAACTTTGTAAAAATTCATTTATAAATAGCAGCAATATACATCGTATATAAATCATAACATTTCGAAATAAATATTAGATAAATTGTGAGAAATTCGTAATGCGGAATATTTTCCAAAGTTGAAAATCTTGTCAAAATAAATAAAGAAATCGCTTAAAAATTGAATATACATAATACAATAATAATACCATCTTTTTATATTAATATAATATATTAATATAATTATATTAATATAATTTAATTCTTTTTTCTTAGATGAAACAATGTATATTATTTTGATATTATAATATTCAAAAAAAATACACTAATATAACACTCTTTTTTACATCAGATACACAAAATATTTTAAGATATTTCTTGCAATAATATGTAGCAGTGACATTAAAAATATTAAATTTATAAATTACAGGATACAGATATATAGATGTTATATGGAATGTGGACGTCAAATATTGTGCCCAGCAAATAACAATGAGTTATTAACATTTTTGATTGAATATTGGGTATAAATAGCGGTGCTTTTATGCAGGTAAAAGAAATAGAAAGCTGAAGAAAAGGCGTGCAAAAAGAGATTATCTCTATCATCTGTTCTCTATTTTTTGTCTTTATCAATTAAACACACAACTAAAAATTAAAAAATTTGCAAGTCATTCGAGAAAAATTACGCGAGCTTTCAACGAGATTTTTTTGATATCAAGTAGTAATTTGCTTGATTATGTCGCGGTTTGCTTAGTTATGTTGCAATATAGATTTTTGCAAAATCTATTTGTGAGATATGATAGGAATGTAAATATTTTTTGATAATGTTTATCTCACACATGCACACACATTGTTGTTAATAAAAGTTATAAATTAAGTGATTTAATTTAATCGATTTTTATAATCAAAGTTTAACCGATTATCGATCTTTCTCTCTTTCATTTTCTCGCTAACTATCAGTTAAAAAAGACAGATAACAATTAAAATTTAATTATCTAATTTATCTTATCTATTGTAATCTTCTGAAAATATTTTTATCTATATTTAACTAGTAGTCTAGTAAACACAATCTATAAACAGTACTTTGATAAAGTGATTTTCTTTCAAATTCAGATTTTCTTGCAACTCATTTTTATCTGATAATTTCTGGATTTCTAGGACTTCTTTTATTACTATACTCACTACAAACACGAACGTACATCACGACGCTATTGTGTATTATTTCTAATGTTTAATCAAAAAAATTAAATATTTACTTGTACAAATTTGTTTTTGTTTTTCATTATTTTGATAGTAAACGAAATATTACTTTATATACGCGGTGCGTTATGTTGCTTGTGCCGACTGTTTTTATTAAAAATGCGTACGCGATGCATCGATTTATGGAAACCATGTCCTTTCACTTACTCGCTATGAACGAGACCGACGAGAACGCATGTCAAGGACACGTATTTACAGATTATACTTCTCATGACACTCTATGTATCTTGTCGTACTATTCTAATTCGAAGGTGTAATGCTTCGTCTTTCAAGATAAACTTTGAAAGAGTGAGTAAAACGCACTGGCTTATATATATGGACGTTCCCACCTTTACCGATTTGATCGAAATCTGCGAGGGGAGTTTCACTTTTTAATGATAATACATTTCGGTGTTAGATAGTATCGTTTGACGTAAATTTATTGATATAAATTATTTTATTCCGCCTTTCTGACAATAATTTGCAAAATTAAATTGCGTGAGTCGCGTAATTTAATGCATGAAAATGTAGAATAGTTTTTAACGCGATCGATATTACTTACGATAATAATCTTTGATAAGAAAAGGTTATCGGCTATGATGATTTATTGTAACATAAAAATGTATATCACTCAATCTTCTGTCATTAATTGCAGGAAGAAATACTTTTGGAAAGGATGTTTATTTACTCTGTGCATATAAACAATATATAATTTACAATCGTACGTGTCTTTATTCGGATTTACGAATTTTTTTGTGTAGCAGATGATAACAGGATAAAATGTGTTTAAACGCATTTGTAAGCATTATCGAATTATATGATGAAATATGAAACGCATTGTATGTTTACAGATTTATGCAAAATAATATTAAATACTGTCTCCAAAAAGATTTTTTGTCCTAATATATTTTGCAATCTTATAAAATACATATTTGATATCGAAAAAAAAGATTTCTCTAAAATGTGGAAAAAATAAGTAAATCAAGAATATATTTTATATATGAAATTTAAAATTTTACACAATTTCCAAAGTATTATAGAAAATATCCGGCAACAATATATATTAATACTGAAACAATTATTAATGTGTATTCATAAATATACAATTGTACGCTATACAAAAATGTACAAACATCAAATCATACATGCGTGATAAAAAGAAGTAAAAGATAATAAAAGTGATAAATTAATCTATTGCAGTAAATCATTAGTGACATATAGGTTTTTTGCATAAAATATGAACCCTTGACCGATATTCAATCATGCAAACATTCTAGAAAGAAAACAAAATTACGTAATTTTTACTATGTAATAGTTTCGATAATATTTAATTTATTTTTATCTAATAATTTCAATATGTAAATTATATTTTTATCTACTACTTATCTCGCTCTCAACATATTTTATATTTTGCAGAATTGCAATATCGTGCATGCGTTAATTTCTGAAAAACTTCAAAACATTTAAAACACTTCTCTTTAGTTTATTTTAGTCATAATATTTTATTCATAATATTGCGACATTTCTAGGAATAATACATTCTAGAAACGCTCCAAATTTGGTATGAAAATATTTTAATTCATGACAATAACAATCGTAATTTATATATTCTAACTAACACTTTTATTTATAAGTGAAATAGTGGAATTTAAGCAAATGACTAGGCAAATGTTTACAAACTAAAAGAGTTGAAAAAATATATAAATATATAGGATAAATTTTTTTATACGCGAAATCAGAATTTTAAAATATAAGATTTATGTATTTCTCTCTTCAAAGGTCCGTATTTATATAGTTCGTTTTTATATTTAAGATCTTTTTCATTTAATGAATGAAATTATGTATAGCATTTTAAGATAATCTTCAATTAAAAAAAATATGAATATAAATACGAATCTATATAAAGATGAGCCTCTTAATCATAAGCACAGTCTTTATATCTATAGCTAAATTTAACATTAAAACATATAGCTTATAGAATTTTTTAACGCCTAGCGCTATGCAACCTGTCATATGATGCTGCGAGAAAGCGATGTCAATAGCGGGCTCTCTTTTACGTACACGTGAATCAAATGTAATATTAATAAAATATCAGTGCTCAAGATTCTATATGACTCCGTTTTTGATCGATTCTCTAAAAACCATTTAGAAAATTTTGTATGCAAATACAATTATATAAAGGCAATTTGAAATATGTAATTTATATAATTTACTACAATTTAAAACACTAGCGTTTATTACATATCTTATCGCTGTATTTACCACCGCTATGTCGCGCATGCGTGAGAAAGAAAGCTCATCTGTCATTCTTCTGACGTCAATGATCACTACCGAATCGTGCACAGCTGACGTGCGTGGCAGACTGCGCCATCTGACATCGACAATGACAGACGCGTAGGACGAATGAGTGGAAACGTGCCGGCCAACATCATCAGGTCACGTGACACTGGCATATTGATACGTGTCGGCGGGGTGAGCCACGACTCTGCTACGCTTTGCCAGTCGAGCGTATACGCGGCCGCTTTTTCGTTCGTTTTATGACAGAGAAGGAGAGAGAGAAAGAGCGTATTCTCGGCGGTGTGATCTTCGTGATCCTGTGAGGGACGATCATTTGATTCGTAGTGCTAGTCGCTTCAACGTCAAGACAAAATGGGATGTGAGTATATTCGTCGTTTATCAATCAAAAATATCCTCTCTTCACATAGTTTGCGTTTGCCGGAACCTCTCGCTTGTATGCGCGTAACCTCTCTCACATCGTATAACATATTGTTGGCGACGCAAATTGCTCGACGTACGTACATTTCCATCTGCGGTTGTCTTTCATCTTTTTGCTTTCAGTCAAGTTTCTCGAGGTGATAAAACCGTTCTGCAGTATATTGCCGGAAATAGCGAAGCCACAACGAAAGGTAAGACTGCACGATCTATTTCTGTCTCTCTCTCGTATTTACAGTTTTGTGTACCGTTTTTCTTAAATTCCTTGATTACCTGGTAATCAAGGAATATGTATGACGCCTAAGACCAGGCCAAATATCCTCTACCATCTGTTTATGACGCATGTCTAAGACATTATAATACACAATATGTAAAGTTATTCCTGATTTAAGGAAGAAAACCTTTAATATAATCTCATTACAATTATTGTTTTTCTACAGATTCAGTTTAGGGAAAAAGTACTATGGACGGCAATTACATTGTTTATTTTTCTAGTATGTTGCCAGGTACGTTGACAAATCATATAATTGTTGAAAGTTAATTTAAGTTTTATAAATAAATGCTGATACATATAATCTTGTTATTTTCAGATTCCATTATTTGGTATCATGTCTTCAGACAGTGCAGATCCATTTTATTGGATCCGTGTGATACTTGCGTCAAACAGAGGAACGTTGATGGAATTGGGTATCTCGCCAATCGTTACTTCCGGTCTTATTATGCAACTGCTGCACGGTGCAAAGATCATTGAGGTCGGTGATACACCAAAAGATAGGGCGTTATTCAATGGTGCACAAAAATGTAAGTATATTAAGTTAAGCTTACTAAATTATTTTATTATTATTAAATTTAACTGTTAAAGTCGTAAATATTACTTGTTTTTTTTTTACAGTGTTTGGCATGGTTATTACTGTTGGGCAAGCTATTGTTTATGTAATGACTGGAATGTATGGAGATCCAACTGAAATTGGAGCTGGAGTTTGTCTTTTGATTATTATCCAATTGTTTGTCGCTGGACTTATAGTATTATTATTGGATGAGCTTCTTCAAAAAGGATATGGATTGGGAAGTGGAATATCTCTCTTTATTGCTACTAACATTTGTGAGACTATTGTTTGGAAAGCATTCTCACCAGCCACAGTTAACACTGGTATGTTTTTAATCATTATTAAAGAAAAATATTGCTCTTGAAATATTTAAATTTTAATATACTATTAATTATGTTATATTAATAACTGATTAAAGTTATATATATATTTTTTTTTATATTTAATAGGTCGTGGTACGGAATTTGAAGGCGCTGTAATTGCTTTGTTCCACTTACTGGCTACTAGACAAGACAAAGTCCGTGCCCTCCGAGAAGCATTTTACAGACAGAATCTTCCAAATCTGATGAACCTTCTCGCTACTATTTTAGTGTTTGCTATCGTTATCTACTTCCAAGTAAGTTGAAGAACATTGATATAATCTAATAAATATTATATTGTGCATAAATAGCTAAACTCGAAATTAAACCTATAATTTTTTGCTTGTCAGATCGATTACTTTTATTATTAAATTATACAGGACATGTGCCCCAATTTCTGATGTTTATCTGCAGATGTTTTATTGTGATGATTATATTCAATATTATATTTTATTTTTAGGGCTTCCGTGTAGATCTTCCGATCAAATCTGCCAGATATCGCGGTCAATACAGCAGCTATCCGATCAAACTATTTTACACCAGTAATATCCCGATCATCTTGCAATCAGCCTTGGTGTCCAACTTATATGTCATTTCTCAAATGTTGGCCGTTAAATTCCAAGGAAATCTCATAGTAAATCTGTTGGGCGTTTGGTCGGATGTTGGTGGCGGTGGTCCCGCCAGATCGTATCCAGTCGGTGGATTATGTTATTACTTATCACCACCAGAATCGGTCGGCCATATCGTTCAAGATCCCGTCCATGCCGTGCTCTATATTCTCTTCATGCTTGGCTCATGCGCCTTCTTCTCCAAGACATGGATCGAAGTTTCTGGAAGCTCGGCGAAGGATGTTAGTACAAATCTTTTATTAAAGGACAACGTAAATCTTTTCCACATATTGTAAAAACCAATAACTTACTACTTACAGGTTGCCAAACAATTGAGAGAACAGCAGATGGTAATGCGAGGTCATAGAGACAATTCCATGATTCGCGAACTGAATCGGTATATTCCAACTGCCGCAGCATTTGGTGGACTGTGCATCGGAGCTCTCTCTGTGCTGGCGGATTTTCTGGGCGCTATTGGTTCCGGTACCGGTATCTTACTCGCTGTCACCATCATATATCAATACTTCGAAATTTTTGTTAAGGAGCAAAGTGAAATGGGTGGCATGAGCACATTACTTTTCTAAACTTAGTTCAACTATAGATTTGAAAAGTAAACTTTTTTTTATTCTGAAGAACTACATAATTTATTGTAAGATAAGAGACTTTTGATCGAATTGGCAGAGTTTGTGTATGTGTATGTGTTGTGTGTGAAAGTGTGTGTGTGTTAAAGTGTGTGTGTGTGTGTATGTATGACAAACTCACGGATGTAGACATATACTAACGCCAATCGAAGGTTCCCCTCCCCCATTTCACCCGCGTTATACATAAAATCGCACATATTTAACTTACGATTGTATATTGTTGATTCTATGCTCAAAAGATTGTGTCAGTGACTTTCCAAAAAAAAAAAAAAATACACTTTTTTGTAGGATATATTAACGTAATTATTGAGACACGTTAAACATTAATAATGCTATACAAACTGTTCACAAAAAAATCATCAAAAATCATTAGCCTGATAAAGGCAAGAACATACATTGACAGAATGTAGAGATTAAGAACTCAGATATGCAACAATTAAAATGCTCGCAAAATATAAACGCGGAAGATATCTCGCAAGATTTGATGCAATCGATATCTTTCATACAATAAGCAGTATGTACATAGTAAGAAAATAATTGAATATTTCCAACATTTTTTACTAGCGTTTTTGGGGCTCTGCGTCATGAAGAAGAGCCGCATGAAGAGTCAATCGCATATACATACGAGTAAAATCGTGACGTTTATATTAATTGAACCAATATATGATTACGAATATAGTCATTTCAGGACGAGACACCCACCTAGGGTATTCGTACAGCAATTCGAACAGCGTTCGTTCATCTTGGGTACCATTCATTCCTGTATTGATAATAATATGAAGTAAGTTAATATTTGTTTTTCGTATATATATATATATATATATATATATATATATATATATATATATATATATGTATATTTAGGAGAAAAGAAGAGAATATGCTTTTATAAATATTAAAAACATCTTTTTTTCGTCTTCCTCGTTTTATCTCTCCTCAAACATTTTATCGCGTTTTATTGATTATGTTATGCGTGATATCTCGTTTCGTCATTCATTTATTGTCCTAAAATTCGTAAAATGAATTTCTATCCATTGTCATTAATCGAGAATAATACAACGCGCGTGATCGATTACACCATTAAGAAAAAAAGATTCATGTGTTGTGTAATATGTTATATATATAAAACAGAATGTGTATACAAGAAATTCTAGTAAAAATTATTTCCTATTTTATACAATGCGTCATTGTGTAGTTTTCTACTTTATACGTAGAATTGTTATAAGTGATATACATGAATTATAACTACTGTTATAGAATATCAATATATATAACAGGAAGAAGAAAAAAAAACATTAAATGTACTTATTGTCAATACATTAAATTTTTGCGAAAATATTTAAACTTAATATTTGTATATATACACACACTTATATATTTATAATCTTGAAAAACATGTTATATAAAATAATACAAATCTTGTGAGTTTCTTCTCATAAAATAGATGCATTTTGATAATATTTTCATCTTGGTGCACACATGCGTTATCTCGATTTAGTATTATATCAAATTTTATATTCATCATATATATATATATATATATATATATATATATATATATATATATATGTATGTATATATATATATATATATATAAATTATTTATACAATTTTTTCTTTTATATATATGCGCTTGTATGATTATATGGTTTCAAATTATAATTTAATGTTATTTCTGTCAAGAGAATGCTATTTACAAGTGTCTTAAGTGTGTAATTACACATTTATTAAAATCAATTTAAATCTCTATTTGAGATGTATTCTATTTCTCTTTCTCTCTTTGCATTTTATTTATTTTCATTATAAAATAACGTCGAGTATAGAGATCCTAAAGTGTGAATATTCGCCAGCAATACTAAACGGAGAGTATCTGTAAAGCGTGCATTGGGCAATGATGTGTCGATATCCCTCCAAGCTATATTAGCACCTTCGCTCCGCGTAAATAATGCAGGAGACGGTACATTCTCGCGCATGTACGCCCATAGACATTCCCTCATTATCGTATTTATCTGCAATGTAAATTAGAGCCGTTTATTAAGTATGTCTTACTGAAATACCCCTCGATTGCAGGATCGAGAATTTGTACCTGGTGCGGCTGTAACACAGGCAGAATATCTCTAATACTCGCCAATGGCGGTGGTAATAATTGACCAAGCGCCATTATATTGACGAGCGAGACACCTTCCTCCGTATTCCAATTAGCCATCACGGTTGCAGTAATACCTCGCAGTAAAACGGAACAATATGCTAACGCTGGTCTGTACCAGGCAGTCAATTCTAATAATGTCCATAGTAGAGGTACGTCCTTAAACTTGCGACGAATTTGCAAATCCCTCTCTATCGTAACCTGTCAACAATCAAAATCGTTATTTTATTGTATCGTAACAAACGGCTTAATAGATGGTTCAGCTGAATAATGAGAATTACCTTTGTAAACTCCTCATCAGGCCATGGAAGGCCATTGTACATTACATCAGGGGACACTAATTCGACCAACAACAAGCTGACCATTGTCAGAGCATCCAAGTTGACAGGATATCGATCTGACTCCTGGTTGCTACAACAAGCCTAAAAAAATATTCAAACTAAACGTTAGGCTGTTTGATGCGATACTTGTCATTTTATCATATGGATAAATTGCTTTGTCGAATTTATCTTTACTTTTATGACGTCCATTAATAACATTTTATTTAAAGTTAAAGTTTCCTTATCGATCGAATTCTCCGGCAGTAGTCTTCGCGGACCATGTCCTATTACACCGGCATGAAATACTGATGAATGTCGCTGTGCTAACATGGTGCTCGTTACCTGCGAATGAAATCATTTAAATTCAACATATGTTCATATATCAAATCAATTCAATATTAATAAGATGTTGCAACAAACAAATACGAAACATGTACTTTTTTCGAAACACATCTTTCGTACGTTTTATAAAATGTATTTTTTTAATCATATTTTTGTGTATACTCTATACACACCTGTTTATGATTCTGATGTAATAATAACGGCTCTTCAAAACGGGGCTCAAATTTTTCCTTTGCTCCAAAGTGTTTTGCCTGCTCATTATCGATACTGTTCTCTAATATTTCTCTGAGCGCCAGCACGCGAGCGCAAGGAGAATAACATGTCAGATCCTTCAATAAGTGACAAACCATCTTCACTCCTTGTTCTTTTTTTATGATATCTAAGGGGGACAAAGTGGATTATCTTGAACATTGTTACTTAAAGTAACAAAAGACGTTAAACAACGACGTTTATTTACCTGTTTGTGCAATGCACAAGAAGAAATATTGGATGACTGCCCTCGTCAATTTCAATACAAGTTCCACATTGAGAATGTAATCTTTTTCAGGCGTGCTTAACAGATCCAACAGAGTAACGATATCGTTCGCCAAATCAAAGTTGTCGGTTCTCATTAACAAAGAAGATATTTGATACAAATTTGATCTGAGGGCTCTGGTAATCATCGATTGTAATATTGGCGCTTTACTCGATTTTTCCCACCTAAATGAAATATAAAAACAAAATTATAATTATTATATTAAACTATATATAAAAAATATACATAATTATCAGAAATATTATTGGTACTTGCTTTAACATTATAGTGAGATTTTTAAATAACTGTCTCGACTCCTCCTCATTTATGACATTTTTATAGTATATCTCTCTTAACGCTTGCTCCAAAATCTGTGTAAGATAATCGTGACCAGCAAGGATGTTTTCGGTTCCACATTTGTTTGCAGGAAACAGTACGATGTTGTTAGTGATAAGACGTATCAAGGCTGCGAGATGAAACGTCGTTGGCGCGTTCACCAACATGTGAGATGCCATAGACACGACTATATTTGGACTTTGACTTTTTAGAAAGCATAACAGTCTAACAGCCGTTTGCACGCGCAGTGGATTGGGATTCAATAACATTGGCACTATCAGCGATATCTCCTGTTTGATAGAACTCAGGAGAGCGATATTGCCGGATTGCGGTCCGTGTGTTCTCAACAGAAGATCTACTTCTTGTAAAATCAATTCTAGTAACTCCCGACAAATGTTTTTCACATTTTGTGCTGCGTTAACGCTATGATAGCCGACGTTGCTCGTATTTAGACTCGTGTCTAGCAATATATTAATTATTTCGGATGCGCCCTGCTCACATCCTAACGCCAAGTGCACTGTCAAATCTATTAATGCTGCCGGTTGATTGTCAAAGTATTTACACCAATCTGCTGCAAATAATGCTAGACGCGGTATGACATCGGGTCTCACTATAATAAAAATTTATAATTGATCATATAATTCACCATAAAAAATATAATTTCTATTGAAGACTTACATGTTTGTAACACATTGCTGGTCATCGCTTTCAAAAGAGTTTGTGAAAGTGAAGCTAAATTCAAAAGAAATGGTACTGTGGCTAATTTCTGCTTTTTAGTATCTTCATCAAGATTTACATCTTCGTCTAAACTCCACTATAAAAAGATTATTGCAAGTATATTAATAAATTTTTAAGGCAAATATTAATATATGCTTTTTTTAGCAACATTTAACATAATCTATCAAAACTTGCCTCAAACAAATCTAGCAGTGCTTTTCTAATATCTTGAAAATGGCTACCCGCCAAATGTCCCAATATGCCAACAACAGAATTTAATTTTGGGTTCTTAATATTATATTCGTAGCCCATGGCACAAAAGTCTTTTAATCCACATGATAGCACTCTAGTAATCACAGTATTCGGAAAACAGCTTCCCACATGAGCAACCACCCAATCAAAATATGGACTATGTAGCACGCTGGTATCTAACAATGCTTTGATACAAGACTCTGTATCAAAGTGCATAAGACATTGTAAACATTGTGCCGTAATATCTATCAGAGTTCGTGTTGCACGGCATGACATCCATTGCTGTAGAAAATCATTGATCCCAGCATCGACAGGCAAATTGCGACGTTTTGAATAATCAGAAGATACTTTGCCTGTGAAAGAAATATGTGACTAAAAATTGTATTTCACTTCTGTCCAACTATACATCAAATATATACCGAGTAAGTCCAGTGACCATGCTGATATAATAGGCGCCCACGCTTCTGGGTTTCCATTAATGAAACTACTCAGAACAGCGTGAATCTCTGCTATAATGCTCTCTTCGGGTATTGGTAGATTTTGATTTGTCTGCAAAAATTGTAATTTATATTATTACATATTATTGTTCATATCACATGTGAATGAAGTGTGTTGCTCACATACCTCGATCTGACGAACGTATTTCGACACTGCGGTGAAAAATACATTGCAAAAATATTCGAGTACGGCGTCCCTTGCCGCGGGTACATTTTTCAGCAAAAATAACGCCGTACGTGTCACATCTTGCATGTTTGCGCTATGAGAAGGCCTGGATACGGCACCGGAGATAAATTTTCTAACCTCGGCCAGAATGTCCTGAGGCGACAAAGTCGTTGTGTTGTGCAGCATTTTCGAATCGTCTACAATAATGCTTCAATTGTAAGACATCGGCCAATTACATTTGCATTTCCGATTAATTTCATCGAGTTAAATTCATCATATGGTGGTATTAAAAATAACGTGGCGTTCTCGATGAAGAGGTTATGTAGTAACAACATATATACAGGGTGTTTAAAAAATCTATATCTACATTAGCGTGGAAGAAAATTAATAATTTCTCACTTTTTTGGAGGACAATTTTTATTTGCAAAATTCATTAGTAATCCTTTTATTTCATTCTTCATTACATCTAAACTATTTTTGTCTTTTATAAAAATAAATATAAAATAATTACATTTTTAATTATATATGCACACAAAAATAATAGGAATAAAGTACATGTGGGATACATAGATATAAGAAAAACATATATTTAAGAAATTAATATTATATTTTTTTCAACACTAACTTTATATATATATTTCAGAATATATAACGTGGAAGGAATTATGTATTCTTGGAAGTAAAAAGCCTTCAAATGTCAGTATAAATAATCATAAAATGTAAGTATAAATAATCATAAAATGTAAGTATACAAATGTAAAAATAGATAAATTAGAAAATGTAAAACTTGACTGATACAGAAAGAATGTCTTAACGTCTCTTCTTCTTCTCCTGTTTGCGCGGTCGGTGAGGTCTTCTTGGTGTTACTTGAGGACTGTTTTCAGAACATTCTACATCACTTGGATCATCCTGCAATTGTAACAATTATTGCAGTAGGCATAAAGAAGAAATTACATTCTCAACAATTTGACATAATCACAAGATAGTACCTTCAAAGCTGCCACACCGTCGGATGGACCTGCCTGATATATCACTATAGACAATAAGCATATAATTTGGAATACTGCGCCAACATAGAGGCCAAATCTCAACAATTGCTCAAACAGAGTTTCCTCTGCTGGCAGTAAAAGGCGTTTGAACTGTGGATCTGTATCTGCCATTTCTGCATATGGAAAAAATATAAGTTAAATGACAACTTACACTTATATTAGAGATGAGATAAAAATTTTATTATATACTAAAGAAGATAATATATTTATAAGTTATATTTAAATTCGAACAAACATAAATTATTCTTCATTGGATAAATTGCAATATATACTGTTATAATCTGTTATATATGTTACTTTAATTATATCGAAATATTATATTTCGTTCGAACAGAATCGCGGACGCATTTGTAATGATTCGAAATGTCCCGTTCATTCGCGAATTCAATTTCAAGATTCTTGACGCACTATTATTTTTTTCCCTGTGTTCTCTTTATCCTCAACGGTTTTCCATTCTTTTATCTCATATTCTTTCTTTTCTCGTTTAACGGATTACTCGCGGTTCTTTCGAACGATCTACCATATCTCGCCAATTGCCAACAAGGGCAATTTTCCGATCGACGATACCTCCTCAATCGTGTCGGTACATGGTATTCCGCTATTGTTTATGGGTGTTAGAGAGTTATGTATGTATGAGAGGTATGTGCGAGGAAATCAATAACAAGCGACCGGCGTCAATCGTCGCGTTTTGGGCGAAGCGACATATAATGCCATTATTGCGATGCGTTCCGCAACATTTTTTCAGCAACTGTTGTAAATCATCGTCGCTGACAATCGTGACGTATTTCGTACAACGATAGCGGTTCGATTTTTTTTTTTTTTCAGAATCAGCGAAGTACATACAATCGTAGTCGCGGTTGCGCTTTCTCGACTTACGCGCCGAATTTAGCCGAATACACTCGGCTCGATTCGGTTTCGTCATCTGCCCCTCTTCCCTTCTCCCTAATGTTGGTAGCGCATGGCGATCGTACCTGTCGCGTTCGCCGCCGGATGGCACTACGCGCGATAGTCGCGACATCTGTCAGCGACTGCGAGTAGGCTTAGCCAGCTGGAGCATCTGTCATCGACTTGAATTTACACGCGAAAGATTTTCATCTTATTTTGTCGTTCGTCACGCGTGCGAGCATTTCAAATCTTGGATTTTCTTCGCGCTAGCCTAGAATTTTGTAAATTGTATTTTTGACGGAAAAACGACGTCGAATTAGAGACGACACGGAAATATCGAGCATGGGCGGATCCGATCGATTCGAATCTCGCGCGGCGCGACAGAAGCGCCGGAAAATGCGCTGGGTTCGAGGCTCGCTCGCTCGCAAGTCCGTGGATGTGAACCTTTGTTTTGTACATTTGCACAAAAGTAATGGCTACCACATCTAGTTTTCGAGTAATGTTTTCCGCGGAGAGCCCGGATTCCCGTGTTTATCGCGGTATTTAATAAGGCAAGATCGGCTTGCGCAACGCATCGGCGTCGGCCGAGATGCGTGCGGTATCTATACACGAGCTGTTTCGACTGCCTTAGTGTCATTTTCGTCGAAAAATGCCTGTGTTTACATCCGAATTGCGACCGAGCTTCTGTGTTCCTGTCACATTGAGGTAAGCGACGCTTTCGCGGATCGTAAATGTCCGGTAGTGCGACGGGGTCCGGATCGCGAGAGCTCGTCCGTGGAAACGCGAACCGAATAGATATTCATCGGCGACACGTATTCATCTTCGTCGGCGACGACGACGACGAAGATAATCGTCGTCGTTGCTCATCTTCGTACTACTCGCCCTGGTGTATGCATGTTTAAAACCGTGAGTTTTGCCCTTTTTTTTATCCCCGCGACCGAGAAATCGCGCGAGTGTCCGCGAAATCGTCTTAAAGAATCGAATGAGTCTGTCGTACTTAACCAAAAAAAAAAGTTTCATCCGCCCGAGGACGAGCTGTGCGACGCGGATCTCGTCCTGAAAGAGAAAGAGAGCAACGGGAAACGTACGTCGCGTCGTTGAATCATCCTCATCGAAACGAGAAGCGAGAAATATTCCGCGGGTTATAATTCTGTGCATACGCAATTTTTCGTCCCGGATGGTGGCAACAATGCCTGGTAAGATGGTGAGCGAGGGCAGGTCAAGCACACACATCACATCACGAAATATTACGGCTCGCGTTTTCTGCGATCGCAAAATACATTTCCCTCGATCACATCACGATCATGTGTTACGATTTAGATGGTTTTAGAGGAGATAATCCATATATTTTCATCTTTCCCGCACTCTGAAAAAATCTGTTAGATTCTATTATATTGACACATTGCACTTAGCTAAATAATCTTTAAATCCTGTACATACATTATTATAATGTTTGTAATGGTGTATTGCTTTTTCTCCTTAAGGACACCAGATGAATAATATTTCTTGACTTTCATACAATCTCATCTGTGTTGTCTTGACATATCTCCAGACAACACAAGTATAGATGTTTTTCTTTATGCTATTTATTCTATTTATTTGTTAAATCAAATATAATGCTTTGTTCATCAGTTGGTTTTAGGTGGTTCTTGTTGAAAATTCTAAATCCAATGGAGGTTTCTTGTGGCAATAATAGAATAAATCAATCATCTTAAATCAAAACGAAACCATTTGCTGTACCTCTCTGGAAGAGATATTTGAGTTTCTTTAAGTAACTATAGGAAGGTAAGGAATAGAACCCAAGAAATATAAATGCCAATGCAGCACAAACGATAACATTTTATTAGCGTATAAAGCTGTTTTACTGCAAAAGCATATGTAGATTCAAATCTATACAAGGACAAATCTTTCATTAGCAATAAGTTTATTATTGTGATTCAAAATATGTACAAAAATATTTTACTTTTTCTTTTCTGTAAAATGTGTTAGGCCATCAAACACACTTGTCCAAGGATTACTGTCAGACTTTGAACAAAACTTATTATCAACACAAATCAGGAGGTCAGGATTTAATAACAGCATGTAAATAATCGTTTCATTATATTAGGGAACATTTTTTTCACATGAAATATTTTTTTTTTAGACGCAACAATTTCTGACATTATGTCTTTTTTCTGTGTTAAACTTTAATGTCAGTATTTAAAATTTAATTGATGGCATCATCAATTATAATTCCTTGAAAGTTACGAAAGTCCTGAGATTTCATGGATCTAACCTAAGCGATTAGAAGAGAGCAGCAAAACGACAATCGAAAACTATTTCACGGCGGGAATAGAAAAATGTAGCCAGGCGGCGCTCGTTTCGCTCGATGACGGCCATATTGCCAATTTGTCCTGCCCGACCCTCTCTCTCCCCCCCGCCCGCTCGACTACCCCTTCGTCCCCGCGCGCGCGTGCGATGGCCTCTCGCCACCCTCCATCGTCCACCTTTACAGGATCTTTTCACGAGTGCGCGATTCCTCGTACTCTTGTCTCTTCTATTTTCCCTCTCGCCGTCACCCGTTCTTGCTCTCTCCGCGCCAAGTTTCCTCGTTCTTGTCGCTACAAGAGCATATCCTTTAGCGTTAAAATGCGCGTCCGATATATTTATTGTGCCCTTGCGTATACAAAGGATTAGTATGACAGATGTCGAAACGCGTGAACAATCATATGCATATACATAAATGCGGAGAAATTTCAAGCTTTGTTCCTGTATATGTTCTCTGAACGAGACAGAAAACGCTTCTCATTTTTCGCATTTTTATTATCTTATTCCTTGATACAAAATAAATCTCTGTAAATTTTTATCGCCTTTCGATTCTCAATCGCAGACAGAAAGTCCGTTTAATCGTATCCGAGATTAGGCGAAAAGTATCATCTCGCGTGTCTCTCATTAGACCTGGATAAATAACTTTAAACGAAATTTCATTCGCGAAATCCGTTCTTCTTCCGTCGCACGGGATTTCATTCGGCGTGAGGTTTATCCGCGAAATGTTGGCCACACTCGTTTCATCCACTCCTATCCCGGATTTACATCCGCGCGCAGATCTATATTCCTATTTTTAGACAAGCAGCGCGCACGCCGGGCCGACTCCGGAGGCCCGGTGCCGCGCGATACGCCGGAAGTGAAATATTAAACAAGACGACGCGCTGTCTATCCGCGCTATAACGGCACGCTTAATCGCCATTCTAGTACTGTCATTGCAGAATTTCATCAACCATGACGATGTAACCTTTTTTTTTATTTATTTATTTTTTATTATTTCTATTATTTATATTATATATTATATATATAATTTATATTATATTATATTATATTATATATTTTATATTATAAATTTAATGAACGTCGCGTTAGATAACGCGATCTCTACATTCGCAATAATTTTCATAATCTACCAAATAGATCTCCGCGATTGATCTTACCGCCAAAGTGTGGAAATCGGGAAATTAATTGGTCGAGAGAGAGAGAGAGAGAGAGAGAGAGAGAGATATCGCGTTATCGCTTCGAGTGCATTCGATTAATGTGCTATTGATTTGCTTGACTCTCTTACGGCTTATGCATCCATGCACGAATCAATTATCGATCGGTTTATCCAAACCCGTAGACGTACTGTTTTCACAGGCACCATGAAGACCAATTTGAACTATGTTTCACAACAAACCGAAACAATCGAATTACAGCACCTTTTTGTGCAATGGACCAAAGAGACAATAACGAGAGAGAAATATCTTTAATCGAAATATATTGTTTTTCTACGTTTCAATGAGTTTTATACAAATTTATATAGCTAAATCCTTCTATAATTTTATGATACAACAAGTTTTAAAATACGACATTCACAGAGTAGAATCAATTTCGAATAGTAACAATTAAAATAGAAAATACAAAATTATGCACACATATTCTGTATATTATAACAATATTGTGGGGATGTTGATTAGATGAAATAATTAAAATTGATTCTAATCAATCCGAACATAAGATAACGTGATTGTTATATTTTAGTATCATTTTTTTTCAAGTCTAAATATGCGCAGTATTGTTTGAATATTTTCTGTATCGTCGACAAGATCGTCTCTGCGTGGGCGAACGGCCGGCGATGGTGTTCACCGCGAGGTGAAATCGTATCGACCGCGAAGGAAAGGAAGTCGCGCGGACTGAGCGAGTGAGCGAGCGACACACACACATATAGAGTCAGATTAGATACATTTTGGATTTATTCCCATGCAATTTACGAGAGAATGCACAATAACAATATTATTGTTATCGATATTACAATTAGGCGATAATACTATTATTACCCTCGCGGCGGCCAAGAATATTATTATTACAGCATCAATATAGTAATCCCGTTGTTAGGTGGCTAGAATTTTTTTCTCGTATTTGGTATAGTTTATTTTTTTTTATTTTTGTAAAAAAAAAAATTATAGAGAAGAATTAATTATAATATGAAATTAAATATACAAATTAAATAATAGAGATAATAATTATTAAATGAACCGACACGATCCTTTCTCTCTCTCTCTCTCTTTCTCTCTTTCTCCATCATCTCGACGCCGCGCGAGCGAGTACGTCAGCAGCAGCGCCCGAAGAAGAGGCGGCCGCGAAGGGCATCGCGTTTCTCCTCACGCGGCTTTAACCTTAACCCGGGCCGTTTCGGGGTTGCGATCGATAGGCTGCATTCTCTGCGGTCCGTCATCGACGCTCGACTTGCCACCGTATGGATCCTAATTGCGGCGCGACGCGATTGACTTTTAAAGCGGCGGCACTGTGCATAATTCATGAGTCATGCAAATCCCAATCAGCGCGCACCCCCTTTGCCCCTTTGCTTAATCCGATCCCCGCAATTGGTCAATTCAGCGAGCGGACGAAATCGGTCAGGTAGCGGTCGCGTGTGGGCGCGTTTTGTTCACGCGCGTCATCATCTCGGGCGAGCTTGCGCGCTTTTTTGCGCGACTTTTTTTTTCCGCGATCTTCTGTCTCTTATCATAGCGCGTGACATTTGACGCGAGAGACAGTCTCGGGAGGATCTAGGGAGATGTTATTTTTCCAATTAAGTTTGACAAATAAACGTAACGAGAACAATTTAAAGTTTAATTAACACTGTGAGTGAGAAAATCTTACGATCAACATTCGAATCGAATCATTATTTAACGATGACGATTTTTGTTTTTTCCAAGCGAAGATCGGCTCTACATACTCGCCGCATAATTCCTCCCGTTCGCATAATGAAGGATGGTGAATCTGCAATTTTTTGCGGATCATCGACCGTCGTCATCAGGGGTCACAATGTCGTGCGAAATCACGACGTCACGCGATAAAGGCAACGAAGAGAGAGAGAGAGAGAGCGGTGCCTCTTCCATCGGTCGACGATTGTTACCGTCGATTATCCTCACGCGCAGTAAAATATCAATCGTTTACCGGTCATTTAACGAGATACGATTTATCGAGGCGACACGTCCGATTGTGCAACAGTTGATGCAATTAAAGATTATCATATGGGGCCGATTGTCTTTGGCGGAAGATATGTCCGGATGAAAATCTGTTCAGATCGATCGCGAAAGGACGTACTTGACGTGATTCGATTAAGTACTTTCGCATAAATTAATCTCGAGAACGTTTGAAACAGATTGCGATTGATAATTATATCTATCGATATTACTATATCGTTTTTTTTTATATTGTAAGACATTTTAAACAAGTTCGATAAGTGGATGTTATCATAACTTGTATGTACGAGGATTAATAATTATCTCATCTCGACTAAGGAAGATTCACAAAGACAAGACGGATGTAACATTATATTCGCTGTGATATCAGTATGTGCGCTAGTACAAAAACGCGTTATCAGTGATTCAAGCCGTGGAAACATCATAGTCCGAGTTTTACTAGAGAAATCGTAGATAAACATTGCGTTTTGACAAAATGGCCGTGTTCAATATTTACAATTAAAACTTTTATCTTCGACGTCGACATGCGTCTTTGATTAGAGAGCCGTAATATTTTCTATATTAATCTTTATTTGCTCCAACAAGAATATTGCGATTGTTCGTATCGATTTATACAATTAACATTTAAAAGATAGACATCTCTCTCTTTATGTCATGCAGAATCGCATTTTTTTATTATTATTTTATTATTAACACAATCTCCCTTAGAAATTGCAACATACGAACAGAAAACATTTCAAAAGAAAACGCCGTAGATAAAATTATATTTTTGTTATAAAATTATTTATTAATGAGACTTTTACGCATATAATTTACATGATTTATTTACATATTTGTAAAATATTATTTTATAACATATATTTATTACATATTTATTTAGATATAATAAAATTTAATTAAATATTTATAATTGAAATTGATGGAATTGAAATAAAATTCGAGAATCTCGATATCGACAGATACGAATGCAGGATCGATACAACAATTGCGTGTTTTTTACGCACTGTAAATGTGAGAGATTGTACTTTCGTTTACGCTTACGCGTACTTTGAATGTCACGAATCGTGCGCCATTGATTTGCGCATCAAACTGCAAGGATGCGTTTCTGCGGAATGACGTCAGCGTGTAATAATGGCGCGTGCAATTCTGACATCACACAGTTTCGTGCCGAGTAATAAAGTCATACGCGTTTTACGGAACTAATCGCGACATCCTCTGTCTCTCTCTCTCTCTCTCTCTCTCTCTCTCCATATTTCTTGTATCGATCATATTTTCGTAATGTATCGCAGTCGATGCGCGTGCGATTACGCATTTACATTGACAGTCGATTAATTTTCTACAATAATCCGAATACACATCTGGTGTAATATTTGTCTGTTAAATTGTTTCATCTCGGATAACATCGGGAGAATATTGTAATCATTATATTCGTCAATAATGCAGCGAATATACATACGATATTTTACATTTTCGTCTGTATTAATGATACAATATCATAACGGCCTTGTTACGATAATAAACACTTTATATGCGAATAATTTATATATATATATTTGTTGTGTGTCAGCGATAACGGAAAAACGCATTTTCGACGCGTTTGTACGCTCGTCCCCGTGCATTCACCCTTTGATGATAAGAGTCGTAACGCATCTGACCCTTCTCTGACGTTGCAGAGCCGTAAGTCGTGCGTAAGAAATTATTAATTTTTCTAATTACATTTTATTATGATTGATACATATAATTTTTTTCTATATATTTAATTTTGTATCAACTATCGATTTCTTTATATTATCGTACGCGAAATTAGTTTCCCGAACCAATTCAGATATAGCAAAATTTTGTTCAAATTTGGCATCGCCGTTGAAAGCGGCTCAGCTGTAAAAGTAATTAATGCTTGTCGCGATTAATCTTTATCGCGCGCGATGATTTAAATTCCTGCGGCCGAGATATTCGAGGGTATTCGGTTTTTGTAGCACGCAATATAGAACAAAGTAGATCTTTCCTGATTGCGAGAAGATATAAGAATAAAAAATAAATAAAATCATTTTATATATATATATATATATATATATATATATATATATTATATATTTTTAATTTTTCCAAAAATAAATTAATATTAATTTTTCAGATCGTGTCGCGCTTCGAAAATTTGAGCGCTATTATTTACGCACAAAGTCGCGTGGACGCAATTACGTCAATTCGTAATTGCCTCATAAATTAAGCCGCCTGTTAAATTACACCTAACGGAAACGTGGACGACAACTCGCTATTGCGCGCGACGAATTAATCGGCATTATACGGCGTTAGATTAAAAAAAGAAAGAAAGAAAAAAAGTTATCTTCTTCCGCCATACAGCTGTTCGACGTGGGTGTATTTTTATTGACACGCTTCGTCGCGCTCACGTGAGGAACGACGTATATTGCGTCGCGCACATGTAACAGGCCGAATAATCACGTGTAGTATAATGGACACGCATGCGGATGTATGTATAATACGTGCGTGCGTGCGTGCGTGCACAACGGACGAAAAAAAAGGATGTTGATCTTCTTTTAGCAGGTTTCTCACTCGACGGAATTTTTCCCGCCCGACTATATTTTTCTGTTTCTCGCACCCCCTTTATGCATTTCTTTCGGTCAAAGTGAAAAGTTCACGTTCTCTCTGTCTCTGTTTTCTCTCTCTCTCTCTCTCTCTCTCTCTCTCTCTCTCTCTCTTTACGATTGCGTAAAACATTTCCTGTGCTCCATTTTCCGCCCGCGCTGATAACCTTAACGCGTAATCAAACAACGTTGACATTATGCTCTCTCATTCGCGCAGCTGGAAAATAGAATATAAATATCGAGTCGTGTATCAAGATTTATTTATTGAAAAACATCATTAACTCCTTATCAATTATTAAATAATCGAAGATTCGAATGCGATTACACTGTCTGTCAAAAAAAAGAAAAAAAAAATGTTAAATATGTTGACGGAAAAATGCCGCGTTACAAAATTATATAATTTCTTTGACACACTTGTTCTTGAAGCGTTGCATTATTTTTCCGGAATATAATCATTATTTTATCGTGTCACTTAATTTCCGTACGACATGCCGAACATTTACTTTTCGTACAATTCCGGATTTGCGATTAAATATCAACACGGTGTCACGCAGATGCACCGACACCCTATACGTTATCGAGACGTATTTGAAATATGATCGCGGATAAGCGGAACGCAGGGTTGATGCACGAGAGCAAAAGAACGGGCGAAGGAGAGAAAGAGAGAGAGAGAGAGAGAGAAATGGAAAGAGGAGAACTTACGATTCGTCGGGGGTAACCTTGGATGTAATAGCGGAGGCGCACACAATGCCGGGTCGTCGTCTCTTTCGCGTCCTCCCTCCCGTCCTTCTGGGACATCCATGTTAATACCGCGATTCACTCGCGCGATATCGAACAAACATTGGTTTCCAATGGAGTGAGCACTATCCTCTCTCTAAATCCGTCATTTTACTTTTAAATAAAGCATACGCGAACTTTGACTTTTTGTCAAAAAATAGCATCCATTCCAATTTTATAAATAATTCTGGATTCTGTGCAAATGGCGTTGTAAATTATATATGAAATTTTTGGGAATCATAAATCGCGTTTCAAATGCGATCTGATATCTATTCCGATCTATATCGCTTCTTGTCCCAGGTCCTTCCTCGCCGAGAACTGGCATTCCTGACTGATTAATCCGCCGATTAGCAATGCGAGGTTCTTATGACGGTCGCACGACTGGAAAAGAGTCTCTGTCCACGGTGTAAACCAACGTTCGGTGTATCCAACGCTCTTTTCTCATCAAACATATGTCATGATTATTAAATGCTAACTAGACGATTGGAATAATAATCAGTTGAGCTTAATGATGCTTAGAAGTCAACTGATTTTTCTTTTAAATAGTCGTTTATCAATAGTAGCGCGTATTTAATCATAGATCAAATTAATTATACAGTATAACACACACATACACAATCTCAGAAATGCATAAAAATAATAGACTTTTTGTGATTAACTGATAAGAAAGATAGTTTGAAATAATTAAAACATGAAATTAAAATGTAAAATTTTTTTTCTTTGTTGGCATCTGGAACACTTCATCTGTCAAGATGAAAGAAAAAAGAAAAAAAAAATGCTACAACTTTTGCTGAAAAGAAACAAGAAACAATGTCAGAGGTTGCATATTCTCTGGTAAGGAGTTTCATGGAGATAAATGATTTTCTTTTTTTATAAATCTCAGTAGGAAACGAGATGATTCTAGAATTGGCGACACTTGTCTCGTGGACAAGGGAAGAAGGGTGAGAAAAAAGTAGGAGAGAAAGAGAGAGAGAAAGAGAGAGAGAAAGATACATATATGTTGCGCGCGTCGCACGCAAGGAACGCGGCCATCTTTCAGCGGCTGGTTGAACGAGCGCGAAACCGTCGCATATCGACCGTCGCGAAAGTACGAAAAAGGGGATTGTTGCGAAAACCACCATTCGCATTTCTGTTACGTCAAACATCAGGATAGAAATTCTTCAGCCGTTACTGTAACAGCGTCATGCAATTAGATATGATACAGCGGGAGCTCTGAAAAATTCCATTTTCCCTTTCTTCATATAATATATACATATATTTATATTTATATATTTATATTTATATATTTATATATGCGCGCGCACACACACACACACACATTCTAATTAATATATTTAAACACATTAAACACATTAAAATTAATATATTTAATATTATGAAGGAGAATGGAAATTCGCCGTAAACGATAGGCGGCAATATGTGCAGAGATGCGGCGAATGGATTGGCGCATATCTCGAATCTCTTCGGGTACATGACTCTTGAGTGGCCACTCGATTCCCGCTGCAATCACTGCTATCGCGCGCGTCGCCCATTATGCGCGGTTCCCAGCCGGCTCTATATTGCATTCCAAAATGCGCCGCGTGACTACCGCGTAAACCTCAAGAGTATGAAACTACGCGCCTGACGTTGCACCTCTCTTATACACTGTGGATTAACCGATAATTGTACTTCTACGATACTCCCATTATTGTTCGACATCGCGAGAAATCTAGTCCATGGGTGTATCCGAGATGTCTCGCTGCGATACTTTCATCTCTTTTTACTCTTTATTTTTAGAATTATATTTAATCTTTTTTTTTTTTTTTGAAGGATTTTAAATGTTTTTAGAGAAAGCACGATTTTTAAACGTGAATTTACAAGGCGACGCGATTTTTTCGCGGTAACGTTAGCACAACCTCGCATTGTTGCCCAGAGCCTCACCTAGCCTTACCTACCCTTACTCTCTCCCGCTTATCTTCGATCGAAGCAACTATATGTACAACAAAAAGCGCGCAAATATCGAAATAAGCGAGCATCCGCTAAAAAAAAAATGCTCTCTCTCGTCTATTTAAATTTTATTTCATTGAATAAAATGTATCGTTTTGTGCACATACGCATATTCAATTCACAGTAATTACTCGAACCATTATCTGACGCGGTCGATGATTTATAAAAGTCGACTATATCACCAAACAACTTTGCTGTCAAAATAACGTCCTTCTTTCTTTTATCCTAATCAACTGTTATTTCCGCGCAATCGATATCAATGTACCATTTATTCGTTTTGTCGCGATGAGCAATTCTCCTCCCCCCTCTCTCCCCCCTACGTGTTAAATAAACAATCTTTCTTGCACTGTGCGGGGTAAAGAGCATCGGGAGATATCCAGCTTCGTGTCGCATTGTCTCTCTCGCATCTCGATACACTTCCAGCGACGTTCGCTTCATCCTGTTTCCCTCCCGCGTTTCTCTCCCCCCCCCTCCCCCTTCCCCCTCGTCGTGACTCGAACCCGTCGAGGGACTCCCCCTTTGACGGGGAGAGCCCCTGCCGCTCCATCGTGAACCCGTGGCGTGAAGACAGCGCAAAAATGAAGAGAGGGCAGCGTAGAGATACCGGTTATTGGCGGGGACTGGCATATTTCACCGGGTGTCCGGCAATCAGGCCTTTGTGTACGGCTCACTGCACGCCGTTGGTATACCAGCACACGCGCGGAAAGGTAGGGGGGGGGGAGAGTTCGGGGCAGGGGATGATGTGCGAGGGAGGGGCAGGAGATGGGGGGAGGGGAGGATGGTGGGAGGGCGCGGCGCGGAAGAGGACGGGGGTGGAAGGAGCGATGGTGGACGGCGACGACGGGGAAGAAGTGAGAGCGACCGAGAAACGGAACGTTTATGCAACGGTGTGGAACCTAGTCGTAGGTTCGTACGTTCGTGAGGGATGCGCGGGGGCCACAGCTGAATACATATACACTACACGCGTATACATGTGTGCACACAGACGAGAGTATCTAAATGACGTGTATCCACGCGATCGATATTTTCCGGCGACCGTATAGAGTGCTTAAAAAAATGTTTTTGACGCTTTTTTTCCTGATGAAAGATCATACCTTTCCTTTACCTTCCTCTTCGGCTTTCTTTCGATTCTTCGCAGAAGAAAGCAGTTTTCTCTCCGGAGAGTGAATTTCTATTATAGTAAGATAGTAAGTTTATATCACGGTAATTGAAACGCCATGTTAAAGACCCGTTTGAATTCGATTTGAGATTAAGAATGAAACGAGCAAAGCTGCGTTGACGAATATCTCTCGGAGGTCTCCTAAGCGCGTCTTAGATTACAAGAAACTTAACTGAGATATATACGAAGCTTATCTCGAGATTCTTTCCCGAGGAAATTCGAAGAGATGTGCGGATTTACAAATTCGCATAGCATCTTATAATCTCTAGAACGTAAGATATCTAAATATCCTAGTTTGGGAGTAGTTTAATCTGATCCAGATGTTTTTGCATCTTTAATTCTAAATGCTCGAACGGTGACGGTGTGAGCGGATGATATTGGTTTACATTGTCCGCGGTTACTGTAGGTAATATTGGAATCAAATTGACTATAGGCTATGTTTTACACGCATTCGCTATTAAGCGCTTCTCCTCTTGCTCTCCCTTCTCCCCTTTCGCTCTTTCTCTCTCTCTCTCTCTCTCTCTCTCTCTCTCTCTCTCTCTTCTCAACACCATCACCCCGCCACGAACAGGAGCGGATTGAAATTCATGCATCTGCAAACTTGAACATCGCGACTTGTCATTCTTCCCTTACGTTCGACCTTCGATACTCGATATGATTTATATATAATTTCACATATTACTGACGTAAAGATATTAACAATTTGCGTCTCCACAAAAAGTCAAAGAACGTCTTATCGTTAATATAATTTGACTGACGTTTTTCTCGCGTTTCAAAAAAAAAAAAGAAGAAAAAGATACGATTCCAGTAAAACACGTATCGCATATAATGAGGGGCCTTACAAATTATAATTAACTGAAAGAGGTCAAGCGATTCGCGCCCCGAGAGTTAACCGACACCGCCGGCCCTGCATCTCCGTGACGTTTGCGCGGCAGTTACATCGGCCGGGGCCTCTCTTATAACGAGGCTTCTGCTACACACAACGACGGAATGCGCGCCGCGGAGAGTCGCGCACGCGCGCGAGAGAGCAACACCGTTTTCCTGTAACGTCGACCGAGAGGGACAAAGGAGGGAGGAAAAAAAAGCGAGAGAGAGAGAGAGAGACTCTCTCTTTCTCTCTCTGAAGGGGTCAGCGACGGAAGCGTCCGTCGTGCGCAATCCGCTCGCTTCGTAAAAGCGACTCCGTAAAATCGGCAGCGGTCGACAACGAGCTCGATTGATAACGCCGCGAGCGGATAAGAATTAAGATACGCGGTCCGTTTGAATCTCTGGCCGGCGACTCGATTCTCCTTTATGTATAATTAATTAAAGATCAAATTATGATGATTCACATCGCAATTATATTTTATCTCGCCTCTGCTTCCATATCCTCAGTACAATTTGTTAAATATTTTCGCAGATAAATCTTTCAATCGATTTATTGAAATATTTTTAATCGCGTTGATTAGGCTATTAAAATCATATTTTTTATATTTTGTTTTTTTTTTTTATATCTCCTCAATTGCGTATCGACATAATACGCTTAAATATTATTTGTTGTATCGTAGTTCGGAAACAAAGAAGTTTCCACACGTGATCGTAAATAATTCATGCTAACACTCGTCACGATGAGGTCATTGTTTCCAAGAGATAAATACGTAATAGGCGCTCCTTTGCTGCGCCTAAAGCGATTTACGTTGCAGAAATGCGTCTGTCACCTGCCAATGCCTTGTTAGAACATCGACATACGTCTTCGGTTCAAGCAAGAAGCTCGACTCTTGCTCGCACTCTATATAATATCAATCGATCAATAATTCTGATCCTTATTAAAATACATCGAGTTTGTATTTAAAAAAAAAAATAAAAAATAAAAAAAATCTCGAGAAAAACGGGAAATTAATTTAGCGTGCAATGGAGGAAATTGAAAATCTTTCGAGCGCGCGGAAGCACGCACATATTGCGAGTTGGGTATGGAAAATACGCGCGATTAAAATACGTGGGGGTCTCTATTTTCAAAAGGAGCGGGGCCTCGAGAGGTTGGAATTCGAACGATGGGGATGGCGCGAACAATAATCGGCTCGGGAATAATTTCGGTGCGAATCGATGTCGCGAGAGGAGGAGGGGGAGGGGGAGGAGGGGGAGGGTCGAGGCACGCCAAGTAGGTCGTCGCTGATCCCACTGCTGCCAACAACAACGTCGACGACGAGGAGCAACATCGACTTCAACCTCGTAGGCCGCCGCTAGAGCTAAGAGGGCTCGTTAATTCCTCGCGCGCGACAGCGTCCCTCCGTCGAGCGGATACTCGAAGCTAGGCTAGCGCGATGCAACCGATAAACGTTGCACGGGGACGAGGATCGATGACTCTTCCTAACGCTTATACGGAGCTCGAGAGAGCGGATAATCGCGAACTAGGGACACAACCAAGAGACTTTCCAAGATCGATACTCACCCTCACTTGCTTACAGCTCAAGATTTTAGATATCGATAGACTCTGTTGCTTGGAAAATATTACGCCGAGGAACGATTATCTCTTACGAGACCTACCGAAGTTATATACAATATATACAGATGCAATCGATGTATTTTTAATTATTTATATTATCTTTACCTTACATTACCTTTTTCGATTTATCTATTTATCAATATTTTATGCTACATGAATCTCTCAGAAACAAAATTGATGGATTTCATTTCTTTTTTTTTTAATTTCTGAATTTTAATAATATTATATATATAATACTCTATTTTAAAATAATAAAAAAATATAATCATAATTTTTGTTACGTATACGATGCTCTCTTTGCAAGAAATATTGTAGGTCGAATACTTGATATTAATATTTTACATAGGATATTATATTTTATTTAAAAAATAATATATAATATATTATTGAGTATTAATATTTTTATTAAATTTAATTCTCTCGCGCACACGTGGCTGTGTATGAACGTCACGATGATTTGTTCCGCGGAACGACTCTCTCTCTTTCTCTCTCTCTCTCTCTCTCTCTCTTGCGCGAACAATGCCATTCAAAAGTCGGTCACGAGAAAGAGAAAAGGGTTTCGCAAAATCTTCGCTCTTTAAGGTTCACTCGATGCAATCCTTCAGCTGCGAGGCATTCCAAAAATCGTACATACTTGGCGAGACTTTCTAATTCCCTCCTCGCGCTGTCTCTTCGATACGTCAACTGCAAATCACGCGCGCTTATTTATATGTTACTTCTGTAGCCAACTTTTTGGTGTTTTACGACCCCCTCGATCTTATCAATAACTCGATTTTGGAAATTATATATCGATTGTTCGCATATCGCTATCGATATTAACCTCGCCGTATAGTCATTCAATTTTTTAACCTTTGATGAAGATCGTTCATACAAGCGATAGGTTAACATTATAACTTAAGCTTTAGAAGATTGAGTGTCCAAGTAATTAATTGTGCTTAATAAGAATATTAAGATATAATTATTCAGACCTAAAACATCGTGAGGATTTCGAAGATCAGCTGATAACATAGTAATTGTAAAATCTGTGAAATGGGAAAACATCTCCATTGGATCTTAGTATTTTATTTTCCACATTTATTTTTCACATAGTATTTTACACATTTTTATATAATTCATAAGCGCATAAATGCCGTTATGTGCGACTGGACATTATATTTAGTCAAGAACACGGCTGCAATTTTTCTCCGGCAAGCCGCAAGTTGCGAAGGGAATCCGGCGAGATTTCGTCGGACTGTCTAAAATAATATTCGCAGTGATTCATATCTCTTAAAATTAAACACCAATATACGCACGTGATGCATAACCTCGACTAACTGACATTTACTTGATTGTACCTCGATGAAAGAATTATCGTCGAGAAGGAGATACTTCGATATTGTATTTCTTAACAAGTCGGATTACCATATATCTATTCGTAATAGAAAAAAGAAACGTCGTTGTCGCTCATAATCGTGCCAAACATGAGCGGATGCGTATGATAATTATGTGATTAAAGACAGTACGCTCCGCTAAGCTCGACGTAATTCATTATCTTGGACGATAACGCGCGTGTCATTCATCTTCCTTCTTCTGCATATTGGCGCGAGGCCGCGAATAATCGGATTATCGCAAGATCAAAATAATACACAGTATTTCAAGTAGACTTGCGGCGAAATAATTCGGGATACCCTTAAAGTATCGCGATTAAGATACGATGTTTTTTTCTAGATTATTTTATTTTCAAATGAAATGTCATCGAGCAGCTTATGGGCGCGCGCTAATTCGATATCGTTGAAATTCCGACACGCTTCCTTATTACGCGAGGGTAACGAGATACGAAAGTTGACGCCCGCAGTGGTGATCAATGACCGAGCAAACAGTCCGCGAGCGTGCGTGGCGTACTTTGTCGAGAGAAAGTTGTTCGGGAATCTGCGCTCCTTCAAGATCTCTCGCGCGCGCTTCCGTCTTTCTCGGACATCGTGTTGATTACGGAAGGGATGATATCGACTTTGAAAGACAATATCGCGTTTCTGTCGAGTCTTCTCGAAGCCGCAATCCGTCGTTGATCGACGAGTTTGGGACATTTCGGATGAAATTTGACGCCCCCGATGATTGTAGGTCTTGACTGAAATTAAAAAATCTTGAGATGTCTTTTTATGACTAAAAAATATATATTCTTGAAAGAATGTTCTTTTTTTATAGACTGAAATATTGTTAATCCATAACATTGCAATATATAATCCTTTCGATATATTGATTTCGAAATGATTGACGTCCGAAAAATAAAATTAACAATCTGCAAAGCTCAGCTTATTTGCAGACTCGAAAATGACCGATTTTAATTTTTTTGTTGCAGCGTATGGTTCACAGTCCTCAAATAGCCGAATCGAAAACTAGACTTGGTAAGGACAAAGCCGTACGAGGACGATAGCCAATTGTACCTGGGCCGATCGCGCAACTCACTCGCGAGTTTCCACTTGGTGTGCTTTCGCAAGGCTATCAAAACGTCGATCCCGTCGGTAATCAAGTTATCGGGGGGTGGAACAGCTGGCAGTGGGGAGCAAGTGTCCCCAGGGCCTGGCCCACCTCCCCCGGTGTCTCCGTTAGCCGGCGGTGATAATCGCAGCCACGAGAACGCAGCAGCGGCGGCGGCAAACAACGATAATGAAGCGATGCAAGTTACCGTTTCGACGGCGATTGGAACGAATAAATCTACGTCCGCGGAAATGGAAGAAGAATATGGGCAAGCCGCCGAAACCACCATGAGCTTCGTTCTGAAGCTGGATGTAGATGTAGAGGCCACGACGGCATCGGTAGTGGAGAATGTAACAAAGAGCGGCGAAGGGCAACCGCCAACGTTGTTGTTCGCCCGGGAAATATGGCGGTCCCAGGAACCAGCAATTGCCACTGATGCCAACAGCACCTCGACGGGGAACGCTGTAATGATTGCGAGCAGCGACGACGTCGCCGCGGCTGCTTGTGGTGGTAAGTCGCAATTGTTGCAGTGTCTGGAAGCGGCGACTACTCAGCAACCCACAGCGATGGCCGCTACTGCGTCTGCTCTTACGACAGTCAAGCCTGTGGTGACTTATCCAGTCGCCAAAGGTGCCAGGGAACAGGTGCAGAAAATGATCGCTGGTTCGCAAACCAACACTACGCAAGTGTTGACGACACGTGTCATCTCGCAAAAGATACCATCATCTAGCCAGGCGCAACCTGTTCCGTTGGCGATTCTCAATACCTCCCCTATATCAACTCAATCTCCTCTAGTAGCGAGCAATATGCAAGCTGCATTGCATCCCAAATTTCATCCTGTCTCTGTTCAACAGCACATTGTAGGCACCGCCGCAAGCGTGAAGACTATTGCTACGGCGGCGACGAATCTTCAAAGGATACAAGTAAAAACGGCACCTTCAAGTGTTATAACGAACAGCCAATCTGCGCAGAAGGGAAAAACCATAACGAATATGACTAATACTATTCAGTCTGCTGTCGGAACCGCGCAACGTAACAATTCTTTGTCCAGGGCACAGAACTTGCAAAAATCGCAGGTATTAACTAATCAGATTAATCAGGTGACAGTCAACAACCAGGCAACCGCGAATTCACAAAAGACTCAGCAGGCTAATCCGATGATACAAAAGACGATGCAGCCTGTCAACACGCAAAAGTCTGTTTGTAATAATCAGAAGGTTTCATCGCAGCTGTTGAGCAGCAGCCATCATCCAAATCATAAGACACAACAGCAACAAAATCTGCAGAAATTGCAGGGGTCCCAGAAAACTCTGTCAATGACTAGACAGCAGCAACAATTGACTGCACAACAGGTAAACAACGTTCCAAAGTCTAGTGGCCACGGTATACAAAAGATTCAGACATCCGGACAGCAGCCTACAATGAGCCAACAGCAGGTGCAGGCACCTCATCAGAGATCTCAATCGGTGGTGACCGGGCTGCAAAAATCCCAGACGATACTAAACACTAGTCGGGTACCAAGTGCAATGAGTAATGTCTGCAAAAGTAACAGCGTACCAAATATCTCCAAAATACCACCGCAAAATTCGAATGTACTTGGTAATAAACAGTCGCAGATACAGTCTCCGTCGACGCAATTCCAGCAGCAAATCATACAAACTTCGCAGCAGCAATTAGTGATGCAAAAGTCACAACAGCAACAGTCGACGAACGCAAATAATCTACAGGCTCAAAGAAATCACAGTATTACTAATATGCATCAAAAAGTGGTACCGAATAATCAAAGGACTCAAGCTGTGATAAATTCAAAAGTTCAGCAACAACCATTGCAACAGATGATGATGAGGGCAGGAATATCGAAGGGTCAGACCCCGCAAGCTTTACAGTCTACAGGCCTGAAAGGCGCTTCCCAAAAATTAATGAATCCCGTCAAAGGTACTACAAACTCCCAAAATAATGCCGTTCAACAATCTGCAGCACAGAGAAATAGTAATCTTGCTCAATCTATGAAGATTGTAACACAGCAACAACAGCAGCAACAACAACAGAACATAATCAATCCGCAGAACGCTCCGCAGAAACAACCCGGCTGTATCAAAACAATTCCGCCGCAGAAACCCGTACAGAGGAATCATACCCAGAAAGTTGGCGCCAGTGGCATTAAGACCTCATTGAACACAAACGTGTCAGCATTGACGAAGACTCAGGGTCCAACCGCAATACAGATTGCGCAAAAGGGATGTATCAAGACCTTATTGCAGCAAACAACTGCGGTCGCATCGTCCCCTATAATGACTGCGCACAAAAGCTCACCGATCAAGATTCAACCACAAGTGATACAGCAGAAGCAACTAATCATGGCGCCACAATATGCCCAACAAATCAGGCAACAGACTGGACAGATAAAGACCCTGTTGCCGGTATCCTCGACTGTGACCGAACTTCGTAAGGATCTCATTGAAGTCAAGTAAGTTCAAGCACAGACAACTAATCTTTTCTCTTTGTCTACATTAAGCGATTGCAATCTTAATCATGTTGAGCTAAAAACAATGTTTTTTTTTCTTTTGTAGAAATGAAACCGAGTTACGAATTTCCAAAGAAGAAGAACAAAATGCTCGTAAATCACCAGTGAGAAGAATGCCACTTCCTTATGAGGTACAAATCTATACATCGAAGCAATTCATTATCTTAGAAAGTTCTGTGAACTACATATCTATTTATGTTTTTTATAAAATTATGTATAATGTAATATTTTGCTTGGTTTAAAACAAATATCCTCGGTTAATAAATAAATACGTTCCCATCCAATTTCAGTGTCTTCAGTTTGTTCTCCAAGACCACAATTACGGAGCGCCACCGCCGCGAACTCCACCACCACCTCCGTCATCACCGCCTCATCCAAAGCAGCAACCCATTAATGGAGCTGGCAGTTCCACGGCCACCTCTCAACATTCTTATATTTTTAGTCCTGGTAATGCCTTTTATATCGTTACAACATTACATCAATTGTAAAATTGTCCGTTTTTTATTTTCAAGAAGAGATATTTTTGAGATTTTATGCAAATATCAGAATTATTTCTGATATTTTCTATGTTAATATACTGAAATTAATGATAATAAATGTTATTTACTTTGAAGTTGTGAGTAATACCAATACGGAGGATGACGCCGCCAGCACGATCAGTAGCGAAGCGGGACGAGAAGCGGAACCGGAAGGCGAAGAAACCGAAACGGCACCCGAAGGAGAAGGCGACGACGAAGACAGTGTCACTAGATGCATCTGGTAAGCTAACGATCGTTCTTAAGTTAGTTCTTAAGTATTGTTTATCTACAGCTTTAGCCTAATATACAACGCTGTATATTAGGCTAAAGCTGTAGATAAACAAATAGGGATATCATATAATTCGCGTAATATTATAATAATATTTAGTATATATTATAATATAATAATATATAGTATAATATTATAATAATATATAGTATAATATATAATTATATAATTATAATATATAATTATGTATATGATTTTAGTGACTTTGAACATGACGATGGATACATGATTTGTTGCGATCGATGCTTGTAAGTTATTAATAGTTTCAATATTAATATAAAATATAGATTAGAGAACAGAAAGCGAAAATATATAAAGAAACTTTATATATTCTCGCTTTGTAGTACTTTTTAATCTATATAAAAAATGTTTATATATTCTCGCTACATATTCATTAGAGAAGACATCCATTACAAATGAAATAAAATCATCTGGAAATTTGCAAGCCACAACTTCCCAGATGATAAAAAAATTATTTATATATTGAAGACTTTACCTAATCTCGATTACAATTGCAGAGTATGGCAACATGTCGATTGCATGGGCATAGACCGTTCAAACATTCCTGACGAGTATCTCTGCGAAAGATGTCGGCCACGACGAGTAGATAGACAGCGAGCCCGCGCTTTGCAAATGCGCAAACGCGAGGAGCTGCTCAATTCGGATACGTCATCTGACACGTCGTCCACCAGCTCAGCGGATACGGACGTTGGCTCGGTGAACGCGACGGTCCAGAAAAAACGTTCGCTACCGCAGCAGCAGCAGCCACCGTCACAAATTCCGCGACGCGGCAAGTCCGATGCGTCCACTCAGTCCGCACAGGTGCGAAGGCTGAATAATAACAATAATAATAATAACAATGTCGCGAAACGACAGAGAAGAGACTCGCATCCTCGACAATCGAGCGCAGTTCGCAAGAAAGAGAACACTACACCGAAACGAGGGCCCGGAAAACGCAAAGCTAAAAGAAGAATGAGTCTCGAGGATAAGGAGGAGGATGTGCAAGACGCTTGGGGCACCAACATTGCGCCCCTGAGACAGTGGATCGAGAGATACGAGGAAGCCGTCACAAATCATTATAGTCCCGAATTACGTGCCAGAATATCGAGCATCAAGGTTAACGGCACGCATAGCGATCTCAGACAGACTAACATGAATGTCATTGCCACCGGTAAATGCAGACTCAACGTGCACAGTAATAATCTCAGAGTAAGTAAAATATGGAAAAAAAAACTACAAAAATCTCGAGATATTTTTAAAATTATTTTAAGAATTTTTAAATTATTTTATTTTATATCTTTAATTATCTATTAAATTATTATCTTTTTTTGTTTCAATATTCACTAATATTCATCAAAATTATTCATCGCAATTCATTGAACTTTAGAATGAGATCGAGAATACATGTACAACATATCTTTTTCATCTATTAATTCTTGCTTTATATATGAAAACATACATATATCGATATTTGTTCTAAAACATTTTTTTTGTGACTGATGCAGTTTCTAGTGGCAACGATGTACCTTCCTCCAAACACCCCCGTCGTGGAGCTGCGTGGCAAGTATATGCTCAGTACGCAACATCGGTCGCAGCATCCGCAGGGTGGTAGACAGCATGCCCAGCGGCCGGGACCGTTCGTTTTCTTTTATCGTTTGCCACGCGACGGCACCGAAGTGTGCGTGGATACACGAACGTACGGGAACGATGCGAGGTTCGTGCGGCGTAGCTGCAAGCCAAACGCTGAAGTGAAACATTGCATCGAAAAGGGTACGCTGCATCTCTACATCGTAACAACCTGCGCGATAGAGAAAAATGCCGAGATAACGATCAAGCATGAGCAGCACGATCTATTATTGTCGCCCAATCCCGGCTCCTCTCCCGCGCTACCCATCGTGTGCGCGTGTAACAATTCGCGGGAATGTCAGATTGCCAATGTGGCGAACCAGCAACTGAACAGAAGAGGTAGCAACGGCGCTCTCGTCGAAAATGCCGAGTAAGTTCACATAATATAATAATATAGATAATAGGATCAAATAACACGTGATATATATATATTTCATCATGTATTTTTGTTACGTACGTAGTGGCAGAGAACGGAGACGGCGAGGTAGGAGGAACACCGTCTGCGAGGAAACCGATCCTGCGCCACCGGTAGTTCCTACGAGTATCACGCAACAACAAGTCACTTCGACCGTGACATCATCCGCACCATCGATGGTGACTGTCACGACGCCGAGAAAAACTATTACGACCACGGTTACCGTTTCAACGACTCGTCAAATGCCGAAGGAGGAACCTACCGCGATCGTAACGAACGTGCAACCTCAAACGTCACCTATTTTAAGCCAACCGCCGGTGACAACGCCAGAAACGAAAAAGGATAAAAAGAAGATGACGCGGGAGGAAAGAAAGATGGAGGCGATCATGAAGGCCATTGAGAGAATGGAAAAAGCAGAACAGAGGAAGCAGGAGGTGCAAGCGAGAAATGCACAACGAAAAGAGTCTAGTGGCACACACAGCGACAATGAAGATAATAATCCGATGACGGGACAGTCGTCCAAGAGTGGTAAACAAACAAATTCGGATAGACCATTACGACGGAAGAGGAGAAAAGGTCGAGCGAGGACGACGAGCACGTCTCAATCGCAGAATAATAGTCGGAGAACGAGATTGAATTCGGCTGAGTCTGACGTGTCCTCTGGAGACGAAAGCAATTCCATGCAGTCGCCACCTCTACTGGGTCGTCCGCCCAGCCGGGAAGTTCCCTATTCGTCGCATCTACATACGCCGGCCAAGAATACGATCACGATGGGAGACAGTACGAACAGCATAGGACCATCATCCGGTAGTCATCACAGTGGAATTCCTACAGCGGCTGGTTTACTATTGGCCCTGGCGAATTCCAATGCTCCGGGCCCTCCAAGTTCACCGCCGCTGCAGCAACCCACTCCTGTCAAGAGTCCTACTTGCGACAGTGGGGCTAGTAGTAGCTCGCAAAGTTCCACGCCACCCACACCGCTGTCATCCGCCTGCTTGTTGGTGGCCGCGGCGGTTGGCCCGCTGGCACCAGGTTTTAAATTCCCAAAAACGAAGAAGGTACTGATGAACGAATGGCTGAAGGAATCGCCCGATCCGCCCCAGGCCAATGTATCCCAGGTGTCGCCGCTGCCGGCTCTACCTTCAGCGCCGACTTTACAAAATTCCATGAATCATCCGCTATGTAGCAGACATTTCCCGCCGTTGCCGACAGATCCAACGGCGGAATTCCTCTCACAGAGTTACGCAGCCAAGAGCTTAGCCACTCTCGTACAAGCCGCCAATTCGGTTAGCGGTATATGCGATTCTCCACCGCAACGGAGACAGCAACAGCAGGCTGTTGCCGCTTCTGGAAATAACAACAATAACAACGGCGGTAATTGTCCCACGGGCTCGGCAAAGAAGCGGTGGCTACGTCAGGCAATTTCGGAGGAATGCGATTCGCCCAATAGCCGGCCTGAAAGTCCGCCGTCGCTCAGCGAAACAGTGGCACCCCCCAAGAAGCGAAGAATAGCTCGGGAGAGTCTATCATCGGAAAATTATACTCCGCCGACAACGCCGACTATGTTACTACCAACTGAAGCAGCATCTAACAGCAGATCGCTATGTCCCGCTGAGGTAAGTCTCGCATCAATATATTTCAGCATTTGAATGTTATAATATTCTAATGCGTCTAAATGTGAAATTTGATTCGACATTTTTTAATAGTATCAAAATTACTGTTTTTCTAGGATGATTACGCGGAACGCGCACAGTCACCTTTTGTAGAGCAGAATGACGAGATGCATTATGAATCGGAATCTATGAAAGAAGAGGTTAAGGTTGATAGCAGACCGGTAGATTCCGATGATCCAGTTCGAAAGAAACTCTCGATTGATATTTTTCCTCAATCAGATTTTTACATAAAGCGTGAAGAAAAAATGGAATGCTCGGATATCGTTAAAATGGACATTTCTCCCGCGATGAAAACAGAAAGTGCTACGATAAAGGAAGAAAAAGTTTTTCAAAAGTGGGAAAAAGGTGATATCAAAACCGAATGTAATTATGGTCCATTGGATCCGAAAATATTTGCAAAGATTCAAAAAGTCGTAGAAAGCGGAGTGTCGTTCAGTGATTTGAATTTGAAAAAAGAACCTTTCATAAAGAAAGAGGGTCAAGGCACAGTCGAGATAATCCATAACAATGTAAGGCATACCGAAATAGAAGAATATCCATCTCCCATGGCATCCGATGAAATTCTGGAGCAACGAATTACCGAGTTGCAGCTGGAGTTTGATGGCATGGACGAAATCGCATTGAATGTTGCCAGTAACGAAAATAAGAAATCCAATAGCGAGGATAAAGAATCTGAAGCCGCTACAAAGTGTCAAGAAATCGTTATCGAGAAATCGGACGATAATGTGTCCATCGACGAGTTCGACGTCGAAGCGCAGATGAAGAAGATCACGGGCGACGATGGTAACGACTATCAAGAGAAAATTGACACGAGTTCGGAGAAAGACAAAAGCATGGATGGAATAGAGGGATTGATGGAAAGCTCGAAGGAGGATTCAGATTCGGAAGATAAGGATATAGACGACGACAAGTACTGCGAATCATCTTTTAAATTATTTGATGTCAAACATGAAGAAACGTCTTTCAACGAACTGGACACTAAGCCCGATATCAAATTGGAACAGATTACCATTACGGAAGATGACGCGAAAGAAACGGTTAAGAGAGATACGAACGACGAGGCTTCGAAAGAGATCTCCAAGACAGAACAATCGTGCGTCTTCACCGCTTTGTCCGAGGAGTCTATTTTTGAATCGGCTTCTTCGAACGCAGAGTCCATCTCAGATCCTCCCAAGATCTTCCATTCGATTCCACCATTGAGCGAGCGCATTCGCAAGAAGACCGATCCGGCAGTTGCGCCGAAAACGGCCAAGATGGATTTTGAGGCAGCCATCATTGAATCCACGATAAGCATGGACACAGTGGAAGAATCGACGAACGGCGAGGAGAAATCGATGCTGTCGACTGCGTTGCGCGAGCTCCTGGAAGCGAAACTGGACGACGAACCTGAAGTAATAAAAAATGACATTGATAACGAGATTAGCGCATCGTCACAAGTAACTCAACCAAAATCAGACATCTCCCCTGAACATAGCCTAGACACGGTACAAGGCTCGGCCATGATTCAAGAAGCCCCTCCGAAGCTGGAAGAGGCTCCCGCCAAAAAGGACGAGGAGACCAAACCTAAGGAAATAAAACGATTGAAAGATCCGAGGACCGTCGTACCGAATAACATGCCTGCACCGCCGGCCTTTAAATCGGACGCTCTTCCTCCCGTCAAGCGCAAGGTTAGAACGGTAGGACTGTAGTAAAATTTTTTTATGTTGCTAAGGAATTAGTGTATTCCGTTGTTTCCTTTCTTTATCAACATTTATCCGTACTATTACACGTCCAGCGTAGTGCAAAACCAAATATAATTTCTTCGCTCGCTTTATCCTTGCTTTCGCCTTTTTAAATTGATGTCCGTGACGAAAGATGGCAAATATATTATAGAAAAATATTTTCATTTACTTTTTTAGTTATCCATATCGGAATATCGCAAACGCAAACAACAATCGTCCGGAGGAACTGGAGCCGAGCCGGAATCGTCGAAAGATGATTCCACCGCGGATAAAAGCGGAACGCGAGGTAGATCAGATAGCACCAGCAGTGGCACCTCTTCGCTCAGTTCCGACGAGGAGGGTTCCAAGGCATCTGCTGCCCTTGATTTACCGGGCGTTACCACGTTAACGCTCTTCCCAAACGCCACCAATGAAAATGATGAAAAGAAAGGTAATAATACAAATACTTGTCTAGTATACAAAATTTATTAATTGATAAAGAGAAAGAAAGAGAGAGAAAGTATGTGAATTTTTACAGGATTATGTAATATTTCTCTAAAAAAATTCTTAAATTTAGAATATAAACTCACGCATATATATACATATATATATGTATATATATAAAAGCTCCCGTGGTATTCTCTTGCTTTTATTTAACGCGATTAAAACGAGATTAATATTCGAATCAGGTGGCGAGGAGGGTACAATCGGTTGGTCCGCGGCGCCAACTCTGGTAGAACGTCAACGAGAAAATCTCACTGAGCGGTTAAAACGCGAATTCGGATTGTTTCTCAGTGACGACGAAGAGGAGAGAGCTCGTAAGCATGGTACGCACCGAGTTAAAATTTATAATTCAGCATATTTAAAAAATATGTATGCGAGCGAAAGGGAGAATATAACTTGAAGAATTATATTCAGGGAATAAATTTTGAAGAGAATAGAATTAATTTCTATTTCGCAACGTTTAAAAAACTTATGACAATAGTACTATAAAATTAAACTATTTTACTAGTTTTTTGTTTTCCTGTATTAACTCTATTTCTTTTTGTCTGGCTTATAGGTTTGACAGCTGAGGCGATATTGAAGGCACACAAATCTCCGCCTCAGAATTTGGTCTCTAGCACCCCACCGGGATATCCCGGATTGCAACAATTACCACCTCAGCCGTACATACCGCCACCCGGCTCCGCGTCCATTCACTACCCCCAGTTCCAGAGTAGCAAACCCGGTTCAGTCCAGTATCCGAATTTTGTGATACCCCCGCAGACCACCGCGACTCAACAGCCGATATATGGCACGACCGTGCCGTCGCAAACGGGTGGAGCTGCCAACAAGCAAGTGCAACAGCAATTTTTGGTACCACAAGCGTCCCAAGCGCCGCCAGGTTCCAATCCGTATCCACCGCCGCAATTCGTGCCGCCGCCGCCGCCGCCACCAGTAACGGCGGCAACGGCAACGGTGCCCGCGGCGACTACGGGAATAGCGGTATCCAAGTTCTCGTCAACGACACCACCGCCAACAGGCAACCAAGTGTACCCTCCCGCTGCGCCATCGGGACAGCCGCAAAAACCATTTTTCAATCATCCAGCACCGCCGAGATCGTAACCGGCAGAAAAGGGTAGGATTGTTTAAAGTTCTCAAATTCCAAATTGATATCATTTCACGTTCTCGATCGGGTGCGATGCCGTAGAACCTGCTTGCTCCCATCGTGCGCGGTTTTTCTTTCTAGGAAGAAAAAATACGAATTCGAGCTAAACCTTCTTGATATTGGAAGTTCACATTCTCTCTTGCTGTAAGATAATATATACATTTATCATTTCGCGCATGTGCGAAGAAAACAGAGACAAAATGTAAGAATGCGCGAAGTCGCACATATGTAAAATTCCAATAGTTGCACTAAATAATTAGAAGAAGCGGAGTTTAGTTTGTCGTCAATCGCTTCCAGAATCGTCGCGCACATATTTAAAAAGTTTAATCAATAGATAATTTGATGGTTCTTCTCTCAAAATATTTTACGGAAATCGCGCGGTGGCCTAAAGATGATAGCTGAATATTTCAAGGATATATAACGGCACGCATTTTAAGTAGCATATATTTAGAGTATATCCGGGAAACTCTCTTTGATGGCCAAAAGTGTATTCGATGAACGAACGTACACTTTTTATACCGGCAATATGCGGTGCCCTAAAATGTTTATATTAATCATCGTAGTCTACACACACACACACAATTTTGATAAGATTAAAGTTGGAAGCGCGCTCGCGAGTAAGACCGATATTTTGATTCTCGTGATATATCCCTTTTAAGAACAGTTATCATTATATACAATGTGCACACCTTGTATCATTCAACTTGTCTCTATGTACATGTATATACATATGCATATGCATATATACACACATATGTATATAAATATATATATATATATATATATATATATATGCACACACACACACACACACACACACACACACACACACACACACACACACACACACACACACACACACACACACACACACACACACACACACACACACACACACACACACATATATATATATATATATATATGTAAAGTTTGCATAATATTAATAATATACGAAGTTATATATTTAACGAAGCTATATTTAGACTAGTCCGTAGAAACGCAATTACTCTCTAATAATCTCAACACAACTATTCTAATAGATATACAAGCTAGTACTATGTTGTGCAGTTTTTTGTAGGAAAGGCAAAAGGGAGCGTGGAATTCTCTATATTTTATATTTCACTGTAAAATGATAGATTATTTATAATAAAGAGTAAATGTTGAAATTTATGCTTGAGTTCTATTTTGGAAATTTGAAAGTCAGGTTATTTCGTTTATTTTTCGTACACAGGGTGACGCGTTATCGATATAATAAACATTTTCTTCCTTTTAGCGTTAATATTTTATTTAAATATGTTATTAATTCTGAATCCATATATCGGGACCGATATTAATATTGTAAGGAAATGTAGAACGATTACTATTATACGATAAATTGTACAATGTAACTGTGCGTTTTCTTTTTGTCGACGCTTTGAGCGATATGGAATATATTTTTAGTCACACCAAAAAAAGCGAAAGAAATTCAACGATATTTTATTTATGAATTCCTTTATTTTTTTTTTAAGTTAATCTCCCGAAACTTTATTCGCTCACATTCAACATTCATTCAAGTACAAAACTTACAAAGTGGTAAAAAAAGTGTATTAAAAAAATGATATAGAGAGATATATATATAAATTGCGAGATAAATTAAATTCAGAGAGAGAAAATTTAGAAAGAGAGAAAGAGAGAAAATTAGGCTATTTTGTAACGAGAAAAGTGCTTCTTCTTATTTAGTCCATGAAACAAAAAAAGAACACGATTGTTAGTGAAAATATGCGTTCTTTCTTCTTTGCGTGAAAAACTGCGGGCAGCGCATTGCGTTTAATTTTGTGCGATATCGTTAAGATTTGTAACACAATGACGAGAAGCAATTGCTTTTAAACTTGAAATTACAACGTAGTAGTTTTCTATTTGCAACGTCGACCCGGTGTACACGCGTGTAATTGAAATTATATATATTGTACTTTATATGTGTAATTAAAATTATTATATATATAACGTATATCAGAAAAAGAAGAGTTACGGATTTGGAGGGTGCGTGATTATTATAGGTGTACATTAGTATGTTATTACTTGTTGAAGACGAGAAGAAGCCAAGTTTCGCATTTCTTTAATTCGTAAGTTAATTTTCATCTGTTTGTATGATATTAACATATTGTTTATTGTATTTTCGGTCACAGACACTTGCAAGAGGGCGAACAATGGTGAATATTATTATAAAAGAAAACAACGACGAATACTTCTCGCTGGAAATACTCCCTGCGATATATTTAAGATTTCGCTGTACTCTATAACAGTCATAGTTATTTACTTTCCGCAGCAATAGAAATGTTGTGAACACGTGTCGCTCGCAAACTAATTATAGTACAATATTAGAGGCGGTACAATCTTAGAGAGACTCTCGTAAAAATTATAGCTGTGTTACAGGTGCTCAAGGTACCTCGCGTCAAGCGACTAATTAGAATCGATTCAATGAGAGAGAAGGCATCGTGAACTTATATTTAGCAAACATCTTGAGAGAGCATTGGCAGAGAAAAGTAAATATATATCTTAATTTATTATTCAGAAAATAAATATATAGTTGCGTTATTTTTATTTTTTTAATATCTTCTCAGTTTTAATTTACACGATTCCTTAGTCGCAAATATATAACTATGGCTGCAGTCCATGTGTCACTAAATTCTTTGTGAGAAGCTGTCGAAGATGAAGCGAAAAAACATCTGGCGCATTCGATCCAGTGGATCGTATCCATTGTGTGATTCGCGATCAAAATTCCACCTGAACGAAAATGCAAAACATATGTAACGCATGGAGTTTTCGAAACGTGTATAAAGGAAGAAACAATTGTGCGATTTCAATCATCGGTTCTTAAGCAAATATCAAAGTTTAGAGATCTGTGATTAGGAAGTAAGAGGGCAAAAAAAATTAAGTTATAATATGTATTTATGTATTCTCTGCGAAAGTATTTCAATGGAATTCTCTTCTGAGCGCATATATGTACGGTTCTCCTATGATCGAAAGCAATGAGAGAAGCACAGAGGGAGAGCCCTTTTTATATTGCGTTCGGCTGCGATTTCAAAATGTAAACAGACATATTTTTGGCATTTGGTGTTTACTTTGTACTTTAGCTGATATTTTGTAATAATAAAAGAAAAAAGAAACGTGTGTGTACTAATGTAAGTTATAAATTGCCGCGGATGGCGTAACATCAGATACGGAGAGAGAATGGTGGGCAGTGTACAGCTCATGTTCGCCATCCGAGTTACAATGAGAACATGTAAATATTTTTGTAACATAACTTTAAATATATACATATATCTATATATATACACACACACATATATATATACATATAAATATATATCTATATATTAATCTTTCTCTATCCTCTTTAATCTTTGATGAAATCCGTAAGATAAGATACAAGCATATGATTGCTTTGCAGCTAAATCTGTATGTTTATTGTCCGTTGTACAATTCTCCTACATATATAGCTCGTACTATATATATATATCTGTATAATGACATTCTGATAAAGAGAGCAGGCAAAAACAAGCGACTTTGTTATTAAAGGTATCTGATAGTATAAAGCAACTCGTTAGAGATAATCGTTTCAATGTTGTAAATAAGAGAGTACACACAGAGAGAGCATAGCAGTTATATATATATATATTATATTATATATTATATTAATATTATATATTATTATATTCAACTTTATAAAATAGGCTGAGAACATAATTTTTTTATTTGCGATTCACTGTTACATGTATGTGCCTAGTTATAGCCATGTTACATTATTATCTATTACATTGTACGATAATTTAATCAACGTACTACCGATTATAATAAATGTATAACAAGTTCTTCGATATCAAACTCTACACGATATATATTATTATAACGTGTAAAGAGCTCATATTTAGGCATACGTGAAATTTAATAAATCGGAATACATTTTACGAATTAACACTGTTATTCGTATGCATCCTCGCTTTATCCTGCGTATGTTTACCGTAAGAACGTTATTCGATGACAGTTTTGTTTTTTAATCGAGCGCGAAAAAAAATATATATCATTTAAAATACGATAAAATTATCGAGATTGAAAACAAAAAGAGCATAAGAACCGTGCGTTATTAATACCAAGGCGTTACTTATTGCATTATTATCATTGTTGTAGATAACAACTTATCTACTTCTTGTCTCTTCGGCAATAATAAGTATTTGTCCCGCGTTATCGATACTAATTATACTATCCCAGAGAGCAAACTTCACTTTAGTGTTTTATTATCATTTTATTTTTACGAAAATACACTTAATGCTTGTATGCGCTTGTATTCGCATTATCAAAATTGATAATTTACAACAGTGACAATTTATCACTGGCAAATGTTACATTTCATTTGGTGTTTCAAAAGATTCTCAAAGAGAAACTCGTGTCGAGAGACTTCGAAATTTGAAAGAAAAAATTACAACTTTACTCTTAAATCACGTCATGCAATCTTGACGTGTATAAATACAAAAAAGGGAGGAGAAAAATATCTTGACATTTTTTAAACAAAAAGACCGGGATTCATCGTCGATTAATCTCTCTCTATTCGCGTCAATTTTCCTATTTAAAAGAAAAAGAAAAATAAAGACGAGAAGATTAGCGACGGTGATTATCCACGCCGATAACGTCGTGTTGTTGCCATGCGTCTTGGAATTACGCCGGTTCACGACGTGGCGGACGTGATTTCGAGCGTCGCGTGGGAGCCTGTTACCAGGCCGTGCCATTCGATTCGAGCGCGCGGCAGTGACGTAAGCGCCGATAACCGGCGGCAATTGGGCGAGCCGAGCCGCGGCGTTCGTTCGGGCCGCGCGACATTCCGGCCGCTGCGGCACTCCGGATCTCGACGCGGCGTCTTCTGCTGTGACAGTCGTGTGGTAGTCGACGGTATAGCGTCCGGACGGGTGCCTAACTAATAAGCGAGGGTTCTGAGGATAAAGCACTCCGAGAGGGAATAGAGAACGGAGCTGGAACGATGTCGCCGTCACAGTCACAGGTCGAGCTGGATGAAACAGCTGTGGAGAACTTTCGCGAGTACCTGCGGATACCATCGGTGCAGCCGAATATTAATTACGGTGAGCTCGATGAAATTTCGGAAAACTAACGTCAAATCGCGGTTCTAAGAGTATGATGAAAAGATAGAGATTTTTGTGCAACACGCTTCTGAAACTGTTCAGCAACGAAATCAGATCACTTCGAAGCGTGAATCGTATATCCGACTCGGATGGAAAATTAAGGAAAAGTGGATAGAAAGGTGGGAGAAAGCGCACTAGCGATTAAATACCATGTACCGGGAGAAAAAAAGATATATCCGTAAAAGAAAAGTGCGGTGAAGGGGGGGAGGGAGGAAAACGAGACCCACGCCGGCCGCGTCCGCGTGAACGGGGTCGCGATAACGAACGCTCAACGACGCGTTTCCTCGTTAAGTAAATTACGCGTTTCATCGACGGGGTCACCGATGGGGATCGTCGTCGGTGATGATGCTCGGGTCGCGTGAAATTACGCGACGCGACGCGGCGCGTGGAGACGCTCGCGAGAAATGGAGATAGCGTCGGTGACGCTATCCAGCCATTGCATGCCCCACCCTGCGTGCGCGACGTTATTTCTATTTTTATTCCTTTTCGTCCGGTCGCAGCTTCACGCCGATCTCGCCGGATCGTTCCACGATGTCCCCGGGAACGATCCCGCACGTCCCTTTTTCCCGATCGAATCGCGACGACGGTGATTACGGCGACCTCTCCGCGTGTACCGGATCGAAGATACTCCCGGGTATCTTTTCGTCCTGTTATAATTTTCGAACCTGCAATTTGCAAACATAAACTGGCGACCCTAACTTTATTTCGCGCAAATTGATTATATAATTAGCAATGCAATTTCGTCTCGTACGTCATACACATGATGATATGATTTACGAATCTGTTATGAATACTTGGAAAATTTCTTATTTTCCTCGATAACGGAAAGGTACGTTACAATTGATCTATATATCATCTCTCTTATCTATTTTAAAATAGATAAGAGACCATAATTGACAATCAAGTCTAATTTGTTCACTTACTTCAAATATCCTCTCATCGGGATTATAAAATGATTGCCGGTCTAATATTTGCAGAGGAATTAGTTGTTGCAATTTTTAATCTTAGAATTTCAAAATTCTTTAAACGCTCAATTTATCAGGAGTTTTATAAAATTAATATTTATAACTGTCTATAAATGCTGTTTTACAACTGTTTATAAATGAGAATCTTTAAAAGGTAGACGCAAAACTGTAATGTAATAGAGCTGCTTATTAATAGGATTCATTTCCAATAGAAATTATAATTATTTTTTTTAATCACTATTTTATCACTATAAATACTTCAAGATATATGTACAGAAGTATATACAGAAAGTAACATATAATTTATAATAAGAGAGACTTTAAGTTTCATTTGCCCGATAACAATACAACAAAGCAAAGATTTTTAAATTAAATGATTAGTCTATAAATTAGAGAGAGAGCAAGCAATTTCTGAGCACATACATATATATATATATATATATAATAATTATTATCTCATATAACTGATTGTTAGAATATACATTCTAGAATATACATATTCTTAATGTATTTGAATCCTAAGGATTCTTAATAATATTATGTATATTTCCAGATGCGTGCGTGGAATTTTTAAAAAAACAAGCGCAGTCACTCGACTTGCCGATCAAAATCTACCATGTACATCCCGAGAAACCGATCGTGATTCTCACATGGGTAGGAACGCAACCGACGAAGCCGTCGATTCTCTTGAATAGTCACATGGACGTTGTGCCTGTCTACGAGGTAAGTGCCATTTACTGGCATAAATATCACGTTAACGAGATTACAATAGTGATTCATCTCTCGATTAATGTAGGACAAATGGACCTATCCACCGTTCAGCGCTCACATGGACGAGCAGGGTAACATCTACGCTCGCGGTAGCCAGGATATGAAATGTGTCGGGATACAATATTTGGAAGCGATTCGTAGATTGAAGCTGAACGGACAACGTTGCGAGCGCACCATTCATATCTCCTTCGTGCCGGATGAAGAGATTGGCGGTGTTCTCGGGATGAAAGATTTCGTACACACCGCGGACTTCAAAGCTCTGAACGTTGGTTTTTCCTTGGACGAGGGTGTGGCCTGTCCAAAGGATCACTTCTACATGTTCAACGGAGAGAGATCGATCTGGCACGTGAATATAAGATGCGCCGGCAACACCGGTCACGGCTCGATTATGCTAGACAATACGGCCGCGGAAAAATTGAGAGTCATAATCAATCGTTTCATGGAGTTCAGAGAGTCTGAGAAAGCGAAGCTGAAGGATCCCAAGAATCAACTTGGCGATGTAACTTCTGTCAATCTTACGAAAATTTCGGTAAGTATATATTGTACATATATATACATTTCGTAAAGCGATTTTTACTATTCAACGGATACTAGAGCATCAATTCTTTATTTTTGAGAATGAAATGACAAATTATGTATTGAATTATCGTATTTTCTTTCATTCAATTTTGAACTAAAGTCACGTGTGCATAAATATCAAGAATATAATTATATACTGAATTTATTTAACTAGTGGAGAAAATCGTATTTTCTCAAATAGATGAAATAGTTTTAATTTTCAAGCTGTTACATGATAGTTATTTGCTTTACATGTCTGTTCCATTGGGATATTCATATTCTACAGTGAGTATTTTAATCATTTCTAATAATATATCGAATCGTTTGCGTTTAATGATGATAACAATATACATATGTTATAATATATTTCCTTCTATTTCATTATATATACTTTTCTTACTTTACACAACTGTCTTGGAATTTTAGTCTCCACCAGTTTGCGTTTTTATTAAATTCTACATTCTCTTTCTTATCTATCTATTCGACATTGTTCGAGTCTAATTAAATGTATTTTTGCAGGGTGGCGTACAGGATAATGTTATACCCGCCGAGCTCTATGTTACATTCGACATACGTATAACGCCCAGTGTCGATCACGAAGAATTCGAGGCTACTATCAAACGCTGGTGCGAGGAAGCCGGGCCAGACGTAACCTATTCCTTCGAAGAAAAAAATCCCAAAGTCGAGAGTACGAAGCTTGACGATTCTAATCCTTTCTGGCTCGCTTTTAAAAAGTGCTGCGACGAAATAGGTGTCGAGCTGCAAATTGGTATCTTTCCAGGAGGCACAGATAGCCGTTTTGTGCGCGGGGTGAGCACATTAAATTGCTTTCGACATGTTAAAACTTAATATTTTATTTTTAAATATATACAAAACAAATAATGTCATTATGAATTTCACACTTTGAACGCGAAATATTTCGTATCGATATATTTGTGAAATTTGTATTTCCTATCCACCGTCTTGTTGTTTTTTCTTTTATGCTGTTTTAGAGACATTATTCATCTAATAAACCTAATAAATATTTGAATTTTTTGAACAAAAAATTGTTTAAAAACAATTTTCATTCAATATTTTTATAAATCTTTATTTTAAATTTATATATTTTTGAACAATAAATCATGTGCGATCAAAGTATCAAGTTGAAAATATATAGCAATCAGAATAAATTAAATATTGTGTTAAATATGTACAAATTACTCAGAGTACGCTATAATTTTTGCTTTACCTTAATAATTTATTTTTATTTAATAAAATAAAACCTTAAATATTTTTTTTTTTCAGGTGGGAATTCCTTCTATCTGCTTTTCGCCAATGAACAACACAAAGATACTTCTTCACGATCACGATGAATATTTAAATAAAGACATATTTCTGAAAGGAATAGAAATATATACCAAAATAATACCAGCTGTTGCAAGCGCTTAAATCTACACGCAGTATATTGTATCATAAAAGTCTGAAAGATGCCATAATCATATATATAATTAGTGGCAGCTCATTTTGCAAACCTGCCAATGGTATTATTCCGAGTCTTCTTGAGCTTATAAGCAAATCATATGTGCAATACTATATCAAGTCAATATATATCTATACTGCATTTATATATATTAATGTTATATAATTTTAAAAGTTTATGATTGTTGGATATATTTATCTTGAGAAGGTATACTCTCAAGCAATAAATATAAGGAAAGATGAATGATACATGAATATTCATAAAGAAACAAACATATGAGCAAAGATTCAAATCTAATAACAAATAACAGAACATGAACAGATGTCAAGTATTGACTCACATGTAAAGATGGATAGAAGAAAACAACAACATCAAGACAATATGATATCAAGATATTAGTAGAAAACTGGATGGCCAGATAATCATCAATTATGAAGATAAAATGCACAGTTTTTATTTACCTGTATGGACATTGAAAATGGAGTATGAAAACAATGGTGCTACAAGTATACGTTTTGCTGGGACCAAAGCAATGCGCGCATATTGCTCAATATAAAGAATTTCCTTGAAATACGTAAAGTTATAAAGTATATATATATATATATATATGTGAGAGAGTGTTATCTTAAACCAAATATTTTTATAAGATTGAACATAAGTATATGTATGCTATATATATATATATATATATATATATATATATATATATATATACATATTCTTATGAGAGTCTGAAGCAATAAGAAAAACAAAGATATTAATATATATACATTGAAATAATTAAGCTACTGAATAAACCGGGATATGATTGATAAATGTATTCTAATACATATTATACCAAAGTTATGCAGAAAAATATGTAATCAACGGTAAGGAATGAAATAAAAATTATAGAAAAATATATTCTGAGAGATAATTCGCATTAAAGAAAGAGACCATCTATATCGATTTCGGAGGTAAAAGACCTGGAGTGAACGGTTGTATAGGAAGAAATAGTGCTGTGGAATGAAAAAAAGGTCAAATTTGCCACGAGGAGCGAAGAGGAGACGCGGGAAGACTGAGAGAGTGCGGAGTGTATTTACCTACTCAAAGTCAATAAATCGCCATGTGCTGCGTATACACATACCTTCCCGCCATTATCGCGTAGTGTTTCATTCTTAACGGGCAGCCGCCTGACACCCCCCATAGTGGCCGCGATGGACTCGCCCATCGTATTCAATCTCGTCGAACGGGACAGCGATTATTTGTCGCGTTCGCGACGAAATTCACGGGCGATTCGGCGACGGTGCGTTGCGAGAAAAATCACACGGATCCATCGAAAGGATCGACGAGCCGGAATACGATCGCGATACGTGCCGTCTCGGTGAGTGATTTTCCGCGCGCGCAGTGTTGTTTGGGTTCGGCCATTTTCTTGTGGGGAAGGTTAGGGAACGTGTGTGTGTGAGCAACAGTACGCCGATAGGCAGCATCATCATATATCCGTGTCGCCTACGGGGAAATAGTCGCCGTTTACCGGCCTCGCGTCATCGTTTGGCGTCAACAATTTCGGCGATCCCCGCATACGGGTTATCTCGTGAGTGCCGAGAGAGACGGACGGCCGCGAGAGATCGCCCCGCGAAAATCCGCCTTTGTCAGCCATGTGCATTGCGGCGCATCGTTCAAAACGTCCTCGCACCCCCGTGGCGGCGGGCCAATAGGCGGCCGCGCGCCTCGGCCACGTGATCTACGCCGGCCAATCGACGCGACGGGATTTGAAATCTTGTGGTCTTTGTTCACGGGCCTGCTCGTGTCAACCCAACGTTGCCTCAGTTCCGTCAAGGGGGACCCGTGTCGGTGTACGTTTATACATGGTCGCTGCGCCGAAATTCGTGCGACTCGCTCGTAAATATATGTGTGAAAGTGGTGGCCGTCGTGAACGGACAGTGTGATAAGGGGATCATTGGACGCGCAGTATTGATATACGGTAAGGTCTGGCGCCATTATTACACGTCGCGTAAATTATGTGTACCCCGCGCGTAAAAAGCATTATTGCCCGTCTCGTCTCTCGCGGGCTCTCCCGACCGACCGACCAACCGACCGGCGCGCGCGCTCTCTGTCTCGTTCTCTCTCTCTTTCTCTGTCTCTCTTCGTTTGTCAAGAACGAGTGGATATATCGAAGCGGACGCGAAGAGATTCCACAGTGTTTCTTTGTTTATTTCTTTCCCCTCTTATTTCAGCCGTGTTGTAAACGCGTTCGCGATCGAAAAATACTCGCCGTGTTAACGTCACGTCGACGACACTCACTCGCTCTCCCCTCGTCTCGCGCATGTCGCCGGTATTTTCGGTCGATTCGCGGTTATATTTCCGCGACGGCGCTGAATCGTGCCCGCCGATTATATCACACGACGATAATCCGTCATCGGTGATGATGAACAAACGTGTCGGCCGCCGGAAAGTGGAAACTATCCGTCCTCTGTCTCTCCTCCGTCCCTCCTCTTGTGTCAAATCGCTCGCTGTGTGAATGAACGGTTCGCGGGCGCGAGAGGTACGGCCCGTGAATTTCGGCGGGAAGAACGTGTGCCGTGACGAATAAAGAAACAGAGAAAGAGAGAGGGACAATAATTTACTAGAGAAACGCTCTGAGAAGAATCTCTAAAAATAGAGCTAACAACACAATGCAATGTATTCTAGACATCGGTGCAGGAATATATGTAAACAAAAAAGCGTGCGCGAGTATGTATGCGCGCCTTACTACGCGTGTATACGTACGTGAATATGTATGAGGGAAAGAGAGGAGTGAGGGAGGGGGGAGGCGTAGGAGGGGAGAAGAGGAGGAAAGAGAGAAAGAAAGCGTTATGCGCTTCGTCGTGAGAGAGGTTCCCTTAAGCGTCCGGTGAATAAAGTAAATGGATAGATCCAATAAGCTGCAGACCATGAAAGATACGAGTACAAGTAATATGCAAATTCCTTCCCCAAAGGGGAAGAGGAAGGGTGGGTAGAGCGATGGAAAAGGAGGGAAGAGCGTCTATGGAGTATATCTATATATAACGCAATTCCTGACGATTCCTTAAAATAAATCGAGTCGTCGCGACATCGAGAATATACTTGTTTACGTTCAGATTCGCTTCAACATCTCCGAACAGAGCGAGTTCAAGTCTCATTCATTCCTTTTCCGCGCTCCTGAGAGTGTAATACTCGAGACAAAGGCTCTCGAGAAGTTTGAGCCGCAAAACGGAAACCGCAAATCGCCGAAATATCCGTCCGCGTCGATTCGTCCGACAATTTTCCAATTTCCGCTCGTTTCGATTTCTTTCTCTTTTTATCTCTCTCTCTCTCTCTCTCTCTCTCTCTCTCTCTCGCGAATTGCATCGTCTAGCGACGTTTCCCGCGTAATTATCTGGAGCCGGCGGTGGTGGTCGTCGTCGCCGAAACCGCCAACGGCGGTATCGATTTCCATTGATAGCCACGAATAGTAATTTTGCGCGGATCGCGAACGTTAATTGGCCATCTCGAAATAACGTCGTCGTAGTTAAAGTTTCGTCCTCTCGTCATTTTTTTCATCGTCCTTCTGATTTAGTCGAGATAGTCTTTTTACCGCGATTTATGGCTGTATCCTTGACGTTAAGTTGATCACTTTTCGAAAGTGGAATTTTACAGAAATCTTGCCGAATATTTTATGACTTTGGAAATTCGAGCGAGAGAGAGAGAGAGAGAGAGAGAGAGGGAGAGAATAAGAGACGTAACACAAAATGCGAATGCAGCCTGCAGGCAAGAACGGAAGAGGGAGGGGTACGTGAAGGGTAAGAGGGGAAAGAGGTGGAAGGGCAGCCCCTCGAGCACTTTCCAGCCGCATACCGCCGGGAAAGCTATTGACCGTGAGAACCTTCCGGGAAACCCCTCGTACCCCCGGTATCCCCGGTATCCCTTCTGGTCTCTTCCACGCCAGATGCCCACCGCGGGAAGCGCGCTGTTTCTACGATTCACGATCGAAATTCGTGTTTCCTTCACCTTCCCTACCTTTCTCGTCGTGTTTGATTCTTACGTTTCGTCTCTTCTTGGGCCCTCGAGCGATTACTTTTGCGGGACGAGAAAGAGAAAGAACGCTCGAGAGAAAAAGAATGAGAGAGAGAGAGAGAGAGAAAGAAAGAATGAAGGATAGGATGGATGGAACGTCATCCTCTTTTCGAATATTTTTTGTCTGTGATGTTATATAAAGGATTATGGAAAGAAAATTATTTTTTTTTGTCGATACGCAGAAATCGAGAATATAAGATATAGTGTCTCATATAAGTGAAGTAATAAAAATAGGTATTGTCGCATATTCCTTCTAAAAAAATAATTAGAATTGCTCAAATTTTTATACGAAGAAAAACCAGCAAATATATTAAAAAATGAATATAATAAATAATAATCATAAATTTCGAGAACGTTGAATTTTCAGAAATTTCTAAATTATGGACAAAGGAAAAAAACTTTTTACAAAAAATATCCTTTTCATAAGGAACATCCTATATATAATACAATGCGTGTATACTTCGGAATTTTTTTGTTCTCTACACTACGCCTCTATTCATATCGATAGATCTATACGATGTGCTTTCCGGAATGTCTCGTCCGGAATGTTAAGATGAAAATGCCCAGGTCTTCAGATCCGGAAAGCGCGTTTGAAAATCCGTGACTCTCTACGCGGCGATTCTCTTTCATCGCGAAACGAATTTGCGAAACAATCGGCAATTTTCGCTCGTCGTTAGCCGTAACCTCGCGGTTAATAACGCGCCATTGTGCTTTCGTGCTTTCGCATCGCATCGCGAGCCCGCGGCTCTCTTTCGTTTTTAGCGATGACGCGAGCGAGCGAGAGAACGCGGAATGGAAACATTTGCTCGGTCACTTTCGCGGCGCTTTGATAATATCAAGGCGGACGATGGCGTGGAAGATTTTAACCGTTGGTCTAATTTAGTGCCGGTCTACATTTAGAACGTTCACTGTCCAAGTACACCATCTGATTTACGCCAATTTGTAACGCGTTAATTTACGATTACACATTATGCATACTAACATCGGCAAAGAATATCCTTTCTTAAATAGAGTATTGTTTCATTGCTGTTAAAATATTAAACTCCACAATTGTATCGATATAAAATCATTCATGTTGGACCGCTATTTTATGGAGGACATCCCGGGAAAAATTTATTTTATTATTTTCATTTTATTCTTCAAAAGAGAGAGAGACGCGCTGTAATATATGTTAGGTACATTGAGAAACGCGTTTCATTGTGAACGCGTATATATATTTTGGTTTCGCGTAACGTGCGAAATTTTGTAAGATCTCGAACGAGGACCTTGCGATTGACTCATCCGTTTGGCCAGTGAAAGCAAAAAATTCTAAGCCTGAAATTCAATGAATTAGCAGTAGACGGGATTAGCAAATGCACCGTGAGGTCGACATTAAGCTAAAGAGAAGTCCATTTCAGGCGCTCTCTTACGTAATTGAGTTACCGAAGTAATCGTTAATGCATAAGTCTCTCTTTAATCTCGATATTCCTGCTTATATTTATAAATACTTAAAAAATTGATAGATATTTATAAATAATATTCAACTTCTTAACGCTCAATAATTTCATATTTTCTTATATGTATTTATATGATAAGATAAGTGAAATAATTACATACAGTTTGAGGCGCTCCGCGTCGAGTAATTGTGGTAAGTATATTATTACAAGAATTGTGTGTGGGACGCTAGGATTTAGAAAGGAACAGATTCGCTGCCCCTTTCTCTAAATCGCAGCTCTATAATATTATAATGTGAATGATAGAAGAGGAAATATCATTTGGAAACGATAAGTGATCGATATAAGAATCCCATTGAAGCACCCACGACAATTTTATTCGTCATTTCCTTGATAATTTTTTCAAGTTTTTGCTCATAATATTTTATCCAAATTCCATAAGTCCATGAAATCCGCTTCTATCCGAGTCTCCTGTTTATACAAATAAAACTAGAAGATGCGAAGCATGCGTGAGATTGTCGCGACGTTAACATCACGGGGAGGAGGAGGGGGGGGGGACGACTTTTTCGCGCCAATTCCGCGCGGCCACGTGCGTACAATGCCACGCGTGCGACATTACGCGCACAGACACGTTATTGTGTGACATGTCGTCCCATATAAGTGACACATATCGATATTAATCCGTCGAGAAAACTGGAAGTGAGAATAAATGATTTTATCACTGTACCTCACCGTGAGAATCAGCTGTTTCAATCAATAATTTTAGTTATATATAGGGACGAAAAAAGAGGAATATTCTTTCTAAAAGATTAAATTGCTTGCCATTAGCTATTTTTTTTAGTTTTTTCTAGTTTTTTCATTTTTTTTATGAGTATAATGTATTTTTTATTAGTACTGCAGATTCTCTCTCTCGTTTCGATCGCGAATCTATTCTCGTGTAACCGTTTAAACAAATGCTTCCAGTTTGTAAATTATTAAATCTGACTCGAAATAGAACAGTCGATATGCGAATCTTTGACGAATAAAAACTCTAGTATTTTTTAATTTTGCTGAAAGTATACGACGTATATGAGTATAAAATTCGTAAGAAAAATCTTCTTTTTTATTTTTATTTGCAAAGATAGAGGAGCATTAATTCGACTTTAGCGAGCGATTTTAAGGGTTAACGAGCGGTCTGCGCTGGGGATCTGTGAGGGAACTGAAGGGGAGAGCGAGTAATAGGGAGAGAGAGAGAGAGAGGTGAATTTTCAAACAGGCTTCCGAGAAAGAGAACACGAAGGGATGGAGGAAGGGTGCCACCCTGACGAACCCGGGCGCAGTATTGGTGCACGCTGCGCGGGGTGCACGCTCTTGCAGCTCGCAAATACCGACCAAGGGGGGAAAGGATACGACGAGGGTGGATGACAGGGATTGAGGGAGAGGTCGGGAAACCGGCGTGGGGGAGAGAAGGGGAAGAGAGGGTAGACGTATCAGATCGATACTCGGCGAAAAGCGCGGGCTGAGCAGAGACGGCGCGCGGCTTGTATCTACGGTTGGTCCATCGCGAGATACGGATGCTGTGTGTATGTGTGTTTGTGTATATATATATATATATATATATATATATATATGTATGTATGTATATATGTGTACGTGCGCGCGCGAAAACGCGCAATGTACCGGCTGGAGTATTCGAATCAATGCCGGATGTTTGTTTCCATAATACACACATACATGCGTAAGCAAGAATAAGAAGGGAGAGAGGGGATAAAGGGCTGGTTTCGGCTGTGCTTATTAAAATCAAATAAGCGCGTAAGCAAAGTTTGTTAGAATTTATTTTAAAAAGAAAGGTCTCTTTCGAAATAGAATCCCTTTTTGTTTGTACGCTTATTCAACAATGTTTCAACAATGTTGGAAACAACTTCTCAAAACTACCATTGAGTCGGAATATCGAATAGAAATGTTTTTTTTTTCAAATTAAAAGAATTCTCCACATACATCTCTATCATTTGTCAATATTTGTCGTTATTTTATTTTTGAATAAGAATTCAAAAGAAGACAAAAGAGAAGACGAAGAGCTGTATGAAAGCGCAGGGAAAAGGGTAAGAGGGGAGTCTATGCGTATATAGTAAATCTATTATGAGTTAGTCACACCCACAAGTCGGTTGTGGGTTCAAGATCCTCGTTGTACACATACTCGCTCTCTCTCTCTCTCTCTCTCTCTCTCTCTCTCTCTCTCTCTCTTTCTGTTTTCTCTCAGTCTCTCTTTCTCACACGCACACAGATGTACGCATAAATATATGTGTACATGCAACTATATACACATTGACGCACCTACATGACTCTACCCGCTTTGCCTGGCGTAGTGAAACATTATCGTGATATTCATTGTATTCATAGTACGAAATACGCTGATAAGGATACGAGATAACGTAGAAATTTCTAGAGCGAATCATCTCGGGATATCTAGATCGTGAATCGCTCGAAAAGATCCGAATTTACATATTTTCATATAAAATTATGATATAAGAAGAAATTTATTTATATATACAGTATAAAATTAATACGGTTAAAGATAGAGAGAGAAAGAGAGAGGCATTCATTAAGGCAGCATCATCAAGGATAATCTATGACTTCGAAAAGGCAAAGACTGTTTTCTCAACCGTCTCGATCAGCGAATAAACGTAGCGTTTCGACGTACAGATCTGCTTTCATTCGAGAAACTCTCTCAAGAACTCTCACGCTTCAACTCGAGCGGGCTATTATTTCTCCGATGGAGCACAGCACACGAAGCCGTAGATATCAGTCCGGGCGCCCTTATGGAGACCGATCCGTGAAAATGATGATCGATCTAAGCGTGCTAATCCGAAATAAACTCTGGGTGTTGTTGAAAAAAAGCGCACACGTGCTGAAATATGGATGAGTCCGCAGGAACAAAGGGCCGTGAGGGGAGGGTGGTGGAAAACTTTTTAGAACGCCTGCAGTCGCCGTAGTGTATAAAACGCGTAGAGGAATATCTGCTCTCTTTGTGTGCGCCAAAGATTGTAAATTATATGGTTATACATACATATATATATATATATATATATATATATATATATATATTTTATTATAGAATTTTAAATTTAATTTTTACAAATATTTTTCAATAAAATTAAATGTAAATACATAGAAATATAAGACACACAAATTGGAAAGCGCGCAAACAATATAATATACGGTTATAAAACCAGGCTTCTTTTATGGGGCTGTAAAATTATAATTTCACAATAGAGCGACTTTCTTGCAATCGTTTTTAGGAAAATGAAATTACTTTTGAAGATTATAATTTGCAGCATCCTGCAGCTTAACTATTCGACAGATTTCTGACGATGGTTCTCTTAAAGATATCACTTCGTATCCTTTGCAGTCGAGTGAATGGAATTGGATACTGTAAATCCGTACGTCGGGATGGAGCAGGGATTGTCCGGGGATCCGTGGGACTGTCTGTTCGGCAGCGACAGCATCTCCGACGCCTTCCAAGGCCGTCCAGATATGTTCCATATGGACATCCGGCGCTGCGACAACACGGGCCGATTAGGCTGGCACGGTCCGGGTCTTGGCTTCGACTTCGACGATGTCTTGACGGAGACCGAGGAAGACCCGGTCGGCTTCAACGATAAAAGCCGTAGTTCGAATAGGTGAGGATTTAGAATTAAGCATCTACGGTGAGAAAGTAAAGGCGTGATTATATTGCCAAGATTCGAAGATTTGAAAGATAAATTGAAAAAGAATTGTTTGATTTTAATGAATTTAACAGAAAATCTAAATTTATGTCTATTTATTTCGAACAGCAACCTGGACGAACTAAATCTGGACAGCGACAGCGAACTGGCATTAACGTTGGACCCGAATTTGATATTACCGCGCAACATGTGCATGCCTATCCGCAGCCCCGTATCGAATAGCGAAGCAACAATGTTGGAGACGCCGAGCGTGGAAGAGAACGTTGTTGAGAACGAGGGGGAAGAATCGGAGAACGAAAGTGAAGCCGAGCGAACCGAAAACGACGAGGAGAACGAAAGCGAAGAAGAGGATGAAGAGGAAGAGGAGATCGAGGAGAACGAGCACAACGAAACAGAATACGAGGAGACAGAGGAAGAAGAGACAGAGGAGGAAGAGGAGGAAACGGAGGACGACGAGCAGCAGGATGTGACTGCCGCTCAACTTGCATCTTCGAGCGCGGAAACGCCGACATCGATATCATCGTCGTCATCCTCTCCCGGCGTCGGTAGAACGATGGTAGCCACCACCTCGCAGATACAATTGACGAGGCTGCCGATTCATCCCAAGATAGGTACCGTGTCCGGCACAATAGATATCAAGATGTTGACCTCTAGCCCAGGCGGTCATATACGCAAGCAAATTTACAACAATAATGTGCACGATGTCGGTCCGGGTACGACCACAACGGTGATGATACAGGCGAAGCGGGAGAAGGATCTAACGGGTCAGCGCGACAACCCCTATCCAAAGCCCGCGTACTCGTACTCGTGTCTCATCGCGATGGCACTAAAAAATAGCCAAACGGGCTTGCTGCCAGTCTCCGAAATTTATAACTTCATGTGGTGAGTGTCCTTCGAATTATTATCTCAAAATGCATGCGATTAAAATAATTTTGTAAATTATCATTGATTAAATATGTCTATAAACAATATTTAATTAATTTTTATAAAAATGACTTAAAAAGTAGAATCTTTCCGTTTTTTGAGTCGATTGAGTTTTTCAAATACATGTTGCAAGTTATTTGCAACATTGTCGTTTAGCACTAGGGAATCTTTTTTTCTCAATTTAAATTTTATTACTTTGATCTTTAGTATTATTGAATATTTGAATTTTATTACTTCAAATATTACTATAAAATAAATCAATCACACAATAAAATATAACTTTTCAAAAAAATTATTTTTTTCGCGAATTCTTTGAAAAATTTGAACTAAAAATTCATTAAACTTTTAATTTTTCATCATGATTGTGTGATATTTTTGTGACGAGCAACGAGAAATTTTATATTTGATGAATAAACGTGTCGCCTCGTCCGTTTATTTTCGGCCGGAAGAATAAGGGGGTTGCCGAAGCCCCCTTTTGTGTTTAGGTATACGAAGGGCAAAAGTATTGTCTTTTCCCTCTTTATTTCTGGGTTTTACGGGAGGGAAAGAGAGCTAAAAGAGAAAGAGAGAGAAACTGCCATTTTGTATGGGGCCCTTGGAACAACCAGGGGCACATGCCGAGGTACAGTCTTCCTAGAAACTAACAGCGGGGTCCGCTTTCTCATCGTTTACCACCTGCCTACGTTTCTTGTCGTTATGACTAACACGGTTCATAAAATGACTGAAGTCTTACTGAAATAACCTTGTAGCCATTAAAACTTCTCTTTGTAAAGCAAATATATTAAGGCGCAGTTTATCTTACTAAAATATGGTTTTAAAGCATTCGATGAAAGCAATTTTTTTCAAGAATGTGCACAGTTAGTAATAGAATTTTTCCAGATGTTTTCTTTTTTTTTTTTCAAACATTCTTTGATATTAAGAAAATATCCATATACAATATTTACTAGAGAGAAAGAATTCGGCTTTTAAATTTTATTAAAATTTGATTCGCGAATCGATATTTAAATCAAATTTTATCTATATAAATTTGTTCGATAATTAAACTCGCTAACGATAGTTTCGTAAATTTATGTAAATTAATCATCTGTTGGAAATATACTTAACGAAATACGTCCAAGATTAATGCGAATTACATTTTCCATTTTCTCGTTTTCTTTACGCAGCCGACACTTTCCCTATTTCAAGACCGCGCCAACGGGCTGGAAAAATTCCGTGAGGCATAATTTGTCGTTGAACAAATGCTTCGAAAAGATCGAGAAGCCGCCTGGCAATGGTAGCCAGCGCAAGGGCTGCCTCTGGGCCATCCATCCGTCGAAAGTGGCCAAAATGGACGAGGAGGTGCGAAAGTGGTCGAGGAAAGACCCGATTGCGATCAAGCGAGCCATGGTACATCCCGACCATCTTGAACTTCTCGAACGGGGCGAGATGAAGTACGAGGGTGATAGGCACGAGGAGATCTACGAGGACGCGGAGAGCTACGCGGGCTCCGAGACGGGCGGCTCCGCGGCGGACGAGATCATCAACGATGACGAGAATATCACGTACGACGAGACTAAGCACATCGATATCGTCGATGACGATATCGTTGTGGGGCAGCTCTACGAGGGTCTCGATCTCGGCGATGCCGCCGAATTGCTTGACACGCGGTTGACTGACTTCCCCAGGGAGGAGCAATCTTTCGTGTATGAGTATGTCTCGTGCGCGAAACGTCAGAAGACTCTTTCAAGTTCGCCGATACAGAGTAAATACATCTATCAACAGGTCAGTGCGGCGTCATCGCGAAAAAAGTCGCATCTCGTCGCGCTACGATCCGGAAGTAGTCCGATCACCGGATCGCTTCTTGAGGCCGATTGAGTGGTCTCTTGGGACATTGTCCGAGATAGTCTCATCTGATTATATGAGACTTTTTTTATCACTATTGTAAATAATTGTGTATCGTACTTTTTTACATCTAGATTTTGTAAATAACCGATTTGTTTTATATTGATAACTTGTATTTTTTTTACACACAACGCTCTTGTAAATAATTGTAATTTTAAAATGTACAAATTACGTGTACAGTGTACAAAAGCTGTTTTATTTTCTTTTTTTACAAACGTGATATGGGACCACAGTCGCGCGCGTGTAGAAAAGTTTTACATCCGAGAGTGATCAGTTAGTATTTTACTCTATGCATATTTGTACATTTTGCAGACATATGCGCGAGAAAATTTGCAGACAGAGAATCAAACTTGTTTTCCATACGAATTATGTCGCTAAACTTTTGGATCATATATATATATATTAATATATATAGTAATACCGTGAAATTTGATATATATATATATATATATATATATATATATATATATATATATATCAAATTTCGCGGTATTACTATTTTGTAATAAATGTTTTTTGATAATCATTAATTTTCCACTTTTTTATTTTGTGATTCTCGCAAAATAATAAAAACGCGCAGAGATATAATACAGGATACACATCGACTTCCTCGCACCGTCCGCGCGAATAGGATTAATCAAGAAATAAGTACGAAAAGAGCTCGCAACTTAACACTGCCAAGTAGGTCAAAGATAAAGTTAGCGTTAACGTGTAGAACACATGACATACGATCTCATACCGAATTTTCGATGACTATAATTCACGTATACATATATTGCCATCCCTCCCCTGCGATTATTACGTAAAATTTTTGAAAGTCTTTTTTTACCGAATCATTGTATTTAGCTCTCTTAGCAAAAGTATTATTTTTATTATGCATTACGCGCATGTATTGACTGATATTACTAATTAGCAATAGAAAGTCCCTAATCTATTTTATAATTTTAATTATAATATTAAGATAGTTGGCAAGATTTTCCAAATTTACAAACGAGGATGTCCGCCTACTAGAATGAATTTTTGATAACAAAATCCTTCCTATTTTTTCATTCGGGCAGAGGAATTTTTGCCCCCAAAAATGATGTTTAACGAGAAAGTAGCTATATGCGAATCTTTTCGAGATTCCATCTTTGACATTTTATCCAGTTATGACTCGGTGTACATCGTATTTATCATATATATAAATCGTTCGTTGCGTTCGAACGTGAATTTCATTCCAGTCGAGCGAAACCAAGCTCCATAACGCTTATAATTCATTTAACGATAAAGAAAATAGGCGATTGGGAGGGCGATAGTGTTAAGGTAGCAATTAAATTAGCGTAGCGTAGTTTTTGTACCTGTTTGTAATATTTCTATCATAAGTAATGAGTGTGTATCATTCGTGTAGGACGCACGACATTTAAAATGCGTAAAGAAGATGTATATGTGCAATGACTGCAATTTGTAATAAAATGCTGATAAGCACATTCCACGTCTAAAGTACGATCGCCCGATCGTATCCTATATATACATTTTTATCCGATTATAAATTTATAATTTTTATTTGTTTCTTAATCGCGATATTATTTATGAAACAGTTAATATCAGAGCAATCGTGTATACATCCTCTTTTTAATCATCGATATACACGTCGATTTATCGATCGTTGAATATTCTATTCCAATGTAATGCAATATTATTAATTTTATTTCGCCAGTCTAAGCATTTCGCTTATGTAAGCCAGCGTAAAAAAAGAGGGGAGAGAGGAAACAGCGACAGTTGACGCACATCTGCGTATACATTTATCGATATGCGATCACACGCGTGTCGTTCGCATGCCGATTACATACGATAGCCAGTTAGTCAGTTTACATTGTAACAGGCCGCGCGCGATTCACGTTCGGTTCACTTCACAGAGAGGAAGAGAGAGAAAGAGAGGGACCCTCCGCCAATGAAACCGGTTTCTCGGTCGAGTCCTGATCACAAAGAACTCGGTCGCGCTCACGCGAGATCGCCGCCCGTAGCGACCCTCGATCGTGGGGCAGCAGTTCTCACTGAAACGACTCTCCGCCATCGACTTTGTTGTAACAGCGTCTTTATATCACTGCGCCTCGCTCGTCGGTTTCGCTTTATGCCGTCATTCGGAAACAACGAGATAAAGTATTTACTTGATTGAAACACCTTCCAGACATTTTTTATGTAAATTTTTGAAATCACGATATATCTCGTAAACATTTTTTATTATTTTTAAGAATATCTCGGGAGCCGATACTAGAAAAAAAAAAATTGCCTTTTATTTTACCTGAAACGTTCCACGAATTGTTGGAAAATATTTTAGTTTTTATTAAATTTTTATCACAAATTTTCTATCGCATTCGATTAATTCTTTTATTCCTGAAATTCGACCAATTACTTTATCTCGTTGTTTCGTCCGTCAAAATTATTTTCCATGTACAAGATTGTTCGCTTTTTTCCTTTAGCAGTTTTTAATTAAATGATGAAGAGGATACGTCGGTTTGAGTTACCTCTCGTTTAATTCGGTTAGCTACAAAGAGCCAAACACGCGTCGTGTACATATGTATATACACACACCGGAGATTCACGCTCGCATTCGGAATGCACGCCCTACCTTCTACCCTTTTCCTCTTTTATAGCCTCCTCCTTATTTATCAGTTGCATCGTCGCGGACGTTTCGTCAGGTGTTTCAGGCACCGACAAAACGCACAACACCCAGGATCGGTTTACGATCACGAGGAGCCCCGGGATGATCCAAGTGGCGCCTTTATCAGTAACGAGAGTCTCTAACGATTGACCTCTCGTTGCGCGAATCGCGCAAAAATCTCGCAAAGTCGAAGAATAAAAGTTGAAAAATAAAAATGTTTTATGGATATGATTAATATCTTTAAAAAATTTTTTTAATTTCCGCGATATTTTTTTGATGATTTTCTTTAAGACACTCGAAATAGAATGGAGTGGAACTGCTTTCTTCCGAGCCTTTTATTGACTCCAAAAAAATGTGTCAGCTTTTCAACTCTAGAAGAAGTGAATTTCCTCATCTTCATCTTTGATTGTGCGAATAAACTTTGCGACCACGCCGCTTCCTAAAAGTTCCCACGTTATCTCTCGTGTTCTTATCACCTTTGTATTATGAGTATCTCAGCGATTAGTAATTTCGCTCACACGAGACAAGGCCGGTAAAACCGAGCCGTACGCGTGACCTCGTGCCGATGTATGTACACAATCAGCGTGTTTGTGCGTATGGATATAGACATGAGAAAGAAAGAGAGAGAGAGAGAGAGAAAAGGAGAAGGATAAGATCGAGTTTATAAAATAGGTATAGTAGTCTTACGCATTGAAAGATATATACAGAAAGAGAGAGAGAGGATCTTGAACCCATAACCGGCTTTGTGGGTGTGACTGACTCATAGTACTACAGTCCATTTACCATACGCAAGTATTCGTAGTACTCTCCCTTTATCCCCCTCTTCTACTTTCTTTTGTCACTCCTTTTCTCCTTCTCTCTCTCAAACTTTTGTTCTCTTTCCCTCTCTTTTCACCCTTTCTCTTCTCCGTTTCAAAAGTTGAGAAATAAGACTCCCTACATATACACACACACATACACACAATACATAATCAAAAAATTATACGACTATACATGTATATATTCTATCTATTTATGCGTACATAAAATATTTATGTCGCGTTACGAGATGCGTAAAGAAAAGGTGTGTACACAGAGAAATCGCATTAGTAGATTTAAAAAATTAATTTCTCTAATTGATAAAAGCTTGATGATTCTCTTCCCTCGTCTTGTCAATGTCATCTTTGTAATATTTACCCTTATTCGCTAAATTTAAACATTCTCGAATCGTCCTCGAATATGAACGAAGGCTAACTTTTTGATTCTGTATATTATTAATTGTTAATTTTTCAGCGGTAGTATCACGAGAGAAAAGCTAGCTCGAGGACTAGCTATATCCTGTTATTTCCATGACACTGTGTATATTATGACGAGCGATGCTTGCGATAGTGCGGTGTACTATGTATATATATGTATGCCGAGTTATCAGCCATATCAGGGAGAAGGGAGAGCGAGTAACTGAACCTGTGCACGATGCATGGCGCATCGTGTAGTACTATACTCTACAATGCATTCGTAATAATAACTACTGCAGGGATAAAAAGAAGCGAAATAAAGCACACAATCTTTTACATTGGGAATCTAAATTTAGAATTCAATTAACGTAAATTATAACGTGAGAAAAAATGCAACTCTTTTACTTACTTCTTTTTACTTAATTTCATTGTTAATCTGTATTAATTGCATGTGACACTCTCCAATAATAATAATGCATTAAATATAATAGTCATTTAAAATAATCAAGCGATAATAATTTATAAAAATCAAGTAATTACGAGGATTAATAGTTTTGAAAAAATGTTTGCTATTAATTTGTATTATGCACTGTTTTGTGTTTTTGTAAAAAATAGGACTCGCCGATTTCTTTCATTTTTTGGAAAATTTCTTCGCTCGATTTGAACGAATCGTATTGAAGAATGTCCCATGCCCGGGTTATCTTGCCGGAGATGAGTTAATCTCTTTGAATGAGAATTCTCTCTCTTGCAAAGTGAGATGAGAAAAAAGAAAGAATAGAGAAGAGGCCTCCGAAGAGTCAAGGCGAGGAAGAGAAGAGAGGAAACGTATACTGGCGCATTATTCTTAGCAGACGTAGGCGCAATTTTCCTCTCTGTCCGCCCTCCTCCCTTTTCGCTCTTTCCCATCACGGAAGAGAAGGGTAACCGAGTGCATCTAGATACCCGAACCAGACTTGAAAACTGACGAAAATAAAACGAGAGGTCCAAGGTTACATTATACGTCGTGATCCGCCGAGGGTGAAGGACCAACGGTACCAGACGAACGCACATGTTCGCGTCTCTTAATGCCACTCTTGATTACTCCACCTCTCCTCCCGTCTTTCTCTACAGGGTGACCCGAAAGAGTTGTTTCGCGATCCTGATGAAGATTCGATTTCCATCATCGAGGGAAGTAAAATTGCGAGATCCTCGATTCTAAAAATCACAAAATATATGCTAAATTATTATAATGAGAACACGATTCCCGGTTATGATCCTCGATGTTTATGACAGTCAAACATAATTGAGGAATTGTGAGACAGCAGCTTTGAAGAAAAATAATTGCTTCTCACCCATATATTAAATTAAATCACGATGTCGGATAATCGTTTCACTTCGATTCGTCGTTTCCCTTGTGAAAATAATCCGATAGGCGTATCCTTATCCCGAGTATTAATTGCTCGATCGTATGTACATATATGCATTTTCTTTTGGATTTATATTTTTGGTTTATCTGTGAAAAATATATTATATGATATTTTTTTATTGTTCGAAGAGAGAGAATTTATAATACCAATATATTAAGATAAGAAAAAAGATCTGTTTACCTGTTTATATTATTAATATGTTTATTATATTAAATGTAAAGTACTTATATGTTAACAGCCATGCTTAAAATAATACATATACGCAAAAAAATGTAATCAGCCTAGATTTCTGAACATCGAAAAATCTAATAGTTGAAGAATTTAAATAAAAAAAATTAGATTTTCTCAAAAAGAAATCGTAAAAGTCTCAACAGAATATATCCAAATCTGTCAAAAACAAAAATTTCAAATTTTCGTATTTCTTGAAATCTTATCTCATGCTATCTCCTTGTTGATTATGTTCTCTTTTTGCAAATTTTGAAGTTTTAAATTTTTTAATTTCTAATTTTAATTTGTGCTTCTGATGATGTTTTCCTGATATGCCATCTCTTTACGTCACTATAAATTTTCAGGGAATGAATATCGGAATGTAGCCACACTGTAACACGTAGCATTTTCGAATGGACGGGTTAATCCTCAGATCAATTAATCACTATAATTTACTATAAATTCAAATTTTTGATTGGCAGAGATAATGCAATGACGTCATTAATCGCTCACAGAGCATTAAACCTGCTATTTTTCGAAAACGTCAAGAGTATCACGCGATTGGCTATCAAATAAAGAATTTTAAATTTCTTCATGTGACAGCTAATCATGTGTTATTGTGTTACACTGTGGCCGTGTTTCAAAATTTATTGCTCGTACTGGAAGTCTATAATATACGTAACATTAACTATAGATTTTCAATACAGATAATGAACTTTGAGACACGGCCTATCTGTCATCTGTGTAACACGCTGGAAAACACCCTGAAATTTTTCGTGCTTAGATTTTTTCTACAGTCCACTTTCTATATCATCTCATGTATCTTGCATGACACGTGGATTCTTTCTATGGGCCGTTGCCAGATGCAAGAGGAAACACGTGTTTCTGTCAGCTAAGGCGCTGAGGAAGCACGTGCAGAGTCCGCTTGAGAGGAAGTCAGAGGGAAATCGAGATTCCGTCGCGGACTCCTCGATCAGATCCTATTCCGTACGTCCACCTAACCTCGATTTCTATCATTTGCGTGCCGACATAATGCCGGAGAAGAATATTACAGTCAACGAGAATGAGCGTTGTAATAAAAATAACGTCGAATATCTGGACCCGCCCACGAAATCGGAAAATGATCCAAAGGAATATAGGTTAGACGATACGATATTTGGAATTTTTTTCCTCTTTGATGATAAATGTAACCTTAAGCAAAAGATACACTTACGTCTAGCATTCTAGCATAACGACAATTCCGTCAAAATGATATCTTTTATGGGAAAGACTTGTAAGTTTTTTTTTATCTTGGTAATGTGTCATCTTAGGAATGCATCTTAAATATTATAAAAGATTTAAAATAATTGTAAAACTGTTGTTTTACATGTTATATATTTTTATTTTGTCTGTCATTTCAATTTGTCTCTCGGAAGAAAGAAATATGTGTATAGTATTTTTTGTTATAATTTTATTATAGCTTTGATATAATTGTTGTATGAAAACATCTTTGAATTTATATAAAAGGATAGAAGGTAAATTTATAACATTAAAAAAAAATTTGTTTTTTTTTTTATAAAAGATATATTTATGAGATTGCATTTTTATACTTGATACAAAATTTATATATTATTTTGTTTCTTAAAAATATTTGGTGAACCAAACATTTTTTTATAATTATTGCATTTTGATTAAATTTTCATTCTATCATTAATATTATTATTCTCATCAAATTTAGAGTCATCCGATTACAGAACGGTTTGACAGCTTTGCTAATAGCTGATATACATTCAAAAGCATGTTCTTCCCAAGATGATCAGGATAAAGGTGAACATCAAAAATCATTCTTTCAAGTTAATTTGAAAAATAAATATTTAAATAGATAACATGTATAATATAAACAATGTATATTATAGAAAAAAAAAAAAAATATATATATATATATATAAATATATATATTTGTTATAATGTGGTACATTATATATGAAGATGTAATCTTTGTTATTTTTCACTGGCTACAGCAAGTAGTGAAGATGAAACTGAAGATGAGGACAGTGATGCTATAGAAATGGATGATGTGGATAAAGATGATGATGATGATGATGATGATGATGATGATGATGATGATGATGATGATGATGATGATGATGATGATGATGATAATGAAGATGTGGACCCTAATTCTGTTCATATAAGTAGCATTGAAGATATGACCGATGAAGAAGATAGTTTTTCATCAACTAAACGAGTCAAGAGAAATGAAAAAATGGTATGTATAACAAACTTGTATAATCAATTGTATTTATGAATATGTCAATTTTTTCTAACACAATTTATCTTATTTATTGATAATAATAAGCTTGATTTGAATTTGATTGTATTGATATTTATGTATATATTATATATATATTTTTTTTAAACAGGCATCATGTGGTTTATGTGTGGGAGTAGGCAGTTTTAGCGATCCATCAGAAATTCCAGGTTTAGCACATTTTCTTGAACATATGGTTTTTATGGGATCAGAGAAATATCCAGAGGTATTAAACTGAAGCACTATAAAGATTCATTTATTTGCTCACTTAAATATTCAAGTATCATTTTACTTGCAGGAAAATGATTTTGATGCGTTTCTTAGCAAGCATGGCGGCTTCACCAATGCTGAAACGGATTGCGAGCATACAACATTTTATTTTGATGTTCAGAAGAAGCACCTATTAGACACTCTTGATCGTTTTGCTCAATTCTTTATTAAACCCTTAATGAAGAAAGACGCCATCACGCGCGAGAGAGAAGCCGTGGAAAGCGGTACATATAATTGTAGTAACAGTTGTATTAACGCTCTTTGCAATCTTGATAAGCCTTCTTATAGAATTTCAGTCTGCTTTACCTTACGATGATAATAGAAAAGAGCAATTGCTCTCTTCTTGCGCGCGAACTGGCCATCCAGCCAGCAAGTTTATTTGGGGCAATATGATAACGTTGCGCGACAATGTGGACGACGATAAGCTATATGCAGAGCTGCACAAGTTCAGAGAATATCATTATAGCGCGCATAGAATGAAACTGGCTATACAGGTAAAAAGTTTGCTTTATTGATACAATGCGCAATGTGCAATGAAAATCATTAATCATTTAACCAAATGCTAATTCATAGCAAGATACATCTGTTTATAGGCAAAATTATCGCTAAATGAATTAGAAAATTACGTTACGATGTGCTTTGCTAATGTGCCGAGCAACGGGCTGCCTCCGGACGATTTTACCGAATTCAAAGGCAGCATTTCTTTCGATACTCCTGCTTTCCGAAGAATGTACAAAATTAAACCTGTTAAAGATATTAGCCAAGTATGTAATCATAAAATACTGTTATTATAAATCAATAGTTTTAATAGTAATACATTATACTATATACATGAAAAAATATTTGTGGATTTGAAGCTGTTACATCTTTTCTGAGAAAAATCGATTAAGAAACAAATTTAACAAGTTTAATTATAGATAAAAGAATTAAAGTTAAATCTCCAGTATAAATTATTATATTTTTCCATTGATTTTTGCATCGCTGCCAAAATTATTAATCTAATAAACTTTATTCTTGTTATCTTTGACTTTGTAATATTGTATATACATACATATATATATTATTATGTAAGCTAAACAGGATATGCAATGAGTATTAATCTTTGTATTATATAAAAATTTATATGTAACATTTTAAGATTGCCTTTTGCAGGTAGAGATAACATGGGCAATACCTTCATTACTTGATTTGTACAAAAGTAAACCACATCAATATCTCTCATGGATTATCGGACATGAAGGGAAAGGTTCTATAATTAGTTATCTGCGTAAAAAAATGTGGGGGATTGATATGGTCAGTGGCAATAGCGAAAGTGGTTTCGAACACAGTTCTATGTATGCTTTAATGAAGATTACTGTGCTGCTCACGGATGAAGGGCAGAAACAACTCGAGAAAGTGCTAGATGCAATATTTTCTTTTATCAATTTATTGAGAAGGGAAGGTCCGCAAAAGAGGATTTACGACGAAATCTATACGATCGAGGAGAATAATTTCAGGTAAAAAAATCTCAGAAATAAAAATGAATGAGATATAAATTAATTTTGGAAAAAAAATTGCGAGATCTCAAAATGTGACATGTGACTCTCCGTTAATTGGCTAGGTTTTTGTAGATTTGCCGATCAAGAGAATCCGATAGAGTATGTGGAGGATTTGTGCGAAAGCATGCATTTTTACCCACCGCGAGACTACATAACTGGAAACGAGCTTTATTTTGAATACGATCCAGAAGCCATAAAAACATGCCTGGATTATCTGAGGCCGGAGAATGCGAACATTATGATCTTCAATAAAAGTTTTACGGAGTTAAATAAGATCGAACCGTGGTTCAAAACTAAATACACGGATGTTGAAATACCGCAGGAATGGATCGAGCGTTGGAAAATCATCGAACCATTGCCAGATTTTCACTTGCCGCTACCCAACACATTCCTCACCAGCGACTTTACTTTGATATCGATTCCAGCGGACATTCCGAAATATCCCGTGAAACTACACAGCGACGCTATATCCGAGATTTGGTATCGTCCGGACCCCAAGTTTTGTCTTCCAGAATGTTACATAAATTTCCATTTTGTCTCCTCTTTGGGGCTTCAATCGCCGGAGAAGTAAGTAATAATATGGAAGTTGTAGATGTAAGAGTATAGTATGTGCCCACTTTTTTACTATTCTGAATTATTACTTAATGACAAATATTTCGCCACTAATATTTTGGAAGATTATAATTTTTTATAACTTTTTTATTAACATATCAATAATGGAATTACTAAGCGATTCTGAAAAATTAAAATTTTTAATTTCAATGAACAATAACATTTTATTAATTAATTATATCTTTGAATTAAATATAGCATTATTTTTTGCACTTAAAATCTTTTACATTCAATTTTATACAACTTTAAAATTTGCCACTGTCGTGACATTCTCCTTTAATTCGATTGAAAACAGTAAAAATTGAACACATATTTTAAGATATTCATTTTCAATACGAATATCTTTGTTGAAATTATTATAATTTTTATATTTATTATAATTTATATTTATTATAATTTTTATATTTATTTGCATCCTTTGTAAAAAAAAATAACATTCGCATTAAATCTCAGTGCAGCTCTCGTGAACTTATATTGCAATGTACTAAAACTGCTATTGGTTGAAGAAATATATCCAGCAGTTGCGGCCGGATTTAATTTCAACATTTATGTTAGTGAGAGGGGTATCAAAATGAAATTTAACGGATTTAACGAGAAATTGCCGGTAAGTTCCTTTTAACGAAAATATTATTTGAATCACAGATACAATTTCGAGTTATATTTACATTCTTCTATTTTGCAGCTCTTGGTATTCACTATCATCAAATACATGGTGGATTACCCAAATCTTGTTACAAAGGAGCTATTCGAAGTTTTAAAGGAGCAGCAACTCAAGACATTCTACAATGCATTTATAAAACCCGACTCACTTGAAAGGTATTTATTATCTAACTGCCACAATTCTTGAGTGATCGAAGAACTGAAGAAAATATGTGACTAATTATATATTGTAAAACGAATTATATATTTAATTAATCATAAACATGCGCGATTTTGTATTCATTTGCAGGGATGTAAGATCGTATATATTTAAGTTGGTCCATCACACGCAAATCGATTCGTACACTGCTCTATGCGACATCAATTTCGAAAGATTCCGTGATTTCATCAAATCTTTCAATGATCGTCTCTACATTCAATGCCTTGTACAGGGTAACATGACGCAAGATGCCGTGATTGAGAACGCGCAACGATGCATCGAAATAATCAACTGTAAGTCGCTGCTCCCGAGTATGATACCGCAAATAAGAGTTATGCGGATTCCTTCAGACATGTCCTATTGCAAACTGAGAAACATCGACAAAACCGACGTGAATTCCACAGTGGCAAATCATTATCAGGTTGGAATTAAGTCGATCGAGTTATCAGTGTTGATCGAGTTATTGATAGTAAGTGAATAAATTCCATCATTTCATGGTTACATTTGAAACGCGTAAAATCCTCGTATTTATTCACATTTATACTTGATTCCCAAGTGTAATTAATCGAATATATAAATATTTTTAATTTTCGTATTTATTCGCTCAATATTATATTCTGTATGTGATTATTTTAGCTGATAATGGAAGAACCATTGTTCAATCAGCTTAGAACCAAAGAGCAGCTCGGTTACGATGTCTGTTGCATCACCCAAAATGTTTATGGAATTTTGGGATATTCCATTATAGTTCAAACTCAAGCAGACAAGTACACGACCGAGCATGTGGATCAGCGGATTGAGGAATTCTTGAAATCGTTTAAGAAGATTTTGAAAGATTTGTCGGAAGATGATTTTGATAATTTCAAGGATGCGCTAATAAAGGATAAGCTGTGCGCCGATATCGATCTAACCGAGGAAGTTAGAAGAAACTGGAACGAGATCACGAATTGGCAGTACATGTTCGACAGACTTGAGAGAGAAGTGCTCGTCATAAAGAAGATCAAGCTCAAAAATTTTAAAAACTGGATTATGAAAAACAAGTTGAACGGAATTAAATGTAGAAAATTAAGTATTCACGTGGTGGGAAATAAGAAGAGCAACGAAGAAGTTAAGGAAGTGATCAGTGAGTCAATGATAATCCTTGTGTCGATATTTCTCTGTCTTGTTTGTTTTTAAATATGTTTATATGAATAGATAATCATAGATGTATCCCAAGTATAGATCGGACGGTTCCTTCCGTTATCAACCGTTGTGTACAATTTAGAAGGTCTTTTTTTTCCTTTTGTAAAAATAAAGAGAAGGTAAAAATTGTAAGTCAAGTTAAAAATATTTTAAGATAAATATCTTTTTGGCTTTCTCTTTCTAATTATGCATAACGTTTGATTATGATGGGATAGATACAGTCTATACTTGAACATTTATGATAATAGTTGTTACACTTTTTATCTGTTTTTGTTGGATGTTTTCTAGCTTATTATATTATCTACATGAGAGAATGCAATATATAATGATGTGAATTTGAAATGTGATGTAAATAGAAAAACGCGATCGCGTCAGTAAATTAGAATAGAAGAGACATTCTTTAAGAAGAACATTTGAGAAACCTATGATAATATATGAAAGAATGACTGTTTATATAGCGAGAGAAAGTAAAAATATTTTTAGATAGATAAGACTAATGAACATGTCATTATGACGAATCGTATAAGTGTATAATTGTCGCATGAAAAGGTATTATTAGGACTCAAGTGTTTTGCTCTTCCAATATATGAAAATTGATGCAGCACAACAGAATGCATGTGTAATTGTGTTATAATTATGTGAATAATTAGAATTAATTTAATGAGATTTTTTTAAAAATGATTAATACATGAAAGTATGAGGAAACAAATTAAAAATTTTGAAGAAGTTATAAGAAGGCGCATGTGTGTACTTTACCATTATAATATTTTTCTGTTAGAAAGTCAAGTGCAAAATGATTTTTTACTTATAGATATCCCGGAAGTTCGCAAGATGCAGTACTCCTTGGAATATATAACTAAGGATCACCAGGTCAAAGACACACAAGATAAGTACATTACTGACATAGAAGATTACAAGAAAAAACTTTATGTATATCCAGTAAGTGAGGGGATTAATTTCTTCAAAGCGAATAAATAATGTTCTGATAATAATAGAAATCTAATGATAATAAAATAAAAAATTGTACTGTGTGCCTAGATATTTTTTATAATACTTTTTTATTTATCAAAAACTTATATTTAACACTGGCTTTTGCATATAGTAAATTATATATAATATGATAGAATGAATGCAAATCCTTAAATCTTCAGGCTTATACGTTTCTTTCAACAAATCATATTAACAATTAATGCTATCGATGGCATTTTCTATGTTGCAATGATTTAAATAAAATGAAAATCGATATTATATGTTTAAGCGATAAATAAAATATGTAATATATATCTATTTGATATAATATTTTAATGAATAAATTTTTGATATTAAATAGTGGAAGGAAGAATTGTGCATATAAAAATTTTGAATAAAGTTTCTCCATATAGATGTATTAATGAGTATTCTTAAATTAAAAGAAATATTTCTGAGTTTTTTCTTATTATAACATCGTTTATCTATATTTCTGTTTGCTTTGCATAAAACAAAAAAGAATTATCAGAGAGAATAAAATCGAAGATGAATTAGGCACTATAATATTAATGAGGTGATGTATGTGAAAAAAAGAAAAGCTTGATAAAATTCTTTCCTCATTAATTGTTTAGAATTAAACGTACATATTATAATTTGCGAGCTTAAAAAAGATAAAACGGAAATGCGCTATAAACGCAATAAATGATCAAAGATTAGGATAATTGTAAAGAATGCAGATGGATGCTTATTACGGAAAACGTCCGGTAAATAAAATACTCGGAGATGCAATTTTTTATACTCTTTTTAATTGTATTCAAGACATGACAACACGTTTTTCAATAAATCATTAAACTTCCGAAAATGTCAGCCAACCATATCCGAGAACTCTTTCCTCATCCGCTTACCCGCTACCTTCTCCACTCTCGTACCAAGAGCTTTCTTACAAAACTTCGATTGAAAGTTTGTCTTTTACAAAAGCTGCACATCACATGTCGCGCGCAAAGGCTTCTTTATAAACTCAATGGATGACTTTCTACGAATCTTAAATACTTCTAATTTTCTGCGTGTGTATGAGTGTGTTGTGAGAGGTTTTTGCGCTTATATATAGAGAAGATATATAAATGAAGGGTTGAATATTACGCTCTTGACAAAGGAAGAAACTTAAATTTATCTGCTCCATTTTGGACCGATTACTCTGCTCTCTTTCTTTCCTTCAAGAAAATTCTCAACGATATATTCCATTAGCACGTAAAAGATCGAGAGAACAAAGTACTCGTATCCCAATGACGAGATTTACACAGCGAGTATTAGTAATGCAATTTAAATATTTCTCTAAATCGTTACAACATTCATTAAGAGTGCGTTTCGTATTTTATATTTCGAATAATCATCGGTATATATCGTTTTTTTTCCATTTTTTTTTCTCTGCGGTAATATTATAGAGTTTCTTTTGCCACTACATTTATATTAATTATTTATCTCTGCTATTCTCCGAATATGTATCCGTTTTTTTAAAAGTAGTTTAAACATGTGTGACTCTTTAGAGTTTTACGATAATCTTTTTTTTTATCTTTTTTTCTCGATTGCCTCGTGTTCTCGCTAGCACTGATTCTCTTTATTTTTTCTCTCTCATCGCTCCCTTAAATCATGTAATAAGAGTTGCGCACGAATAATAGATTATATTTCGGAAATATTTTTGCACACGCGATGTCCTCTTCTCGAACTAGCGAAATCGTAGAATCAGCTCTGCTCGACACTAGACATGAATGGGGGCATACATGTTACAACAGTAAGTGTTTACAATGGTATTGATAATCCAACGAGAGAATACATCAATGTGTGTGGTTGCGTTTATATAAATGCAAGAGACCGCGAATGGGTCGGGGCTATGGTGCGCGATGGGCGATATATTTTATCTTTCATGGGGGGGGGGAGCTGTCTACGAATTTCTTTTGACGTTCCCCCGTAGCTGTAAGAACCAGCTAATCGATTATCATTACGATCGCGTATATAATGAATTCATCTCATCATGCAAAGACTCTGCGCGTTCCTACAAACACACACACATATATATTTATGCGATTTTACATTTTTTTTCGCTCATTGCAAAAATACGCTCCGACTTTTTATCTCTGATATTTATTCGATAATAATAGCGTCGAATCCGAAACGTGCCTGAAAAAAGTGATTCGAGACGATTTGCCACCATTGGACCGACCCATCGAGGTCAAATTATATGATTATCGATAACAGCTTAGCGCAAGTTTAATAACTTTCAGATCAACGAACGATTCTCCTCCTCTCTTTCTTTCTTTCTCTCGCCTTCCCCTTCGTAAACCGGAAACGACATTCCGGATATTCTAGTTAAAAGATACCGAAAGGCGTTTTCTCTCTCCCTCGTAACAAATACACCCACGCACGTGGTGTGCGCCTCTTTCTTATCCCCCGTTACCACATTTTTCTTTCTTTCTTTCTTTTAAATATTTAAGAGAAAGTAAAAACGAAAATATATAAATGTACTAATGATTATCAAACATACATTGTTATCGCGCGCGTTACGCGTGTGTAATCCTTTCCTTTTTCTCGGTTATGAAAAAAAAATAATAATAATAATAGCGGAATATACACACGTTAAGTTTAATATTTTAATAAGAATATACAAGGGGGTGTGTTTATGTGTGTGTGTGTACGTGTATGTATTATATGTTTCGGGGCCCACACGCGTTTTTCTTCAGCTACATCGATAAGTGTTTAATCTTTTTTTTTCTTTTTTTTTTTACTTTTTACTTTATTAATATTATATTGCGTGTTTGTTTCTATATCGTTATTTTAGTTTACATCTCGCGTATTATGTATGGCAAGCAAAACTACGTTAAGAAAAAAAAAACTTAAAATTTATATAAATCGTGGCGCGTATATAGCAACCTAGCAGAGCTCTCTTCCGTTATATAATACCACCCTTGATATCGGATTGCTATGAAAGATCTCTGATTCTACTCATACATGGCTACAGCAAGAAGTTAAGAAATAAAAGAGACACACGAAAAAATATGATACCGCCCGTATCACGATGTTGTGTATACATGTCAAAAGTATACTGTCAAAAAACATATAGTGAAACATAATATATATATATATATATATATATATATATATATATATATATATTTTTTTTTTTTGGAATCATTTAAAACAAGTTATTGAAATTAAATGATCTCTCTCTTTTTTTTTTTAAGTTTCTGCGAGACCTATGTTTCTACGAAGTATATAAAACAAAAAGAGAAGAGTAAGATAACATAGAAATATAATAAAGGTTTTTTTCCATGTCAGAAGAAAGGATACAACTATTCGGAAGTGTATGCGTTTTAGAGCATGTTAATTAACGAGAATCCTACAATCGGCTGTATTATCGTATAATATATTCTCTGTGCTCTCTCTAGAAAAAGTATAAGTGTCGAAATGAAAAATGAAAACAGCCGTTTTCCCGTCATTCGAAAAGTCGAGCGCGTTATTTTTTTTTTTTAATAGACAATAACGTTTCTCGAATAACAGACTAATTTCTCTTCATCGTTCAATATATAATAATCGGTCGCCCCCTTGAGATGAATTAGTATTTTATACTCGGTGCACAATGTGAATTTTTTGTTATTAGTTATCTGTTCACAACACACACAATTGCATCTGAGAAGATCATTTATAGATTTGTTACTTCATATATAATAAATACGATCATAGATTACTTGTAATTCTTTTACAACGGTAATGTCGGTATTATTATTATCATAGATAAGTTTGTTTCGTGGGCCCCGCTTCTCCTCTAACTATCGCAATAACGAAAAGCACAGGCACGCTTTAAGTTGCAGCCACGCCTGTTTTTTTTTTTTTAAATCTTTTTTTACGTCATTCGAGTTTCCGTATTTTCTGTTGTATTTAATGTGGATTCTCGTTTGTTTTTTTTTTCATTTTTCGCATTATACACGCTTCGCGTTTTACATTAAATTATTTCACGTTATCATCATCATTATTATTATTATTATTGAATATTATTCGTGTATCAGTGCAGCGGCAACTGATCATCATGCGTTATTACATCGTTATTATTTGTGTCTTTACTCGTTTTATATCCGGTATTAGATATCAAGAGTTCGATTTCTCTCAGAAAGAAAATCACATCTATCTTTACGTTAAAAGCGTAAAGTGACATTTTACTCTCAAATTCGTATTTTGTCAGATTCAAGAAAGTCGGCTTCTAGTACGTGTTGTATGTATGTTTGTATGTTGTGTATGTGTGTGTGTGTGTGTGTGTGTATAAGTGTATATATCGTTCGAGAACGAACGAATAATTGTCAATTTTCGAAATTTACTTTTTCGGAAAGGAATACTGTTTTTTTTTCTTTCTCAGCAATCATATGTCGGTGCGTGTACCTTGCAAAGTAATCGCACGCTAATTGCGTTATGAGACTCGGATGATTTCGAAATCATATTACATATGTATCACGTGAAACGTATCGATTTACAAACGCACACGCCAATTTCGATAGAAACTGCGTTAGAAGCGAACGCTGACGTTGATTTCGCATCGCGTAAAACGGTCGAATTTTATCTCCACACATCGGCGCACATTGAAGCTGACATTATTAGTTATATATAATTCATCTCTCTGTATTCATATATGTTATATATGCGTGTGTATATATATATATATATATAATCTTTCTCTCTCTTTTCCTGTCCCTACAAGCAACTCGGGAAATTGAGAGCTCCGGAAACATAGGAAAACGTGGGACTCCATTCTTTTTTTTTCTTTTCGGCAAAATTTATCCATGGATGTCATTTCCTTAACATGCCATCTAAAGCACTTTCGTATCTTTCTTTCTCTTTTTCTCTCCCACAGGATCTTATTCATTTAACTACTCTCAGGCTCGTTAACTGTCATTTTACTCAAATTATATAAAGTTTCTCACAGTGTCCTAATGCATTTTACGCAATAACAAATCTACAAAAATATAACATTTTATCTTATCATTTCATTATATTACCTCAATAAATGGTTTTCTCTTTTTTTTTTACTCGCTTTAATTACCTTCGCCCACATGTCTTGGACATGTGTTTTTGTCTTATCTCTTCGGTACTTATTTTAATAATCGTGTTCTGTCGTGCTGTCTTGATATTTTGTTGTTATATATCATTTCTAGTGATAAAAGAAAACCGTTTCTTTCTCTCTCTCTCTTTCTTTCCGATGATCTTTGGTAGAAAGTCTTTTAGACTATTCTACGCATAAATAGTATATTTTTTAACATAATCGCTTCCTATTCTCCGATACGTGATAAGCATACACGCACCTGGATTCTGTATGTACATCATATATATCAATCACACTGTGTCACTTCTAAAAAGTAACTGTTCATATGTACAATTAAAGGAGGAACATTTCTTGAAATATGCTACACTAGACGTGCGCGCACAAAAAAATTTGTATTTTTTTCAAACGCAATATATAATAAATCCTCTCTTTTTTCTAAATCTTTTATTTAACACTTAATCTATGACGACAATAACATGTTTTTAATGTATTATCAATTTTTTTATCAAACTTAAACATCAAAATTTCAACAAACAAGTGTATTGCGAGAAGTCACGCGATAGAAAAACAAATATAATCGTTTCGTTATAATAGTTTCAATCAAATGTGTTCGTATAAATGATTTAGAATCAACAACTTGTATCTCTTGCGTATTTAGCCGTAATGTAGCATATTTTCTAAACAATATGAGGCATACCGTAAGGGAGGATCGCTCTTCTTAACAAACATTTTTTTATACTTAAGATAAGCCCCATGATAAGCCTCAAGTCTGCTCTCAAGATAGAAACGCTATCATATCTAAACCATAAATTTCGTCCGAAACACATTCATTCGTACAATCTTTCATCGCAAATAAATATATGATCTAGATTGCATACATGAATGTACACATGTATGTAACGTGCGTTCATAACAGCATAACATGCCACGTTTATGTACATCATTATCGTGGCTTCTTTCATTTTCTCGCTCTCTCTCTCTCTCTCTCTCTCTCTCTTTCTCTCTTCCTCTCTTACTTTAACATGCACACTTTAAATCGCACAATTTCTCTCATGTACTTGTAAGTACAATACATTCATGCATCATACACAGGCACAACTTACGTATAATATACTGCATATGCGTGGGAATCTTTTCTAATCTAAATAATATGTATATATATATCAATATATATTTTACCTATATGAAAAGCATCAGTCTCCATGTGCTAATGACTATCTCAGTACTCCATCTGGCATCGTTCTTATCTACAAAAGTCAGTAATTATGTAATGTGTACAGCGTGTGTGTGTGTATATGTATGTATAATCCGTGTACACGTGTATCAAGCTACTTTCTTCTTCGTCGATCAGATTGGACTACTGAGACACGTCGCAGCGAGCATTTCATATAATACCGGAAAATATATATTTTCGTGTAAAAAAAATAATTCTTAAGAATTAAATACTTATAGCAGCTGACGATTTGTGTTCTTTGAGTAGTAAAATTAGCGCACGCGTAATCAGTCGAGTAATAATGCGAGCAAAATTAGCTCGTTTTTTTTTTTCCTTTTAGTATAAGCACGATTTTTTTCTTTTCCTCTCGCCTTTCTCTCTCTCTCTCTTTCTATCTTATACAGAATAGTACGTTTGGCAGTGAGGTCATCATGTCAAAAATGGGTAAAATCTTTACACCGTGTGTCGCGGACTACCGGGACACCATTTAAGTAAAGATCTCTCGTCTCTTATTAATATTTCAATATTTTGGACCCATTCGAGCTTTTGTGCAAGTAACACTAAGGAAACAGACAGCTTTTAAATGATGCTTCGAAAATCCCTTTCGTCTGAAAATATTTATTAACGAATTAAATGCAGTTTATAATTTTGAAAAATTAAAACTTTGTAAAATATATATATATATATATATATATTCCTAAATCATTGCATCAATTTATCTGATAAAAAATTCCTGATGATAACAAATTGATTGTCTGAAAAATAAGATAATGTTTTTTTTACAATTACGTGTACAGCTGGCGATAAACCATGCATCAAGATAAATATATAAAACATCCATTTCAACATCAATAATTTAATAAAGTTTTGTGTATTTGCATATTCTGACCTATAAAATAAGATTATAGAATAATAATTAAAATTGTCACTTGATGCTACTAAAAATAATAGTTTTTAAATATCAACAAATCTATTACGAAATATGATCTTGATGGAATATAATGATATAAATATATATATGTATATGTACAATCATACATAAATATTTATATAATAAACAGTTGCGTGATGTATAAATAATACATTTATATGTGCTTGTATTATATATATTAATATTTTATATTCCTCTTTAATGATAAATTTTATCCTATAAAACGTTACTTTTTATATTTTATAGCATTAAATAACAATTTTAATTATCATTTTCAAATTCTACACATTATGTAATAAACAATTTTGTAATTATTACAAATTATAATAAACAAAATTAATAATGAAATAAAAATGTTCATCAATATGATCATTTTGATAATGAAATGAATATTTATCAATAAACGCCGAAGTCGTAAATCGTGAATATATAGATTGCGAATGGAGGATACTGATGAACCATGAATTTCCGCAAATCATTACGAATTACGAATGGCGAATTTGCGCATAGTCTGACGTCAGCTTAATAATATATAGATCTTCCTGCATTTTTTCAATTACATTTTAATAGTAATATTATCAAAAATAAAAGATTTTCGCATAATTTCAGAAATGGATATTCAAGTGTTACTAATGCACAATCGCTCATAGAACATATACGTAGATTGTTAGCAGTCTTGAGTCATGGTCGGGAAGTAGTTACAGTTTTCGTGAGATTTTCTCTTTGTACGTCGGTAGCATTTAGCTTTCCGTGGCGACCGGAGCAACCAGTGCCGGAGCATCGCCTTGTCCCTTTTCCATGCCTTTACCACCGTTTTCCACTGCGTCATCAAATTGACCTGGTACTGATAGTACATCCTTTGTTAGTAATGCACGAGCTGCATCGTCGTTTTCAATTTCGCTGAAATAAAGAGTATAATGCTGTAAATTATATGTAATTCTTTATGTATAAGTGGGTTAATAAAATGTTAAGTACAATAAAGAGAATTGAGGAATGTATAAATATACATTATTAAATTAAAATGATGAGTTTTGTGCAAAATTGAATGAAAAAATAAACATCATGGTCACATCATTGCGCCGGAATGCGAAGATGAATCTTTAATTTTAAGATATGCATTAGACAGAGAGAAACTTAAGATATTTACTTATAATCTGTGATTTCATCAGCGATGATACCACGGTTTTTGCAGTCTTTCTTTTCGGTGGTCTTTTTAATAGCTGTCTTCTTCTTGCCAGTTACCTAAAATATCAAACATCTAAATGCATTCATCCGTAAAATAAAATGTTTTATTAGAACATATGTAAACGAGCGCGGAAAGATAATAATTTATAAGGTTGAATGATATCTCAGTAATAAGAACAAATGCAAGAGAAAATTAAGATTTTCATTCATTCGCGCCTGATATTTCTCTCGTCTTACATACGTCCATAAGAGATTTCAGAAATAACACCTGAAAGTTATTTTTCGATCGCGAATGTTTGTTCGCGTAGCAAGTTATTATTAGTTGTGTGTATGCTAAATATTATCAATTTAAAAAAACGTATCAGTCGCGAGCAAACAGTCTTTCGAGTTTTCATGTTGTCCGACATATTCATCTCGCTTATATATACCTACAAGATCTTTTTACCTTCATTTGAGTCTTCTTTCCACGTCCAGCAATCGGGACACGGCTGGTACCGCGTGTCTGAAAGGTCGGTCGATTTATTGGATTGAATCCACGGGGAAGACCATACTTAAGCCCACCGATAGAAGTTACCTGCAACAAAAGTGTGACCTGGATTGTGACACGCGCGAATTTTTTTGTATAAGTTATTAAACATGCAAATGAAAAAGGGAAGAGAAAATTTCGATCATAAATCGTAAATCGCAATTTTTTTACAAAGAGCAATTAAGTCACGGATAAGTGGTGGACTCTATTTGCGAGATATGTAAAATAAATTCGTAATCTTTGATGTATTGTTCATGTTTACACAATATAATTGAGTAATTAATAATTACAATAAATTTTCTTTCTTTTATAACTATTTTGTTATGCGAAACTTATATCTCTCTGTTAAGCTCTTTTGTTTTTGAGTCTATGATTAATGATGTTTTAATAATAGCGTTTATCTTATTTTTCATATTAATGAGAGCGTTTACAATATAATCTAACATTGAATAATTAAATTATAATAATTATATATATAAAATGTATAAACTATAAACAATTAGACAAACAAAAAGAAATATTCATAAGATAAATATATTTTTCGAATAAATAAGGAATTTTTTGTAAATAAATATATTCAATTTCATCTAATATATGATTCTCTCTTTATATATAACTATGTATAATTTATAATATTATACACACATACATTGCTTATGATTCAGCTATTACATACTTCACATTCAATCGAGCTATTCAAATAAAACTTAAAATAAGGAACACAAGTTAAAATATTCTAAATTAAAATATAAACACCTTTATTTTATAACAGTGTCCATACTACATACAAAAACATGCAAATGCGATAATACAAGATTGCAAAGCTATAAAAAGAAAATATCATACAAATGTCAAAACACTTGTATTCATAAACGTTCTAACGGAGTAAGGAAATAACATGCATAAAATTGCATAATATATGATAAATGTAATTATCCTCCATCGCTTAATATATAAATTCTCGGATACATATGGTTTTATTTTTTTTTTTTTTTTTTTTTTTTTTTTTTTTTTTAATTCATTTCCACCTGATCAAACGCGTCTATACATATAAAAATTATATATAAGTATATATATAAAAACTACATAAAATGTATGTTACTAATTCTGCGTTAAATCGGTATTACGTGATGTCCCTCCTAAATGCACGTTGGCGACGTTAAATAGTGAAAGCGGATCGAGACTATTCAATATCTCGAACGTTCCCCTAAAATCTGTTCAGAATATCGTCATCGTGTGCTCCTTACATTCCATATACACGCAACGATACGGAACCATATAGAATATGAAATCGCAAACACGCATATAGCCTATTATGTGTCAACTTCATTATATCCTACCTGTGGTGGAATTCGTCCACGAGGATGCCCTTGCAATGGTTGCGGCATGGGTCGACCAGGTTGTCCGTAATTCGGACCCCATTGGCCCACCACAACTCCGGCAATCTCTAACTGACCACCCCGCGATGGGATAGGACGTCGCATTAGACCGCGTTGAGGTTGTATTGTCCCGCTGCCACGGCCACCACGCATCAATCCTTCGTTAATAGTCGGACAACCAGCAGGTAATATATTCGAGGAAACTGATACGCGAATACCTGACGATAAAAAACAGAATCATTATATGTGTAAATGAGTTGATAATATATTATACTATAAAAATATATACTTATAAAAATTACATAAGATGCTATATATATAGAAATAATTATTAAAGAGAATTAATATTTTGCGTATCTGTTTTATAAAAATTATTTTTTGATGTATATATCATTAATTTTCGTCATATATATAAGAATATGTGTATATAATATTTTTTTCTGTGTAATATTTATTAATTTTTTCTATACTATCCGATCTTTTCTAAACACTAGTTTTATATATGAAAAATGCATTTGTTGACTTTGTTGCAGTTTTGAGATTCGCGAGCCCATGTCGGGTAATCTCACGAAGCAATATTAGCTGCTTTATTTTACTTCCATTCGAAAACATCCTATTATGAAAGATCGTAGGATGCTAAGGAAACTGGAAGATAAGAAGAGAAGTATTGAACGAAGTTAATTATTCGTCGGAAATCAAACAAGTGCTCCACCAACTCGAGTACGCGGATTTTACTAACATTCTCTCGCTTGGTATTGTAATTTAACATCGCCGTCGATTATATCGAGCAGAATGTAAGTCTTGTTAAAGGAAACGTAATATAAAGAATGTAAAGATATATAAAAGAATATAAAGAAATGCAACGCACCTGGTGCGACAGGCAATGGCGGACGGGCAAACATCGGAGTAATTCCCTCGAGTATCGCTTTCCTCATCCTTTCGACTTTAACCACGCGGTCAATGTGGCCGCTACAAAGCTCTAGTAAGTTCTTGGCGATAGTAGCTCGAGCAAGCGTATGATGGAATAGTTTACCATCGAAATAAAGCCAGGGGCAGCACATTAACCATGGAATCGGTGCGCCACAAGCATCGTTTGCTAATAGCGCGGTCTCTACACCGGCCATGAACAAGGTAGCCAGTTGCACTCCGCGCGACGTCACTAATGGAAGCTATATGCCATATGATACATTAAATGTCAGTCTAATGAAATAACATCGTAATTAACAATTGTAAAAATTACACGATGCCGATTTTACCTGCAGATCTTGTAGATACTGAGCATTCATAAGCTCCGGCGAGAAAGCTTGTGCGATAAAAGCATCTAACTCCTGACGGCGTAAAATTTTTATCTTATCGGAGAAAGACATGATGTATCTGCGAAAGAAACGGTTAAAGATTTATTAATTGGAGTGATCCAAGTTTAAAAAAAAATAATTTATATATTAAAACAATTGTACCGACATTTACCTCAAAACACAAGCCATGACCAACAGATGTTGCGGAACATACGAGGTATTTAATATGAGAGGGGTATCTGATCTCATGCAAGTTAGAAATCCCCTAAGCCTACGTCGCTTGTCATCTATGACTGTGCTAAAGAACAGAAATTTTGTCAGTTCACAAAAAATTTTAACAAATTAATTTACTACATATTCTTATTTACAAGTAATTGAATAATTATAAATTTATTTGGCCAAATAGAGATAAATTACTTACCCAAACCATAAACGTTGTATTGTAGGAACGCCCCAACCGATTTGTTCTGCTTTCACCAATTCTGGAGTTTGATATGGGTTGGACTTAGACCATACCCACTCCTTTATTATCACTTCTGGGACTTCGACTTTTTCGCTGTCTAGTGAATACAAATTCGCGCAAAATTAGGATGGATTAATACAAAAAATAAATCTTCATAATATCAACAAAATTAATGTATGATACTTACCACCCTTCTCTTTACTCTTCGTAGCTAGATATATTCGATGATGAAGATTGAACAAAATCGCGTATACCATTTGTCGGATTGGTCTGTAAATCACATGAATGGAAGGGAATTCGCGATGATTTTCATCCTCTAGAAGAACCGGCAATTTGATCTCGCCAGCAATAAGAATTTGATAGATATACGGCGACATCAGTCCTTTTTGGTGACGCTCCGAAGCGGTACGCATGACCTCCGGTGATGTGATGGGAATATTGGGCGTTTTTTCCGGCTGTTTCGCAGAATCGGCCGTGGCGTGGGACGGTGATGTTGCAGAGGAGCTGCTACTCGAACTCGATGAGCTTATCAAGAGATTGTGAGTACCGTTGATTGCATGTCCATCATCTGTTTTAAATATTTCGAATATTTAGTTATTATAGAGAATAAACCGCCAATAAAACGCCAAGCACATCGTTGCAGTTATAACATTTGTTTTGCGAACATACTTTGTTCTTCCTCCGTGCGTATGGCGTCTCTATCAGAATCTCCGTGACCCTGAAGCCCGGGTGGATCGATCACAATTTGCGGCGCTGCTTTGGCATTAGCGGTTGCCTGTTTATACGCATTCAAACTCTCGCGTTCACTCTCCAGAGTTTCGGATGCAAATCTCGATGTCTCCAAATTGGACTCTCCTTCCGAGGCTGACGGCGTATCTGACAGATTCGACTGAGCCTGTGAACTCGGCTTGGAATCTAGTTTATGAACTGAAAAAAATCAATATAGAAATATATTTATCTTGTAATATTATATCATAATATCGAGAATTTATAATACACACATGTCACTATATACTATCTGCTTTTAGTTAGTTTTTATTTTCAATGTATAATGAAACTGAATATGTTTCCTTCCCTTAAAACATTTTACAATATTCGAAAAAACATCTTTTCATTCTAAAGAAAGTTTTAGCAACATAGAAATTATCTAGTTTTTTTCAAACAATAATCGTATATTGAAAACTTTTCTTTTTTACATTATCTTACTTTTTGTTGGTTTCACAGGCTTATAATGTAGAAATCCCTCTTTTGTTCCATTCAAATAATACTGAACAGACTGTCTCAATTTAGAACATCTTGGGTCAGAAGTGGAACCAAAGACTTTTTGCGAAACTACATCCAATTCCATGGACGAAAGTTCCCTGACAAAGTTCGCAATCGTCTTGATCATCTGTTCGACGCTCGTCTTATTTAGCACGTTGGTGCTAATATTATGATTCTTGTAGAAATCGGCCAAATCGCTTTCGGTCAATATGTAATTGCCAAGTAAAGCTGCTAATATACATAACCTGTCGGATGGTATGTTGAGGGCTTTAGTGAATTCAGAGAGCATATATTCTTTTGTGTCAAGAGAACCCTGTTGTAAAGAAAGAGAAATTTATTGTATACTAAATAAATTAAATTAATGTAAAAAATATAACGTTACTATATTACTTTACTCTATTAAAAATATTTGTACCTTATATGTAAGCTTCAATTGTTCAGACGAGAAGTATCGTGGAGGATCAAATGCAGCATATTCTGCATCATCTGCTATCAGCCCATTGTAATTGTTTTCACGACAATATGCAATGACTTCCTGATGATGATCATCCATGCTACATAACTGTCAAAATATATTAATATCAGAGATTGAAAGATTTATCCAATCTTTAATAATTTTCAAACTTATTTTAAATACATAACATATATTTTAATCCAAACTTGAGAAATGCATAAAAGATAAAAGAATGAAGATAGATGTTTGTCAACTTACAACTGTTACATTAAGATGCCTAAGAGCCATACGTAAACTTGTCCTTAAACATACAGGTGGAGTCCACCAAATTTTCGGCGGCGGCGTACCTTTCGTTGTTATGTGTTTCAGGACCTTGATAATTCAATACAACATTATCATAAATCACCATATCCATTTGATCCAATAATGTAACTGCACAAGAGACTTACATTGTTAACTTTAGCACGCATTTGCAATTGATGTTGTATCCAATCCGCTCGTCGAAGAGGCTCAAAACACCCATTAAAGAATACAGCTATTTCTAGTCCTGACATCTCCATTGCTTGTATGAGAACCGCAAGAAACTGGAGCATGCGATTCCATTGTCCGCCACAAGCCCAATCTATGAATTGTAAAGTCATTTTGTGTTAATTTAATATAAAATATAATCCATTAATCAAAGAAAGATAATTGATCCAAACATCATTGTATGCATATATATTATATTATCTATGAGAGTTTTACAAAATACATTATCTTATAATTTACCTGAGAAGAATCCACCGTATAATCGATCCAAGCAGCATTCTCCATCAAGAACTAGTCTGAGTTTACCAAAGTTATGCAACTGTTGTCCTTTAATTACACGATTACGTTGTGACTTTTGCGCAAACACACGCGCAATCTTCAACAAATCTATAGGCACGGATCCTCCTTGCACGCAATTACTATCCAGGAAAGTTTGCAAGTCTTGAATGCCCATGTTTTCAACTCCTGAATTGCGCTACACAGTCACAAATCTCTGCACCTTAATTTGTCTTAATTGTTATTCTTTATACGAAAGATAGCACTATCTTCCCTCGTTTATCTCTGTGTTGCAAGATCAGCAATGCGTTCCCTTTTTTTTTTCTCTGTTACGTCGGTATGTTTTTGAAGTATATAATATGTGTGTGTGTGTTTTAATATCCGAAAAAACCTAATTCCAATTTCAAAAGTTTCAATCTGCAAAGAAGAAAAGGAAGCCAGCATGAACTTTACATCAATATATTATCATCAACGTCGATACGATCTGTCAGTGTCACGAATCGCTCTGATTCTTTCGCGCCCGTGCAAGCTGGCGTTGTCGATATTTTCGGCTAGGTATATCAAGAAAGAAAAATGAGAGAACAATCGAGGTTTGATCGTCCACAAGCGCTTCTTCGTCTCTCCCCCTCCACCCCCTACACCGCAAACGGGACAAGCCAAAAATTTGCCCAGCAGGTCGAATGTGGAGTACGCGCCGACGAGGATAATCGAATCGTCGGAATCTCGAGGGACATACGCGCAACCGTCGCCATTTACTTTGTTTATTCGCGTGTCTAGGTGTCGGGATGGCGTGCGACTGCGACGTTTCTTCGTTCGACTGCCGGCTAATTGTTCGTGCGACCGGTCAACCAGACCGGACTGCCGTAGTTTCTCCGAAACGAAAAGTTCGCGACGAATCCCGCAAAGGAATCCCCAAGTGACCGGTGATTATAAACGGAATCGGAGAGCGATTCGTTCTGGTGGCCGACCGTATCTTAGCGGTCGACGACCGTCGGTATCGGGTTAGGTGCAATGTAAAGAAGAGACCCTCCCCCTCAGAAGGACCTCGACCGGGGCGTGCATTCGCGCGGATTCGCGACCACGAAACCACATACGAGCGTATCCACGCGAGCCGCCGTTAACGTGACATTGTTACTTACGTTAAATTAGCGATAATCATCGTGGCCCCAAAGAAACACAAAACACACGGGCTTTCGGAGTTGGATGACGTCGAATCGAAAACGGAAATGAGCACCCTGGTCCCTGCTGCTGATCCCCACAAGCGCGCACGACCGACGACCGCCCAGAGGCCACGCTATTGGCCAACCAGTGGCGTCTTCTCAACAATGGTGGCCGGAAACTACGCGACGCGTCGTTGTTTCAAAATTCGCCGGCATATGAATTTATGAATGGATGCAGGCATGGAACAGTCCCGGTATATATTTGTGTTGTATGTGTGTTTCAGGATTTTTTGAGAAATTATTAAAATCATCGATCTGCTTGAGATCATCCGAATGTTGATTAAATAAGATAAATAATAGACAATTCAAGCGTTGACATTTTATTATCCGGTCTTTTGGAAATTTCATCAGACCAATGCAAAAGTTATATAAACCTGGATCAAAGTTGAAAATCCGTTCTCGATTAAATCTTCGATAAATATTAGGCCTCTCGAAAAAAATCCAAGGAGTAATCATAATGTTGTATTTGATAATATTGTATAGAAAAAGTTTTATTAATTCTCTCATTCCTTTAAACACCTAAATGGCATGTTTTACTTCTTGTTAGTGCGATTTATTTATCTTTTTTTTTTGCACTATTTGCGAACTTATAATCGTATCGTAAATGTTAACGAACAACATTTGTCTTTCACTGATCATTCTCAAGATCCTTATCCTTATATCTCAGGAATTAAAGATGGATATGATATACAAACTTTCGCATCAATAGTATATATATCAATAGTATATATAGATATAGATCATTTTAATATAATTTGCATATTTCATGTACAAATACATTCACACATACATCACAAACATACCATACGTCAGTAACGCTCAGTCAGTGCTCTTTTCACGTTACTTTAAAAGTTTATGTATGGAAGATCAAATGAAAATAATAAATTAAATCTTTTTAAAATATACAATTTTTTGTTGATATCTATGACAGAAATATGATTCAACAAAAACAAAAAAAATATATATATATATATATATATATATATATATCGCGATTAACGATGCTTATATAAAAAAAAATTTAAATATATTACGTTTTTTGCCTGTTTTGACAACAATATTAGCTACGAAAATTTTCCAGAATACCAGATTCAATTAATGTACTTATCAAATGTTATATATATCTAAATTGTTTATAGACTGGCGACGCGAAAAAGGTCGCATTCTCGAGGAAATTTGGGGTAACTATACATTGTATAGCTACGTTTCTAAAATATTAAGTCTTTCGAATATCGCTTTTGCATGTAACGCTCTCTTATTATTACAATTCGTCGTGCGATTCGTCTTTCTCATCATCGGCATCGATGTTGTCCGATGATTTCTCCGTCTCGGCGTCGTTGTTTGCCATTTCCTCCTCCTGCATCTCTTCCTCTTCAGGTACCTCATCGAGGGAGATGCCAAGGCTCTTTCTCATCAGCTGCTCCACGCTGTCCGCGAAGCTGACGGTATCCCGTAGCATGTAACCCGATCGCAAAGTTGCCGTACGGAACATCATCATCGCGGTATCTTTCGCCGTCTGATCGGATATGTCAACCTCGATTCGACGCAGCAGTTCTCTAATGAGCGGATGCCTCGGATTGATCTCCAGGGTCTTCTTCTGATTCAGATAATAGGTCTTTTGTGGATCGTCAGCCTTTTGATGTGCGTTCGAGATAGCCAGTCGCTCCATATTGCCGGTCCAGCCAAACATGCTAGCGACCAGGACGCAAGGCGAATCAGTTAGACGCTCAGACACTTGCACTATGTTGACGTAATGATCTTTCAGAAGGTCGGTCAGCCACTTGATCAAAGGTTCAAATGTTGTTTTAAGTTGCTCCAGTCGTTCTTTTGCCTTCTCGCCTTCATCGAGCGAGAATCCCTCCTTCGCCACATTTTGGAACTTTTTACCTTCAAACTCGGGCAAGCCTGAAATCGCGTACTCGTCCACTGCTTCGGTCAGATACAATACCTCATAGCCCTTCTTGCTCAGTCGCTCGACGAACGGCGATTTCTGCACCTCTTCCTCAGATGACCCGGCGACATAGTAGATGTATTGTTGATTGGGCTTCATGCGGGATACGTAATCGGCTAAGGAAGTCAACTCTTTCTGCGTGGACGATTGGAATTGGAGAAGTTTGGATAGCCTTGCACGATTCTGCGCGTCCTCGATCACGCCCAGCTTGATGTTTGTGCTGTACTCTTTCCAGAATTTCTGGAAATCCTCTTTGTCGAGCTTTTTAATCATATCCAACACTTTTCTGATGAGTTTTTTCTTGATGACCTTGATCAACTTATGTTGTTGAAGGTTCTCACGCGAAACATTGAGCGGTAGATCGTCACTATCCACAATACCACGAACGAAGGACAGGTAATTCGGCATCATGTCGGTGAACTTGTCAGTGATAAAGACACGCCTGACGTATAGCTTGATGTTGTCGGACTTGGTGCCGTAGCGATTAAAGCTGTCGCTCGGTTGGATCTTCGGGATGAATAGAACAGACTTAAATGTGACCTCGCCCTCTGCGATGAAGTGTATCTTTGCCAGAGGCTCCTGATTATCCTTGGTGAGTGTCTTATAAAATTCGTTGTACTCTTTCTCTTCGACTTCACTTGGCTTCAATGTCCAGATTGGCTTTGAGTCATTCAACAATTCCCAGTCCCATACAGTCTTTTCCACCTTCTTGGGCTTCTTCTCGTCCGCATCTTCTTCCACCTTTGCGTCATCTTCGTCGGTTTTGTCTTCGGCCTCATCCTCTTTGGGTTTCTCATCTTCCACATCTTCCGCGTCAACTTGCATGACTTTGCTATTCCACAAGTATATGGGGAAGTTAATGAACTGTGAGTATTTCTTTACCAAATTCTTTATTGTATCTGGTTCTAGGAAGTCCAATGCTTCTTCCTTCAAGTGTAAGCTATAAGATAAAAAATGAAATTATTTTTATAATATAAATAGAAATTGGAATGTGTGTATTACGAGATCGTGTTATGTTCTTATTGCAAAACTTTTAAACTTTATAATTTAAAGATATGATTTAATAGAATGTACTAACTTACCTTATGGTCGTTCCTCTCTTTAAAGTATTTCCACGTGGATCTTCCACAATGCTATAATTAGTACTGTCAGACTCCCATATGTACTGCTTATCATCATTATGCTTGGTGGTAACAACAACGACATTCGCGACCAAATACGCAGAATAAAAGCCCACGCCAAACTGGCCAATCATATCGTTCATATCCTGAGAGTTTGAAACATCTTGCATTTTTCCCAAGAATTCTGCTGTACCAGACTTTGCAATGGTTCCAAGGTTGTTCACCAAATCTTGTTTTGTCATGCCAATACCAGAATCCATTATATGTAATATTTTGTTTTCCTTGTCAGCTTTTATTCTGATAGCCAATTCATTGTTTGTATCCAGAACATTCTTGTCAGTAAGAGACAACAGTCTGATTTTGTCAAGTGCATCAGATGCATTTGAGATCAATTCCCTGAGGAAGATTTCTTTGTTGCGATAGAGAGAATTGATAATAAGTTTCATCATGCGATTGACCTCAGTCTGGAACACAAATTTCTCAGACTTTTCCCTCAATTCCTTTATCTGAGCTATATTTAAACCATCAATCTTTATCGCTTCTTCTTCCCTTTGTACTGTTTCATGATCTGTAATAAAATATAAAATCTTAAGTACGCTCGTTTATTTATATTTTTATAAATTAATCCAAGCTAAAAAAATTAGACTTGTGAAAAAAATTACTTGTATAAATAAAATAAATAACAAGATTTTTTTATATCCTAATCTGTTTAGACAAATTTTTCTGTATTAAGTTAATCCATAATAAATGTAAATTACATGTATCAGAGAGTTTGCCAGAGTTACGAAACAAAAGGAAAATTTATCACAATATTTGAATAATCGCTATCGTTAAACTCCAACAGATTCCTCCCACCTGTTATAATATTTCTCGCATAGAAAATGCACAATAACATAAAAAATCAAACTACGAAACAATATATACCTGTTCGTGATGCCTCACGGCTGGCGCCGAGATCGTTTTCCACAGTACCGACATCCTCGTCGACTTCATCCTCTGCCCGGACGAATCCTAAAGGACAAATATAAACGCGTGTACAATCGTCACGATTCTGCCACAGAGAAATGATAAAAGAGAGAATTGATCGGAGTATCTTCGACTTACCCGCTAGCAGGAATAGTCCCGCGATCAGTATGAGAACTTTCTTCATTGAATTGTCGCGACGTGAATCTTCAATGAGAGAAAAGGAAAAGGATTTTCTCAACAAATTCAGGAATTAACTTCGATACCTTGACGCTTCGCTGTTTTTTCACTGACTGTCGCGAATCTGCCGCGACGGCGACGGAATATACGGGTCGTCGACCAAGCAGTCGGCCAATCGCGATCGACCACGCAGCATGCGACAGCGAATGGCGAGCGTGCCGGGTGGCAGCTTCGTCCAAATGGCATCGTGCGATTGGTCGCCGCATCATCGCCCACATCTTTTATTCCCGCTGTTCTAGAAGATTCACTTCACAGCGTCGGGCGAATTATCGGAAATTGAGTTATCGGCAGATAAACTTCCCTTCTTCTATCCCCTATTCGATTATAATTCGCATACAAAATGATAGAGATTAAAGTTACTTTATCAATTATTCCCAGACACTTGACTTTTATTGTGAACGATCTATTCTATATTATTGATGTTTGTCACGTTTATTGTGATGTCATTATGATATAAAACATATTTCAATTTTGTTGTAAAAGAAAGCAATAAAATAATTAACAATGACAAATTGCATACAGATGATTTCTGTTAATAAAATGTCAATGACAAAATTTATGCGAAATCAAAGTTTCATTCGATAAATTAGATGTTTTATTATCGACTGTCAATAAATAAAAAAATTACTTCAGGGATAAAAAAGGGATCATTTTTTCTTGATTGTTGATAACGATCATTTAGCGCAAAATATTATCTAATAAAATAAATGTCTTGTTTATCTTTTAACTTTTACTTCGAAAGCCAGCATAGATGTGTGATAAAATTACACCGAAACTTTGAAATGATATTTACATTACATTTATATTTTATATTTATATTTTTTACATTATATTTATATTTTTTGCAAAAAGAGCAACAAAACATGTAAAAGAAAATCATCTTTGTAGCAAATGAGCAATCTATTGCCTGAGTTTTATTCTATTTGATAAGAAAAAATTACTACTACCTTTCTGTTTATATAGTCTATTTACAATCAGTATTTACAATCAGTAACAGAGTTTATTTTGTCAATATTGCTCTCCTTTAAAAAATCGCTAATTTTAAAATATACTTTTTATTTTATATATTATTCGAATATGTGTCTTACTTTAACGTCAACCGTGACTGTGCTTGATCACGTGTGTTATTGTTATTTCATCGTCATACTGCAATAAATCGCTAATTATCGGTCTGCGATTACGTGTCAGTAAATGCAAATGCGAAAGTTCAAGAACGCGAAACGTGTAATATACATGTAATTTACATGTATGTAAGAGCAACATTAGCAACTATGTTACCTCTATACTGTGCGCATCTGTCTCTAGACAGAGCCGATCAAATATGTACGGTAATTTATCTATATATTGCGGACACTCTTGTGTTCCGTTCGGTTTGCGCGCAGCCATCGATATCAAACTCTAATCACAGGTCAAGGTGACATTATTATCGCGCATTGCTAAAACGAGCAACGAGATGATAGTCTCGATAATGTATCGATAATGAGCGCGTGTTAATCATTTGGCTTCGAATCTGTCTAGAGATTTTATCACAATACAGATGAGTGTCTCATATCATGAAATAATTAAAAATTCATTTTCCATTTTCTTTTTATATAATAAATAATAATAAATAATTATTCTCATAATATCGCAAGAGCGCATTTAAAATTTTGCATCGCATTTATTTACGAATGAGACTTTTCTGTTGGATTCTATTCACTGTCGAACAAGGCAATATATACTTCCCCCCGTCGTCTCTTCTCTCTCTCCGATGAAAGAAGAATTGAAACCGTTCGTGAGAATATGCAAAATCGCGAGAACAATGACCGGATATACGAGCAGTTCATTCGAGACTTGCTTTGTTGTCATCGCAATTTATTGTTTAAGGCGATTACGTGATTTGCAGCGCAATATGCGACGAGGCATTAAACGACGCTCCCTCGCTCTAAAGAATCGCAATGTCTCGCGATTAATGGAGCGAGAATGATGTAAATGTGTTAGTAAAATAGAAAAAAAAGCAGAAAATAATTTTTAACAAACGAATAAAATAATAAATATGATAAATAAAATGCAAATATAAATATATCTTTTCCAAAGACCTGCATTGATATATCCGCTCATAGTTTGTCAATTATTTACATTCATGTTTTTATTCTTATCGATAATAAAATTTTAGATATAAAATGAGTAAAAAACATATATAGCGCGACCGTTCAATGATCATCATATTTAAATCATTCTAAACCGTAGCGGTCAACTATCCAGACAGCATACAATATTTATAAAATATTTATTTGAATATTTTATATAAATATTTACTTTTTACTTACCATAAATATTATATAAAATATTATGATATTTCAAAAAACAAATAGTAAAAATGTTTATGAATATTTATTATAAATATTGTGTGCTGTCCGAGTATCAAATCGCGGATGAAATCCGACCAATTATTCTTCTTGAAGACTCATTCGACCCGAGGAGTCGAGGGTTCTCCTCTTCCTCTCCAATCGTCCGTGCAAAAAACAATCATAATCGATCGATCGATCAATCAATGGGTCGATCACGCGTGCAATCGTCGAGGTTCGCGATGCGCGTGTGTTGTGACACGCCGGTCGTTATGGATACGTCGCGACGTCCCGGGGACCAGTGTATAGCCACTTCCTACACGTCGTCCAGGGTGTGTACGTAATGTGTCGTCGTCGTCGTGTAGAATTCGCGACGGTCCGCTATGCCGAAGAACCGCCACTCGCCTTCCGGTACTCTTGGAAAAGACGTCGCGTCACCGCTGCCACCGAAGAGGAAAGCGAGCTCCGTCAGTTTCTACTTCCTCCCGTGAAGCCGTTCGCGTCTTCCGCTGCACACGCGTTCTCCGGAAGCTGAGGTGAGTGGTACCGGAGTGGCGCAGAGTCGACACGCAACAGAAAAGTCTCCAACGATCATCTTCCCGTCACAAATTGCACATATAAACGAGTTATCCCGGTAAATTTTGTTTTTCTATGCTCCCATAATCGCTTCGTATGGATTCGTGAATAAAATTCTATTTGGCGTTTCTGAAAATATACAGATATAATATAAAGATATTCCGTCATCAAATCGTGGATTCTTTATCATGATATTTCATGAAGCTAAATAGATTATTTGTTTTTTTTTTTTTTTTACAAATTTCTTAATTTCAGAACACATGTGTGATTATTTCTGTGCTCAATTTCTTAAATTAAGAATTTTATAAAAAATGTAGTTAGGACAATTTTGCTTCTGAAAACTTTCGTTCTACTTTTTCTCTATTCCCAGATCAAACCGGCTATTTTCGCAAATATTCAAAGCGCTGTTCGTTCGTAAATATTTATTACGCTGACGACGGCGACGTTTCGTTTACCAACAAAACGACAGGCAGATGAAACGCCAAGTCGATATCGTTGTAAGATCCTTATACTTCGCGTTGTTTTCATACATCGTATAAAAACCTGGCTAATATCGTCTTGATTTTATATAGAGCTCTCGAAACTTAACGTTTTATCTAAACATAAATATTGATCGTGGTCTTTAAATTCTAAAAAAATAAAACTGTTTTATATTTCTAAAAATATATCACAGCCTCTAAATAGAAAGGATTTTTCAATGTTGTATGTATTATTTTTTAAATAATTTAATTTTGCATTAATTTTTCCCAAATTAAATTTGCAGAATCTATTTGAACAATCATAATTGGTTAAATGTATTTCTAATTTATTTAATTTAAGCAAGATATATGCTGTGGATATAAATTTACTTATTCTCGGCGCTGCGTGATTAAAAAGCAATGCGACCGGCAATATTGTTTGGGCAACAACAAGGCTTTTTTATACGAAGCTTTCAGAATGGATAACGCGATTCTAAACACAAGGGAGATGTTCCGTGAAATAATTAAAGACTACTATTAACAGAATGGTCGCGATGCTGTACACATTAAGGATGGCCGGTGACATTAGGGGCATGCGAATATCGATGACACAGTATAAAAAAACTGACATTATTGTCAACTTAGTGGTAGAAAGGCAGTTAATCAATAACCCAGTTTTCATCCACCTCTATCCGCACGATAGTAAATAAAAAAAGGAAACGTAATCGCTATCGCTTATCGTTATGAGCGCAGAATATTACACATGCATTTAATATTTCTCGATCCGCGTTACATTATTGATAATCGACGTTTTGTTGGAATGCAATGAAGAATTTTTTTTATAACATTTTCTAAACTTCTCCTAAATTCGATTTCATCTCCATTGATCGAGCACAAGCTGCATTATCTTCTGACGCCTATCTGGAGCTCGAACGCGGCTCCCTTTCTCTTCTCTGTCATCACCTGACTCATACTTGTCACGTGAGCGAATGACGTTTCTCTTTTTAGCAATGTTCAGCTTGAGGCCCCACAGTGCCACCACGAGACAGGAGCTTGAGATGATCAATAAGGCCCAACGGGCCATACAGACCGCAACGGATCCCATTGAGAAGCTGCGTCTGCTCTGCCTGGCTAGAGGTGCCAATGGCATCCTCGGTCTGGGTAGGTAAGTCCCGAGAAACCTCTTATTTACGCTGTTATTATCAAATGAGGTCGTCACGCAACTCTCCCGATGCGTAATTCTGGAAATATGTCACATTTCAGTCTTTCTCTCTCTCTCTCTCTCTCTCTCTCTCTCTCTCTCTCTTTTAGATTATATGCACATTTACATAAATATTTATATGAATGACTTATAATCGATGATTGATCGCAGAAAGAGGAATATAAAAAAAATTTCATACATCTCGAGCTTGTAATATTTGTCCCATATGATTAAAAACAAGAGCTATGTAAAATGTATCGTTACTCGTTTGCGAATAAAATAATTTCATGTCATAAATACGTTCGAATGCGCGGATGATGATACGGTTTTTGCTCGATTCAGAAGCATGAATTAGCTCAATATCGCCGTCCTTTGTAACGATTGTCCTTGAGTTTTATCCCATCTCATTGTGTATAATGTTTTTTTTTTCTCAGAGTATTCCGTCGTATGGACGAAGATGGAAATAAAAAATTAAATCTCGAGGAGTTCAAAACGGGTTTAAAGCAAATAGAGCTAGAACTATCGGACGACGAGATTGAGGAAATCTTTCGGAAATTTGACACCGACGAGGATGGAAACATTAGCGTCGACGAGTTCCTCGTCGGCATAAGAGTGAGTTTTTTTTATTCTAATGTTTCTTTCGGCGCTATTTTATCTGTTGTCCTCGAGCAAAAAAAAAATTATACATCCACAATTATATATCCATAGATTCATATTTCACGTGTTGAAAAAACTGACTAATAAGAAAATATTTAATTCATTCAAACATAAAAATCGTATTTAAAGATTAAGTAATCGCAAAATAAAAACATTATATATAAATATACAAATATTTAAATATATAAATATGTAAATTTTCGATAATAAAATCATCCCTCGCATCAGCCACCGATGTCTCAAAGCCGGCAAAATGTGATTGAGCAAGCGTTCAACAAATTGGATAAAAGCGGCGATGGACGAATCACTATCGACGATCTCAAAGGGGTTTACAATGTCAAATGTCATCCGCGTTATATTAGCGGTGAGGAAAGCGAGGAGAGCATCTTGAACAAATTTCTTTCGAATTTCGAGCACGGCGGCAACGCGGACGGCATCGTGAGTATTTTGATGTCATTTCTCACATTTGTTCTATAGAATTAACAGCGTATGGATTAATTAAAATATGAAAGATTGATAAATAGCAGCGTATCACTTTACTCAGCATTTGTTCGCAAATTAAAGATTACGATATAATTATAAAAAGATATGCTATATTTTTTAAATTTTTAAATTTTTTAAATTTATTATAATACCTCTGTTATAATAATACTACATTGAATATTTTTAGCATTATATTTATGCAATATATTGTTATATATATTATTTATTTATATTGTAAACAACTTACTTTGATCAGCGTTGTTCTTTCTTTCGGTTGCAGGTAACGGGAGAAGAATTTATGAATTATTACAGCGTTATCAGTGCGAGCATAGATCACGATGCGTACTTCGATCTGATGATACGCAACGCTTACAAGCTGTGATCTCTGTATTCCGTGAGATGATACGATTCATGCATCCGCCTGTTCGCTATGCGAATCAACATCGCCATTCTGCTAAAACAAAAAAAAAATAAATTAATATATTAGCCGCTACGTTGCCAAGTGTGTCCTAGCTCGTTATTAGATTCGCACGTATTTCTGCTAATTGCAATTTACAAGCGTATTATTTACAATGTTAATCATTCGGTTGACCGGATGACCGAAGCTAAATAGCACATACATACATAACTTATTAATCGTTATAATTTATCGTAACATTCTCGATCGAGAAGAAGCACGCATAAAGAGACAGAAGAGGAAAGAAAAATTTACCTTAAAAAACTTGTTAAAAATTTATCTCTGCGATTCTTTCTTTTTTCTTTGTGCAATTAAATATTATATAAATTCAATTTCCACATTCTCGATAAACTGTCTAAAGATTTATTTAAATTGAAGAAAAAGTTGTTCGCCAGCTAATTCTTCTTTTCGCCAGTTTTTCTTCTTCTTCTTCGACGCTTCATTAGTTAATTATAAACAAAAAAGTTGGTTACAGGGTCCAGTTTTACGAGAGTTGCGACGAATACAAGATTGCGCACACGTTTATTCTTTAAATACGTTTTTTCTCTTTCTGTAATCGTTATGCTTATCCTTCTACAAATAAATACCTGAATATATTGACATGATTTATAAACATTTTCATCTCTTATGTATATCTAAATTTTTTATACAGCTCGATATAATTCTGTCATCCTCTCCCTCTCTGTATCTACATATTCTAATATTAGAATATTCAAGTTTCATGCAACTTATTTTTAATAACGCAGAAATCACAAGGGTGAAGAAGAAAAAAATGCGTTACGACTTAATCGGAAGATTAATATGCAATCAGAGTACTCCCTAGCAAGGGAAATAATCTCATTTGTATGGTGCATGATTTGACATAAGCGATTATTATGCTGACAGAACATATATTGTAATGCAATTCACATTAATATGGGAATTGTCGAGCTGTATTTAATAATGCAAATAAGCTCGGCTTTCCCGTTCTCGAAAATGATAGTGAGGGATATTTCCGCGAAACTGGCTGCATCAACGTTCATGAAATTCTGCAATCTCAATTATTTAATTACGTCCAATCGAAAGTAATGTTCACGTAACATTTATTACTCTTTGTTGCAGATAAAAGTTTCTATTGACGACAAAGCAACTCTTGTCATGCGTTGCTTCATATGACGATTTTATTTTATTTGTATTCAAAGTCCGTATTACAAACGATCTTTATTTTATGTCCATAGTACAAAATCGATAAGCAATCGAGATTACGATCGCTGATTACGGTTACGTAATTAACAATTAGTCGCGATAAAATATAATCTTGTGCTTCGTTAGATATCTTGCAAAAGCTGTCTTCCTTCTCGGCAAAGATTTTTCTATGAGTTTGTAACTAATGTTTATAAAAGTATTTCGTTAAATTTGTATCACATAATTGCACAAATGCAAAGTAAAAAAAAAATAAGATTGCATCGGCCGGGAATCGAACCCGGGCCGCCCGCGTGGCAGGCGAGCATTCTACCACTGAACCACCGATGCTCGATAAACTTGTTATTTTAAAATGTATAAGAATTAATAGCATGAACTACATTCTCAAATTTTATAAATATATATCTTTTATAATATATATATTGAGTTTTTAATTTTATAACTATCCTAATTTGCCATACATATACAAAAGGTAACTCTGATCTTGCTTCCATCTGAAATCTGCGTTCAAGTGTCTAGTTATAAAAGAGAAAGAAAGCATTAATTTTAAAATTAATAATTATAAGAGTAAAATTTTATAACGCGATTTTCTGGCAATCACATTTGTATCACAATTATAATTGTTTAAAAATAAAAAAAAGATCCTCCCCGGCGGGGAATCGAACCCCGGTCTCCCGCGTGACAGGCGGGGATACTGACCACTATACTACCGAGGACTTGACGATAGAGTTACCAATTTTGTGGTACATATTTAGTGACAACAAGCATAAAGAATAAAAATTTTTCAAATTAATTGAAAAAAATTGCTCACATTTGTCCTACCACTCCTCCCCACAATAACAACCACCTAATTTCAGTCTGTTCACAAGCGACATATATATATATATTTACACAATAAATATAATTCTCTTTTGTCGTTTTTTCTCAAGACATTGAAAAGTGAAAAGACGGCTTAGTTTGATTGAAAGTGAAGTATTAGTCAATCTTAATTTGCATTTTTTATATTCACTCGTACATTTTGATCCATCCAGCTCCGTAGAAAGAACTCCTGTGACGATTGCGACGAAACATTCATTGCGATAAAATTTGAACATCGCGCGGGCGCGAGATGGCATCCGCATATAAATCCGGCGCACGCGCCGAGCGCGCTCAGTCGCGGAATAACCATCGTTGAATCTGTCACGAGCTACCTATAGTTTCTATCTCTTTCTCTTCTCCTTCCAAAATTCTCTCCTATATCCTTCTCTCCTTTCCTTATACTCTTTCTCGCTCATCCTTTCTCCCTTCTCCTCGTTCGCCAGCCTTCCTCTCCGACCAATTGTTACGAGTCAGCTGTGACACATCGCGCTCGCTCGCAATAAAGGATCGGCGACAAGAAGCGAACAGAGACGATCCGGCTGGCAACGAGAACGTATCTTCGCTGTGCGTGTGTTGAGTAGAGTGAGGTACGTCGCCCTCCCAAAGTACACGTGCATGTGTACGTACACGCTGTAGCGACTTTACTATATATATATATTTCAGTGCGTGGGTGCGCTGTGTTACAGTCGCGTTACGCTCGATTTATTTATCCCCCCGTAAGTGTCGCCGTTCTGAAGATAACATGAGGTTGACTACGTATACTGCCATAGTATTATTCCTCGGTACGTATTTCGGATGACTGATTTCTGCCCATTGATCATTTGCCTGCTTCCTGAAACTATACATGTATTTGATTACAATAACGATAGATAATTTAGTTGACTATTACATATGATCTACTTTAATTGACATTAATAGACAAGACTTCATTAAACTTTATCGCTTTCGACATGCTATTTTTTTCTAACTGATATGCAGCTCTATTACATAAATAGATCATCAGAAATTCAAGCAGATATTAAAAAATGCGTTGAATATAAAACGAGATATGCGCGAATAAAAATATTAAAAAGTTTCGAGTTATGTTGCCGATTTTTAACATGATTTAAAGATCCCCATTTCACCTTTCATTGTAACGTGAGTAAAAGAGAGCTGGTTGCGATTAATATACAAAAGTGATAAACAGAGAAAACGACAATTGTTTGTACGAGATAATGATAAACGTTATCCGGAGGAATTATATGTAGGAAATCGTCGAAAGAGAACGTGGAAAAATCCGTGGATTAAATCTCAACTATTTTTTTTTTTTATCTAGGATGACCGTGAGATATACGTGCACGCATATGTATAAAAATATTTTTAATAGTATATATATTATAAAATATTCCAAGACCACTGTCAAGTCGAAATGTCAAATAGTTTATGATTCATATTATCATAAATAATAGTCGACAAGATAATTTGACGACAAAAATGTCCATAAGGAAAACATTTCAATTCCTATTTTTTTTTATAACATTGCAAACAGTCTTATCTTTGAGATATATACACTATAATTATTTTTTTATTTAAAATATTTTTATAACTATAATATGCACATCTGGAAAAGTATGTATAACTTCTCAAAACATTTTTTCTCTACTTCTCTGACAAATGATTTGCACTGAATTAAGACATTCTCAGAATACAGGGAAGTTCGTTGTAAATTATAAAAATTGTACGAATAATTGTAATTTTTTTCGCAGAAAAGAACGATTTTATTTAAAGGAGAGATTAACTAAACTAGAGAGGATAATAAAAATCTATTATTCAAAAATAAATTTTTTTGTTCAACACACATAAAAAAATATCCTTTCAATTTATAATTACAAAGTGACACTTCGAATATTCACGAATAAAATACTTTCTTTCAACTTCAGATGCGCTTCCTTATTATGTTTTCAGAAAGGTTTCTCAGTCAGTCTAATGTGACTAAAATGCAATTGAAAAAGTGTGTCATTTCAACATGAAATGTTAATAAATTGAGTCCATTGTTTTATGCCAACTCGCCAGTTTATTGCCAGCTGATCAAATTAGATGTCAAAAGTCAATGCCACGTTACATATATGCATTATATTCGCCGTCAAATGAGGCTAAAAAAACGCACGTACAAACGATTTCTCTCGATTTTAAAAGTCAGGATTTTCAAGCTTTTTTAATTATTCTCAGATGTAATTTAGAAATTCCAAGTCTTATATTATACATGCGAATATTGATTAGTTCTGGAATATTTCGCAAGATAGGTCCGATTTCATCTCGATTTCTAATGATTAATGATTAGATAATCATATACGCGTAATACACATATAATATACATATAAATAACACATTATTGCGATAACGTAATCTGCATTCGACTATAAAATGCATCTCAACTTTTGCAATTGCGGTTAATCATTGCATTCATTAATCGATTGTGAAGATTGTCGATCTCATTGTTTTAAAAATTTTAAATTCCTAATTGTAATAATAATTCCAATGAGAGTCACACCATTCGTAAGTGCGTGCAATTAATTGAACGATTCAGCTGTGAATAGATCTCTTTGAAAAGATGAGAAGATTTCAGATTTCACAAACTATTACAATTTAATGAAATAAATAAATAAATAAATAATATATATATATATATATATATATATATATATATAACTATTTAAAATGTTATGAAAATATTAGCGATTTTTAAAAATTAATATTTATGTGTGAAAAATTATAAATTATAAAGCGTGCGTTGGATTTTAATCCACTCGGTTTTTATTGGATCGTCACATATCTATTTATAATAAAGCGATAACGTTTGACTGTTGATCTGATACAATCTTCGACACATGTTGATCGCACTTTGTCCCGCGATTATGCATTTAAACGTCTAATCTCCATATTATATTGACAATCTAGATATTATCTATATTATCGATCTGCATCAAACAATATTAATCATTAGGTATTATAATGATTATCGTTCATCGAATGAAAAATAAGAAAAATCTTCAGAATAATTCATCTTATTCAATTTCTGCTAACTATTTCGATAGATCTCTGGAAAGAGATTGTAAATTTATATAAAATAAAATTAACGGTATTTTAAGAAATATCTTGTTTTATTTAATGAGAGAATTTCTTTCCATTCTTTCCAGCAAAATTAATTATTTAAAAATGCCTCAGTGTCATTAATCTGTGTATAGCTTTGGAATTTTTCTCATTATCTTATTATGTACTTTCGCTATAGCATTGCGGAATCTGTTTAGGCTTTCTGTGGGACAAAGTAATACAAAAAATTTCAAAAAGCCTCTGCATAAAATGTAAATACACGCGGAAGTCTAATATAATGTTATTTCAACAAGCAATCTAAAGGAGCAATGATATTTTTCGCATATTATTAACATAATTAGTGTATAATTTAAAGCTCATAACTCCTTTATTGATCGCCGGTTGTAAATCGCGAAACGACTCACATACGTAACACGCGAAATCAGCGAACGCGTCTCGCTTTCACTGCACGTAACAATTTTCTATGTATCATCGTAGAGGAAGAATTCGAGTAACGATTCGTCGGCGTTAGTGAATCCATAATACTTGCGTAAGATTTGTAATATCGCGAATAAAGAAATACAAATGACAGATTACTTAGAAAATATAAAGGCATAGTTATCGATATATTATACATACATATAAGTTATTCTTCTTAAACTTGATTGATTTTGTCGGCATTTTTTGAAGTTTTTGGTGGATGATATTACATGTAATAGGCTTTGAATTTCTTATTTAAAAGACGAGTGAAGAAACTCTCTGTAAAATAACACGAGATATTCTTGACTTATTGTTAGATGAATTTGCATTAAAATAAGTCGAGCTAATCTCTCACTTTGTCTAAGACAATCTTTTAGACCGTCACGCGAATTGTCAAATTCTAGCAGACACATAATTGAAATGTTGGCAATTTTCTACCTGTCATTATCCTAAATGTCAATCAAGAGTGTAATGTTCTTTATAACATTATCTTCTTTCTAGATACGATGATTCATATCTAGACATATATTTTCCGCTTTTGAAACTATGTTCATTGTTCTTCATATATAAGCGATAAAATAATCGTATTACTCATAATCGTAGCGATTTAAGAATCTTCCACGCTGTAGAGCGAGAGAGGAAGAAACAATAACTTCAGGTGTTGTTGAGATATGATCTGCGTATCAAAATATCATAGAAAATATGAAAGAAGAGTTCGAAATACAGTCGAGTTAGCTTGCCGGCATTTTATCGGTTCCTGTGTATTTCCTGCAAGAGAAACGTAATAAAGGAGAAAGATAATATGTATGCTGATTGAAAGCTGACTAATGCGAATACAAAGTCCGTAGATTACGCGTTTTGGTCTCGCGTGCAAGGAAGCTTGGTTCGAAGAGACTTCTCGACAAATACCTCTTTCTGTTGCTACCAGAATAATTTAATGATTCAAGGAATGATAATCTAATATCATTTACATTTTCCATATTATGTAGCTTTGACCAATGGTTAATTTGTAGCATCAGCGTTAGTCTCAAAACATCGGTTATTCCGATATAAAACGCATACCATTGCGTTATTTTAAATTAGAAAACTTAAAGCTGTAGAAACGCGATTTCAAAACAAAAACGACGCTATCTATTAAATATTATTATTAATAATAGACAAAAAATTCAAAAATTAAAACTTACCTTTACGAAGTCCTTTCTCGAAGTCGGACTCTGCTAACAAAGTTTTTGCCGGTTTAATCGAAGTACCATTGCATAAGAGCGCAATTTCATATGCAAGACATATTTTTGCATAACAAAGGCGATCATTGTATGTCGGTTTTGAGCGAACTGTCGTTCGTTGATAAATGGACTGATCCGGTTCGACCGATGTTTTCTTTCCTGTATATATAAAAGAAAATATTATATAACATATGTACAACCGACAAAACATAATTTGAAGAAAAACACGTATAATTAGTGAGATTGTAATTGCCATCGATTTCTCTTTGACGTAATACGAAGATATATATTATATATTCCGTAATTAAATATAGTCCGTAATTACTACTATTTATTTTTTCTTTCAACGTTAAATATGAAAGTTTAGATATAAAAAGCGAAATAAATCGTAATTTTATAGATCTAGTCGGACTGAAAAAAAATATTTCTATATAATATATATACAAATTTTGTAAGAAAAAATTATCTCTCTATTAAAGATATTCTTTCTTTATTTTAGGTTTTGTTGCATGTATACATTCGCAAGAAGATATATCTACCGACGAAGTACTGAAACAAGTTGGCCAAGTGATTGGCAACAATACCGAACTGAACAATCTGAATACATCAGCACTGCCAAGCATGGAGGAGGCGAAGAATCTCTTTAAGGAGAAATGTACGAAGAACGGCGGACCAGGTGCATTCGAAAATGCACAGCAAGCACAGCTGAATATGGTGCAATGTCTTCAATCGCTCATCAACATCACGGAACTTCAGGCAGAGATGGAGAAGTACAAGCCGACCGGTGATCTGGACATAGTGTTTAAGAATTATTGCAACAAACGCTCCATTTTGCGTGCTTGCGTCAACAATTTCACCGACACGGTGGAACATTGTCTGGATGAGAAGGAAAGAGAAAACAAGAAGATTGTGCTGAACATCACCGACTCGTTGTTAGAGTTTATTTGCTACAAAGAGGGAGATCGCATTGCCCGTAAGTTTGATAGTTTTACGATGCTTATTTTAAAAATCTTTTCTAATTCTAGAAATTATCTCTCAAATACCTCATAGAGGATTTTTTTTATGTCTATTGTTAGTATTATAATAATCTTATCTCTTTATAGTTTTCATATCGGCCGGAGGACCGGAATGTTTTCAATCTAAACAGAACGCGATTCAAGATTGTGCCAATAATACATATGGTGGTTACATACCAAAAACTGATCCCTCTAATAATTTGATCGGACTGGAAAGTTTGCCGTCACTGACTTTCGGCAACAGAGAATGCAGGTAAGATGTACACAAAGTCAGAGCGCTCCACTTGAATATTTTGGACAAACATGCTCTAAATTTTATATATTTTTTATTAATTTCCATAAATTAAACTAAACATTTTATTACCTCTGATGTATCACACAGGGATATGAACAGCCTTCAAGCCTGCGTTGTGGCAGAATTGGAAAAGTGTCCAGATCCAACACCTGCAAACATAATGGATTCCATATTTAATTTCGTTAAAAGAGTAACACCCTGCGAAAATATACTCAACGCGCAAAGCGCGGCCGCCACCGGTTCAATGTCAACATCCAGTGCCTCGAGCCTGGCAAGCACTCTTTCCACCTTAGCAATCATTCCATTCATCGTAGCAAGCTATAGTAATTTCATTTCTGTAACAATGTAAACATATACATTATAAAATTTTAAAGTATAATCCAAATAGATGTCGATGCGACAAAAAAAAATGTGATGAAAGTATAAGGCGGAATATTTGTATGATGAGGATTTACCCGCGATGAGGATTCACCCGGGAACAAAAAGCGTGCTGTTCTAATATATATATTTTTTTTTTATTATATAAAAATGTTTTCTTTCATTTTTTTTCTTTTTTTATTAACGAAACAAATTCTCAATTTTTTTTTGCAGAGGTATACTGTCTTTTACCTCAAAAATAATGTGTGAGAATTATTTAAGACGTTAATTAATTTAAAATATTCAAATAATAGCAAATGACAATTTTTATTTTATTGTTAATTGATTAGTTCCCGCGTAAAATTCAAGTATTTAAAATTTAAATGTTAATTCCATTTTTTACTAAAAATGATACAATCAAATCTTTTTTTTTTATCTGCTACATATTAAATTATATATAAATAAGTATATAAAATATATAAATATTAAATTGCTATATGTTGAATATATGTTCGTTTGTGTTATAGACATAATTAATTTTATTTATACATTATATTTATATATCTACTCTCTTAGCCCTGTTATTTGTTATATTGTGCAAATAAAAGCATAATGATGATATGAGGAAATATAACACCTTTCAAAAAAAAAAAAAAAATTAATTTTAATGTACATCTAATAAATTATATTACCAATATTGTGTTTAATAGGAGTACAATATGTTTAATATAATACATTTTTTATATTTTGTACTTGTTACAGTTAGGTGTTAGGTAACTCCGCTTCATAAGCAAAATGCCATTGTTGACAATTTAGATAATGTGCATTATAAAAAATTATGACAATTTGCTTACCCCAAAAAAAAAAAAGTATATAAAGTTATATACTTTACATGCAGGATAATAAATTATGCGTAAGTTATATATGGGGTTCACAGTTTTTTACAACTTTGTACAATCAAAAGATGAAACAGTATTGTGCTCTTAGAATTAACAAAATTGACATGATGTTTGATACTGGTAATGCATAAATATATGGGTATTCATTTTATTAATGTAAATGTAAGTAACGCATAAGTTACGGCAAATGTATCTTAATGTTATAGTTTAAGTACCAAAGTCCTTTCATTTATAATGACATATCTCTTTAAAACAATAAATTAATAAATTCAGTATATTATTTACAAACAAGTTTTCTTATTTCATACAAGTCTCTTGATTTACAGATATTAGAAGGTTTTATAATCTTTTTCCAAGAATTTGGCTTTTAATCATATCTCAAATATTTCTAATATTATGAAAAATATTTCAGTTCTTTAAAACTAAATACATTGCTATTATTTATAATCTAAAATTCTCTTAGGACAGTTAGAGGAGTTTTTAACATTATTATGAAATTTAACATATATTATGTATGAAATGATAACTTTGCGTATCTTTTTTTAACCGTGTTCCGATATTTGCCAGTACTGAAAATCTATAATGTACGGGATATAAATTATAGATTTCCAGTACTGGCAGTAATATTGCAACACGGCCTTTGTATTTCAATCTTTCTACCTGCGTATTATCCATTGACCTTATAGCTCAAATCCCGCCGGCGAGTCTGCGCAAGCTTTTCGACGCAAGTGACGTAAGGCAGAATTGCAACAGCTGATTGGCGCGCGAGTCGCGTTCGGCCGTATTCGTGATGGTTCGAGCATGTTCGTCTGGTGGCCAGAAGTGGAAGACGAACGACGGATAGGACTATAGGATAGCCAGTGCCAGTGCACTTGAGAAAGCCCGTCGCAGGCTGTCTCGGCGTGTATGTTCTGAACTCTCCGCAACATGTTAATGAGTTTTCGTCTGCTCCCATCGAAAAATTCACGTGGTGTATTCAGTATACGAAAGAAAAACACTAGTGCAAGACATTTACCCTCTTGATCGAGTTTTTCACCTAGTACTAATTGTGCAATAAGCAGGCTGAGGAAGGATGCCAGGCAAAGGGGGCAGAAGAGGAAAGTGCGGTAAGCACAACTTCCACCCGAATATCATATTTCGTCCCTTTCGTCTTGAATCGATCCTTTCCTTTCGCTCTTTTCCTCGTCCAGAGAGAAAGAGAAAAAAAAAAAACATATTCACGATATATTAGCGAGAAAAAACCAGAACACGTGACGTGCTCGACGTGCTTATTAAATTATCGATTCGCACCCCGTCCCGTCCCGTCCCGTCCGCTCGCTCGTCCGTTCCAATGATTCATCTGCGCGGAATGGAAATCTTATATTTATTTGCTCGGCTCTCTCTGCATATATATCATACGTCATCGCGGCACAATGTCGATTCACGTATCTTCCCGTTTCGAGATGCCAGTAGACGTCCGCCTCTCTCGTCTATTCCCGTTTCGCGCGCGAAAATTTACCCACGAGCGATTTTCCGCAGCCATGGCAGACATTACTGTTCCCATGTGACTCTCACGCCTCTGGCACATGGAGTTCTGATACACGGAATCGCGACGCCGCCGATCCACAGCATCCGCATCGGAATGCGAATAAAAAAATAAAAAAAAAAAAATACGGCGAACATTTTGAGAAACACGAGAAGGAGAGAGCTATATCGGGGACATCCTCGAAATCGGAACGTGTCCTCTCGCAAGAGGTTATAAGACATTCCGTGCGAATGTTTAACTGCGTTAAAAACTTCAAAGTTTAATGCGGATATCGCGTCGTATTACAATACATATATTTACGCACGATTAAATCATCGATGCTTTTGTAATAATTTTAATGATGGAACGCCTGGAAGCCAATATTGAATCATATTAAGAGATATATTTTCGACCGTATGACATATCTCTTTTCGCTCTTTCGCTGAATATTTTCGCTTTCTTTCCCTTTTGCTCTCATTTGCGTCACTTTTATTCATGTATTTTAATAACGATTCGCTCGATATATCTCGTTCAACGCAATTTTGGTTGCACGCGGAATATAAAGGAATTTACGCAATCGGATGCAATCCGTGGCAATAGTTTTCCTCGTCAATACATATTCCTTTCTACGGCGCGTATGGTTGTCCGTCGCGACTCTAATCGAAAGCAGATAAATACATATATTCTCGCGCAGTAAAAATATTTTGCTTTGCCCCTCAATCAAGGTCCTTGTCTGGTTAACTTGACTGCGAGTTTTAATTACTCGCTTACGTCGTCTTTATATAAATCGTCGTTTTTGCATGTTAGTTCTTTTTGTGCCTGGTTCTTCGTATCGATAATTCGATACATAATAATGTTGCGATAATATAATCTTTTCCAATCGATAAAATTTATATATAGTCGAAAATATATATGTAATTTTCTTTCTTTTTTTTCTCTTGGAAATTATATGTATACAATGATACATTAATTATTTTTTTCATGACGTATAATTTTTTTTTTTTTTTTACGTATATAAGAAATTGCGGAAACTTTTGACAAATGTAGTTATAGAGCATATAAGATAGATATTTAATTTAATATATAATTAAATATATATTTTTATTATTAACTGAATATCTAATATTTCCAATTTTAACTTCAAGTTGAAAATAAATTTTTCTGTAAAAATGCATGATACAATTTATCGCAATTCCTCTTTTTTATGATTATAATCTGCTGTGAAACATGTAAATAAAATTTACAGAAGCGTGTGTAACAGCTTTGTACATTTTACATTATATAACATGACATTCACTTTCAGGAGCTGTGTTATTATTCCTCTCATATACTCGAATTACATACGTGTTAAATTCGTAGTTTCTGATCGACGTATAAAACTTGAAACATTCAACATCGATTTATAATTGATAAATTAATAATAAATCGTTATCCGATAAAGCATTCTTCTCTTGTGATTGGCTGAGAGAAAAGAATAGGAATAAAATTATCCATCGTTCTTAATATTTATAGACGTTAAATATTCACAAATATATGAGTGAGACTCGCAATTCCATATGGCAACAGTCGTAGTATCTCTTACCAAACATATGTGAATCATTTCGCACGTATTTTTAGCTTTAATTAATCGTAATTAACATCTCGGTAAAGACTAATAAGTTGAAGTTATGAGAGATATGCATATCGAAATTCATTTTGCGTATCTCGCAATCTCGCAGTTCACTTACAGATACACCAAGCTATCTATGCAAATCATTATTTAACCATATCTTACATCTCGTGCTCCGATGATAGGTGGAAAAAGAGCTGAATTTACATCTGACGAGGACTCGGTCAACAATGATGCGTGTAGCGAGATCAGCGGCCAATCTGACAATCGTAGCATACTGGAGGATGCGAACGACAACGAGGTGGATGAGCTCGCGCAGCAAGAGGCGTTCGAGGAGAAGCTGAAGGAGGCGATCGACGGATTAACGCAAAAGAGCGCTAAGGGAAGGATCATATGTTGTAATGGTATAGAGAAGATCTTCGCCATCAAGTACATTCCAGATTTCGTCGAGGATAGAAAGATGACCATTACGGATGCCATGGAGCGCAGCTTGAAAAAGGGACGGGGCGACGAGCAGTCGACCGCGGCCAGACTCAGCACTTTGCTGTGCGTCCAGCTGGGCGCTTTTGAGAGCGCGGAAATGGTTTGTAGGGATCTGAAATCGACCCTCACTTTCATCGCCAACGATAATACGGCTTCTGTCCACGCTCGCGCCGAAGTAATCTAAAAATTTATTTGATTATTATTATAGATTTTGGTTTTGCGCGATTGCATCAGCGACAGATAATCTTACTTTAATAAAATGTTTTCAGTGTTGCTGGGCATTAGCCATGAATCAGTTTTTGTCCGGCAATGATGTGGCTGATACCGTGGAAATCGTACAGTTACTGTCGTCCATCTTCTCCGGTTCCTACTTGAAAGGTAATGGCGCGATCGCAAACATATCCTCGGATGTGGCGGCGTTACATGCGGCAGCTATCTCATCCTGGACTCTGCTTCTAACGGTCATGACTTCCGCGGATATCTACAATTTGCTTGCAAGCGACAGAATCAACAGTTACATGCCGTAAGTCATCGATGTATTTTATCCTTGACGCGATCAAACTTGTTCTCTCTCTTCCAGTTCTCTCAATCGATTGTGCGAATTGCTGAAATCGCCACACCTCGATGTACGCCTGTCAGCCGGCGAAGCAATGGCCGTGATATTCGAACTCGGCCGTGATTTCTCCGCCGATTACGAGCAGGACTGGGCGCTTGACCTCATCGAAATTCTCAAAGAACTCGCCACGGATTCCAACAAGTATCGAGCTAAAAAAGATCGCAAGCAACAGCGTGCTAATTTTAGAGATATTCTGCGTTATATCGAAGTAAGTTGTATCGCGTGCTATACTGTTTACGCGGAATATTTAGTCTGTTTTGAAAAGCAAGAGACGTAAAGATTTCATGCCAATGCAAAAAGATCTAACGAGACGTCTTGTACTTTCAGGAAGACATTGTTCCGGAGATGCATGTGAAATTCGGCAAAGAGATTTTGTATTTAGAGGGATGGTGTGCGAGGACCCAATACAACGCCTGCTGTCGGCTGTTAGGTCCTGGTATTAATATCCATCTTGCTGAAAATCAACTCTTGCGCGAGATTTTCCATCTTGGCAACAAAGTTCTACCTCCATTAGTAACAGTGAAAACGAGTAAATTAGAAAGAGTAGGTATCGAAATTTGTACAATAGAAAAAATCGCTTATTTTAGCAATTTATGACTGATTTTTTCTTCTTGTTCTTAATTCACAGACATTGATGAATGCGGCTGCGTTCAAGGCACGCACCATTCAGCGCAACAAGAACCGCGATAAACGATCCGCAGCCATGGCACCGTAATTACACTTCTGCTCCTATGCTGGCTGTCTGATGTTACTTTGTGTAATGTAATTATATTTGAATTTTTTTTTCATTAATTTATTGTAACTATATTTAATAGCGCGAATTATCATTTCTTCGATATCGAAATTGTACAGATATATTCCACGCATGTACGTCTTCTTCTCTTGCAAAACATTATGTATGTGATGCTATCCCTCGCCGCTTTTTAGCAGCTTTACTTTATTTAATAAAGTCCATGTGTGTGTATATACAAGTCTAAATATGTATATATACAATGATAGTGCTGTTAATATATATATACAAACCTTATTTTTTATAAATTATTTCAGTAAATGTATTGACTCCGATATTGATCATTATTATATATTTTAAACGGTTATTACCGCCCTGTTATTTTTTTGATGTATATTATATACGTTAATAACTGTACACGACGTTTTAATTGCTAATTTTCATCTCATATTTAAAAATCGAATTTTTTTTTTCATTATAACACATGCAAACATATTGTTTGAGATTTTTTGCATATTAACATTTACATACACAATTAGAAGCCGTACATATTTACTATCACTGTACATAATTACATGTAAGTTGTAATGATACACATTCAAATAAATTAAAACGTAGATCATAAGGATAAATGTAAATGCTTAAAATTATTATACTTCCTCCTACTTTATTATTTGTCAAATTTATAAGTTTTGCTATAAAACAGTCCAACATATGTTTAGCAGACCCTGCTGTTTTTCACTATTAAAAATGTCAATCACAGTTGCTTTTCTCAAAAACATTATAAAACGATCACGTATAATCGCGTACAACAAAATAATTATGTAATTAAGTACACTTCAATCTTTTTCTCGATATATCCATAATAATTTTTAATCATTATTATTTCGACGCAGTGTTACATAAAAATAACCTCGCACATAATTATTATGAATTATCACTAACATTAAGCATACAGTCATGGGAACAATCTTTGCACATTTTTCATTTGTATAAGGCACATTAAAATATATAAATATATAATATATATACAAAAAATTCTTAGAAGACTATAAAAACTCGCAGGCGAGTTTTTTTATTTGCACAAATAGATCGCTATATATATAATAAATATATATAATATATAAAAACAACCTACATATGCAAATTAATCGTCTGTGTTTTAAATTCTTTTTCGGATAGCATGTGCCATCGATAGCCCAATATTCTTGACACTTCTCTCTCCGTGTTCTCGTAAGTATGACTATTTACCTTTATCCATCGATAATACTCGGGCGACCAATCCAGGATCTTCGACCAGGCTCTATCACATTTCTTCAAGATAGCATTTCGTCGAACGTATAAGCAGCGTAAACGTTTCGCGGTAGAGACGATCTCTAGAATTGTAGCTGTTGATATTTTGTCTCGTATCATCTATGGAAGAAGTATTACCATATATCGTTATAAATTAATAAAAATATATAGATAGCAATAAAATGTGATACAGTGCGTTAAATTTTTTAAATAATTAGTATTTATCATTATAATAGACATTTTTAAGAGAAGCTAGATTGTTGATAATTCGTAATATCCACCTTCAATTTGAAGTTTACTTGTATCAGCTCTGAAAAACTGCAGTATTTACAATTGTTTAATTAGCTATAGTAAATGCATATAAATAAGAAAGAACATTTTTACATTTTGGAATACAGTGCAATAAATAAAAAGGACTGAGAAGCTTGTGGGATTATTTAAGAATAGTGCAAATATTTAATAACAGAAGAAAACTTGAAGAAAATAAGCCTAGAATAGTTAGAAGAAACTTACGGTCATACAATAGCAAAAAAAGACTTGAAATGCGTAAAGGTACGAGGACATGCCAGCACATCATAAACTCGCATCGTTAACATCAGTTAGCACCTTTTAGGAAAGCTATCACATGTGTTGATTCAAATACAAAATGCTACCAGTGTATGCAGGTTCGGGCACATTCGGCAGAATTGCACTAGCGCCTCATCCAATCTCTTGGCGAAGTTCCTGTGCAGATAGTACCTCGTTACTCCCTTGAAAGCGTACACCCGTATCGTCGAATCGAAGAACGCTCCATGAGTGAGCACTGTGGATGGCAAAATCTGAAAAACAACAATGTTATAGCATTAAGAAAAATTTTTGTATACTTCTTTTTAAATATGAATTCAATATTATTTTTTTTACTTGCGTATTTGGATTATCCAACACTATACTGTGACACGGTATGGCGCTATGCTCAAGTAAGTCAATAGGCAAAAGTATATCCGTGGCTTTATGGCTTTCTATCTCAAAATGTACTTTTAAATAAGGATTATTCGCTTTCATCTTTATCCAAGATGATCTCTTTGGCTGAAACAAAGAAAAGAAAGCAAATAGATATTTTATATCTTTTAACATGCAATTAATATATATGTATGAGAATCAAAATTGCAATTACCAATCTTATGGTGGTATCTTTTGGACTGTATTGATTCTGTAAGATATGAAGATGTTTTAATTTTGTATAGCCTATTAACTCTAGTACATCCTCGTGCAAATTTTGGGGACTAATAACTAAGACCTGAAAAACATTTTTTATATAATATCGAGAAATTGATACATTATAAAACGTTTTCACAATACTTGATATACTCACATTTAAATTAACAAATACTCCAACGTGTAATAACGGGCAATTGTAACGCGTGGTATTTATCAATATCAATTTCGACAAGGTCTGAGTGCAATTTATACAAATGTCGTCCATTAAGTGTAAGGCCTCATTACTCTCGAGCATCAGATCTATTAGTTCAAGACATCTAAGATTTTGCAAATTTCTCATAAGCCTTTTGAGTGCTTCGAGCAGCTTTCCACCTGTGCCAAAGAGTCTAATCCGATCAGGATCGTTCCTGTTTGCCATGTTACAGGGAAAGGTGAACTTAAGCCTACGAATGTAGGTACCCACGCCGGCCACGGATGTGTTGTCGAAGCCTTGTTGCTCGGCATACCATGATATCATGTTCATAAACTCATAAAGATTGTAAAAATTAAGCATAGGCTCAAATATGAGCGAGCGAAAGTTCCTGCCAACTTTGTTCAGACACGTAGACGTTCTTATATGATCCAAAACGTACTGCCAACCGCTGTAATAGTTGAATTTTCCTCGTGTGAGAGTGGTGTCCTCCAGGGTGAATGTAGACCATACATTCTGTAGTTTGAAGGCACGATACCACGATCGGCACACCAGAGACGCATAGTAACGTTCGCGAATGGTCAAGTATGAAAAAATCTCCTCCAGCAGGATATCAGGAATCTGATCCCAGCGGCTATACTCCTTGTAAAGTTTATCCTCCTCCGTGTCCTCCTCCTCCAGATCTATATACAAGGCTTGACAAAACAAGACATTCATTTTATTCCTAGTAAATACATTAGATTCGTATCTAATAATGCTGTGTTCTTTCTCTCCTTGTCCTACTTTTATGTTTTTACCTTGAATGCAAATTATTTTTAGACGATATTAATGTCAATTTCGATTGTAGATCAATGTTGGATTTCTCTCTCTTTTTCTTTAGGAGAACTATTTTGCACACCGGCATTTTTTATACGTGACGTTATACATGTCGAATATTATATCGGGAATAAAAGTTACATTATATTATGTATACGAGGGGATGTCATGTGTGTTTTGTGACAGCGTTTGTTATATCGCTCGAGTCAATTAAAATGCAGAATTGACGCGTGATCGAAATTTGATATCTGAAACGTAAATTGGCATAGAAATCAGTCAAGTATATCCGGCTTGTACGCAACTGCGAAATTGCAGAACGAAATAACATGTATCCGATCGTCGTGGATTTTTTTCAGTGAGACAAAGAGAGAGAGAGAGAGAGAGAGAGAGATAGAGAAAGACGGAGTATCGTCGCGCGCGCGCTCACCTTTGTCCTCTTCGTCGAATTTCCAGCAGCCCCTGCTCATTTTCGATACGATCGATGCTCATCGGTGTTACAGTTAAAATAACGTATCTCCGCATTGGAGTATTTATACGCAATATTGCTAAAAATATACCATAAAAATGGGAAGGGGCGCTTGCCGCGACCGATCGCACACGCCATGATGCGATTTTGAATAGCTGTTCCGCGCAAACTATACTCGCCGCTTATCTGGCGTCTTGATTTTTCGCATAAATGCCGCGAAAATCGCATATAATCTCGAAACACGACGATGACTTTATTTCACCGAATCTCTCCAAAAAACTAGTTTAAAAATATTAAAAACGATTGAAAAAACCAATTTTCTCGCGTGCCGCTAGTCAATCAAAGAAAGAAAGAGAGAGAGAAAGACCGAAGAAAAGGAGGCGAGAAAGAGAGAAGGAGAAACTCGTAACGCATATCACAGAAATTCTAACCTACAAGCATAAACAGCTGTTCATGATTGCATCACAGTGTATCGTAGAGAGCCTTTAAAGGCTCTCTAGTATATCGTACTATCAGAAAATATATTTATTTGCTTTTGTAAATTTGCATAATTTTTCATAATCTGTTTCGAAATATCACAATGAATGCAACCACTAAATTGTGTCAATTAAGACAGGCGTTGCAAAGTTGTAATAGGTGAATAACATATTCGAAACCGGCTTTTCGCCGATTGTTACGCATGTGAATAAATAAGATTATTTTTTGTTTTCTTTTGAAATAAGTGTACGACCTGCGTGTATACTTGCCTCAATGTTTAAAGTCACAAGAATAAACAAAAAGTTTATTGTTAAAAACATTGAGTGTTGTAATGTCGTACGAATCTAAATTATCTTTAATTAATAAAATTTACAAGTTTTGCATTATTGTAAGAAATAATATAACTTGCTAAATTAGCATATCACTTTGAAAATAAAATTGATTATTTTAATTTAAAATTGTGAAAGAAAGCAATAAATTGTCGAGCATATTTTCTCTTGTCCTTATTCCAATTTTGTACTTTATAAAGCTTTCTTGTATAAAATCATAATCATATAAATGAAAAATTTTTGTAGGAATTTACACACTACATATATAGCTAGAAATGCATACGAAGGTCCTGGTAAAACTACTGTCACATTCATCAGGAAAGAGATTGGTGCTCGACTTCTGGTAACAAAATGTGATGAGGTGAGCTAAAGTTATGTCATTACTTTAATAAAATAAAAAACAACTATCATTGATTTTTGATATACATTTATCGTTTTTCATGTTCACTTTTCATGTTCAAAAGGCTAATTCTAAATTATAATTGAATGATTCTTTTACCTTTAAGTTAGGATTTACATTGAACACTGGTACACGAGTGATAGGACCAATGATGCTCTTCCCGAGGTACGCTCTCTGCTGGAACATCGCATCTGGCAAACACATAAACGAAGCATCCTTATCTCTGCTCACTATCCTTGAGCCGAAACCTGATCTCTTTGTCATTGGATTGGATGACAAATACGATTTTCTTTATCTGAAAAGTCTTCGAGAAGTCATACAAAAGCTCGGTATCACTACAGAAATACTTTCTGTGCGTAATGCGTGTACCGTGTTCAATTTTGTCAATGAAGAAGGCAGATATGTCATCGCAGGCTTAATACCGCAAAAAAGGCCTGAAATCTTATTAAAATTGTCAAAAAGTGAATCTGTGAAACAAATAACTGATTCTAGTGATACTACAAATAGCAAAACAAACACTGAGAAGACAGAGAATGTAACAAAATGATAGAGATGCACATTTGATGCTATCGAGTAAGTAAATTAAAAATTTCAAAAAAACTAATATATATATCTGTTTATGCCCATTTACTGTTTGATTATACCTGAATATGCAATTTACATTTTGTTTGATTATTTGCTATGAACATTGATTTCTCTGTAGTACTATTTCACCAGTAATCAAATCTTTTAGATTTAATTTTAATTGTACATTTAAACTGGAACATGAAAGAAAAAAAAAAATGTAAATATATATATATATAGCATATCTTTTTTCGATTCGAGTAAAAGAAAATATAAAATAATCTCGAGTAGATAAATTATTTTATTATAATTTATTTTTATTTTATTATTATTTTTATTTATTATTTTTATTATTTTTTATAATTTATTTAAATAGGTAAATTATTTTTAAGTATATTCGTGCTATCGAAGTGATAATGCTCATATTCGATGACATATTTCACGCATGCGCACGAAAGTCCTGTGTGAAGAGATTGTCCATAGCATAGATATATATCTATATAAATGTCCCTCGAAGAGGTGCGTTCAGAAATTTTACTGTAGAGTTGAGTCTTATTCAATTGATCAATCAGAATAAAGAAATCTTTGCTTCTCTTACCTTGATTGGTCAGTTATTTTACATGATGAATCAGCTGTTCAGATATTGCATGTCAAGTACTTGCAAGTACTTGCAAGTTATCGTGATCGCAGGCCGCAAGTAATAATTGGAGTAGTGGTTATTTGAATGATTTTTCATTTTGCACGATATCTTTTAATTCACATGTGAGTATGTTGTTGTTTCCTGAAAATTATTGTTTATTAATAATCTATAGCAATAGATATCCAGTAATTTAAAATATAATATATGTATGATAATGTAATAAATTATTATTACATGGGCATTATTCACTATAAGACATTTCTGTACAAATAATAATCATTTATATCACGTGAAAAAAATATTTTATACCATTTTAAATATTTAAAAGTATTTTTATACTCATGTTTAAATAAAATTGGACTAATATTATATTCAAAAATAAGTTAATTAGGATTGTAATTTATAATGTTCGAATAAATTCATATAATTTTGATGTATTTCAATTTGTAAAAAATTCAATAATTTTTTACAAAACAAAAAAAAGAATATGTTGTAATTGCTTAGGTGAATAATTATTGTGTGTTATTAGCTTTTTTGTTGAGAAATATAATGAGATGTTATCTCATGTTTTATATTGCAGATTTTCAAGATGAATAGCTCAACAGATCCCAGACGACCTGAAAAGGAAATCCGTTACAAGCCACCAGGTTCGAATAATCAGGGGCAAATGCAGGATGATTTGACACCAGATTACATGAATGTCATAGGGATGATCTTCAGTATGTGTGGCCTAATGATGAGACTGAAATGGTGTGCCTGGGTAGCGCTCTACTGCTCTTGCATCAGTTTTGCCAATTCGCGTGTCAGCGAAGACACTAAGCAAATCCTCAGCTGCTTTATGTTGTCGATATCGGCAGTGGTGATGTCTTACCTCCAAAATCCACAACCCATGACACCACCATGGGCAAGCGCCATGCAATGAGCGTAAAGTTTTGCTTATGCACTTATTCTATTAACATCTTCAATTTGTATACGTGAGTGTAAAAAAATTTGAACATTTGAGATGGAATAATAATTATTATGTGATGTGGATGTGATTATTTATACTGTACAGAAAGTGTTCTATAAGAACATGAATAATGATGAAGATCTAGTGTAATAATATATTATATTATAAGATATATACGTAATGTTTCAATTTAATGAATATGCATACAATGGACTATATATATACTATATACAGAGATAATATTCCTTTCTCCGTTGTTTATTTCTTATAATTTTATTACATTAAAATCAACTTTATATCCTGCAAGTTTCTCCTAGAGAGGAACACTATATATAAATATATTTATATATATTACAAGAAGTGTCAATAAATATTACATTTTCTAAACATAAGTTATATTGACTAGAATTAAATGCTATCTGGTTGCTACTTTTTTTTTGTACATAAGTACAGCGCAACATTGAAATGACTCTTAAGCGTATTCTGACAAAAGAGTCACATATATTCGACTGGTCGCATTTCTTTCCATTATCGTGATATCATTTTTCGAGATATTTCTTCATCCACATTATATATTAGCATTAAAGTAACTTGACATGCAAAAAGTAATAAAAAAATACCATTGGTTAATTTGTATGCTAGAATATATTCTAACAAACTATAAGGACAATATAACTTACATTAAAAGAAGGAAATAAAACGTATATGCAATTCTTACTTGACGAATTCACATTTAGAAATGTATAAAAATCAATAATCTTTCTACTGTATTCTTAATAAATAATATCGATGCAGAGTAGGCCACTGCTATTATATGCAGTATACATTTTAATCTTGACTAGATTTTATAGTCACAGAGACATTTTTTTTCGCTTATACTTTTCTAATCAAAGTCGATTTTATACAATATGGAACTAGAATTCCTGAAAGATAGATGGTTCTATATTGTGTATAATTATGTTCAATTTTTTATATATTTTAATCGCATTATTAAAACAATTGCTAAATTGATCGTATGTGCTTAGAAATACATACAAATACATTTATATATTTGTGGCTACTAAAGTATGAATGAAATAATAATATCTGATTGAAATCACATCAGGAAAATGTTCAAAGAATACTGAACTTATTGAAACGAAAATGTTTTAGACAATCTCTCTGCGTAAGAGATATTTTAATGACGTTTTCATATATCTTTTGAACTAGCCATTTGAGTAGATCGCTACTTGAGAAGTTCGTACGTTAAAAAAAAACGTAAGAGAAAAAGAATAGATTTGGCACATGTATCCGAACGTCGATTCTTGACCACTATTCTTATTATTACTATTAAAGATAGCCTGTGGTCCTCGAGTGGATTTATTTCAGTTCGTCGAGCTAAAGTACTTTCGCGATTATTGTTTCTTCCAGACTGAGGAAGATCAGACCACATTGAGTACAGAGCGACGTTTTTATTTTATTTTTTCGACTTCAATTGGCACCGCGATTCTTTGTCGAATGAAATCACGAAGAGATGATGTTCTTCGATTTTTACCTAGAATCTAAAATCTATAACTAGACGCTGCTTTCTCCACGTCCCACCAGTGTAATGGGGTACACATATTTCTTCCGCTTAGCGTTGAAGAAGGGTGAATTGTGCTGACCTGGGGTCGGCGTAGGCGACAAACCTCGGAGAAGCGGTAACGAAGCATCGCTCATAGCGTCGATTCCTTTCTTCCACTCGGCTCCTAAATCTGTAGCCGGTGCCATAAGCCCTTTGCACTCCGGTGAACTGCGCACGCTGAGAAAAACGTCGTTGCTACTGTCGCGCTGGCCGGAAGAACCCTAAAAGTGTGAAAATATCAGGATATTGAGCGATAATCGGTATGATTAGTAAATATAAGTACTGATAACATTAAAAAAATATTTTTTGTCGAAAGATATATATTGGATACCACGCGATTACCTTTGCTTCGTAAAAATCCAGACTGGAGCCATTAGTATCGTTCTCCTCATTGACTTCCACCTGAACACGGTGCGAAGTATGAGAAACTCTCGAGGAGTGAGATGACGTGCGGGTCGATGAGTTCTCCGATAAATCATCTCTACAACACGCCGCTGTGCATGTTCGTTGTTCTCTGCAATCATACATATGTGTTAAGGTATACTTTCTATATATATATATTAAATTCTTATATTTTGTTAGCAAATATTAGGCGAGCATATTAAGCTATATAAGCTGTCTTTAATTGTTTCAGCATCTCATAAAGAGTGGATAATATCGTTTTCTCCTACCTTCTAACGATGACGGAATCTCGTCGTCTTGGGACCGGCGGCGGAAGACCGGCGGTGGTGAGGCTCTTGGCACTCTCGTAGCTCGCCTCGCTGTTACCGCTGCTGCTGCCGTTATTACTGCCTCCCGCATGCTCCCCCGTCGTCCTCAGGAAATAGTTCTTCGCCGAGAGCATCGCGTAGTGCAGATTATTCTTGAGATCGTCCGCCGCCGTTGACAAGTTTCCCGGGATTTTGGGCGTGCGTCGCATTGGTCTAGGCGCTGGTATCACTGGCGAAGGCGGGCTGCTCGTCGATGCTTCTGACAGCGTCTCCGGCGTAGCCAAGGGCGCCATGCGCGTCGGGTCATCCCAACGGCTCGGTCTTATCGGAGAAAAAGGAATGAGTGAATATCATCGCGAGGATATTATATTCTTTGCAAAAATCCAAGACAACGCAAACATCCGAAAAAAATCCTCGTGCTTGGAACATTCTTTCGGATCTGCGTGCCGTTTGGGGACACTTCCTGCGCGATCGTGATCATTATCTTAATGACAATTGTAATCACGGTGCAATGACGTAATTATACAAGGTGCACGATATATGAAAGTTCGGTGAGAATTGGAGCTAAGCGAGAGAAGCGAGAGAAGCGAGAGTGAACGAAAGAGCGTGAAATGAACTGCTGATAGATCTGAGCGTGAAGCGGGTGCGACCAATTTCGATATCTTTCTAATCAATGATTCCCTAATGTATTCATTTCTTTCACCGGAATCTGGCTATATTAAAAAAGATATATATCTTTGTCTCTATAATAATAATCGAGATATCTTCGTTAACGCGCATATTTTTTACTAACATCTATAATTTCATTAATTGTATTCTTTGCATGGCAATTGGAAATGCCATGACGTCGATGATCAACAGAGTTCGACATACGTATCATTGTCGCTGCTATCGGTCTCCTCTCCTCTTCAATTCGCTCGCCCATTTCGTCCTGACATTTTAATCCTTCGCGATCCAAAGAGATTAACAAATTTTCGTTCAAAACAGAAAATTTACAAAGATATTCTAACTTTACTCCCGAAGTATATTGACATTGTTATTGACTTCGATTCTCGATATCGTTTTAGTCAAACCGCGAAGGATTCTAAGTGGTTCATCGTCCTTACGGTTTGCCGTCTTCCAGCCTGGGCGTGGTGAGCAGCTCGCTAGCAAGGCTGAGATACTCCCATGGGATTCCACGCGAGTCCACGCTAAGCTCGCGGCCCGCTTGCGGTATATCCGTCGGGCTTTGCAGCGATGTGAAGCTTGTCTCCAGGCAAAGCCGGTGCGGCGGAGTGCCGGCCAGTAGGTGACATCTGCTTGGGCTGGAGGGCGACAGCAAAGCCCGCATCTCCTGCTCCTGCACCTCCAACTCCTGGACATCAATCGTCTGATGCTCGCGTGCCGCTTCCGACGACGCTTCCGTCGAGGACGGGTGTCCGGACGCTAGTCGCTGCGGCTTGGCTGGACCCAGGGTCGTGACAACCTGATATGACGAGCGAGCCACGGCACGGTGTATATATAGTCGTGTACTTGCAGGATGTCGTGAAACTACAGGTACAAAATCTCGTCTGCGAATCGGGACTTTTTCTTTCCCTCGGCAAACATCTTATTGTAGGCGTGACGCGTTTCAGTTTTCCATCTCGAATAAGTAAATGTCGCGCAAAAATTCCATTTAGAACGAAATTGTTTCGCAAACGAGTGGTCTGTGCCATTTTAATTCTCTTCGTTGAACATCTTCCTCTAAGTAAATGTCACGTAGAAATTTTATTTAGATAAAGGTTTTTTCTTGAAATCGAATAACGAAGCAAGATTTTTTATTCATTTACAGAAACTGATTTGCAAAAAAAAAAAATAAACGATCCGTTCTCGTACAATTGTTTGTGTAAATTATTTACATTTCTCGTAGAGATTTAATTACAAGCGATACTTTAATATTTTCTTTTCCTATATTCATCGCAATTCTAAGTCTTGTACCTGTAATTCGATATCCTGCACAAATCTTCGCTCATTTCAAACCGTCCTGCGATGTTCTAAATATTTCAAGGAATATTTTTTTCGTCCACCTTTTGTCGATAAAATCTATATATATCTAACATCTCTATTTTGTTTTACTGTAGCGCTTGTATAGAAATAATTGAACATTAATTGCAAAATTTCCTTCAAACTTTTCGCAATCGATATCGCTGCAAGATATCCGATTTTGGCCGCATCGGAAATAACCGATGTCCGCATCTTGACCGCAAACCAAACGTGAACAATTTAGAGGCAATTTAGAGGAATATTTAACGCGGTTAATGGGAAGTGAAGATACGGTCGATGAGGCCGCAAACGGAAGTCTGGTATATGTGTACAACGGGATATTTATTCCTCGCCTCGTCGAGCGTAAAATTCTCGATCGGGCGTTCGATTCTTTTCTTTTATTTTCTTTTCTTCACATATAGAAAAGGGCAAGGACGGTCGAAAAATTCAGCCTGATAATTCTCAGCGTTTATGCTCGCTGATCGACGACGAGACTCATTCTAATTCCACTTTCGTGACAATGGAATTAATCTTCTACTCTCATGACAATGGAATTAATCTTCCACGTTATACTCGCAAAGTTGCTTTCGAAAAGGAGTTTTTTTTCGTCAGGCAACGAGTCGCTCATTCATCCTACGGATTAACTTTGGAATGACTTGAATGATTCTTGAGTTGGATTTTGAATTTTTGAATCTACAATACATACTATATTGTTAGAGCTTTTTATGTGAGATAAATATAATATGTAACATGACATTGCGTAATAAAATTCTTTTTTTCTCATGCTATTTAGTTTTAATTTATTATTTTTTAATTTTCTACGATTATATTTTTTTTGCTCGATGCTTTGGCACTATTCTACTATATATAATTAATAAAAAAAGATCAAGTGTTCGATCAAGTATCTAATTGCCAACATGCAAATCAGACGATACTCCCGCCCATTATAGGATCAACCAGGCCTAATCGATTCTAGTCGAATGCCGAATGCACAATGAAGATATGATCAATCAATGTATGATGTGCATGCATTTTACGTGTATGCGTGTATGTGTATGTAGTATGTATACATCTACATGATGCCGGACGATCAACGCTGCGTCAGGAAGTGCTTACCCCTTTGCTAGAGCGCGAGATCGAAACAAACCAACTGATAACTCGTGATATCTCGAATCTCTCTCGTGAATCGCAAGGCGTTTCATGAGTAATCCGGAAATTCCTGGCAAACGATAACTCAATAAATCAAAAGCCATAGTACAGATTTTCGTCTTATGACGAACAAAAGGATCCGATTATCAGCGGTGGAATTACATTCAGATCGCACATATCTCCCTCGAACCAAGTACCTTGTGCGCGAGGAGGACGCGATAGCACGAGCATCCGGTGTACCCTGATGATGGAGCACTACGATGTGCTGATGATCAAGAGGTGGCTGCGTCTCATCCCTGAGTTCGATCACTGCCATGTCTATCACCGCGATGGCTTCAGCAGCATTCCCAGCCCCCGTTGTCGCCCCCGCTTCCGCGCAGGCCCGATCTCTGCACGCCAGCACCTAATCCACACCGTAACTACCCTCAGCCATTCACAGTTCTAATCTAGCTGATCTTGGATGAAATTTCGCGACGGTTTCTTCTAAAAATTCGCGAAAAGCGCGGTTCTTTTTTCCTACATTTCTTTGAAATTTCTAAAAAGACTCGAACGGTTATAGAGAACGTATATCCGTTCGATCGTCAACCTAGTTGACTAAGACTTAGCGACTTATCATGTCAATTTAATCAATGAAATTTCTCTTCTGTCGCGGAAAACCATTTACTGCTCGATAATCGAGTCCGGAAGCGATTAGAACCGGGCTCGATTAAGATCGAGATATATATGTATTAACTTCCCTTTCCCTATAGTTCAAGATAATAACGTGCATGCAAAATCGAGCGAATAAACACACCATTGTTGCATCGTTCGCGCGATTTAATCGTCTAACTAACTCGGCATTAGAATTTAGCTTCTCCATCCTATTTGGCACTAAATTGCGGTTGTTCGCAAACTTTCGCTTTAACGCGAAGATCGTATTTAACATTCCTCTCTCATGTCGGAAAATTTCATCTTAAATTCAGTTTAAACAAACGAGAGCAACGATTCTAAAAATTCGCTAAAATCAACAACTATATTGTTTTTTAACGAGAAGATTTTCCTTTTCAAACATCGCTTTCAATTGAGGTAGCTTTCGGTTGAGAAACAAAATGATTCAGTCCTTGGATCCAATGGATCCTTACATCATTTATCATCGTTAAATATACGAGATTATTACTTAGTGTCGACAAAGCAGATCATAGCACAAAGAATAAAAGTAGTAATCAAAGTAGCAACAAAAGTAATAATCACACACTAATAAAAAATAAATAAATCGCAGAACGACAAAATTATAAATATCAAAACTACGTGACGCAACTTAAATCAATATATAAATAAATCTAATTAGTGCTCGAATACACAGAGTCATCAATAATTGCTCGGCACGTCGCGATACGTTCGCAAACGTATTCGAAAGAAGAGAAAAAACGATGTACCAGCCATTTTGGAAAATTAATACATACATTTTTCATCCATAAATAGGAGAAAGGTATGCGCGGTGATCAAAGCGGTAATCAAAATTAATTTTCTTTCTTTCAATGCGATTTATTAATTGCTCAAATACACTTTTCATGTATATGTATATACATGTATATCTTAAAAATTTTTTGTCCCATTTTATTTCCAAGCATTTCAACGCGCCGAGAATTAATAAGCCTCGATAAATAAACAAAGTCGTTTTAACATGGCAGAAAATAATATATTGACCAAAGTAGCGTACATCGCAAATCATATATGGCAGAACAATCAAGTTGTTACAAAAATCGTGTGCATTCACAAAACGACCAGCGCGCGAAATTTCCGATTGGACGTTCTGGTTTGGATCTTTCTCGCAGCGGGCGGCGTACAAAAATATATCGATCCGCGAATTCTCATCGTCGCGTTTAACGCTAATTTTGTACAATCGTATTGCGTACAATGTATTGTATAGATTCTTGGAATCGAATAAAAAAAATAGAATATTCAGATTTACAGAATCTATCGAACGGGCTTAGCTTTTAGCGCTAAACGCGCGACGAGAATCGTGGACCCTCAAATTGTATTTAATTAATTATATTCATTGTATTTAATTTATAAGATAGCTTTATTTCGAGTGTTTTTTTTATCTATTATGTTAATCTATAATATTATATTATGTCAATCAAATATACACGTGTTCTCCTTTTTTGCTCGTACTTTAGTCGTTTTGCGTGCATCAAGAGAAAAAGAGAGAAAAAGAAAGAGCAAAGAAAAATGCAGATTGATTTCATATAAAACATAGAATCGTATCGTTTTTCGATGAATGACTAACTATAGTGGCTAACTTGTAAGTCAATGCATATTAAATTAAAATTGCAAGAATTTATCCTACAATTGATATATGTTTTTAAAAAATTGCTGAAAGTTTCTTTTAATAATATAATTATAATTATATTAACTATAATTAATTGCATCTTGCAATTATCTTTATCAGTTAAATAATGTTCATTAATGTTCATTATATCAATAATTTTTCTGTGTATTGCAATAATGATATTGTTTACAATTATTATTAATAAAATATTGTAGCTATCTCAGTATATCACGTATATAAGTATCTATAAAATTAAATAAAAAATATAAAAAATAAAATATACATTTTTTAATAAAGAAAAATTTTTTAAATTATATTCGCAAAAAGATTAATTTACGTTTTTCCCAACAACAAATTGAATCATGATCGTTATTATTCGTGCGATTTCCACGTAAAATTAGCGTTTTACGTAACGATAGAGTAAGAATGATGCTCGCATGCAAACAAATGGCGAATTCGCGTGCTACGTCGCTGATTGGCCACTATTCGGCAGAGAATTATTATTAAATAGTTCATGCAGTGTATACAGTGAGAGCATGCACGTCAGTCGTGTATTACTCTACTTAGGCGGTAATGTAAGAGGTAAGTACAAGAATGCTCAATGATTCAGCGCGTTGTGCGAGATAGCGATATTGTAGAAATAATCAATATCCGCGGTATCAAAATAAGAGCGACTGCGAATTGTCGTTGTAGTAATCGCGAGAGCGAGATTTGCGTACAAAGAAGAAAGAAATTAAAAAACGTATTTCAAGAAAATCTCCCGCACATTTCCCCGCATCCTCTTCCGAATCTTATAAAGTTTTTCTTCATATCCGGAATATCCGATTGCTAGATATCGAACAATAACAATTTTATCGAAGAAAATAAAAAAAGGAATGGATTCGCCACCGTGATTACCAAAATTATCTTGCAATCCGTTCGTTTCTTAATTAAACTTTACAGTTCCTCAGAAGTACAATGGTACACGATTGAATTCAAATTCGACTAACGAAAGTAAATGATTACGTTCTAAATAATAACAAATTATGTTAATGAGAATCTACACTGTAACGATGAACTATTCGCAATGAATCTACAGCTACGAGTCTATTCTAATTCGTACGCGATACGTAAGTGTCAAATAAATAATCATACACGCACACAAAAATACTTCAATACGTTACCAATCACATTCAGAATAGATAAGCTCAACGGTTACAATCTAGCTGACGCAAGTTCGTTATTCAATTATACTAAGTTCCTAATCGAAGACGCTTAAAATCACTGTAAAGGATCGGCAGTCCTTCAATATATATTTGCGTCCCGCAAAATTAATTTTACTGACGGGATTCCCTCCCGAAATTTAATATTCAACGTTAGATCGATAAGAGAATCCGCCATTAAAATTAAGATCACGAATTACGAGACATCTCTCGCGATGATGAAGGTGCGAGGAAAAGCAGATTGAACGAATTTCATCAATGCGATTTTGGCAGCGTCTCCCTGCACTCGTGCACCTCCACATCGACGACGATCGATGTATTCGACTGAACAAACGTGCAATCAAAACCGTTAACGGCCTCCTGGTTCGCGTTCCCGTTTATCCGATCATGCTGCAGCACTTCATGGGGGACGTCGGGCCCGTCGGCGATCTCCTCCAAAGGCTCGTAATGACCCGGCTTCACGGACGGTGTACGGCTTAGTGGTGCCTGCGACCGTCTCGCTTGCTGCCGCGCGATTGCATCCTGGCTTACCTTGTTCAACGCGCGTAGCATGTTGTCCGGCATATGATCCTGTATCATCACCGGGCTGATCAGCACCTCATCGAAATCGCACGGACCGGCCCATAGCGCCTGGTACACCGGTTCGCGTTTGCTCAACATTTGTCTAGAATTCAATGAATCAAACATCAGTCTCGCGCGTTTGTGATTTCTTTCACGGATTAATCACAAATTCTCGAAATTATCGTTTATTTTTATGCGATAATTACTTAAATCTTTTTTCACAACTATTTAAAAATTTTACTTAAATTTCCGCAATAAAAATTTTCACAAATCTTGCGTTTACAACATTTCGTTCCATTATGTATTAGATTGGAATTTAATCAGTACTTGATAAATGTACAAATAATTCTAGTATCTAAAATCTTATCAACTTTTAATGCAGTAAGTGAATTTCATTATAATAAAAAACGAGGCATTACATGCGCGTATGGCAATTTATTTTCTATGAAAGACCATCTACGAGGTAAAAGCATGCAGCGTCTAGTTCGTGAGAACTATAATTAAAGGATAAATTAGAAAACTATTTTGATGGATAACGATTTGATGGATAACGGGCGTACTAGAACTATAAAAAGTTACCGAACCATCTCCCTGGCACAGTATACATTACCAGTATAAAGTATTCTATTCATGCATAATATATATATATAATATTATGTGTCCCGAGAAGTATGTACACGGGTGCATAATTTCAATCTTGAAAAGAGGACAAAATCCCTTTCTCTTAGCGATCGCGTAGATTTGCATTGTAAATTGAATCGCAACCAAAATCTCCAGTTTAATCTCTTCAAATTTACTGAAAAAATAGATCAATGATATATTATTCCCGTCAAATATCTCTCATAAAATTGTTATATTTGCATTTTATAATATTAAAATTGTAATTTTTTTTGTGATACTAGAATTAAGTCGTTTTCATTGTAAGCGGCTTTTACGATAAATAAAACTCTAAGATATCGGTCCATACATTTTTCTCGAGATACTTGAGATGAAAACTTTTCAACTGCGAAACTTTCTAATATCGAAAGATAGCGCGAGAAGAGGTAACATCCTACGTAATAAATATACGGGATATAGGCCCAAGAGACGCATGCGCGGGCATATCTCCAAAATGCAACAACCCAGAAGTAGTAGTCCTGAAAATGTATAAATTATTTGATAGACGTACCTCCAACTCGTCTCATACTTCTGCCTAAAAAGAAATACAGGCGCGATTAACCTTTTGGTTGTTTTTTTTTTGCTAACTTGCGGTGCAACATCGGTCTTAGAATCATGATAAAAAAAAAAAAAATAAAAAATAAATAAAAAACAATTTGGCGCAATTGTTCTCTTCGTAACAAAAAATAATTTTCAACCAAACAATATCAAAAAATTAATCAATAAACAAATTAAAAAAAATGAATTCATTTATAATATATTAAATATATTAAAATAATCATAATCTTTATTCGTTATCGTCATTGTACACGAGACGAATCGTTTAAATTTGAATAAACGTAGCTAAAAATAGCCGATTCAATTTAATTTTAAACAGTAAGCTAATCTTAGGAAATACTTGCGTTATATCCCGTTTCAGGTAGATGAAGAGAGATATGAATGAGATTATTAAGTTAGATCAACTCACTCGCCCTTGTTCGGATGATGACGGACCACGTGTATAATTCTTCCCGGCGGATATAAGGGCCTGTGCAGAGTCAGGGCAATGCTGGAATCACTGGGCACGACGGTTTGAGCGCGCGCCCGATCCTTGTCCCGCTGGTATTCGCTGATGCAACCGCCGGCCTCTAGATTTGCCGCCGATGTGGGCGTCGAGCCGCAGCCGCAGCACATCACCGAGCACGCAATCGTCTTCCACTGTGAAATAGTACGTTTGAATAAACCGAATCTAGATTATCGATCCTAAAATCAAATGTGTCAATTCAGATGAGAGAGAACTCAAATTGCGTACTTTCGGATCGACGCTTCTTTTTATAGCGTTGATGAGATCCGCTCTCAGACTCTCCATTTGTCGGAGTCCGATCCTCGGTACGACGTCCTTACCCACCACGACGGACGTGATAAATTCCTGGCTATATTGTTGGGCAGGCATGCTCAGCAGTCCACCGGGTGGCCCGAATGAGAAGCACACCAAGTCCGGATAATCCTGCTTCAGCAGAATCGCGAGGATCGCCGCCGTGCCGGCGCCCAACGAATGTCCCACCAAGGTCAATCCGAATTGATGTGTGCCCCTAGAAGGATTCTGCGGCAAAAATCAACCAACGCAAAAAAAAATTTCTCTGATTATTCACTGTAAACTTTTATCTTCAGAAAAATTTGATTGCAGTAATGTTAATAGATACGGACATTAATATTAAATTTAGATGTAATTTTCCAGTAAAATATATTCATTGATTATTGTTTTCGATTTTTTTGATTAAACAAATATTTAGTCTTGTCTTTTTTTTCGCTTTGGAAAAAAATTCCAGAAAAATTCTATTACGATAAAAGGAATTCAGCATACACGCGCGATTGAATATATCGTCTATTCAAACAGTACATAAGCTTTATCTATCGGGCGGAACGGTGAACTGAAAAATTTAACTGTCTCGAAAAGAAATACGCTCGACGAGACACGTTGGCCGGTTAAATCCGCGATAAAAAGGTTACTGGCACATCTCCCTGCGACCGGGAGCGTGTAGATGCTTATGGAAGATCTGGATGATGTTTTTTTTCTCTCTCTTTTTTTCTTAATACATATTCAGCAAGAATCAATAAGAGAGTGATTTATTTTTCTATTGTGTTAAAAAAAGAAACACACTGTATATTAAATGCCAAAGCAAACTCTTCACGTTCTCCAAGCACAAAATTTAAATAAATAAGGTATGTTGCTCATTTTATTAAAAATTATTCGCGTGTCTGATTATTATGAAGATAACGTGGGAAGTGCCGAGTAATAATTATTCCGGGATTATCGTTTGTGCCGATAACGAGTGATAAGGCGCGGCTCATTTGCACATGATATACCTACCTTGGCGCGAGCACGCGCGATAATATCCTCTTCCTGTAACTTCTTGCGTATGTATTCGGCGGCCTGTACCATCCCCTTGTGACCGAACCAGTCCTCTCGCGGTGGCGACAAAGGTAGAACCTCGCCTTCGGCGTTCAAGTCCGTTAGCACGTCCTTCATGCTTATGGTCCCTCGTATACTGATTACAATCTACGTGAAACATGTGATCGAAATACAGAGAACTAATTAAAAAAAAAAATAAATAAAAACAAAATAAAATCTCGTAAAAATGATAATTATTAAAAATATTTCTGAAGAAAAGTATAAGATTCAAAGAAACGATAATGAATTGGCAATAACGATTGAAAGATATAAAAGAGATTTAAATTCATTAATTCTTCTGCTACTAAATGAGATAACGGGATTATTTCTAAATGCAATCAACATCTAACGATTGGCTCTATCGAAGCCCGTCTTATCCATCGTAGCTTAATCCAAATGTTGATAGAATAAACTTTGCTTGTTTACGTAAAAGAGGTAGTTCCGCGGCGACAGTTATCGCAACGACAACAGGGATTAATGAATGATATTCGAACGAGATAAACCCAAGCTCAGACAAACCTTTTTCTTCGTATAATCGAGCGCGACGAAGAACGGCGTCTCGCCGACATCGACGTGGAAGGTCGCGTAGACGACCTCGATCTCCCCTAAGTCGAGCATCCTGCTCAGGGCGGCGTAATTGCACCGGCAGCAATTGTCCTCGACGATCGTCGCCTCGTCCTCGTGACGGGCGCCGCATGGGAAACAGCCACATTGTAATCTACGGGAACAGAAGATAAATAGAATGATGAAACAAAAGCAATAACGAGGCCGACCTGTATGTTTACGGGGATAAAGAAGATCAGTGTGTCATGCTTGAGAGAACACTTTGACACGGCGGGGAATATTATATAATAGAAAATATATACTTTAGATTAAACAATGTTTCTAACAGCTCCCGATTATATACTAATTTTAAAGTTATAAAGTTACTCCACGTTGTTGTTCACTCTTGAAAATATTGACTTGCAACTTTAATATCTTTCAAACCTTCTTCCGTCGCATACTTTCTTGTTCGCACTTTCTCGCAAATATTTCTAGCAAAGTTTTCTTATGTTTACATTAAAAGTATGTTACTATATATTTATTTAAGACAAGTTTTAGGAAATTAACAAATCTATACACACATAATGCTCAAAGAGCGCCCTTTTGTTCTAAATATAATGAAATGCTTCGTTCATGAATGAAGCATTTATATTTTAATGCAAATAAAAATTTTTCCTAAAGTAAGATTTCTTAATATGAAATATTGGTAATAATAAATATATATTTTAATTGTAGATGCTCACAAAATAATTATTGAAATATTGACATAATTATTTAGATTAATAATATTTTCTCAAAATTGAGATTATTTTGCAAAAGCAAGTTTTGGCCATTGCAGTTCAATTAAAATTGCAGTAAATTAAAATGTTACATGACAATATTTCGAGAAATCCCAAAGATTTACCTGGTGCATAACTGGCAGAGCTCGGTGGAGGGATCGACAAGAAACATGGGCCAGCCGTAAGCGGCCAGGGCAAAGTGCATATAGTGGATGGCCAATTGAAAGTGGCCCAGATCGCCGTCCTCGGTCAGGGACAGGAACTTGGTACGCGGCGTCACCGGCACTCCCGACAGGAACTCGTACGTATCATTCTTGCGCTGCTTGACTATCAACTCGCGCTCGATCTTTTGAAACTTTCTGAGTAGCACCAGACCGGCCACCACGTCCGAGGGTACTACGTCCAGATCGCGGAAGAAGTCGCTCAGCAGCCGGGCGATGTCGGCAAACGAGTTCTACGAGCAACGTCATTATCTTCTTTCAGGATAAGCGCGAAAATAATCTTCTCTATCATTTCTCGATTCTTTGAAATTTGAAAATTAAATATCTTGACATCTGATCCACTTATTCCAATTTGATTAAGATTAAGCATTATTTTTCAAATCCGAATGATTTCTCATTTTTATGCTCAAAGTAGATTATAATCAGATATTCTGGCAGATCTATATTTACATTTTAGATATTTTTAATCAGCATATTTTCGAGTTGTGTGTCTCTACAAGATTTATTTTTTAATCTTTTTCTACATAAAAAGAAAAGATACTCTTCTAGAGATTTAATCTACAATAGATTAATTTCTTCGCGTTACTCACTCGACTGCGATCGGAGTTACCCATGCAGCAGAACAGCAGCCTGCACCTATTGTCCCAGCTATCCTGATAGGCGCGTATAACTTTTCTGCAACACAAAACCGTATGCGCGTTTAGATGGACATTCTGGTGCTCACCGAGGCGCCACCGCGAACGATCGTAAAAACCATATCAAAGCAAAATCGCGCCCGAATGGGACATAAAGTATAGATCCGTGAAACGACGCGGTCGTCATAGCGAAACAATCGCGACTCCGCGGTGAAAGGCATCTGGGAAGCACACCGCAAATTTTCCGCGAGGCAATCTCGTTGCTTCGAATACCGCGTCCGAGAGATTTTCCGATCTTCATTTATCATGGTAAAGTCGGAATGGTATTTCGCGTTCGGTTATTATCGAAGAAAAATGTAAGAAATACGAGGTAAAAATTTTAGAGATATCGAGCAATCTCTCTCTCGTGTGTCTCCTCAAGAAAATATAAAAATGGAATAAAATTGTTCTTTTTTAATTTAAAGAGAAAAAATCGTTTTTTAAATATTTATATAAAATAATAAATGCAGAGAAACCGCTAAACATTATCGTCGCGCATTATAATATATAAGGGTGACTCACCGTTGTCGCCAATTTCTATTTCTGCTGCCGCTGCGCTTGTAATGCAATCTGGCCCCCCTCGACTCCGCCTCCCTCATGCTGCGCTGATATTTTTTCATCTTTACCCAGGACCTGCCGGCGGCGTCGTACGTGCACCAAATAGTCACCATCAGCAACGCCAGCAAGCACCAGTTCGATATCACCAAACCTAGTTTGCAAAAATTCACGAAATATTTTTCATTTATTTAAATTGATTTATAGTCCAAAATTAAATTTTGTAGATTAAAATTTTTTGTGAAATAACGAACAACATTTTTGTGTGACCAAAAAATATGAATATACAGGGTGGACCCAAATGTTCCGGCCAGACTTTGAGATTTTATAGGAAATTTAATTCTGACTTTCACCGATTTTTTAAGGAAGCATTTTTCGACCCATGTTTACAGGAAACTTTATGTTCAGAATTAAATTTCCTATAAAATCTCAAAGTTTGTTCAAAACATTAAGGCTGTATATTTCGTCGAAAGCAACTATTATTGATGTACAAAAAAAATTCTCTACATTTGTAATAATTATATTTTCAAATTAATTATCAAATACACAAGTTGCATATAATCTCTCTACATTTGTTTAATTAATTTTCCTAGACTTAATTTTATACGTATGATATACGTGTCAATCTTGCAATAATATTGCTCTCCACCTTAACAATACATTTATAAATTTTTAATTCGTGTCTCTCGAATGTAGAACTTACCTAACATAACGTCTTTAGCTTGGTCCACTCGACAGGTTTGATAATAACGCGCTAACCAAGTAACACCTGCGCATAGCCATCCGGTCTCCACCAACACCAAGACTGGAAACAAATCCCCAGGATAAAATCCCATATATATCCTATAGTAATATATCCCATAATCGTATTTTCTTTTAACTTCCCTAAAGCTAAATAACACATAATTTTTAAATAATCGCCAAGCGGTCATATCTCTCAAGAATCGGCGTTAAAAAAACTTAAAAAAGAGAGATTATGCATAAACAAACAAAAAAACTATCTCTCGAAAAATTTTTAAATCTCTCTCTTAAATCTCTCTCACGTTATGCATCTCCTTATAATCGTAGAGCTTACGCAAACCTCTTCACAATAAGCGAGGAAGCGCGCGTGTTGACATAACTTTGCACGCCGGATGGAAAAAAAGATCGAAGCGATCGGCAACAAAAGCTTCCTTCGGCGTCGCCGAGAGCTTTACAGAAGCGCGGATACGCGCCGTCTTCCGAAGAGGAAACGCGCGGCGAAAACAAACACGATTGACCCAGTTGCGACAATAATCGCGACTGTCTCCAGACATATCCGGAATCACCGCGAAGGATTAACAAATAGATTCGAGTCGAGCTATATTCGCTGCTTGAATTCTCACTGAATGTTTGAGTACTCATTGTCAATACATGTTTTGACAATTAAGACGAATTAAAATTTTCTTTAATGTAGATTCTTCACAACAAGAGATAAAAAAATGTAATTCTTCCGATAGAATTGCTTTTATAACTATATAAATAAATAAATATAAAAATAAAATAAATATAAAAAATAAAATAAACATAAAAAATATGAAATATAGAAATGTATAAAATTATATATACTTTAGCTTTTCTTATTTATTCGTCAATAAAATATAAAATGGATGCATTGAGATGCAAAAGCAATCTTATCAATTAAATAAAATTATTTGCCATTAATTACATTTTTTAAGCTCTTATACATAAAAACATTCTTATAACGCTCGACATTAAAAATATCTGCATAATTAAGATCTCTTTAAAACTCTTATTACGGAAAGTTCATATTCGTCCAAATTTAGTATTAAAAGTGAATGCGGCGCACGATGAATGGTATTTCTCTTTAAATCAGTTATCTCAAATATTTTGCGAAGAATTTATACAATCCAATTGGTGAGAGAGTCGGAAAAATAATTAACCGGTAAACTGCAGTTCCACTTTAACCAGTTTAATATCGCGTCACTCTATTAACATTTGATTTACGTTAAGCGGTAATTGAATCGCGAGTTCATATCGCGCGAATTTTGCGCTATTTAACGACCCGATAAAAAATATATCGCGGAAACGTAAAAGAGTGTTCGAGTAAAAAAACGATGGCGCTGCATATTTTAATAAACCTTAAAATGAAAAATAAATCTCATCCTCGAGAACGGGCAAGCGCGGAGATGCTCTTAGAAAAGCAAAAAAAAGAATTTACGGAAATAAAGTTAGAATTATAGTGAAGCCAGAAAAGAAAACTAGAGTATCAAAAAATTAAAAAATATCGTCGGAAGGTACATATGAAAAAGAGCACGTGTGTAGCAGCGTGATAAATATTATGATTGTCATCAAACCATTTTATCAATACGTTTCATATTGACGATCTCTCAATATTAGTCTATAGAAGTTTAACAGCATTGTCGACAACAGTGACATATCGAGAATGGATCGCGTGGAGAGATTAAAAAAGATCTGTATCGCGTGAAATGTGGCGCAATGTTTCTGTGAGGTTTCAATTTTTTCAACAAAACAAATCATTTTATTTATTTTTTTTTTCCGATGATGAAAGAAAGGTGCAAAAATGGAAACTGTACGCAATTCTTTTCTATATTTCGAAAAAAAATATTAAAAGTTAGAAAATATATAAAATATATAAATTTATAAATATATAAATATATAAATTTATAAAATATAATAATTAATTTATAGAAATAAAAATAAATTCTTTATGAATCCTTTATGAAATAAAAAAAAGAAAGATTTCTCCAACATCATGCAAGAATAGAAAACACTGTCAGCATCGTTCCAGAAACATGACGTTCGATAGTCTACTACATGACTATATGTGACTTTTATATTCACACGATTGTCACTTTGATCGACATGTCTATTTGCGGATAAACAATAAAAATGTGTCGGATAATAAATATAATACTCACACAACCGGATGTAAAGGATGTACTGCATCGGCGCCCTTGCCGCAGTGTCAAGGATACTGCCCCTCGTTGCCAGGAAGCAGATGAAGAATTCCACTGCCATGCAGGCCACGAAGAGGCCCTCGTATCCGATCATGTACTCCCACATGAGAAGAATGCAGGGGACGCTACGATCCCATTCGAGAATCCCCAGTAGAACGCCCAGCACCGTCAGCCTGTATAAAGCCATAAGGGGATTCCTTTAAGACGGCGGAATGCGAAATAAATATACCCGAAACCTAATTCTTGCCGATAAACGACGGAAACAATCCTGGAATTATGCATCAGCTGTGCGACACATTTGCGCAGTTCACATATTCCAAGACATCCACCGATCCGTCTCGTGACACTTGGCGATTTTATTCTTTTGATAAGAATTCAAATTCGAAGATAGGGAGTAAAGTTCTCTTATTAATAATCATATTCTCCAAGCACTCTTTTTATGCAAAGACTTCGATTACTCTTATCTCGTTACGTAACTTCATTCACTATTCATTACGTAACTTCGACATCTATTATGTAATGCTAGTGCGATGTTGTATTCATCGTCGACATCAATAATACATTCGATTACATCATTCGATAGATAAAGGCGGAACGCAACCTTTCGTCGAACGTTGGCGTTGCGGAAGTTCGTATACACGAACTTTGCGGCCTTTTGTCGAGGCGCAAGGTGCATAGATCGCCGCAAAACACATACAACTAGATAGAACTGTACGAAAACTGACTCTCCGTGAACTGTGTGATAAATGCAACCGCATCCAACTGATGCATCGGAAAACTGCCTTTCAAGCGGTTCGATCGACCGAAAGCTCCCTTTAGCGAACACCACGACAAATGATCTTCGACACAGAGTTTTCGACGGTTAAATTGCGCTAGAAAAAACCGCAAAGAAGATCAATTCTGATATACTCTTTAAAAAACCAGAAATCCGTCCGTGTGTTGACACCGCAGATATCGATAAAACAAATTTTATTTTAATTCGTTAATATCAAAAAATCAAATACGAGTTAGATAAATAATAAATTTTATCATTTATCTCGCTTTAATGTTAAGCTTGACTATCTTCTTTTCATCGGAGATTTACTAATTGCTATTCACTCCAAATTAATTAATGTTTCAGAGTCGAGCTTCGCGCGAACAATCCGAATAAATTTTGCAAAATGTTCGTATAAATTGAAGAAAAAAAATTGATATACGCTATTATATATATGATACATCTCTGTCGACGACGGCGGTGCATTCATATTTCGCACTATGCGACGCTATGCGGCATGATGCCTGGTCGACGGAATATATTGGGACGGAATGTCTGGTCGACACGTGCACGACACGCATATCAACTGAGAGTACAACACGTAAAATATTTCTCGGATACTGGGAACTGACTGCACCTCTTGCATGTCAAGTCTATTTCAAACGATATGTAATTTATACGAGGATCAAATTTAGAAATCAGGTGTTAAATGTGAACCGACATAACATAAACGAATCTTCAAGAAGTAGCTAATCTAGGAATATACTTAATGAAAAAAATCTATAAATTCTTTCTGGCCCTTTTAAATAAACAATACCTTTTGTAATCTAAATAAAAAAAAAGAGAATTATAGAAATATATCCAACGTAGTGAATATTTTTTTATGCAATCACGGTTGAAGCGTATTACGTGTCGCGCAACCAAAGAAATTCGAAGAAAAGAGAAAAAATCGATGAGGAAGAGAGAAAAAAGAGGAAGCGAGTAACGGCAGACACGAAGCGAAGGGTCGTCAGAGCCTTGGATGCTGCGTGGTGGTTTCGTATCGATTACCTTATAGCCGGCTTTTCCTCCGTTTCTATCACGAACCGCGGTCGACCAGACACGAGGCAAGATACTCCGAGGAAAAGAAGCGAGGTTTTCACCTCCTCTTCCTTGCGATCTTATATCGTGGCGAATTAAAGGTGTCATAGGTGCTTGTCTTGACACATTAAACGTTTGATTTCGTTTGATTTTTTTTTCGCGAAAGTCTCTAACTCAAACTCTTAACTGGAGAGACGAAGACACCTCATATAAGCTGAAGCATCCTTCTCCCTCTTTCGCGCTAAAAATAGCTAAGCTATTAAAAGTAAGTTTGCTGTACACACAGATACGAAGAAAATTGATGGAGATACTTAAAGCAAAAAAAGTTGAATTTAATGTATAAAAAAAAATAAAAATGAAAAAATTCTGACAATTTTCTTTTTCTTAAACTAAAAATGAAGAGAAAAATCATTTAAAAGGATCAATTAAGAGAAAATTATATTACCGATTTCTTTAGATTATTTCAATTCACTGAATCCCATTTCTCTCCAGTTAAGAGTTATCAATTTGATATATAAAGTATCCCATGTATCCATAAAACGCTGTGATAGAAATTTTCTTCATACAATATTCCGAGTACGTAAGAGTCAACAAAAATTCCATATATCATACAGAATCAAAATCCAGAGAAAACTGTTTGTACTGGCCCCGATATATAAACTGCGCCTGACCCCGACGACGACGCGAGCGAAACTGCGGCAATCAAAAACTTCGCGTTCATCGGCAATTTGTATGCCAATAACTTTTCCGGTATTTGCATCGCTATCAGTCATTCGTTCCGCCTTGCGGTTTCATCTTATTTCAAACCCCCCTTACTCCGAGAGCTGCCAATTTATGCAATTACCGGCTCGACTGCCTCAAGTACGCGATCGATGTAAGAAAGCATTTAAACCAATCCTTTTAAAAGGGATTTCCTTTAAAACACATGACAATTTTAGTGATTTATTCTTATTCAGTATTGACACTGTATATTTTTGTTTTCATATTTTTATACAAAATATTTTTCCCCTCGCATTTAATATTACAGAAAATCTGTGATCGGCAACACAGTTGTAAAAATAAAAAAATTATTCTCCGATTATCACATCTATTTTTTCAATTGGTTAAAACTCTTTGAACGTGACAAATGTTGAAAATAAATTATATTGATCTCATATACATGCGATTTATCGTCCTATGTATAACGTCATCATTGTATAACGTTATAATTGTCATTCGACGCGATCGTGTAAATTGAATAGTTAAGAGTGACGAACTTGATTCGGGATATCAGGGCTAAATATATAATAGTAGTGACAATGTTCCCGCATTCTCTATTCAGCATCGACTTTACCGCATGCGATCGTCTAGCATTATTGTACATTGTAATTCTCAAGGTGTGAAAAGCGATAGAATACTATGATACTACATGTATTATACTTGGGTCGGATATTGTGTATGTATGTAACTCGATAACGTATACACAACATATAGAAATTCTCGAGGAAACTCTAACATAATTAACATGTGTTCATAAACACATACATACATTAGATATTAATTATATCAGCATACTTGAAACATATTCATACAACAAGCAACAATGCGCGCGAAAGTGTAAGTTAAACTACATTATAATTTAATATAAAATTATTAAAAAAAAATTAAAATATGTAAAATATAACCGTCCCTCTCTTTCTCTCTTGCCTGATATGTATAATTAAAATTTTTATGGTTGAATAATAATATCTCCGTTAAAATAAATAAATATCAAGTGAGCTGTTTCTCTAAAGTTTAAAGGAATCAAAACATCTAAATTACGAGACGTGTAAAAATATTTCGTAAAACAGTACTGTTTTAATCGACCATTCGTGTAAAAAATTTAAGGCGAATAATCGAGAATTGCGAGGCGGATAGTGAAAAGGGTCGACGTTTGAGTGGACGGCTCGCGAAGGAGAGAAAAAAAAAACGCCTATATAGTCACGTTTAACATCCAGTTTAACGCAGCAGCTTTTAACGAAACGTCTCATTACCTCCTAGAAATTTAACTCGAGAAACTCTATCGTTCTACGTTCATTTCCCAAACTTCCCCTTATTTATCCTAGAATGTTATCGAATTTAGCTAGAAATTTACAATGCTACACTTCACACAAACCGCAAACGGTTTTCGTATATTTACCATTATATTTATCGAACAATGAACTTTAACGTTTATATAACATTATATCTTAACGATTCTTGGCTCATTGTTTTTTTTTTTCACCGCATTGTAAACGTTTATTATTATTAAACATTTATTAATTAAAAATATATTTTGAATTTATTCTAAAAACAATTTAATTTAATTTTAAATTATATAATCTATTGCGTTAAATTCAATTGTGCGTGTATGATTTTAAATTTTTTTATGCAAATTATTTTCAAGAAATTTGTTTAATTTAAAAACTTTTTACGATTTTGATGCATAAAAATAGATTATGAACGATTCAGAAATTATAGAACATAAATTGGCAATAATCCGTTATATTACGTTAGTTTCCATAAGATAATCTTTTTCAAGGGAAGGATAATATGTTCGATAATGTCTTGTGTGTGTTGACCATATAAAGAGACGCCATAACGTCTGCTATTCATTCTCGGGAGACATTCTCTCGATAATCCCGCAAAATCAGGTCAATCTATGAGCAGAAGTTCAAGCACGCTAATATCGTCCGCGTCGTTCATTATTGAATAGTGTCACTTTTAAATATCCACATAGCACAAATATACATTCAAGTAAAAAAAAAACTGTTCCAAGCTTTTAAAAGCAGCAGCAATAAATTATAAAAATTTTGATGCTCAATGTAAATGGGTGACAAGAGATTTATTAAAACTAAGAAAAAAAGTAATTAAAATTATTATCATTTTTACGCAGAAAATTTTTTTTTTTAATTATTATTTGTGTCAATGCTGTAGATTTTTTGTTCAATTGATTCTCAATAGTAATTTATTGCGAGAGAGAGAGAGAGAGAGATGCACTTATTGGACATTTAACTCGCGGAATAAATTCGCATGAAGTGATACATTCTTTGATAAATCGTCCAAATAAATCGTGTTCTCTTTTCATCTGCGTTCGTCTTTTTTTTTTTTTTTAAAAAAGACCATTTATTAACACGAGATGCGAGTAAAATAGTAGTGTCGAAAAAATTTTCAAAACAAAACACCTCGTTATTTCAACAAAAAGAAAAAACAAGAATCAAATTTCATGCAAATTTAATTACGTCCATTTTATTTCAGCGCGATTTAATGACCTTTATCTCCAATCTTCGTATAAAAGTCATCAGGTATCAAAAGCCCGAAATCAACAAATAAGTAAGCTTGCATTTCTAATCCGAGGAAGCGGAACGACTGATAAGTATATGCCATATTCGACAAAGTCCACAGTGAGGTGAGAAATTTTGCGGAATTGTCGAGAGAGCTTTCTTGAAGCTCTCGACGAACGATTCTCTTTGTGCACGCGGTCAGACTATTTCCAGTCGTGAAGAGCGCACTTCTATGATGTGCTTCTCGACTGCCATCATACTCGAGAACGAGTAAAAGCTCTAGACCGAGTTCCTTCACTTGCGAAACGCGAGTCTCACGCCGATAGGCGTGTAATTGCTAATTAGTCTGATTTATGCCGCACTATTATTAATTCCTGAATCCAAGAGACAGACAACAGAGAAAGAGAAAGGGAGAGAGAGAGAGAGAGAGAGAGAGAGAAAGAGAGAGAGAGAATTATTTCAATTATTCCTATTCGTATTATTTCATTTGATAAGATTTTCGCATCGTAACTTCAATAATTTTTTATTAAAAACACAGATATGTTAAAAGAATATTTTGTAATTTTATGGCATAATTACAAAATTATAAAATTTTTTCGAATAATTCTGAATTGAATAAAACCATGTGGTATAGCTTCGCGATTCAATGAATGAATCATATGTAAGGCTAATAAGAAAGTTTCGTAGAATATTAAGTAAAAAAGTTTGCACCGATTTCTGCGAAGAAAACGCAAAAAGAATCTTTTCATCTTTAACCTTCCAATACATTCCTTGAAATTTTTTTAAGACTTTTATTCAAAACATTAATTTATAAATATTACGCTAATCATATTTCATACTGTAATTCAAAATAAAATTAATAGATAATTATATGATATATAATAAGAGCAGAGCAAGTGAGCAAAGCAAGTGAGAAAAGACAGAAGCACGCGTTTGTAATTATCGGAGCAAGTTTCAACGACAGCTGTGTCGTTGAATTTTACGGATGAGGAAGTTTGAGACCCTGCTTACGATGTTTGAAAGGGAATGCAAGTAAAACGCCAAGAGAAATATAGAGAGTGCCAAGAACGAGATGCCTTCGGAAGCACGCGAGGAATTTCGACCCTTAGTTTGTACGTATCCCGAAATTGGAACACAATCACAGTTACTTTACGTTGAAGTGACAAAGCGGACGCGAGATGAAAGTAAACGGAAATTCTGGATAACGTCTTTCCATGAGTGAAGCGACCCTCGTTAGCAGCTAGCACATCCACCAAAACAAATTACAATGAAACAAAATTAAAATTGCGTACTTGAAAAGAAAGAGATATGCTGTTTTCGAGATACTCGAAAAATATTTCGCATTCCAATAAAATTTCGTGTAAATTTGTAATTTTTCTTGGTAAAAATCCCTTTCGTTTGGACAATTCCAACTTTATCTAAAAAATAGACATTTTATGTATCGTAGAAAAATAATAAAAAAAAAATATTTTTGCATAGTTCAGCTTTCTTTTGTACAAGTCTGCGGAGACGAAGACGCGCTGTAATATCCATGCGAGAAATTAATGTGTAATTAATTATTGCAGATTAATTCAGACCGAGGGGGAGCATTTTGGAAATTTCTGCGATGCGGGCGCCTATATATACACATACACACGCGCGATACGATGCCGCAATGCCGGGTAATCATGACCTCTGACATTTTAGACGCGGAAACGTTTCTCATATCCGGTCGGGAAAAGCTCAATACCGTATGCGCGAGATCGATGGTGGGGAAGCTCCCCCTCCCCCTCACTCCCCCCCAGCGGATTAAACTTTGCATAAGAGTGTTATCGCGACTTTGCGCTTCTTGTCCGATAAAAGAGATCGCTGTCCTTTTCGCGACAAGATGACATAAATTATTTCCCGAATTTTCGAATAATTCAGATGGTGCCACTTTAGAATCACATTAGAAAGCAATGGATGCCAGATAAATGCAAAATGCATCGATGTTTCAGGAAATCTTAAACTTCGCAATAATAATAGATTAAATAAATTATAAATTATTTACCCGACTGTTGCTCCGCTGGCGTCCGACATCTCCTCCTCCTCCTCTCTTGTTCGTCCTTTGCTGCTCCATTATGGCACTTACTCGCGAAAATACGGTTAATTACGACACTTTGGGACAACTGTCGACGTTACTCACGCATTTTATTATATCTCACAATAGAAAAACACAGAAAATGAAACAGTCGTACAAAGTTACGATCCGCTCTTCTGTTCAAAAACGACTATCTCGTTACTACTAATGTGAATACATATAGAGAATTTCTTATTCAAGATAAATATAAACAGAATGAAAATATCCGATAGACTTGTAGACCCGAATTTTGTAAAACGTGCATTTCAATAGATCATCGATAAGCATTGAAATTTTGCTACGCGATTGACAAAAGTATTAAAGTACGCAAGTCTAATTAATATGCGATAATCGTGAGAAAAAATAATAGTTCATTGATGATAAAACAATTGCCTTTGACACCTTTTAATATTCGTCGCGATCGTATTCATACGATAATACACGCGGAACTGTTCCTATTTGCTCGAGATTTGCCGAGCGAATGATAACAAGAAGATCATGTATTGTGTATATAACTCGCTATTATTATTGTCTATACCTCGCTATTGTTTACATGATGAGAGAGAGGCGTTGAGTCGTACACACAGCGACCCGTGAAATAAACATTTCATATTGTCGTATTGCTCTTTAAAATACTGTTATTCACACTCCGAATAATTAGATATTATCAACGGATTAATTCTCGCGATTGATAACTCGTATCGAGAAAACGGCTGTCTGTCATAACGAGTATTTCGCGCGATTTGTATACTTCGATTGATAATTACAAAACGAGACAGCAATTATATTCTAAATTATAGTTTAATCGCGATCTCTGTGGACGATAAATCTTTCTTTCTAATAAAGTTTGAATAAATTTCGAATAAACCTCGCATTTCGCGCTTTGTATTTTTCACCGATTTAAATGTAATCCGCCAATTATTTTGAGACCGAGAGCGCGCACAGTAATACACGAATCGTATAATGGAGCAAACACATCGATGATCTCTTGAAACGAGTACGTTTTATGTGGTTTGCTCAATTGAAATCTATCCTGCGCGAGTCGACAAAGTAATGGCACACTTTTAAATATTACATTCTGCGAATTTATCTCTATTATTGTCATTGTAAGGAATAGCGACGCTTTTTATTTACATACCTACTGGTATGTCAGGGCGTAGTGGGGGTAGATCCCACGAGAAGGATAAAAAAATACATAAGATAAAATAAATTATTTTAAAACAAGAGCATGCATTATTATTTATTATTTGTTAGCAACGTCACCAAATGGCGAATTTTGAGCGACGAGCAGATAATAATAATCTTTCGCATTGTTGCAATGTAATAAAATGCACATTGTGTGATTAATGTCAGGGCGTCATGTGCCGCGCGATCATAATTAGTCGTTGTTTTCGCGAATGAATGTCATGTGACTGTCTTGAAGGAGCAGCGAATGATGAATAAGAGACAAAAGGAGAAAGAAGATAAGCGATGACTGAGCAATCGTAGGATAAGAAATATTTAATTCATTACTCATTCATTAATCATTTAATTCATTACTTGTTATTCTTATGAAACTTATTTATCTCCGCGATAGTAATCTATCAATTAATCAATTAAAATATTATTTATATATGTTAACGTTGCTTAAATAATATATAATAATTTAAATTATTTATTAAAAATTAATTTTTTTATATATATTAAAAAAAAAACATTTTATATCAACAGAATTTTTTTTCGGTAATTATTAATTTTTAAATGAATAAAATTAAATTAAAAAAAAAACAAATAAAAAATTAGTTTATTACATATATAATAATATATTATATAATTATATTTTTCGCGTTATAATTCTATTTTCCAAAGTATTATTTTTAATTATTTTATAAATTTTGTATATATAATTTGGGTACATTTGTATTGTCTCACAGATCAATGTGTAAAATATAATTCTCAATTCCGCCATTAGTATTAGGTTGGTGCGTATGAAATGTCGGATTTTCTTTAAATGTGAACGTTTGTCTCCCTGTTTTGTTATGCTTTTGTTTTGACATAACCTGGTTTATAGTCGTACTGTCCATTGCCAGAGTCACATTTTAGCAAAGAAGATTTTCTCAAAAGTGTTTCCTTTTGTTATTTGTTTTGAATTTTGCACCGATATGAATTCAACCGATATTCGTGTAATTTTCTTATATGAGTATAAACTTGGTAATAATGCTGCAAAAGCTGCACACAATATAAACCAGGCGTTTGGGGAGAATACTGTGAACGATCGAAAAGTGCAGCGTTGGTTTGAAAAATTTCGGTCTGGTGATTTTTCCCTGCAAAATGAACCGCGTGGAAGACCCGAAACGTCTGTGAAAAATGATGCTCTGAAAGCATTGGTGGAAACGAATCAACTGTTTCTTCAAGGGAACTTGCTGCCAGAATGGAAGTTGACCATACAACAATATTGCGACATCTTTCTGAAATTGGCAAGGTGAAAAAATGGATAAGTGGATACCGCACGAACTAACCGAGCGAAATAAGCTGGATCGCTTGAACGTATGCTCATCATTGCTAACCCGATTTAATCGAGATCCATTTTTCGATCGGATCATTACTTGTGATGAAAAATGGGTTCTTTACGACAATAGGAAAAGGTATGCTCGGTGGCTTGATAGGGATGAGGCTTGTGCTCATACTCCACGGCCATCACTTCATCAACGGAAAATTTTAATCACAGTTTGGTGGAATGTGACTGGAGTAATACACTACTCATTCCTTCGAACTGGAATGACAATTACAGCCGAAAAGTATTGCCAGTACATTGAAGAAATGCATGAAAAATTGAAAATTATACGCCCATCACTTGTTAATCGGCATGGCCCAATATTTCTCCACGACAACGCTCGGCCGCATATATCGTACAAAACAATTGCGAAATTAAATGAATTAAAATATGAAATTTTGCAGCACCCACCTTATTCACCGGATCTTTCGCCAACCGACTTTCATTTATTTAAACATTTAGAACTGTTTTTACGGGCTAAACAGTACGAAAATGAAGACAGTCTGAAAAATGCCATATCAGAGTTCATTGATTCTAAAGATCAGAATTTCTTCAAGACAGGCATCTATGTATTAAAATCTCGTTGGGAAAAGTGTATTGAAGTAAATGGAGCATATTTTGATTAAATAAACAGCTTTTGGAAAAAGATATGCAGTTTAATATATTCACTTAAGAATCCGACATTTCATTCGCATCAACCAATATATCAAATTACTTTTTATTTTATTTATCGTTTTAAAGAAATATCGTCTCGAAACAAGTAGATTTCGCTTATTGAGGAATCCTTACGAGTTATCATGAGTGATGCTTCAAATCCTTCGTAAACATGAGTTTAATTAAATTAGTCGCCTTGCGAGTGAACTATACAGCAATTTATGCGTGTGTGAGGTGCAACGTAACCGAGTATATTTCGCGTTGCATGAAGCAGCAAAGTCAATTTAATGTCGTTAGCATTAATCATGTCAGATACGACATAAATTCGACTGTATAAAGTCTGTACAAAGACGGTCGCGATTGCTGCATAATATTTAAAATATAGTTTTAAAACATTTAAAATACATATTGTATATGTAATATACAATATATCCCTTAATATTTTAATTAATATATAACTATAGATATATAATCGTATATAAAATTCTTTACTATTTAAAAATATTTTAATTTATATAACGAATAATTACAGATAAAATTACTAGATTCAAAATCAGTCCGATGATCGTGTCCAATGCTCGCAATCGCTGTAGCAATCAGCGATAACCTACACGGTATCGGAAAATATCGCGTGAGAGATCCGAAATAGTGTAATGAAAATTCACTACTGCGCGCGATTTCACACATAACGGCGATTGCACGTGAAAAAGCAATCTCCGTGATATAAACTTGACGATTAATTAATCACTGCAACGAGAATGAAACGAAATAAAAGCGAGGAGACGATTTTGCAAGATGATATAACGATTGATTCCGACACTTATCGAATTCTATCAAATTCTATCAATGTAATGTAGAGAGAGAGAGAGAGAGAGAGAGAGGAAATCTGTACCAAAATTTCTTGCCGAGATTTCTTCTCCCAATAAAATCTACTTATGTAAGATCCTTAATAGCCTAAGATTGAACTCTATTCTTTCAAAATGCGTGATAAAAAATCAAACTGAGTCATTAATGACAGGCGGTCTCGAGAAAAAAAGGCAGACCGAAGCTTAGGAGTTTGAGCCGAGTGTCCCGAATATTCCATCTGGGCGACCATTTATATTCCGACGTGGTCAGAAGTGCCACCTCTCTTACGTTACGAGCCGTAGGGACAAAGGGCCATTTATCGCTGCGAAGCATCCGCAAGTTATATAGGGTGTCTCAAAAATGAGTGTATTTAAACGAACAAGACAAATGGCGATTGCTTTAATATTAAAACGTTAATTATTTTCCAGTCTTATGCTATTGAAAATTAAGTGAGTTTAATCTAAGGCCCAATTTTGGGAAATATAAATGATCATCGGAAAAATCAATTTCTGGAATTAATTTCACTTTTGGCGTACCCTGTACATGGATTCTACGATCCGAAGGGAAGAGCCGTATGGTGAATTTCGCGGAGGGGATGCGGGTGGATTTGCATCGATGCGGCAAAAGGATCCTTGCACCCTCGCGCTCGTGCCAGGGGATGCGAAATCGTTTGATGGTAGTGCACCCTGTTGTTTTCGACTGTCCCCTACTAAGGACGGATCATTTGTTCGAAAAAAATCGAAAGTCGCGCTCGGAGTACTGACGTGTGACATGTGACTCAAACAAATCGTGTAGCTCCATACAATTGCATTCTATTATTTCATGTTTGTTGCATTTTTCCTATTTCATCGCTTGCATTTCAATGCAAGTTAGGCAAAACTTATTTTATTAAAAATGTTAAGAAATAAAATAAAATTATATTCAAAAAAAGAGAATCATAAATTTATTTACATGGTAAAATAATTCGAGAAAGAGAAAATGTTTTCAATTTTTTTCGAGTTAAATAGATGATTATTTAAAAATAATTACTAAATTTTATTAAATATATAAGATAGCAGAAGGATCACTCTTTTTCGATCTATTATTTATTTCTATTATTAAATCTTTTTTTTTCTTGGAGAAGAAAATAGGACATTAGGCAATATCGCGAATTGATTTGTTCTATCAAAGCATCATTTATCGACCAGATCGTTTCAAAGCACGAGAGACGTATGCATAAAGCTATATAGTTCGCAATTAATGAACTTCACGCTCAGGCAACTTGATTTATGGCAACATTATAGTCACATTCATAAAATCGTGACGTGTTTATAAAACCACGTCTTTGATGTAAATGAGAAAATATCTGGCGAGCATCCATATACCGATCTTGCCATAGGCAAAAATCAATTTGTAAATTTTATCTTTACAGAAGTGTTTAATTTCCTTCAGACTAAACAAATAAATATAAATTAATTTCCTTACTAAAAAAAATTTTTTTTAGTAAAATAATATTTTGAAAACGTCGTCGCGTGACATATTCGATTCTAAATAAAACCCGATGACACATCAAATCGTACTACACTTGACAACGAGAAATATGCTTATAATTTGCTTATCGGAAAAAGCAACGTCACGAAATATTATAGAACCGCGAAATGTCTGCAAAGTTTCGCGATTGTGTGTGTCTGCGGTTGATATCGGACGAAAAAGTTCGCCCTTCCTCCGTGCGAGTTGAATCACGACGACCGAATGATCGCGATTGTCGTCGCGAGTCACGCACGCGTGTCAAAGTACAAAATGCAATGAATCGCGGCGACCCAGTTGTGTGATAAAACGACATCAGGCTCATGAATAAGACATCGCACGATCGTGCACGCAAGCCAAATAGATACTGGTCTCATCTCGGCGTGAAAATCTCGTGAGTATCCCTAAGCGCGCGAGAAAATATTTATGATACAATTATCGCCGACATAAATATCTGATCTCCCTTCTTCTATACAATTTGATGGATTTGTAAAAATATCACATATATTCTTAATCCAAACTTTCATTCGACCGATTTTTCTTATTTTTTTAATCGATTATGTATCCGAATCGATAATAAATCGATATCTTTTTGTCGCTGGAGTCTCCTTAAGAAGATCTATTGTATAATGCATGACAAAATTCAGGACCGAATTCCATCTATAATTTTGTATGTCATGTAATATGTAATATAGAAAACATTTGAGAAAGTAAAATATATAAAATACATATCATGTATATTAAAATTTTATAAACTAGTCTTTATATTTAACCGTCTGTACGACGAAAAAAAAATAGTATTTGATACACGTGCATATACGGATAATGTTACAATACTTTTTTTTTTTTTAATGTTCGTGTAACCGAGAAAGGAACTTTAACGCACTAATAATCACTCACTTTCCTCCACATTCCGAGAGTGCACGAACGCGATTTCTGCCTTCTCGGTCGCGAGATTAATTTCAATTAATCATGTCGATAAACATGACGCCAATGCTGTATGCGATAAAGTATTGTAATGTAGTAGAAATTTCGACAGTGAGTTAAAATTTCATTTATTGCACATATGATAAAATTGATATTATTATCGTATCAATATGCCACGTTGCGTTCATTTTAAGAGTTTTTCGATACGATTAAATGGAACCGAAGAGAATTATAATTAATATATTTTAATTTAATTAGAAAAATAACACAAACTATATATATTTTAAAAAATATCTTTTTACAAATATTTTTCAGAGTAAATTATATGATGACGAATCTGTTATTCTACGAAGATTTAAGCAGTGAAAAATAAGTGAATCATACTCATATGCATTATTTAGCACGTATTCATTCATTATATATTCTACTTTTTGTCAGAAAAATCTCTAAAAATTACTAACATTTATTATCTTAATAGCTTTTTCGCTCTAAATATATTTTATTAATTTAATAAGATTCAACTTTTTTTCGCTAAAATAAAGATCACATATATTCGAAATTAATTAAAAAATAAGATAAACAAGATAAATATTTTTAAAATTATATTTGTGGATTAAAATTTTGAAATCATCGATTGTCATCGAAATAGCGATTGGATTCATTTTCACTGTTTTAGATCGCAATATTTAACATTGAATTATATCAGGCTTTAGACTACCCTGTATAAGTAGGGTTTTGGGGATCAACGCGGCATCGAGCGCAAACATACAATGCTAGTACACACGTGTCGCTAAAATATAGCGTCACCCTTAAATGATTCATAGCACGCATATAGAAAGAAAGAGGGTGTAGAAACGAAGACAAAAGTTAGGCCTCGGTCGCGCGCGTCCGTATTGATTAATCTTTTCATTAACTTTGACATTTTGGAGACACGGAACAAGGATGTTGGCCAGCTTCGAAAAAGCAAGAGTATCGAAGTTTGTTTTTAAGGTCTCTATATGCACTACTGTCTCGTACCATCTCGGAGTACTTTATTTTAAATCCAGAAAACAAACGCGAAGCGAAAAGCGTAAAAGATTAAGATATTTGACAAGAAACATTCTGTGTGATTCTATAAATCATGTGATTCGACAGCGTACAATATAGAGAGAATTATTTACCTATTATTAATCTTATTATTATTTATAATATAGTTATAAATAAAAATTATATATCTATTCATCGCGACATCGGCGGATTGAATACAGAATAATATTCACAAGCTGATTTCCTACGATTACTCGTTTGACTGTTGGCTCTCGTGGCAACGGAAAGATTGCGAACGATCTCTATTTTCGTACCCATATCAGATTTCACGTGACATCGACACCATGGATCAATAATGCCCCTTTACCCCGCTAGAATTAGTTTAACAGGCCAAATCGTATAACATTGCCGACGCATAAAATGCACGAAAATTTTTAAATATTATTTAACGAGATTCGCGATAAATAAAAACGCACTAAGGCAATAAAAATTTTCCAAGCACATGTGAAAAATTTTTGTTTTCAATGGTGAAAAAAATCAAATTTTTTTCCTATTCAGTACGAGAGATAAAGTATGATGAAAAATCAAATTAAATAAAATTTATACATGTTAGATCGAGATCGCGCGGCTCGACTTCGTCGTGTCGGTTAGGTCGTTCAAAGTAACACACTCGGGGGGTTAATATTTTCGAAATGTGAAATGTCACGAGCTGCCATTTAACGGTTTATTTCGCATATTTTAACCCGAGTATGGATGTGTGCACCTTTTTCCGCGACTCGTCGTCTTTATCTCAGTATTTTCTAAATTTTTTCGCGACATCCATAAATACATAAATATATTTTATATCGAAACATAGATAACGTGTACATTGATTTCATCGCGAAACGTAGTTCGAGAAATACGCTTGGTCTAGAAAAATACGACACAGATCTTTCCGTTTATCGAAATGCGTTGAGTGCATGTCAAAATGCACGAGGAGAGCTTGAGCGAAGAGCCATAAAATCACTTTTGCGACCGATGGCGTTTGCGTTTTCTGCGGAAAGCGGCGCAGTGATTTTTCCATTCGAAAAGTCAGAACTTTAAAACAGGCCACTCGGGAGAAGGAAAGTTAGTCGAGAAAAGAAACATAGTGTGAAAAGTAATGTGCAGAATGTGCGAAAGCAAAGATATTCCCGGAAAAATACATACATATTGTCGCGCAGCGTTTATTTGCATTACGTCAAATAATAATTTTATAGCGAAACCTATTATAAAAAAAAATAAAGAAATCGCAATAAAAAGAATATGTCGATTATTAATTGCATTTACAATTTGCATAAATCTTTATCTAACTTGCGTATAAATCGTTAATATATTTAACGCACAAATATTATCGATGTTCGTCTGTCAATAATTATGATCTCTTTAATCTCTTTTAGATGGAATACAATTCCCGTTATATAATTCATAATCGTGTGTATTATTAGAGAAATAGATGACATTTTTCTTTCACTAAACACACCTAAGTCATTATTAGATGGAACAAGGCGTTAAATTTGCATAAAAGAAAATGCACGCGAACAGCAATCATAGATGCCGTCGTACGCAGAATTTTCACTTCTCTTTCCTGAAATTTTAATTAACCGCGTTGTTTATCACGACATGAAAGCGTTATATACGTGCGTTATATATACGTGCCGATTATATATTTTCCGCCCGCGAATACAGTTTATATTGTAAAGTTATGACAGAGTGCTGCCACTTAAACTATAGGATATAAACGAAAAGTTTCCGAGGAAAGAGAGGTTCTAATATCTCTCGAATGTAATAGTGTCTCCTTCTCTCTCTCAGCAGATTATCATTCGAATTTTACGAGTCCAATGAAATTATTCACCGCGGAATAACGTGAATGAAGCGAATTTCGCAAAACGTTCCGTGAGTTTTAATGGTGAATGTTTGCTGGAGAATTCGCGATATTATAAAGTTTCAACGATATGCATATATACACAGTTTTTACAATCGCGAATCGTAAGTCTCTGCATATTTGGAATGAAAAACATGAGAAAGATCGTAAAAATCTCATGAAAGACTATCATATGTAGATGAAATCGATATGACAATATGTGATGACTGATCACTGTTTGTCAATGCTATCAAATTACAAGAGAAATTATAATAATGCTGTACTTAAACGATATCACGAACAGTCGTCAGTAACTTTTATTTCGAGTTTTCTTGCAACGATGTTTAAAATACAAAAAAGTGATATTATATAACGAAAATGAATCATCATGTATACATAAATTTCTTTTCTAAACGATATTTTTTATACAAGATCGTAGAAAATATTTTATAATTTATAGTTTAATTAAAATCGAACTATTATTTCACTGATAATTAAATAATGATTAAAAATTCTGTATCATTCCATTTCACAATTCCATTTACAATATTATAAAACTGTAATATTTCATAATATTTAAATAATATCATGACATATTTGCTGTGTGTGCAAAATTTTCAAGAATTACAAATTATGACATATTCGAAATTAAAAGATATGACCGAGAATTTTCTGTTCTCGAATCCTTCATTCGCATATTTTTTTTCTTCAAAACATTTGTTTCATTCTTTAACTACAAAAAAAAGTTGTACATATTTTTAGCTCGATATACACGAGTATTTTTAATACCTAGATGAATAGATTTACATTTTAATCTCATCGTACGTATCATCGTGCAATAATAAAAAATCGATCTCAAACGTACCATTCATGAAAGGTGTATAAAAACACAAATTAAAACAAGGAAGCTCTTGTCGCGCAATTTGCACGAGTCCTCGCATAAGAAATAACGTTGCTCATTACATCTGTAAATAAAGAGCATTCACGAGAGAGCCAGAGTAGAAAAATCGCGGGAATGATGTCTAGCCACACGCAGTTTCTTGTAGTTGCGTAATTTTATCTGAGACGGATAAACACGCATTTATAAAACCGATTACTCTTTTTGAATGAAAAGCTACAATCTTCCTTCCGCAAAGACTCTTTCGAAAAAGTTTTTCGATCCGCCCATTCCCTGCTTATTATTTACATAATTTCGCCATCCCGTATATAAATCGACTTTCATGAGAATTATAAAAACATGCGGTCGTGTAGAATTTTGCGATTAATACAAGTATGATATAGTTATCTATTATCCAATGTAATTTTTATTATTTTAAAATAGTTTTAATAATTCAACATATTTTTAGCGAGTTAAATTGTGCTATAAAATATTAAATGTATCCTCGAAATTGGCAAGAATTTTGTATCATTTATTAAAATATTGCATCATTAAATAATTATATAAAATTATAACAATTAAAAAAATTAAAAAAAATATATAACAATTATAAAAAAAAGATTTTGCATAGAATTAAAAAATAATTCATCTTTATACCATTTGCACAAAAAATGTTCTATATATTTTTCTGAGATTCTTCTCTTCTCCAAATTTGAATGCGTATTAATTATCTATACAGCTAGTAATTAATTTGAAATAATTCTCAAACAAATTAATGTAAAATACGTTAGGATTAGCGTCATGAAATTATTTTTATATTTCTATTATCCTTCGCACTTTCTGCATTCTAACTGCATTCTATTCTAGCTTCGCGTGAAATTTTCAAACGAGTCTTTTTAACTCGATTCGAACGATACTTCACTCGAACGAATCGTCCAAGTGAAGTATGTTTATGACATATTTTTTTCCCGGGAAAAAAAAGAAATCACTCACTCGAACAGATGGACACAGAACAAAACGGCGCCAGGAAACAGGAGATCGTCGCTGGCAATACTCCATCGTCTGCCAAATGCAATCAGGCTCGGCATCCTGCGGACGACTATGACGGCGACATAACCTACGTACGCAAGTGAGCACGCACAACGCACGACGTGACGCGCCACGAAGATGCACGTGAACAAGACGAGAGCGTCACGAGCGATCATGACCGGCCAAAGTGCGGCGAACGAGAACGTAAACTGAAAAAAGCAGAACCGGAGCGATCAGCTGACCGGCCGGTCGCGCTGAACGTAGGAACACGGAACGGAGATTTCGCGGTCGCAAAACGCGAAATCTGTCCTATATATAATAGGAAAACAAAAATGTTAAAATTCGAACTTTTTCATTTTCTTTGAATTTTCATATTTTTCATTATATATATAATATAAAAGACATTACTACTTATTCTGAACCATTAGTAGATTAAAAGTTAATAATTTTGCCCAAAAAGGTGTCAAACGTACTTACAAAATATTTAACGAATAATAAAATGGAAAAAATATTTTATATAGGCAGTTTTGTTCAGTTTAATTACCCTTTTTAATTTTTTACTTAAATAAAATAATATAAACAATCCATAATTAAAAAATCCTAAATATTAGTAACAGATATATATTTAAAATTATTTATAAAAAGAAATAATGACAATTATGCAATTAACAAACAAAAAAATAAAATAATAAACAAGTAAAATGTTTGTAAGAGATATTTTAGATAAACATTAAAAAAATGATATTTAAATATATATTTCTAAGACATTAAAATTATTTGCTTTATAATGCAAGAAGTTGAAAAAAAATATATTCAATTTAATTTTCTATACATTTTAAATAACGTGTATGTCATAACACGCGCTTATTTCGCGGTTAAAATGTTATCGTAAGAATAGCTAAATACCGAACAACCACGTACATATACAACTTATTGTTATAAAAATATTTTTTTCCATTTTAATATTATATACTTTATAAAAGCTATATCGATAATATTCATATAACATTTTCAGAAAATTTTAAAATTTAAATACGAAAAAAGCCAAAAAAAGGAAAAATATATACTTCAAAAAGTTATAACAATAATTCAAAAAAGAATAAAAATTATCGCCGCTATAAACTTGCAAACGACCTCAAAATGTGCTAAACAACGACACCGTATGTCCCACGCGAGAGATTCTCGATCATCGCTAATAATACACGGGAAAAGTGTTTTCGCGCGACCGACTTTTCTTGAAAAACAATAACTGACCCGCGTCGTATAGAAAATGCATAAAATAAAATCTGATATATCTAGCGTTATACTCACAAGATCCAAGTAAACAAATCATATTTTTCTGTTCTTCTAATTTTTCATATTTTACTATGTATTAATCATAAGTCAATGCTATTATTTTAAATAATATTGTAACTGACAGATATAAAGTAAAATATCTTTGTATTTTTGTATGATTCCTTCATTTATCATTTCTTGACGTTCGCGATCTATTTATATCCATATAAATTGATAGTTATTTATTGACTGCAAGTTCGATCGATTGCAGTTTTTATCTTTCAGCAGTGAAATGTATCAGCCATCGATTACAATTTCTATCTCTATACTCGGATTAAGGAGTACACATCATGAAAAATGTTCGTGAGAGATGTTTCGATACACCGAGTTGTGACTTGAAAATGACAGAGGAGATGCGAAGTGATCTTTTTAATCCGCATACAACGTTTGCACACAACAAACTCTGAAAATAACAAACCAATACCCCGTTCCGAGAATAATCAAGGCCACGCTTACACTCTTGAAAATAATCCCCCGTTTATTGCGGTGTATCACTATTTCTGCTCAAATCATCTCGAGCGCGATCTCGGATGTGTGTTAATCGGGAGAATGCCAAATATATATACATATATATATATATATATATATATATATATATATATATATATATACGAGACTCAAACTTTCATATCAATCAACTCGAATTCGCTCACATACAATCGAATGATTTTTAAGGAATCGAGAACTGCTGATAAGCCAGCTTCCGAATTTAGGATATTTCCGATATATCGTATACAAAGGATACATTTGACAAAAGAGAGGAAGGTCAAAACTCGCACGACGAATTTCCCGATTTCAATTTCGAATTGATTTTTTTGTAGCAAAAATGCGAAGATTTTCATGAACTGATGGAACGCTTCTGATTAAAATAAAGCAAATAAAAAAGATATTTATTTTTTATTCAATTTTTCCTCGATCTTAAATTTAAAAGAGATTTAACTAGAAAATATATAAAGATCGTTGTGGAAAATGTGCGTGTATCTTCCGCTTTTCTTTTTTCCCTTTCCAACTTTAGATTTTGCCTGAATATACATTTCAAAAAGAGATTAGCAATTTTAGCTATCAATCGCACATGATGTTGCAGTATATTAATCGAATGCACGTTTGTAATACGTATCAATATTCGCGCAATCAATTAACAATTCGAAGCGAAAACGGAATTGAACGAAATTCGCGAGCGAGTTCCCTTAATTGGCGCACGTAAAATCAAATGTATAGATCGAGTTCGAGAAGTCATCGAAGACGAAGTATATGTTATCCTAGTAATAGCATTCGTTAACGTAAGGCGTGGTAAGAGTAATAATTAAACTTGTAAGACTCTCGATAAATTTAGCAAATAAAATCACAATATTCTATGAGTATGTCAGAAAGATTTTAATTGGCTAAATAATTAATAGTATTTCTATAATAGTATTTAATAGTATTTCTATATTAATAGTCTACATTAATTCTATATTAATTCTATAGAATTTCTTTCTAAACTTTCAAACTAGGAATAATTAAAAAGTTTCTTCGCCTAAATGCGAATAACTTTTATTTATAAGATTCGAATTTAAAAGAAAGAGGAGATATTTAGTGTTAAACAGTAAAATGTATCGCTTAAAAGGATAATCTTTCTCGAAAATTTCTTTACATTCATCTTTAATATCATCTAACGAAGAATCTATTGTTAAAAAGTTTAGAATTTGGCTGTATGTGATAGCGTCTCGAAACGATATATTCAAACTGACAATTATGTGAATAATAATGTGATTAAAAGTTTCAGTAAATTACATACATGCGTTAAAGATTGAATATGATACTCTCAAAATTTACTCAAAGTTATATAAAGTGAATTTGCTTCAATATACGCGATTTAATACGCCCACGAATATGTGCAACTGATTTATCGAATAAATTTGAATACATGGATATAAAGTCTTTAATTATGTAAACGTTACTACAGTTGGAAAATAGCGTATTGTGAATAGTCAAACGTATTGCAAATATATTTTTTAGTTAGAATAGTTTTCTCGATTTTTTCAAGAAAGTAATAAAAATTTTTCTATTTGCCGCAATCTTTCAAGAATTATGTTTTAATTCGAAAGATTTAATGCAACTTTAATTATTTTCTTAAATAAAAGTTGATAAGCAATCTTAATAATCTTGCATTTATGCGTGTGGATACTTGTATGTATCCAAATGTGGTGCTAACAATAAATTTTAGATTGAAAAATTTTTTTATTCTTATTTTTGATCTCGATGTAGAAACATTGGACGACGAAGCGATGTAAGTCAGTCTTTGTGACAGACAATCTCTGAATATCTTATTGTATCATATTCACAATAATTGCAACAAAAAAATATATAAAAATATTTACAGAATAAGAAAAAAATTGACTATTACCCTTACAATTCTTCGTGTCCCACCGGAGCGTTTCAAATTTCTATTTTGTCTTTTACCACAATATCAGTCTACTCACCATATAAGATGCAGGATGAATAGGAAAGCGCCGGGCACGATGAGATCGTCGCTGCCGACGCTCCAGCGTCGTCGAAACACCACGATACCAGGCATCTCTCGTCGCGTCGTCGTCGCCGCCTTCGTCGTCGTCGTCTTCCATCCAATAAGCCGGCGACCGCGAGTCCACTTCACACGCGAATCACCGTGCGAATGGTCGTCGCCCGATTTGTCCTACGATCGTGGCAAGTGATCGACGACGGCAGCCGACGACGCCGACGTCGGCGTCGCGCGGCGCGCCGACGTACGCACTGACAATGACGGTGACCCTTGTTATCGCTTTGCTTTGCGCTGTCCATCCTTGATCGGCAAACGACGTGTCGACGATGACGACGACACTTTCCTCTTGACTGTCACCGATCGCGCACCGATGAGCGACGCGACGTCGCATCGCGCCGCTCGGCCGCGATAATCGTTGAGCGGTATCACTGCTCTCTATTCACATCAATATTATCAATTGCGAGATGATAACGAGATCAATTGATGAAATAGGGGCCGGCTCTACACGGCACGGATGTCCCTCGACGTTCCTCGAAAGGTCTCTAGAAAAGGAAGATCAAATCTCATATAGTTTGATGACAGTAGAATGCGAAATCGATTTTGGGACACCTTTATATCGTTTCCTTGCAATTTAGCGAAAAATGACAGAGATTCTTATCCTTTAAATGAAAAGATCGCGCTCTGACAATTTTTTTTTTTTCATATTAATATTGCATCATAAATGTGTGTGCTTCGTGTATAATACGTGATAAAATTCTATTTATAACTTTAAGTCGTAACATAAAAAATTCGTGTAAATTATTATTTATAATAAAGGAATTTAAAAACAACATTAAAATAATCTTTAAATTTTATAAATTTTGTTTTATAGCGGAATTTATATACAGTTTAAAGATTATTTTAATATTGTGTTTTTAAATCAAATATATATCTCAGTTTTTATTTTACAGATACTAAAAATAATACATTTTAAATTTATCAGAAAATTTTATTATTTGTAATATTTTTTTATCAAACAATTAAATTTATATCAAACAATTAAAAATTTTATTCGTATAATCAGCTTTTAGAAGCAACCTTTTGACTTAATGAAAATTACAAAAAGCTCATTTTTCACTAAAGTATTCAAATATTTTCGATATGCTTTTACTTTCTCGAATAACGCAAATTTATGAAAAAATATTTGTCGAATAATGAAAAGACTTTAATGTTTAAATCATTTGTAATTTTTTTACCCCACATTGTATCGTCAAAAAATACATCGGCTCGCAAAGCGCTTTTTGCGATCAACAAAATCATTCGCAAACAATATTGAATAGCGGCGAACGAAAAAGCTCGATTCATTATTCCGACCGTGAAATGGCGAATTAAATTGCCCGAGCTTTTCGCCAAAAGAAAATAGATGAGAAACAGAAAGTTTTCGCTCGCCATTCCTTGAAGAAGTCGGGTCGCGCTTAAAAAGTTAAGTATCTCTGAATCTATGTAGCAACTTTGAATTGTGCGAAAGAAACTCTATGTGTACCATAAAAATCGCGTAGCGAAAGTTACACGTACAATCGAGATTCTTCGCATAGATTACGATCGACTTTTTATGAATCGCATTTGTAAAGCGTAACAAAACGCCATATGTAAAGCGCAACAAAACGCCATACAAGTATAAGAGACAATCTTTACGATGTAATCACGAAAAAATTCGAAATTAAATCAAATACGATAATAATAAAAATGGCATATTCAAAACAAAACATTGTAATCATCTCTATCGGTCGAATAACCACGAGATCTTTTTAGTGAAACTGTAATAAAATATAAATCGCAATTTCTTTGCGTTTCGATATCGTAAAAGACGGAACAATATCGGAAGACTCCAATTGCGAAAGTTGTCACGATGACAATAAAGTTTCGAAACTCGCACACGATGACAATGTCAAAAGTCGACGAAAATTCACTTATCCTTGTTGTCATTTTCACAAAGTAATTTGAAGTTCGAGAAAGTTACAATACAATCAGTATAATAAAAACGAATGCGAAAAACGGAAAATTTTAATTATTCAGTCTAATGTATTTTATTAATCTCAATAATATTGGATATATTGCGAAAAAGGCGAGGCGGAATGCGCGGAATAATTACGTCTTTTTCCGAGACATTAAAAACAAAATATGCACGTTATCAACGGAACAATTATGCGAATATTTTTGCATGCGAAGTATCTAATGGATGGTAATGAAACAAATAATGAGAATAAAAAAAAGTGCTATATCGAGACGTATTTAATCGAAACGAGTTGGGGAAAAAATTTATCCTGAATAGAGTAAAACAAATATTTTATACCTCGCGCGAAAGGGAATTTAAAATAATATAGCATCATCGCGTCGATCACATGTCACGTAAAAATAAATAATTAATTCTCCAAGCCGATGTTAATTCTGCGTGCGCGAATAATCGATATCGATATCGTCTAATCAAATTAACATTTGCCGGCGAACGGTCGTCTTCGTGCGAACACGCATGAATTATAGACCGTCCAATTTTTTTTTCACTCTTTCTCTCTCCCTCTCTCTGTATTGCGTTATACTTATTGTTGCAAATTGCTATTATATGACCGTTTATCTTGACAATGACGTAATTCAGACTTTGAAACACGATGAATTTTCGCGAGATACGAATCGTTTATCTCTCAAAGGAATGAAAAAAATCACGATCGGCGATCGCTTTGAAAAGAACGAGATCATTTTAATCTTTTCGTTTAAATTTGTATAATGCTTTGTACTTACAATTAAAATTATGAGTTTATTATCGAGATCCAGTGTATCGTTGAAGTAAAGCTAGAGCAGCGTTGACGATATTTAACCGCGACAATTAATGAGATTTCTAAGATCCAACTTTTAATTGAATCATCCGAACTTAACTGCGATAAAATTAAAGCTTGATGAGATTTTTGAAATGACTAACTACATCGGCTAAATTCATGCAACAACGATAAGAGCAAAATAAAATTAGCAAGTAGACGAAAATTGATTTCGTACATTGAAAAAAATATGTAAAATTACATGATGGATTACAAATCCATGTAATTTTATACATTTATTTTACAGTGCACTAATGCTAATAGAGTAACGTCTGATTTGCATTAATAGGTTATGTGCATTATTCTTTCCATGAGCAAATACAATGTTTTTTCGTCTCTTATCAGCAAGACTTCCGATTTCGGTGTCCCAAGATCGATGATAATCGCTTATTTTAATCCGAACTCCGATCTTCGCTCTCGCGAGGATCGCGTTTCGGGGGCGCGCGCTTACCGGAGGTGAACGACGGATTCGCCGCGTTGGCGGCGACCCTCGGCGTCGGTTCGTCGGCCGGCGTATCGCGGCCGATCACCGGACGCTTTTATCCTCTCGAAAAGGAAGGATGCGTCTCCTTTCACCTATACTTTCTACGTGTCCCTTTGTTCGCTTCGTTTTCAACTTGTTTTCTTCACGAGACAAACGTGTCCTCGATTCGACGAGAAGAGACAGTGTTCCTTCTTCTCTCCCTAACTTCGCGACGAAAACGGCCGCTACCGGCATCGGCCCGGAAGCTCGCGCGTCGTCGACGTCATGTCCCCTATCTTCGAATAGCGCACCCACCACTCGCGAAAACTTCACACCGTGAACGGCCACGTGCCAAGAGCGCGTATCACGACGACGCAGCGTCCGCGCCACCACCGCGAGAGGAGCGCATCTCCTTGACCGGCGAGAAGCGTTGGCGTGTGACGCGACGAGCCAAGCCGAGCCACCCCGAACGCGACTGACTGAACGAACCCGCGCCGGCCCCCGAGGTGTCACCCGAGGCGAGCCCTCTTTTCCCCTCCCCACTCCTGCAACGCGAACGAATGTCGAACGTCTTCCTACGTGGCGCGCCTGCGTCCGTCCCGACGCCAGGCGCCGTTGCATCGCACGCACCCTTTCCCTACTTCCTCCCCCTCCCCCCCTAATCCTCCGGGGAATGTTTGCATCGTGCTCTTCTCCTTTGTCCCTCTCTTCTTCCTTCTTTTTCTTTTTTTTTTATCCGATTTATTTTCTGTCGCGACACGTGTTCTGCAGGTCAATTGACAGATTAAGTAGTTTATCGTGATGGTTAAGCGATTCTTTATTTTTTTTTCTGGAAATATATGGGAAAAAGAAAAGACATAGTAAAGGGTGGACCGATTATTTCAATGTCAATATCGAGATATAAAATTATGCGATGTATATAAAATTAAAAAAATATAATATAATAAATTATTATTTATACAATAATTATTTAATATAATATAATAAATTATTATTTATACAATAAATATTTGAGAAAAGTTTCCTCTCTTCGTCACCTCTACTTTATTACCAAGGATTATCTTATCAGAGAACATTTACCAAGGATTATCTTATCAGAGAACATTTCCTTGTTGAAAGCTCTCAATGACCGAGAAGCTTTAATCTTTCATTCTGATTGAAATCTGATTATTCTTATCGATCCCTTCACGGCATTCTTAGAGAGACATCCCCTGCAACAACTCAGCTTTATATATAGCTGTTTATATGTAGACTTTTTCCGGAGAGCCGCTATCATAGTTTTGTGACCGAGTAGCTAGCATGCGATTACGCACAATCGCACGCGATCGTAACGGAAAACGTAGGCATGCATAAACTCGGACGCTTCCGTCTCAGCATCTCCTTATCTTATCGCGTGGATTACGAGAGACGCGTGGCTCTTGGAATTATTATTCATTGATAATAGCATTATTTAAATTTATTGCGCGCGCACGCACATATCTATGAAGGATCCTGCAAAGGATGATTGTGTGCGAGAATTGTACATTTAATTTTGCAAGAAAATATATCATTTTGATATTTATATTTAAAATCTTTCACAAAACATTAGACGCGAATGAAGAAATCAAATTACATAATTGTATTGAAAATAATTAAAGAGAAGTTCAAGCAAGAAAGTCCAAGAGGACCGTTTGTAATAGAATCTCTATAGAATATAATAATTTTTTAACAAATAGATAAAAAGCTATCATTCTTATCATTCAATTTCCAACGCATGTCTATACCTTCGCAGAATTCTAATTCGATTTATCGAGAATGTCGAAAATTAACGAACCGCGAATAACGATCCTACAAAATTTCATTAAAGAAATCGACTGTAATTTAATCGCGCCATCAGTTTAATCTTGCATAAGGAAGTTAATTAGTAAACTCGAGATCGATTGATTCGATCTCGGAGATCGCTAGAACAAGACGATGTTCCGGAGGGAAAAAAGAGAGAGAAAAAAAACAGTGATTTATTCCTCTCAAGGGAAACCCACTCTCTCATATCGCGCCGGTTGAAAACATATTCCGATAAGGCGTACACGTGGTTATCTTTGGCCGAATCGATCGCGACGATGCCACTGCTGTCAAAAGATTATCGGCTTTTTTTCCCTTCAACCGACCAATCTTTTATTTCCAGTTTATTGTTCTCTCGCGCTGATTGTACTGATGTACTCGACTAATTAAAATTCTCCTTGCGCTAACCGGGTCTGTACTTTACGACGGATGTCATCAGGACGAATAATTTACAAGTGAATAGACATTGCCTTTCATTCGAGTGTTCCAATTCAAGATAATAGAGTAATTAAGAATGTAAAATAGCTCTTTGTTTATATTATATATAGGTATATGATTCAAACAATGCGTCGAATTTTACTGAGAAAATTTAAGGTCGAATTTTCTTTAACAAAAACGTCGAAAAATATATCATTGCTAATATTCAGTGTTTGAAAACATTTGATATTTTATCAAAGATTAAATTTCAAATAAAAAATTTGCTAAGGAACATTTGGAATTAAATAAATAGGAAGCTTTCGTTCTTTGCTTGCGTCTCTATACATGTATCTAATTTACCAGAGTTCATTTTCATTGAGTGAAATTTGACATGAAATTCAGAGTATTCTTAAAAGTTTGTATAGTAAAGTATGTGTAAAATGTATGTATCAAATATATTAAGAATTAAAGAAACTCGACATGACTAATTTCTAATTTAGCAAAGTAACTTTGTACTTATGACGCGCATTTGCGAAATTAGGTTTCCGTTTCCACGACGTAACGGTCAATAGACATCATAAAGCGATCCATCAGTCAAATTTATAGATGAACTGACCTCAAATATACTTCACGAGAGTGCTGCGCGCGAGCAAAAATAAATGCAGGTGCTCGCCTGGATCTATCTTTAGTGTGCGCGCAAGAACTTAAATTTTCAGATCAATAAAAATATCGTCAATGTTTATTTAACGGCCTGAAAATACTCGCCGATGTCGATTGAGCTCGCCTGTTGTAAAGGTCGATGGCCGCATAAAACATTTCGATTTCAGCAATGAATTAAACGTTTTGCCAGAAGATCATTTATTCCAAAAATATAGTCGTTTACAACATGACAAAGTTATACGATCGATACTCATATCTTCGTATACTTGTATATTTTCAATTTCAACTTTCTAACATATAAAACATTTGTATTACTTAGCATTAATTTATAGATTCTAATAAACTATATAATTGGAATTTATATATATTTTAAAGTATTAGAATTAAATGCACATATACTTGTCGTAATAAAACTCAATAAACACCTTAAACAATGATAATGGCAACAATAAACAGATAGTCGTTAAATTATCCAAATTATCAGACTCACGACTGTCAGTTCTCTTGGACTCAATAATCCTAATTTTATAAATCTAAACACAAGTTTGAATCGGAAATGTTATTCACGGAAATAAAGACATTTATAATATTTGAGCAGATTATGGTCTAGCTATCTTAATTCCTCGCATGATCGTAATTTTTTATATACCAATCAACGGTCTCTTTAATCGCTTGTTCAAAAGGTGTGAATTGAAAATCGGGTAAATACCTTCGTAATTTGGCATTACTCGCCGTTTTCTTATATTGACCATCCGCCGCTGATGTATCATACATCATCTTACCCTTGAAGTTGAAAGCTTCCACTAAAATTTCAGCCACTTGCGCTATTGATTTTTCTTGCGCCTCATCCACTAAAAATAATCATGTTTTTTTTCAAAACTTACCTGGCAATAAACTCATATATTCTGCAATAGAATCAATATCTGCGACATCAAAATATTTTCCAATTATAATAAAATCATTGAGATAGAGAATTATGATCTATTCAATTTTTTTATTGGAAAACTGTATGAAAAGAAATTAATTCTATTAGAAAATATTAAGATGTCAAAATTCTGACTATATCTGCATAAATAACTACCTGACAATATAATTGGTTCCACAGAATCATATTCTCGCAAGACCCAAATTATTAATTTTGCTAAGTCTATGCTATAAATAAATTGTCTTAAAGGCTTGCCAGAGCCCAGCACAGAGAATATCTTATTCTCTGTATTTCCTGATAAAAAAATATTAATTTAATAATAAATTCAAATCATAGATATAAAAGATTTAATTACATACCATCTTTGCATAAATCATAAAGTCTTCGCATTAAACCAGGTATAACATGACTCGCACTGGGATGGAAATTATCATAAGGACCAAAGACATTGCAAGGAATTACACTGGTATACAGTCTGCCATGCTGGTCATGGTAACCTCTGTTTGCAATATCTATAAGCCGCTTGGCGTAACTATAACCATAATTTGAAGGATGCGGCGGCCCATTATGAACCTAGGAAATATATATATATATATATATATATATATATATATATATATATATATATATATATATATATATTAATTATTTTTACATGTATATTATAACAAACATATTCGATATGTTTGATATCATTACCATGGTTTCATCGATTGGATAAGTTGTCTTATCTGGAAATATACAAGTGGAAAGGCACGAAACAACCTTGGCAACATTATGCTCGTGAGCAGTGTGAAGAACATTGTCATTCATGTGTATATTATTCCGCTGCAAAGAGAAAATTTATTGTTAAGATTATGTGATAAAAGACACACAGCTAAATACAATTATAATATGAATGACACCAATTTCTTCAAAATATTTACCAGAAAATCCAAATTGTGTGACATATTATGAAAAAGCCCACCGACCATAGCAGCCAGATGAATAACGTGTGTCGGTTTGTACTGATCGAATAACCTACGAGTGCTCTCTTTATCGCTGTGAAAAAACCATACATATAATTAGGAATTAGATAAATGTTATAATTCACATCTGCTAGCGATTGATAATTGATTTAACTCACCACAAATCCGCATCTTTGGACCCGATAAATATCCACCTCTCGTCCTCTCTCCTGTCATGTTGAATGACATTTTGAATAGCTCTGCCAACGAGTCCTGAACCGCCAGTTACAAGAATGATCTTCATGTTGTGTCAAAAGCGACTCTTTGTGACAGGATGTGTATTATATTTACAAGATGATAAAAATTAATTAAAAATGCAAATGAACATAAATGTTGAATCTGCAAACATACCGATTACAATCTCTCGACTCTTGACGTATAAAACGGTGCAAGAGCTATCTATCGAATTTATTAACTATTATTATTTATATTATCTATTGATAATAAAGACGCGCGCAAAATGTAGGTAAATACTTCCGATTAGTCACGAAATGTACATAATCGATTATTATATTATATTATTGTCGTAATATTATCATGCATGACTCAATTCAACACTCGCGGAAAATACAAAATTTAATATTTATGCATTACATCGTGATAAAAAATCGTGAATGAAATTAATGATATTAAAAATAATATAAAAGATTGAAAGAGCTTACATATTAAAAATCGTGTTTTAACAAAATAAATAGAGGAAAAACATGTTTTTATATTCACATATATATTACAATTATTCTCGCGAGTTTTTCTCAGTACATTATTAATTTGTTCTAGTGTGTTATCGAGTCAATTATAAACTATAATTAAATAAAGATAAGAAATGATAAAAAAAAAAAAATGAGTCGATTAATCAGTTGGAGTTCGAGTAAAAATAATAATGTTAACTTAAGGAAGTCCAACATAATGACTGATAACATTATCACACAAAGAGAAAACAGTTTTTCCTGGTTTAGTATAATTACATTGACTACTCGGAAATTGTCGCAATTCTGCTGTATTGAATATAAACAACGTTCGATTGCGATAACTTGACGATCAATCATTATTGTTTCAGCAAGCAATAGCCATCAAATATTTTGACAAGTTAAATCAATATTGTTGCTAAAGCTGCTTCATGCTTTTTCAGAAAAAATGACTTTAAATTAATAAAATCATGTAATATAGTAATGCTATATCAAGTATATCAATGTTTTTGTTGCTACAACAAATATTTAAACATAACTGTTTTATACATATATACACATATAAACATATAAATTCACAATGGGCCATCGTATTCTTTAAATTGTAGTTACAGTAACATTCTTTGAACAATAACTTATCAAATAGCTCATAGATATTTCAAATAAAAGGTTATCATAATCAAACAGATCACACTAATATTATTTCTTGATATAAAAAAAAGAAAACTTGTTACAATCGTTTGCGACGTGCATTATTAGATCGCATTGACGAGATATTATTCACAAAAAATTGGAAGAATAAAGAAGAATGGTGGTTATTATAAGAACTTTTTTATTTTACCTATTTTCATTTAAAAAATAGAGATCGATTTGTTTTGTAAATAATGTCTTAACCATTATCACCATAGATAAATGTATCATAATTGCAACAACTTTCTAGTTAACTTAATTATATCTAAATTCGGCATTTATATATAAGCTATATATTTCAGCTGGGGAAATAAAATAAATTTTTTTTTTTTCATAAAATATCCTAGGTAATAATATAATTTCAAGTACTAGTATATGAATATTAAATACAACTTAAAATAACGCTATTATTGCTAAATCTAATAAAAAAATAAAGAGGCAATGTGAATAGAAAATCATTATTTTTGAATTTCACAACCTTTTCTATACATATTCAATTATTTTTATAGGGACCTAAAAAAAAATTACGAAATTGTCAATAAATTTCTGATTCTTTTTTACCCGTTTTTTCTTTAGAGCTCGTAGGAAGAAATGAGTATTGGTTTAGAAGTGCCAAAATTCACATTCGAGTCACAATGTGATTTTGACAAAATTTTGCTATATAAGAAGTGCTCTATGAGAATATTTTATAAAAATCTCGAAACTTTATTAGGTCCCTAAGTACATCTGTTTAAAGCAGATTACAACAGGTTGAAAAAATTTTGCTTGGTAACTAGCATCAAGCGTTAAACGAGAGGATAACTGGCACTGCTTGCTATACCGCAGTGATTATCTCTATTCCTGGCCATCTTAATATAACCTTTCTCGCCCCATGTTTCACCCCAACTGTTCTTTACCAGCCAATAATCCTCACCAGTTTCCGAATCTGTGCCATAACCAACAACCAGGACACCATGATCCAAATTTTCTGGATTACATTCAGGATCGTAATAAACTCCTGAAAATTATGAACAATTTGAAGCAAAAAAAAAAATTCAAAACAAAAAATAGATTATGAATAAATCCATGATTTTTTTATAATATATAAATTGTGAATCTATTGGCAGATAAAATTTTATATGAATAACATATACCTTCGCTATAAAGATGGAAGGATTCATGAGAGGCATCAATGGCAACCGAGACCGGACCTATGGTGGCGACCGCAGCTTTCAATTTGTTCTCATTTCCTTCTGGAATGTCCACAAAGCCGACATCGGAAGCGCCGCTGTTTTTCGGATTGTATCTGCAATTTTAGGAATGTAATAAATCATCAGTTTCTACGAACAAATGTTTCCGACACGCATAATTAACACACACACACACACACACCTGCATTTGTCATTCTCTGCTTCATATGGATAACTCTTTTCAGTATCAAGGCCTCTATTATCCTTTACGTATCGAAAAGCATTATCCATCAAACCACCATTGCATCCATTATTGCCATACTTGCCGGAACAATCAACCAAATTTTGTTCACTTAATGAAACCAAAATACCAGTTTGTCTAAAATGCTGTCCTTCCAAAGCTCCAGTCTGCAAGAAAGAGAATACAAGATATAATAATAATTCTTTATAATGATAAGAGTGTCAAAAAAAGATAAAGAATATAAAAAAACTTAAAAACATTAAAATCATTCAAAATATATTAAATAATTATGCTACTTCAATATGGGCTTACATATCAATTTTAATAACAAATTTAAATATCAAATATCATAATTCAAATATATTAAAAAATATTGACATTGTTTAAAGTTGAATTAAGATATCAACATTGAAAAGATATTAAAACAGGCTTACTGAAGAGAATGCCCAGCAGGATCCACATTGTTCCTGATCTTTAACTGCAGTAACAGCGCCTTTTTCTCTCCAATCGACTTCTGCTGGTAACTCAACATTAGCTGGCTCGATGAATGTTGCTCCTGGAGACTGTAATACTTCGCTAACACCCACCGACTTGTTGAAGCCATTCAAAGTATTAATCACTTCATGATGCAACTATAAGAAAAAAATATGTATTTTTCAGAAAATTGCTCATCGTAATTAATCATACAATTAATCATACAATTAATCATACAATTCATTTTTCAGAACTCACCATATCTCCATATTTGTTCATTCCAAGTTTGTAGTTAACTTCCTTCATCTCATATCTACGATTGTGTTCGACAATTTTGCGCTTGTTATCCAAGAAAATTTTCATTCTATATCCCTCTTCAATAGGGGATTTGTAAACTTTTTTATGATGTGTCTAAGAAATAATATAGAATATAATATTTATTATTTTTCAGTAATTTGAATAATTAATAAAAATATTTCAAGTTTTAATATCTTGCAAAAAATTCGTTTTTTATTCAAAAGAAGAGAACGCGTTCTCATGCTGTAAAATGTTAACTTTGCTTTATTTTTGCCTGTAATAATATTCACAATTTTCATTTCAAAAGAGTCTCTTAAATAGTAATCACATCTTGAATCATTTCTATATAGCTTTGTTTCACTCAGGCAATATTGGTTTAAATAATATTTGTTAAGAAAACATTCTACAGAAGAGAAATATGATTCAAGAGATCAAACATAATGTGTAACTGATATATTATGAACAACATATCTATATCCTGTTAATATTATTCACACAACTAGTAATTAGATAGGAAATAAATATTTATATGATTCAAGATGCAATCATTGTAAATGCAATGATTTTATACCTTAAAGATAAACCATTCCGCATCCAGAATTTTGTTAAAGGAAATAGCTTGCCCCGTGACAACTACTGCCACCAGCAGCAACAGAGCCACAACACTCTTCATGATTACTCTTCAATTTACCTAAAAAGATGATTTTTTTTTTTAGTATTAAGATCCAACTTGAATAACTTGAAAATTTTTAAATATGTGGAAAACTTATTTTCCAGGTGTTATATAAAAATCGAATACAAATATATGAAAATTTTATGACAATCGTCTAAGTTAATAGCTTATTCAATATTATTAAACAAATTCAAATTTCATATTAATATTACAATTATATCTCTTAATATATTGATTGCCAAGTAAAAATTGAGTAGCTGACTACTATTCCATTATTTGGAAATATGTTTATTTTGCACAGAAATAATTTCGAAAAAAGGTAGGGATCAACAGCTGGTTCACATGACTTCAGAAACTTGAATACTCGTGATCCACGAATGGGCCACATGGCCTCAGTTCGTAGAACAATATTATCATCCATGTATGTAGTCACATGGAAGACAATATGTTAAGAAAATAAGAGAGACTGAGAGATAATAAGAAAAAGAGATATAGTTTACATCCTTCTAATATTATCAAGACTAAGTTATTAAATAGCGAATCCTATTAATATTGGCCTTGATTTAACAGGATCTTATTCCGTGCATCATGCGTGACTGAAATCTCAAAAATAACGCGTAACATTTCCGAGAAATATTACATCAGCCTGATCGCCGTCCGATCATTTTTGTGTATCGCGAATATCGCCCCATGAAGTCGTAGTTTTTTACATCGAAGAGAAGAGCAACTTCATTTTTTTTCTGATAATGAATGAATAAAAGACGAGGAAATGACGCATTCACTGTAACGTTGCAATATGTATACGTATGTGTCAATCTAACGAAAATTAAACATCAAAGACCGCGCTATCTACTATTTTATTTTCTTTCTCCTCCGAAGGACAAGCCATCGTTCAAGGCATCAATTATCCCATGAATATGATTACAGTTTCAATAATGCAGCGGATGACGCATATTTCTCGCAACAGATACACCGAAAGACACAAATCTAGCGCGAAGACAATACTAGCGATAATAATCGTCTCGCTTCGACCTGTTAGATTTTTTCCCATGAGAATACACGAGACACGCACGTGAAGATAACGGATCTATCGGGATGTTGACCTTATCGAAAAATGAGTCCAACTCGCGTGTCAAAAAGTAATACTTCCGCGTATGGACGAGGGTATATTCCGGATTTTTTTTTTTTTTTCCCCATCCCAAGGTCGTACAAGGTCTCTTATCTTTCTGTTTCTCTTGCGCAAATTTCGGACCTTATCGGTTCTTCGAACATATTTTACCAAGACGCAATTTATTCGCTTTGTTAAGTATTAAAGTTTCAGATTAAGAAAATGTTACAGCTCTCAATGAATAGCAAGTAGATAATGAAAATCCTTTACTTTTCAAATTTATAAATTTCACTTTATAAAAATTTCTGAACAGATGACGGAAAGTTCGAAAGCTGCAAAAATATATGACATTCCAAGAAAATATTTAACAGAAATCTCAAGAAAGATGTTCGTCACGAAATATTAATAAAATATTTTTGAAATTTTAGATCTCTTACGAAAGAAATGATTTTGTAAGCTAAAATACATGTATATTAACATTGGGTCTGTTCGTTTTGCAGAACTGGCTGCACTAATTCAGAGTTTATCTTTTTCTCTCCATATTGGAAAGAAAAAGATAAACTCTGAACTAGTGCAGCAAGTTCAACTAAAACGAACAGACCCATTGCCATTGTCTAAACTCTAAACGCATGATGACATCTGCCATTCTTTTCCAGACAACACATATTCCCAAAAGACGTTTAAAAAACATTTTAAAGACATCTCATTATCCTTCACACATATTTTCAAGATTTTTTTTGACCTTTGTATGCTATTTAGTTATCTGCCGTTTTAATATGTTCAAGATTATATAGTTATGTATTTGTGTAATTTCTATATGGTATTTTTAAAGTCGCTTTAATCGATTTCTTAGAAATCAAAGATGTATTTTGTAATGACATGAATATGCAAATATACATATAATAATATCAAATGTTATCTTTCCAGTTGACGAAATCATGTGTGGTTGCGCGTTTCGAGATGTTAAAAAAGAAAAAAAAAATTATAATCTAACTACGCACTAGATAGGCGGTTGCTTATATTTTGCATGATATGCGATTTTATTGAGATATCACGTGACATAAACAGATTGTAAATATGCAACCATCACATCATTTGGTTTTTGTTCGCAACAATTGAATAATTATTTTAAACAAAGACCGACAATATAGAAAATATAATCGAATTGGCAGCAATGACAATTATAGGAAGCAAAAAAAAAGAAAACATTTGTCATACGATATTGATGCTAATTTTGGTTTTCTAATTTGAATTCTTTAACTAATTGCAAGCTTCTTCCTGCTTTACGTGCGAAGGACAGAAAAGTTGCGAGAAAGACAAATGATTCAGTTGCTTCGAGTTTGACACTTTTTCATCGATAATATCGTATCTAGATATCGCGTGCACCGTGACTCAGATGCGTCTGTATGCGAGGACGCATACATTCTCGATTAACCCAAAGCCTAATAGCAAAATCTACACCATCCGATTACGAAATTACTCCGTTTATTCAGACGCATAAAAGACACACACGCATAAAGAAACCTTAATCTAAAATATAATAATAAAATCTTATGCGTGTCTGATGATACGAACGTCCTTATTGCGTTTTACGGATCAAGTACATAAGATTGATTTCCCTCAAACATACTTCGCACGGTCATGTCAAATCTAAATAGATCACGTCCTGTGTACAAAAGACGAAACATATATATCAAAAAGCTTTAAGACAAGGAATGAGAAAAATCAAGTTTACATTCGTTTGAGTAATTCTTCGATATCTTTACGTATTTTCTCTCTAGAAGAATCTACGCATCATTCAGTTTCGAAAAACTCGCGAATAATTACCTCGTAGATATATACTCACCAGAATATTTTCTCTCTAATAGAAGGAAACAATTAAAGCGCGAACTGCGAAGATCAACCACCTGCAACGAGCGAGCGACGACGACGACTGGCAACAATTTCGCGTCGATCTTTTGTTTTATTCCTCCCCTCCCGAGCCCCCGCCCCGACTCGCTAACCTTACCAAGCTGAAACGTCATCGTTTCTCAACGCCGTAACAGCCGTAGACTACGTGATTCATTGATGGTCGAATCGCAATTTGTTTATCCGTCGAATTTCAACGCGCGGCGCGCGGGACGAGTCTTGTCCCCGCGACGACCTTTTACACCTTTTGTGAAGACGAGACGCGACCGATGTATTGTATGTAGTAGATGTAGCATATATATATATATTATGATATACAAATGATTGTACGATGTTACGCCCGCGAGTCATGTGCCCGCGATAAATGAATATCGAGTAACCCAGATTCGTAATCGTCTCGAGGGGAAGCTATACACAGAACGGTTCTTTTTTCGAAAGCGGAAATGATAACTCGAGTTCAAAGTCACTTTACGATTAATTCCCTGTCCTATTGCGTCGTTTTTGGATGATAAAATCGAACAATGACAGAAGTCGTGACGCATCATCTGTGCCTTTCGAAAAACAAGATTAACAGCTTCACTTTCGTAATTTTTTAAAATCTTAGTACCAAAGCGTATGAGAGCTCTTTGTGTGCATGTGTCTGATTAAAATTAAGAAATTTAAAACGAGAAATGTTGAATCGATCAATTTATTTCAGCTTCTCGTATTATTATCTGTTACATATGAAGAAAAAAATAGATATATATTTTTATATTACATATAAATATATACGAAAAATGTGTTTTTATATTTTTGTACAGAAACTAAAAATTTTTTTTTGTTCAGAAATAATTGCGCGATACCTTATATATTTTCGAAGGAAATCGCAGCGAAATTTGACACGTGAAATTGTACGTGTTGGAACTCGACGATTCGTAGAATCATTGTAGCTTAGACAAAGCAAGTAACTTAAACAAACAAAATTGTTTGTTTAAATATGTTTTGACACGATGGCCAGCGATGAAAGTTTGAATCGGAATTTCATGACTCACGAACTTCACGATCGATAATAGTCTCGCACGTCTGTTCACGTGATAAAACAGAGAAGGAAGCGAGCAAAAGTACGTCGAGAGGAGAAATCATGCCCTCGAAGGAATATTATAATGTCACGCCGGAACAACGTGAGATTTCGTTATGGAGAGACGCTAAACGCAGAGAATTGCGCGAATTATATCTGAAAGATTCGGGACACCCGACTAAAAGCCTCCTGGTACGTATGTACGATAAACCTAGAATCTAACCTCTGAAAAACATCTGCGATATTTAGCTTCGCGTACACAATATTTACTATCTCGCAGTCCATATATTTTATTTAGTACTTTATTCGTTTATTCAATTATAACTTATGATGTGTCCCTCGCGTTTAACATTAAATGACACGATAATAAATGACATCTTAATTTTCATCAGTAAAAATATATATACTCAATATTCTTTAAATGACAACAATATTGCAAATATAATGACAATGGCGGAGAAAAAATTCGTGTTTCATTTATGAACAACATTTATAAATGTACACGTGTAATATTTTGAGTAAAGAGTAAACTTCACGTTTTAGAATTTAGACATATATTTGTACAGAAATTATGTAACAGGCTTATTGACAAGTCTATTAAACATAGCAGGAGCTATTTATGTCATGTAATTTAGCAATGTGTTAGTACAAAAATAATTTTCTTTTGATAATTTTATTAATAATATAAAAATTAATATTTTTTTAATACTTTGTCACAATTACTTATTCTATATATATATATAGTTCGATACAGGAATATACAGATTTGCCGCAGCGAAATCGTCGATAGAACAGTTTTTTGTACCTACACTAGTAAATTACATTACAAGAGTGGGATTTGTTGTGGGTTCTATTGTCTTCACTGCGATGTTGATCAAAAAAAGAAAGGTAAAATAAATGTTTCTAAGGAAACTGTGATACATGAGCAATGAATTATGTACTGCAATATTGAGAAGTACTTCAACACTGTATTTTTCACAGGATGCTCGAGAACATTTATATCGTACCGGACAAGTCAGTTATAGGGACAGAGATTTTAAATTTGTCTAAAATATTAGATGCATAATTATTTAGCAAAACATAAATACAGTTGTGATGTATGTATCATTATATAATGAAATAAATTATCAAAACGTAATACTTATTTTAAATATAACATTAGAGAGATTTTTCAAAAAAAGAAAAAAATATGAAGATCTTTGTAAAATTTGATTAATCCACAAAAAAGGCCAGTTTTAAATATAAAAAAAACGCATGTACATAAAATGTACATATACTCGATAACTGAAGGCCTTATCGATACCTTAATAATTAAGATAAGCTTTATACAGATATATTATATATATTTTTTTGATATAGTTTTTTCTATTACCGATCTTCAAGTTGTTTATCACGGGCGACAACAGCGTCGTCGAATTTAACCATATACGTAGTTCCCTTGTGCCAGTGAGCAGTTACCTTTGCAGGCTGCAATAATTAAAATTATTTTTGCAAATCTTTCTTCGCACAAAAATACATAATGAAAACTAGATTGAGTAGATTATTTGAAATTGACAGAGAGATTACTTACAAAGCCGCAGTCGCAAAGTACAGCTTCCACAATACCAGCAACGAAGGAGGCACAGTTCAAGCTTCCCTTGTCTTTAGGCACCGATACGAATTTGTTTACCAAGGATTCCTTCTCGATGATGTAATATGTACGCTCATCATCGTTGGCGTGTTCCAGCTTGTCGGCCTCCCGGCCGAATAGGGACTTCCACATTGTACTTTTGATGAATAACAATACGTTGAGCAATTTTATCTCGCGTTTACCATTCTTTTCTCGCATCACGAGCAAATCCGTTATTCTATGCCCGACCTCGGCACCCATTTCCGCCAATCTAGTTGTGATAAATAAAAAAAATTTAAATAAGTGCCAAAGGAGTAATTTTTAGAGAAAATTTCATTTCTCTTACTTATTTTGTAGCTCCGGAACAGTGTAGACTCTGTTTTGACAGTACTGTACGAGTTCGGAAAATAAGAGGGCAAAACAACTCGAGCTAACCTCTCCTTTACCTTTGCTCAACGATTTATCGAGTATACCGGTCCGCGGTCTTATGGCTGATATCGTGATGCTCGACATTTTTAAATAATTATTTCTTCTATATCTTTACTGCAAATGTCATGTAATTAGTATACAAATGTATCGCCAGAAACGTTACAGCTGTCAAATTTATACTTTCGTGAATGTCGCCATTTTTTTTTCTGTGATACAATCTTGACATCTAACGACAGAACACGGAATTACTTTAACTGTGAAAGAAGGCAATGGAATAAAAGACGATTTTATTTATTTTGAAATTTTTATTTATAGTACGTACAATATAATACGTATAATACGTACAAATTATACAATTCGTGTTTTGTTTTTGAAACTCTATGCTTTGTACAATTCAGCTATCATTCCGTTGCAATTCTATTATTAGCATTATACATAATGTGATTCCTTAGAGATTTATATTTGTTATATAATGCTTTGAAATTAAAAAAATAAATAAATAAAGGTAATATTGTACAAATATTTGTGTAAAAAGTCTTTTTCAGGCAAATAATTCTTGTAACAGTTTTTTAGATGGATAATACTTCAAAACCTCGCCCATATATACATAAGACACTGTTGCAGCTGTAAACACAATTTTTCTTTTTATCAGGATAAAATAAGAAATGATAATGACATTCAACAACTCAAATAATCTTTAAACTTACTCATCGGAAGGCCACAAGTCCATGCCTTGCACATCTGTGACAGATGTAAATACTTGATTTAACTTTTTTGCAGATATGACTCCATGAGACCATGAGTAACTGTGGACAATAACTTGCTGATCTATTCCCACACTACATATCTGGTCATTGTCTTTAAATTTCAGGCCTATCAGTATCATATAATTTATATAAATCTTTAAGCTTGTTGTATCATATATATTATTTGTTTAAAACACGATAATATTTACCTGTAATTTGTGCGGAATGTGCGGATGCTGTATTCCATTTGGTCAATATTACAGCTGACAATGCATCGCTTTCCGATATGCAAAGTTGAAAACAAACGAGATTAAGAAGATTATCGTCGCCACCAGTGACCAAAAGATATCTATCTTCATCTATATGCTTTAAATCGAAAGAATTAATTCCTGATTGATGCAAGCTAAATTCTGCAAAAGGATCGTTACTAAAATCTATGATATCTTGGTTTTCGATCTTTGCATCTTCATATATTCTCGAGATTATATCGGTAAAATTGAAAAAACGTAATATTCCATCAGTAGTCATTGTTAATACGATTACTTTGGATTTATGCAATAATATGTACATCTTTAAAATACAACGGTCTATGTATTTAATAGATACTTTCAAATATACGTCATTGGTTGTGATACTATATACAAATAATCTGTAAGGAGAAATCATAACAATGTTAGTAATATCCTAGCATGGATTGATAAAGTAGATAAAGTAGATCAAGTTACCTCAAGTATCCATCTGCGCAAGCTATAAAAATTAACACATGATCTGCATTTTCAGAAGAATAATGTGTGGAAATATCCATGTAACGCGTTTCTGGTTCCGTAACATAAGATTGTTTAGGTTCCTGCCAAGGTTTTCTGCGAAATTGATCTTGTCCATAGAGCATATGAGACTTTATATCAGAGCACGATAAATCAGTTGATAATATTCGCTCTTTATCTTTAAATCTTATTTTCCAAATTTTCAATTGTGCTCTTCCTCCACCAGAAAAAACTAAATATTTGCTGTTTAAATCATCGTTTTCTTTTAATTTAATGATGCTTATGCATTTTATGCCCGAAAGATGACCGTCAAAGTTTCCTAAACTATGAAAGACACTATGGGAATTATCTTCAAATGATTCACAAATGGAGCTCACACGAAGAGTGCAATCTTCTCCACCAGATATGAAAATATCTTGTTTAAAAGGATTGAGTCTCGAAATATGTTGCAAGCAATATGTCTCCTTTATATGAAAACCATTCTAGAAAAACAAAAACAATAATCTAGAAATTTCACAGTTTCCAAACAGTTTAATATTATTACCTGTAAAATGGGAAAAGATGCTGAAGATAGAGGATAATCAAAAACATAAATCTGCTTATTTTGAATATAAATGAAACTTGTTGTTTCATCCAACATCATACAGTCCCACGATCTATGGCCACCACCACAAGGAACTCTGATTAGTATGCTTTCAGTTGACAAATTATATATTATAAATTCCACCTGTGCAAGAATAATTAAATTGTTTTGTAATTTTTTTAATATATATTTTATATCTATTTTATATATATTTTATACCTCTTTAAAGCCAAATATAAAAGAAGTACAGTGTCCATCTATTGATTTTAACATTCCACTGATCCAGTCTATTGGCATCTTTTTTCTATGCAGCATCAATAATGGCTTTGTATCATCTTTATTCAGTTCATAAAATCTTAACATTCCATCGCGTCCAGTTGTCATTAACTTATCTTCCCACATAGCAAATGACTGAACTCCTATTTTACCATGAACTTTATTGAATATTTGAACAGGTTTTTCAATATCTTTATTTGCTTGCTCATTCAACTTGTATACATAAATATTTCCAGCTCTATCTCCACATATTAACAACTGTTTGTAAATTGTAGCTGCAGTCAGCCATCGTTCTTTACTGGGAGGTAATGCAAACTGTGCATTCATATGAATCTTAGCTAAAAAGAATAATCAAATAGTAACAAGATATGTATTTTCAGACATTTCAACACATTTATATGTATAATATACACACCATCAATTGCAAAGGTAAATATTTTCAAAAGACCATTTGCTCCACATGCTATTAAGCTAGCATATCCCAACCAGTGCAAAGAAAAAATCTGTGATTCCATTATTCTTTCTTCGATAATCCGAGATACAAATCCGATAACACAATCCGCTAATACATTTTAATTTAATGATCTGATTAAAGGAGAATTTGAGTGAAAGAAATGATATACTTACAAAAAATTATTCACATTTTATCAATATTAATACTTATATTGCGACAAATGTTTGTACCTCGATATATCGTTATGTATCCTTCTCTAGATGCAAACGCAACAAAGGAACGATTCGAAGAAACTTGCATGATATAATAGCTGCGATGTATTTCTGAACATAGAGAATATTTTGCACACATTTTTTCTTTGTCGTAACAAAACAGCATCCCATTTTCATTAAAGACCAATAGTGTGCCATTCCTCAAATAGGATATACATTTAGGATTGTTATGCATGTCATTACTAGGCAGAGAAATTATTTTTGGATTAATATGGCATGTGGTTTGCCACATGTATACAGATCCATCAGCTCCACCCGTAAATATTCTCTTATTATCTTTCGATATATCAATACTCCATATAGGTGCTCCATGATGGACTTTATTAATTAAATTACCTGAGAGCGACCATGTGCATATAAGTGAGTCCTATAAAACAACAAAAGATTAATATAAAAATAAATTATAATTTTGTACACATTATTTAAATCTCACCTCTCCTATTGTCACAACAATATCATCTCTGATTATAGCTTTCCAAACTCTTGCTGCGTGCACAAACATTGTTTTTACTGGGATTATTTTAACTGTCTTCCAATTTAAATTATTGCTTTCAGAATTATTATTTTTTATTACTCTCCAAAATCTGACGCTTCTATCATCGGATGTAGAACAAATAAGCCGTGAATATGAATCATAAATAACAGAGAAAATCACACCCTAGAATAAGAGTAAATAAGATTTTTATGTTTGCTTGTTCCTTTAAGTACAAATCAACCTTGTTAAATACACCAACCTTGTGTCCTATTAAGCGATGCAAAACTGGCATTCTTTCATTAATATCATAGTTGTTGTCTATTTTCCATATTAAAATTTCTTGAAATACTGTTCCACTAAAAATGACTAAATTCTCCTGAGAAGTTCCTGATATAGATCCACCATAGCTGTATATTAATTAAGAAAAATACTGCATTTCAAATAAATATCAATTATTTCTGCAAAAATTAATAAAAATTGTAAAAGGATACAGTATGCATTTTTCTTTACAACGTATATCTTGAAAAGATTTTTCAAATATATTGTATAAGCATAAATAATTATGGGCAAATAGAATTGCCAATTGCATTTGTTCCCTAACAGATATCCACTCTGCAGCAATTATCCAGTCATTCAATTGATCAGTGCTTTGATTTTCAAATCTGTAACAGGAGATTATATATTGTTATACAAAGTTATTATGTCATTATTTCTCTAATTTTGTATTTAAATACACTCACGTCACTTCTCCTCTTTGATTATTAATGTCACAGATACATATAGAATTGGCACCAAATACAGCTAATTTATTATTTGGTCCCACTACGATGCCATGTATATTATTTGGATATAAACAATCCAATTTATCTCTCAATTCATAATTTTCCCCAAACTTGGAATGTTGGAAGATGTAGAGTGTGGGTCCCATACCTGTATTGATAATAAATAAGTGCTCTGCAATAAGTTCTGACAACTTATAATATTCAATCTGTCAAATGCAAATGTGGACAATTTTGTAACTTTTTATTAGAATAATCGAAAAATCTTTAATATTATATTAACTAACCCACGAGTACGAGATTCTTTATGCATCGGATAGCGAGCACGTTTGTACGTAACAGTTTGGAAATCATGATCTCACATATATGATGATTTATAAATTATTTCATAATAAAAGAACGAGCATCGTCGACTTATCAAATATGTATAATGCGTATGCACTGTTCAAAAAATCCTCGATAAAGAGGTTACGTTTGAGTGGCGACACGCGTCAGACGTGATAACATGGGGCATAATTTCCAAGTGAATACTTTTGCGAATTATGCTGCAACATTGAAAAACGATCCCATCATTCGAAACGTTAGACGGAGTCTGCACTGGCGCGCGACGTAATCGTTGTTATCAACGAGGAAAGTCGCCCGCGTACGTCAAGAGTGAGTGAACGAGCATGTGGGTGTTTGGTTATGGCTCCTTGATATGGAAAGCGGACTTCCCGTACGAAAAGAAGCTCGTCGGCCACATCAAGGGATACGTTAGACGCTTCTATCAGAAAAGTACCGATCATAGAGGAGTGCCTAACAGGGTACGTTTTCCCTGAAGAAAAATCTCAAAAGGCGATTTTGACATTTCGCATTTTGTCATCTTATAACATGTGTTTTTTTCTTTTATTTAAAATTTTCTTTTAGTTATTTAAAATAATTATTTTCAAAAAAATTTAGGTTATTTGAAATATAATTCTATCATCTAATCATTTAAAATAGTTTTCCTTTTATACACACACTGCTCTGCTTAGAATAGAACACCAATATCATTGATCATTGATTTTTATCATTTAATATAATCTGCTTTTTCTTTTCTTTTTTTAGCCTGGACGTGTAGTAACACTGCTCACCTCTACTAATCCCAATGACGAGGTATGGGGACTGGCGTACAAGATATCCAGCGAGAACATAGACAATGTAGTTAATCATTTGGATTTTCGAGAGAAGGGTGGTTATAAGAAGAAAACTGTTCTTTTTTATCCTTGCGATTTCTCCAAATCTATCCAAAGCACCTCTAACGCCAATGCCTTTTTGAACGATCTCATGCAGACAAGCATTTCGACAGCATCTTTGTCGAACACTTTAGATGAAACACCATTCTACCTCACGATCTACATAGGCGAAGAAGATAATCCAAATTATGCTGGTACAGAGAATATAGATATCATCGCGAATCACATACTTGTTTCACGTGGTATCAGTGGTTCTAACACGGAATATCTCTATAAACTGGCATCTGCGATGCGTACGATAGCTCCTGGTGTACAAGACGAACATCTATTTGCTTTGGAAAGAGCTGTAAAACAGCTGGAGGAGGAGAGAGATAATGAATCACAAGAATCGGATCAATTTTCATAAAAATTTATAATAATGTAAAATGTATCGGAGTGTAGGAAAATATGGACAATTGCATCATCAATCGATTTTTTCGAGTCCATTTAGTTTAATTTTTTCTCTTTAGTTTATATATAGAAAATATTTATAGTTAAGATTATATTTATGTAATAAACTGTATTAGTTTTTTCACTATGATCCAAGCTTAAAGATAGCTTTAATTACAGTTAGTAAGAGATTTTTGATGCAATTGGCCAAGAACTAAAAAGACGAAATGTTATTGCATTGTCCAAAGCAATAACAAAAAAATTTATAATATTTCCTTAAGAATTGCAGATAAGAGCATTTATATTAATCAACAATGAAGAATAAATTATCTTATTTATTAACGAAATAAATCATATTTTCATACACAAGATAGTTGCAATTTTTATGTGACAATGATTTAATGATTCTTACGTATTAACAATATGATCAGGAGGAAATTTGGGATTTTGTCAAAAATTTTAATTATATAGTAATAACACCATTACTTTTATATAAACATTTCTATGAACAGTAAAATTAACGTGACAGGCTTGTAAAAAAGAAAAGTTCTTCTTTTGAAAAGTTGAAGTTTGAAATTCCCGCCAACACGAAACTTTCGTGGAAACGCGTTGGCGCTCAACGATCAACTGAATCGGCGGCGCTATAAAAGAGGGTGGTGGGGAAGGGGGAAAGATGAAGATTCTTATCGTTCGACCAACCATCAGCAACTCAGCTCAGTTTGCATAGTATCTCTGTTCGGTTTGTGTTTATCCTCCTGGACCGAGAAACAAGACGCAAGCCAAGATTGGGTGATCCGTTGACGTGAAGGCGTTTCGGACGCATCCGGGTGAGTGATCTTTCATCATCAATTTAGCCGCGTCTCGTTCTCGAAGTTATGAACAATGAAAAAGTCAATCTCGAGTTACCAAGAACGTTTCGCTCTGTGATCGTTACGCGTATTTTTTTTCGCAGTCTTCCCTTTCTTTTCTCTTTAACATCTAAATATATACGCTCATTGTCTTTCGAACATGAAAAGTGTAACCGAAAATTGTAGACTAAATTATCTTTGATTTTAATTGAATATTATTTTAACTTGCATTTATTCTTTGTGTAGCAATGGAGTCAAATGTCATAGAAAGATCGTCTCGTTTTTTTAAATCTTATAACATATAGAAGTCTGTGGTTTAGATAAAGGGATAGATAACAAGCGAGTGACGATTAGGATGTAAAACTGTCTTCGTCATATTTTCAGATTAATGTTAAAGTAATTAATATCTTCCCCTTTTGCGACATTATCTGTCGTTAAGTGGTAAATGACGCTTGTGAAAAGGTCATGTGAGACTCTTATTATTAACGAGTAAAAATAAACGCGATGACTTTACGACGATAAAGTTCATAGTCACATCCGTCATATTTCATGATAATTAATATTCGTAAAAAGATATTAATGGTCATCGCTGTTTAACTACTTTATATAAAATCTTTTATTATTTGTTTTATTATTATTCTTGCAATTATTATTTATTTTATTATACGATTTATTTATTATATAATATGTATTCAGTTGATATATATATATATATATATATAATTCAAAATTATTGTTAGTCGTATTTAACGTAATATTTAACAAATCAATATTACATCTTGTAACATGTAGTAACATAGGGAAATCGATAAACATTTATGTCTGTACACTGCGTTAAATCCGGGTGCATTGAACTCCCGTTGTGTATACAGCATAGACTTATTGAGTCTATGGTATACAGTGATGACGTAACCTTTAATCTTCTATAATATAAAATGCTTTATTTGATGCGCCAAAATTCTGTGCGTATTATAATGATTACAAAGTTCACATTTTTATTATTCTATCTATAGAAATTAAATTGGTTTAACAATAATATTATTTAAGTAATTAAATTTAGTAAAATTAAATGTTACATCCACATTAAATTGCATATTAAATTTTTTAATAATATTATGTTAGATGTAAAAGGTGCATTTTATATAATATTTTCTATTTAATATAAAATAATTCTTATAATAATTTTTTATGTATTTTATAAAAAATAAGTTTTTAACATATTTTTATTCGTTAAATTTACTTTTTTTTTTCTTTTAAACACCGTATAAGTTCCGAAATATTTTTGATAGCTGTCTCTCATTCTTCTAAAAGAAATATGAAGTTTGAATATCTTTAAACCTCCTTCCTTTATAATACCTTCTAATTTGGAATTGCAAGTTCCAGACTATCACATATTTCGTGAACGATTCATGTTTGTTCAGAAGCAGATAAAGAAATATTTTCGAAGCCGAGTGAACCTGTTTCGAAGAACTTCGTCTAGAACGATGGATAATCCGCGGTAATACTGATATAAATTCAACATTAGAGTCCGTTATCTATTTATTTTGCGTCTATGCTTAAACAGTCACAAGTGGCGTTTCGGCAACGTTAACGACGTTAACGTGTGTATCCTAGTATCCATTAATCTGTTTAATTTTATTTTCATTATTATATGCGTTTAATTATCCTCCGAGAGATGCGGAGACAAAATATATTCGATTTCTGGAAGTTGCTCCAAAAGCGAGTTTTAACGGCTAGAAGGGGATAAAGGCTCCAACATTTTCGCATGAATACACCTCTTTGTGTGTGTGACGTATTTCTCGTTCGGGCGTTTTCGCCATGCTCGGCTCTCTTCGGTGCTCCGGCCGTTACTCGTCTGCACGCGTGACGTGAAGTTCGCTCGGATCAGTCTGTCAGTCTCACGCCTACGCGAAGGATAGGTTAGTCTCGCGTATCCACGTTTCTCGCGGAGGTGCCTCTACAATACTCTACATTCACGAAAAGTTGCACTTGTAGATACATACATACGCGTATTGCGCGTATATATACATATTTTTCCCGCCAAATGTGTAAGTTTCTCCTCAACGTTCTCGAGACATCGAGATTTAAAAAATTCCAAACGGGGGGAGAAAGAGAAAAGAGTGAAACATAATTTTGTAGAGATTAGAGATTTCCATAAAGAGAGATAGAAAGAAGCATATTTATATTTTTCTTCTTTTATTTATTGATCAACGATAAGTGATCGGTGCGCGAAAATGCATCGATGAAAGCCAAGCCGCGAGTTTGACAGTTCTCGACGTGTTGCGTCAGCCGCTCTCTCATCGTGCCTTATAGTCGCGCATGTATGCACGCCTTTGTTCTACGAGACACACACACATACTTCTCTGTGATATACGACTGTGTTTTCTCTGACCTCCTCTGCATTTTCATAAGTAAAGTAACGTAAGTAGTCGTATGCATTTTTGCACATTGTTGGGAACGAATCGCGAGATCATTATGTACTCTGTTCCCGCCGAGTTTCTGCCTCATTAAACTTCGTTTTACGTGGGAAAGACACTATATTATATTTCGTTTACCTTACACGGGATAACATATATAAGACCTCACAAGATTACCGATAAGTGATTTCGATAACTTAATTGAACGTCGTATTAGTTTAATGAACTTCTTGGCGCGGAATTGATAATTTTTTTCAGCTATCATTGTTTTGATATTTTGATATTCGCATTTATTCTCGTTGGAGGAACTTTGAATACTTGAGAATGTTCAAGTCTTTCATTCTTCTCGCGATAAGAAGGTCGATCAATTTGAGCGATAAATCACGATAATATTCTAGAATAAGATAGTTCTTCAATACATTGTTCAATATAAAAATTTAAGAAAATAGATTGGTTAATATATCTATTATATTTCGCAATAAACAGATGGAAGAAAGAGACGCTAAAGTTTAAAAATTATTTAATTGCATGTATATTGATATATATTTTATCCATTTATATATATTTTGTTCCTCATTTTTAAAATCATAATTTCAATCTCTTATTTTTTATGATAATATATCACTCTATATGTGTGTGTTTCTTTCATTATCGTTTATTATAATTTTTTTTTGTTGAGATGTTTTTTTTTTTTTTAAGTTGAGATATTGTCACTGATGATGCATTAATTTTGTGGCATACATTTTTGCGAAAAAAGATCTTCCAATATTACGTCAGAATTCGTGTGTGCTACATAATAAAATCTCGGAACAAAATCGTATTATATTGAATGTATAAATTGCCCTAATAATATTAAATTTTTATCGTACATTTCGGAAAAAATAATCGAAACAATCAAAATAATTTTTTAACAATAATTTCGATTTGTTTGTATAAAAATTCTGATGAAATTTTAATAAATTAAAAATATTTTTCTCTTTTGTTTTTAATTATCACATATATTATCACATATTGACACGATAGAGAAGAGATAAAAATGCGGATACGTATAATTTGCATTAAACAATCTTATCTCGACAAAGATATTTCAACAAAATTTGTTTTCGATTCTTGTTTACATCGTCTCGCTGCTTTGTTTTTATCTTTCACTGTTTATTTAAAAAAAAATGATTATTCATTGTTTCTCTTGTTCAGTTCGTGATGAGAGTCATTGTGTGATCACGAAGCCACAATCTATGAGTTTGATGCAAATATACTTTCGGCGATAATATACATATTCCTTCGATGGGGGAAGCCTCTATCTTCGCCATGACGTCAGATCACAAAAGATTGCCGATAAACGTCGAGGATTTCGCTTAATTTGGAAATGATTCGTCTTTAACTCTTGACTCGAAAATTATCTTTTATATTATATTAGATCACCATATATATTAAATTCAATTGCTCGTGTATTTTTCAGATACTTGCTCGATTCAATCTCGCGTATACAAATTTAATTTATTATCATTAAATTTATTTAAATCAGAGAAAAGATACAATATCGTAATAATAATATACCTAAATTATAGTAAAATTATAGTGTTATGTATATGCCGAAGTATTTTTATAGAAAAATTTTATTAGACTGTAATGTTTATTTATGTGTGTGTATATATGGGCATTGACTTCATTAGTAAACATACATAATCTCAGATTTAGAAATGTCATCACATAAATTTTTCTGGCAGCAATCTTTTGGGTATATATTTCACAATACAATCTTTGTCCTCGCTTTTGAAAGTGTGCTTTAATGTTGACGTGAAGCTGAATTTTTTGTTCCTTCTTTTTCTCGCTTAAATTGTTTTGTATATTTATTCGATTCTTTTGCATTGTTGCGTCTGAAGATGATCGAGAGAGTGAAAGAGAAGTCGAGGAACGTGCTTCAGAATTGTGCATTCTTCAAACTCTCTCTTTCCAATCGGGTCAGTGTGCATGAAGAAGCACGTAATATTTTTTTATGTCGTTTGCACGACCAGTCACGCTAAAAGAGAAAAAAAAAACTTGGTCGACCTTGCATAATCATAAATCTGTTCACGCGTGATGCGCGGTTATTTTAGTGACGTGGGCGTGATGCGTAAAACGTATCTCTGTATAAAATCGCCGTGCGTGTGACTTGCATTAATAACTTGTAAATTTTAAAACTCCCGAAATTTTTTTATTGGACAGAAATGGAACTTAAAAAAAGTTAGGAGTTAAATGTGATTAAAAATTCTAGTCTTATTACTCTAGTTTTATTTCAACATCGCTTTTATCCAATTATCTTATGCTCATTGAGAGATAATCTAGTCTAAATTGTCATTCTAAAATCATTCAAATTAAGCTTGCAAATTGTACAAAATATAATATGTAGAGCTAATATAAAAATTTTTCTATTTGTTATGGTATGAAATTAACGATATTTTTGTATGGTGCTTTACAGATACAAGGCTAGCCAGCTGCGTCATTCTTGTTTTGTGTGATTCTTCTCATCAGCTATACTACATCCCTAGCTGCCAAGTGTTTTAGTCGAATCGTCGGTGTAGTTAGCTGTTGCGATGTCACACAGCGCAGGAATGGACACAACGGGCTTGCCTGTACCGGATGCAATCCCGTCCCTCGAACAACTGCAAGAGGACTTACTCTTGAATCTCGTCCAGGAGGTTAAATTTCAGCCGAATCTCGAAGAATTACCTCTTACGATGCAGGTAAGAGTCGTCTTTACACCAGAGGAAATATGTAATTGCAATAAAATTTTATTTCCAGCAAAATATTGCGAGAGAACTAAATTCTTGCTATGACAAAATTTAGTTGCCATTATCGTTATTTTATATAATGGGAGAAATTTTATAAAAATTATTTAGATTATAATAGAATAACTAATAATAATTATGAACATCTATCTATATATTACAGGACGAGATAAGTATTGCCGCTCGAGATAAATCCGCTTACATATTAAGATGCCTGAAAGTGATGTACGACTTGTCATCGGATGTATTCTTCATGGCGATCAACCTGATGGATTGTTTCTTGACTAGAGTGAGGGCGAAGCAGAAGTATATGGCTTGCATCAGCGTATCCGCCTTTTACACGGCCGCTGTTCAACAGATGCAACCCCTCGATGCCGATCACGTAGTTTCGATCTCACAGTGTAGATGTACTGCCGATGATTTGAAACGCATGTCGAACAAGATACGGGACAAGTTGGAACGGGTACCTGGTACTCGACCCATCACTGCGTTGACTTTTCTACGACTGTTCAATAACATGTTCCACGCTGTGGCGAAACAATTGCATCTCGGTGACGTGTATGCCAGTATCACCAACGTAAGTAGTCATCATCATTCTTCTAATTATTTATTAGATAATAAAAACAAGTGTTAAGATCCTCGAGATATTTAAAATTAAGTAAAATTCTGTGTACTTATTATTAAGTCCATACTGATTTTATAAAAAAATACATTTTTATTAAAATCTAAAATAAATTTTTTTACTCAATATGTAACTTATGACCATGCAAAACCTGCCAACTTTCATGCTTAAAAACTATTGGTTTTGTTTTAGGAATCCGAATTAATTCTCAGATTAGAAATGGTGGCTTGTGATGGCAATTGCGCGAGCCTTAGACCGTCCGAGGTGGCTTTGATATTACTCTGCAGTTATTTGGATGCCGCTGTTAATCGATTGATGAACGCGAACACGGACACCACTGTGAGTAATCTATCACACAACGCATCCATCTCGCCATCATATCAGAGGCTAAGAAATGAACTTATGCAGTTTGCTGCGGAACTCCGAGAGAGATGCAACGTAAGTGTCAATACTAAGTTTTTTTAAGTTCATTATTTATCTCATATATATGCGTAAGATTATTAATATTTTGAAGGCGATAAACAGTCATTTCAGTCAGAGAGTCAGTCATAGAGTGTAGAGCCATTTTTTTTTTAATAAATGATATAAATATCTAAATTATATGGTATAAAATAGCTATTGTTTATTAAGATTAGAATTATTTGAATGAATAAAAGTTTTTGAAGTGAAGTAAGAAAGTGAGAGACGAAACGAGATAGCCAAGAACATTTTTGAAAAGACACTCCTGCCTTATATCAAATAATTTATTTATTTATTTTTGATAATTTGTACTTTATCAGATTTCAGAAGAGAGTTTCCGTTCCACTCATGCAGCAGTGAGCATCATATTGAGTAAATATAATGCTCAGGAGCAAGCAAACAAAACTCATAAACAGAAATTAATTTGGAGATTGTCGCTACGAACCGCAGGTGTTTTACGTCCGTCTCAAAACTTTATATCCGAACTACCCGTTATCGCGGAACATGTTCCATCAGTTCCATCTCCGAACAAGATCAGGTATTACTTACTTTTCTAGATTACTATTAAAAGATATTATTGTTAGAGAATATGTGGAGAAAATTATTATTATAATTCTTCCTTAAACAGGAAAAATCGTAAATATCGGCGCCGTGGAAATAAGAGATGTTAATACAGCATCGCCAATTTTTTTTGAGGTACGATTTCTTATAAATTATTATTAAATTGATTTCTTTTTATAAATTATTATGAATCTTTGGTATAAATTAATTATATTATCTTTTTATTTTCCTTTGGATATATTTTCAGGATGCGGCACTAAGAGTTCTCAATGTCTGGTAACAAAAAAATTATTTTCTCCGATACAATCAAAGTTTGACTGGGAGCACAAATATCGATTTACACATCACAATACGTAATAATTTTGCTTAGTAATATTTCGTTTGTGTCATTCGAGATTATACATATTGGTGGAACGTAAGTTACATTTATCTTGCTAAATAATAGTTACATAGTTTCGCCAATATGTAAGTTATCATTATGAATCGTACATTAATCTGTTTTTCATCATCATATTTGTATAAATAGTTTAATATTTTGCAAAGGAAACAAGATTTAAGCCCTATTCCAACAGTAGTAAAATCGAATACTAATCATATATAAGGAGCTTTCATAGAAAAGTGACGAAGGGGGGGGAGGGGGGCAGATACAAACTGTGAAGAGCAGCAGTATCAACATACAAATCATTAAAAAAAAAATTGAAATTAATGTGATACAATGTCCATTATATATTTAGTGTTATCTAGTAGGATCAATACATTGCTAAAATTATATATTATCTACAATTATATATATTTGCAAAATACTTTAAACGAAAAAAAAAGTATAAAAGAAGAGGATAAGCAAATAGGAAAAAAATTGCGGAAGTGAAACTTAGATATAATGTAAAACGACTATTATAAAAGAAAAAATATTATATTAATTTGATATAATCAACAAGAGAATTGCCGAACGCGCTAAAATTTGTTTGTCGAGTTTAGCGAAAGAAAAAAAAAATGTTTTACTGAATTTAGTTTTATGTGCTTTGAAATATTCTGTGTCTCGAAATATTCGTTTCTCTTTCATTGTCGTATTGAGCAAATCAAATAGTCGATAAAGTGTACATAGACTACACTGAATATATTTTTTGGTGTTTTATTCAGCGATATTTCAAGATACGCGAAATATATAAACTAAAGTGTCCGAGATGAATTTTCTTGTCAATTTTAATGTGGAAGATAATAAGATATAATTTATATGTATATTTTAAAAATAATTTATATTGTCTTATTTTATAAAAGTTATATTTTAATTGACACTGTATAACAATCTGCCGAAAAACATAGTCAAACATGACCATTTTTCAATACTGTAAAAGATTATATCTCGTGCACGTTACTTGAAATTAATTCGTACTCGTTTGAACTTACTTTCACGATAATAATAGAAAGTCTTGTTACTAATCTATTAATTTTTATGATTATGTATTGTCTAATTCATCAACAACGTATTTAGGAAGGAAACGCAGTGAAAAAATACTCTGTGGCTGATCTATCGCCGTTTCTCTTATCAGTTTAGGAATGGTTTTCACCTTACCAAAATGTGAGAGAATAAAGAGGTATAATATAAGAACAAACGCAAACGATGCGCCATATCTCGAGCGAATGAATAGTTTTATTCGGCAAGAATACTGTATTAAACGATTTATGTAAATTTTTTACTTTTATTTCTTGTAAATTTTCATCTCACATCAAAATGGTATATAATTGTTATTCGCAATTCACGTATACAACTTAGGGAACTTATGCGCGAATTGTACGTAAAGAAAAAAAAAAGGAAAAAAGAAGCAGAATTGCTGATTCATATAGTTTCTTTAATCTTAGCCAGTTTACAACACTAGTCATAAGTTCATATCTTCTGATTATGATTTGTGAAAATACATTCTCTTAGTGCCTCATGGCATCCCACATAAAATACACTGAGCAAATTTTATTCCTAATCTCTGTTTCTGTGACCAGGCACCATGAAAGTATTCGGAAAGTATTTAATCACTGGTGTTCTTACTCTGGAAATGAGAGCTGAAATATCTTACAAGTACGTGCAACGTGCGACATTATTTATAGATTTGAGAACGAGAAGTCTGACATAATACTACACTCTTTTTGCAATACAATGTTGCATATAAAGAGTTCTTTTCATGGAAATATTTCTTTATTTGTCATATATACGCATATGTATTTAATATTTATTTTACATTAATCAAATTATACCATTATAAACATAAAAGTACAAAGCTTGTATTTAAAAAAATCCAGATTTTTTCTTGTCAGTATTATAAGTTATAAATTTGTAATGTTTTTTTACAAAGTGGAACATCAAGTCAAATGATGCATTTGCATTTTATATATTATATAAACGCGAAATTTATTATCTTTTCAAAAATATATAAATAATTTTATTTTTATATATTTTTTAACAATTTATTTCTCTCTTTATATAATCGTTATATGCATACGCATGAGATGAACACAATATTCTAAACGTTTCAACTGTAATATTATCATCGATCATTATCGCATCATTGTTGGTACTCATTAAATTGATAATTGTTTTTTATTGTACGAAATATATGTGTCACAAAATATCACTCCCATTGTAAAATTATCGCGTAGAGGCGCAAATAAGCGTTTTTATCCGTATCATATCTTTGATGTGTGTAGATTGTATAAAAAAAACTATAACTAATGATTCCAAATTCCAAAAAGCAAAAATTCTAAAAAGTGATTTATATTTGAGTACAATTTTAGCTTTTACTATCTTTTACAAAGATTCGATTTGAAATGTGTATATAATATATATCTATCTATAATAAGTAAAGTAATAAGTTATTTTTTAGAATTTTCTTCCCAATTTTTTTTTGTGGTTGAACTAGGGACTAAAAAGATAATCATCTCAAAGAGAATTATTTATAATGAAATATATATTGTATTTAAAAGAAAAGTAAAAGAGAAAGTTATCTTTTGCGTATAAACTGTTAATATTATTCTATCGTGATGAAAATCGAATTTGTAAAATGAATACAAAACCCGTTTATAATAAAATTATATAAAAATATAAGGTATACATATAATTAATTATATTATATTTAAGGTATATATTTATATAGACAATATTCGTTTTGCGCGAAATGAAATTTGAAAAAAGAGATGAAGAGTATTACAAATACACATATTTTGCTGTAGTAAATTATTTTTTAAGCGATGAGAACTATTCCAAATGAAATTTTGAATACATTTCTTGATTAATATTATATTTTTAGAGTTATTCAAAAATCGATTATTTTTAATAAATTTTAAGTTGAATTTCGCTTAGAGCATAGACATAATGTAATAAGACAGGATACAATATCGCGCATCATGATTTCTATCGTGCTTTCCGATTGGTAGCTAATAGCAGCCATATTGTTTTTCAGCATTCGAGGGTAAATTTCAGATTCGCTGTTTTTTTTTGGAGGGTAATCTTGTAGTTTTTTATCTGTGGGTATGTAATTACCGCCATTTTAATATTACTCGGCGTGTAAGTTCTCTTCTTTCTCTTCTTGGCAACCATTGAGTTAGTATATGGTGGACGTGTACGTTGTGAAATATTCACTACCGGCAACTTTTGATAATTCCGAGAAAGGAGTTATTGAAATTTTAAAACGTTGTGACATAAGTCATGGCGGAATATCTAGCGTCTATCTTCGGAACCGAGAAAGACAAGTAAGGAGATTGTGTTAAGCGAAGTTATAAGTTTAACTTGTGCACGTGTGTGAGAGAGAAAGAGAAAGCGAGAGAAAACTATGCTAACCTTTTTTTTTTTCTTTTTTCAGAGTAAATTGCTCTTTTTACTTCAAAATTGGCGCCTGTCGTCACGGTGATAGATGCTCGCGTATTCACAACAAGCCCACATTCAGTCAGGTGTGTAGATTATTAAATATAATTAGTATTATCTAACTTCTTAACTTAGAGTTAGTTCTAACCTATATACGTATTAATAGTTATTGAACTCTTAACTTAATTTTTCTTATGTTATTTCTCTGCAATGAAATATAAATTTTATTTAATTGCGACTAATATTTTTAAGAATGTCTCTTTAATATTAATATTTAAATAAACTATATTTTTTTTTAGACGTGTTTGCTTCAAAATCTGTATGTAAATCCACAAAATTCTGCCAAGAGCGCGGATGGCTCCCATTGTAAGTTAATTATAATTCTAAAAATATAACTCAATTTAATATTATCGATTTTTATACATGTCTTTATATTGTATTAAACTCTCTTTAAATTGAATAAGGAAATTATTTCATTTGCTTTTTTTTAGTGGTTGCAAATGTGTCAGATGAAGAAATGCAAGAACATTATGACAATTTCTTTGAAGATGTTTTTGTCGAATGTGAAGACAAGTATGGCGAGATTGAAGAAATGAACGTGTGTGATAATCTCGGTGATCACTTAGTAGGCAATGTTTATATCAAGTTTCGCAGAGAAGAAGATGCAGAAAGAGCTGTAAATGACTTGAACAATCGCTGGTTTGGCGGCAGACCTGTTTATGCTGAACTCTCACCAGTGACAGATTTTAGAGAAGCTTGCTGTCGCCAATATGAAATGGGGTAACACACATACATATATATAAATCTCTTATTTATACAAACTTTTGTGACAAAGAATAAAATTGAATATCTTTCTTTCATTCTTTCAGAGAATGCACGCGATCTGGATTTTGCAACTTTATGCATTTGAAGCCTATCTCGCGCGAGCTGCGTCGCTATCTGTACAGTCGTAAGAAGAGCGGCAGAGGACGATCCAGATCACGATCACGATCGCGCGGCCGAGATCGTAAGCGCAGATCGCGATCGCGTGACAGACGATCGAGATCCAAGGATCGCCGGAAGCGAGATGACAAAGGTAGGGACGGTCGATCTGGAAGATACTAATTGTAGAAAATTATATTTATACGAATATTCATTCCGAACATACTGATATCTTGATTTAACGAAGAGACTGGACGTTAATAACGCTGTCTTCTTATGTGTGCTGGACAAAATATTTTTGTCCTATTAATATGTTTATATATACATATATATATATATACATGAGTAATCTCGATGCTAGAATTAGTATTCTTCAGTGCTGTGTAATGAATTTCTTGTTAGTTAATTAAGCAATCCTGAAATGATTAACGAATACAGTTCCCTTTGTGTGATAATGACAGAAACAAATAAAATATAAGCATAGAAATATATAATATATATTTCGTGTTTTGCTATATTTTCATATATAAATTATCGAACTTAAATATATCGTGAAAAAACAATACACAGAGTTATATATTTATAAAGTTAACGAAAAATGTACATACATATATATATATATATATATATATATATATATATATATATATATATATATATATATATATGTATGTATGTATGTATGTATGTGTGTGTGTGTATGTGTGTGTGTGTACATACATACATATACACATATATATATATATGTGTGTGTGTGTGTGTGTGTGTGTGAGTGTGTGTTACATATATACATATCTGTATGTATGTATGTATGTATGTTGAATATATTACGAGTGATCTTTGGCGAAAAGCATTGTTATAATCGCACACATCGTTACTGAATTTTTTTTCCAGAGACTAAGTAATAATTACATTTCATTTATGTCGAGTAATTATCCGAATTTTTATTCTAAACGTAAGTCGCACATTTTGAAGCAAATATTACATTTACTTCAGTTTTCTCATTAATATTTACCAACTAAACATTGGCTGCATGATATATAAAAATGTAATACATTATTAAAATGTAGTTGCTTATATCACACAAAGAAGAAAATAGAGAAAGGAGAGAGAAGTATAATATATAGTTAAATATATATTATATAAAAGTATAATGAAATGTCAAAAGGAACAAATAAGTAGAAATGATAGCTTATTGATAGAATAAATTTATATCAAATAATTTAAAAAATCACGCTTAATTTTTTCTTTTTTATAAAAAAAAATGATTGTACAAGAGAATATATAAACAGATCATTATTATAAGATAAATATATATATATATATATATATATATATATATATATATATATATATATGTATATATATATGTATATATATAAATAATTGCAAAATAAGTTCTTTCTTTTTATAAAAGAGAATCTATATATTTTACAAGATTTAAATAAATTATCCAAATTTCGCCTAATTTAATATGTGCAGATTAGTATATACGTATTGGATCATAAGTATATGTCGCGTATATAAAAAATTGTGATATGGGAATAATTATGATCAATTAAAGATTCGCACACGAAACAATCGTTATTCTATATAATCAATATTAAATCTAATCATAACTATATATTGCTTCTTATTCGAAATTTCAAGTATCAATCGATGTGCGTGCATACATTACAATGTTTTCGCAAATATCACGGATATGCACTAACATATCGTTATTACATGTATTATTCCTGCTTTACATATATATATATATATATATATATATATATATATATATATATATATATAACGTCACGATATCTTTACGATTTAATCGACGATAGCAAAGCAGTACAAATTTTTATTCGTTAGAAACATTGCGCGTGATATTTATGGTTTTCTTTTCTTTCTTTTTTTTTTAATACACGTTACATACACGCGTAATTTCTTTCTATCCTTTTTCTTTAATAACTTTTATCAACGAGTTTTAGCATTATACAGTGTAAAAGTCGTAAGTATTACTAAGATGGTACAATTGAGTCCGACGGAAAAAGATGCATCTTCGTGGTTTATTCTCATCTGAATTTCTCCAAAATATACTGTATACAATATTTTAATTGTACTTATATATATTTATAGATATATACAGTCGAGTGTTGTGTATATGTGTGTATGTGTATTAAGTGTATGTTATGCGAGCGCACTCGATTTCGTTTTGTTCACAAGAGATTGAGCAGTGCGCGTCACAGTCTAGCTTGCGTCGTTACCTTAGAAGGTACATTATATATATATATATATTTTTCTTTTATTTTTTTCTTTTTTAAGTAATGCAACTTAATTTTATCTGCCCTTTCTTGTTTTTTTTGCGATATCATATATATATAGTGCTTCAGATATTTTTTAAATAATTCGTATCTAAGCACGGAGGTAATATTTCATTAATCAATCCGTTCAATAATTCTCTTGGGGCAGTTGCTTGCCTGCCTGTCATCCGCGATGACATCGCTTGCACGTATCGTGAAAATATTTACACTGTTTAGATTAATAATTAATGATTACGATATTTCAGTAGTAATGTTCAGTAGTGAAGGATACACGAGATCAATATTTAAGGGGGCTAATCGGCGTAGACAATGAACTGTTGATTGTCCACATCTGCAACTTCAACTTGAACATACTGAGGCTGCTGAAGTTGAATTTGTTGTACTTGTCTCCCAATCGCGTTTCGTGACCTGGAATCATTCGATAAGATAACGTTTCATCAATTAACGCAGTTTCTTCTTTTTTTTTGTTTTACTTTGAATTTTAGATTCTTTCGAATAATTTCTTGAAACAAAAATTTTAAAGTGTTCTCACGTCTCTATTTCTTGTCTTGTTTCAAATTTTGTATGACAAGGCAATAATGACTTACTTGGCTTTCGCGTGAGTCAGTATATGAGATTTGAGGTTCGTCGATTGCGCGAACTTTTTACTGCATCCGTCGAAGGGACAGACGTACGGCCGGTCGCCGGTATGAATTCTCACGTGTGTGCGTAGATTAAAGTCAAGACTGAACCTCTTCCCGCATCCCTCGAACGTACACTGAAACGGTTTCTCGCCCGTATGCACCAATTGATGCCGTTTGAGTTTGGAACTTTCGACGAACGCCTTGCCGCACTCGGCGCATACGTGCACCCGGGGCCCGTGCGTGTGCAGATGCTTGCGCATTGCGCTGTTGTCCCGGAACATCTTTGTGCATCCCTTGTGCGGACAGGCGATCGTACGCTCCACGCCGTCCACCACTTGCGGCTTGCGTACCTTCAGCTTGTGACCGGGTCGCGCGAACTCGGCCAGCTGTTTCGGATCCGAGAGATCCAATCCCGGCATCCCGTCTGAGACCGAGCTGTTTGAATTGAACTTGGCATTGCCTGTCTTGCCTGTCATGTACTCCGTGAAGTCTGGATCTGGTTCTGGATTCGAACCTTCATCTGGAACATCCAGGTCAGGCTTTAAGAAAACGTTATCTTTAACAGTAATAAATATTAAATATTTCGAAACGAAAGTTGTCGAAAGGAATCTTTCAATTTTTCTGTTACTTTTTTGATAAATATTTTCTCATATAAAGGCAAAAAAGCAGGATAAATTTCGTAGGAGAAAATATATCTTCGCAACGTTTGAAATTTACTCTTATCTCTTAGAAATCGAAGCGACGAAACTTGTTAAATTCGAAATCATAAAATGTAAAACTTAGATATATTTTAATATCATCTTTCCATATTTTTTATTATAAAAATTTAAAAAAATTATTGTTTTATTCGACGTATAATATCGGATAATATAAAGGAATTCACGCGCTGAGCGTAACGGGACACCCGCTATATTACCATGTTTTCAATAACACTCCCAGATTTTTCCCCCCAAAATTACAAGACAATAATTTATTTCAAAATTTTTTATCCAAGAAACAACACACACGATTTATCTTTACAATAATTCAAACAGGGAGTAAAAATTAACAAAAAATTATCAATCATTTCAATCATTCTGTACCAATGTCATCAACGCGCCTCGAGCTTTAGCGCACCCGGTATATACGCCGCGGTGCAGCATGGATCCCTCGTGACGTCAGAAGTCGAAGCGTTGCTCTCGTACTTCGCCCGGACTTGTTTCGTATCCGTGCGCTTCGAACTGTCGAAATTTACGGCATATTTTTTTTCCAATAAAACTCAACTCCCTCTCTCTCTCTCTCTCTCTCTCTTTCTTTCAAAGACGAGAAATTGGTATGACACTCTCGGGACGACGTCGACGGTCGTCGGACGCGTTCGGTGGCGTCACTCGCACTTTCGCGGATGAGTCCGCCATTGCTCGGCGGCGGGCAGCTCGTCGCCGTAAAAGAGGCCATTTTCAAAATATGGCTGCCCCCGTAGCGAGCATAATGGCGTTCGGACGATCAAAACAAACAACGCGATCTGTCAAGCCGGTCGTACGCGCGAACGACGGAGTCCCGGGCCGACGATTTTCCTTTCGACGATCGCGCGAGCAGCGAGCGACGCAGTATCGATCTGAGCATCGCGTACCGGAAGTGCGTACCCGCCCGTGGATACAACCGGGAGAGGAGCGAGGAACAGAGAAGGAGAGAGCTTCTTTAAGAACGCGAAGCAGAACGTAAAATAAAAAAAAAAAAAAATAAAAAAAAATGCCGAAAGGAATGCCCGAACATTGGATACTCACCGTCGTCCGTGCCGGACGCCCACATCGTTACCGAGAACTCTCCCTCGAGCGTCTTGATCTGCACCTGCTTCTGCTCCCACTTCCTAGCCTTGGTTTCCGTAGCCATCTCGCCGAAAATCGCGTGATCGGACGCGCGGAAACGCGTGCCACCGCTCTTGCGCGCCTTCTTTGTGGCCTTGCGAGACGGTCCGGGACTCGACTCGACATAAATGTCGTTCTCCGGTACCGGGATCTGGTCGTACACACTGAGCGAGTCACCACCGACGATCTCCTCTTGTGTCTGTAGTATGATTTCCTCGCGGCCCGGCTCCGGTAGCGGCTGCAGCGCTATCATCGGCTGCCCGTCCTCGCCCTCGATCGTCGTCTCCACAGTCTCGCACGGTATCTCCACCGGTATCGCCTCTATTTCGACCTCCTGGATATCCGGTTGAATCTCCACTTCGGTTATTATGTCCGAGGACGCCATATTAATCTCCGGCGGCGACGCCATATTACCGTACCAAAATGGCTGGCCTGGCTGACACAGGGCGACCCGAGCGGGGACTCGGGCGTCCTGAGATCACGTGATCCAAGTCACGTGACACCGTCTAGCGCCAACGAGCGCGTCCATAGAGATAGGGACGTGTAGATCGCTCGTAAAAGTAGCGACGCGACGGAAAGAGATAGCGATATTTGGCAGGTTATATATCTCTTTCTAAGTAAGCGGAGAAGTCGATCATAGAAGACATAGAAATATATATTTCTCCTTTTTTATCAAAGATGAAAGGGCGTAAACCCATTTACGCTTATTAGAAAAGGGCTATCTATGGTATACCTATTAAATAGTACTGCCTTTTTTTCATTCGAACGGATATTTTCCATTTATGGTGGGGATAAATATATAATAGGAGCAATCTATTTTATGTCTATGAACGCAGCCATGACGCCATCTTAGGAGCGCGATGAGATGCTCGAATCTGTCAGCCGTGGTTTTTTTTTCTTTAATTTATTCGAGATAATTATATAAGTTTAGGAATAACATTGCGATACATGACTCGATGTGATTAATTAGTATCTGATTGAAAAGCCAGGAAGGATACAGTGACTCAAAGCGGTATCGAAAAACCTGTGTGACAGAAGCATAGGTTAGAAGACATCAGGATCGCTAACGAGATGGATTTGACCAAAATATCGAATGAAAAAAAGTTACACCTTTGTAAATGGTATTTTCGTGGTATGTAATGAATGTTAATATTACAATGTATCATTAGTCTTTTAAAAATTTGTCAAGTTTGGAATTACATAATTTTAATCTTAAATTTGCTTATAATTTCTTTTTTTATTTCTCTAAATATTGAATGTATACTTACCTAAAATGTAGAGGGTAACAATGTAACTAAAAAAAACAAGGTCTGTTCTTACATCTCATCAGTGTTTTTTTTTTGTTTTTGTTACAGCTGGTTTCGCATTGCTGCCATTTCTGTGGGCTGTGAATGCAATTTGGTTTTCAAAAGAGGCTTTTGTTGCTCCACCTTATGAGGAACAGAAACAAATTAAGAAATGTTGGTATCAATTAATTTTAAATGTATATTTTGTGTAAGATATACTTTCTCTCTTTATAATGATATAAATTTGTATTTCTTTCAGATGTAATTTTCTCCGCTATAGGAGCAACTATTTGGACAGCTGCTTTAGTAGCTTGGATAATTACCTTTCAAACTCAAAGAGCTGTGTGGGGTGAATTTGCCGATGCTATCAGCTATATAATTCCCACTGGAATTCCTTGATTTTAACGCCAGTAATTTGTTGGTATGCAATAATTTATTACAAACATATATATTAAATTATCTTTGTATATTAGTCTTGCGCAATAATTATAATTGTAAATTTATGCAACATTTTATATTTTATATAGTAAAAAGAAAGCATTTTTTTATAACATATATAAGTGACTATTAAAAAATATCGATCTCAAAAAGATCTCCAATTTAACCTAGTAACACAATTATATCTCTTTTTTTTTAAAATGATTCACACATGTTGCAATAGCGCAGTTGCAACAAAATACTATAAAAAATATATTTATTTTTTGTACATTTCAATCGTATGTTTCAATTTTGGACTTGCTTAGGAATGCTGTACAACATTTTTATGTACTTTAAAGAGAATACGAGCGAAATTATAGGTACACAGATCCAAATACGCGTGAAATCGCGTACTTTCACATTTATATTACACTAATTTACTTTAAGCTTTAAGCTTTGTTTCAGAGTCTAAATTTGTATGACTCTTCGTCTTTGTATGTATAATCTTACTTCTCGATAAACTAATCTGGACAAAAACTGAAACACGATAAAATACAGTAGGCATGTTACTTATGTAATAAACATCTTCGTTTTCATGCAAGGGAAAATAGACTCACCAATAGGGCTAATAAGTCCGCACACATAAGCATATGAAACACATTGTTCCATTTAGCCCATCGAGATACTAAACCCGCCAATAGCGGACCAACTGCAGCACCAATGCTGCCAGTTCCGTCGATTATGGCAGTCACTGTAGCTAATGCTTTTGAATTGTCTCCTAAGTTAGGATGAGTTCCTAGTTCAGCCGACACAGCGGTCGTTATCAAAGCATAAGGACCATTCACTAGTAATCCTGCTATTAGTAATAATACTATGTTGACGGCTAGATTGATGTTCCCAATATAATTGTATAAAAATAACTGTGGAATATCACATATTAAGAAAAATTAGTCTTATGTTTTCCAATCATACTCAATAGTATAAAGTATTTAATGAAATCAGAGCGCATCAGATCTTAATAACAATATTGAATAACACTTTAAAAAGTGTTATACTTTAACGCAAATAAATTATGTGAGCAATGATTAATTAATCTTTCAGTTTACATTTTTAGCTTATAACACATTGCTATAGTATAAAGTTAATATTGTGTGGATTTTATAGTTTTTTTTTTTTAAGCTTTTGCTATCATTTCACTATTGACTCTGACATTGTTTGCAAGTAAAACCATATTTACCGCAGGACATGCGAATCCAAACATTGCGGCACATGTCAGGGCACTCATGCCACTAAAATCTGAGAGAATACCGGCTGCTATGGCGCCTGCTATTCCGCCGACATCGAACAGAATTGACAATGTCGCGCTCGCAGTTGCGCCATACCAAGCTATGAAAGAATCCAAAAGAATTATAAAGTGAAACTTTACATTGTTAATTGAAGAATAATATTCTCGTGATACCAACTTGAAGCTTCGATGTACAATGGTAACCAGTAGAGGAATGTATAGCTAACAAGCTTCGCGAAAAACAAAGATAAGGAATATTCGATGACACCGGGTATCTTCATGGCTCCTATAAATCCGATCGCATTATCACGAGGTACGTGATGCATACGACGGTGTCCTAACATCGGGCTGGTCTCGGATCGTTCATTGACCAAATGCTTTAAAAAACATATATAATATATTATATATAATATACATTTTAATGGAAAGAAATTGTAATGTTGATAAATTTTATGCTAATACATATTATTATACTGCTGCATGCGATATTTTTACACACTTTAAGAATTGAAAATAAATTAAATATGCATAACATAATACATGCATTATTTACACAATACTTAAAGTATTTGTGAGAATATTAATATTAGCTATTGAAGAGTGGCATGCACTTACGTTGACAGACGGTTGTTCACGGCAGACACAGCGATAGGTGACACGCTAGGTAGAAGTACACAGCAGATGATTGTTTATTATGGGTAGTGCAAATTATAAGTCTACTAAAAATAACTAAACATTTATCTTGCTATTACTGAAAAATTAGGAAGACTGGAAGAAAGACAGCAGCTACAAGGAACGTTTACAATAGAAAAACATGCTTATAATTTAAAACATGCTATTACTCGTGTTAATTAACAATTGTTATGCTACAATTTTATAATTTCTACTAAATTTAAAAAAGACAACAGCGTGTTATACGTGTGATATTTACTGAATGAAAAGACAAAAATATATTATCAATAGCAACTTACATCCTCGCCGATACTATGAGAATCGGAACCTACATCGGTCTGATCATCATCCGAACTGTTCATTATGTCGATTTTCCGATATCCGACAGAAGCGGGCGGGCTGTATCCTATGTCAATAGGATTTGGCACTAAGAACAGAAAGAGGAGGAATCCCACCGCTCCCATTATCACGCCGGGCACTATGAAACTCAGACTCCAATCGGACTCGACATACGCGGCCGCGATTAAAGTGCCTAATATATTCCCCAAGGATGTATGAGAATTCCACACTCCGAAGATTAAGCCTCGCTTGCCTTTTCCGAACCAATTTCCCACGACTGTTACCACACCGGGCCAACCAGAAGTTTGAAAGATTCCGCCTATTGCCTGTTATTATGTAAAAAAAAAAGAGCAAGAAAATGAAAATGTAGATGTCGATATGTTTTATCAATCTGACATTTACCTGCACGACAATAAAGTACCATAGACTATGGATATTATATGATTTAGCGATTCCAAATAGGTAGCACGAGATGCCTGATGCGAGCATACCGAAGGAAAGGAAGTATCGCAGATTTGCTCTCTCCGCTATAAACCCACTGCACAGGAAAAAAAAGATCATCGTTACACAAAATATTTCTGCAGTATGGTAAGTGAATAAGCTCATTTCAAAGTATCCACCTGAGAAACATAGCCGCTGCATACGCGAACAGGAAGGCTGAGTCCAACATGCCGAGTAATGCTGGTGCATCTTCAGTGTCTATAAAAATAATTTTTGTATTATGTCACGGTCTAATATATAAAAATATGATGAATGGATATTGATAAATTAATTAAATTATTAATTATGATACAATATTTATTTTAATATCCATCATATTTACATTTATCTGTTCTTACCAAATGGAGCCCAATCACACCAAGTGTCACGGTTGCTGTCATTCACTGGAATATTTGGAGGTGGTGGCAAATTGCTACAATTGTGAGTCAAGACACTTTTCACTACAGATATCGGCTTCCGAGTCATATGATAACAAGTGTATGCTAAATAAGTGAGCACCAATATTCCTCCTTGATGCCACATCATCCGATTGACACGACGATGCTCACAGCAACCATTGCACATATATTTTAAGGCTTGAAAGCCCCATGGCAAATCTTTCATCAGCCCATTCATATTTAATACTTTCTTCAATGATTCTGGATATTCAATTACTTATCATATGTGTTCAATATTAATAATACTCAATCTATTAAATCTCTGATCATTAAATAACAATGCGCTGGTTTCTGTGCTTTGATGCATAAATATGTATTTTACACAATATTGTATTTAGAAAATATTTCTATCTCTCCGTAATATTCAATACAGAATGTAGAATGTATGATTGTGTTAAAATAAATAATTAAAAAATCATTATTTTATATTAATTAGCTAAATCTACAAATAAGAGTTTATGGATTCTTTTGCACATAATCTCGTGATAAATTAAACGTCATAATTGTAGTAAATACTTTGTCAATGTTATATTCGCGACGTTTTTCATAATACTAATCCGCTATCATCGCTGAGTGTAATTATAGAGTAATTAGAGACTGATAGGTGACGACGACAAATGATAAGTAAACACAGCTGTGAATCGTAACCTAGAACAAAGAAAGAATTCAAGGTTCAGGAATGACTGAAGTAAGTCTCGAAAAATGTATTACTCACTCATAGGAGATTCCGGAAATAAAATTTGATAAATGCAATCTCGTTCTTATTTCTTTGTCTTCCCCTCTAATGGAATGTTTATATTACACAATGTACAAAGTGACAACTCAACTATGATATCAGCAACGCTTATACGCGGTCTCGCATACGTAAAATCGATTATAACATCGATATAAGAATAATTATAACACGTTTTCTTCAATGTGTTAATTATTGCGTAAATCTTGAATGATTTTATTATTATTTAGATAAATACGATTGATTATACGTTACGTAAGTCAATTCATCTCGTGGTCAGTTTTAGGTTATCTATTGTAATAAAATAAACTTTTTTTAATGAAACCTATAATATGATTTATAATTAAGATTCTATATACACGCACATGACATGTTCAACATCAATTTATATAGAATATTTAATTAGTATATTTAGAGAGTATTCTGGAAAATCGAGTACTATATTTATTTATAGTATATATATTTTAGTATATTTATAATTACAGTATATTTACATTGCTTTAATCTATGTTTGCAGAATAGCAGAACGGCAATTTTAATTTTTTAACTGTCTTTTATCTATAGAATGCCATGAGTGATCTCAAGATGTATCCTTATTTTACAAATAATTTTCTTGCGGTAGCAAGACTTGTTACTCTATTTGTGCCTCTAGTTAAGAACCTTAACGCTGTGTAGAGATCTGTCTGTGCCTTTTCCAAGTGCTCGAGAAGCAGAAGTTGCGTATCAAGTGCTTCGAGTTGACGAAGAACCACCAAGAAGCGGAGTCACAAAGAAACTTGTATTAAATAATAATATCCTAGAAGTGTAAGTATGCAGAATAATTTCAATAAAGCAATAATTGTATATTGTTATACTAACGTTTGCCACTTTCTTTGTAGATCATTCAGTGGGAAGGAAGCACGGAAAGTACGCGTGGGACTTGGGGCCTTCTTCGATAGTTTACTACTAGTCACGGAAACCATTCAACAATTTGGCCCACCTGAACCAACGTACAATCACTACTGCGAAACTAATACACATGAGTAATATTTTTTAATATAATTATATTTTTTTTAATGTTGTGCAAGACACGCCGGCATTATGGAACACACTCCTGCGCCTTACGGTCCCAGAGCCGTGTACGGATACGCTATGTACATAGGTGCAAATATGATTTTTCTGTTGTACGTGATATGGACGGTGGTGCCGGACGAAGTACTGCACGATTATTTCGGCTTGACTTATTGGCCATCAAAATATTGGGCGGTCGCGATTCCCATATGGGCGCTGACCGCCCTTGCTACATTTGCCTTCCTGATCTATCCGGCTATCAATATGTCAATAACTCCGGATATCGATGATATACGTACCATCACGGATAAATACGCCCTACAGAAAACCGAGACTGCTCCAGGCGGAATACCAGCTGTATCTGATATACCCATTACAGAAGTTTGCAGGGAATTGTATTTGAGAAAAAGTTAACTTTATATGAAATATATGGCACAATTAATTTTTTAATTAAGGAATATATACAATTTATTAGAAATATTATTTGAGAAACCTATACATATAAAGCTGAGTTAATTGTGGAAAATGTTATAGAATAATGATTCACTTGCGGTATTAGAATAATTAAAAAAAAAACGTTTTCAACAAATTTACATAACATTCCAAAATTAGATCTGTATTATTTTAGAAATAAGCAGTATACCACAAAGTTAAACCAAACTCACGTATCCAAATATATGGTAAAATATATAAATATATAAATATATGCTAGACATTTTATTTATATTATTGTGCTTATTTATTATTAATAAATGTATGTATGACAATCGTTTTTGACATCAAAGGTTTATTAATATTTCTTTTCTTCTAATCAGAAATTTTGTTTCCTTACATTGTAGCATACATTACTGTACTATACATATTTTTACTCTATACATTACATAATTCGATAACGAACTGTTAGTACAGACCGAGGAATGAGAGTATCAACATTTCCATTCGCGATTATCGTTTATCTATAATGAGAAAACTCATTTTTGAGAAGAATCCGCGTGAGATGAATAACGCTGATAGAAATGAAAGTGAGAACGAGACTTTTACGCACAATTCTTATATTGAAAATCGTTCCTTCCAGTTTGTGGATTTGCGACAATCCATAAAAGATAAAATTAGTAAAAGCGAGATATTTTACAGTTTCGAAATTGTTTCTGTGAGGAAACCCAAAACATTTTATCAAAGGTTTGTACAGCAAGAGGAACTGAAGAGAGTTACACAATTATAAACTATTAATATAATCTGGTAATTACAAAAATTATAATAAAATAGAGAGGAAGCAAACTTTTTTTTTTAATATGAGACTTTAAATAAGTGAGATTCTTGTGTGTAATAGTTTTTAATATATTTTATTGAAGTTATTTATATATACAATTAGTCTTATATATATTTTTAATAAAAATTTATTTTTATTTTCCTAAAATAAAAATAATAAGACAGAAAATATAATATTTATTTTTAAAAATGTAACATATATCAGGCTTCTCCTAGACATGGATAAATATTCGCCTCTTTTTTACGCATTAACTTGGCATAACGAAGGAACTTCTAGCAGTGATAATTATTTGCCTTTGGATTTGGTAGAAATTTTTCCATCCAATACTCTTTTGCATCTAGCAGCTAAAGGTTTAAAGCGTGATGAAGTCGTTCGTATCTTAAGAAAAGCCCTTGCCTTTGGAATAATTAACATATTTGCGCTACAAGGAGGTAATATTAATTTTTTGTAGATTCTAATTTATATATTTATATATTTTTTATCTAATTTATAATTTATATATATATATATATATATATATGCCATTTTTCTAAGATAGATTCGGGATATTTTGTTTGTCGTCACGTAATCATCATAATCTTTTAAATGTCTCGCGATAAAATGTATTCTTGAATAAGTTTAATTTTTTATTGTTTTCATAAATATTATATGTAAAAAAATACATTATATTTATTTGCGAATCGAAGATGCAGATTCGTTAGATGGCGACTTCAAGTATGCAGCGGATTTGGTTGCTTTTATAAGGCAACAATTCGGTAATACGTTTTGCATATGTGTGGCAGGTTATCCACAAATGCATCCGAAATCTTTTTCAAAGGAACTCGACTTGCATTATTTAAAGGCGAAAGTAATAATCGATATCTATTCCCAATAAAATTCCGAATAATATTTTTCAGCCATATCTTTTTTTTTTTACAATACATATTTTCTTGAATAAAAGTTGCTATTAAAAATTTTTAGGTAGAGGCGGGCGCAGATTTTATTATAACGCAAATATGTTTCGAGTCTCAAGTTTTTATAGACTTTGTGAGAGATTGTCGAAAGATCGGAATTCAGATTCCAATCCTTCCCGGAATTCTCGCGCCAACGGATTACAAGTGTTTAGAAAAGATGGCAGATATTTGCACGCTCGATATCCCTATCAAAATTAAAAATGATTTAGCGCGAATAAAAAATGATGATCAAACGGTGAAAAGATTTATGATTGATTTAACCGTGCGGATTATTACGGACGTAATTAAAAGCGGAACTACATATGGTTTTCATTTATTTACATTGAACAGGTAAAAAATATTAATAACGCTCAAACAATATTATCTCTCATACAATCGTATATTGTTGTATTATATATTTGTAGATTGTCATTAGTGGCGGAAATATGCAGACGCGTAGAATTCAAACCGCAAGTGCGATCTAGCAAATCTTCTGATACTTAATTTATATTTCAGGCGAATTACATATATGTATTAATCAAGGGAAGACATTGGTCACACATTCAAATTAATTTTTGTACTAAACTATAAAACTAAAATAAAAATGATATAATTGCATGTTTTTTATTCAATCTTTTAACTCTGTTATTATTTCTTAAATCATGTATATGTATATGATTTTTTATTTCCTCACAGCATATGTAATATCTAATATTTTAAGCATCGAAAAATAGCCACATGCAAATGGGCGTGAAATAAAAAAAGCCACGAATTATATTATTATAGAAACGTCACGAAATCATGACAGCGCGAGGGCGCCGCGCATTCCGAGCCGGACCTGAGCAACGCGCGCAGGCAGCGCATGCGCACGTCGCAGGACAGTGGTGGTGAAAGCGGCGCGACCTGAGTCAGTCGAATCGGAGTTGGGGGCGTCGTAGCATCGCGTGGACCGGTCGATTAGTCAGACGATCGAGCGAGTCGAGTCGGTGAGTACGAGGAACGGACAAGAGATTCCGCGCGCAGGATTAACCGCAATACAGGATGGCGCTCTTTCGTTTCACCCCGAGACGCTGCCTCGAGCTTCAGGTAAGTCTATCCGTTGCGTTTTTTCTCACGCCCCGCGAGGACATTTCACACTATCGGTCGTACCGGTTTTCCTTTCGAATTATTAGTCATTTATTTTCTCTACCTGTCCCGTTCGAAATTCGAAATTTGCGATGCTGATCGCGGCGAGGAGACGCCGCCTGAGAAATTTGCGGGGCGGGTTCTCGTCTGTCCGCACGAAGGAAACACTAGCCGAATTCCCGCGGTCCTCTATCGACCGATGCGACGAGAAAACCCTCCCATCCACTCGAGATCGAGGGAGCGGATGTGCCTTGCGAATTTGTCGATAGACGGACGCTCGAATGGCTATGATAGATCCGAGCGATCTTACCGCGAGACGGAATTTCCTGTTAGAAAATGAGATCGAGATTTGATTGAGATCGATTTTAGAAAAATAACATGATATTTGTGGGATGATTGTCCGTGTATGTGTGTTGGTGATGTGTAAGAGTGCCTTCAATCGAATTTATAAAAACAGGATACAATTAACATTTTTTATAACATTTTATAACATATTTTTATTCTTATATATATATATATATATATATATATATATATATATATATATATATATATATATTTGTAATTAAAAATAAGCCATTCTATGGATGATGGAACATTCTGTATATTGTTTATATATGTGCGGTCTATGCAATGTGATTCTGTAGTAGTATCATTATGAATAAGATATCCTCATAATAAAAATGTTTTTTTTTTTTTTGATATTTTTATGTCTCTCATATATGTGTTTGTATAAAAAAACATGTGACCACAGAAGTAACAAAACATTCTGTAGTGTTTAAATATGTGTGGTCAAATGTGATCCTGTGGTAGTGTCATTACGAATGTGATGTTCTTATATACGCTTTTAATTGAATCTCAATTCAAGTATATATTTACATTTATATATTTGCGTTTACCGATTCGAATATATATTTTGCATTATATTACAATGGCCTTTAGAAAGTTTTATCGGTGTTGAATTATCATCAGCCTTATTATATATATGGTGTCCCAAAAAATCGGATATCGCGTTCCTTGTGACACACAAATCATTACCGCATGATAAAAAAAAGATCGAAATTGATCGAAAGACCCCAAGGTTACAATCAAGGTCGAATGTTTCTGGGACACGTGTAGTATAGAGAGAGAGAGAGAGAGAGAATTACATAAGGATATCCCGAGTTGTTATATCTTTAAGCAATGTCGATCGATTCATGTCTCCGTAATGTTCCAACAGTGCATTGAATGCAGGACTTTCCGCAAAACAAACCTGTTTTTTTTTTTTTCACACAACGGGAACAGAATTACTCATACGTGTCATTCATCGAACAGGTGGATGACGTCTTTACCGAGTAACACTGACGTCAGACATATCTCTTTGTTCTATTTAGCCTCATCGTGAAACTTCACGCGCCGTTTGATACAAAGTTTAATTGAGCGTTTTGTTCTTTTTTTTTTTTTTTACAAAAATCCGCTAGAGCTCGTAATCGCGAAGTCGTTTTTTGCGCTCGACAGGTTCTCTACCTGAACGTCGAAGAAAATTATTTCCACGCGCAATGATTACGCAATGCGTGCCGGCGCGTGTTCAAGATCCTCGCGAATACATAATACGTCGATTGACATGTGTCGCGTGACTATGCGATACCGATTTATACAGAGTGACCGAGAAACATATGTCCATCCAGAAATTGGATCTTTAAATAATTATAGTCGCGCTGAGTCTTTGTAAACAAATATCGTGTGTCCCTGAGGTAGTCAGAATTTTTAATCGTACATTATCTTGTTTATCAAAACGTCAAAAATCTAGATTATTAATATATGTATTATCAATATATGCATTTGAAAAATCTGTTAGATAATATAGCTTATGAGAATTTATCATGTATCTTTGGGCATGTTATAATGCGTTTTAGAACAAAGGATGTTTTAGTTCTGATCGTAATAACATATTTTACGATCTGTTTAATAAATTTTTGCCATACGCGGATAATTAATTTTGAATAGAAAAATGTACAATTTTCCCTATTTCGAGAAATCAGATTTTCGTCTATTTCGTGTATAATAAAATAACATCACCGGATATTATACAACGTGTGCGCGCGAATTAATATACATGTGGTGTACATAAGCGTGTACTTGAGAGGACTCTTTCGTCTCGTGTTCTCCATTGAGCGATTTTTTTAAGACACTGGCTAATTTTAGGTTCGAAATGGGAAATCCGATCCATATGGTCGATCACGTGGTATATCATCTGGCCGAGTTATTTGATTGTTTTTCCTCGATAATTTGTCGAATTGATAAAAAGTCTCTTTAATATTTAACTTTAATAATAAATAAATAAATGCCCTAAGAAAATGAAAGCTCATATTTTAATGAGATTACGACTCTTTTCAACGAATTTCGAGAATATTTTTTTTTTCTATGATAAACTGATAACAAGGCTACATTATCATGTTGCAACTTTCTTAATGCTTGTCGTTAAATATCCGAATGATTGAGTAGATATTAATTAGAAAGCTTATTGTTAGCAATATACTTGTGAATTTATTATGTCACGATTTTTGGCAAGCTCGGAGAGTTTTTTGTCGATCGCGATTGTTATACATCTTATAACTGTTACCTAATGTTGACGATACGCCATCTCTTAACAAACTATTTCAGGGGCGATCCTTTCATTTCAAGCTTGCGAATATACGCGCATCATTTATTATTAGATTTTTCTCTTCTTGACCTGACTCTCTGAATGTCAACATGTTTCATTGCCAATCGCGTATTTCGTAAGGCAACTTTTCTTCACTCCTTTTGAAATCGTTATTTTATCCGGGACGAGTCGTGTTGAAGAACTTTCTTTAAACATACAATTCTCATAGTAATTTTAACGTTAAGTTTTTAATGAGACGCGAAAGTAGAAAATATTTTCGAAAAATTTAGAAATTTTTAAATTAATTTAATTAAACTTTGTTGGAAATGTGCATATATTTATTCGTTTTTGCCTTTTCGAGATTCTACGGGATTATTCTATCGAATAAAATATGCAGCAGAATTCGAAACTGATGCGAATCCGACGTTGCTATTTTAAATGTCCTTAGTTATGTCACAGTTTTAAAATTAAAAGCGTTGTACTTTTGTGTGTGTGATGAAGATCATAGTTGATTTCGTCCTCATTTTAAATTGAAGATGTGTGGAAAGAAAACATATCAATTATTAAAGATCTATTAATTATAGATTATTAATTGTTCGATAGATTACTTGAGGTATTGCAGTAGTATGTGCTCATAGCTTTTCTCTGCAAGTATTGTACATACATTTTTTTCGTGATGCAAATATTAACTGAAGATGATATCAAAGTGTTATCTTACATTGAATAATACGTTGATTATTGATATGTTAAATATTGACTCATATGTTTCCAGATAACATTCTTCTCGTAATATAATACTCTTAAGATAATGCACGAAAATGATGATTTTAAGCTTGATTCAAACTTACCTGGTTACGTGTTGACAAACTTACGTGTTATTTTGCTGCGAAACATGTTTAAATAATCATACGTATATATATCATATATATAAAAAAAAAATTATGATTACGATTTTTTAAATTTTATATCGCAGTTGTTTTATTATATAATTCTGGGATTACAATTAATAAAAAATTTATTAAGATCGAAATACAATTGAAAGATTTTTTAATATATTTTATATATTTATATTTACGTGTACATAGAAAATTCGAATCTCAGAACTTATAAAAAGTGATATCTTGGACTCCCCCGTCGCTGCTCGTTTTAGCGCCATTCGATTATATGGCACGAGATCAATTAGATAATTGTGAGCGACTGACAATGCCCTTCAGAGCGGGTCGGTTACGCAATTGGCGATAATGAGAGCATTCTCACATGACTTGCCGACACTTAATCGAATGCGAGTTGAATTGATTGACAGCTAAGATGCCAAATTATCATCTCTTTGTAAAATTAATGACTAAATAATAATTTCTAAGCGATTGTCAGATTTAATTATCTTACAGAATTTGTTAGTGATATGTTTCAATCACACACATATTAGTTTTAATTTATATAAATTAATTTAACTAATATACAATTTAATTTATATAAATTAATAAAAAAATAATATTAATATATTTAATTTATATTAAACATTAATTTTTGTTGATTACATTATATGTAAATGTAAATATAATAATTTGCTGAATTATTTGAATAAAATATTATATAAGTGGATGAAGCTAATTAATACATATATGTAATTATATGTTAATTTGTCTTAAAAATTTTATTATTATTATCGTGCGACCTAGAATGCGAGCTTAAGAATGAGAGGTCATTTTTAGCAAAGGAAGGCAATAGAAAGGCAACGAATCCAAGCCATAGTAGGTTCGCAAACAGTATGACACAATATTTTTTTTCCGCAGTATAAGAAAACCGGTATTTATTCGAGATCGTCTGAAATAGGATTATAGCGATAGTCTCACAATTATATTTTATTATTTTTAGAGTTACAATTTTATATAGAATTATATATAAAAATATATATTAGAAATTAATAGATTAATTTCGAAATATAAAATGTAATTATCATATTTGATAATGTTAATTACAAAATCTAAAGAATCTTTAATATTTAAAGAATATTATTTTTTTAAATGTAGTTATGGATATGCTATTAGAATTTGTTTTACAGACTCTTTTAAATAACACATATATTTAAATAGTTTTATTTTATTGCTAGATAATCCATATTCTTTATATTATATATATTTATTTTGATTTTATTTATTTTATATTATATCTTGAACTTTACTTTTTTTTATTATAATCGAAAGTATATATTCGGCAACAATCGATAACATATTGTTAATTTAAATAGCATGTAATCGATGAAATATAGCTTTAAAGAAGAATGCAGTATGAGCAACGATGATCGATCAGTCTTGAAATAGCGCGATATGTTCTCGTGAAAATATCGCGATATATTGATTTTCTCGAGGATATAACTTTGCCACTTATAGAGAAATGAGATCGCGATGTCCATCTGCCGAATATCGTAATCGAATCTGTCATTTTCACAGTGATCATTGATCGTCGATCTAACAATAATTTATATATTACTGACTTGATACATGCGCGAATCGTGAAATTGTTGTGACGCCTATGTTCTCAAAGTCCGTTGATAAGCAATAGATACAGTTTTCATATAAATGTTGGTGACAATGTTAAGATATAACGTGAAGACTCCTTTTAATAATCAACGCATTTATATACGAATGGAATATTAATAAAATATAAATTTGTCATTAAATAATTAAACGAAACACATTGTTAGAACTGTAATTATCCGTCAATTATGTCAAATAAATATTATATAATAAAATTTAAGTAACTTATATAATATAATTTAATGAAAAGTATGAATTTATTAAAATTATTAAAATTATTGTTTAATTATTGTTGTTAAACTTGAGATTAATGTAAGAGAAAAATAATTATCTAGAAGAAAAAGCAAGTAACCGATTTTGTGAGAAGTGTTAGGAAGCCGTGGAATATTCAGTGTGAAAATAGATCTTATCGTAGTGAGCGGTATCTCGGATCCCGTTGTATGACAATTGGATTTTTACGATCGAAGGTGCGGTTTTACCCGTACGATGATGAGATAATCGCGGGTCTGAATACATATGATGCGACAACAAGTAGCGGCGTATAAAACAAAATCAAATATGCTACACTGCGTACTAGTTAAATATATATCGCTTATATCAGTCAAAGGATGATAAAATTCTTGGCAATGACAAGATCAGAAATCTATTTCGCATCGTTTCGTCATTCGACATATGCGGTTTTCATTGATATAATTAATATGATTGTCGCTATATATTCTATGAATGATGCAGATATTGCCTATTGATATAAAATAAGTGAGAGAAGAGATTTTATATTTTTTTGTATATGTATATAGATAAATATAGAAAGATATAATATATGTACATATATATACATATATATCTTGTACTCGATCTTCTCGATCGTCGCCCGGAAAACCGAATGATAAGCTTTCAACATACACATAAACGCTCTATAGATATATGTAAAATATACTATATATTATTATATATTATTTATAATCCTTGTAAACTTGCATAATTTGTTTTTCGGCACACGGTGCCATTGAAGCCGTGTGACATTCCGTTTAAATTGGCACTCATATGTATTCTGCAACGATCTCTCATGCGATAAATATCGATGCATCGTTTGCAATTTAACCCGATAATCTAGCATACTGAAAGCGATACCGCTCACATTTCGCACAATGCATTCGCTTAATAATTTAGCGACTCAGCGAATTAAATCGCGAAACTTTCATATATTTACGTCTTGTCATTAAAAAATCTCAAATAAAAAGCTCAATAATAAATTATCATTATCAATAATCTTCTGGAAAGACTGATATAAAATGACTTTATATAAAAGAGAGATACGGATATAAAAAAATAGAATGGAAATTTTACTATAATTTCCTTGACATATAATTGATAATAATTTAAAATTGGAAACAAAATACATTATATTAAAAATATAAATAGAACACGATAAACAATAGGCTCTAAAGTTTTATTTTATTTTACAAACATAAAGTTTTGGGGCGCATTATTTTTTTTAGACATTTTTTATATTTAATTTTCGCGAATTCATTGTCGTTTTTTTCTGAAGTGATTACAATTGCCATCGGGGTTTAATAGGTTAATTGCATATATTAAAAGGTTAAACACGTTTATATTGTAAGCTTGATTGACCCTCAAAGTTCAGACATCTTCCGATTGCCATTCAATCATTCTGTGCTCTGCTATCTAAGCTTTCGCGGAATTGAATCTCGATAGATAAGTATTGTTTTTTTTCGATTCTGAAACAGGAAATTGCACTGATAATCTTTTTAATATCCAATCGAATGTTCATCGTTCCAAATTAAAGATTAAGATTATAATTGCGCGATTAAGACAAAATAGCAGACAAAAATTTTTATTATTATTAACTTTATAAATTATTATTATTGTTATCATTTATTTAAATTTGTATCATTTTTGGGGGGAATTTAGAGAGATATAAATAGTTTGTATATATTTTCGAAATTATATATATTATAAAGAATTAGTTTTTATGTTTCTGAGAGTGGGATTTCCAATATTCCAGAAATCCCATTCACGTCGCGTGTTCGAATATCATCGCGGTAACTCGAATTATACAAGTGCAAATCGTTTTATTTTTAGCCGTGCCATTGGCTTTCTTCCCGGATCTCGCGTTCTATCCAACAACGATGTTCTCATTCAGCCGATTAAGATATGAAAATATTAGCAATATATTTTTATCGTAGATTTCTTAAATTTCTTTTAAGATATAATAACTGAATATAGAAATTGTATCAGAAAATAAAAATATTATTATTTCTCTGAAGCACGACGCACACTCGTAATTTTTTACACGAGGTTTCGTTCAAATTTTTTTTAAACATCGACCGAGGACTCCCGTCTCATCATTCCCGATGGATCAATTGGGAAGATGTCTCTGTCAAAAGGACATGACTTGTGCTTTGTATAATGGTCAGGGTCGGATTGCATTCAAGTGCAGGTCTCGTGTTAAATTTACTCTCGCTTTACATAATCGCACGCATGTTACCGTTTTTTTGTGTAAATATAACGTGGAACGTGCGCTATCAGACAGATGATAAGAGCTATGACGAAGCATGATCTTTGAACCAAATCACTTGAATTTAAAGGTGCATCGTGGGCATGATAGCGGCATAATGCGAGACACTTTCTCTTTCGATCAATAAGAGTGTCTTTTAGAGGACAGGAATAAAAAGAGAAGGGTTAAAAAAATTTTTTATTTAATACGCAATATTTTTTACATATTAATATTTGCATGGTTTTGTATTTTTATTTTGGCTCGTGTTTGCTCAAATTTAAATATATTAATAAACAATTACTTTAAATGTGTATTGAAAAAGATAATGGACATTATTAATAAAAAATCAATTTAAACAATTAATGGATTTTTTCTAAAAAAATATTTTAACAAGAGAATACTTTTATATTTTAACAATAATTTTTTAAAGACTTTTGATCTGACAGTTTAATTTTAAAGAAAAATTAAAAAAAAATTTGATTAATTACGATAAAAGCCATTCTAAAGTTACTTATAAAAAAAATTATTTAATAAAAAGTCTTAACTTAATAATGTTTCAGAAAAAATAATTGTTTAATAAAATGATTGATGTCTATCGAAATCAAAATGAATAAGATATAAAGTTTTATATTACGAAATTATTTTCTCGTTAATAGCTATGTTTTCTTTTATAATGTAATAATTATTTAAATATTTTATATACCGAACATAGCTATGGATCTGAAAATTTTGTTACAATAAAAATATTATTGTCAATTCTAATAATTAAAATTGTTAAAAATAATATTGAAGATAATTAAAATTATTATCTAATTAAAATATTCAAAGAAAATTTGTTCTTTCAAAAATTCTCATTAGTGAAGCCTCATTATTTTAAATTCATGTTATCATTTCTGCTACTTGACACACTTCGTAACTTTACCATATTTCATCTTGGCTTATTATATATTACCTATTGAGTGTCGTTCTTTATACATAAATATTCAGGTGTATTTTTTATCGCACGCGTGTTGAAGAAATTCTTTATCGCCTGAATTAGTTCCGACTGCAGTGCACTAGACATGACGCAAATAACGGGACTTTAAATGAATACGTCATTTTCGTTTTGCTTAAAGAAAGAAAGGAAAAAAAAAAAAAACGAGGAAAAGATAAGACTATGTCGGATCTTTGTATTCGTTCCGATATCCAAAGTCACGAAGTTCGAGGTTCATCAGTATTCACGCATTCACGTATACATGTATATACGTGCCTCCCTCATACATTGCAATTATGTAACAACAATAAATCGATCTTCACCTTTTGTCCAAAAACCAAAATTGAATATTTATATGTCGCTGAATTCATCATCGTTTATATTACTCGCAATTATCATTTTTATTGCTTCATTATTATTTTATTATTGTTGTTGAAAGGTATATTAATATTACTATATTAATATTAATAACAAAATAATAATAAGTATTTTTATTTTATATACTATACGTCTATCTTTATATGTTATATTATCATTTCTGCTACTTGACACACTAACAAATTCACGATGTAATATATCCCAATTTTCGTGTTCGGCTCCAAAAATACTGAAACTTGCTATATTTCTATTCCTCTAAATTAAGCTCTTTATCGTATTAGATAATAATATACTTTCTATCCTTCGTGGAAATAAGCGATATAGAGGAGGGAGGAGGGATTAATCCACGCCGATGGCGTTTCCGTGAGCTACTGATAATGACCTCGAATGCGAGATTCCGCGACCCCGCTTTTATCTGAGTTTTTATAGACGCTCGATGGTGCATGTCAAGATGAGAAATTATTTTTTTTGCATCGTCATAAGGAGTCAATCAGACGTTTAGCAAAAAAAAAACATATCTATCGCATAATTCCTGAGTAATCGTGACGTAATCGCGACGTAATCGCGCTCTTTCTAAAAAATCTTTCGATTAAATTTGATTGATAATTCTACTGTTAAGATTATTTTTAAATTGACAACTTTTTATTCTTTTGATGTTAAATTACTATTGTTAGGATAAATAAATAATTTTTTATCCAAATAATTATAATTGGAAATTGAATTTTATTATCATAAGATGTTATAATCACATGACGTCAGTTTCACAAATTGCACGGCTTTTGTATGGAAAAATAATTTTTTGAAATTATTTCCCGTCGCTTCTTAATATGAAATCAACGCAATTATAATGCAAGAACTTGATAGATTGCGTGTAGTACGACAATTTGTTCTTTTTACGTAATCCACGTGTGCTTTTTGTCGTGATGATTCTTTACACAACTCGTACAAATATAAAAGACATCTATCAAATCAAAACAAGCATAGAAGTCTATGTAGTCGAAGAAATAAATCGAAAAGATAAAGCTGAACAAATATGTTTATATTTAATTCTGAGGTTTTTAATACATTTTGTTATTGTTAACAAAGCAATTTTATCATGACTTCTTCCTCTTTTTCAGACAATAACGAAGACGGTCTTCTTGCGACAGTTGACTGATGCATCCACAGATCTTAAGAGGATTCTTGCGGAGAAGATTCCGAAGGAGCAAGAACGTGTCAAAACCTTCCGTAAGAATCATGGATCCACTAAGGTTGGAGACGTTACTGTCGACATGGTATGATGTACTTTATTGCTGCCTTTGTTATTTTTTTCTCTTTTTCTTTTTCTATCATTTATAATCCCATTTTATATTGCGGTTAAAATTAGCTACATTACAGTATATAATTGAAATATTGATAATTACATTAGTCATGAATTCTCATCAGCTGACGAATTTCACGGATAAAGATTTCACGTGATACGAGTTGTTTTTTTTTGTCACTCTGACGATAAGGAATGATTGCGGGACCGCGTGCTAACTATGTGATAGTGATAGCCATATCGCGCATTGACAATTTTTCCATTCGCTTATGCAGATTCTTGACGATAATTAGGGTATTTTTTTTTGTAGGCGATTATCAGTTGAATACAGAATGTGGAGATTAATCGAACGAATCGTGAGCTCTCATGTGACGATCTTATCATCGCACGTGAAGATATGTGTATTTACATTTATTTATTCGTGATCTCTCCGTGTCAATTGAAAGCATCTCGATATTTCTTTTATATACCCAACTATTAAACAAAGAATATTAATGTTAATTATTAAGATCTTTTGTAATTTATTAATAGCCACAATTTAATCAAAACAAGTTGAAAAAAGATCCAGACAATTAAATAAAAATTTGATCGATTATTTATATAACATTAATTTTATTTCTATTATTAACACATATTAATATATTTTTATTCAATTGCAGATGTACGGTGGTATGCGCGGCATCAAAGGTCTCGTTTGGGAGCCATCGGTGCTCGATGCGGAAGAAGGCATCCGTTTCCGCGGTAAATCGATCCCGGAATGTCAGAAACTTCTCCCGAAAGCGGCTGGTGGCTCGGAACCGCTTCCGGAGGGTCTCTTCTGGTTGCTGATCACCGGCGAGATACCCACGGAAGCGCAGGTGAAGGCCATCTCGCAGGAATGGGCGTCCAGGAGCTCATTACCCGAACACGTGGTCAAGGCCCTCAACAATTTCCCCAAGACCCTGCACCCAATGACGCAATTTTCCGCGGCGATCACGCTGCTGAACAGCGAGAGCGAGTTCGTCAAGGCATACAATAAGGGCGTTCACAAGACCAAGTATTGGGAAACCGTGTACGAAGACTCGATGAATCTGATTGCCAAGCTACCGGTGGTAGCGGCCACCATTTACCGTAATCTCTACAAGGGTGGCAAAGGTCTGGGCTCGGTCGACGCCGGCAAGGACTGGTCTTGGAACTTTGCCAACATGCTCGGTTACGACAATCCACAGTTCGTCGAGCTGATGCGTCTCTACCTGACGATCCATTCGGATCACGAGGGCGGTAACGTGTCCGCACACACCACTCACTTAGTGGGATCAGCCCTGTCAGATCCGTACCTGTCCTTCGCCGCCGGTATGAATGGACTGGCCGGACCGCTCCACGGACTGGCCAATCAGGAGGTACTGGTATGGTTGGAGAAGCTACGCTCTCAGATCGGCGACAACCCGAGCGACGACAAGCTCAAGGAATTCATTTGGAATACGTTGAAGAGTGGCCAGGTCGTGCCTGGTTACGGACACGCCGTTCTCAGGAAAACCGATCCGAGATACACGTGCCAGAGAGAGTTTGCGTTAAAACATTTGCCGGACGACCCATTGTTCAAGGTAAATTGCACATTTCCACTATCTAGAATGTCAAGTGTGTTCTAAATATGCGAATAGAAGAACTTTTTGTGCAAAATGTAAAAAACAAATTATATTATAATAAATTATATTATATTATAGTTTTACTTTACGAATTACTTTTACTTTAAAAATTTGAGAGTATTAATATTGGAATTGAAAAAATTAAATTTAAATTTCTCTTGAAACACTTTTATTGATGTTGTAATTAGAGAGTGTTGTATTTCAGATTATTAAATTTTAATATTGATGTAATTTTTTTTTGCAGTTGGTCGCGCAGGTGTACAAGGTGGTACCGCCGATCCTGTTGGAAACAGGCAAGGTGAAGAACCCGTGGCCAAACGTGGATGCTCACTCGGGTGTGCTGCTGCAATACTATGGCATGAAAGAGATGAACTATTACACGGTCTTATTCGGCGTATCGCGCGCATTGGGTGTGCTTGCTTCCCTGGTGTGGGATCGCGCTCTAGGATTGCCTATTGAAAGGCCTAAATCCCTCAGCACTGATCTTCTTATGAAATATGTCAAAGGTTAAGATGCCCGTTTATCACTTAATCGATGATCGTCATCGGCGTTACTTTGAAATCAGTCTCGTCGTCCCGATCTCGTTCAAACGACACGGGGAACTTCGCGAAAAGGTATATGATGCCGACCTCGATGGAGTCACCTCAACGACTCTGCGCCTTATCAAGTGGACGAGAGTATGAATTGTAGAATGAAAGAGTGAAAGAATGAAAGAGAGAGAGAGAGAGAGAGAGAGAGAGAGAGAGAATGTATGAAAAAGACAAGGCTAGGTATTAAATACGACAAATAATTACGTTATAATAATGTATTATCTAAATGTAGAATTAAGAGCAAATACATCAATATTTCGTGTCAATGAAATGAAATTCGCATTAACTTTTTTCCTGTTGATATTTTCGAATATAAGCGATTACAAAGAGTTGTATTAATTATAATATAACTGTCTAAATATAATATAATTAACTTTCGAATCGCTGATACATAGAAAATATTGCGGGAAAAGTTATACGAAAGGCAGTTGTTGCAACGTAGTTGCTTGTTTAAGCAGAAACATAGATTGGTCCAATAGTAGAAACTGCCAAACTCGTGAGAAAATTTAAAAGACATCGTACAAATCCAAGAATTGAGTTTGAGACGTCTTTAAATGCAAAAATATCTCTTAGACTTTTGAAAGACGTTTTTCGTGAGATGTAACATTTGGAAATACATAAAATAGAGACACATCACAGATAGAAAAAGCATTATTGTAAATACACTCATCGCTCTCAATATTCAGTAATTCGTTAATTATCGCTAGAGATTTAGGAGCAAAGGATCGCGTATACGCGAAATTTAGAATAGTCAACGATAGTCAACGTATTAGCAATTAATTTCAGCAACACGAAGGAAGTGAAAAATGGCGATTAAGTAGCAAATTCATATTGCGTAAATTCCAGACATAACATAAATTTAAAAAATATCGTTTAGACGTCTAGAGTCTAGAAGATCCAATCCAGCTTGGATCATCGTTATTCGGATGATTTTCTCAACTGCCTCTCGGAGTTTTGCATATTAGTTCAAAATTAGTTCAACAACACGAAGTAGCAATTAGTACATTATATTAGTATGTTGTCTTGCCTTGTCATTCGAGAGGGTATACTGCCTAAAAGTGTATATTACATTTTTTAATTATTAAAAAACTAAATCTGGTTGAAAACTAATTTTCATGAATAAAAAATAAATTTCAAGACAATAGTCGCCAAAACGCGAACACATAGTTCTAATTAATTTGAATGTAATTCTCCTAGTTGTTAGTTTACTATCCCACTTCTCTCTCAGGAAGTTTATTGCAATTAAAATGTTCTTAGAATGGCGGAAAAGATAATATTACTGTGCCGCAAGTTGCTGTAGTTGCCGAATACTTAAGAGCGAGCAAAAAACAGATGCAGAATGATCAATAAGCACTTAAATATAGCAGTCAACAGTCTCGTCGAACCGCTAACGCGGTTTCTCGATCGTGGCGAGTCATTGCGCGTAAAATTAAGGAGCATGATCAGTGATAGAACCACTGTTATCACAATGAACGAGTGTGTGCGTACCTTATTTATAATGAAAATGTGAAAATAAATGGATTAAAGGTAAAACCGGTTGAAATCCTCCTTAGAGTTTGGAACTCGCAACACTAATGTGACATAAAAAGAAATGCATAATTTTAAAAATTTAACTTTTTGATTTACAAAAATGATATAAAACTATTATTATTTATCAGAATGCAAAAATTGGAAAACGAGATGGAATTATTATGATGGAATTATTATGAAAGGAAATAATGAAGAGCAGATTTGGGTTTTTTATTGATAGAAATTGATTTATTTGATATCACACATTTTAGCCATTTTGTTATTATTTAATAAAATTGTACAAGAGACACTCCTCCTTGAGACTTACATATATTATACAATAATATTAGATAAAGACCAATAGATCGCGAAAATGGAGTGTGTGATTTTTCGAATTTTAATCGTTATTCCGACAAATCGAGTCTTGTATGGAACTCGCAAAACCAACACGAATTACATCTTTTTTTACGCGCGTACTTGCTTCGCCAACAATCGATTAGTATTAAAACAACCTATATCTTGTACTTTACATTTCAGAAAATTTTTTACACAATTACATAAAGAAGACGGACATATCCGAGGATAAGTTCAATATAATAGCTCCGCGTATAGAATTTCTACGTAGAAACAACGTGCACACAATTCTTATGTCATCAACATCTAAGAAATCGTTTCTCTCTCAATATGAGAAAGTTGACGTTATTAATTTTTATATAACTTTTAAGCATTAAGATCTCACTCTGACATTAGACGGCATTATTATTTCTCCCGCGGTGATGTTAATAACAATTTCCTATAATAATCTTAGTGTATACCCGTCTCTCATATCGGTAATTTCTCAGCATTGATACAGTTTAATTTTCTTCATATAAGCTACACAATATTAATAGTATATCTATTGGAGTATTTTATGCACTACATAAAAGATAAATGTTACATTTACTATTTAAATAAAGACAAAAACGAGACAGCTGTCAGTTGGGGGACAAGGAAATTCCGTACAATTTCGCGAATGTCCCTTTCGTCATTCTGGCATATAGTAATCGCGGGTGAATGGAAAGATGAGCTTAAGACGATAAAATTAAAGAATAATTATAATAACTATTTACAATAATTATAATAATAACATATAATTAAGATTAAAAAGCTTTTAAGCAGATCTTGATTGATCTAAAAAGAATAAAATGGAATAAATTGAAAGGAATAAGCAAACAATCAGTGAGAATGCAGACGATTTTTTTTGATTCAAAGATTTTCATTCACCTATCGCGATACTATCTGTGCGTTACACCTTGGAGAATATTATCAATTTTCCTTCACGCATTATCGGCTTTATCTGTTAATTCTTTTTTCTTTTTTACTTTCCACGCGACGCATAATTCGTATCTCTCATTTCTGACCAGCAAACAACTGTCTCAGAATTGAATCCACATATCACAGAACAGTTCGTATTCTGCCACGAAAGGTTTCTCATCGATCGGATGACCTTGCCGCGAATCTGCTCGGGCCCTTACGTACGGAAACGTACAATATCGTACTCCCGTCTGAAGTTCCTTTTTTCTCCACTTTTTTTTCTACATAGCTCGCTCTCTTAACGAGAAGTATAAAAAACTATGTACACAGGTGCACTTCTGTTGTGTTCTTATTTCAACTGAGTACAAATAACGTTAGTTATCTTCATCTGTCTGTTTTACACTGTGGGTGGACGGGATAAAGTATCATGCTCACTATATAATAATTTGCATAAGCAATAATCGATAATTTTTTTAATGGAAGCAATCAAACTATGGAATGATGGCTCGATACATTTAATTATGATAATCAGTACAAGTGTGCATGTTTCGTACGTTCCTTGCGAATAAAAAAGTGATTTTTTTTTTTATATGCGCATTTAATACTTTGTCTTTGTTTATTTTGTCTATATATTTTTCTATCTTCATTTATTTTTGACTGTATTATAGACAAGAGAAAACTTGGTACTATAGTCACATACTTTAACACATAATAATTAATACCGAACTTTCTCTCTATTGCGTAAATGGCCGCATGTTTATATTACGTTTATATCTTACTTTCGCGATATAATAGTTTAAGAGCAGATTCACCCGTCCACCGTTCGTTGAAATGCTTGCTGTGATAATAACGCGATTGGATGCACTTTGAGAGTTATACCGAGAGATTTAAATAATGACGAACGAAATACGACAGTCCCTAGGCTATCTTTCTCTTTCGTGCAACTGTCAAAGTGTGTAACTGAGAAATACTTATCTTAATAATATATTTTACATTTTGGATATTTCATTAGATTTATAATCGCTTCTCATAATGTACGTCATGTCTTTTTCAAGCGTCCAACAATCCACTCCAGTCCCTGGTATAATCTGAAACATTTTTTTTCATATTTATTTCAGATTTTATTTCCCTCTATCACAAAAACAGCGTATAACTACTGTTCATAGATCGTCATCTTACCCCTCTCCTGTGAGAGCGCAACAACTTTGTATATGCCACTGATGCTTTTTGATAGATGTCAGATCCAATTGTCTCGAAATCTCGACCGCGGTCATGCTGCCCTTCAAGTCTTGCTTGTTGGCATACACCAGAACATTGGCCTTGCTCAATTCCTCGTGATTCAACATCGAATACAACTCTTCTCTAATTACACCAAGTCGTTCTCGGTCTGTACTGTCTATGACCATAATGATAAACTCAGTGTTTGTGTAGTAAGTGGACCAGGCAGCCCTCAGACTTTGCTGGCCACCCAAATCCCACATAATAAAATGTATATTCTTCCACACTACTTCCTCCACGTTAGATCCAATAGTTGGAGAAGTATGAACAACTTCGTTCATTAGGAATTGGTACAATATAGTTGTCTTTCCAGCATTGTCTAGACCGACCATAACTATCTTATGCTCTGAAAGCAATAAAATTTTTCATCAATACAATTATTACAATTATGAAAGAGCTGAAATATCCTGTATACAAATTCTGTATATGACTGATTTGTTTATTGAAGAATATTATCATAGATTAAAGGGAGTGACTTGCAATGTGTATCTACATTGATAAGACTGAAACTATAATAGTAACATGATATATTGATACAAATTTCACAACATTAATTTTTTTTTTTATTACCAGTATATGAAAGTATAATATATAATAATGATATAAAAATTCAAGAAGGTTTAATAGTTGGAGAATACATAAATTAGAATACTTATCAAAGAACTGTCAAATTTATCAGGAGAAAAAATTTTGATAAGAGATAATGTAAAATTCTAAATTTAAGAAATGGAAAATGCGATAGAGGTAAATCAAACTGATATGTAATAAGTTAGTAACAAGTTCAAATATTCCCGTTTAAGAGCCAAGATTTAGAATGAAGAAATCATGACTTGACAGCATATGTTAACAGATTAGAAAGTAGGCCAATGTACATTTATATAGAATTTCTAGAACGCATAATTGTCGTCCAGTTGGCTTATTCACACAATATTATAATACTTGGTGAAAGGAATGATACAATACTTCAAATAATATTAAAGTAAATTTTGCGAGAACATTTTACGAAAAGCTCAAGAAACTTTTCCTACTAGTTCGTGTTTAACATCAGAACATCCAAGTCACTCGATCGTTAATTGAATTTTCGACTCGGAAGATCGCGAATAATTGACCTCGTCGACGATTCCATCGCACGTGTTGTCATAAATACATACTGTGATTGCATACAAAAAAAGCGAAAAAAATAAAGAAGGAAGGAAGGAGAGGGAAGGACGCACGAACGTGTGGCAAATTCACCTTCGTTACCGAAGAAGCTCCACAGCTTGGCAAACAGCAGTCCCATGTCGATCTTCCTTTTCAGCCCAAAACGATCGGAATATCTATTCGCTGACGCACAAAGCCCGTTCTTTCTCGCTCGCACGCGATTAGGAGAATGTCTCGGAAACAGGGTGGTTCATTGTCTCGGGGTTATGTTCGCCTCGGCGACGGTGAGGATATATCGGATATGGACTCGCGGCGCGGTGTCATAATCGCGCGGGAACGTCGACGCATTCGGGAGTCGCAAGCAGGATTCGCGACGAGCAGACAGGCGAGAGATATATTTAGTTATCGTGGAGAGATGAGCTGTCTACGATCTGATTAGGCAAAGTACGACATGTTGCTTTCCACGCAAATTGACGCATCGCCCTGGGTGCGGCGCTGCTGTTCATTCGACTTTCTCGACTAGGTACTCGACGTCATCCTTGCCTCGAAAATTTGAATTCGCGACTCGCTTTGGACTATAAAATTATAATTATAGATATTTGAATTTATAAATTATAGATATATTCCGAGTGTCTGTTTGATATTCACATCTATTAGAAAAATTTGCTTTTTATCTGATGTAAAAACAAGTTATCAATTAAATAAATTACACATGTAATGTGATAAGAAGTCGTTATATATCCGGCTGATTGAGATAATCGATTTGCCTTTCATTTTGCGTCGAAAAATCGTCCGAATTTACTTGGAGAACATATTTCGGCAAGAGGTAAATCACTCTGAAGTGACGTAAATTCAAATCCAAAGCCAGCTTTTCGATACTCGGGGAACATGATATGGAAGAAGTTCGCATAACCTCTTTTAAATCCTGCTCTCCTAATATCGAGAATGTGGCACCAGAATTCGTGACTCAATTTAGTTTAGTTCAGTTTTACCGAATTATATTAAGTATGTATATATACCTCTATCCCTTTGTTTGCATATCTCTCATCAAAATATATTCTCCCGATAACTTTGACGAATTATCGAAATGTACAACATATATTTTCAATTCTCGCTATTTAACGATAAGAGTGGTAGGCCATTTCTCGACTATGTACAGAGCGAAAGAAAATGCTTAATCATGATTTTTCTTTAATCGCATACGGGAACATCGCATTCCAATGGAATTTTTGCATCATTAGTCAATCGCCGGGAATCTCTCGAAAAAATATTTTGAAATTAGAGAACTCGGTAAGAAATATTACAAACGGAGAATCACATTTTTGACATTTCAGAGGGGAAACGCGCTATACGTTTAAGCTATCAAAATTTTCCCGAAATCAGCCTCACGACGGTGTCTTTGCTTTTGAAAGGAGATCTCGAAAAAGGACAAATATCGGTCAAGAGCAGATAAGGTCCGCGTGGTCACGTCATAATAATCGCATGTTTTGCCCGAGATTTTGTAACACTGCATCATCGTTATGACAACTTTTGCCGATGGCAGTCTTCGAAGGCCCTGCTGATCTGGCGCGTTCCACGATTGGCCCGCGGCGTATCAGCTGACGTCGCGAGCCGCGAGGAACGTCGCCTGAACACACGTCCGCAGTGCAGACTTCACACACGTTTCCCGAGCAGAAGAGCGCGACGACCACTTGTTGTCTCTGCCATTCCTTGCGGCATCCTTTAATTCCACGTTTATTTACTTCATTGTGAATCACACGTTCACAAATATGAGTACTCCGTGAGTATTTCCTTTCCTTTTTTTCTTTTTGGCGTGGCGTAAATATATCGCGTGAAAAGAAAATTATTCATTCGCTTTGAGCACCTTTGATTTCATTACATTTACGAGCGTGCGGTCATTCGAATCATATACAGCCGAATATCTAATTTAAGAATGTGAAACAAGAGAATTGAGAGATTAAACGTATTTTAATTGCCATGAAATTATAGTCCAATTTATGTATTATTGTGTATTATTATTATGTATGTATTGTGTATTATAATTATTATAAAATTAAAGTATTATAAAGAACAATAAGTCATAGAATATATTTTGCATTGGGTTATCTAAGACTATTATGGAAATTTTTTTTTAGTACACATACATATGAGAAAAAAATTAATTTTAATGTTCTTATCGATTTTCAATTAACATATATATATATATATATATATATATATATATATATATATATATGTTTGTTTTTTTTTTCTTTTTTTTAGAATAGCAGATATTGCCCTCATTGGCTTAGCAGTGATGGGACAAAATTTAATTCTGAATATGAATGATCATGGATTTGTTGTATGTGCATACAATCGTACCACTGACAAAGTCAAGTCTTTCCTCGAGAATGAAGCCAAGGGCACAAAAGTTATCGGTGCTTATAGTTTGAAGGAAATGGTCGATACTTTGAAGAGCCCAAGGAGAGTAATGTTGTTAGTCAAAGGTAACTTGTTTTTATTGTAATTAAAAATTTACGACTGTTTATAATAAATACTATGATAATAACACAATCTGATGTTACATGATGTAGCTGGAGCAGCTGTTGATGCCTTCATTGAACAATTAATACCTCTCCTTTCTCCTGGTGACATTATTATCGATGGTGGTAATTCTGAATATCAGGATACTGAGAGACGTACCAAAGACCTAGAACAGAAAGGGATTCTTTTTGTGGGTAGTGGGGTCAGTGGAGGTGAGGATGGTGCCAGATACGGACCATCCTTGATGCCTGGTGGCAATCCTAAAGCATGGCTGCACATTAAATCTATCTTTCAGGTATAGCGTTGCTTAGTTTATTGTTGTTTATAATATAAAAAATCTATGAGACATGGTTTATTGAAATATTGAAATTTTTTTTTAGTCAATAGCCGCGAAAGTTAATGGAGAACCGTGTTGCGATTGGGTCGGTGAAACCGGCGCGGGACATTTTGTCAAGATGGTGCACAACGGCATCGAATACGGCGACATGCAGATCATTTGCGAGGCGTATCACATAATGCGAACAGCTTTACAGCTCACGCAGGAAGAAATGAGCGCAACGTTCGATGAGTGGAACAAGAGTGAACTGAACTCGTTCTTAATCGAAATCACGCGCGATATACTAAAGTACAAGGACGAGAATGGCTATTTGCTTGAGCGTATCAGGGACACCGCCGGTCAGAAAGGCACCGGCAAATGGACGGCGATCGCCGCTCTGGATTACGGCGTGCCGGTCACGCTAATCGGAGAATCAGTGTTCGCCAGATGCCTGTCCGCGTTAAAGGACGAACGCGTAGAGGCGAGCAAAATATTAACGGATTCGACTCTAGTGTATAAAGGCAACAAGAAAGAGTTCCTCGAGCATTTAAGAAAAGCTCTATACGTTGCGAAAATTATCTCGTACGCACAAGGCTTTATGCTGCTAAGAGAGGCCGCCAAGGTCCATAATTGGAATTTGAACTACGGCGGAATAGCATTGATGTGGCGCGGTGGATGTATCATAAGAAGGTAATATCGGCCAAAATATGTGCACAGAAATTTATGCAATTTACAGTTTTATTGATATATGTCGATATTACTCCAATCTTTCTCAAATGACCCTACACGTTTTCTTTTAAAATATGCGGCAAGAAGATATAAAAGTATTAAGATTGTGTAGAATGTTTCAAGGACACATTTCATATCTAATGTCACAAAGGCTCGCGAGATAACTCTTGTTTCTTTCAAAAGACGTTCATTATCTCTCCTCAAAATAATATCTTGTGTTATACTTAAAACAAAAAATATTGCATATAGCTATATAACAGTAATAATTTTTATATAAAATTAAAGTAGAAAAATTTATCTCTCGAGAAAAAAAAATGTAATGTAAAATGTAATGTAATAATCTTTTTGCAGTGCATTTCTGGGAAACATAAAATTGGCTTACGACAAAAATCCGAAATTATCCAATTTATTGCTGGATGATTTCTTCACTAAAGCAGTGAGTGAGTGCCATCAAAGTGCCAGGCTAGTGGTGAGCACCTCCGTGACACTGGGCATACCGACTCCTGCTCTGTCATCGGCTTTGGCCTTCTACGATGGGTTCAGAATGGCTCGACTGCCGGCGAACTTATTACAGGCGCAACGAGATTACTTCGGTGCCCATACGTACGAATTGCTCGGCGAGGAAGGAAAGTTTGTTCATACAAACTGGACCGGACACGGTGGAAAAGTATCCGCCTCGACATACGACGCGTAAACTCGGAAAATTTCCCGGTAATATTACCGGGTCGATAATGTACAAACGAAAAAAGATTGCGGTGTTGAGAGAATATGATAAGTATTTGTAATTTACTTGTATTTATAATACATGTAAATGCAATGTATAAAACATGTATTTATAATAATTATCAATGTATATTAAAAAAATATATTTATAATTATTATATGTCACCAATATAATTTTATGAAACAATTGATGTGATAGAACGAATAAACGATTTAATACGCGTTTTGATTCTACAATTAAAAGATGAACAAAGATATATCTAATAGATTAATTTTTCTTTTTTTACGATCTTATTCTTGATATTTTCGTAAATATTATATATAAATTTTCTATATAAGAATAGATCATAAGAATAAATCATATGCAAAGAGACACATTAAAAAAGGTCTATATATATTTTTACAAATGTTGTTTGCATTGATAAAATATATACTGAGCTTTATCTACAAAAAAAAATAAATGAATAACATAGAATTTTTTTCGACAGACTCCTGCGTAAAATACTCTTGTATCGTCAACTGCGACCGTCTTATTTCGCAAAGACGACCATTTCCATGCATGGGTCGCGTTCCATTCGAGTCGTACGTATATTTTAGGAAACTCTGATTTGGAGATGGAGGTTACGTAACGTGGATAACATACATTACTCAGCGACTGTGGAAGTTAATGTAAGCGCTCGACGACATTATATGCGTCACGCACAGGTCGTAAACAGCGAACATAATTTGTGGACTCATTTTGCCTTTACTGTTCGGGCGATAATGAAATTATCACAGTATGTTATATTTCGCTCGCTAGAACGCGTTGATGCGAAAAACGAGAGAGAAAGAGATCATGAGGAAGTGGAGACATAAGACGACTAAATTACAGTGAAACACCGCGCTATAATTACAGATTACGAATTCGTCGACATTACGTTACATTTCTCTTTTTCCTCAGACACGGACGCAAAGATATTAGAGCATGACACTTTCCACTACACTGACGTTTTCAATTGCGCTCGCGAAATGGACACTCCGGAAGTAACTTCGCGTTATCTAATTTTTTTGTGCGCTCTCTGCCGTAACGTTAACGATTTTTGAATAATGAAAAGATCCCTATTTAGCAGGCTTCTTCCACAACCGTATTTTTCCATTAAATATATTACAATCTGCAAAACGTTTTATTTATTCCACGATTTTATCGAATGCGCATATAAAGTTTGATGAATTAATTAATTAATTCGTTCTATATATACTCTTATAATAACATATAATCACATAATAATAAATTTTTCTCCAATACTGGTTTTTTTTTTTTTTTTTAATAATAAAACGCTGGTCAGCCTCGAACTGCGTTTGCACTTTTTCTGAAGAATATTTAATATTAGTCGGGTTTTTTTTTTAACATCAAGGTCGGGCTGTTTATTATACATATATATATATATATATATGTATATATATACATATATATATATATATATATGTATATATATATATATATATATATATATATATATCATGTATTAAGAAATTTTATATACACTATAAGTTTTTATTTATACCTCGAGAAATTGTGCAGCGAAAGTTAAAAAATTTGCATATTAAATTTTTGAAATTCAAAATACGACGATCAAAGATATTTTAACGTTGCTATTTGTTATATAATTCTTTTTAACATATTTCTTTATCTCAAAATCAACAATTGTAATAATTTACGTTCATTTATTTATTACCACTTATGTCTTATTCTGTTTATAAGATTACATGCATTTGATTAATTTTAATCGTATTGGCAATTGAAATTATTGGCAATCAAATTTTCTTTCTCCGGATACATATATCGCGACAGCGAGATAACATCACGCGAATTCCATATGAGACAAACAAAACTCGAGGGGAATTGCCCGATCACATTTAACATTAAATGTCAAGTGTTAATATCTCTCGCACACGTGTTTTGTCGGCTTTTCAGATTTTTCATTCTTTTCATTGATTTCGCGATTTCTTTCTCTTTCCCTCTACTACAGCACGTTTTTCTCATTTTGATTCTAGAGAGTTATAAGATAAGTGGCGTAATTAAAAGAATTTAATTATTTTTTGCGAGGAAGTTAGATGTACCAGGAGTGGGATTGATGATACGCGGTGAGGCAGAGGGTGGGGGATACTCAGCGAGCGGCTGACCGTAGACGGGCGGCAGTGAATAGTCCGCGCTCGCGGTAGCGCTTGTGTTCGTCGTGTTGATAAGCTCAAAGATGGCCGACCATCGAGAACGGGATTCGTATTATTCGCAGACAGATCTGCGCTCGAAGAACGATGATCCGCCGAATTCTCGTCTCTTCGTCATCTGTCACAAGAGCCTCGAGGAAGATGATCTCAGGAAGGCGTTCGAGAAGTTCGGCAAAATCGAGGACATCTGGGTGGTTAAGGATCGTAACACGGGCGAGAATAAAGGTGATTCTGTGTGCCTTGTCTAAGGATAAAACTAATCGATAAGAAAGCGCGGATCCGTTCTCTCTCTCTCTCTATCTATCTATTTCTTTCCTTTTCTTTTTCTCTCTATTTATATCATACTAAAATGCATCGTTCTTTTTGGTTCTATCCTTCTCGTCCAGAAATGTATGCAATTTCTCTCGCGTTGTTTTTGCATTGATGTATAAGTCAACGAATTTCCCTCTAATCTCCTGTGTTGTTTGTGTTGTATTATGTAGGCGTTACGTACATCAAGTTTTCTAAAACATCCGAGGCGGCGTTCGCCCTCGAGGAGATGAACGGCAAAATGCTGGGCTCCGTTGGCAGACCTATCAAAGTGATGATCGCCTCGAAGTAAGTCCCATCGTCTTATTTTTATTTTATTCAAAGATATTTTAATTAGTCACTTTTTTGCGATCGTAATCTGTAATATAATATTTTGTCTCACAATTGACTGATTTTTTTTTAGTCGAGATCAAGGTTCGGTGCGCGAGACGAACGAAGAGGAGAGGTGGGTTCGATTGTTCTGCGTCTTACCGAAAACGATGACTGACAGCGAGCTGCAGCAGGAGTTCTCCAAATTCGGCGCGATCGAGTACGCGACTGTGGTGAAGGATCGCAGCACGAACGAGTCCAAGGGTTTTGGCTATGTGAAGTTCAAGAAGGTGTCCAGCGCAGCACGGGCGTTCGAGGAATGCGACAGAAAGTTCAAGGCGGTGTTCGCCGAGCCGAAGAAACCGAAACCCGATCACAACGATGCCAAATACAACAATGGTCTGTCCAATGTCACATATGACGGTACCGGCAGTAGTTACGGCACGTCCAACTTCGGCAAGAGTAGCATCAGTCTAGAAATCGCGACCAACTATTCCAACTCGGACGGCTATACGCGTCTACAGGTGATCGCGCATCCAGCGCTGAATCAGGACCAGCTGTGGAAACTGTTTGATATAGTGCCCGGTATGGACTACTGTCACTTGAAGACCGACGTGAGATACAGAATGCCACGCGGTCAAGCGGTTGTGGTGTACAATAATCCGAGCGCGGCGGCATATGCGCGCGAGAAATTTCACGGTTTCGAGTATCCACCTGGTCATCGAATGATCGTCAAGCCGGACTTAACGAGTGCACCGCCGAAAAGCGCGACGAAGCCAGGCGGTTCGACAGCGGTCGGCACCGTCGCTAACGCGAGGACAGATCTGGCACATTTAGCAGAGACTATCGCTCAAGCAACGTCGTTGATTCAAGCGGCGGGATTGACGGCACCGAGTGAGTAAACTTAAACTGATCTCCTCAGCGTGCTTGGTGCTACAAGGGAATAAATATGTTGTGTGTGAAGTGTCGCTATGTTTTTCATTTTAGGCTTGGATCACATATCTGTGAAGCTGCCGCCGGCGCAACCGATGGCGAGCATCGACGCCGAGGTGGCCAAAAGATGTTTCATCGTCTGCGGCCCACCGGTACCACCCATCTACGCTATGAAGGATGCATTCTGTAGGTTTGGAAATCTCATAGATGTATATATGTTACCCGGTAAAAATTGCGGCTACGCCAAATATGCCAGCGTTGACAGCGCAAACGAGGCCATTGAGGTAAAGATTCCCCTTTTTTTCTTACAGCTTTTATTACAAAGAATTTTGTATCCACACGCGTTACAGAAATATCTTAAATTTAAAATACAATATCTTTTAGATTTTGCATGGGCAAGAGATCTGTGGATCTCGGCTGAAGGTGCTAGAGGCGGAAGAACGGAACGTCGGCGACGACCGGCGAAAACGATTACGGATGGACGAGGATGAACATTGAGCGGATTCTTAAAGAATCGTATCTCGTAAGTAGTAGACGAGCGTAGTGCGGCGCGAAGGGAAAGAGAAGCGTTTCTTTGTAATACACTCCCGATGTTGTTTTGCCGACGCTATCATTCTTTCTCTCTGTCTTTATCTTTCTTTTCCTCTTCTTCCTCCTTCTCCTCTTCCTCCTCGGGCACGGGGGGGAGACAAAACTGGCAGGAGAGAATGTAATTTTTGCTGTTTGTCTTCACAGACTGACTGGTATACACAAGCTGGACGCACGCAACAAAAAGAGACGAATTTAAAGACTACTCACTTGACCACGTCAAGGGCCTGCATCCAGGGAAAACTACTCCAACTACCTATCTATATATATATATATTTATATATATATAATATATATATTTTTAACTGTTCGCTTTACGTTCGCGCAACTGCAACAACGTTACTGAAACCTTTAACTGCTACTCTACTACTACTGCTACTTTTTATCCTCTTACATGTTTGTTCACACGATTTATAGCGCTCGTGCGCGGAGGACTCATGTTTCTGTTACTTTAAGAGGCTTGTGCGAACGGTTGATTTCGTTGAGCATTCGTTCGCTGTGTACCTAGCAAGCGCATGGATTCCAATGTGTGTGCATTTTCTTCGCTGGAACTACAGGACTTTCCGAGAATCGAGAGAAACAAAGCGTACCTACAGACACATGAGACGCATGATTCATTTCCCGTATCGATTTCCGCGAGATCTTTCCTCTTTTCTTATTTCGATTTATAGCTTTATTTGTCTAGAATGTTACCTAATTATTACGATATAGATCATATTTTCTCGGACGGTGACATATCCGAGTTATTTAAATTAAAAGTTTAATTAACTAAATTAAAACTTTAATTCGACTACTCTGTAAAAAGGGAAAAAATGACATTAATATATATATTTAACGAATAATGAGAATCTTTAGTTCAATGGCAAAAATATATTTCTCTACTATAATATATACATAAATTTTGTTTCATATGTATAAAAAGCACGGAATAACGGATCGCACTAAAGCACATTTTTTTTTTTGTAAAATAAAAGTGCTATCCGTTCGCACAGGCTTATAGGTATAATCTGTGCTTTAGGTTTAGCAAAAGAGAAATCTTTTATTTATAATTACATTTCTGTACTTTTCTTTTATAGTTATATTGCGTACAGGAAGCAAAATGACTTGTACTTTGTACACCATTGACAACTTTCACACGACGATAGATATTAAAGTTATTGCGGATTAAAAAACAGAAACTGCAAAAGATATATCCTTGAGAGACCGGTGCAAATATCCTATGTATGATTGTTCATGGATTCTGTTTTTTATTAACACATTACACCTTTTTATATCGTACATCGAGAGAGATCGTGTTTATTATAAAATATTTTTAATTCGTATTTTGTAATAAAATGAACGTTTGTTTGTATTACGTCTTTTCGTAAGAAAGACGTTACTGCCTTAATTTTTAAATAATCAAAATTTTATTTTTAATTCTTCCAAACAAGAAAGTTTTTCATTTCCTAATTAAAAAATTATCCATAAAAAATTATTGACTTATTAAAAAAAAAGTGAATTCACCGAAATAAACGGTGAATATTTTTCGACTTTGAATATATAACCGAAAAATTTTATATATACGAAGAAAGTACATAAAATATTGCCGAAATGTTAAATATTTTTAATTACGTGGGTGCATCTTGTTTTGAAAACTATCGATGTACGAAATGTACTGATATGTAAATTATCTTTCGTGTTTAAGAAAGTACAAAGAAAAAAAAAACGCAATTGTATATGTTAGACTTGTTGTTTATCGAGACTAAAATAGAAGGAAAGACGATTATTTCCCAATAAAACCTGATACTCAGATTTATCACGAAATCGAACAACTTTGTCACACGTAATAATAATGATTGACGCACAAAATTAAATAATGATAAACACGATTTTTGTATCATCTATATGCGATTAGACCCACACTGTAATGACCGTAAAAACGAATGATGTTCCAGGAGACTGTAACTGTGACTTGTTTTTTTTTTTTGTGATATCAAATATACATGGAATACGCAATAAATCCCAAACACCGACTCTTTCACTTTATTTTTTTTCTCACTGCTCATTATAAAACGGAGAGCAATGTACGATTCTGTTCGCGCGCCCGTTTAACTGATACTTTCTGAGATGATCTGACATATGTTCTTCTCGATTCCAGGATACCGAGAAAATTCCACGAGGGAGAAGCATCGTACCTGAAGACTGTGATACTATTTCTAGCGACGTGAGATTATTATAATGTTTCTACAACATTGTACATGGAACAAAGTTTTACAGAGAATATATTATTATATTTTTATACACACACATAACTCTGTCCCGGTTGTGTCATTTATATTTATAAATTTATTTGTATTTGTAAATTTATTTATATTTTTGTTTTGAATGCTATTTTTATTTTAAATGACTGGGCGAATTATATTATTTTTTTTTATTATCTATTTTTAGAAACTTTTTAAATTAATGAAAAAAACATATATATTTAACGATTTCTAATTTCTTTTACAGTTTTGCAGTCATACTTTAATTATATGATTATAAATATTTTAATCTGTCACTGAAAATTCAATTATTGTTCTTTTGTCCTTGCAAGCTTGCAAAACATTTGAGAAGCAGAAAACTAAATTTGTCGAAGCATAGTAGCAATTATACGTTCAGAAGACTCGCAGTAATATAGATACGCTCAAACGAGCAGCAATAAAAATGCGGATCATCAAACAAAAATACATTCGGTAGCAAAGGTGCAACTTTAATATATTCCTTATATTCCTTATTTTTTTTTAATTTAATTTTTTTTAAATTATTTTTTTAATTAATTAATTTTTTTAATTTTATTTTTAATTTTACATGTCAGTCTTTTTTTTTCTTTCCATTGTCTTAGCAAAAAAATATCTCAAAAGTATCTCAAAAATACATCGATATTAATAATAGAAAAAGAATATTTCATAATTCTTTCAAAGACTACATCCCGGAAATTTTTCCGAGAAATCCAAATGCGAAAGTTATAGCATCACGTTACTCAATGACGTATGCCGGTATAACGTGCGCCGAGATCCTATTTCGATCACGCCGATCGCCACCGATCGCGGATAACGCGAACGGAGCGAAAAGTGGGGCACGATCCGCTACGAATAGGTTGCGATGACGCCGCAGAGGGGCGGGAGGTTGGACGGTGGCGCTCACTCACGTGTCTCTGAACGTGCGGCCGGCATGGATCGTGGATCGGCGACGGCGCGACGGCGACGGCTCGGTCCGCGTGAAAATTGCCAACGTCGGGCAGTGCATTCTGTCGCGCGCGTAAGATCTCATCATCGAACATTGGTGCTGATACCGTCAATCTTCCATCGTCAAACTCGAGCGAATCGAAGCGAGAGTGAAGTGAGAGATGAACCGCGAACTTGACGCGAGTGCGTCGCGCGCGTGGTGAGGGAGATTTTCGGAGAGATAATACATTTTTTCCAAAGAAAATTATTTTATTCGAAAAATAGAGAGAGAGAGAGGGAGATAAATCACATAATGGAGGAAGTATCCGTGGAGAACGCCAAAGTATCGGACTCTGGATACTCCAACACTTGCAGCAACAGTCAATCGCAACGAAGGTGAGCGCAATTCGCAATTTACAAATTTTTTTTCACACCTTATTCAAAACAGTCGCGTCGCCTGTATTTTTTCGACCGCTTTTAAGTGACGGGATACTTTTCAAAAAGACGGCTAAAATATTATCTTTATAATTTAAGATTATATATTATTAAGAGATTTCTCGTATTAAATATAAGATTACACGAGAGAAAATATTTTTGTTTAGTTTTTTATTTATTTATTTATTTATTTTTGAATATTTGGATATGCGCGAACGCGACTTCCTCTGATTTTTAATAACAATAATTTACAACAAACAATGCAAGAAATTATACATCGAATTTACTATAAGATTGTGCGTCATACTATGGAATCTTTCTTGACACGTGATCCATGTATATATTTCAAAGTAGCATCGCACTGGAAAGTTTGTGGGATATGCACGTGTGATTTCGCTTTGAACTTCGACTGTGCATATATTCGTGATGCGATTACCTTGTTATATGTAAATAACATGATCGTATCTATATATTTATAGAGATCGATATATCTCGGTAAGCAATTAACAGTTAACAAAACATAACAATCGCGCAAAATATCACGTTGTTTATTTTGTTAAATATCATTGAGTGGCATCGTCAGATTTCATTCGCTATAAATTATAAAATTAAATATTCTTATTAAAAAAAAATGGAAAATATTTTGCTTTTATAATATTTTATAATATTTATAATATTTTGATTCTACGAAATTAATTTTATTTGTTCTTCATTTTTTACTTTGTATTAATTATAAAATCAAGTATTCTTATTTTAAAACATGGAATATTATAATTTTTTAACTTATAGTGAATTATACATAATGTAATATTGTATGAATAATATAAACTCTTTATATTTTTTCTAAAAATAATTGAGTTTGCGATTAATTAAGGAAATTACAATCAATTATTTGCCCAGAATAGACGTCCGGAAATAGATGCATTACAACGCACTATGTTGAGCGTGACTCGGCGTCGCAATACAATCGCAATTACGTCCCTTGGACCACAATAGCTATTTATCCGCAGCCATCTAATTGTACATCCCTTTTCGAAATATTCTCGATCGAGCTCCTTTTATCCGCGATCTTTCTTAAACGGGATTGTTTTAACATTTTTTATGCTTTTAAATGTACCATCAATTACGCGTACTATCTACACGTCACTATACGTGACACAATAATTTTTTCAGATAAATTTCATTGTATGATTATGCAATGACTGTTAATCCGAATGTCACATGGTTAATTATGGAGATAATTTATTGAAAGTTGTAATGTTTTAATCGATTGTCATATAGATCTATCGCTTAATTATATAGATTGGAATGGATTAATTTTTTCGTTCAAGCTTATTGTTAGATGCAGATCCCAGATTAATCGCTGCGCGTTTCATATAATTAAAATCATTATTAGAGATATTGAAAATATTTTCAATTTTTAGAATGTGAAATATTTTAGAAATTATATTTATATCCTAAAGAGGCATACCCGTAACTCTTGAAAAATGAGAAAACATTTTCTAGATTTTTTGCAGCACAACAACTTGATAAAGACTTTTTATTTTTTTACAATATTAATATTATTAAGCATTTAATAAAAATTTTTAATTTAAAATTTTTTTTAAGATTCATATACGGCTTCTTAAAAAAAAAATTACATATTATGTATAGTATTAAGAAATTTATACATCTTCTGTTTTTGAAAAGAAGGGGTAGGTTTTTATCGATAAGAAAAAAAAAATATTTGAAATATATATCTCACATTTAATTATCGCGTCATATATTTATATCGAATCTATCATAATATATATAAATTTATTAATTACATCGTATGTTTTCTAACGCATCTCTCGGGGATTGTTTGACATTGACATGTTTTCCTCGTCGTGATGGCGAGAGGCGAGCAGTGCAACGTGCGAGGGAGATAGAAAATCGTACACGGTTCGGTTAAGGCTAACCGGTTTCCCGGTGTGTGCCGATTGCATTTTCCACGTCCTTAGCTAATGCGGCTAAAGACGCTAGCGAAATCTCGCGCGAAAACGGGTCAAACGAAAAAGAGGCATTAATCAATTCGCAATCTATTCGAGCGCGCCACGTGACGACCACGCGCAGCAAATGAATCGTGAAACTGGGGTTAAATTAAAGAGGATATGGATCTTTTTTTTTGCGAGTTATTCAATTTTTGAATACGATGTTTTTTGTACGTTTAAATTACGACCACGATTATTATTCCGATCTAATTTTTATTTAATGTATATCAATGCTGATGAAAGACCAAAAAAGGGCGAAACGTTCATGCTTTTTAGTTTTTATATTTTAATATTATATTTTGCGCTTTCCACATCGCGTTGTTATTGCCTATTATTTCTGATATTTATATTATTTAATTTTATTCGCGACAAGTAACATAAAAATAAAACTGTAAAGAATTAACATATCATATAACAATATAATAACAAAAATATCAACAATAACAATAGCGCGTATATGAGTTTCTTTTACCTGTAGCGATATACTTTTTGAATTATTAGAGGGTTTGTAAAGAAAAAAGACGAAGACATATTATTCAATGTTAAAAAAAGCTTTATAGTGTCATTTATAGCGAGATAATTTCGTGTACAAGGTTTAATAACGCGAAGTTATTTCCGGTAGAGACTTATTATAATCGGCGGGACTATTATGATACAATCAAAGACATAAATGAACCGCATAGGATGATTATGTAGGTATCATAACAGGATAACAGAATAATGCACAGGTTTCCGCGACACGTACTATATAAACAAATGGCCTTTGCCGATAGCGATACGCAGAATGCACTGTAATGTGACATATTTCGCTTGAAGAATCTATTCCTATTTACTAGAAATTCGTGAAAGCAAATATCACACGTTTACATATTGGTATGAATGACAGGAAATAAAATATTTGAGCTTCAGAGTATTTGAAGCAAAAAGAAAGCAAAAATAAATCGTCATTTTATATAAAATACATTTTATAGAAAATACACGAAAACTATATACATATATAGTTTTAAATCTTTCTCGTTTGCAATAAAAAAAGAACGAAGAATACTCATTTAACTTAGAATAATAAGATCATTTAATTAAAAATAACATATATTTATTTAACAAAGAATAAAAAATAAAGAATATTCATTTCACGTAGTTTATTCAAAATACAAGAGATTTAATCCGTTTTTGCATAACGCTCATACAATCAAGGACGTAGCCTAGCCACCATTATTCCATTTTCTTTGTGCCCCGCATAAGCTTCGAGCATAACCAGCGAACGGAATCGATAGTGGTCGTCGTCGTCGTCCTCGCGGGCTAGTCACGGGGCCGCGAACGTGAAGCGATACCTTCTTATGCAATAATTTTTCTATTCAAACAAATGCGGTCGGTCAATCGATTGGTGGCGGTCGGCAAATAATGGGGACAGTGAAAGGTTTGAGAAAGAGAGACAGAGAGAGAGAGAAGGAGAGAGGGAGGTCGTATGTAAGGAAGGGCCGAACGTGTCACGTTTGCCGAACATGTGCTCGTGGATCTTTTTTCCCGGTTGCGACCGGTTCGCAGCAATTTCGAATCGCGTAAATTCGACCTCAATCGAACGTGGCTGTTGCCGAGAAAGACTAGACTATGTCGCGATTTTGCAACCGTTTGGCACGGGAAGAATCCTGGCGAGATAAACGCTGATCGCGCCATGATTTCTGCAAGCCGATTGCAATTGATCCGATTCCGCATTATCAAATGTTATCTTACGAAACTTTTTGTCATTTTCTGTTACAGCAGCGGCTCCGAAAGCAGTGGCTATTGCGATAGACGTCCGTCGACCTTGGGATCCAGGTAACTTCGTCTATTGACGATCAGATTTTCAGAGACGTTATACACGCGAGAGAAATTATTAAAATCTGAAAAAAAAAAAAATATAATGCAATATCATGTAATGCGATATCAAATTTAATACACATTTCAGATATTATATACATATATTTGTATTACTTCGCCATTAAATTCATGCGTAAAGTGAACAAACGTGCAAACGTGATATGGAATCATTTAGCGACGTTAAACGAAGCTATTTAGGGCGCTGCACGTGAATTTACTTTGAGCCAATAATTTGCAGAAACGGATATTGCTGTTGTGACATTTCTCCCACGGAATTCGCAAAGGAATAAAGGGGATTGATCGTTCTCGATTTTTGTTTTAGAAATCTGAACCAGGGCTAATGATAAGGAAAATGATAAGATCATTCTTCAAATCGACAACAATTTTGGAAAAATCTCGCAATTTCTTTTCAGGGATTGTTCCGTGAATAAAATAATTATTGCCATTTTCAATTATTAACTTATTATTGTAATTTATTAATTATTCTGTGTATATCTCTAATTTGTTTTCATATCGCTCGATGAATTGTAGTTTGATAGACGAAACACATGCGTTGTTTATTTCGGAATATTATTATTATTTACCTTTCATTCTGGTCACATACGCGTAATAAGTTGGACATATGTAATAGCGCGATCAAATTTTAATCGGATGATTTATATGTCTCAGAAAATATAGTTAGTTTCTTTAGTTTCATAACGATTTCTTTTCATCGTGTATAACGTTACGTATTTTAAAGGAAATGCTTCCAATTAAGAATATTCGTATTATTCGGATACTGTATTACACATATAAAAAGAAAGAATACTTTTCTCAGCGTAATGTCCCTTATTAAAAATATATATTTTGTTTAAAAAAAAATATTATATATATTTCCTTTTATTTATATATAAGAGCGAAATGTTATATAATTCTTTATAGAGATTAGGATTAACCTTGTTTAACACAAATATAATTTTAAAGTATAAAATATGTTCTTTGATTAAAATTTATAGTATATTTTTTTCTAACATAATTTTTTAATGCAACTCTTTTTCTCTGAACAAATTAAATAACCACGCAAGTACTCCATGGCATTTTTCGGCGAAAATAATGTCGCTCGCGCTTTCAAGCATCACTGTTGTCGCTGTAATTTACTATAATATTGCACGCTTGTAAATAAAATATAGTTTAAAGTCGGTTACACGAATATGTTCTCGACGACATTGGCAACGGCACCGTAAACATCGATGCACGTGTCGCGCCACGTGCAGCTGTTGACTAAGCTATATTCATCAGATGCTTCCCTACGTTTCATTGCATAACACATATAGAGAGATGAGGCACAGTAATAAGAAGCTCATATCGATCGGAATATTGTGTTGAAATTCATGGCCGAAGTTGATAAAATAATATGGGTCATATAATTAAAGTATGAGAAAATTTATCCAACTTTCATCCCTGAATCCTCTTTCTAGAAACAATTTGAAGTATTACGCATTTTACACACTTTATCAAAATTAAATTAAAATAGAGCATCAAAGATTATATTTTCTTGTTTAATATATTTTTTCTTTATTTCTATTTTTTCTTTAATTCTCTTAAAATTGCGACTTAATTGAATTAAAAAATAAAGATTAAATCTATCATGAAAATACGAAATTTTTAACAATATTATAAATATAATTCGAATATCGATGTTGATAACTGCTGTCAAGCAATTATTCTATACATTGCCTTTATAGAGACTTCGAATGAAAGCACGTTGCAATCATGCGAAATACTATTTCACGTTGCACGTTGGTTGTACCATTTAAAATTTTCATATAGCTCTGATTCGATCAATACGCAATTAGATAAATATATCGCCACTAATTAATTTATTTGAATTAAACACAACTTTGTTACGAGGAATATGAATATTAAATAGGAATTTTAAAATTTATGAAATTTATGAAATTGTGTATTTTAGCATATGTAAATTTATATTATGTATATAAAATATTTTATATTATATAGATATACAGGGTGGGCCAAAACGTTCCGGCCAGATTTTGAGATTTTATGTACATATATTTTTTTATAAAACATTAAAAGAATTTTGTAGGATCAGAACGAGATCCTTGAAATGGAATAGAAAAGGAATCGCAGTTAAATTTATCGCGGCCGTTTCATCATTAATCGATTTAATTAAACAATCATAATACATAGATTTGTTAGATAACTTTGTCCGAGTAAAATCTAAAGGGACTGAAATAATTTCGTTTGTGTGAGGCACGTCCATTGTGTGCCATTACAGTACTCGCGCGTTTATAAAGGCTACGATTCGATAATCGCCGGTCGTGTTTGCGCAATAAGAAAAGGGCTGACCAAGTTCGTCTGATTACGCGAAGGGATAATGATTTCGCGAGATAGCAATTATCTACTTACTGTCGCAGCCACTCCTGATAATGGTTTGTAACAACCCTGACCGGAAAACTAGAAGGGAAAAATTAAGAAAAAATAAATTTTTTTTTCTGCGCCGAGTTATATTGTTACATGTTTTATTATCGTGTAAATTTAATGCAAGGAAATTTCGAACATTTATATCAGTGTTAGATAGATGGATCATTTTGGAATCATAATTCATTCATAATTACTACTCAATTGTCGACACTTGACGATGCAATTTTCTGCTATTTATTCCGCGACGAAAGGTTGCATAGAACGTGCAATCGAAAACATTTCCGGTGAAAGCGTCCAGAAAGGATGATAGACAGCTAGCAGACTTTCTCTGCCTCGTGCAACGAGAAACGTAATGGTCACGTTTTTGTTATATCAGAAATTCATAAGAGAAGGCTTTCCGGGAGAAAGCTATATCGTTTATAATAGACGATTCATATCACATTTTGTATTTAAGACATTTATGTATCAGTTGTGATTGCAACGTGATATATTACGTTCGTACTAAATAAAATATTAATTTTTGATATTTCTTCTAAAGTTTCGTGGAAATGAGTCTAACTACGCCCCAATTAATCTATCAGAATCATATTAAATTGATCGTTAATTATCATTATTGATGAATTATTTCAATGTGCTCTTGCGTTTGCGAAATAAGGGAGAAAAGACAGCGAGAAAATTCAAAGTCATCTCATAAAGATTTCGAAATTAATGTTTGCGTACATACATACAATGCGCTCTTCTAATGGAATATATTGCTTCTGTTGTTTATTTTTAGATTGCGCGAGAATCGTACTCATTCGCGCGTTCTCGCTTATCAGCTTAATGTCCACGTTGATATTCGCTTGTCACATGGCACGACATGCGGATCTGCAGATTTAATTTTTCATTGTTTACGCGATCGTAATCAAATGATAGTTTTAAGTAGCAATGACAACCAAACAATTCTTGTTTTTCAAGAGTTTTGGATTCAAATATATTAAATACTAAAATTATATTAATATAATTATAATTATATAAAAAAATATATATTAATTATTATAACATAATTAATATAACTAAAATATTAATGTATATAAATTATTATACATAATTAATATAACTAAAATATTATATTAATATATCGTTAGTGTTAATTCAATCATTAATTAATATTAAATAGATATCGCATTATTTATTTTCTTGAATGTGAAAAAAAAATATATAATTACATATTTAATTTATATTTAAAAAATTTACTGTTGCATCGAACATTAAAAGAATCGCTGAAATAGTAAACATAAATCGTCTTTCAATGATACTTGATACAAATTCGGATGAGAATTGTGCGATGTCTCACGATTTGTATTGTCTGTATCAGCAATGAAACACTACCACAGCCGATCAGCAAGAGAAAGGACAAGGAGTACAAGAAGAAGAAGTCGAAAACAGTATCAGCGCTTAACGCCTCCGAGACGGAAGTCGGCGCCTTGAAGACGTCGAATGCGTTGCCGGAAGTCGCGTCCTACACCACCATCATCCCCACGAACACCGGCGTGCTTGACGAGAAACCAGGTTGGTTTCGCAATCCACAAAAGACAGGAAACGAGTGCACGCAAACTGCCCATAGTTTTTTATCTTACGAGTCGCTCTTAATTTTTTTTTTATTTTTTCTAATGAAATAGACTCGAATTAAAATTTTTTAATTTGTTATTGATATACAAAGAGAAGAGAGAGATAGTAGATTTTGCGGTGATAATTTTATTATTGATCGAAAATAATTATCGTTCAGATAATTTATTTTTCATTTGTGTTTCGTCTGATTGCACGCGTCGTTTCCACTCGCAGTGAAGTAGACTTAAATTCGGCATACTTTTGCTTTTACGCTCGTATCAAGCAAGATCGCTTTCGCCAGTGTTCCACACACAAATATGTATTGATATCCGCAAAACTTTATTTACTTACACTTGTTGAATATCTCTCGCAACGAGAGATCAAAATTGTTGTACGTCGTGAGTCTATCATTATTGTTTATTTCTCGTCTTTTTTAAAAATATTTTTTTTATATTAAATGTTTATGGTTGTAAAATGATGCAAAGATTCAATTAAATAAAAACTCAATAAGAACTACGAAGTGTGATAAAAAAATAAATAGGAATCAAAAATCTTAATATAAAGATATATAATAAAGTTTTGAAAGAAAGATTATTTTTTCGATCGATTTGAAAAATTTATAGACATCGCATATATATTGTAAAGTTTTATTTTTTTTTTTCTCGGGAAACTGATAGATTTTAATGTACGCGAATTATATAAACTATAAACTATCAAAAATTTCTGATGGATCAATAAACTAAGCGACGAAGCCAAATAAGTTTAATTACGCATTTAAAACGTGGAATTTAAATAACGTGATTCGTTTTTTTCCAAAAGAGCGTGTTATACAATGCGTTGACGTAATGACGTGAAAATTTTCGAGCTAAAAATTGTTCGTTTTTGTTCGTGAACATGACCTGTGTAATTGGAGTTTTCGCGCTATTACCACGAAGCATTGCTCGTATTTTTAGCGAGTAAATGCCAACCCTTGTGTTAATTGGAAGTGTAATGTGCGCGTTACGAAATCATCCACGTTCTGTGTCTTCGCCAACGCGTTATTCTCTATGTTTGCGTAAGCGTTTACGTCGTTGTTTATTTAAAGTTTAGTTTAGTGTTTAGTGTTTAGTTTAAATGTTTATTTAATCTAATCCTTTTCATATACAACGAATTAAATATAGAGCTCATCTTTTATCAATTTAGTGTCGCCTCTTTATAGTTTTTGACTTAAAAGTCTTAATATTAGAATATCACATATATTATATAGTATACACGTTATCTGGATATTAGGATTGAGCAGGATGTCAATTTTGAAAATATTTTAATTATATTATTATATTTTATAATTTTATAATTTCTTATTAAACTTTTGTGCAACAAAAATCTTTTGTAACTATCATTGCCGGAGATGTATATTTTGAGAGAGAAGGAAATTTAAACTGGATGAAAGGATCAATACATCATTGCAATATATTGTCATAATATAATTAGCTTTCACTTAAATACCATATCCCACGCGTTCGCAAAGAAATGCCTTTCACTGGGAAGCGAGGATATATCTGATTTGTAATGTACAACTGGGGATAATGACATTTTCCGGCATATCCTTCCGGCAACCGTTTTGGTAACGTGATTTTACAGCAAAGTACGAATTACAATGCAGTCATTTTGGATTAAGGGCATATTAAGCACCCTTCTTTCTAAATTCTTGCGTTCGTTCATGTTATAGATTTCCATTTCGATGCACAAGTTACAAATTCCGTTATTTTGACTGTGATCATTTATTTTAAAACAAGAATATATATATATATATATATATATATATATATATATATATATATATATGATTTATATCTGTAAAAAATTCATATTTAAAAAATTTCATTTTTTAAATGTTTTTTTTAAATTTTTAAATTATTTAATTTATATTATATACATACTTTGTTTTATTTTATATTTACGGACAGCATATTATGAAAAGATCTCTCGAGAATATTTTTTTCCAATTATGATATTTATCATATCTTTCTCGAATATTTACTCGATTCAATATTAAGACATCACAGATCAATATTACTGACATGAATGAGCTTATTCAGATAATATATCTACAAAATATGTATATAAATTCTTCCCCTTTTTTCATTTTATTATTCCCTAACTATCAGCTTTTCGGGCAGATGATCCGAAAGACAACTCATAACAATGAGAATCTTTTTTGACGTAATTCTAGAAGAGGTAGCCGTGGAATTGGTGGATGCAACGGATCCTGGCGAACACAACGGTGACATCGCAGATCCGGAAACAGCAGGGCTTGCTTCACGGACGACTCTTCTGGATGATTCTACATCTCAGGCCAACGTTAGTATACGTAATAGCAGAAGGAGAATTAAAAATCAACGAAAAGGATAGAGAATCTCTCGTGAGATAAATTGCTATCTTGAAATAAAGGCATCGTAATGACTTCAAGTATTTGATTTTTAGCATTTTCAAATCTCGCCGTTAATAATTCGTCGCAGTTAATTTTACTTTGTCCTTCGATTTAAAAAAAAAAAAATTTTTTTAATTGCACGTGTTGAATAAAAAATCAAGGATTTAATATCACGTTATTATTTGTGTTAAAAGTATTAATACGAATAATGTTAACGCGTCATTGTGGATCATTTCCTCTTCTTATCTATCGGATGTGTCCTGTAGGAGGGATTTTGTGCGGTGATTTCAATGCACGACGGCCTCGTATTGTACACAACCCCGTCGATAGTCACTGCTCTCGGCTATCTCAAGGATGCTTGGATTGGCCGATCCTTCATCGATTACGTACACCCGAAAGATAAGAGCACCTTAGCCGATCAGATCAGTGCCATCGCTTCGCCACAGGAAGAGCGGTCTAAAGGTATATTATATCTGAAATTTATATCTGACGGATATCTTTACGAAAAACGATCTCTTGCTCTGAGAAATTATGTATTTCTCCTTGCAACAGATGTTTTTAATAATAATTATATATATATATTTTTTTTTAATTAATTTCTTTGAAATTCTATATACTTCTTTGACATTTGACTACCGGGACTTATTGCTTTTTCCAGGCATCAATGGTAGAAGGGCGAGCTTGTTTTGCGGCCTGCGAAGATTCACCAGATGCAATGTGCCAAACGGATATCGCGCGGATGTTAGATCGAATTTGTACCTGACATTTCACTTGACCTTATCGTTCCGCGATTTTCGGGACCGGACTGCCGAACAAAAGCCCAGCAACCGAGCTATATTTCTCGTAGTTACCGCACAACCTGTCCATTCCGCATACAAAGGTAGCATAGTCTAAGATCTTCGACGAGGTCAGGCCCGTGAGAGGACTCGATGATTACAGATCGTCGGTTTTAATTATTGCAAAATTAGCTAGTGAACAGATGATTTAGCGCAATCATGATTTGAGAATGAGTGATTTCGAGTCGTAGAAAATTGATTTCAAATCAAGTTACTTCAATGGTTAATGAATTTCTCGCAATTAATTTTTTTCACATAAAAATTTTTTTTCTTAAAACTTGTTAACTTTTTTTCTGCAAATATATTAACTGCAGAAGATATATTTTATTGATACGTAATGATCAAGAAAAAGTTTCGTCAAATTAACTTGAATTTACAGGATAAAATATATCTAAAATATACAAAAAAAGAAAAAATTTTTGCAGGATCTTTGCGCTGTAATTCATTTCTCTATAATTACGTTCAATTATTTATTTATTTTTGAAATACATCTCCTGTCATGTTTGAGATTCGAAACACTTATAGTTCACTGCTCGTTCAATCGAGCCTTGTCATTGGGTCCGACCTCGTCGACGATACTCATAGTGAGTCGGTGGTTTCCATGGAAAACGTCTAAAGCGAAGGTAACTTTTTTCCAATTTTTCCAAAGTCGTTAACAGGTGACGATATGTTGATTGCTATTTTTGTCGTTGTGTTTCTTTGTCGTTTCAATCCGTTTGTTCGTTTAGTTTGGAGACCACTGTTACGAACTTTCTTACACTTATATGTTTTCACAAATCGTTCATTCGTCATTTTTCGCTAAGTATTCGCAAGCTTTGCTTTTTTTTAGCACATAAAAGATTTACTTATTTTTTATCACAATGCACATTCTTACGCACGCAAGCTTTATTAACACGGATGTTTTATTTTGATTTTAAGCGATTTTAAATTTTTATTTGCATCGGTGGGTTTTGTTTATTTAAGTTTCTTATCTCGGCGGTATTCTTTGGAGTTTTTTTTTTAATCAATCAATTGTGCACGCGATATATTTATTATCAAATTATTTTTATATCATTACAATATGTTATATTTTACAAGATTGTTGTCACATGTTACACTCTTCTGAAAATGGCATATTAATATAGAAAAAAGTCCTGAAAAAAATAAGATAAAATTCTGAAATGTTTATTCGTAATTATTATGGAAATTCGTACAAAGAATATACAAAGCTGATATAGAGATAATTTTAATTAATGTCGAGAAAGGATGTGCCTTTTATAACATTACGCAATTAATTGATTAATCTTATACAGTGTACGAATTTCCACACTTCAGCTTGTTGACGCCTAACCATTCGTAACAACTAAGAATCTTACTCAAACTAGTAACTCTTGATAAGAAAGAATGACCTCAATCTTGTCGTTATCCGCAGCGCCAGAAGAAACAATAATATCTTCGATATTCACGACCCGCCACACCGCGACATGCCATTTATCTCATGTCGATCCCGATGTAGTTCAATACTTTGGCTACCTACCACAGGATATGGTTGGCCGTTCGCTGTTTGACTTCTACCATCCCGAGGATTTGCCCTTCATCAAAGACATCTATGAGACTGTGAGCATGAGCTTTCTCTCTCCCCTCAAAAAAGAAATTTAGATTACTTTTATTCGTGTGTGCACGTATGAAAAATGATAATGAAGAGAAAAAGAGAAAGAGAGAGAATGAATGCGATCTTAACAAGGAGAGATAGGAAGAGCGAAAGAGCGTTCTCGATTTACATAAAATTATTCACGTTGATTCCTTTACCCGTCGTTGAACAGGTGATCAGACTCGAAGGCTCCTCCTTCAGGTCGAAACCGTACAGATTTGCTGTGCAGAACGGAGGCTACGTTGTTCTCGAAACCGAATGGTCATCCTTTATCAATCCCTGGACGAAAAAACTAGAGTTTGTCGTAGGTCAGCATCGGGTACTCAAAGGACCGGTGAATCCGGATATCTTCCGCGTGCCATCTGACAATGATTGCGGCTACCTGGCTAATATAAGTGAGGAGGTACTGAAGGAGGCTAAGATCATTCAGGGAGAGATACGAGCGCTCCTCGACGAGGTAACAACACATACTCGCTACTTGAATGCAACAATTTTAATATATCCGTTAGTGGAAAAAATCATACACATTCTCCTGTGAGAACAAAGCCTAGAATTTCACGAAAAATTATAAAAAGAGAAACTGGATTACAATCACTATTATCTTATCGCAGCTCTTTAACGTCGCAATTATAATTTTTTAATAGCGCGACGAGACTTAATTTTATTGACAGATGGAGTAAGACAACTCATTCTTAATGTATTTTCTCTTTTTTTTCTATCATTTTTCTACATGTGCGCAGAACATCCAACGAATGTCAGATATAACCGAGCTCGACGTATCAAAACGATGTAAGGACCTAGCGTCCTTTATGGAAAATCTGCTCCAAGAGACGAAGGCACTTGGCGTCAGCAAAGATGGACTTCTCACGGCGGACGAACTTAGGAGCTTTTCGGTGACTATTAGCTACGTTTTAGTATCGCCAAGAAAACACTGTTATGCTAATTACTTACGCTCCGCTCTGGTATGCTACGAAAAGAAAACTCTAATACATATCTATAATATATATAATGTATACTGAATAGTAATACTACTTAATAGTACAACGTGAAAGGTAAAACTCTTGTATAACGTAGTTGTTTAATCTTTCCGTTGATGCACGATACGCTTTTCCGGTAATTCGTTTCGGAATCTCCTAGGAAGACAGAAAAGAGTTAAAAAATCGTGATGATAACGCGACATTGGAAGAGTCGCATTGATGTCATCGGGAATATTTTATCTTTATCCGCATTCAAAATTATATCGAAAAACGACATACTGAAAATGTATCGTGAACGAAGGAGAAAAAGGAAAGTTGTTCATGAGAGATCAATGATTTCTTGAACATTTCCTTTCTCTCCACAAATATGGCGAACGCATGATGTAAATAAAACTAAAACAATTTATAGAACAACTAATCGATAAGATTTTATGATAACGCGCGTCTTTACGAAATAACCGCGAGGGGCTTAGTAGAGTTGAGGAAGGTGAGTAGATTCTCCAGGGTACTTCGAAAGAACGGAAGTGCGGGCTAAGAGATACTCTCACACCATGAATTCATCAGCTGTAACATAAACAGTGGTTTGCGGAGAAAAACCTATAATCTCAAGAAGCCTCTCCACCAAAATCTTTTATACATAGACACGGATGAGAAATTCGGGTAGGGCCGGTAATGGATAAGTGTCAATTTCAAAACCTTGTAGGCACTGATTATTCGGTAAGTTCCTATTCTATGTATTTCTTTTGTTGTTCATTTTTTTTTGTTTTACATTTACTATTATTATTCTTCGATAATGCGATGAAAGAAGCGATTTTAAGCGACGGGAAACTTATTTATCTTCACTGTTTTTCTCAAAAGAGCTATCAATTTCCTGGATTGTGTGTGTGTGTGTGGAGATTTTGTTTCATTAGTCAATTTATTAGGATTTTTGGACATCCTTTTAATCAACATGCAATCGACATGCATATCCTTCCACAATCGGGAAATCCAATAAAAATCGATCAAAAACAAGGGTTGGAAAAATTATTCCTGTTTCGTTTCTCTTCAGGAAACTTCAGAAATCTTTTTGTTCCTGTATCACGCATTTTTCTATCGAATAGTAGTTTTTAGGATTCTTATTTTAATTCTTTTGCGATTATCTTCTCAAGCGACATATCGAAATACGAAATATTTTATACGCAACAACGTATTTTTTGAAGTTCTAGTCCTTATATCTGACATGCCGGAAGATTATTGCAGAACAATATTTATAACATCCGGTTAACTTTTCACTTACAAGGTTTTGAAACTAATGACAAAGTGTGAACAAACAGGAATGGAGAAAAGTGATAAATAGAAAAGAATCGGATGATTATCAAATGTATTGATTAATGCAATTTTGACACTATGCTCTATGACTATATATTATGTTAGTAAAAAAAAGTTTTTGCTTTGAAATTACACTTAACTTATTATTTGTATTTTTTCTTAATTTACATATTTTTCTCAATTTATTCTTATTATGTTTTTTTATTATTATTAATACTCACATTACTAATACCCCATTTTGAAAGAGTTGAATGAAAGATGAAACAAGAAGAATGAGAATAATAATAATGATAAGAGATGTATGAGAAGAGAAGAATGACAAAAACATAGAATAGAGAACAGAAGAATCGAAGTGATCGTTGGAAACATTATAATATTGACTATTCTGATTTCAACGATATGAAATGCTCGTATGTGTCTGCGATATTGAAGCCGCGAGTTCTACCGCTTCCAATCGATCCGAGAGATTAATCAGGAAGAGGAAAATAATACAGATCGGATGCAACGAGGGATATTGTCATCAGACGGTCATGATTGATCGACCGATTCTAAAAAATTTTTCGCTGTAAATAACGCGTAAATATTTGCTTGACCGCAAGAGCTTGCGCTGATAGCTTGCGAATGGACGATCGTAGGTGGTTTGGGTTGGGTGAGGGTCTTTCAACACTTCTTTTTAGCGGGACTGATCTCCGCCAATGCTGCCGGCATACTTACTCACCGCTCACGCAAAAACTTTACTGACCCCGATAACAATGTTAAATTACGTCAGTGGCAACTTGTATTAAGTTTCTACAATATACTTTGAAAGGGATCACGCAATCCCTTGTTGCAGGAGCACGACAGCGTGATGCTCGGTGAAATCTCGCCCCATCACGAGTACTATGATAGCAAGTCCTCCACGGAGACGCCACCAAGTTACAATCAGCTCAATTACAACGAGAACATCGAGCGTTTCTTCAAGAGCAAACCGCTCATCACCACCATGTACGGCAGCGACGAAGAAAATGTCAATTCCAGCAATGATGAAGGGGGTAAGTCATCTTCGTCATTCTCTTTTCTCCTTCTATATTAAAAATTCGAGACATACATACGCATATTTTACTGAGACAAAGTTCTCGTGATAAAAATCAAAGATTAAAGTCCGTTGTCTTTTCAGCGAGGAAGTGCATGTCGCCGATAAACGGCAGCGGTGCGAGCGGCAGCGGTAGTGCCGAGAATTTGAGCAGCGGTTCCAACAATCAGACAAGCTCGGCCAGTCGAGGCGATGCCTTCAACACCACAAGCAATAGCATCACGACGGAGAGTTTCAAACTGCCCACATTGACTGAGTCATTGCTGAATCGTCACAACGAGGACATGGAGAAGCTTATGATGCAGAAACATCGAGAGCTGCGCTCCAGCATAAAGAACAGTGACAAATTGAAGGACTCCCGCGTGAAGACCGAGAAGGGTAACGCGACCGACCAAAGTACTCATTATGTAAATCAGAATCACGGGCTCAAGAGGAGTGGCAGTCATAGTTGGGAGGGTGATAGCTACAAGGTATCTTTTCATTTTTCTCGCGTGACACAAATAGATATTTACTATTTCTCATTTTCTAATGTTAAAGATATGAGATAAACGTATAAATATATATGAATTATACAAGTTATAGAAGCGAGTAAAAAATGTCTAAGTAAGATTTATATGAGTCTAAACGAGAAAAAAATATGGAAATAGGTATCAAAACACGATAAAATCTCGAGGACGAGCACGGCAGGTCCGGCGAATCTGACGACTACCGTCACCAGTATGAGTCTTGATCAGTCAACTGTGGTGCAAACGGGGACGAATATTAACTTGTGGCCACCGCTGTCAGTTGCTGTGCCCTCCTCTTCCGTATCTGCGCAACCTTGCAATTCCCTCCACAAGTAAGAGCTTGCGCTCTTAAAATATTAATATAATGTTGAATTTTTTTATGTTTAATATATATATATATATATATATATATATATATATATATATATATATATATATATATATAGTGTTTGTTGAATTAATTACGAAATATAATAACAGAAATTAGACATGATATTAGAAAAACAATTACCAGCCATGTGGAAGTGAATTGTTTTAAGCATATTGTGTGTGTGCACTTTTCAGCACCAATTCGGAGACAACACCGAAATTTTCCTTATTTTCACCGATGATACCGGTATATTACGTGCCGATATCGCAACCCTGCGAATCCACGGCACCGATGTCACCACCTCAGGAGAAGATTGATCCACTTCCGTCGAAGCAATCGACGCAACATCCTTATAGTAAGTGTCATATTCGATTCAGAAATAAATTAAGGTTTATAAAAATGTTTCTCTTGATTATCGATAAATAATCTTCTGATCTAGCTCTCTAAATCTATCAAACTTAGAATTGAAAGAATTGGTATATTAATAAACAGGATTCGAACTAGAAAATAATTTTAGTATTTGTTTCAGTGTCCTATGTCACGACAGCAATGGCCGGTATGATCTATCCAGCCATGATCGGCGCGCCGCCGCCATGCGCGATGATGTATCAGCCGTTTTTGATACCGGAGCAAGCTCCGGCGCGCGAGATCAACCAACAACCATCCAACAACAAATGTCCGGATCGTAAACGACCGGCTAGTCAAGCAACGAGTGTCAAGGCCGAACCGGGGAGTATAATGGCCATGTCCGAATCCTCCAAAAAGGTAAAACGATCTTCAGACATTGGCTTTGATTCACACACATATGTACAAATTATCTGTTATAGAAAACAATTGAAAAAATTGCATTTTATTTGGCTTTAAACAATTTTAATATTTATAAGATTGACTGGAAATTTACATTCTCGGTAATGATTCGGTGAGATGTAACTTTACATTGTAATTTTAACTACTCCGGATAGATTCTTTCGCCGGGGGGGCTATTCTCATCATGCGTGAGCAATGATGGTGGCTGCTCAAGCGTGGCGGATCTCGTGACGCCGGTAAGCATGAAGGAGCATCGTCGGCCGACCGATTATAAGGAAGATGAGTCGAGTTCGTCCAGCTTTTACAGTAGCTTTCTGTACAAGAGTAGCGACAGTAGCTGTAATCCAGATCAGAAGACGTGCGAGATTTCCTCCGAGGTAGAAAATCAAAAAGCGTAATGCCCAAAAAATGTCCAAGAAACGTCTTAATCTTTCATATGACTTTTAGACGTTTCTGAGATCTTTCCAATATATAATAATCTAACATATGATTATAAAGATATAATAAATGTGTAGGAACACACCAAGTGCCATCAAGGAATGCGAAGGAGGGAGCCGCCTTGGTTGGAGGGCGTTCAATTGACACCGGATTTGATTTACAAATACCAGATGCATCCGAAGACATTGAACGATGTGTTGAAGGTCGACATGGACGCGATGAAGAAATTCAATCAACCGTTTCTGGTGAACGATCAACTGGGACAACTTTATTTGGATCTGGAGCTGGGAGGTTTTGGTACGGAACTCGTTCTCGAGGATGGGATCACATCAAGCGGAAGCGAGAGCGGAAGCAGCAACGGCAATTGGACCGAGTCGCAGGTGAGAAGAATTAATAAAAAAGAGAGTTGCGAGATTTATTTTAAAAAATCTATTTTACATAACACGATCTGTTTTTCTCCTTTGCTTTTTCTATTTAGCGCAAGCAGAGAAAAATGGTGAAATACGGCAAACTAGTAATGATCCATGAGGAGAATGCGCCTCTACCGCCTCCATTAACGTCTTAAGATTATATCTTGCCAACATTTGTAGGAAATGCAGTCGGACAAATTTAGAATACCCTTGAGGTTAAAATGAAGTTTGTTTTGTCATGCTTGCATTTTTTTCAAATAGGTACAATCTCTAGATTATATTCTCGTACTCTCTCTTCTAGATATACGTTTGATTTTTAAGAGTTATCGAACAATTTAACTTTCGTCCCGATTTTAATGATTTCGTTTTCTATAACGAGATGTTTTTACTTTTGTTTTCTGCAATCATTAATAAGTTTTTTCTAACTTTTAAGTTTAGAGTAATTTTTAATCTAATATATATATATAATAATTATATATAATATAAGAATATATACAATTTAATATATATTTTTAATATGTAACGAACAATAATTCTCTCATTGCGTTGCTATCTATGTTTTCAATTACTTTTTAAATACTCGAAAAAATTAAAATTCACTCTTGAAATTTTAAAATTAAATTAATTTAAATTAATTTTTGGCCGCGATTAGAACATTTGAAGTTATAATGTTTTTTTTGTAACTGTAAATACGTTATTTTCCAACACCTCGTTAAACTTATTGATGAAATATTAATGAAAGTTAAATTCTTTCTTTGATACGTAATATTTATCTGCGAATTTTAATCAAACGACGGAGAATCAATAAAATTTTTTGAGAGTCAATTGAATATTTCTAATGGAGAAACTACAAATACGGATCGATATGTAATATACATAAAAACACATACACACACACACACGAATGAAATGCACTTGGTGAGAGAGACGTAAATTTCTCGATTTTTTAACGACATACGTCCGCATGTCTCACTTCTTTAAAAAAAAAAAAATCGATTTTATGGATGGCTCCAATCTAGTCACTGGAAAAAAATTGATTCAGATATAAAGCTCGGAGAGATTTTTGAAGATGCCTTAATCACAAGCAGTGTGTTTGAATATATTTTTAAAAAATTTTAACGCAAAGTGTGGAGCGTATAAACATATATGAAATTACTACGAAATATTTGTATGTACTTGTATGAACATATATAGTTAATATATATTACATATATTCGCGTATAGAGCGTGTCCTAGAATTATCGAGTATTCTCTCAATCACGAATATAACTTTCTGATTGAAAGAATTCATTACGTGATTTTGGAAAATATTTTGTTGAACAGATGATACGTATAATTGTAATATTAATATATGAGAATAGAAAAATGATGGTTTCCTCCGCAATGCGAAGGCAAGTATAGTACAAAAAAGAATAACATTCGATACACACACACACACATACATATACATCTATATATAGACATATAGTACATATACAAATAAACACCAATTTTCAATATTGTCTGTAATATTCGTTTGTATTATACATAGCAACGTATATGAATTTATCGAAAGACTTCTACATATTTACAATCGATTTTGTATTAATCACATGCAAAAATAATTTATACGGCAATGCACGTGGGATTGAAAGAAAATGCTTTGATAGCATAATTCTCGTATAGGTACTCTGCTTTTTTATCGTGAATTTTGATACTCTTTTTTTTGTGAATGTTTGTATGTGAGTTTTGATACTCTTTTTTCGTGAATGTAAAAATCACTTTTACAACTGTTATACGAAAGAGCGATTTTGCGAAAAATATACTAAACGAGCTTAGATTAGTTTCACCTCTTTCTGTACGATTAATTCTTTCGTTAAAAAGTTTCCATGAAAATAGGAAGAAAAGGCCAATAAACATATTATCGGACATCTCAAAGAGATATATACAGGATGTCCCATTTAAATTGACTACTTCAAATATCTCGATGCATTTTAGAGAAAAATTAGAGAAAGATTGTAAGGTTCAAAAGAGGCCAATAGACGATCTTATTAAATTTTAACTCAGGAGTCCATTTTAAAAAACTCGAGATAAGCTACACGAATATGCAATAAAATATGAAAGTTTCCATTTTAAAAAATTGACTGGACCTGACTGAGGCCAACACGGATCCCCGATTCAAAATCTAATAAGATCGTCTATTGACTCCCTTTGAACCCTACAACTTTTGTTCGAAACATTTTTCTGTGGAATGCGTCGTTCAAGAGATATTTGAAGTGATCAATTAAAATGAGACATTCTGTATATTGATAGCGAGATATATAGTATCGTTTTATAGTTTATAATTTCATAATTTACGTTATTTATACTTACTAGACTTGCAAATTGAATTGGCACAAAATAATTGATATTACAGAAATAGTAATCCTATAAATTTATTGAACAATTAATAATTATAATCGAAAAATTTTGCTTACTTTATATTAATACTTTCGCTTATAATCGATCATAAGAAATGCGTTTTTCGACAAAATTCATTGATATACATTTATTTTTGTTAGAAATCTTAATATTCGTATACGTTTGCAACTGGAAGCCTTATCAAAAAGCGGCTAAAACCGACTCGCGATACGCGATTACGCGATAATGTGCATTTCATTCATAATACGTAGAATTACGCGTCATATGTAGCTTCTAGGGATTGCGATTTCAGGAGAGAAAAAATCATATCCTAAAAGCTATATCGCGCATTGCATCACAACACTCGTGGAGCATCACAATTTGTACTTTAAACATTTTTTATATTTCTGGAAGATATTTTAAAGCAAATATATATAGGATGATACATATATATGTACATGACTAGACTAAGGAGAGATCTATACTTAGATTTATTATATAATACATTTTTCTCTCGCGGGACTAATTATATTTCTCACGTCAGTTTCCTCTGGCAATTGTAATTTTCTCCGATTAAATCCTCATTAAATAGAGCTTAACAAAAAATAAAATGGTAATTGTATAAATGATAATTGTATAAATTTAAACTTATACTATTATTATACATTACGTGTTTAGAAAATAATAGTCCATGTGAGAGAGAAAACCGATCGAATTTCGCGATATTAATCGCGGAAAAACGGTTACAAGAAAAAAAGAAACTCGAGTTATGTAATTGTAATCGGACAGTCCGATGATTTGTTCGACGTAAACCTATTTCAGGAATTTATGGACCAGTAAATTAGCGCGAACATTCTTTTTAAAGAATCGGAATGTTACAATGATGGCGCGTTCAGCGTGAATATTTTGTATATGACGTATTTGTGTATATGTCGCGCAAGTACGGCGTGTTATTAACACATAGCGTTTGCCGTACGCGATATCGATAAGAGGCAATATTTTATATACCGGCTATTTATTAGCGGATCGAGAGATTTCGCGGGACAGAGAGAGCTCCGAAACTCGGAAAATCTAGTCTAGTAATTTATTATAATCCATAGCTGTGTTGCGCTTCTATAAACGTTTTCGCATGAAGAGAACTATTTTCTACGTGAGATCTTGCACATAATGACTATATCTCGTACACAAAAGAAATGACACATGGGATTATCGGATGCTGGATTTTAGCGACCTTTCTGCCTTATTGTAGTATTCTACATATTTTTTCATATAGAAAATACATATCAATTTTTTCGCTATAAAATAGAAAAAAGTGAGTTAGTGTTGAAATTAATTATTATTAAGTTTTGATATTTTATAGAACAAAATATAGTAATAATATAGTAATAATAATTATAGTAATAATTAATTTCACAGAGAATTGCGTTTTACAAATAATAAAATATAATACATACTCTATCTCTCTCTAATTGGAATATACATATATAGTATGTGGATCAAAATGTCTTTTAAAATCCAGCTTGCGATTTTCTCGATTATGCAGCTAAAGATGATCGATCATCCTCACGCTAGCACAAATTTTGCGATCTCCTCAAGGAATTATTCCTGAGGAACAATCATATCTTGATCCGATAATCAAGAACATTCTTTTCGAGGATGACTCAAGGCGTTAATAAATACAATCGTAGAGTTTATCATAGTATAAGACGTTTGTATAATTTGTCAAGTTTTGATTACAGAAATATAGTGACTGACAATGAGCTTTTTTCTCTCTGGAGAAAATCGATCGAGTGAATTAAAGAAAAGTTGCAATGAGGACAAATAGAGGAACTTTTTTCTGAAAGATTCTATCTCTACATTTTTATTTGTCCAACTGTTCAGATCGTGCATCCCCGGAAACTTATTTTTCTCTAGCCACTTTTTTTTTTCTTCACTTATTATATATGTATACAGATCTTTTTAATGAAACGCGCGCCGTCTTGGCGATTTTATCGTACAAGTATAAATAACAAAATATCAAAGCCGCAAAAAATCTTTTTTCTCACTCACCAGTATCTTTAGTAAAATTTTCTATGAATAAATTTCTTTTTTTTTTTACGAGTATTTTTTATTTTCTTTCAAATATGCGCGAATAGAATTCAGAGATACTTTGATAATGTCATAATTGTAGAATAATTATTTTGTTACATTAGGATTTAATTTGCAGAATGTAACTTTGATTGCAATTAAGTATTGTATACAATGAATTGTGTAATTGTTATTTGTAAGTTATTGTAATATTTATATAACTTTTTTGTATTTTATCTTTAATATCGAAAGAGATAAATGAAGAAACGTGAATTTATAGAAGTATTAATTCGTTATTTCAAATATTACGCCGCATATTAAACGCGTAATTCTTTGATAACGAGGTTTAAAAGCATAATGACGTTAGCAAACATAATATATTACATCTTATTCTTGCAACGAAATATATATATATATATATATATATATATATATATATATATATATAAAATTTATGTATTTATCAAGAACGTCTAATAAATCGAGTTTGTCTAAAAATGTTCTGCTCCGCATGTAATGCATACAGTGATTGATATTTTCCAATTGAGTAATTACTCTGATCTACGAAGTATATTTTTATGCAATAAAATTATTTTATTTTTATTTTTAAAATAAAAATTATTTTATTTATCTTAATAAAAATGGTTATATATGAAAGTTCCAATTATATACAATATTCAAGATCGGTATTATTTAGGATTAAAAGGATCACGGAGGACTGGATTGTCCATAACTGAATTATACGAGAAATCATCGAATAAATTTTATTGTACTCTCTAACGTATGACTTATCAGGATGATATATACATGATGTAAATCACAAGCGCGCGCGAGGCGAATTTATTTACGGCATGAAGAAGAGCGATAGTAGAAAGAAAAATATACATCTATTGCACGAATAAGGTGAGACTTTCACTTAATTACTATACAAATGTAAACTAATCATGTTCGTTGTGTACCGAATAAACGTTAAGAATTGAAATACTTGCATTTTATTACAATCTTCGTCAGCAAATAAGATAAGACGATCTATAATGTGGCACGTGTAATAAAAAATAATTTAAATCTGGCTAGCAAAATAATAAATACAGCCAAGAAGCAAATTTCTCACGAATTGCACGCTACCCATTTTTTATCAATATAGGCTTCTTCATATTCTAGAACAACTTTATGGGATACGTAACAAAATATAAATAAAAAATATGTATACATACATACTAAGCCACAAAAGTCTATTTAGTGTAAAATATGCATGAGCATTTCAAATAAAGCGAATAAATAGATAAAGATATACAGTATTTGCCGTTATATATATATTTATTTAATTTCGATTTTTTCCCAATAAAATCAAAATTATAAATTAAGTGTTTAATCAAATGCGTGGCAAGTAATTACAGAAGATATATTTTATTAGTCCTCTTCCTTCAGTTTCCTAGATATGTGTGTATGCATATATAAACTTTTGTGGCTGAGCATATAGGAAATCTCACAGGTATTTATTTCATAAGAAAACACATTTAATCATCTTGAAGGAGACTCAGCGGGTCCTCGACGATCTTCTCAGCCGTTTTCTTCAGGTCCCTAGTGACCGATTTCTTCATAGTCGGTCTTGAACTCGGCACGCTCATCGTCGCGACAGGCTTCGAGGCAGTCGATGACTTACCGAAGATATGATCATCGTTTTCGTCGTCCTCATCATCTGACTCAAACAAGGATTTGACAACTTTTTTAGGAACAACTTTCTTCGTAGCGAAAATATCAACTTCATCATCGATCTTTCCGCCAGAAGAAAAAGCATTGCACGCCACATCACCAAAGATATCCTTCAAGTTCGAGCTCTTGGCTTGAGAATCGGCGAGATCGTGTTTAGGCTCCGAGAACGATGTGCTATCTGATTTCTGCGATTGGCCGGACGATTCGACAAACAGACTAGAATCGTCGTCATCGTCGTCGTCGAAAATGTTCTTCTTTCGTCCAGCTTGAACAGGATTTAATTTTTGACTGTCTTGCTTCGTTTTGCCAGATGCGCTGCCGAAAAGATTGTCGTCCTCATTATGTATATCATCATCGTCGCCAAAGAGACTGGTCTTTGTGTCTCGCAGCGGTTTCTTCACTGTTTTCTTCAACGGCGCCGCGGAAAACAGATCACCGCCCGCATCGTCATCCGCGAATAGATCCAGGATTTTCTTTTTGCTCGGCTCACTCGATTTTTTTGTTAAACCACTAGAAAACAAACTATCATCCGATTCGGAAAACAGCAATCCTTTGCTTGTCTCCGGCGACGGCGTCTTTGTGACGAATGCGAACAACTGACTAGGATCTTTCAATGGATCGTGACTGCTGTCGCGCAGAGGATCACTCGGCTCTTCGCTGGATTCTCTACTCACTTCATCTCGCTCTTCATTGATTGTATGCTTATCATCCCTCTGCTCGGCATTTTTCAAGGTATCCGATTTGACATCGACATCCGATCTCGTTAATTCGTTAGAATCTTGTTTAGAACTTTTCTTATTCGCCGCGTTCATATCGATATCGACGATCTTTCTAATCACAGTATCTATTAAAGGTTTAACAGCGACCGGTGTTCTATCAGATTGTCCATCGTCAATCGGTGAAAGTATCGGTGCTCTACCAAATAATGTATCCTCCCTTTGCGGATCCTCCGGTAGATCTGGCGGCACATCGAACAGATCTTCTTCATCGGTGGATGGCGACAAAAGAGTGTTCTTGTTCACACTCATTGAGCTCTCCTTGCTGATGCTACCTAGCTCGGACTTATCGTCTGTGGAAGAAGGATCGACTATCGAGCGTTGAATATTATTGGCGGTCAAACGATCAGCTGTGTTAATTGTCGGAGCGGACAAATCTTTGGTGAATGATAAGGTACTAGTGTGGCTTTCGTCCAAAGAATTATCGTTGTCCACATTGTCGACCGTGTCGAAATCAATGCCGCTGTGTCGCAGTGCGGACTTCCGGGCGTGTCGGCTTTGAGGACGGCGTTTTGCTTGAATTCTTACTCGGCTCTAAAAAATAAAATTAACGCGATAGTAATAGAAAATAAAAATATAAATTATTCATAATATCTCGAATAAAAAGATGTGTCTTTATTAGTATTAGTAAAGACGAGATATATTAAAAAAATATATATTTTAAAATTCCATTGAATAATGAAAGCTACTCTCCTTCCTCTTATTCCAAAAAACTTTGTGAAATATTATGCAAAACTTAACAAATAAATAAATTTGTTTATGTTTCAATTTAACAAATACCTTTGACGCAGTAGTAGACAACGTTTCTACTTGAGCCAGATCGTCGAAGTTTATAGCCACTTCTACGTTGCTGGTGGTGGAGATTGTTGTAGAATAAGAAAATTCTTTGCACGCACTACCTTCTGTAAAATTAATTTCTTAAATTATTTCAAAAAAAAATTCAATCTTTTAATTAACTTAATAAATATTCAAAACGCAAAATATATTAAAATTACATTACAAGTAGACATCTTGTTAAACAATAATTACCCGATACACTAGGAGGCGAAACGTATCCACCAACACTCTGATCTCCGTTGTCTCTATCCACGATGTCTTCGTCTTCATCCGTCTTGTCTTCACTTTTTCTCCATAAGGGCGGCGCATCCATCGGCGAGAGTATCTTCAAATCACCCATTTTCCCCATTAGATTTTTTATCTTACCAGATACTGATTTTCGGGGAACTTGTTGACCATTCTGCTCCTCGGATGGCGATGAAGAAGTCGTCCGAAGGCTTAGTGTTTTCGGCGGTGAATTCTTCTTTGTCCTGCCATCTTCCTCAGTTTTGGACGACATTTCTCCGACTTCAGCTTTATTCTTTTCTTCGTTTATATCACTTTTTGTGACAATATTTTTGGATTCTGTAGTCATCTTAATATCACGATTTAAATTTGAAGATTCCAAATCTTTATTTTGCTTAGGCACTGCGTCCTTTTTGCCGAACAGATCATCATAATCATCATTCTCAAACAGAAGGCTACGGGTTTTCGTCGCTTTCGAAAACAGTTCATCCGCATAATCCGAAGAATCGCCTTTACTCATCTTTTCAACTTCCAGACTAGAAGCATTTTTGGAGACGTCGATCTTTGGTTCAACTGATGCGCTATCTATTGAGGAGAGTCTTTTATCGCTCGCTTTGATTGACAGAAATAAATCATCCTCGTCTTCAAAAAGGATATCAGTCTTACGGTCACTCTTCGATTTCATGGGCTTCGCGCCGCTAAACAAGTCATCGCCGTCGTCGTCGTCGAAAAGACTGATCTTAGATTCCATCTTATTTTGTAAATTATCTAGCAATTTACAATTAGAAAAAAAGTAATGAAATTTTGTGTCAAAATAAAATATCATTCATAAAAATCAAAATACGCTCTAAACTTACCGATGTTATTGTTCTTCGACGTTACAGAATATTGCTCCCGGCCGCGATCATCGAACAAATTGGTCGAAGCTGCGTCTCTTGATTTTGATGCCGCGTCGAATATATCGATATCCGGTGCGTCTTTGCTGCCGAATATATTATCGTCGTCGAACAGGCCGCCACTTCTCGGGGGTGCCTTGGTCATCCTATCGCTTGACGATACAGCTGCGAGAAAGTCCGTGCTCTTTTGCGATCTGGAACCAGAGCTCGCGGCGGAAAAGAGCTCGTCACCGGAATCGGAATCGTCAAAGAGCAACGAAATCTTCGATTTTGGTGCTCGTTTCGAGTCCGACTTAGTGGGCAACGGCGGCGGTCCAAAAAGATTATCGTTTTCGAACACGTCGTCCTGCAAAGACGAGTTGTCTTGCATTGTCTCCTGTCGTGATTGCTGCTGCTGATTATTGCTGTTGCTATTAGCGTTCGCCAGATTAGCGGGATAGCGTGTTTGCGCCGCGAAGAGGCTGTCACTAGTAACACGTTCGCGGTAGATCTCCTCGGATTTGAGCCTCGTCGAACTCATCTCCGGTTGAAAGTTCATCCTGAGGAAAAAAGAAGATTAAGTATTTTCAGTTATTTTGCGAACCGCTGAATGAAAGCGGCAAATATTTATCTTTCAACTAGAACCAGAGAAATAGATATAAGATATAAATAATAATAATGATAAAAATATATTGTTATAATGCCTGAGATTATATTGAGAGACATAATATGAAATTTTATCTTATATGTATATAGATGATATAATCTGTTAGTCTGCAATCAAATCTCTCGCCACCTATGACCTACATAAATATACTATAATATTATTTGATGTCAAGAATAAAGTGCACGATACTTGCAAATAATTAATAAAGCATCTCTATAAAATAGGTAATTTGATCGCGAAATAATTCAATTCTACTTTTTAAAGCATAGTATTTTGTGGATATTTAATTTATTTATTTAATTTTGTGATCTGTATATTTATAAGCCATTCCAATTTCTCACGTCATTCCTTCGACAAGATTAAAGAAAGAGATGCGGGTTCAATTATATAAATATTGTTTGCTTGATTTTCGCTAAAAATCATCTTATTTAATACTAGGCACTTGACAGAATTCCGGAATGTGTTTTATATTTTTGACTCAAAACAATGCAACGCTGGCACTTGTTTTCTTTTCGTCATAAAAATAAAATACAATATATATATATATAATATGTAAAAATATGTAAATATCCTCGTCGTACCTCTCTATAACTTAAATGTCCATCCAGAAAAGATTAACGAGAGAATCTTGCCTTCATTATATGTTTATATCAAGGCAACTCGATTGTGCATCCAATTAGTGAAAATCAAATGAATCCTTCTTTTTACTTGCGAAGACTTGTAAGAGCTCGAACATAAACATCCGCGAATTATAATTGACGTTTAACACGTCGTTTGAAACGAAGCGCGATAGACACGCTCAGCGATAATATGAATGAGACTGTAACGTGCTCGGATAAGTCATCGTTGATTAACGCTGAACAGCGTTATATCATTGATTTGATACCATCTTTTCTTTTTTCTTCTTATCCTATTGCTATGTCTCCGCGCGCGCAATAATGCGCGTTTCGCATCAGTGCCGGAGATGAGATATGTCCTCCTAAAGGTCACACAACACTGTATATGAAAGGAGGGAGAAGTGATATATAAGAGCTGAACGAGTATTTTAGCCTGATTGTCGCCTCTCCACTTCCTAGTATCTTTCTAAGCAAGAAGAAGACGATGAAGGGTCGTCTAGTTCGTTGCGCGATCTTATTGATGATATGCGTGTTAGCGCACGCTGCGCATTTGCCAGGTAAGTTTACGTAGTTTGATGATTAAAAGGATATATTACTGAGAGGAAGAGATGCAGATATTACGCGGAATTATAAACACATTAGTAGAACAGCTCTGTCTTTTAAACGCCGCGTAAACACGAGATGTCTCGCGTCTTTATTTCGATGACAGATTACATATTTGGCGCAAACTAAATAATTATTCCAAAATGAATGCTAAGACTAATGATATTTCCAGCATATAAATGAAATCTCTGTACGATACGATTTTATTTGCGTAGACAGCTGCTCGTTTGAAAATGAAACTCTAAGTGTGGGTCAACATACTCGTCGATGTTTAAAGATCACTTGTCACGCAGGAAGTGAAATATCAATACTCGGGTGAGTCCAAGTTTTATTTTTTAAATTTCTTAAATCCTATTTAGAATATTTTCTCGCTGCATATGATGCAGGTAGATATGAGAGTTTGTGTATTCCGAAAAAAATATCGCATCATACATATTAATACTTGATGCTTTCGATCGGTTATTTTTCTATTCAAAAAAGCCGGCGATTACATAAGAATCCTTTAATAACCGGTATCCCGGATCTTCGGGCTGCAATACAAATCGATTTTTACGGAATGTACAATAATGTTAGTACATGATTGATCATCCAAATTAAAAAGAAAAAAGAAGAAAAAAGATCTGAGATTTTGATTGAATAATGTCATTTCTCGTGTAACGTGAAATGATTAATTTATCAAAACTCTCGAATTCGTAAAATCGGTTATAAGAAAGAATTATTTATAGTTTCACATGTGTGACATTTCCACTCTATTTGCGACGTAGAGAAAGTATACGATTTCTGGGGCACGATTTGCCAACAAATCAAAGAGACTATGACTTACTTTACTGCAACAAAACAATACCCTGAAAAGAAAGAAATACTTTGTTTTATTTAACATTTACAATTTCACATCTCTCTTTTCTGTGGCACTACAGATTCGATAATAATACTTTCGATATATCTATTCAATGATAACAAATAAATTTTCTCTACAGAATTTTATTTTCTGATCCCGTTGAATTTCGGCAATACTAAATTATTATTTTATTTCTTTCCAGATGTCCCTTAGCCCGTTGTCCGGAAGGAAAGCAAGTGGGTTATCGCGACACGGACTTCAGCAAACCTTATCCAGATTGCTGCGGAGGACCGATTTGTAAGGAAGAAAAGTCCTAAAGGAATTAGGACACTTTATACTAAAAAAAATTAAAAAAAAAAAATGAAGTAAAAGTATCCCTGTCGTCTGAATCTAAGATGTTAGATCCACCTCTTTTTTCACTTGCCTGTTATTTATCGAAACTGGATAGAAATCGAGATGTCTTACGCACGCGATAACGCCAGAACCGAATTTATCTACTTGCATCCTGGTGCCTCTCGTCGCTCATACTATTTTTAGTTTGCATCACCGTCGCATTTCACGATTCTTTACGTACGATTCTTGCGCGCGACGAGAAACGCAAAAACATTCTCCTTTATTCATTTATATATTCCGCAAATCTGAATAAAAAATTTCTAAAACAGCATTAACTCAAATAAATACCACTTTCGCCCGAATCCTCGCTTGCCCGTAAAATTTCGCGAAATTAACGAAAAGTTGTAGCGTCTTTGAAAGAAAAAAAAAAATAAATGTTCTTTTCTCGAAAAGAAAGTGATATTTATTTCGTGAATAAATTCGGTTTTACCTCAAATTAATTGGAAAGTACATCGTCTTTTATATCGTTTACATTTTCTCTACTTACCTTCCATTTTTTCGGAGTTGATAGAAAGCAGTTTCTCGAGCAACAGTTTGCAGACTGATGTTTTGCAAAAAAAGCTGAATGTTCTTTTCTCTAAAATCACTTCGGACCGAGTCACTTTGGGATAAAATTTTTATACTCGGTCGTCGTCACATTCCTTAGACGATAAGAGAGTCAACAACTGGCGATAGGCAACGCATATTCGATACTGAAGAAGCTCGCCTTGGACGCTCGCGCGATATTTACTCGCCGCGCGGTAGCGTGCGTAATGGAACGTAACGTAAGGCGAGTGACTAACGTTTGGGTCATCGATTCAATGACACTGTAAAGTATTTGGCACGCGTGTAGATCCCGGGAGAAAAAGAGAAAGAGAAAATGGGCATATCCGATTTACCGATACGAGGAGAACCGAGAGACTAGAATATCTGAATAAATATTCCTCGGAAATCAAGTAGCTTCAGATATGATTGACCTCGACAATGATTCTCATTCCGCATGCATTCTGGATGTAACGTTAGCGTCCATAATAAAGTGTGCGTACGCAATAAAGCCGCAATCTCTTTGTTTTAGACGCTGACCTCGTCAAACGTCGGTATCATGTGTCATCGTATACGTTTCTATCCGCGAAATGCAACTCTAGATTCTCAAATAAATCGTTTAGTTCAACATTTGATGCGAGTAAATGCGCGCGATTGATGATATATGCTATATATATCTAATTTGAGAGATAGAGTTTTAATATCTACGATTTAATTGAAAAATTTGTCGCGATAGCAATTTTAATACATGACGCATTTATAGCGAGTTGATTAATCAGATTCCGTTTCAAATAAAGAAAGAAACAATCCCTCAATGCAATTTTATCGAACGGGATATATTAAAATATTTATAAAATACTCTAGAAAATTATTAAAAAGAAAAGAAAAGAATATGATAACTTACCACAAACTCGATCCGACAGTGTTATCGATGCTAGATGGTTGCATATATATTCCGCTGCTGTTGTTAACGTTTTCAATCACGTTCTCCGCGGAATTTTCGGCTGGTGTGATTTGCAAACGGCGATTCACAACCGCAGTATTATCATTTGAAATGTCTCTGTTCGCGGACGCTAACCCGGCGTTGCTTCTTGTTGCATCATCACAATTTCCTGACACATCGCTATCGGACGACGAACCGGATGATTCCTGCCGTCGTTGCATTATTCGATTCGACAGTTTATTCTCGACATCCGACGATAAAACATTGCCGAGTACTGATTCCTGTAATTTATTTGAATTTCTATTAACTAAATGTATGTGGGTTTTATTGATATATAATTGAAATTTTAGTTTTTTTCTTAATCATCAATATAATAATATAAAAATATTAATATATAAAATTTTTTATGTAAGAAAATATAACGTGTAACTTTGAAAAAATTAAGTAAATTAAGTAAATTAAGTAAATTAAATTGAAAAAATTTATATTCTAAAAAATTATGTTCGAATATAGATATCAATAATGTCAAAAAGATTAAAAATCATAAAGACAGCTTACTTTTTTACTCGACTCCTGAATCGTATTTGTAGAAATACCCGCAGTTTTATGAGATTCCTTCTTGGGACTTTCGAACAAATTCGCTTCATCATTTTCATCATCGTTGAACAGACCCGAGGCGATGATATTGGATTCCGGCGTACTAGTAGCGATGTTACCGGTAGTTCCTATGACGTTCAAGAATCCCTTTGCTGCAGGGCGAATATTATCATCAACAGTGGGTTCTTTCGTGCGTTTCTTGATAATGTTACTCGATGAGAAAATATCTGAGTCTTCGTCTGAATCGGCATCGGCAAATAGATCATCGATCGCCGATTTTGGCTTCGTTGCTGAAAGCACCAACAAATTAAAAAAAATTAATCTATTATGACACAAGTTTCATAAAAATAAAAATACTTACAAACTATATTAATTGGTGGCGGTACGTCAATACTGGGTGGTATAATATTGTTACTCTTATAAGATTTAATCGATTTTTCCTTCCATAGGTTTGTAGACACTTCATCATCAAAAAGATTCTTTTTATCGCTGAACAAATTATCTGAATTATCGTTAAACACACTTTCATCCTTCTCCGATGTAAATAAATCACCTGATAAAAAGATTATTGTCAAACCGTGTAAATATTCATAATTTTTATTTTATTTATTTGTCATAAAGATTGTTGCGTATACTTTTAAATCGATTAATCGACGATTCACTGGCTTCATCCACAACGACAGGATTCTGCGCTTGGCGAACAGTGCCTAATCGTTTGGCCAATTCTTCTGCAAAACTGGGCTCTGTTTCATTAGATGTCTGCAATAGAAAAAAATTTATAAACTCGTCTGAAAAGTTTTAGTAAAAATATCATAGAAAAATTTTTTTACACGATCGATCGATTACCTTTGATACGTTATTAGGTGTGACGGACTCCGAGGCAGAATTTATATTATTCTGAGAAATCGTATCCGTCTTGTTGTTGATGTAAGGTGCATTACTTGAATCATTATAGTTATCCGAATCGCTAGAGGACGATGACGATCTCGCTATATTTCTATCCGGATTATGTCGACTATTAAACATCTTTTGTACACTTGCGTCCTCCTTTTCGCTTTCCGATTCTTCCCTTTCTTCGTCGGCTTGTTCGGATTCGCTGCTACTGCTCTCCAAACCTATCTTATTCGACGCCATCCACTTTTCGGAACCAATAACATATGGTAGGGGCCGATCTTGATAGGGATCATTGGGCCCAACAATAACGCTGTAAATGATATTTTAGAATAAAAGAAATTTTATATATATAGTAATGAAAATAATGGCACACAATAATATACCTGAATACTACTGCACTGCCTTCATCTTCCTCTTCACTGTCGCTACAAGCCACATCCATTACTTTGTACTTTTCATCCATTATATTTAAACCTTGCTTAACACTCTCACTTATACTGGCTAGGAGATTCTCTGGTACTAAATCCTGAGTATTCACATTCTCATGAAAATTAAGAAAAATTAATTTTATTTGGATGATTTTTCACAGATTATTATCGAAGAATAATATTAGCTATTTATTGTAAAGTACATTACATATTGAAATGTATTAAAAAATATTAATTTCTTGAAACACACATATACTTACTTCTTGTTTCTCAGAATTTTCCTTAATTTCTATGTCATCTTCCTGAACACGACTTTCAATAAATTGAGTATTGGCTAAAGCCAAAGATGTATTAGTCACATTGTCCACTAATATCCTTGTTTCTTTTAATTGTGTCGTTAATGTGTCTAAAGCAGCTTGAGTTTTGTCAGCTCTAGACATTAAATTCTAGAATTTTGTACAAAATAAAAAATGTCTATGTGCCATTGAGTATAAGGGTTGTAAAATAAATTATACCTCAGAAAATTGTTGAAGATGCTTGAGAAGTCCAACATCACCCGCCAGGCTCCACTCTCTTCTCTTTTTCCTCATCTCTTCCGTAGTCCAGGGATAATCCCATGATTTGTCTATGCCGTTTGACGGTTCCTGTCACAATGAAATAATCGATCAAAAAATATTTCATTCTGTTTATTTCTTGTTACAATAAAAAATCTAAAAAAAGAAAAAAAACAACCATTACCAAATACTGAATGCAATATGTATCAACAACAAGTACTGTATTAATATAATTAATATAATTAATATCAAACTCAATTCAATTAAAAAAAAAGACGATTTTTCGATAAAAACTGTGCAAGTAGAAATAGAAATTATGCAATCGGATCGATCTCGAATTGAATATAATTTCTGAAAATCACATATAACACGTTCCTTTATTTATACCTGCTAACCTATAAGCGAGAGCAAATGTCATCGTTTCTTGGTATATTTTACTCACCATGTCGAGCAACTTGTGCCCGCGTCCAGTACACGGAGAAAGCGACGAAACTTTTCCTCTAGCGATCACATTTAAGCAGATTGACGAAAGAAAACTATGCCTGAATTCTCGAGATTCGCACTGTGCGAGAAAGAGAGAAAGAAAAAAAAAAGAGGAACGCCTGCACTCACTGCGAGCGGATTATCGGAGCAATGTGAGCGTTGTCAGAAGTCGGTGCCAAGGGCGGATGATAATCTCATCATACATAAATACATCTCCATTTCGCGATATATGTATATGAATTGTATATATATATATATATATATATATATATGTATAGAAAGTGAATGTAAACAATAGTAGTCTCTCTCTCGTCCGCGATATAAAAAAAAGAAAACTTATCTAAGGATATGATTCGAGATATATATTTTATTTAGATACTTTTCTATAAAAAAGTTTTACTCAAAGATAACAACCAAAATAATCTGTCGAAATCAGATCATACCAAGTGCGTCTGCTATGAACTGTTGTCAAAAGCTACAAATTTGATTCAGAAGTTGTTATTGTCGATTATTATCATCAATTGGTGCCAAAAATCAAGCAGAGCCTGCTCACAGAATCTGACAGCAGATTGATGGCGGGAACAGATATAGTAAATTGCTTTCGCTTTTACATTATATTTGTACACACATACACAATCATTTGTATTATTACAATATCATTTGTACAATAAATTATTATTGTATACCCAGGCATTTTATATATCAGGTATCGGACGCAATCGCTTTCGCTGTTTATACATTATTACAAAAATATAATAACTTTTTTCTTCTTTATCTCTTTCTGAGTAAATCGTGAAAAGATAAGAAGTATAAATAAAATTTATCCTCCGTGTCACCGTTCAAATAAAAAAAGAACAGAAGAGAAAGGAAACATTCGATTAATCTAATCGTTATATATAATCATATAATGTACCTGCAGATTGAGGCGTCGGGGAGCGGGAGAGTGGGACGAGGTATTATTTTGTTCCGCGTTCCGGGGAAAACGCGACGGAACGAGCGGAAGCGAATCGCGAGCGGCGCCGCCGTCGACGGAGCCGCACGCAATCGCCCCCCGCCGGATTGTTTGTCAATATCCTCCTCCTCCTCCTCCTCCATCACCACCTCTTAGCCGTCTCGGGTACGCGCTCCGAGCTTCGAGTACGCCTCGTCGCTCGCCAGCACGGTCGTCGGCGACCTCGGCTGGCAGCAGCAACGGCGACGCAGCACGGCGTGAACAAGTTCACCTTCCTCGCTTCTCTCTCTTTCTCTCTCTCTCTCTCTCTCTCTCTCTCTCTCTCTCTCTCGACGATCGCGAGCCTCGGGATCTCCGCGATTTTTCCGCTCGTCGTCGTCGACTGACGCTGGAATGCGCGAACGAATCCTACGGACAATCGTCGTGTGCGTGCAATAATACACACACACACACACATACACATCGTATACATATATGCACGTGTATGCCCGCGCGACAATGCACCGATCGAGTCCATCTGTTAAATCTGTTTCCCCGTTGAAAGGATGCGTTGCCGTTCCGTAACCGCGTCACCGGCGTGACTCCGGAATTGAAGTCGCTCGCTTTGGAGGAAACAAGCGCCGAGGCAGCGCGGAGTATTTCCTCTTGGGAGTAAGCGCGGCGGACTTGCAACAGGAGAGGCGCCGTTTCGAATAACGAATTCGGCATCGGACACGCGCTGATTCCGCTCTGGTACATAATAGATACATATCAGAGTGCATTCAAGTTGATGCGGAGCGGCTATTTATTGGGACGTTTTACGACGCCTCTGCTCGGGAAGCGGGATTTTCCTGATCGGATGTAAAAAATATAAAAAGGTCGCGTGACATATAATCGTGTGACGATTTCAACGGGAGGAGCAAAAAGCGTCCCGTGTGCGCGATCGGTGCGTGCGACCGAATTCGCTATCAGTGAACGTCAAGTGTAAATAATGTGAGTTGTCGCCCTAGACAGATGATGAGGTCAATTTCGTATTGATAAATAAAGACAATGGCGCGTCGATTGTTCAATTGTTAAAGTCGAAGCTCCTCGAAGAAATCGCTGAATTTCTTTGTGCAGTTTTGTGAAAATTTAAACTTGTTCGAAATTTAATTATATTTTCCATTAATTAAATAAATTTGGAAAAAACTAATTATTTCTTTCGGAAGAGATGCTTGTTACGTTTCCAAGGTATTTATTAATTTTATTTCTTCAAGCTCTCCTGGTTTCATTGAACAATCAATCTGATGTACCGATAAAATCCTGATGCCTTTATGAGAACGACACACTCATTAAATATATTTAGAACTACAATTTTTTTATATGTATTACAAATATTTATTTATAATATAAATTTATAATATAAATTTGTATTACACGAGAACTTTTCTGTTACAGACACACTGGAAGAAGATGTGTAATGTCAGAGTGATACAACGTAGAGACATAGGTGGTCAATACAGAGCAATCGAGTACAACAGACTCTTGTGTATCTCGCTTAGTTGATGTATGGAACATTGTCTTAGATATTCATCTAGCACAGTCTTTTACTGCATATCCTTAGTCTCGCTCTGTCGAAAAATACCCAGTGTTCATAAAATCGCAAAATTTAATGAGGCCGAAGGTGCCTCAAAAGAGGGGAAACTTTCTTTTGAGAAGGTACAGCGTTCTACAATTGACTGCAACGAACAATGAACCATTCGGGAAGCGGAAAACGTCAGGCGAAGGTTTTGGAAGAAAATTATTGGGACTGCAGTGTCTGCACTTTTAGGAATACAGCGGAAGCATTTAAGTGCCTCATGTGTGACGTCCGCAAAGGAACCTCTACGCGGAAACCCCGCATAAACCCCCAATTAGTAGCTCAACAGGTCAGTCTGTAATAACACTTCGCAATATTAATATATTACATTTACTTTCAAAATAATTTCTATATATTCATATATATTTTATCTGAACTATTCTGCTTTTTAATCTTCTTTCTGTTGTTACTTTAAAATCATCGCAGATATTAGTACAATTAGTACAATCAACATGTAACATGACTTGTATAGGTTGCGCAGCAACAATATGTGCCGCTTTTAAAACCAGGCAAGAAGGAAGGGAGTGGTGGTGTTGGCGGTGGCGGTAGCACGACCAGCGGCGTCAAGGAGAAGGAACGCAAGATGGACAAACTAAGACGCAAGAACAGACATCCGCCACGTCTGAAAAATGTCGACCGTAGTACCGCGCAAACGAACGAAGTGACAGTCAACAATGTTACCGTCACTATCACGGAGTACAAGCCCAAGGTGAAGAAGGGTTCGGACCAATCGAGCAATGCTAGCTCCGAAGGCGGAAGCCAGCACGATTCCAGTCAGGACTCGAGAAATCTCGATGTAGGAACCGACGCCTAGTTCAATGTGCTAATGTTACATATGTGTGTACGAATTATTCTAATTAATATATTGTACGACGTATGTATATCAATCTTTATGGTCAACTGTCATCATCCTCTAGACCAACAGCGACCATTGTTGACTCTCACTTCTCGCTCGTTTGTCGTATGCGTCGCCAGATTATCTGAACCCAATGAGGTCAGACATTTTATGCTATCAATGGAGAATATTATTGACTATAAATGATTTGTATATCACTGTTTATATCAGTGAAAGAAAAACAAGAATATATGCATTGTATATCACATTGATTTGGTTGTTTATGCAAATGAACGGATTGAATAATTCGAGTCGCTCTCCTTCGCTTGTTTGCGAAAAAATTGTACTTAAAAACGCTTATTTTACCGATCCTTTATTTTTTAATATTTATTAAACTTATTTAATATGTCTATCAATGTGACATAGATTCTAGATTTCTAAATGTAAAAAGAAAAGAAAAAAAAACAAATTGTAAATATCTGATGCAACATTATCAGTCAAAAATGGAATTTTTATGGAAACCATTGCTGACATAATAATGTCCTCGACTGTCATTGAATTTTTATGAGACCACTGCCAGAAAGCGTGTCATATATATATTCGAAATTCGTTAACTTAATGACACAGTCAATGATCGTGTATTATTGATTTTGCTTACAATAATTATACCAGCGTTACTGGCACTGGTACACATATGTATTTTTTATCCCATTCCAGTTTATCTATGAGATAGATTTTCATATATCTCATCAATTTCATTGATTAATTTATTGCGTTTTTCATTTCGCACAATTGTTAATTGATTATTGATGATTTGTTAATTGATTATTCTGAAAATATTTAATGTTTCTGAAAATGTACAGATTTAATATCAATTTTCAACAATGTAATATATATTCGTATCTCGTACTGAATATCTAAAAAACCGACGCTTCCTGAAAAAAAATTATTTAAAATGACATCGTATTTCTAGAAAATAAGTGATTTAAAATTGTAAAATAAAAACGCGTTACATCAATTGATTAGTAATGTGGATATATATTTACAGATATAAAAAAAGAATTTTGAATAACATCATCATATTTGTGTAACTGCCTAAAAAAGAAATCGCTCAAAACAGCGAAGTTTTGTTACATTTATTCAAAATTAAATTGCAGTTGCAAGGACCATGGGAAAAGTTTACAGTCCAAACGTATAAAACAGAAAGGGAAGAGTTGTGTAAGAAAAAATTGTTAATATTAATAGTTATATGCCGTGATTATTGTAATACGATTCTGCATTAAAAAATGAAAGTAATATAGGACTTTGTCAGTATCAGATTAAAAGATACGATTAATAGACGAATATTGTGTATACTCGAGTAACAAATAATATTCACCTAAAAGACATATTGTAAAAAAAATTTTCACAATTCGCCCTCTCTTCACCTAGCCAATTTGCTTTAAATTCTTAATTAAATAAATCATATAAGTTGCATAAAAACTTTTAGTTTTTGCAGATATCTAATTATTAGATAATTATCACAGATAATAATAAAAATCAGAATCACTTTTACAAAGAAAAATATGCATATGCATAAATGATATTTTTACAAATTTGTTGAATCATAAGTTTTACAATTTCTATTTTATACATGTAACCTGCTTGTTTCTACATGATGCAAATATATGTATCTTAAATGAAACAAAAGAATTTAAAGTAAAATGTATTTTCAAATTTGTACTAAATTTTTAAATTCTATATAATAATGTTTTTAAATGCATCTTTTAGAATCTCTTAGAAGGTACTACAAGAGATTAAATAAATGTTCTTGTCCATACATCATTATATATGTAGCATCGTAAATCAAGGACCTATTTCATTGAAAATAATTTTTTTTTTAATAAATATGTGAGCTCTATATAACATTACATTGATAACTCATATCGATACGAAAATTTGACCAATGGTCGAATAAAACTGTCAGTTATTCTCAACAAAAATGTTACATTGTACAAGAATATTCTTTAGAAATTATCATCGGGTTAACATTATATTGTTAACAAGAAAACAATAAAGCACATGTTTTGAGAAAGAACACAAACATGTTTTAATAATTACCTATCTTATCAGACACATATGTACATGTATAAATCTTAATGTACCATATATAGAGATATAGCTTAAGTTTTTTTTCTCTTTTATTTAATTTGCACATTTGATGATTGCAAACTTTCAATTTCCATATCTTCCATGTCGTCAGCGACATCCATTATCTCCTGTTTGATTTTCATTACCGAATTATTTGACATGACACGTCCTGCATCTGCGAATCTCTCTCGCACTGTCAATCAGTATATTGATCAATGCATAAGCCAACAATAATAGCCAAAATTTATATAAAAAAATATCTATACATACATATAGGAATCTCCCTGAGATCTAATACTTGAAGATTGTGCGCTTTATTATCTCCACCAGCGACGAATATGAATCCGTCATCCGGATTTGCCGCGAGGCATTGAATAGCACCTAAATTATTCGACTGTTCCCATATAACAGTAGGAGCTGTTTGATCGAGAAGATCCCATACCTTCGTTATACCATCGTTTGAACAAGTAACTAACAAACCTTGGCATGATGTGCTAAGAGAAAGACCTGCAAAGAATATTAGATGGATATATTAGATAGGATTTATGGAACTTATAAGAAACTCTCTATATATATGAATATATAAAGCAAATTTATATTTTTTTAAAAACAAGAAGAAGTTATCTACCTGTAACTTCTTTTTCATGAGCTTTGATTTGCCATAAAGGCTTATCTCCTCTTACATCAAAATATTCTATATAACCGTTATCTGTGCTGGCCTGCAAACAAACACAATTATTATAGATGTAAAGAAAATTGATATTAAAGACATATGTAAGACATACAATGCAATAATTTGGATCAAAATGATTCCACAACACCCTCTCCACTTCTCCTGATACCTCCCAGCTTTGTACAAGTGCTTCCTCCTTGCAATCGAATAATCTTACTAATCTAAAAGAGAATTACATGTAGATATTTATCTAAATATTTATAATACTCAAACATACTCAAACATACTTGTCTGCACATCCTGTCAATAATCGATGAGTTTCCTGTGGATGCCACTTCAGCGCTTGTATTTTCTCATTAAATGAATCTAGTTTAGTTACGGGCTTACAATTTTCCAAGTCCCATAATAAGACCGTTTGATCGACTGAACCACTAGCAAGTACATGCCTAAAACAAAATATCCATAATTTTTATTATAAAAATCAAGTTTATTAAATGTATACATTTTATTAAATGTATTTTTTGAAAATTAAAAACTAACATATAATTTTGGTTCCATGCTACATCTAGAACTGCATCCCTATGGCCAATGCGCTTTTGCTTCCTCTTTTTACTCGGTTTACGGCCTAATTTATAGGCTGGCTCTAAACAATCTATCAAATCCAAGTCCCATACCTCAATTATGGGAGTCATGTTGCCAATTGCACATAAATTACCTGTAGAAAGAAATTAAATATATAATTATATATATCTATAATTAAAAATAAAAAAATATTTATAATTTAAATATTTATCATGCTTCTTTAATGTATCTAAAGTATTATGTTACTACTTACCTGGTTTTGTATCAGCAGAGTCATAATTTAGCCATTCTATACATAATGGAAATGAAGGTAATAATATATCATGATGACAATAAAAAGAACCTTCCCTTTCATTATACACTGCAATTATAAATTTTCATAAATTAGCAAATCTATGTAAAATTAAGTAATTTCAAAATATTTAACATTTAATACTTTTATACAAACCAAATACTTCCAAGATGCTAGCATCTCCTTCAACATGGCCAATCAGCACTAAATTATCATCAGCCTTGATAATGTCATCCTCTTTCTCTGAATCTTCATCATCATTTGTTATAAAAGGATCTTTTCCATTCCCTTCAAAGCTGGCTAGAGTGGTGATGTTGCAATACATATTGCCACCTGCAAAAATAAACATTGTTATTCAATTAATTATAAACTTAATTACAAACACAGTATCTTTTAATTTTTTCTCTTACTTTCATCATCGTAGGTTTGAAAGTTGTATTCATCAAAGCCAGCTGCAAGAGATTTTTCTGTATTTTTTGTATTCGATTTTGTATTCGAGGAAATTGCCTCTTCGCCAGAATCTTCTTCTCTGTAAAAAAAAAAAAAGTTGAAAATAATTTTCTCAATAAATAAATATAACTTACGTCACATATATGTTATTTTATTACGTACTCTAAAGTAGATTGTGTCTCTCTTATTATCTGTTCGAGTTCGTCTGCCTTTAATTCGACCTAAATAGTCATGCAAAATATACAATAATATTTTTATATTGATAATCGATGTAACTTGGACATAGTTGGGTCATACTAACTTTTTCAGGAACGGCCGCGGCGACTCCTCTTCTTACCCACGTGATACAAGGTATAACATTCATTTTCTTTGAAAATTTTTATCAAATATTATTTAAAACGAAATTCTCGTCGAGTCTCTTCATCTGCTTTTACAGAAGTTAGGGTTAAGTTAGGTTATGCGACATCTCGCTCCATACGCCACGTGGTTTTACATGTAGATGCGTTGCGTTCGAAAATCTATTCATCGAGTAGAGTAGCATTTGATTGGTCAGAACAAAGACGTCAGGAAGCAAACATTACGCGAATCGTATGTTCTCTAAAAACTTCTCTAAAAACCAGCTATGTTACTAAGGGAATATAATTTGACAAGAGGCAACTAGCAACATGAAATGAATCGCTAATTGAAATTTTGCGGCTAAGTTTATGGCACTTATGATACTAATATTCTCTTTCGATTTATAGTCCGCTATTCGCATACTTCCTATCGAAATGTATTCTCCTGATAACTCCGACAATTTTTCAAAGATACATATCGAAGGAAGCATATTCCAACTCTCGCTATCACCCTCAAGTTAGACAGATTACTTTACACGGTATTATTTTATCGTATGTACATATATTTGTTATAGATCTTTTTTTCAGTGTTCCATTTTTTAATTTTAATATATGTCGACGATTAATAATTAAACATTCATATATTCATTCAACAGGAAATCTAGTAATTCGTCGACGGCAGTCTCCCGCGCTTGATTACTTGTCTGCTACCAATCAGTACGCGTTCAACAGCATTCGTCGTATTGAATTAAACAATCTCGACGGAGGAACACAAAATCAAGAGAACGCGATAAGAAATATATTTAAGCTCAATATTTCTTTTATTAATGTCATTATTGACATTAATTGCTGCGAAAAATTAAAGTATTATTCATACATGAAAATACGACATCGGGTGTTACGAGTATGTACACAGTGTATAATATTATGTTGCACATTCAATTTATATAGCTTGTAAACATTACTCTACTTTGATTGATAGCTGATGGCAAGATTTTATCGACGTGTTTGTACATGATAAATGTGACGCGAAATCCAGTTGTTATATCGACACTGAGAACGTGTAGATCATGAAAGAGATGTTGGCAAATCAAAACACTATGGGATACAGCAATTCTTTTGTCAATGCTAACAGTAAAGATGCAGGCACCAGTAATATTACAAATGATAATAATTCAAGAAAATATGCTATGCTTAGTACCGAATGGATCTCTACCATCGGTGAGGAATTGGGTATGCATCCATTGCCAGATCCACTCTTAAAGAGATTAGCCGAAGATGCTTCCTATCGCTTGAGAGAAGTTTTACATGTAAGCAAATAATACATTTTTCTATTTGTACATTATGGTATAATTGTAATGTTATTCACATCCTGAAATTTTAGAAATGTGTTACAAGGCTAAGACATAGTAAAAGGAGACGCCTAACATCTATGGATGTAAATGCAGTCATCACTAACTTGTGTGACGCAGATCCTATTCTTGGTGCACCAGAATCCTTGCCAGAGTATCACACAGAAGCTAAGGTGTATGTGCCTAATGAATCTGTCATTAATCTTGTTCATCAAATAAATGACCCATTGACTTTTTTTCAAAATAATGTGCCATTTCTGCAAGGTAAACTCTTCAAAAGTTTATATTATTTTTGTATCCTCTTTTCATTCTTAACTTTTTAATTTGTACAATTCATGTTGAAATATATATATATATATTTTTTTTACAGATAATGAAATATGCGACAAGAAGTTGACAGAAGCACGTATCAATTATGCCAAACGTGCATTAAAAACTTTATTTAATGGCTCGCAGAAAACTTTTCAAGTATATAAGAAAGAAATAAAAATTTTCTAATATTATTATAATTAGATAAATAGCATTTTTGATATTTTTAGGTTTTGCTTAATGATTGCGCTACCAATGTGCATTTAGGTGATGAGGGAGTCATAGATAAATTGATATCTATCGCAAGGTCAACGTTAATCTTAAATAATGCACAGTATACGCGCGTTTCTACACGTACCTGCGAGCTCATAATTGCCATTGCTAGCAACAGCGAAGCTGTCTATCCTTATCATCTAATATCGGTAATATTTAGTTAATTGCAGAAAGATTATACATGTGCATCTTTCTTGAACTCTTGCAAATATCTTGATTTATTTGTTCTCAGGTGGATAAAATGACCGATTTATTATTAGAATTACTGCTGAGTCAAAGTTTCATACATCCGAATTTGGAAGTGCTCTTTAAAGAGTGTGCGCTCAAATTGATGCTTCGCTGGCCATCGATCGCTGATAAGTAAGACAACTATAAAACTTTCATTTAAAAAAATAAGAGTGACTTTTTGAATTGTGATTATGTCGACAGATATATACCAACGTTGCAGAATGTTCTTTTAAAGAACGAAATAGATAGTGTGGATCATTATAAAAAGAGGATAATGGCGGTGGAATTGTTAGCGAGTCTCCAGCCACTTATATTTTTCCAACACGAGGCCGAACACACTCTTTCCATACAAAATATTTTATATTATTACGCTTCATCTGGTTCGATTATTTGGGAACAAATAGCTGTTAGTATTGGCTTTTATGTTATTTTAATTTTTACATATATGTTGTCTCTGTACATTATCTGTATTTATAATCGATATAGCTAGCTGTTTGCGCCCTCGTAAGATCGCAGGGCCATTCCTTGGATCTTACGTCTTTGCTCGAACATTACGGAGATTCGTTATTACCTTATTTACCCGCTAATGATGATAATGATACAAAAAGAAGAAGTAATAAGAAGGGCACGTTGCCTATTATCATCAAAGGCAAGATGAAGTATGTTAAAATCAGGCCGTTATTTAACAACAGAACATTGTGGGATAGGCAAACCGCATTTCCAGATTCCACTCTAAGAGGACCGAGACGAGAGATAAGGTATGCATCATATCAAACTTGACGAAACTGATGAGGGGACGTGAATGTATACATTCGTATTATATAATTTGAACGCGTGATTACAGATTTGCATTCGCTGGTGGTCGTCCAGTTCCTCCCAGCAACTTGAAGCGTGTCAGTCTAAGAGCTAATTATCATATTTTGAGGAGCGATCTTCAAGCCACTCTCGCTCTAGTCGCATCGCGCAGACTGCTCGTTGTTAAAGATAGAAAGAAAGGTCCTTATAATTTTTATAATTTGGCACATGTTTGTTTATGAATTAATATAAATTTCATTTATTTAAATATCATTATCAAAACATATATAGGAAGTGCTGTCATTGATTATTTCATCGTTTTATATTAATTGTGATTCTAAATTATTTTCGTTAACTACAAATCTCTCAAAGTAATTATTGTTATTGTCTTTTGAAATTTCTGATAGGATTTTAGTTGCTAGTCTATTTCGCAGCATCTCGTAAGCTTTTATTATATAATTTCTATTCTTTATGGCGCGAGTTCCTGTTCACGTCATTCAAGATAAAAATCTCGGAAATTTTTTATTTTGTAAATTTTTTATCTAATTTTATTAAAAAAATAAATAAAAATGAGAAACTTATATATTCTATAAATTATATATAAAGGCCTACTAAATCTTACATATATTGTACAAATCTTGTTTTAAAGACAATCCTGTAGACCCTGTGGTAGTTCTGTATGTACCAAACAATGCGAATTAGTTAAACACGTGAAACGAGTGTGTACTTTAACTGGTAGCTGTAAAATAATAATGTTTTTTAATTTCTTAATTCTTTCCTTCATAATTCCAATTCCGATATTTACCCTTGCTGGACGACGTCGACTCAAAACCCCGTTTTTGTAGAATAATGTAGAAATGCCATGTCGTATAATGTATATATCTTCTTTCTAAATAGAATTTTTTTTTTAATGAAATAGAAACAAATATTATATTACATTATTAATATTACATACTTTGTTATAATTTCCAAGATTGTTCTTATGTCTGTTTTCCATTTGAGATCTATTGCTATTTGAACGCGTGGATCTTGCATCATGTAATTGAATAGCGAGTTGATTGTGTGCTATTAACAGTTGTTTCCTAGTTGGTCCAATATTTTTTATATTCATCGCTTTACTCACATCTTCTAACCAATGGATTATGTATGCAGTTTTATTATACGATATGTTTGGCGGTATAAATGGAGGTTTTTCTTGTATAATGGAATAATCTATTAATTGCATGTCATATTTATTTTCCAATTGATTTTTTTTGGTCGACTCATCTTGAATATCGATATTAAAAATTGCTTGATCATCACGAATTGTATTCCTTTTTGTGTTTTGTCGCCGATATGTCTCTGCATAGACACATATTCCTATAGATATAATACGCTTACATTCCAATTGAGAATTCCCGATCAACTTATTTTTATTATTAATCGTTTGAACATCTTCAGTCTCTTTTATACTTTGTCGCCGATTATTCCCTGCACAGATATAGAATAAATTAATTTGATCTTTTTGTATGTAATTTGCGATGTCATTTTTGTCTTTGTCTTTTCAAAATGACGTGGAATTAAAACGTTTATTCTACCAATGTTTAAGTTACTCGATCTGTACGTTCTTTCTATTTTCGACTGTTGCACGATACTTTTATATTTTTTAACTTGTGGATTTTCTGTTCTAAAATTTATATCAATACAAAGACGATTATATAAAGAGATACTTGCTATATTTTATCCAGAAAGATTCTATTTTTCCAACACATTCGATATGAAGTCGCTTCCTAGCAGATTCTAATTGTAAAAAAGAATACTCCGTCAAGAAGATGAAATGCTTTCCGTAATGTATCGATAAATCATCATCATTCACCGTTAGACAAGATGACGCCAATATCTTGCAACCCATGCGAAAGTCGGAGGTTCCTGTAGAAAAGTAAATCAGTAGTAAATATATACGGTAAGTTTAACGCATTGTAAAAATTGTTGAGACTTTTAATCATACGTTTGCAGCAATATCGTTTGGAAAACTCTTTGTAGGTGAAGTGAATCGAATATTTACATCTAGCCAGAGGCAAAGCGTCGAGAATACCTATATTAGCCAGTTGCCTGCGAAATTCGTTTCGGTCCCATTCGCGATTATCAAGCCGCCTATAGATAATTAATTAATTTCTATTCAAAAATAATATATATCGTATGTTGAATATTATTATACCGCGGTTTAATACAGCGAACATAATGCGCGTCGCATCTGTTTAATTCTTGTATTAGTGAGTCCACGTTATGTCGTAGCTTGGAGAGCATTGTGGGTTTCTTGGTTTTTCCATTTTCGTGATGTAGCTTATTTTTGTTAATTAAGCAATACAGAAACGTATTCTTACTCACGCCAAATGTTACAGTTATCTCGTCCGGGATCTGTATCACGTTTTTAACATATACATTCGAACTCTATAAGCTTTTAAGATCATATAAAGCAGATCAAACGCATCGTCTATACCTTATCAATATTCTTGGAAAGCAGATCGTTAACGGAATATTCCACGGCACCGGAGTAATGTTGTATAACAAAATTTTCATTCCTCACTTTCAAGAATCGTTTCGTCTCGGGACAACCGTTGGCATATATTTGCTGTATTAATGTGGACAAATCGCTTTGAACTGTCGACAAACATATCTATACAAAGATTCACGATTAATTATTTTATACTCAATCTATAGATAAATATATATTTCTTATTAGTAATTCTTATTATATATATAATCTGAAGATTATTAGAAACACATTACGTCGTTGAGAGTAGTGAACAAGCGTTTCTCAATCGTGTTCAAGCGATCCTCGTATAATCGCACAATTTCTGGTGGTTCCACGTCAATGAGATCCTCCTCTTGCAAAATTTTTTGACGAAATTCCAGATACTTTTCCATGAAATAACACTGCAATCTCTCGTTGACGTAATTAACGCAGAGTTGCTCGATGCCGTTCGCATCGAAGCACTCGAATCCGAAGACGTCCAATATCCCTGAAGAGAAGATTATCATATCGATATCAGTGTGTCGATTTCGCTGATTTCAGACGTTGAAGAAATTTCTGATGATACCCAATCGTTCGCTGAATAAACGGGTAGATAGGATCCCGTTTACGGAGTCGATCAGCCAGTGAAAAAGAAGATCGTACAAGTAGCGGATGATACTGTGAAGCCTATAGCGGCAGGCGTCTTCAGTGTTGAGATTACGTCGGCAAGCGGTGTGACGTTGCCAAGAACTTCGCGGATTTATTAGGGTGGACGTAAACAATTCGGCAATATCCTCCTTCTGGAGACCAGCCAGCTTGCATGTGTTCTCCAAGGCTTCCTTGGATTCTGTAAATCACGTGTTTTCCATCTAACTGTTTCACTTTTATTGCATGGTTCAAGTCGTCGATGAAAGCGTAAATAAATATAAATGCGTGATTTTGTAGTAAAAAGATTATATCAGTTATATATACGTTCGTCATCGATATCAATCTTGCAATGATCGTCCTCTTGCGTAAACCGTATGTTACTCATTTGGATGAGCAAAAAAAGAACTTGGAAGATATCTTTCTTCTGATCCTTCGTAAAACCTAACATATCCATTGCTCTCAAAGTATCTCGAAATCCGTCGCGAAGCTGTTGTCCTTTTGCAGAATCCAGGTCGCTCGACATAAAATATCGCGCGTCCTTCGATAATCCAGTATCGGCAAACTCTATATCCGTCAACGCAGTCATCATCTGGAATATGTATGATGGGCTTAGTGAATCTCGAATAATGCAAGACCGGCTCGGCGAAAATCACCTGATAAAAAATCTGAAAATTGCAGTGACCCATCGTAACTCTATTCCTCTCCAGAAGGTATGAGGATACCATCGCACCGCAAATTCTGCCCATCTTATACTCGAGCCACACGAGCTCCACGTGTCTCGAGCTGATCTCATTTTTCTCGGTGGACGCTACCGTGAAAGCCGATATCAAACGGCAGGCGTCTGTGATTTTTTGCACGAAGTCGCAGCAAGCTGCATCTTGATCCCGATGCTTGTCGACGAATGCATTTCTGGCGGTCAAAAATTCCAGCGCCCTCCACGCGTTGAAGGTCTTTCCTGTTCCAGTTTCACCGTTCAGGACAATTACCTTCACGAAAAATGCATTATTTTGTCTGATGGAAAGACAAAGATCGCGTGTATGAGGAGCGGACTTCCTGGATTTACCTGGCTAGGCTTTCCAAAACCTTGAACTATTCTAAAGTGCGCTCTGGCCGCCATGGTGAATATATGAGGTGTTAATTCTTTACGACTTACATCGTACAGATCGTTGACACGCGACAAATCATAAATATCGTCGATGGAGATCTCGCCGTTGGGATTAATCGCCAAGAGGAGAGTATCGATCCATGTGTAAATCTGACCTCGTTCGAAACGCTCCAGAAGATAATCTATAACTAGAATTTGAGTTAAAGAGGAGATAATTTTTAATTCCGATTTGATATTTGCAAGGAACAAAAAACGTTTTATCAAAGATATAAAATAGAAAATGCGCGTATACTATTCTCCTGTCGGACCGCACTCGAGTCGTCCATCACATCTCAGATGTAAGAGCAAACTCTCTGTAAACGCACAGCGTTGTAAACGGCCGCGGCAAAAATCTATCCAATTGACACGTATCTCTGCGAATATATACATTCCGCTTATCGGTTATATTAATCTATTCATACATATATGTATATATATATATAGAGAGAGAGAGAGACTAAGTTATGTGAGACTTGTTGTGACACGCGTGTCACAGTTCGAACTTCAAACTTCCATATCAAATTTACAAAGTTGAAAATATATATGTATATAAATACGTGTGTCTTTAATCGTGAACAACGCATGTCAAAGCATCATATATGTTATAAAACAATAACAGAACTCGGAGAGAACTTCACGAGAATTATTTCTCCGATGTGTAAAAGAAAATCGACGCACCGATTTGCATTCATAATTAAAAGGTAAAAAGGGAAAATACTCTAGTCGAATAAAACTGTCTTTATTGCGACATTCTGGGACTAGGTAGGCAAACGTACGATTAAAAATTGCAGCTAAATTATTTTGACAAGTACGAATTCTTATCATTACACAAGAGTGGATATCTTTTATTAATTATTTATCGTAATTAATCCGCTATCATTATGTCGCTAGAGTTAACTTAGAGATATCTGTGTTTTGCGCATATTATTATTATATTGGACATTAGAGTGTTCTTTTTCAGAAATAACCATCTTGTTATATGAGAATTTTTGAAAATTGTGTAGCCTTATCAATTAAGTAATTACGATCAAACAATCGTCGGAGAATAAATAGGTGATCGCTATCTTATATATATCCTTTATTTGCCATAACATTTATTATGATGCGACAACACAATGGTTTGCGTTTTTTTTTCGAAATTTTCGCCCTGTAGATTCGATCAATTCTTGCTCTTCAGAGATATAATAGCGGATGATTAATATCAATGTCGATTGCTCATCGATATACCAATGAAACTGTGTCACTTAGAGCAAATTTGGTTAGATGCACTAATGCGCATTGATACATATAAAGGTTATTGTACATAAATTTATAAAAGCATATGCAATTAAAAAAATAAAATTATTAATAGTAAAAGTTATTATTATTGTTTTTTAATACGAATAATGACAACTCATATTGTTAATATTAATTATCTTAATGTTTCATTACTTATACTTATATTGTAAATTTATGTACAATAATCTTTAATGTGCACTAGTGCGTCCAATCGAATTCGCTATTAACTTATTCCGTACCAGATCTATTGAATCGTTATCGATGATAAGCGAATTTCGAATAACTACTCGATATACATTTCCACAAATACTCGATTGCGTCTCGCGAAAGTAGCCCTGCGGAAAAACTAAGATTTCCCTAGTCCTCATTTTTCTATCATATATTTATTAAAAAATTAATGAGATTCATATACATCTCTGTTTCTCTCTTTCTTTCTCTCATTCTCATTCTAGCTCTCTCATTCTCTCCGTTTCTCCTTTTGCATATACTCACATATAAATTAAAATATAAACAAATGAATATACAGTTATTATATATGATATTTAGTTTTTTTCGACCTTCTCTATATTACTGAAGAATAATGGCAATGCATATTCTTCCGTCTGGACAAGACTTTATATTTCTAAATGATCTAATTCATTTCGATTTAATTCGCGAGTAAATCTCTTTAAAGTTAAATTTTTGTATGTTATTATACTTTTAAATATACTATCGGCAATATTGCACATAATGTTATACATTAATACAGATGTAAATATATGTTTTTGCGAAAAATATGCTAGAATACACTTATGAAAGACATGAAAAACTAAATATCATACAGACTTACTAGCACCAAGCGCATACCAAACACGCAATAAATTAAAGCAAAATGTGGAATTTACATAGTACCCTAGCTTTACTAATTATGATCGTACGAAATCTGTCACGAGAGATGCGATTTCCGCTTCTCTTCTATTCAAACGTATATAATAGTAATATTTGAATATCGCCGATAAATCAATCGCAATATACTTTTTGCATGTGACGTTAGAAACAATAATTAACTGCATCTAATTTTCTCTTTTTAATTAAATCACAGCGAGTGACGTAATTGTAGAGAGAAAACTCACCTGATATAAATGCACTGCAATATATATATATATAAGTATAATGTGTATTTAACAAATCTCTTTTTCTCTTTATAGAGAAAACAAATTTTAATACATATATATATATACATAAAAATAAAATTGTAAATTTTATAAAATTAAAACATTCGCATGTATACGATGTCTGCGTCGAAAGGAAATATTGGCCGAAGATTCTAAATTTATATCATCGAAAAACGGAATTAATTTTCTCGATTATAATTGTACGTTGATAATGCTTGAAATAAATTTTATATTTTCATATTTACAGTAAATTATATTACAAAAATTCTTTTTCAATAAATATACATTTATGTATATTTGCCTTTTAGATTTTATTCGAACTGAAAGGCGTATAGAGCGTATTTTTATATTTCCGGTTGCTAAGATCAAATCGTTCAGAAAAAAATTCCACATATATATATATATTTAATTTATTATTTTCCTCACGTTTCTGTCGCAGATCTTAACCGATCGTCGAATAAATATAACGATTTTTTGCGGATTTTTTTGCGATTTTTACAGATCATTTGTTAATCTCTAATTTTGCACTCGAGTTTAGAGGAAGAAATTAATATCATATTTAATATTAACAAGTATATATATGTATGCATGTGTGTGTGCGCGCGCGCGCGCGTGTGTGTACACTTGTACGTGCGCGCGAATTATATGCTGCTCGAATTATATCCGCCTAGGAATAGATGACTTCTTTCGCGCTCAACACTCTCTACACAAATACGTCATATAAGTGGCAAATTATATCAGACGAGCGAGTAATGATGTCGTTACATGTTACGAGGAACGTAACTTTTGCGGTGCGCGATAAAACTATAATTACGAACAAGAATAGGTGGAACAAGAGATCGTTTGATGGATCGGTTATGGACGTCCGAATCGCAATCGAAACGCTTGACACGACGAATAATAAATTAAATCGCGTTATTAATAGAGAGATCATATAATTCAATAAATAATTTATATAATAGATATAGTTGAAATACTGATTTAATGTTAATTTAAACAAGATTTATCGGAAGAGAAATTATAGATTTCATATGTGAATCGAATGATATACTCATGATTAATCTGTTTTGTTCTTCGATAGGAATTCGGACGTCTGGAACGAAAGAACGTTGCTACACATAAATAAGGTAATAACGGCGCGTCGCCGCGTTCCCTATCGTTAAAACCGCAGCTTTCTAGGCGTCGGAATGAGGGATTTGATTGTGTTTCCTTCTACCTTAACATCGCATTGTTCTGCATCGTTAGAATCACACGGCGACTTCGCGCAATCCTTCGGCTTGGTGAACGAGCCTGACACGAGTGTCTCTGAGTTTCTCCTCGCGTGCGCGTTAGCGCGACGTGTCGGGATCTGTTCCTGACGAAGTCTTAACGTATGAGGTAAACGTTCGGTTGGCTTGCGAGGACTTCCGGCGGACTTAAGCTCGGAGAGCATCGAAAGTCGCTGATGGTCCGAGTCACTCCAACTGCAATCAAAAAGTTGTCATTATTACAAGTGTGCATTGTGAAAATAATTATGAAAAATTCAATCCGAGTAAAAAAAGAATTTGAAATCTGATTGAGCAAAAAGGACTCACCGCACATGGCTATTCAAAGCAGCGTGAAACATTACGAATTGTAAATCTAATATATTATCGCAAAAGATAATTTTGGGGGAATATCAATATAATGTAATCGTCGCGCTAGCGTTGAGACGAAAACACATTATGTTAATATTACATGCCAGAAACATTGATTTTACAAATGCGGAGTAGCAAGCAAGATTGATCTACGTTCTACACGCATTCGCGCGCGCGAATAGATTAAAAATATTCTCGAGATTTATATCGACTCTTATAATGGAGAAAAATTAGGCTCTCGTCGATTACGTGAAATGCAATTGTTCGATTATTTTCTCCCAAAAAAGAAAAATGGATTCATCGGGCATGATATGAAGCTGAACATAAGAAATAAATACAAAAACTGTAACTGTTTTATAGCTATTCAACCAATCAATTATATATTATACAATAATTATATATCAACGTATATTATCAGTTTTATATAAAATAATGTATATACAGAACGAAATTACTATACTTAGTATCAAAATATAAATTATAGTAATCCAAATTTGATTTTACTTTGACAAGATTTACTTTGGTCGAATAGCTGAGAACAAAAGTTAAATTACTTAACCGCATGCAAAACTGAACGCAATCGTCAATAACGAATTGTCAAACAAGTGGCACGAAAATAGAAGAGGTGCATTAATATGAGAGCGTTAAATGCAGAAAGGAGTACATATCCCAATAGTAAGTCACACAGACTGACGCACTCTACCTTCCCGATCCTGAAGCTGCTTCGTGTGGAATTACCCGAGTAAAGGGCGGGACCAGAGTAGCAAAAAAAAAATATATTATTTATGATGCACATGACACACAGAAAGAGTTATATTTTAAATGCGATTGTCAGTGATACAAGCGCGTAATAATTCGCAATTTTTATTCGACAATGACAGTACTCGATTAATTTTAAAAAATATTTTACGTCAAGTTAAAGATTAACAAGATTAAATGTATGTGTAAATGTTTAGCTCATATGAATATCATTGTCGATTGGACAGAATAAACAAGATAAACTCTCACCTAACGAGAGGCCCCATAACACCATCCTGTGGGAGTGATTGTAGGAGCGAGGGTCCTGCTGATACTGGACGTGTCTAGAGAGTCGCAAATGAAAAATGTGTTTTCGTTTTTAATCGAGTGCAATAAAATAACATTAATAATAATGATAATAACAAACAAAATATACTCGCAAAAGAAATGCGACTATCATAATAATCGAAAATAAACGACAAGACAAAGTCAAAATCAAACGTAAATGATGTAAGATGGGGGGATTGTGATCCAACTACATGTAGAGAATAATACCTTCTCCGTTTGCGTTGCAGCGTTACACGTGTCCACGGAGGAAATGTCATTATTACGCATCGATAGGATGCAACTTTGAGCGTCGCCGTTCTTAGGTCCTTGAAGCTTCGACATCTGGAGCTGCAATGATCAATAAATAACACTCCAATTATTCACTTTTTTCGACAAAAAGCACTCTAACAATGATTACCGATTTAAGATTTAGATCCCCGGTCGAAGCGAGCTTTTTGCACAGAGCAATATAATTAATCGCGATAAGTGATTTACCTCGTTATTTACCTCAAGTAGCTCGATAGTGCGATCCCGCGATTGTATGGTACGATCTCGATCCTCCACTTGACCCTGAAGAAACACCACCTGCCTCCTTAAGTCTGTCAATTCGTCCGCGATGCTATTACCACCGCTTCCCGGTGACGTGCTTACGTCGGTAGTACCACCCTCGTTCAGGTTACAGAAGAGGCCATTCTATAAGTGTATCGATAATCGTCATTTTTACATTCGATTGAGCAAGCATTGAAAAATACATATATTCCCAATCTATTTTTTTCTAAATAAATTTCTTTATAATAAACAGCATATACCAACCTTCGGATTATCGAATGGGTTGAGAGTTTCTGCCTAAAAATCAATATCAAATATTAATGGCTTTTGTATACATTTATCCTCGCTGATAATTCTTGTAACTCTATATATATTGTCGGGACCGAGTAAAATAGTATTAATAAAAAAAAAGTTTTGTTTCCCTCTTTCTCTTGCAATTACAATTTATATATATATATATATATAATTTTTACTCAATTAAACATACACACACACGCATGCGAGTGAGGTGATATAAATTAGTGACAATAAAGTAAAGAAAATCAATGCAACGTACCCTCGTCAAATCGTTCTCCCCTGACTTGAGACGTAAAATCAGGAAGGACGACAAAAATGAAAAATAAAAAGAATCGTGTTAATAAAAAAGGCAAAAAATACAGCGCATCGTGTGTATAAGTAATAGAATAACGCTTGCGGTCGGATAATGGGTAACGCGAACTGAAGACAACTGTAACGCTTCGGCGCCAAATAAAAATGCGTGAAACACATTTTTGCAGGACGTAAAAAAAGAAAGCGACGTGCAAATGTGAAATGCAAGCGAGCAACGATGTGCGTTTATTATTATGTACCTCCTGAAGGACACGCTTGAGTTTCAGGAGCATCGTCTTAATGGAGACAATGTCCTGGAACATGTACTGGTACGTTCCGCGATCTATCCTGAGACTCGACTCGTCCCCGGAATCGACGCACGAGGATGAAACCTGCGGGATCAAGGAGATACTGCGTGAGCGCGACAAATCCGACAAATTGAAAATTACACCTCTGAGAATGGAAAAATAAAAGACAGATTGCAACTTACACTTCCCGACGTTCTCATAGGACTAGAAACTTGACGATTGCGCATGTTGTCTAATGAACGCGGTGACTCTGTTCCGGATCTATTGCGTAATAGCCTTGACATCCTGTCACTTCCAATTCTGAAACAAAAAAAGTGAAACTCATCATTTTTCGTATCGACATGCGGATATATCTATATTCTCGAAGAGGATTATGCGATTAGCATTTTCTTCAGCATTCTAAAAGTATTCTTTTCGTTCTCTAAAACAAAATGGAACAGAATAAAATAATTAACCATGCACACATATTGAGATATAAATATAATATAAAGACAGATTATTATACACGAATTAAATTATAATACAAATAGTAAGCAGAGAGTGGCTCCTAAAATAAATGTAAATCCAACAAAGATTCAAGAAAGCAACGTAATCGCGCATTATCCGTAACTGTCGTCGAAAAAAATCACGACAATCCCCATCCAAAATACAACAATAAATGCGCAGCATCTAATCTCCTATTATATATCTCACATCTCTCCCTATATACGCTACTCGGAAATATTTGACAGTGGCTTCATTTCCCGCGGTGAGGGATTCACTACCTTCCGGGACTATTCTTGGCTCGCGAGGCTGCCGCGGAGGTCGCGCCGACGACGCCGCTGCCAGAGCAGGAGGAGACCTGGCCTGGCACCTTGGGCTGCCGCGGCGGCGGCGATCCGTTCGTGGGCGTCGAGCTCTCGGACGAGAGGCCGGAGTCGTCGCGTCCATCCTCGCCGCCAATGCCGTTCTCCTGGCTCGCGTGAACGCGAATCCGCGTCGGCAGACCGGTGGTGCGCCGTCGAGCGCCCCTGGAGCTCTCGGACGACGGGGAGGCCATCCTGACCTCGGACGAAATCCTCGGACGAATTATCCTCGATCGGATTATCGTTGATCCCGCGAAGATCGCGCGGGGATCATCGGTGTTTCAAATTTCACTTAATTCACTAGTGAACAGGACACTATCGAAGAAATTTTAGCATCTCGCCAATTTCAGAATTTTAATTTAATTTTTTTTAATTTTATTTATTTGATTTGATTTATTTTATTTAATTTTTAATAATTTTAATAAACGCGTCGAAAGAATTAAAGAATCGGCGTCAGAATTAAAGAATCGTAGTAATGTACATGTAAATACCAAGCATCTACGTAATGCAGGAATCGCTAAGCTTGACAGCTCGTCGCTAAATTTCGCACGCGAGAACCGCGCAATAAATAAAGGATAGACAGGCATATTTAGCTGGACGGAATGTTGTGAAGGGTGAAATGCGAGGAAACACAGTAGGGAGGATTTAACTTGTAAGAGCCTGAGAGCGAACACCTCTCGCGATGAGTAATTCGGTGAATATGCTTAGTCGCGGTCACTTTCCCAAAGCGCTCGGCCTTAATTACACACACGTTCCGTTGTCGCAATCACGCCGCTAAATTACGCAAGTTCGATCACGAACGCGGGGGTTTCGCCGGTTATGTTCTTGATGACATCGCAAATGAAGTTATATGAGATAATGTCGTGTAAATGGAAGCCCGTAAACGGGTCGATAGACAGGTAAATAAAGTGCAGTCGGAAGGAGAGAGACAGAAAATAGACCTGATCAACACGATATGTAAGGTTGGTGTAGATCTTCGTTCGGATAACGGTAACGTAATATTTTGCGGATCGACTAACGAGCTTTTTTTTCATTAATCATGCACATCATGCAAATTATTTATCAAAATTATAAACACAGTCGTCGCGAGTGCCGGCATCAAGTTACGCTTTTGCTCAATTAGTTTCGAGAGAAATAATTTTGTTTAAATACGCGAAGATAATTTAGTTAATGCCGTCATTTATTTCGCATTTGTTGCCGTCTTATTCTCTCGCAATTAACGTCTTCGCGAGTTATTTCGTCTCACGATCCTTCCGTCGCCGCTCGTTAGTGCTCTCTTCTCTACTCTTTTCACTTCATTTTCATAACAATATTAAACTCGAACTCGCAAAGAAGTTGAGTCATACCGCCGAGTGAAAGTTATCTGGCTGAAATCTTTCGGGATATGTACTCGCTATATTTTACACTCTTGCTCAGAGTTTCTTACGTATCAACGAAACAAATAGATAGCTTTTTGTCTGTATTATATATATATTTACTTGTCTGCATTTTATCGGAGAAAGAAATTTTAATATACATATACTGTATACCTTGAACTGCAATTGATCGCTTATAAATTTCAAGAATAAGAGCCATCGTCGCAAAATTAATTTTAGCTTCAATGAGGCGCACGCGACGCAAATTTTGACATTTCATCTAAAGTGACATATCGCGTGAGCGAGTGTATGCTAATTTCATCGATTTATATTGTACAGACTAACAAAAATCAATATAATCTTGTGTCCCTATTTAGTGAGGCACTATACAAGCAAATCTTAATGTCACGTTAAATATACGATCGCGGCCTCGCATCGTATAACGCAGTAATACATCATACTTATCCAGGGTTGGAACGACTCACGCGACAGCGATGACGTTCGTGGGATGAGACAATCGAGAATGATAGTTTAGAAGAATCGAAAAAAAAAATGCAAAAAAGTCACGTTTTGAAAGATTTAAACGTCACGTCGACGTAACGTCAAATATTCTTACTTGGGTCTTAAATGGATGCACTAACCGTCACAAGCGGATCATCTTTGACATTTAAGACCTATGTAAGAATATTTGACATTACGTTGATATGACGATCATAGCATTGTTTTACCTTAAACATCCCCTCGCGTAAAAACCGTAAAACACTCATTCATTAAACATTCATCATCGCGAATGCCCACTGGAGACCACAATTCCACTATGAATCACTCATCGAAAGCACACATTTTTTTTTGTTTACAAAATAATCAATCACTTCCAAGCGGAAGACTCGTCATCGCGCGAGATCGCACGCTGGGTGTCCCGTTCTCGTCGAGTCCTTCCGGAGGACTGCACGTGAAATTTCAGGCAAACTTTTCACACGGACGATGTTCTGTGTATATACATTAACCGGTGCATCCGCCGGAATCCGATCTGCGACGGTCGCCGGCAGGCAGACAGGATCACGAAGGACCCCTCAAGGGGATACGCGGGAACGCGTGCGCACCTACGACGACGAGCCTGGTTCGATAACGCTCGTGGTGGCCGGTGGTGGACGAGTCAGAGGAGAGGAAAGAGAAGCGACCGAAGAGAGAGGTAGGGAAAAACAGAGGGGGAGCAGCTGCAGACAGTGAGAAGGTGGGGATGATAATGCAAAAAACTGCGGGAACTATCGCGATATCGAAGTTTATAGCGATATTCCTATCCATTCCCTTGGAGAAATATTTCTCGACTTCTCTATTTCATGATTAGATAAAAAATTTTTCTATCGAAATTTTTTTTTCTTTCCTCTTTTTTTATATATTTATTATATATATCACTACAGATAATAATCTGTATATATATATTAATTTATTTAATTATTATATTAAATTATTAAATTATTATATAAATTCATATAATATAATTATATGAATAATATATAATATATTTATATAATTATATATATAAAATTATATCATATATATTTCATTATATGCGCGAGTATATCCCAAAAAGAATTTGCTATAAAAAGCAGCTTAACAAAATAATGAATTATTAAATTATTCAGGCTATTATCGTCTAATTAAATTTGGCAATCTAATAAATATTTATCAGTTGTCAACTCTGATTAGATAGGCGTGATCTGATAAAATTAATGCCGGTCAGATCAACGACCAACTTTGTTCACAATAAATACATTATCATTCGGCGAAGAAAATTGATTCATATCAATCATTATCTAATCATGTCGTGTCGCGTCTTCTTAACTCTTCGGATAAAACTTCTTAGCAACTTATGAGTTCACGACAAAGCAATTCCGCGTTATCTAAGTCTTCGTAATATAAATATGACTAATTTTTCTTACTCGGATCTTATCCGAATGGTGACTCAAATACGATATCGAGATTATAATATTGAACTGTAAATAGTAATCGCGCCAAGAGAAACGTCTGCTTGTTCCAGCATCGAATTATTTCATCTCCTTTAAAATATCCCCTTTCGAATTAATTTGTAACGCGAAATTGCTTCAACTTCTTTCGAAATTGTCAAAGATAATTTCAAGATCGACTGAATAAGAATTTCTGCGCGTCTGCAACGGACTCGTCTCCGCCGAAGTAAACGATCAATACTCCAGCTGGCTGTCCTTCGACCCTTAACCGCGTTTACGCACGTTTCTACTCTCCTTGGCAATTCTCTGTCTGGCACGGCTTTCCGCCAACCAGACTCCGCCGGCGCGGCGCCGAGGATCCGAGATTTATGATGCACTTTTCATTTTCAACAGCAGTTGACTCGTTGCGGTCCTTTTGCGAGAGAGAGAGAGAGCAGTCTATCGAAATTTCAGCACTTTCCGGAAATTTTTCACGAGCCCTTTCATCGAACATTTCCCTCGAGTTCCCGTTTCATAACAAATAATCGCGCGCGTCTGGACGAAAAGATTCACTGACGGAATATTTTCGATATACTACATGTTTTATTAATTATTTTTCTTTTATTAAATTACTTAATTTTAATTATTACTTTTATTAAATTATATAGTTAACGTTATTGTAAAGTTAATGATGAAGATGTATTTCCTTATATGCATCGTTTATAGCAGAATTTATAGTTACAAGAAGTTCTTTCAAGGATTATTGACAGCAATATTTTCCGCCATCGACCATAGCTTATCATTGCGAGAAGTTTAGTAAATAGACCGAAAAAGTTCACCGTTACACAAAGGAGATAGCTCCGTGTAGTTACCTCGAGTCAGCTGTTTCTACTAAGGCGAGCGCGACTTGAAGAGAGAGAGTAGTAGCTTGAAAAATAATAATTGCGCGCTCGTCTTATTATTTTTTTTTTCTTTCAATAACGAATAGCGATCAATATCATGCATGCTTCATTCTTCAGGATACAAAGAGAGAAAGTTACAAGTTAAATAATGGCGGCTCGAATAGAAAAGAAATTCCTTTCATCAACGATTTCGGCGTTCTTTAATCGCGTGCTATTTCGTCGCGGATCAATACAAATCTGCGTTCTTTTTATAGTCGCGATCAATTGTTGCCTGCCGGATTAAAAATTTGTGCGCGAAATGACGAGGGAAGAGAGCAGAGAAACCGACACGTCTAACTAGTAACGCTCTGATTAACGACGAAATCGCCCTGTTCAGCTCGATTCACCGATCGTCTTCGTCGTCGCTTAGCATCGGTTACCTTCGTCAATTTTCCATCGTAACGCGGAAAAGCTAGAAACGATCGTGTCTATATTTACGTCACACGTAACGTTCCAGTTTCCTCGAGCGAATATCGATTCCAATTCGCGATTCTCGGCGAGCTTTGTTACATCACGAGACGTTCGTTGCTCGTCATACACGGTCAGGATAAAACCGGTTTACCGCAAGTTAAATCACGGCTTTTTAAACGCGACAGCCAAAATTATAGAGGCGGTCCGATCCTCTCTTGGCCAAATCGCTAGATCGATTATATTATACGGCGTTTGTCGGCTCGCGCGATGGAGATGTATAAATAAGAACAAGTAGTTCTGCGAACGAGAGGAAGTGTGTTTTAATAATGCAATGGAGGATCGTATGTGCTTATACAGTAGCACGCATATGAGGAAGACAGAAATATGATATACAATCATGCTTAATAATATCGTATTAACTGTGTTCTGGAATTATAGTCGGCACCATACATCTCTTTCTCTTTCTCTCGCCCGTTCTTACAACTTATGGATACAACGAGAGTACATATACCTGGTGGATATAAATATTTACGTATACAAGTGCCGTGAAAGTGTTCGCTTCGACGGCTGCTAAATCAATTCTAGCATAAATCATGAATAACTTGTAAAAAAAATTCTTTCGGTAATGTATGGGATGTCCGGTGCGGTGCACTAATCTTTCATAATAACAAGTGTTAATGAAGGGAAAGATTGGAATTGAAATAAATCAAAGAAAAGGAGAAACTGAATAATTTGATTTGAAATATGTGTTTCTCGTTACTATGCTAGATAAGTATATGTATGCACGTTGCGCTAACATGTGTCGTCTGTAACTGCTATATTCCGCATATATATTGGATTTAAGAATATATAATCGCAGAACTAACGTTCTTCAAGCTATATTGCTTTCTGACATTCCCTAAACTCTCTCAGCTTATATTCTTCAAAATAAAAAAAAAAAAAAAATATATATATATATATATATAAAGTATTTTTAAAGTATTTTCCAATATCGAGTGTGAAACTTAAATAAAAAGCATCTGTATTCAAAGAAGCGTCTATAATAGGTCGTTGGTCTTCCTCGCTTATGGAAAAATGAGCCAATCACTTTAAACGCAAGAAGGATTAAATTGTGCTTATACAATGTGATGCCGTATTTCGTGATTGCTCGTGTTAGGAATCGAATGTAAGATAACGGTAAGAGTATCTCATACGGCAGGAAATAAACGATAACTCGAGAAAACGTTTCGTGGACGAGGATAAGCACGAGGCTACGAGAGGTCAAAGAGAATGTTGCAACGTAACGATAGAAACAGTTTAGAGTTTATAAGCAATTGGGCATAAAAATAACCGCTTCGAATTCTTTAGATAATTAAAAATTACATAACTAATAGAATGCGTATTATAGATTTATAATTTTATATCGATAACAATCGTGTATCAAATAGTAGCCGCGTCGTTCTCATCTTCTACAATGACCTTGGAAGGAAGGGTGATATCGAGTCGAGTTACTTGACCGCACATAGAGAGAGAGAGAGAGAGAGAGAGACTGCTCGTCTCTTCTACGAAGCTACGCGTCTACGCCTAACAGTAGTTTTCTATAATGCCACAAGAGAGTATACGATTAATTAATTAATACTTGATAACATCCCGAAGTGTGATTACCCTTCGCGCTCTAATATCTACGTATTTTGAATAGTACGAATGTGATTATTATTGTTGAAAGCGACGATCATCGGGATGACTACAAGACTAGACGGTATCTACTACAAGAGATTGCATCGAAACCAGTTTGGACCGGTGTTTGAATTGCGATAGGACGACAATTTTTGGAAGGATTCGGCTTTCAACCACCGTATTGGAAAAATACGAAATTAGAAAAATAATCTCTATCACCCTCATTACTACATGTTTCGTCCCCATCGTGTATTCGCTCTGTGCTGGTTCACTGTGCTAAGCTAAGGAAATATCCAAGCGAGTCATCCTTTGAAGCAGCGCTATTTACCAGAACAAAGCGAATCGACCGTGAGTCTCAGGGTGGGTTACTCTTTATCGCGTACTATGCTTCGACTACACTTCGACTATACTTGAGAATTAGTAATTTATGCGACTATAATAAAGACGCATTGTGTAATCTCGAGAAAGTTACCTGACTCTTACGAAGTCATGATTTAAGCCATATTTTTTTCTTAGGTCAAAGAAAGGCGAGTAAACTAACGAGATAATGAATTTTCACGGAGGTGGGTCGGAGGACTAGTATCATTTGAGGTAGCATCTTTCCCATCCAAGTCGGGCTTAAGAAGTTGGAGTAGGATGGGGGACGTATAAGTTATTATATATTAGTATACTCCTCAGGAACAAAAAAAAAAATCAATACTTCAAAAACGCACGCAAGAGGATATGTAACACAGCACAAGTCTCTAAACAAATGATAATTGTACACACGAAGTCTGTCAAAAGATTAAAAAAATTATATCTACAAGTTGTGAAACGTTAATACACAGAATTATCAGACAAGGAATTACGTAAAAAATTTTTTTTCTCTTTTATATATATGTATACAAAAGAAAGAAATAATATAATTATACAGAAATAATATATATATATATATATATATATATATATATATATATATATATATATATATGTTTTTAATTCATATTTCAAATTATTTTAACTAAACTTTGAAACTACGTATTGGAAATAATATTTGACAACTTTGTGTGTCACTTCTTTTTTTTTCCATTTGATCATAGCCTAGACGAAAGTTGCACAGGTCAGCATAAAACGATTAATCGCTAAATTTTTTAGTTGCGACATCGCGTGTTATCATCGCTCGGATTCTCCCCCCTTTATAATTATGCCCGCTTCTCTCTCGCTTCTGACAATGTCTATTCGTTTATCTCGCGAGTGATCGCGCTCAGATACAGAATCATTTCATCTCTTTACGCAACGAGATACTCTCGTCTCATAAAAATTTATGTATCGACAATATCTTTCGTTCATCGTAAAACTTGGTGACGCTGTTTCATTTTAACGTGAGCAATTTTTGCGACTTTTGTTTTACGAGACGCGATCACTCACAAGTTAAGCCTGCGTCTGTGCGTTATTATCAGCTTGCGGTTATCGGTTTTGCTTAGTCGACATTCGAGGGAGAATCGGCGGACCCCGCTCGCTAGTTAGGGTATGTCAGCTGGTAGTAGTCTCCACCCGCGGAGTCCTCATCGGGGATTTGCAATTGCTTCACCCGTTTTATTAGCGCGCTAGAACACAGAATACTGTCGCTGAATTGTGGCGTCTCCTGTGGCGGATGCGGATATGTTTATTTTTTTTTTTAAATTTTATACAAGCAAGGGAGAGGGAAGATTATCGCGTACGTGTCTTGAACGTAAAAAGTGTTTGAGAGCAAAGGATAAATATAGTCGAATAGAGAATACAATTTGTTGTCGAGAATCTGTAAAATTTTCGTGAAAAATAAAACATTCCCATTTTTAGTTAATTAATAGATTGATCTTTACACGAAAATATCACGCATTATCAGCATTAAATCAATTTATCCGCGTAATCTCAACTAGATCTCTTCTAACGTTTTTTTATCTATTCGATCGCATACATTGATTACTATTTAATGAAAAACTGAATGAAATGATTGACAAAATAGACAAGTACATAAGTTGATGAAAGCTTCGAGGATGTCGATTAAAGTCGAACAAGGACTGCAGGTGAGCAACGGTAATTCGAGGGAGGACGGATCTAATAGGCGAATTTGGAGATGTTTTGCTCTTTCTCGTTCGCTAAGAGAGTAAAAAAAGAGTTAACGCCGCGAAAGAGAGTAGGTTGTTATGCGCTTGTGGCCATGACGCGCTCGAAATTTATACAACTCGCAATAGAGCAATTATTGTTGCAACAATACGATCCAAAGTGTTATGTTATTTCTAATTTTCGTGTAAAGTGCTTCATGCTCCCGATACTGAAGAAATTATTTTCTTATTTTCATCTTATTATTTTCTAATTAAAATGCTGAAAGAAGACGGGACTTACGAATATGCATAACTTTCTGTAATGATCAACTTTTACGATCCTTCATTGCAATTTAATATCTTCTCACTATGTGAATTAACGTAAAATTGTATCATCGTATCTATTAATAATAATCAATGATGTAAGATATAAAAAGAATCTTCACAGGGGATATTACAACACTCTTCCTCTTTGCAGACGGTGTCGCTAAGCTATTATTCAACCGAACAAAAAGATAATTGTGTAAAAGATAGAGATCTTAAATTATACATAGTACGCAAAAAAAAAGATTAATAGAAGAGTATATAAGAGATAGTATAAGTGGTATTAAGTTTTCAAAATATTGCAAGATTGAAAAAAGTGCAAAAGAATGCAGTTTTTCTGAAGATAAAATTTATCGGCAAGATATTTTAAAGAACTATACAAATATGTATATTATTGACTTTTTATAACTGTCTTATATCATGCATTTTAGTTTATCTTTGCAGAATTTTTTGTACACGAAAAATGATGTACAAAAAATTCAAAAAAAATTACTGATCGAAGTTTACGAGTGCGGATTATATATAGTTATAGTGGACACGAAACAGCGAACATACATTAATGTAATTAATTGGATGACATTCTTTATCTCCTTTTCTTCACATAATATGCACCTCCATTAATTATATCATAGCATTGGTAAGATATTCAATTTTCCTATGCAACTTATCGTCTCTAGATAAAAGCCTGCTACAGTTTCTATCTTCTATATTGTACTACATATATTGTATTACAGTTTTCACATTAAAAATTCTACTATAAACGCTTTAAAGTTAACCCAAATTGTGCATTCGAGATTAATCCATTATTTTGCAAATAGAAAAACATACAAAACGATTGATGAAAATGTATAATACATGCAGGCATTCGTTCAAAACGCAAAAAAATGAGGTGATGATGCAATTAAAACAACTAAATAATATGCAAAAAATAACAAAAAGATGTTACGAAAACAGAGATCTAATAATTGTAGTTTGCCAGATATTATCTACGTAAGGAAATGTAACAATACTGACGCACACATATAGAAAGCTGTATTATTCTTCTCCCACGTCTCGTTCAGAGAAGAGAAACATATCTTTGCATAATTTACATATCATTTGCAAGTAAAACGTTACACGTTGTAATGCTAATCACGGTATCGTTTCGTTTATCATTCTCAAAGAAGCTTCGTGCATCACGGAATTTCGCATTTCGAACAATGCAAGCGTAAAAAGATTAAAGATGAAAAATACGAATACACACCCAGATTCGATGGTGGTCTGATTGTTATTGTTGCCCATTGCGTTGTTGACGGAATTGTTGTTGGCGGAATTGGAATTCACTTCGTCCTGCATATGAGCAGTGCTTAGCAACGAGCTCCACTGTCGCATCACTTCTTCGCCTTGAGCTTCCAATTCGGAAATTATAGTGGCGTCATCCAGATCGTGCAATGCGGTATTAGAATTTAATCTGAAAGATAATGATAATTATACAAATTTGATTCGATGAAAAAAAAATTATACTTTCTTTATATCAAAAACAAAAAATTCATGTATATAATTTATTTATAAAAAATTTATATCGATTAATGCTAACCGCTGTTGTTCTTCGTAAGAACTCGCGTCACTGCCATCATAATCCAGCATTAAATCATCTGAGGCGATGGATTCGCAGGGGGACAAAGTATCTACGCTTCCCGTTCGATGCAAACGCTGTCCGTGATGAGGACTGTTTATTACACCCTTGACGTGCGCACCACCTATAAATTAAATCGAATATATATTATTAGTAAAAAATATATATCAAATAAAAATTTCTTGATAATATATTTATTATCTGGACATGCTTGTTACTTTTAAGTTTATTGAAATTATTAAACTGAGAAGATTTTTAGATTCATTATTAGACTCAATAAAATCTTCGCTACTTAGATACTGATATACAATATACATTTGGAGAAGAGGATTCCAAGAATAGCATCGTAATCCATACTAACCTGTCTTAGAGCTCGTCTCGATTAGAGTGTGGCTATTCTCGGTGATTACTTGATTCCCCATCGCGGACTGCGTCTCGATTCTGGCTCTCGAGTTGCTGTCATCGAAGATTAATCCCGGTTGATCCGCAATCTCGTCGTCGAAGAACTCTCTACCTTCGGACAGGCTGAGCGAATTGGAGGCGTTCGTCGGCGTGCCGGGACTATCATCCTCAAGAGTATTGTCGGAACGTTCTAGAGCATGTTCTTCATCCCTCTTCGAAGGTTTTCCATCTGACTGGGTTATGCTAGCGGTAGGGCTATCGAACAGACTATCGACCGGCGAGGTCTCGTCGTCTATCAGAGTAGTCGTGGTAGCAGCGGCGGCAGCAAAGGCCGGATCCTCGATGGTGAGCAGCACCGAACGCAGAGCGTTCTTCGACGCCGTGTTGCTCTTCGTAGCGGCGGTAATCGCCTGCGCATGCTGAACGATGATGGAATTTGAACGCTGGCACTCGTCGCTGGAGCTCAATGAGTACTCATCCGCCATGGCCTCCCCATGACCGTACTCGGGATCGTCCGAACTCAGCGGGCTAAAGTCCGATTTTATGGATGGGATTTTCTCCGTACGAGAACGGTCTTTGTAGACCTTCTCCTCGCTCAGACAACCTTCTTCGTACCCCTCCGAGGACGTCGTAGACATTGACGCGGTTGAGTCGGTATACCTGTTGTCCTTATTAACGATTCGTTGGTACTGCGTAGCTCGTTCGCGCACAAAGCCGGTATTCAGATTGACTGCGGCGGTCGCGAACGACTTGGGCAACGGAATCACAGAAATCTCCGTGACCGTGCTGTCGTCGTCTCGGACATCTCTCACGTCAAAGCTTTTACCGTTTACCACCATACGCAGGTTTCTCGGTCTACCGACGCCGCGTCTTCTCAAAGAGCTTTCGTCCACATAATCCATCGACCTAATCCTACCGTCTTCTGGACCAGCCGGCTGACTGCTGACGCCCGAATCTTCGGTCACTGAGCCCTCCTTCGAACTGGACGAACCCTTCGAGGTGGATATCTTCCTGCTTTGATTCGCCGCTGTCTTAGCGATCTTAGAGTTGGAATCGCTTACTCGCACAGCATACTGTGGAAGCGGCAGGTGACTAGTATGCAGAGTATACCTGCTAATGGGTTCTGGAATGCTTGAGACTCGTCTGTTCGCGTCCGCGTACTGCGTCATCATATTGTTACTGCCGCCATAAGCCACGTTATTTGATGGCGACGAGCGAGGCTTCGTCGGCACCGTCGTACTGCACAGATGTTGCTGCACGTGCGCGACCCTATTCGGCTGCTGTTGTTTGATAAAATAGTTTTCCTGCTGTTGTTGCTGATAATATTGTTGCTGCTGATGTTGTTGCAGCTTCTCCTGATTGTAGTGGCTGATATTGTGACTGCTACAGATGTCGCCGACCTTGTTTGTGAATCTCGCCTGGGGCTGCCGATACCCGAAACGGTTGGTTCTGACACCGGTTCCGTTCGAGTCCTTCTTCGGCGGCGCCAATCGCGGCGTCGACCGGCCGGATGACGAATTATGGATCGCGTTGCTGTTGTCGTCGTCCATTGCCCGTCTGCGATTCTGTTCCGGACCGGCCGACTTCGATCGTGGATGTAGCATGCTTTTCTCGGTGACGGTGCCGGCGGCGTAGTTCGTTATCGGCATCGGAATTCCGCTAGTGGGCCTTCGCCGGAAGCCGAAAGACATCGCGGTGCCGCGTGTGTGTGACGTGCCACGCCTTGAAGAACCCCGTAGATCGCTCTGTAACGAAAATTTATTTAAATGAGATGTCCGTGTCAGAAGTGTGAACAAAATAGAATTAAAGGATATGCGGTGTAGAAAAAAAAATTAATTAAAATGTATGATATTGTGAAAACAAAGTTAGAGTGAATTAAATCATACCGAGTGGAAATTTTGCTCCTATTTTCATAATTTTATAAATTTTATGTTGATAAATTTTAGGATTTCGATAGACTTAATTTATATAATAATTGAGCTCCTATACTTTGTGTTTTAAATAAACAGTAAATAAAATGATTCCTCGCCAAAAAGTTTAAAAGAGGATCTTTCGAAAAACTATAAATTAAATAGAGAATTCTAAAAAAAAAAAAATTAATCGGATTATTCAAAAAGAATCAGTAAAGTGAGAATTATAGGAAAAAAATAGAAGGAAATTTTCGAGGTCATCTTATTAAACTTTTTTAAGTATAAAAAGTTATTAACGGTCTCAATTCCTCTATCACGTTTCTGCAGCCGTCATGATAATAAAAGAGTACTTCGTATCAAGATGTAAGGTGGATTATCAGTAGCGTTAGTCACGTATAATCAGTCGCAGATTATATCCGCGGAAGAAAATCGATATCCCGTATAATTGAGTTTTAATAATTAGCCTGAACTTTGTTCCATCATCGATTATATAAGATATCTTAGTTGCTTAGTTGCCGAGCGCGATTTCGTCTCTCTTCCGTGTTTCTTCTCTCTAGACATTTACCTGGCATGATCGGCAAATATTCATACGTCGGTGCCGCGCGTTCGTGCGGTTTAAGGGTTTGTTCGACAAACTTATTACGTGGTCTGCAACGATATTAATCGATATTCGTATACAAATGTGTATACGGAGTTATATAACGACGTGGAGCTGATAGCGCATCCCGCTGCAAAGGAAACTCTTTGTCCGGAGCCACGTATACGCGAGCACCACATTGTCCACGATTGTCGAGTCGCTGATGGAAGAAGACGCCAACTTCGATCGACTGTGTACGACAACTCACGGAGTCCGAGTGTGTCGTTTTCGTCTCGGGCCGAGAACGGCCAACCTCGTTCGAACTCCAGAAATAGAGTAACTACTCGACGGCATCCCGATAAATTTGAGATCGCGTTCGCATTCCCGCAAAAGAAGCTCGGAAATCTTGATATTTACTTCGCATTCGACAAACCGAGAAAAGATGATACGATCGCAAATCAATCGTGAAGATGTCTCCTTCAAATCATTGTGTACATATTATACTCTATTACGCGTATATTGCAACACGTCACGATATACATAATAAAAAAAATTATTGAAATTACATGGAGTCGAAATCTGCTAAATTATTAAGATTAAATATTCGGTATTTTTTATGACGATGATTAAATATAATATTATATCAAGTTTCATTATAAGAACCAGAAAATATCTTACGCAATATATATATTGCATCATAAATGGACATTAGATATCAGAAAACATTTTCATTTCGGAAATTGAATTTTATAAATATTTCGATATCTGATATAAAATTTACAAATAAAAGAAGCTATTAAAGCCACTTGATAAATGACAATTCGATAACAATTAATAATACAATTTCATCGAGATTTTTCATAGTTTCGAGATTCTCTGACTTCTTTCCGTAAAAGAGAAAGTCCGAAGGGAAAGAGCAAATTTTTATCGCGTCCCGGCATGCCTTACCGCAACGCTGATGCCCTTCTCGTTCTCCAGCGAATCGTCCTCGCATCTCGTGCTGCCGCACCGGTACTCCATGACAGCGCGCCCGGGCCAATGTCACACGGCCGGTTGTCGATCGATCTCTCTCACGGGGATTGACGGCCGCCCACGACGGGGCTTCGAGCTCGCGTCCTCATGTCGCGAATATCTGACTCTTAACCGACACGAAAAGCGTGAGTTCTTCTCGAGGAGAGGATGGCGGAGGAATCTCTCTTCGTGATCCGTCACATCGTAAGGAGAGTACGCGACGATCTCTCGACGGCGCGGAAACGCGCGACGGCGCACCGACGACGTCGCTGTTCGTCGTCGTCACCCCCGCGCCCCTCTTGCGCCTCGCTCGCTCACCCGGCCTTCTCGTCGTACCGCGAGGAAAGCGGGATCGATCCGGCTGTTTGCGCCGGCGCCGCGACGTCGCCGACGCATCAGCCGAGGGGCTGCTGATCTTGCGGATGCGCCCGCGCGGCCCAGGTTTCTTTCGATATACAGGGTGTCTTAGCAGCAGAAGTGGGAGGAGTGAGGGAGCGTATCTCATGTATTTTATTCAATTTTGACTTCGTTAAAGAGTTGCAGAGATAGAGCATGACAGATGAGACATACAAATCGTCTGTTCTCGGACTGGCTCGGGTTTAAAATCAAGTAGCGTAGAAACGATGCGTATAATATTTTCCTACCTCCCCCCCCCTCCCTCCCAGTTCGCTAAAGACGAATCGATTCGGCGAAGAGAAACGTTCCTACATATTATCGATCACTTTCATTCAGGGCGCACCCTGTATATGAATCATCTAGTTTAACTGACAAGTCTACGTCAAATCGTAGCGCATTATTATCAAGAGGAAGGATTCTTGCAGAATTGAATGTCGATCATGCGAAACTATCAAAACGGAGTGATCTCTTTCATGCTAATCATTGAATTTGAAGCACGAATCAGTAACGTGATTCACCGAATCAAATAATGTTACAAACATAAATTTTCGATAAATTGATTATGTAAAATTTCTATTTAATCTATTTCAATAAATATAGATAGATCTCAGGCAAAATGTCTTTTTAACAGTAGATTAGCCAAATAGGAGTTGATTTTTTCAAGATCAGTCGACAAAAATTAGCATTTTTTGGATATTTCCATTTTTTCCATATTCCCTTTTTTTCATATAACTAAGTCTTAATTTAAAATTACAATTAAAATTTCACCTGAAATTAATTGAAGGATGTAGTTTCGTTAATCTTTCAACTCCACGAAATTTAATTTGTGCAGTCTTTCTTCCACCAAACTTATTATTAACAAATTCTATTATTAAACAAACACAATCGATGATTTTTGAAAGATACCATCATACCAGCTACTGTGATATCAAGTTTTACGAAGAAACAAAGATTCTCTAACAGATGGATTAATACGATAAGATTATCGTGACGTATTTCCTGATAAAAATACAATCTTGATCTTTTTTTTTCTCCACTGACGTCGGACTTACATTTAGTTATCGACCTTGCTGATAAGACTTCGCAAATAGACTTATGTGTATTATCTCGTGATAAAATCGCGAGAGTTAAAGTGAGTCTTCTTTTCTTCGATCATCAATGAAACTCTCTCGCATACGCAACCGAAAGAAAGGCGCTTCCGCTTACAGACACGTACGTCTCTCGATCGGGGAGAGAGCCCGCGGATTTTCAGCCATTAACGAGAAATCATGAAAGGGAGGACAATGGCAGAAGCAAGCGGGCATCGTTCGATCGCGGGAGCAAGCGTGATCGCCGTGCGAATCGGCACGGCTGAGAGCACGTGGATATAGGAGACGAGAGAAGAACAATGGAGAGATAAGGCGCGTTCTCTCTCCACCGATTTCTCCTTCTTCGCACCTGAACCGTGCGGGTGCTGTGCCGGTTTTCAGCCTCTCGGTTTCCGGCCCGGCGCGAGACTACCCACGGAACCGACACGCGTGACGACGAACAATGAAAAGCACATGTTCAACCGAAGCAAGAGCGGTCGCGTGAATTAATAATTTCGAATGGGCAAAAAGACTCTCACAAGAGCGCGGGGTTTTGTTTCCGGATGAGAATTTAACGGCGCGTGTATATGTGAAAAACCATTGGCGAGATTAGGTCGGTCGCGATTAATGAATAAATTTAATTAACGAACAATCTACATGTGTACGTTGATGCTTATCGCGGAGAAGCGCGCCTTGCTATCGCAGGCTGATCGTATAAGATTCGCGCAAATTAGTGGTAACTCAACCTTGTTAAGGAACGGAGAGCTATAAATCAACTTTTCAACCATTTACGACGTTCGCGGACTGATTATTCCCCAAAAGCTACGTTATTTCTGTGATTTCTTGAAGAATATAGAGACTATTTTCCGCAACATTATTTATCGTTATAAACTTGTTTATCCTAATGCATTGGATACATTATATATCTATTTGCATTTATGTGCATATGGTCGTTCGAAGACAATTAACTCGATGCAATTCGTTTATATGAGAAAGTTAACGTGCCGCGAAAGCGGAGCTCGATGTACCTTGATACATCGATACATTTGATAGGTAATAAAAACCTTTCTTGCATTAAATGTTAGTGAAAGTATTCAAGCGTGCGAATGATTATACGTGGAATGATTTCCTTTACGTTCATATATGCGAAAGTGCCGATTTCAAATTGCAAATAATTATACGAAGAAAAGATCGATAGTATAATAACTATATCAATCTTTTAAAATCGAAATTTTTCTATTTAACTTCCATTTTTTACGTTTATAGCTAGAAAAATTATCCTATTTTGTTTAATGGTAAACAAACATTTTCTCATTTAACCATTTACATTTCTTTTTGCTCCACGATTGTAAATTAACAAGAAAAAAAGTGTGAACTTATTGTTTAAAATATCAGAGTAGATTGAAAATTAAGATGAAAAGTAGCAGATAAATTTCGACTCAGGTCGCAAGACGAATATAATTCATTTCGAGATAAAATGATCATGTCGTACTTTTAATTTCGATATATGTCATGAGATAGCGTTAATTCAACGCATTCAACAACGTAATACTCCAACGCAATATTCGGTCACGCATCGTCGATTGCGCGGATTTTCACAGAACGGAACGGGATGCAAGCCGTATTACGTCGTATAGAGACACGACAGAAGCGCGCGAATGATATATTCACAGGTGGTAGCGATACCGTTGCAGGTGGAAACATGAGGAAGGGCATTGAACTTCAACGTGGACTTTAGCTAGCCATCCGTACAATCAGTTAGATTTTTCACTATATACGTGCGTACATATATCGCGATGCGATACACACGCGATACGTCGCATATTGTAGCGTATATACGCGGATAGTATTCGATGAATATTATGTAAACGCAACGATGACGAAAAAGAGTCAGGGACAGAGTTGAGTGAACGCGATCCGGCGAGCGAAACTCGATGTCGTTGCGGCGGCGAGCGCGGACCTCGAAGTTCAATGTCCATCGACGATAGAAAGAGCAGTGTTTTTATGGCGTGATGGTTTTTTATGAGTCGTGACGACTCGAATCTAGGCACTCCTGACAGCGAGTTAAAATTGTTCTCCTACTTTCGATTTCAATTTCCAATTTAATATCTGCTGATACTGTAAATAGAGTACTCTTGAAATTATTTTAACCTAAGACTGTTAAATTAAATTAATGAAAATGTCACTGATAAAAGCTGGATAAAATTTTTGAATCTCTAAATGAGAGATGGTTTATTTGAAGTATCAATTCAATTCTTATAACATATAAATTAAATTTTTTTCTCTCTCTCTCTCTTTCACTATTGAAATTCTCTAAAATCCATAAACGCGAGAAAATCGAAATTGAAAATAGTGGGAAAATTTCGACTCGAAGTCTCACCTGTTTCTTGTCCATGATACGGTACGAAGGCGAATTATGATGACCGGATGCTGCGACGACGGCGCCCGCCTTACGAGACACGCATTGCCCCATATAGATCCACCAACCTTGTCCCAGCACCGAATACTGTCAACATGAAAAGTACGTATATTAGATTCGCGTGAATTTCCACACTAATCTATGTTCTACTCTACATTTATTAAAGCCGAAGAGAGCCTTTAGAAGAGAGCCGCGTAAAGTTCGGAGCTCACAGAGTACACACCAGAGTATATTTTTCACTTAGAGATTAGTAGACAAATTTCCATTGTTTTTTATACACCCGCGTACCATCATATGACACACGTATAGCGGAAAGAGTTAAACTATGCGTGTAATAATCATCCTGATTGCACACTTCTGACTCTTCCCTTCAGCCCTCATTAATATTTCACTTCGCAATCAACGCGAAGTGAAAAGTAATATCTTTCAATTCCCCTCATTAAACAAAGCATAAGAGAATTTTTTTTGCAGTAGAAGGAGATATGCGCCAAGAAATGGAAGAAGTACCACCACCGACAGGCATAAATAAATACGTACTGATCGATACGCAGAGGCCTATTTCGGTCGAAGGGAGAAAATGCGCGATTTAATACAGGCACGTATCCAGGTGCACTGTCTATGATTATCTTTCGCGTTACACGGTTCGCGATCTGCAGGTCACGAACCAAACTCGCGTCCCCATTAGATGCGCCAACGTTGCAATATACGGAGAAGAAGCGTTAGATACAGCGAGAGATGAAAGGACATTCCAAGAAATTCGAGACACGCTCTTGTTCACTCCCGGATTTCTTTGAGATACTCTGTATCGTTAAAGATTTCTGTTGTTTATAATATTATCTAATTTTAATTAAAAAAAAATAGATATGTATGAAATAAAAATACAATATTCCGTCCTTAAAAATTGGACCATTAAATCAACGAAAATATAGCGGCGAGGTAAATCTCGCGAGAGAGGAATAAATTTGGAAAATGGGACGAGGATTTTAAAGATCCGACTGGGATACCGTTCGCTTTTAAAATTCGATCGCGAATGTAGACGGATAATGACCTATGCGAGCGGAATGTAACGATTCACTCGTGTATTCAATCTTTTGCAAGATGAATATCGCGAGTACCGTTACCGAATATCTGGAATAACGTTATTATTTAGAATGTGTGAAAACATTCCTTACAATGCATTATCTATGGGTCGCGAGCATTTCTCCTTGGGATAACATATGTTTGACTGTCAATTTAAAAAAACCCACGCGTAGACAGGTGGGAGTGCTCCGAAGAATTTGATTTTAAATGCATCGCATAGATGGTGAAAGGTGTCCGGCGCGTGTTACGATCTCCAAATGTAGGACGATAAATGGCACTGGCCCGATTTTTTTTATCACTTAGAGAGCGACGATTGCGGAAACGTATGTTCGCGTTTGTCGTACAGTATACATCCCTCGCGGCGCACAAATACAAAAATAATTTCAAAAATTGAAAATTTCCAAAGAGCAAAACCTCGAGCCGAAAGTTCTCTCCTACTGAATGAAATATATAAATTTATAGCAACATATTTTTTAATAAAGAAATATCTGAAATTTTGATTAAGAGCCTTGTCCATTTTTTGTGGATTTTTATTATATCTTTAATAAAAAATATATATATATATATATATAATTCTAAATTTGTATCCTATTTAAATATGTTTTATTCCAGACATGTGTATGTGAAAATTTCTCCCAAATAATAGCAATCCAAAATAAATAGAAAAAACATTTTAAATGTTACAAATATGTACAATTATCACTGATTTTCAGTGAAATCTTACTGACTATAATCAGTGAGACATAAGATGGAGAAGCAATGTTTGAGTGATTTCATTAAAGATTAATGAAAAATATTCACACTGATCTTCGATGAAATCTTATATCACTGCTTTAATCAAGACATTTTCACCGATTCAATTTAAGATAGTAAAAGCTTAATTCTGATGCAAATTAAAGTTCTCTCCTTTCAAATTACAAACGTGAGAAAATTGAGATTGAAAATAGGAGTAAAATTTCGACTCGAGATAAAAGCATCTCGAAACCTAAAATCGACGAGTATGAGATATATCGCGGTAATGATAGACCATCTTGTGTACATTTCATTTCGTAAACCGCTTATTTCCATGCCGTAGAAGATGCGATCTATATGGTCGGTCGATTTTAATACAAATCCGAGGTGATTTACGAGTGACAGGTAATTGTGTCTGCAAGTTGATGCTTCGCGTTGCATAAATGCATGGAATCTGACCTTTCTTGCCGTGTTTTTTTTTTTTTTTCATGCGAAATCTCCGCTTACCGTTAGCAAGCATCGTAAAGTACTAGGAGATATCCTACGCCATCGTAGGTGTAATTTTCTAATATCGAGAGAGCCCGGTTTTATTATATCATTATTTTCTTCCAAAAATCTTCGCAATCGGACTTTGTCGTTTGCGAGAAAAGTCGTGAAAATAATAGCTGTCAACTTAATGAAATCATTTATATATTTAATTTTATTTAACGATTTTTTAATTTATAATGATGACTGAATTATTATCGGAATTTTGGATCCTAGAATTCTGGAATATGTGTCTTTTTCAGAATCGAAAAAAAATTCTTGCAATTTATTTCCTTAATTCGTCAATTTTTCGTAAACTATTTTTAACTTTTAAATCATTAATCCGTGGAATAAAATTTGTTCGCGAAAATCGAGAGTAAAATAGAAAGAAAGAAAAGATAGAGATAGCCAGATATGATTAATAGTGCACGAGATAGCAGCGAGAAAATTGCGTGCATGCACCTTTCCCCCTCAATAAAAGTTACACATTACACGTCTTGCGATTATCCTGAATCAATATCGCACCGCGTTTCCACGATTCCGTACTCACAGAAACGAAAATCCCTGCGGTTTTTTGCTTGGCCTGCCGGAGAGTAATCTCGAATACACTGGAAAAAATAAAATAAAATCGTCCACTATCATGCGAGAATTTCAGAAAACTCGCCGTCAAATCTTGGTCGAAGTGGATATTTCTCGAAGTAGTTTTATCGTCGAACACAATTGAAACAAATATTAGGAAAATTAAAAATAATAAAACGTAAAATATGTACATTGAAATATCGTATTATTCAAATAATACTTTCTGGAATGCAATGCCAATTGTAAATTCAGGATGCATATTGGTTTCATTTCCACACCCTTTAGCCGTAAATTATTTTTCGGGGAGTAGCACGTTCCGTGCATTACACGGATGACGTAACGTTAAATGTCTCCAGCATACGTCACATACTTACGAGACATATGTATCATGGATCGTTCCGAAAATTCAAATTGTAATATCGAGAATTACAAATTCCAATTTACACACGCACAATGATAGTAGTTCCGTGAAATCTTCCAATCACAATTAGTCGCGAATGTTTTCGCGAATATAAGGTTAAAGAGCCACGATGCAGACAATCTCGCACTCGCGAGGACGCGTTCGCAAGATAGAAGGAAGGATAAACATGAGGAGGATAAACATTTACCTTTTCTGCAACTGAATCTCCTGGGTAAGTCGACGCACGAATACGTAGTATACATCGTAGGACCTGACACACGGGGAGCACCTAGGAACAGCTACGCACCGATCGTGCGTGCATGTCACGGCGATTTGGACGGGTGTTCGTGGGAGTCGAAGTAACGACTTGCGGCTCTATTCAAGACGCGATGATGTTTCCTCACTCCTCCTCTTTCTCACTCGTGACGCGTGTGTCCCTTGGTGTCCCTTATCGTAGGCACCACACTTTACAAACGTTGACAACGTCTTCCTGCGGATCACGTTCCTCGCGCGAACGACTAATGTACGGATTGGAGCACCACCTGTCACTCGAGCTCGATAGCAACACGCGTCGCGCTGCACGATGTCAAGTAATGTCAACCAGTCAACCGGCGCCCCACACGCAACTGAACTGAACACCGAGACCGGCGATAGTCGAACATGGCCGAACGAGCGCTCGAATCACCGCCGCCATTTAAAATTTTGCACCCGCAACGCCCTCGTACGAGTATCTCGGATACCGTCTTGACAGAATAGCTGATTATCCGAGGATAACGATAAGGTCTGTTTATTTTATTCAGCTATTAGTTTAACCTCACTTTGCGTCTTCTGCTGTTCAAAATTACATAAAGGCGTTTATATTGTTTTGTATAACAGAAACGCAACGTGATGGACGCCGAAATTATAGACGAGAACGACCGATCCAAGGCGGTGATGCTGTTTGGCCGAGACATCAGCAAGATTCCCTGTTTCAAACAAAGCATGTTGAATGGCATCTACAGCGGCTTCGCCACCGGCCTGGTCACCTTCGTGCTCACGAGTCGCATAAAGCTCTCGACGAACATGGCCCTGGGATCCTACATGGGTGTCTCCGTAGTTTATTGGTGCTTTTGTCGATACGATTATGTGATGCAAAAGTACGCTATGGACGATGTAAAACACCTTTTACAGAAGAGATCAATTAGTACCGAGGAGGAAGTCAATGAAGCCTTCCAAGATCAACAGGGAAAGCTAGTCGATGCTTGAGATAACTTGTGTATTTTCTTTCAAAGACTTTTAAAATTATTCGTAAAGAAAGCAGATACATTGTGCAATGTTTTATCGCACAGAACAACACAATGCAATGCGTAATATATAGGTAAGATTATTGTATTATTTATGAAATGCATGTAAAAGGATGTCTAAAGCTTCTGGCTGATAATTTTTTTTTCAACGAACCGTTTACATAATATATATATAATTTGATATTTGTGAGACTGTTAGACTGTGTGAATCAAATGTATATATATATATTATACAGATATATTAGAAATAAATAATTTTATATCAATCGATACACAATTTCCTAAATTTGAATATTGTACAGTTGAATTGTCATATAATTTAGTCAATATAGGATTGTTACACTATTATATTGTGTCAAAATAATTGTTAATATTCTTTAAAAATATTTTTCGATTATTTTTAATCTGTATAAAACATAAAGATACTACATGTACAAATTATAGAATAAAATTATAATTTTCCAGTTATACATATTGAATTTTTTCCAAAATATTTAACATTTTAAATAGTGATAAATGATAAAGCGTTAATTTTTATATTTCAATTTATATGTTAAAAAAAGATTCAAAGTTAATATAAAATATGCGATTTTTCATGAATTGTGAACATTTCTTTTACTGTTGCGCCAAAATTATATATATATATATATTCAATAAATAATCTAATATATCGTTCTGTATCATATCAAAATATTTATGAATTCGATGATTCTATTTCCATATGAAATAAATATAAACAATAGATAGAATGACCTCTATAAAGATTTCACGGATAAAGTTTTGTCTGCAGTAGGAGATACAATCACAATGTGTTCGGTTCTTCAGCATAGATAAAATGCCCGCGTTTAATGAAACTAGTGTCTCTCTTCAATTAAAAAGTTACAAACATTAAAGGACAATAACGAGAGATTTCAAATAAACAGTCGTAATGTCGCGACAAAACGATATGAGTGACGATGAAACGGATCTGCAAACACCTCGGGTGTTCCTCAAGACCGGTTCAGGACAAATCCCTCACTGCAGCTGTAACAACTCAGGTATATAATACAAGATGTTGTAAAAAAAATCAATTAAAATAGTTCAGTCATAATTTTTGGATATAATTTCATAACGAGTATTCTCTCAAAGTTATACGCAGTCCAATCAGTCCTAGCTCGTCTGTCTCGAGTTCCATGATATTCGGACAGATCTCCGACGATGTTCTTCGCGCTTGGAGTCAATTGCCGGAGGCGATCCGTCTGGATCCCAGATTGGCGGTTTTCCAGAAAGAATGCGATCGGATAGCAGAAGCGAAGTGAGACAAAACGCAAGTATTTAATCAAAATCATATGTTTCTAACGATAACGCGTATTCCCAGATCTATGGATTGCGTGAAGAGGGACTGCCTGGTTGTGAATATGTGCCCGCATTTCGTGCAGCAAACTAAGTAAATTTTTATATCTCACGTGATCGATATATGACTGGTTTCAAGAAAAAATGTAAAGGTAATATAATTAATATATTAATTTTGCAGCATTCAAAGTCAAATTCAAGCAACTCAGAGCAATGCCGAGGAGGATGGGCAAGATATGCACACGCAGGAGAAGCAGAAGCCGTTTTACCGCTACTCGAAATTAATCGCGCTTTCCTGCTGTTGGCTACTATTTACAGTAAAAAAATTATATCTTTACTGACTGGCCATCGCACGTCTATGCTTATACTTTGATTTTCACGTTACAGATAACACTCATGTTTAACGGCGAGAAGATCGAGATGATGCATCGGTTTTCCATTCCTAACGGACAAACTTCAGGTATCCTTCCAATCAGAAAGCCGTCCCGTTTAAGTTGAACAAAAAAACATAATTTATCAAAATTAAAATTCACACATAAACCTTGATATATTTTCTCAGATTATCAAATCGGCGAACCTATTACGAGCAAGTTGATTAGCGTAACGATAAAAGGATCATTGCTGCCCTTAAGGAAAACCGAGCTGCATGCGAATTTATCCACGCATTATTTAATGATATGGTTAGAACTTCTTACAGAGAATACGTCTTACATCGATTCGAAGGTATTTACATACATTGCTAAAAAAATTAATGTTTATACAAAAATTATTGCATACATACTCACGTTTTACGATGGTAGAATACGCCAATCCGGCCAGTTCTGAAACAAAAAGAGACCAAGAAAAGAGATCAGTCATCTGAGCAAATTATTATTTAATTGTATCGCAATTTCAGAACGTAAGCGATGTGTGGACTTTGCCGCTATTGCCTGAAAACTTAATGGACATCTTTCCCGAACAGAGGCAGGAAAGAACTTTTGAAATAAACGTCAACAGCGAGTGCGTTGCCTCGGATTTTATTTATTGTTATATTTTTTAATTTTCTTAATTTTCTTATACATATATTCTTATGCATTTTTTTATATCAACTGGAACATTTAACTTGTTTGCAGGGCACTGTCGCGCGGCGTAATGTTTATTAAATTTCGTACAAATTCAGAGTCGAAACATTCGTTTTCTTCAGCTTACACTCTGTCACCGATGAGTGCCAACGCCGGTATAATATACGCCGCTTTCATTTTAATTGGCCTCTACATCATGATCATTTTCGAGGTAATTAATATTTGCGAAATATTTGCATTCCTGTATACTTTATAAATATTATCAATATTACATTTATTATGTAATCAGGTTGTCCATAGAACTTTGGCTGCCATTTTAGCGTCCACGACGTCTATCGCGATACTGGCGATTTTAAACGAGGTAATACATATACAATATATATTCCCTTCTATATATGAGAAAATGTTGAAGAATAACTTTAAAAAGCAGTGTTTTACTTTAGCGACCAAGTATGGGTGAGTTAATGTCTTGGATAGATATGGATACGCTACTGCTATTGTTCTCCATGATGGTGCTGGTAGCCATTATCGCCGAAACCGGCATATTCGATTGGCTAGCAGTCTACGCTTACAAGGCGAGAAAAAAATGACATATATATTTAATAATCTAAAATAAAACATTTGTAGTTGAAGCAATGTGCGAAATTATTTTATAATCGCCATTTGAATTTGTTAGATAACCGCCGGTAGATTGTGGCCGTTGATTATGGCCCTATGCTTCTTTACTGCCCTTCTGTCATCAATACTGGACAACGTGACGACTGTGCTGTTAATGACACCGGTAACTATCCGACTGTGCGAGGTAATGGAGTTGAATCCGGTCCCGATCTTGACCGCTATGGTGGTTTACTCTAATATTGGAGGCGCGATGACGCCTGTTGGCGATCCGCCAAATGTTATCATCGCTTCCAATAGAGACGTCAAAAATGCTGTGAGTGTTCGCTGCGATATTGCGCTCGTGAATAAATTTTTCTCTTTGATCGAATTGATAATTAATGGATTATTATATCGTGGCAGGATATCGACTTTGGCACCTTCTCATTGCATATGAGTATCGGGGTGATATTGGTGTTGATCGTGGTTTCCGCGCAAATTCGTTACATTTTCCGAGACATCGCGGTCCTCAGATTCAACGAGCCACAGGATGTACAGGTACATCAAAGAAGAAAAAAATCGATTCCGATCATAATTAATTATATGTTGTAAATTTGCTATAATTTAATTTGTTATACATGTTATAATTTAAATATAGAGCGAATTAAGATTTTACACATCTACTTGCAGGATCTGAGACACATGATCGCCATTTGGCAACGAGCGGCAGCGAGTCTGTCCAGTTACAGCAGGGACGAGAATCTGGTGAGGGAAACATTGTTGAAGAAAGTGCAGCGTTTATTGTCACAGCTAAAGAAGAAGCTGATAACAGGCAGTGCAGCGTTAGAAAAGTACAAGACTACGCTCGAAGAATTACAGGAAAAGGTAAATTTCTGAAGAATCGTATATATATTAGAAATTATCATCGCGTCCAAATTTATTTTGTTGATTGATGAAACAGCACTTTATGCATTTTTTCTACAAGTGTGTCTTTTGTTTTCAGTATCCCATCAGGGATAAATGGTTGCTGGCAAAGTCGGGATTCGTGTTGTCTTTCGTGATCACACTCTTCTTTCTACACAGCGTGCCTGATTTGCATTTGTCTCTAGGCTGGATTGCCTTGATTGGCGTGACGCTGCTCTTGATATTGGCCGATAGCGAGGATTTCGACGGTCTCATGGCGCGCGTCGAATGGAGTACGTTGTTATTCTTCGCATCGCTGTTTATCCTTATGGAGGTAATCAGATTAAAATTACTATAAAAAATTCCCACGTTATTTTCAATGTAGATTTTTTTCGAATCGCATATTCGAGGTCGAAGAAAAAGATATCTGACAGAAGACGTATTGAAAAATTCCGTAGGCTCTCTCGCGTTTGGGTCTCATCACCTGGATCGGCAAACAAACCGAGAATTTTATTTTATCGGTTAACGAAGAGTCCCGATTAGCGGTTGCGATACTGTTGTTGCTCTGGGTATCGGCTTTAGCGAGCTCCTTAGTCGACAATGTACCACTCGCTACCATGATGGTGAGAATCGCGTCGAATCTCGCGCAAAATCGCGAGCTCAGTTTGCCTATGCAACCCTTGGTATGGGCATTAACATTTGGCGCTTGTATGGGAGGTAAGAAAAGTTAGTTTTAGATCCAACGAGAATCCTCGAGATTTGAAATAATTCGAAGTTTCAAAATCCGTTTTAAATATAAAAGATTGAATATAAATCTTGAACTTTTCGTAGAGTATTATTATGATTCGATTCATTCAATTATCATCGTGTTAGAATAACAAAGGTCATGTCGCATAAGTTGACGCAAGCGTTAGCTTTTCTAGTCCTTATATAAATGAATAGCAGTATTATTTAGCTCAGCAGTTTGTTTAAAGGAAATGGAACTTTGATTGGAGCTTCTTCCAATGTTGTTTGCATGGGTGTCGCGGAACAGCACGGCTACAGATTTAGTTTCATGCAATTCTTCAAGTAAGTAAGATCGCGAGAAGCTATAATATATATCTAAAATATCATCGCGTTTCTCTCACAAAATTTTCGCCATTAAAATCACAATTAAAGATTAAAATTACGTTATTATCTTGATATATTGCAGAGTAGGATTTCCCATCATGATAACAAGTACCATAACAATAACAGTATATTTAATGATTGCTCACGTAGTCTTCGGCTGGAATGGAAAGTAAATGTAATAAAGAATTATATGAGAAATTTGTTTGATATACAAGAAACGATATACTTGTATCATATATTTGTAAAAATGTTTATCATATAATCTCTTAAGAGCAAATTAATATAATTACGTAACATTATCAAATATTATCAATAATTATGATAAGTTTCGATAAACAGAGTTGTTCACTTATAACGCGACATAATATCTCAAAAATCTGTGTATTAATATATATTATTTTAATAGTTTTTTTACTTCATATTTATTATAATTTAAATATGTATATATTTTTTATGATTCTAAACACAATAGAATTTGTGTAAGAAGATTGTAAAAAACAGAAATTGATAAAGTTCTGTGATGTAAAAAATCAGACATATAATATATAATGGTTATTTTATATACATATATGTCTCATCTGCAATAAATATTATTCTTTAATTGTTTATCTTGATACGAAACGTGTTTACTTTAAAATAATAATATTATAGATAACAATGTGTAAATATAAATGAATTGTAATTGGCAAATATTAATTGTAAAAAGGTTTAATGATCACACATGAAATACATTTATATATACTAGACAATTCGTTGAAATACTTTTATTAAAAAAGAGGCTCTCCGGAAAAAAAAATATCCAAAGCTTGTCATATCGCCAACTTCTTCAAAATCGAATAATTTGAATAATCGCGCAAACTTATATTAATCGTAATTGTGCCTTGCAATTCAAGTGCATTACAATCGCATCTGGATCAAATCACTGAAACTGAAATATCCTATTTCAATATCTCTTACACACAAATCAGTATTCTAATAATTGACAATAAATTACTGTGATTGAAAAAGAAATTTATTAAAATTATTATTATAAATATAAACATTACGAGTTTGCTGAACTAATTTGCATTAAATCAGAGACTATCTTAGAGTTGCGTACATAGCATGGAAAAAAAAAATTTCTTACAAAGAAGCGATAGAGAAGAATCACAGAGAGCTGCTGCAAAAATATTATCGTATTTACAATAAATATAACATATTAGTGATGTTAATGATGTGATGTTTAGAATGATGTTTTTCTGCTTTACTGCAATCCTGTTATTTGTAAGTACTATAATTTCTGATGTGTGAATTATTTGTCTTTCCACCTGCATCATCAGAACTTTTTTTTCATTAATACACGACAGAAACGACATATCTCTTTACAAACATGTATACAAAATTGAACAATCTTTAAATTAAAATGTAAAATAAATTAACTATTTCTCAAGTTTTGATTAAAATTATTTTAAAATATTCAGAAGAGATATTCGTTAATAGCTGAAATTAAAAATAGCATTAAAAAGTTGTCACATGAATGAAAAATCTTACAATATGACAAAGGAAACAATCAATTCGAGAAAAACTTATCTTAAACACATGACCGATCAATTTTACTACACAGTTACACTATAGATTATATTTGTATAATTCTGATTTTATGCGATTATACAATGTTTTCGTAAAATCATGCTCTTACTCTTTACCGGGATACAAATCGTAAACATCAAATCTGTATCTTCGTCGCGATGCCGAATAGTGAAGTAACTTTGTTAAATAAAATCCAGACTTAGCGCGCAGTAAAGGCATTCTTCGAGAGCTCATTAATAACTATTTGAAATATCTCTTATATAGTTTTCAGTCGTTGAAACGCACAGATTTCTATATAACACTGCTGAACTATTTAATACTCGAACATACCGCCCGGAAACATACATATAAGTGAGAGAGAGAGATAATAAAATATACCCTAGTTTAGCAATCGACGAAATATTCGAAATCCGACTACAACGAACGATTATTTGAGATTTGAAAAGAGAAGACACTTCCTGGAATATTGCGTGAGAGGTTGAAAACTTGAAACGGTATAAAAAAATGACAATAACACGAGACGACAAAAACCGTAACATAGACGTAACTAGAATGATATGTAATATCGCGTCAGTATGCTTTTTCGAGCGGTGTAGCAGTCTTATATATTCGATATTCTAACGATACAAAAAGAAAAACGCACACATTCACATCAATGTAAAAATGCATTGGAAACAATATCTAGAAACGTAGCTGAATGTTAAACAGCGTTTTTAATATCGCAATTAGATTTTTCGATGGTAATATAAAAAAAGAGAGAAAGACAAAGAGAATAAATTCAAATTACATTTTAAATATTGCTTTCGATGCATTTATTCCAAAGAAACGATGGAAGAAGCAGGCCCTTATATTAATTACAACAAACCATGCAATATTAGTAGCACTTGTGGAATGCCTGTCACGAAATTGGTTTGTGTATGTGTCGAGGCGCGCATTTAACAAGCGTATACGATACATCTCTTCCAGAAATACTTCATCGAGAAATAGCCGCGCGTTTATTTACACCTCTCACAGGTACGCGCGCAAAGTATGAAAGAGTCCTGTAGAGAAAAGTAAGTACAAATTATCTAGCTTTTTGATTCGAAGTGCGTGACTCATATCGAGGAGTTTCGAAGAAAAGGCTGTGAAAGTAATACATAAGAAGCTGCTGCAAAAATAATCGTAATACATATTCACCACGACGATGAGGTAACTAGGAGGTGTTATCGGAATTAGATGGCAAGTATATGTGCAGATAACAAAATAAAGTGTAACTTGCTTAACACCTAATAAAACTTGAAATAGTTTCCTTGAGATCTACGATAATATTATTACAAGATAATTCAAATCAGAAACAGAACACTTTTGTCAGAATAAATATTCAACATTAAAAGAAAAACATATATGATTAGACGATTTGGAAAATATTTCTAATTGTTCTATTTATTTCTAAATATTTCATGTAAATAAAATAAAACGAAACTTTTAAGGCGCTAGTACAAAAAACATTCATAATATTTATTTTTGCAGTTTTCAAATTTAGCAAAATTTTTTATTCGGGTGTTCTATTTCAGACAAATCATCTTGTACATAATTAAACAATACATATGTAAAAATTATTCGAAGGTGTATATGTATGTACAGCAGATTCCATACACATTTTCGCGATTGATTGAATCTTTCATACATTTACTGGAATAAAAAAAATTCTTAATGCAATAATAAATATATATATCCCAACATTTTAGTTTGTATACGAGAGATTATAGTTAAATAGTCTATCTCAATTTAACTCTTTACACTCAAATTTGTATTATCATATTAGCCTATTGAGAGGAAATTGTAATAAAAATAGTCAATGAGAATTTTCTCAAACATAATTTTAGCAAAAATAAATTAAATTATCGTTGCATTTTTGTGCATATTAAGTGAAATGTATAATTTACATTTATTAATAACTGAACTTTATATCGTTGTATCAATGTACCTGAGTGGAAAGAGTTAAAGATGATAAAAAGCCATTATGGGGCCGTATATTTCTGTTTTTTACTTTATAGTATTATTATGGGGTACAGAGACCATATACAAGTTTCCAAGCATCACTTATTACGTGTACAGATCATTCAAGCAAAAAGTGTCTATTTTCAAAGATTTTGATACTTCATCAATATATGTAAAATTACATAACATATGTAAAATTGAATGCAAAAAAATGGCATCATCTTTTTTTATTATACAATTTGATACAGAAATCATAGCTGTAGTAGGAAGAAAGAATATTCGAATATATCTGTTTCAATTTTTGGATAATGTAGCTTTAAACACCTAACAATAAATTATCTGTGCAATGCACTTTTGGAAAAAAGCTTGATGAAAATCTTTTAAAACAGACATTTCTCGCGACTACAAAATATATATAAAAAAAATTAAGTGTAATGCAAAGCTATACCTTACAAATTACAGACAGATCATCTTATATAAAACTATAAGATTTCATTCGAGCGATCCTTATTTCCAATGCCTCTATTTGTAACAAATCTGCAATTACACATTTACACACTATGGCAACGTAATTCGTTCATAATTTAGAACGATTTCGTGATCGATCAGCCGTCGTTTTTTCTTTCTAGATGAAGTATCCCTCTGTTTGCGTGCCATACATTCAAGTATATACAATTTATCTATAAAAACATAATATATAGATAGATGAGTAGTTGTCGCACACACATACTTATCAAACAATTAAAACATCTCGATATGAATTACAGAGGTGACTGAAATGTAATAACTAATACTCATAAAAAGTTGTACTTTCTCATGTATTGTCATGCTAACGTAATAAAGACGTCGATTAAAACAAGAGCAAAAAACAGCTGATTAACAGGTAATGCCACAGAGTGCTCTACAATGTATGCCTAATGTATTATTGCTCTTTGCACTTCTCAAAATGTTCTCGAAACGCTGTTTGCCTATTCTAAAAACTCGTGTAAAAGTCGCTTGATATCGAAACCCAACCAAGACAACGTCGCAGTTTAGTAAAATATGCCCCTATGTGTCTTTGAATACTTAGTCGATTCTATAAATCATCATTTCAATTCACCAAATTAAAACAAAGAAATCGCAGCAATTCGCGAGATTATGCTCTCTTTCGTTATAAATTATTAGCGTTTCACAGTTTTGTGTGAAAACATTGTAAAATATAGTAATGACTATACTACAGAGCGACGATACTGTATTGTCATTAAAAAATATTATATTTTCATGTGGGTATATTTGGCAAGCATGCTCGTCGATCTGGAAGATCTTTTTTCTTTTTCTCTACTTTTTTTCCAATGATGACTAAATGGAACAGCCAATAAAACTAACTGTACGATTAATTAATGACAACTACGAGAGGACGGCTCGCAGTCTTTTCCAACGTGCCTGCCATTGAGACTTATTATTTCTTGTGGAATTCCAATCGAATGCAAATCCATGTCTAACAGTACTTTTGTTTGAATAAGCGACATTATTGTGACCAAAGTCTGGATTAAAATTGGCCAAATCGACGGTACTTAAAATCCGTACGGCAGACGAGAGTCGAAGTTTACTGGCCGGGGAGCTAAATACCAGTTTGCGGATTTGTTTACTGTTGTTACCATTGTCTCCAATACTGTTACAACTATTACGATCGTTTTGTAACTGTTTTACTTTGCGGGAATATTCGGCGAGAAACGATTTCGCCGTAGATCATTGCCGATATACTTGCGGCGATAAACCGTTCCCAGGAGTCACATAGTCACCGATCATCAGGCTGGGATTCACTGGATAATGAGAAGAGTTGCCGAGGACCAGCGATTGCTGGAAAGTAACACCAAGCTGTAGCGCGAAAGTCACGCAAGCAGACGTATTGCTTTAGTTTCCGTCTCTCACGTAAATATATAATTTAATTAATAAACCAAACTAGATGATAAGAGAATGTTCAGCGCAATAGTCATATCATGTTTGTGTGTTAATTCGTCCAGAGCGTTAATTTAAATAGAATACGCTCTCGATTGTTCATAGTAACTTACTTGTACGAAATGTCAATATTCAAACTGTACTTACAGTAGCGGGTGATGTAAACATGTTTGGAGTTATTCCACCGCCTATCAATTGTGCCGCTTGTGTGCTTGTGGCCGTACCTACACGACCTCGTCCCGTACTCGAAATGGAACCGGGATGAATGTTTGGTTGTCCTCCTGTTACAAAAATCATACATTTTATATATCTACATATGTATTTATATATATATATATATATATATATATATATATATATATATATGGTTTAATTATTAATGATAAAAGAATAAAATTAGTGTGTGTATGTGTGTGTGTGTGTGTGTGTGTGTATATATATATATATATATATATATATATATATATATATATATATACATGTAAATCATTTATATGTACTAAATGTTTGAAAGCAAATTACAATTTACATAATAATGTATTTAAAATAATAAACTAAAAAATATACTTCTTATTAAATTTATTTTTAAATTCATTCAATAGAGCAAGATTATTATTTAAAGAAATAATTTAAAAAAAGTTATGTGCCTAAAGCACCACACAGGTTTAAATAAAAAAAACCTTAACTGTTATACACACACAGAATGACGTGCACATCTAAAAATAAATAAAATATTCTTATTTAAAAAGATATTTATAAATCAATTTTAAATTAGTCTGTTATTGGTACTCAACAAGAAAAAGTGTTCTTATTCTGTTATTTATTTAGATTTATTAATTATTGTATAGATTATTAATTGTATTAAAAAAATAGAATAATTATAGGCTCTTTTATATCTAAATATTAGGAAAAAAAAGAATATAAACTCAATTTTTATAAATGGGATTAGAGTTGATAATTGAATATTTATATAAACCCATACTACTAAAAACAAGTTTATTTACACGAGTCAAATTCTACAAAATATGTATAAATTAGAACAATCACAAGGAACTTTTTCTTCTTTGTACAAAGGTCTCCCATGATGTACAGTAATAAAATATGTGAATCCATTCTGTAAGTACCATTACAATAAGAAGGTCCAACAAATAATTTGATTTTATGTAATTAACAATTATACTAACATCTGTAATTAGAACAGTATTAGCACATAAAAATTAAAAATAGCTTATATTCAGTTTTTTTCCTTTAAATATTTCATTCCACTTTAAACTGTAATTGTAATTATCATCCAAAGAACTTTTTGCATTACAATTGTCAATGTATGTATGTAAAGAAAGATTTATCTAAAAATATCTAATAAAAACAATCTTCAAAGCACTTTCATGTGCACATCACTACAAAGCTTTAACAAAATATTTACAAACTACTATATATTTCATGCCAATTATTTTTTAATGATTATTATTTAATGACACATTTATATAGAAGGAGCCATTGAAAATTATTTTTAATTAAATGACAAAAACAGTTTTTCAAGAAACAGAACTTTTACCGTTCTTGTACATAAATAACATGGTACATAAAATCTATGCTATAATAAAATATAGAAAATGATAAACACTAAAATATTACATATTTTGAGCAATATTAAACTTCAGAATGTCTCTAAGTTACGAAGACAATTATTTATTACCTTTAAAATGTTTTTTTGTTTAAATATTCTATGTTTTAAATATGTAGTAAATACGTATTTAGAATATATATATACGAGCCGAAAAAAGCGATCATTCAATGTGTACGAACATTGGCATCCTTCATATAAAATCGTCCTTTGTGACAAAGGACTTTATAAATATATTTTCTACAAAAATCAGACAGTGGGGAATCAAAATTTCTTGGGCGTGATGCATGTGGCAAGGAAGTTGATTACAATATTATATATTTCGCATCCGGCACGTTTAATACATGTAATGATACACTGAAGAGTCAAACCAAACCTTACCTATTGCCAGCAAATTATTTGGATTTACGGTCGCACTTGTGTCCATTGAGACCTCGCCAAGACCATTAACAGACATTCCGTTGACCATATTCACCGCTTGTCGAGCACCCTGCGCATCCAGAGTTGTCCAATAGGATTCACTAGGTGAAGTGTTATTTAAACCAGGAGGTGGTTGCGCTGCAGCGCCTGTGTATCGAAAGTAAGGATTTTTCAAGTCTAAGGTGTTGCTACTGCTTTCCATATTCGTTCCTTCGAGTTTCAGTTCTATTGTTACATCATAGGATTGTCTGAAATGTAATATATATAACAATAGTATGTATAGAAATGTACAAATGTATAGAAATAAAGCAAAAACAAATGTATATGAAAATAAATTTGCAACATATTAAAATTGAAAACAGGTATAATTAGACATGAAATCAATAGCAGATAGTATTTACCTTTTATTTGCTATAAGAATGACTTTCCCAGAGAGTAGTTGTCCACTTTTACAAAACAATGGATTTTCTAAGAGGCAGCGTACTTGATACCAATGTGTGAGAGGTTCTGTAGGAGCTGTACTTAACCAAACTTGTTGCGTGGATCCAATAAATGCTACATCAAACCAGAAAGCTAGACCATGGCATGTACCACTCTCCAGTATATGAAAATCGACATCTATTTCTAAACAAAATATAATTTTGCAGAACGTTAGTAGTGTGTTATATTCTTTGCATAATTTACTTTTTTTGTTATTTACTTATCCCTATTTTATTCCATACCTATTTTATGTAAATCAGTCTCATCAGCTGTTTGGAAGTCTACTATATGCCTCACCGATTTCGCCATACATATTCTAATATCAAAAGTATCAACAATCGGTTGCCTAAAGTATTCTTTAATAGCATTATTTCTCATGGCAGAGATCTACTCCATGGAAACATGTCTGATACCAAAAGTTAGCTTTATTGAATTGTTCCATATAGAGATTTTCATCAGAAAAAGGTGCAATGTGCAGATCACCTCTAGAGGGAAACATTCTCCCACCTGTGTAAAAATGATTTAATTAATAAAAAAAAGAAAGGAAGAAAGTCAATAAGAGGAAAAAAGCATATAAATTATAATATATGTTGAAATGCTTACCTGGAGCTAACCACTTCTTTGCATGCAAGTAAGTTTCAAGCATTCTTTCATTGTATAACATGTATCCCATAGGCTCACTCACTATACAGTCCACACGCTCGGGTAACTCAATCTCCTCTATTTTTCCAGCTATGACTATTATTTTATCCAACAAATTATTAGCTGCAACTAATAGCTCGGCATGGTTTGCCATATTGCTCGCTTCTACAGCATACACTTTCTTAGCACCGGCTTGTATGGCAAAAAATGATAATATACCAGAACCAGCGCCTACATCTAGTACAACTTTATCCTTAAAATCAGATAAGTTTCCAAGGATTGCTCGTTGGTATGTACTAGTTCTAATGTAATCCTGCATCATGTTTTGTTGTTGCGAGAGATAACCATAAAATTGAAAATATTGCATTGCTGAGGATTCTTCCGTTCTTTCATTAAATGCCGATATACCTTTTCCTACCTTGAGTTTTACTATGTGCGAGTGAAAATTGCGAAAATCTGTGGATCAAATGCATTTGCTGAAATTTCCTTTCTACTTTCTTTCTTTTTTTTTTTTTTTTGTAGAAGATAGAGTAAAAACATACATTTACATTGATTTTATAACATCTGAAAACTGAACACTAAGTGTTTGAGCTGCAAGAATTATTTCCTCACCTGCTTCATTAGCAAATGTAATGAGTAAGCTATCTGTATCAAGGGTAAAAACATAACTTCGAGATGATACGCGAGAACATTCAGTACTAGGAGTCACTGGAAATTCCAATAGACTTGTCTTTTCCTTGCCACTATCTCCTAAAAAGGATGTTGAAAATATTAGATATTTATTAACATACATATAAGCAATAATATTTCATCCCTGGTACTTATTACATATATTAAAGAGAAAAATACGAAAAAAAAATATATTCATAAAATAAGAATATAGTCGTAAAGATCAATAATATCATCAGAATATATGCTTCCAATTAAAACAACAGTTGCAAATCAATGATTTATACATTTCATCATGCATCATCTGTCCATTCAAATAATGTCATCTCTCTCCTATAAAGTATAACAATAGCATTGGTATCGCGTAGCGTGCAATCGACAAAATTCGATCCATCATAGACGATTTTCAAGGTGTTTTGTTATCAGTGTAATAAACAATAAAAAAACAAATAAACAAAAGCCGAAAAAACGAGAGAGCAAATAAAAGAAAAAAGAGACAAAGACACGAGTCGAGAAGATCGTCGCCGCGTTTTGATGAAGGACTTCGCAAAATTAAAAACGACGTCGGCCAGCGATCGACCCGGAGCTACCGGGAAACGGCTGGGCGCGATCTTGCCGAGAGAGGAGAAAAAAAAGCAGTCGATGCGACGGGAAGTGTGGTTATGTCGCCCGGATGGCCGGATCGCGTGATCGATCAGCCGCGTCGCCGTCGGTCGCGTCGCCGACGATGCGGCCCGTCGACGCCGACGACGGCCTATTTAACCGCGTCCGTACCTGAGACAAGCTCGATGCTGAGGCCCTGCGGGTCATAATTGATATTGAGCGTGACCGGTTTGTTGTACTTCGGCGTGGTCTGTCCATTGTTTGACAGAGCCGAGACCGTCACCGCGCGAAACGTCTTCGCCATTTTTCGCGACACCGCGTGTGCCAGCGCTTCCCGACGCGGGTTCCTCTTACTCCCTCTCACTCTCCTCCACCTCCTCCTCCTCCTCCTCCTCCTTCTGCTGGCGGTGGTGGCTCGCTCGTAACGCGTTCCGTGTTACGCCGCTCCTGTCTCGCGTCTCCCGCAGCACTCGCGTGTGAGGAACAAAAGCGTGCCGCCGCCGTGCTTACGTACGTACGTACGTACGTACGACAACCTCGAATAGGAAAGACCAACCCCCGGCCGTAGCTGCAAAATCGCGCGATTCTTGCTGTTCGCCGCCGGACGCCGCGAGGTGCCGCGAGAACTCGCTTACGGCGCCGCCGCCGTCGCCGCCGCCGTCGCCGCCTTCGCCTCCGCCTCAACACGCTCGGTTCATCGAATATATAAACGTGCGAATTTTACCGTCGCTAACTCATCCCCGAACGAAACCGTTTCACAAATCGCCTGAAAATATTTCAGGCGCCGAGATTCAACTTATCCAGTCTTTAAATTAAGAAACCATTCGCGCACATCCCTCTCGGAATAATTATAAGATTTTCATTATATTTTATCCGCATTATTTTTTTGTGTATTTCGAATTCTCTCTTCGAGTCTCTGAAAATTAAATGTGACATATTTTCTAATATCACGTTCCTACAAATTTTGTTTACTACAATCATTCTGTTCTTAAAAAAATATATCATGCATAATATTTTCATCAAAAATATGTCAAATAAAACAATTTATCATATATAATAATATTATTGTAATCAAAAATTACACTAGATTAAAATGATTTAATCGAGACTAGACTTGAATTAATCATCCCGAAACAAATGCGGAATCTCTACATATAAATCAATGTATGAGGGAGGTCTTCATTTAACAATTGCGTTATCACTGACAACGTTATCGATATATATTATCACGAAACCGAATTAACTAGATACGATCTGCAGAATGCATAGCAATTATCTTTGTATGTATACAGAATAGCGACCGATGAAGAATGGGTCAAACGAATCGCTATTATCATTGCATCGAAGAGCGGGATGGGAGGGCGGGGAGGCGAGAAGAGGGGACGATGCGCCGTCTTGAGTATATTGCGTATTATATTAATAAATTTTGAAAATTATGATTAAAATCTATACTTCTATCTATCTTATAATTATCAGTATGATCTCGAAACAACTTTCTAAACACGGCGCTCGAGTATTGCATTTTGTTTAATTAGATAGTTTATTAGAGCGGAAATGTTTGAATTTAGTAATTCCTTATCAACGTATCTCAACTATATCTTGTTTAAAATAATAGTATATTGTGCACGAGAGAGATCGCGTTAATGGCATACCTCGCCGATGTTTTCGTAACATGTTGAAGTATAAAAGCGATTGAGTACATGTAATAGTATATTTATATTAATTTACGCTCGAAATGATGAAATTTTATTTAGAGAGTAATCTAATAAAGAACCGATTAAACATAATAACGAATATATATATTGAGAGTACTCTGTACCATTAGAGACATACGATTTTCAATTAGGCTTTTATAAAGTTAATCGAAAAACCCGCGCGGCATTCCCTTTACGGTCCGAGCTTTCAACAAATAAATCAATACCGAATATTTCACATTTTAACATCATCGATATATATATATATATATATATCGAATTTTTTCTTGCGCACAAAATATTAAAAAAAAAGGAAATTCCAATTTTCCAATCAGTTTCCTCGCATACCACTTGGACTGTTCGGAAATTCTGTTTAGGATTATCGCAAAGCTCTATGTCTCGGGGGAGGGTCTCCCCGCCTCGATATAGAATCGCAAAGGGCTAAAGTAGAGCGTCCGTGACGCCGAAGGGTCGCAAGCAGCTCTTTCGATCAGCCAGCCAGCCAGCTAGCAGCCATCCAGCCAGCCATCCAGCCAGCCAGCCAGCCAGCCAGCCGGCCGGCCGCGTGAACGGACGGCCGAAATGTCGGGCTGCCGTGCGTGCGTATGCGTGCGGTGCATATGTATATGCGCGGCGTCGACGGCGTCGGGACGCTAGGGTACATGCGCGAATTTCGCGTGCCGCAGCATGGCAAAGTCGGCGGCGACGACGACGGACGACGACGGATCTGACCCCCTCTTCTCCTCCACTTTTCCTTCCCCTCCCCTCCCCGGCTTACTCTGGAGAGCGGAGCAGCAGCGGTGTAGCAATCCCGTGACGCTTTCCTTCGCAGTGTGGTGGCTGCCGCGATTGCCGATCGTTCGGCCGGACTGGCTGAAATTGACTCGACGCGTATAAAGGCGGACGACGGGACACCCTCTTTATTATGGTGAGTACCGCAACGGACGTTGCCGTTGTCGTCATCGAAAGGGATGATTTTTTTTTTAGACGAAGCGATGAATTTGCGCGCGCGATTTCTTCGACGAAAAAAAATTCCGATTGCATACACGAATGTCAGACATCCCTCTATACGCGTATACGTTTAATGGCAAAGTATTTCTATTTTTCTTCCCCTTGTCGAAATGTATCCGCGATTTAAATGCGAATGTGATGTTAAATATTGAAAATTTTTTACGGATTTTTCACCCGCGTCTATAGCAATGATAATGATGGGGTGCACCATTTGACAGATTGAAACATCTGTTCGGGATTTTAATGACGTGACGCATATTATTATTGTCGGAGCGTTTTGCAGAGACAAAGCATGGCATTCACAAGATGTTTCTCGTGTATAGCGTTAAACGTAGACATGTGCATATCGCGTTCGGTGTTATTTTACGAACCGTGGATCATATGATCACGTTTAGTGAGTATAATCGCGATTTTAATTTAAATCCCAGTTATTTAATATATATATATATATATATATATATATATATATATATATAATGTAAATTATATTTAACATTAAAGTGGGAGTTTTTCCGATATGGATGGAAATTTATATTTTCCCGAAATATCGAAAATAGTCCCATGATTTTCGCGTAAAAGCAAATGTCATTTTAAAGGAAAAGATACAGGGCGAGAGATTGTGAGGAGAGTCACGCCGACTTGTGCCTCTCAGCGGTTGATTATTCTGACAGACTACCGGGATTAATCCGGGATTAATGATCCGATGGCTTAACCTCAACTACGGTTCCTTGAAGCGAAAGCCTGTTTTCAGTTTAAATATTTGCATCGCACAAACGTGAGGGCGTGAGGGGGCTGTCGGGGGCGATAACCCAGTGTGTTTGGTGACCGCGTTCGGGACACCGCGTTTCGTGGGATACCTTTAATATTTATCTAAATCCATATACACATACATACACACTCACACCTCGTTTACGTCGTGCTACAACTTCGACCGCTACCGTGGCGCTACCTTTACGGCGTGCCGATTACCGAGACTTAGGGGGTTGGGGGTGGTTGATACCGGAAGGTCAATAAGGGAAGTGGAAATGTATTTAGCCGGCTTAAGCTATCGGAAAGTTGTCCTGGAGAGTGCACCGGTAAGGACATTGTCGCCTGACCTAAGGATCGACGGACAAATCGCGATTTATTTCACGCCAATTAGAGATTCACAGTAGAAAATATTTACAGCGCAGATAGTAGAAGAGTTACGCGATTCTCTCTCGAGAATAATTCTCTCGCTATAATCGCAATTAGCGAAATTAACAATTAGTAGAGATGAGCATTTTTTGATTCTCCCAATGGCAATTTTTTAACCCTTAAATAGGATCCCCCGGGGAAATGACAAGCGTTACAAGAAACGTGTTCTTGGTCTGGCATTTCGAAAAAGATATCAAAAGTAATTGAATTGGATTAAGTGAATTTAAAAAAATATGATGCATTACATAATATGTAATGGAGATAAAATGACACGACTATCTTATTGTTATCGATCCACAAAAACTTCAATTAAAAACAAATAAATAAATTCTAAATGAAATACGCGTGTATGTTTGCTGAACATATGTTTGTTCGAAAAGATTCTTTTCGTAGAAGAGTTAACAAGATAAAGGATAACATAAAGTATGTTGACTTTCGATCGAATTATCTGATAGAACGACATAATCGACCGCGACCTTGATCGATCGTGAACTGGCTTATCTGAGTCGGGCAGCACGCCAACTATTTTCCTTATTGATAATCCTGTGTAATCTCCATATCTACTATCTATCCGTGAAATCGGTCACAAAAGGGTCTCTGTCGGAAGATGGCAGGCGAGATTTCCCCCTTTCGATTTACAACATTATACATCATACGTATTATAAGTCACGATCAATATGACGGTGAAAAGGGAAGACGGAAATGGATAGAAAACGGGAGAGAAGGAGAGGGAGACAGAGAGAGAGAGAGACGAGTGAGGGGGAACCAACGAGATGCATCTGCACTTCTCTGACTTTTCGCGCGAGAGGGGTGGAAAAAAGTTTCATTACAATATTCTTGGATGCTGTTTCGTTAAATAGACTCCACGAATGCTACGAATCGATATTTCATATGTAAACGAAGTTTCGCTTATTTTTTAACACTTTTCTTCCTTTTCTCTCCTTTTCTTTTAAAATTTTCGTAGCAACGTACTTTGTATGTTTTATTTTATTTAATTTTTACTTTTATTATTTTTAAAAATTATAAATATGTACAAATATATATGATTTAAGGGGGCAACCAACAATTGCAAATTCATATGGCAAAATTTTTATTTATTTTTTTTATTTACTATTTATTTTTATGTTCATTTTTTTCCAATACTGAGTCAATGATACTTGAATATTTTTTTCATATATTTGACTTCGATTTTAATCGGTGCTTTTTGCTGCGTAAATCTTCTCTGAATTTTAATTATAGTGAATATAAATAAAGTCGATTTTATTGACTGTACGTAATTTTTGAAACTACAATTTTTTTTAACCGAACGATCTAATCGTAATTTATTTATTCCTAAACAAATTAAAAAAATAACAATAATTTCCAAGAAAAAGATACATAAGACTGCAAATCATAATTTTATTTTACAAGATAGCGTTTCAAAGATTTTGACGCTATTCTTATGCATTCAACATCTTTTTTTAAGGACCTAAATATATTTTATGAAGCTCAATGTGTTAAAAAAATTCCACTGGTTTAAAAAAAAAAAATAAAATAAATTTTGATATTTTAGTAATTTTCAAGTGCATTTACTCCCTCAACAATATGTTTATACAATCCTATATATAACGCTTCATTTTATTCTTTATTTTTTAGACAACACAAGCATTAATTTCTTTGTTAGTCTTCTTATTCGTTGTATTTAAAAGTTACCATTATTATCAGCTCGCGGCTGATAGGGTGATTAGGGCGACTATAAGTGAAGGATCTCGAGGGACGGTAAAAGGGGTATCGGAAACGCAAGAGGGGAATAGAGAGAATCACATGGTGTCTGCCGAGCGTTGGTTATCGACCAGCGGCGCGGTCGCCATGTGCCCTCCGAAACCAAAAGGCCGCCATAGGGTGCAACAGCGGCCGCGGCAGGTCGGCCGGGAAACGAACTTCTTATTAGTTGTGTGCGCGGGGATAGGGTAGGGTGGAGCCCTCGATAGCAAAAGTTACGTTACAAATTACGCGACCTCGCGAAATTGCGCCTCCGAGAATCCCGTCTGGATGGGCAACGTGCTCGGAAAGTAAACGCGGAGGGGGAGCTTACGATATCCGCCGTCCGTCTGGAGATTTCCCAGCCACCCCACCCCCCCCGGCTTGAATACGAATCGATCAAACTTCCGCGTTACATCCTTCCTCGCACGGTCCTCGTTATCCTGCGGCGCGACCGTTGTTTACATAGTAGGAAATTATTGGAAGAACGGTAAATATATGCCTCGAACGTTTCTAGGGTGATATTATATTTCTACGATTTTTACTATGATCTTTTAAAATGAAAAAAATGATGATACTTTTTCACGCGCAATTAATGAATGAATGCCAAAGATATCTGATATCAGAAATTTATTTTGTATGGTGATGAAACAACGACGAATGCTTACATCTTTATTTATCGATCGTTGCGTAATAAAACTATACTGCAAACGATAACACTTCAGCGCGAACGATTGTTGCGATATTATGAAATTGCGATATATGAAATTAAACCGTCTCCGTTATACAAGTTTCGCGGTACCAGATGGTGCCAATATTTAATCAATCGATCGCGATCAATCAGCGAGACGTTGTCGTGAAATTGATTCCACGTCGGGCTAATTACTTACATACGGCTCACATCTCGGGTCCACGACTGTCTGATAAACAACAATCGATGTTTCAACTATTTGGGGCCGCTTCTCTTTGTCGTCTACCGACTATTCTCTGTGCCTCATTTCGCTTCGTGTTATTGATCATTATACAGCCCTATGCCGTGTGCCTCTTTCTCTCTCTTTCTCTCGTGTGTCGGCAATCTTGAGCACGTGCTGCCGTGCACGACATATCGTACGCTATCATTTTCGCCGCTAGCGCAAGCTTTCGGGACACGATGAATGCAAGTTATAATGTTATCTGATAACGGCGCACACGAACCGGATAGAAGTTATAGAGCTAATTGGAAAATTAATAATTCAAGAAATTGATAAATTTTCCTCCCCGTATGACTTATATAATTCTTGACCAACCGTCAGTTTTTCCGCTTCTTTTTTCAATTTTTTTTTTTTTTTTAATTGGAACAAAAATTGCTTTCGGCGGATAGTCGCTCGTATGTTGCGATGTATTTACTCGCATTCCTCTCGAGATCGCTGACAGCGGATTTTTACACGTCACCATGTAAAAAATGCGGCACGCATGATTTCGCCATATTGAGAATTTACAGCGTTGCAACATTTTTCGTTCGCGATATTTCTTTCGTGTAAAGGAAAAGTTGTGCCGAGCTATACGTATATTAGGGTAGTAAAGCTTACTTTATAAAATGAAGACACAGGAGCATTCCTTATTTGCTTTATTTGCCGGCGACATGTACGCGGAGCGTAAGCGATATATGTATACATTTGACAGAGCTTCCAGATAAAAAGAGCTCGACAATAGTCTGAGATATTTTTAAACTTTATTTTTGCTCATGTATGCAAGAAGGAAATTAATATTAGAATAGCCTCATTTTCAATCCAGTTCTTTATTACAGAAAAATGCGAATAAAAATAATCCTCAGAATAAATAATTCATCCGCTGCCATTATGTATGACATACTTTCGCGCCGTGCATGTAGGCGGCTATATTTTTGAGAGGCTAATCATACACATAGGAAAGATCGGAAATATTGATACGCGAGCGGATCGCATGAATTATTCGTCTTTTCCAAAGTTGTTCGATCTTATCGGATTCTATTGTGATAAGCTACGCTCAGAAATATCCTGTCGGCTTTCGCGTGAATGAAATAGACAAGAAATAGAACGTAATGTCTTAATATTTTTACGAAGCTCCTCATGGCATGTGAATATAAGTATTGCACATGTTTCGCTGCAAAGCGGAAATCGTGCGTGTCGTGCGCAATGTACGTTCCCTTTCTTTCTTTTTCTCTCTCATTCCGCCAAGATATATATTATTTATCGCTTCTAATTATCTCGCGCGTATCTTTTAAACAAACATTGCACGATTCTTTTCTTCGAAAGAAACCCTGATCGATGGATTAAACGTTCGCCGACCTGAAAACTGCACCTCTCAAGTACCGAATTACCGCAATCTGCTAATAGATTCTGCCACGTGATCCGTGGACCGTGCGCAGCACGCACACGTGGGACACTGTCTGTCTCTCTCTTTCTCTATCGTGCTCACTCCTCCGGTAGTGGGGCATATTACGAACGACGTTACAGAAGTGGCCACGCGAGTAGGAGGAAACCGGAGGAAACGATTCAGTGTCGAGCTAGCCGCGATTGCGTTTTGTTTCGTCAGCCGTCATCGTCGTCGTCGTAGTAGTCGTCCTCAACATCGTTGTCGTGATTCCGATGGAATGACATGAGCAGGACGTTTCGATCCGTCCCGATCGTATCGTCCGATTACGCGAGATCTCCCATAGGACGTGTATTAACGGAACGGAGTGACCTGATTAATGGTCCGAAGAGGACGACCTCGAAAACGTTCCGCTTAGAACCGCTTAGGACCTATTTGAAGGCGACGGTGAAAAATTGATTCGCGACTTTCAACAACGAACGCGTTAATTTATCCGATTCTACGCGGAAGTTTACGGGCGATAAATGTTTCTGGTAAAGGAAGCTGCGATTAACCGACGCGTTTATCGTCCTCGGTTTCCGCCGAGTCGGTTGGTACAAGCGATTGAATAAATAATGACTAACATGATTTATATTTATACGCGAGCGAAACGTGGGAGGATCTGTGTTCTATTATTAATTTCTTTGACAAAATTATAAAGTGTAAGATGTCTCTTTTCGTGCTACGTTTCTACGTACAACGGTGGATTCAACGTCTTAGAGATATATTTTAAGTAACCGATGAACATCCATGTTAGTATCTCTAAGGTCACACGCATATAACACGCGGCGCATTTGTTGCTCGTGGGAAGCCGATTCTCAGATTCACATGTGCACAAAACATATTTTCGTTCGCAAGAGAATATGTGACATGTGAATACCACGTTGAACAGTCCATTCTCCTTAACTCGAGAAGATTTGCGTCGCGAAACATAATAAAAGTGCTGATTTAAAACGTGCATTTACGCACGTAGACTTGAAAATAGAGGCAGATAAAATCGTTTTAATGGAGGAAAGTTACTGCGAAAAGCACTATCCGCGAAAAAGATTTTCAACTCGATAAGGAGTGTGGTGTTTTCGTTCTCTTAAATTCGGCGAAATTTCGACAGCGAGTTCGGCTTTCGATTCAGGTAAGGAGAGAAAATTTAATTAATCGGAGTTGTGTGGAACGACCGTTGGCACGAACCGGTAAAAGGGAGCGCGCGGTATAAAAAAAAGTTCTTGACGATAGAGTCTGGCGATATCGCGGAGTTTCTACTGCTATACGCGAACAATCACGCCGCATCATGCGGTTTGTATCGGCCGCATGCACTTTGAAAGGCTAATGATCGCGTGGCGCCCATGACTCGAATTTAAACGTAGGATTTTGCCGATTATTCACAGTCATATATTAATAACTCGCGATATTAATAACGAAACAGCTTCTTGCGTGGGCGATATTTAACGCACGACTTCACGAAACTCTCTTTTACTAATTTAAAAAACAATCCTTGCTCTTTATACGTAATATGTGTCACGACTCTCCTTAATATCCCGACTTTCAAAATTATGATAAATTTCGTTGTTAGATATGGATCTAATAATAAACATGCTAAATCGGACGATAAATTGCCTCGGTAGTCGATGTCCCGATTTGTAAACTGATTTGGATTAGAGACCGACGCGATCCTACCTAGATTATCTGGCGGCATGTTTAATTAATGCGATAGTTGATCAGCCACGAAATTCTCATGCAAGCGTAACACGAAAGCGGCAAGAAAAATCATCGACCGAGTTACTCATTTCACCGCATTCTAATTAGTAATTTATGCAATTTCTCCTCCATTCCCTCTCGTCCCACCGCCGCTATATGACAATCGTTCGTGATTACGAAAGCTCGCAAAATTGCTATCAGGCACACAAGACAGCTATTGCAATTATTAACCGGCGAGGCCACCGATGAGCAATCGACAACAATCTCGGTCGAGACGGATCGATCACGTAATTTCCGTATCATGATTCTCTATCTATTGCTTGGAAACAGATCGTTAAAATTGAATAAATTATATTGTTTGTTTTATTCTGGATTACTCGAATATACATTTAATTAATTTTTCGGTGGACGTTTGTATGATTGCAAAAGATTCTTTCTTTCACAGACGGGAAAATTAAAAACAATAATTTTTTTTTTTAATCCACGATTTTTTTTAAATTGTGCATATTCTTCGCTGGGAGAGAATATCATGTGGATTTACTGTAATGTAGATTTTATTCTGAAAATGAACAGATAAGATAGTGATGACAGTACATCTTTTGCAACTACGTGGGTAGCGCAATCGACAGATCTTACCTTTGTGTTTGTCACTTTAAGAACTTGGTCCGTGCATACAATGGAAAATCTTTCGAAACATCCAACGAATGTTCGAGCGAATCGCGAGAAACAATCTCAGACAACTGTCATCTCAAATGATTCATATAGTTCTAAAATATTACATTTGTAAATGATAATTTTAATACGATATATTGCTATTTTGCGAGATCGCCTATTCGAAGTTTCATCGCATCGATCGATCGCTGTCTTTAAGAAATGTGCTTCCAAAAGAAACCGTATTAGCGTGATTTATCAAGGAAGCCGCGTAGCACTGAATTAAGCGCATTTGCGTCGTAGCGCTTAATTACAAAGATCGATCGAGAGCAAATCACTGCCTTCTCCGCTCTTTTAGTAAAACCGAAATTCATCGAAACGTTCGATTTATTTTGCTCTTTCCATCTGATCGCGCAGATGGAATATTACCAACGCTAACGATTCGAATCTCGCTGATTGCAATTATTTTCTCGCGTAACCTGCGTTTTCTTTCGGCGAAAAAATGATTATAGCGATAATGAAAGAGCGTTAGGCGTTAATTAATTTCCAGACAACAACAAAAAATCAAAAATCTGATATCCTAAAATCGATGTATAAGTTTAAAGATGCTACATTAAAACGTCAAATCCGACGAATTTTTAAAAATTTTCAATGTTATTAGTTTAGTAATTTAATAAAAGTAAGAAAGGGCAAGATACGAAAGATTATATATTATTTTTATATTCTCATCATCTCGCTATTTACGATGCACTTACCTCGGTGCATTTCTCATGAAGACCTTTATTCGTTAATTCCTTTTGCGCTTTGACAAACTCTGACATTTCTAGGATGGACTAGATTGAACGGAATTGATCGCGCGGAGGGCCGTGACGTGACGTGAATGCGACCTTTAATCGGCATGAACGTATTTTCCGCGACTTTTTTTTTTCATTGTAAAATAAATCTTTATTTATAGCGCCAGGAATACCAGACGGGAAGCAAGGATAAGACATGTAGATCTTATCGCCACCGGCTTTTTTATTTTTTCCGCTGCTGACGTTGCGCGAGGCGTAAAACAGTGCGATCGTGGTGTGTGACGTAGACGTAGAGACGGCATTAAATTCTCGGCGTCGTGTAATTTAGAGCGGTCGTTCTGCATATGACGCGGCTTATGTAAGATCGTTATAGCGCGGACACGTTGAAAGTAAATTAAAAGAGAACGTTCTCTCTCGGGTCGCGCGAGATGCGAGGCGTTTAAAAGTCTCATTGTAGACGAACAATTTCGAAAAGTATACTTGCGCGCTCACATCCTTCGCTTAACAGAGTGATTAATATGGAAAATAGACAGAGAGACGATAAAGAAACAAAGAGAGAGAGAGAGAGAGAGCGAGCGAGCGAGAGAGAGAGAGAGAGAGAGAGAGAGAGAGAGAGAGAGAGAGAGAGAGTAAGGGGAGATAAGATTATTTGACACTGCAACGCGTGGATAACGAAAAGGATATTGCAAAAAGTAGTAGATTAAACGACGTGGCATTACTCTTTAGTAAAACGACATATTAACATATACACTTTGCAAACATCGTAAATATCGTTGAAGACCCATTGTTCGTTCAAGTGAGAGACAATAAAGTTGCGCGAGATCGATTGAAAAACAAGGATGATTAATGCTAGACGAACAACATGTGGATCTACTGATATCGAGGAGAAGAAAGAATCGCGATAGAGGAAGTCAATCTTGAGAGTATGGAATTACATAACGGGAAAAAGCGGGAGTTAAACGGCGTTGCTCGTGAATCGTTCAGCGGGTGAAGAGGGGACGCGAGAGGCGGGGTGAGTTCACGCATCCCGTGGGAGTCGTGAACTCCCGGGCATCGTCGTATCGTTTGTTAGATAAATCCCGAGCGTTATCACGCTCGTTAGCGACGACGACGGGATCTCGCATTAAACGTCACTCGTTTTATCGCCCGCGAGTCCGCGATCCTGACGGATGTTCTTCCGGTGCGCGCTATCGGGCCGACACGCTATGCGCCCGCCGAACGAACCCGGGCCTCTGGAGAGAAATGCCGAGACCAGCAAAAATAATTAGACTCGAGAGGACTGTCCTCCTACGAGACGGACCGCGTTGCGCATATTGCGATGGTCGCGATAAAGAATTATTTTAAGAATTAATTAAAGGATTAATAAAATTTGTATAAATGCATCTCGCACGAATCTCGAATACGTTATCTCCAGAGAATATCATAATGCGTAGATAATATTTAAACTTCGTCGCGCACGAGAAAATTTCCATTTTCCGAGAATTCGCGAAGAAGTCTAATAAATTATCGTTGTATATTATGTTTCTATTATTCTTCTCTCTCTCTCTCTCTTTCTCTCTCTCTCTCTCTCTCTCTAGAAATGTAAATCTTGCGGTGAGATATTATGAGCATTAGGACAGCTAATTACTTTGATGACAGAGCAAGAAGCAGCTCGCGATTCAGGAGAGGCAGAGGAAACGACGAAACAGCCGACACATGTAGCATTCGGGTAAGTAAATGTCTTTGTTTAATCTTCTCGGCAAGCTGTTATAGCAGCTCGAGGTTTTTCCTCTGGGATCACATACGGAAACTGGATATAATCTACGCTAATTAAATTATAATACATAGAACATAGAACATAAGAGAAATACGCGTTTTAACGCAACGTCGAGTTTTAATTTGTAGATCTCCCCCTCGTTAATCTTTGTACTTTCATTCGTTATTAAATTTACATTTTATAATTTGCACGAGATATATTCTATAAAATTTGTAAATAAGGTGCTTTTCCCTTCCCCCTTTCGGAATGGGCTTGAAATGTGAATAAGATTAAATTTAAATTAGATTATATTATATTAAAGTTGGAATCGCATGCTCCAGAAAAGATACAGGAACAGAAAATAGTAGCCAAAGTATCTGCTTCCTGCCAAGTAGAGAAAAGTTAGTAAAGTAAGTTGAAGCAGTAAATTCTTAAATTCTAAAGTCCGATCCATCTTCCAGTCCCATTCTTCATTATTAAACCATTATACTATTAAAAGTGTAAGAAAAACATGAAACATAACTTGCTTGATACACGTTAACAAATTTAAATACGGCATCCATTCCTGCATCGCGTCGCTGCATTAAAATTTCGTCCTTCTTTTATTAAAGTTTTTGTAATATATATTATATATCAAATTCTTGCTATTTATCACACGTATTTTCCGACATTTAATTTTTTACGTTCAGGCATCGGTATAATGAAGCCGTCCATGAAGATGGGAGTGATCGCTTTGATAGGGATCTGCGTAGTTTTTTATCAGTATCACCTGTCCACTGGTGTTACTTTCGATCAAGTAACGGCCTTCAATGCGGACACTTCCGCAGAAGACGCCGGGGATTTGCCGATCGGTGAAGAAAGCGATAACTATAGCAAAACCCCGAGGATTTCCGAGGACATGGTAAGGAAAAAAATTTCACGATATTACCGCGTAATTATCGCGCAATCATCAGAGATTAATTGTTCATCAATTTCCGTAAACGCATTTTTCATTAGAGCTATTCCTAGGGCTAGTTTCCTTCTGAAAGTAGTCTGGTCGAAAAGTTTAGGCTCACCCTGTATATCAATCAATAATTAATTATATTATTATAATATTTACATTTATCATTTTTTTTTTTTTTGCAGATTCGGTATGCAGTGTACCGGGTACAAATTACAAACGGCCTGAGTCCGGAAATCAGCTCGATGCTCGTGCAAGAGCTTATCAGTCAGTTAAGTAAAAATCTCTCGGCGGCCTCCAGAAATAATTCCAAGCTTTCGCCTTTGCAATCGCAACCGCCCGCAATGACAATGACACATAAGACGGTACCGCCGAATCCTCTCGAAAAATCCCCCGAGGAAACCCTCTATATTATCACGCCGACATATCGAAGACCCGAACAAATTCCCGAACTCACGAGGATGGCGCACACCTTGATGTTAGTAAAAAATGTGCACTGGCTCGTTATCGAGGATGCTACCGTCGCTACTAAGCAAGTTACCAAATTATTGGAACGAACGGGCTTAAAGTTCGATCATTTAATCGGTAATATAATAGTTTATACAATATAAATATATATATATATATATATATATATATATATATATAAATCTCTGTCGCAAGAGAGCAGTATCTGTAGTGGCGATAAATGATTTTATGTTATCTCAGCTCCGATGCCGGAGAAATATAAACTCAAGAAAGGTGCAAAGCCGCGTGGAGTGTCCAACAGAAATCGCGGTTTGCAGTGGATCAGAGCGAACGCCACGAGAGGCGTGTTCTACTTCGCCGACGACGACAATACTTATGATATTGAGCTTTTCGACGAGGTAAGCTAAGATCACACAGAAAGTATATTTTCACTTTACGCTACGAGGAAGATTCGATGTTTCTTTCCGAAAGAGACAGAAATATCTCTCTTAAGGATATTTCAGAAATTCGTTCTATATTTATAACGCGTGCATTTATTTAGATCCGTAAGACGAAGACGGTGTCGATGTTTCCGGTGGGATTATGCACCAAGTTTGGACTGAGCTCACCCATCCTGAAAAACGGCAAGTTTGCCGGATTCTACGACGGCTGGGTGGCCGGACGGAAGTTTCCGGTGGACATGGCCGGGTTCGCCGTGAACGTTAAGTTCCTACATCAGCGGCCCAACGCCAGTATGCCGTTTCGCGCGGGTTACGAGGAGGACGGCTTCCTGAAGAGCCTGGCGCCGTTCGAGCCGCGGGACGCCCAGCTTCTGGCGGACAATTGCACCAAGGTGCTCGCTTGGCATACGCAGACTAAAAAGAACGAGCCGAGCGCGGCACTGGACATGAAGCTGTACGGCGCGACGAATCTGGTTAAGCTCAAGCAGCAGATAGTATGATGCCGGTCGGCGCGATGACGAAAAACGCGAGGACTCGTATCTGAATCTTGTGTGATCCCGCCGCCCCTCCTTCGCACTAGTTCATCGGATATCACACTCCAAGGGAATTCCTAGGTGCGGAAAACTGTGCGATTCAGTGCCTAAAGTATCTGCCCTCTCTCTCTGTCGGTGAGAGCGGGACTGTTATTATTACCTTTAAGCGTAGTCAGTAAAAACGATCGTTTTTTTATCAGCTTTTACACATCCGCAACTAGTTTATCCCGAAGATGGTTCGTCCTTACAATTAGTTTGAGAAAGGAAACTGCGGGGGGGAATAATAGGATCCCGAGTAAGGCTTTAGCCGTAATGATAGAAATTTACGCTTATGTTAAAAAGTTCAAAATCGTTTCCCTTTTTTATTTTCTAATATTTTAGTTTGGTAAAATATTAACGCGAAAAGAGAGCCGAATTTTTTCGTTGGAATGAATAATCAACGAAAATACAAGATAGATTATTGATCGAAGGTTGTGCGGTTTCGAATCATTTCTAACGCGTATAAATATGAGAAGTCGCACATTCTGTAGATGAACGACCAAAGAAAGCAAACGGGTCACTCGTAATGCTAAGCTCTTATTATTTTTATTCTACCTGAGGGATTCATCCCGCGAAGATTCTATAAATATAGATTGTCTGTTCTATTCCATTATATTCCATTAGCGATGTTCCATTCCCAAACTTGCTCTTGTACGAGACGTGAGATCAAAGATGATTTGACCAAAAAGAGTGAAAATATCTAAATCGATCGCGTGATTCTACTTTCGAGTAATTTTATGCTCCTCAGATTCACGGTTGATCGATCTCTCAGCTCGTGAACCGTTTAATGTAGTTACCACGATGTTTAACAATCGTTAGATTGTCATCTAATCCTGCCCCGTCTCTTTACGCGATTAGCAAGTATAGATGATTACGAGGTAGTTAGAGCAAGTCCCTTAATAAGAATTCTTCGTATCTTCAAAATATTACAGAAGAATAAATTCAAAGCGTGAAAATGTACACAAATGAAAATTGAAATTTAATGCTTTAAAGTTTGTCGAAAATGATTAGGATTACCACTTACGAGGACTTCTGATCAAGGAAGTCTCTTTGATAGATATTTCCGATTGGAAAATATGAAGTTTGGAATGCATGAGATATACATATTTCATTAAATATTTTTTATTACTTGTATAACTTTCTTTAGGTACATTTTCTTATATTTTTTAGGAACCGCGCGGTTACAATACGAATCTAAATAAAAAAAAAAAGATAGCAGAACGCAACTGCATATCGTTATTATCCGAATAAAATCAGAAGAATCTGAAAAGTTAATTTATATGTCTGAACATACGTCAACAAGAATGTTTATGTACGCGACAAATGTTATTTGCTACAAGTATTCTCGCTTGTATTTGACTGAAGAGGAATATTTTCAATTATCGAAACATGCTCTTTCATTTCCATTATCGATTATAATGTTTATTTTATTATAACAAATATATTTGTTTGTTTATTATATTGTGAGATTATAAGCAAAATAACGGATTATAATCAAACAGCGTTGCGTTATCAACATATGTGCGTGTGTGTCCGTAGGAAATATGTACTTCCTAGAAAAACATAATATTGAAAAAGCTACATTTGACTTCTTGCACAATATAGTTCGCGTGAATCGCGCTTTTAAAGACCCGATCTCTTTTAGAATTAAAAAAAAAAAAAAATAAATAAAAAATAAAAAAAACTAGGAAATAAGAAAGCTATATACCGAGCAGAATCCAAAGAATCTCATACTAATCGTCTGAATGGCGATCGTGAAAAAGGATCGAAGTATCGAATCATGAAAAGAGATAAATCTCTTTTTTTGTGAATATATACTTCTGTTACTATAACATATCGCTATAAAAAAATTCGACCAATACTGGATCAGATATATAATTTCCTATAACTTTTTTCTCGTATATATATTACATTACGAAAATTTATTTAAAAATAGAATGACATAGTTATTTTAAACGAGACAACTCTCGTGTTTTATAATTTAGTTTTATAAAGTCATTGGTTAGAATATTAATCATCGATCGGCTTAATTAATTAATTCTTGGATATTAGGAGTGTTCTGCTGTACAAATGTGTTAAAAAGCTATGATAAGATATAAAAAGAGATTCATTTGTTGTTACATTTCATATCCTCTCTTATAATGTTATTTAGTATTTATCTAGTAATATTCTCGATCGAAGGTCTTTAAAGCGACATTGAAAAATTTCATGTTATTTAGTTAAATCAGAGTGTTGATGATAGATTTAATCTAATCAATCACATCTCTTTTGAGAGAAGCATAATTTTTTTCATGACGCTTTGATTTTCCGGCGCAATCTACTTCATCTACTCTAATGTGTGATGCTTTATAGCGATAGACTCCAGCGCGTGAATGATAATTTATCGCTAGAGCGTGAACTATATCGTGTCATTATGACACCAAAACTCGAGAAACTATATACATATATCTACGCGTTAAAATTATACTATCTTGAAATCGATTAAATGTCGAATGCGGAATGCGGTAAGATTACTCCCACATCACATATCCTGCTGGAATGTGCGGAGGTTTGTGTACAGAAGATATTTACGTTCCAGATTAATTTACATATGGATAGAGTTCGCGCAATAAACTCAACAAGCAATATGTGCGATTTTCGCGCGATTAGATTGTAGAAAGAGAGAGTGAGAGAGATGAAGAGAGAGATGAATGATTATCTTTGTTTTATTAGAAGGCTGGAAATATGTAGGAAGTAAAATGTCTTAGTTTTAATTTCAAGAAACCTTAGAGAGTACTTAACGCGTTGATTCGAAACTGTTTGTGATATACGATTGTATCGTTTCAAAACATTGGTTAAAATGACAAAGGCAAGCCGCCGAGGATGTCTCGTCGCAAATAATGCTCAAAGTTCCGGCAATTCAGACGCCGCATAGTTACAATGTATATGCGTCAGAAAAAAATGTACATACAACTTTTTATTTCTAAAAAAAAAAAAATTAAGTTATATATACCCGTATTCCATGTAGATTCGCAAGAATTGGCGGCCACCTTAACGAAAAACAAAATCTATTATATTCAAATTATCTTTTTTTTCTCAATTTAATATATGTATACAAATTCTCAGAGAATATAATGGTTCAAAATCGTTTTGCTAATATTCGTCCTTTATTTTTAAGGATATTTCACCTGGTATCACCTGGTTTTTGTTTTGTTTTAAGAGCATACATAATCCTTTATTGTGAATAAAAAAAATATTTCCTATAAAATGAAAATATGCGGTATCTTTTATACCGTCGCACATAACATTTATATTCGCTGAGAAAACGATATTATGATAAAAATAGTGATTTACGAAGGAGCATAATAAAAATAAGGAATACAAAAAATTTTTAGTCATCAGGAATACGTTTAATATATTATATATTGATGATACGTGTCGCAAATCTGGTGACAAATTGTTACTGTACAAAAACATTTAGCAGTATTGCCATAAGTTTCATCTATGAACAATAAATTATTGTTCGTCGAAATTGTCGATCAATCATGAATAATTTAATGCCCTCCATTAAATTAAGTATACAGAAAAAATAGATAAAATAATTAACATTGAAATAATTTTTTTAACACCCATCTGTTTTCATGTTAAATATCACCATGAAATTCGTTGACCATAAGGCTGATCCTTCCAATAGAACACTTTACTGGAGAAAATAAAAAATTGCAAACAATTTATTGTAAAAATCGTAAGCGATTCTAAATAAATCTGCCATTTTTCCGGCCTTTTCATACTTAAGCGATAAAAGATGTAAGGAAGAATGAAGTAACGCGGTTCTACCAGTAACTGAGGTATCAGAATCATGCCTACACAAATAATATAATTGATCTGTGTAAGAAATCTCAAGTGACTCATATTTCGCGACATGGCAAATAGGCTCGCGCAGTAAATCGGTATCAACAAGTACTTGAATAACGTGTATCGGCCCATGAATCGATTCCACACGTAGAAAAAGTAGTGCCGATTATCTGCCAAAATGTACGAGTGAACGAGCGTGTTGAAACGAATTACCGCGGCCATTAACACAACGACGCAGCTGGTAAAAATCCAATATCGACGAAGAAAACGCGAACACGTTCGCCAATGAGGCATCACGTATGGCCACGAGAATAGAGAGACGAAGGTCGAAAAATAAAATATCTGACAAATGTGAATTGTTGCGACGTGAGCGGTACGGTCGCCAATGACTATGCCTTTGTTCCACACGACGAAGGCAACAAACATCAAGCATACCATTATATAAAAAAATAGACTATTGCATATTTGTGTAATAAATTTGATAAATGATAACGGGCCTTTGCGTAACTCGTACATTATCTGCTTCCATATTAACTAAAAGTGATTTAGAAAGAAATTTGCAAGATTAATTCTCCTATAATGTTTTTGATATGTACATTAAAACTTTCCAATATTACTTACACGAAAGTGCAATGGAGTATTGAGCATTCGTGGTGAGATTGGTTTTTCCATCCTATTATCAAATATATCTAATGCATGTTCTATAGTAAAAAAGCCAAGCCAAATGATGTTTGTTTGACGAACAAGTACAGCTATTAAACCTGTATAATATCATTTTAATTCGCTTAATTATTTCAATTTTAATTTTATATTTTCTTTCTTATGATATTCTTTATATACAATATAATTACCTGCAAATGCTGTCATTTTTGTGTGCTTACGTTGGTGCAAAAATAACATTGCAAGTACTATATTTACAGACACAACATCTGTGTAATAAAAGAAGCACCAAAAATACAATGGTGGAAAAAGCGTAATATTGTAGGCCAATGTAAGTATCAACCAATTATTCCACTGCTCTGTTTCATTAGCTTTGCAATTCTCTTTTATAATGTTATAAATAAGATAAAGATTTAGGCATGTTCCAAGTAAATTTATACATCTTATATATGTAATATTGCACATATTAAAAGGTGATAATATCGCAGTAGTAATAAGATACAATCCTGGCAATGTAGTGATTTTAGGATCCCACTGAAAATTATTTATATTGATTTATTTTTGAGAATTATGTGTGATACTTAAAAGCAAATTATTTTTATGCCATATATTACCTGCGTAAAATTCCATGCGCAATATCGTAATGTCTGAGGTATATGAAAAGCCTCATCGATGAAATAATGTGGTTGAATATGATTGAGATACAGAAAAAGTAATATAGTACTTGTAATGAATAACATTAATGTGGAATACATAAATATCTTGTAGTTTAGTTTCATGTTATCGAAATAACATATTAGACTCATGATTGTTTTAAAAAAACGTTTTCATATATGTTCAAACGTCATTAAACTTCACTTATGCTGTACGTGCGTAAAATTAATAATATTACGTTAAATGCATTATCACAGCAGCGTGTTTTGATTAATTTAATCTAACCTGACCAATTATACTATGTTCGTTCCTTATTGAAATGCATAAAAATGTAACACTATTACATCGTACATTTAATACGATTAATATATTGCATAATAAAACATATATTACACTAATAATTAAATATTATTTTCAAAAGCCGGTAAAATCCACCCAGCATACGCTTGTGTTTACAATCATTCTAAAAACACATCGTGAATAGAGGTTAGGTCGAAAAATTGTCGTTTGACAGTTGGCATCCCTGCAAAGTAGGATGCGTGGAGGCGCAAGAACCGCGCGCGTATACAAGATAAACTTCAAATCGCTTCTATCCTAACCACTTCTATCTTCACGCGACCGATTTTACTTGAATGTGTCGTAGTATCCGAGCGTGACGCGGCGCCGATTTGTCCAAACATAAATCGGAACGTCGCGGTATCGCAGATTCAATAAGAGCGGGCTGTCACGCAAATATGATGAATCAATTTCACTCACCGTTCGTCGTTCGCTGGCCGCTTCACAGGCTGCGATCTCGGGATTCCATTCTCTCGCTCTCTTAACGCACACAAATTCACGCGATATCACCAACGAGAACGCGCGACATTTTATTCGGAACTCCCGACATTCACTCGCGCCCGATAATCGTTATCAATAACGCGACGCGACGCTTCGTTTCATCTCAATGATAGCAGCCGACTGAATATTGCGAGAAAAGCTGTCGCGATCGCGCGCTTCGATTATACGTATTGCGATACTCGCGCGATCCTCGGACACTTTCGATACTTTCGTACTTTTCAATATGGCGCCCGTACTGGCGTTTCTGCGCATGGCGACTGCGCATAGCGACTGCGCGACGTTCACGCGACGTTGACCGATTTCACATTTCACTGAATATTTTATCTTCACGACCTTCATTGAGAGAGCGTAATAACAATAGATATATAAGGATAAAATCAGTATTAGCCATATATGTAGATTTGTCCGAAGAAAGGGAAAAAAAATTGCGATTTTTCAGTCCTTTTCCTTTACATTAGAAAAAGATGGGAATATCTTTTTGCAGTCTTGCCTCTCTTTCTTTCTTTCGCACGATCTCAACTCGATACGCAGCGTAGAAAATTCATAGTATATTTAAGTTTATCTTTATATATCTACGGTTATACATTCACGCGATCGTTCTTTGGGATTTATAATACACGTATATACTACATCTTGTTCTTGATATTCACTTTTTATCGATAAAAGACGCGAATAAAGGGGAGCGACTATCAGTCCGCCCGACTGCGTGAAAACGATGCGCAACTAATGTGATTATAACGTATTGGCGCGCTTTTCATTTTGATAAATCTAACCATCTCAAATGTAAATCGATGAGAAATAATCGATTTTAGTATCCTCGACAAATATTGTCGTTTGTTGTCGTAAGTTTGCGTGATCGTTTACTCAACATTGTCGATGCTCATTTAAATGCGATATTAATTATTGACGATAAAAAAAGAAAATAACGCAAGGCGAAAATTCAAATTTTTAGCTTCAAGTAAGATTGTTGCCGCGCATGCGTGTTGAATGACAGCGCTGTTCACGCCGCGCGGTTCGCATTCGGAGAGTTTCAAAGTTTGCGTTCCACGTAATTTGCATTTATATTTCGGAATTTACAGATCGATTAATTGAGATTTACTCGAAAGTTCATATTTTGACGTGGATATCTAATGCTTAAGAATGAGGCAAATGTCAAATGTCGGAATTGTCGAATAAAGTATTGCGCGTTCGTGTGAAGATGGAAGCGAGGACTCCGAGCCGAATAAAAAGTCGTTAGTGCAGCTAAATCAACAAATGGTGAGTGAGTGTATTTATTATATTTATGTGACAATACGTTTTTATTCGCGATGATGATTCGATATCCTGATCTTCGGAAATCACACTATGTGTTAATTAGCTTTATTATCGTGACACATTTCGTTATCAATTATTTATTATGCGACTAAAATACTATAAACGCGCGCGCAATTTATTTTATGTGTATATGTATATAATTACTTACATATTAATTCCAATTTAGTTTTTGTAATATAATTAATTCTATATCGGATATATAAAATTAATCATAATATATATATTTTGTAATACATTTTATAATTTACTTTGAATTAATATATTTTTAAATTTTTGTAACATATTTTTGTAATATATTTAATAATTATACATTTGTAATTATATAATTTGTAATTATATATTATACACATTTTATGTAATTTTTTATATATTATATTTTTTATTTGACAAATTTGTAAAATTTATTTATTTAAAGAAACATATATATAAAAAAAAAAGTTAAAATAAAAACTTTTCTTCCTTGATGGTAGCTCTACCTTAACGAAGATATTTTACATGTCTTTTTTAAGAGTGGAATAACTTAATGAATACTATAATAATTAAATAAATTACATCTACACACAAAATAATTATTATATATTTTTATTTAATAATTTATCATTGCATGTATAAATAACGATAAATGTGCTTATATTTTTAATTTTATACTTACATGTTTTATTTCCGTGATAAGTTGCAAGAGAGTTTCAACAAGCATATTAATTACTTTTGGTAATAAAACAATAACAAAATTTGCCAAAACATTTAAAATAAATCTAGGAGAAATTTTGTGTAAAAGATAATAAAAATTTTTTTTTTTTTCACACACAAGAAGGAATTTACATGATAAAATCAAATAATATATATTTATTATTTTGTTACTTTTTCCACATAATTCTTTTACATGTAAAAACAATTTAGCATGTTGTTTTTATTATGCCAGTAAAAAAAGATATTTCAACCCTTAAGTACGGATTTTATTTTTCTTCATTAATGTGTTGAGCATCTGAATATATGTTCTTTTTTAAGCTATACATTACATTCTCTTGTTCTAAATATTATAACTTATCGAATTTTTCTTTTGTATAAAGAAATCTATAAAATACGGAAACTTGTATGTTTTCTTCTCATTCAAGAACACAGAAAGAGACGAAATGACCAACATTGTTTCATACTTAAGGGTTAAGTCCCGTAGATAATCACTGATATATGATCACTGATGGCATTAAACTTACTGAACTAAATCTGCTTTTTCCACTGGATATCAAATAAAAGTAAAAGCTATTTTCAATATAGATTATATGGCACAAGCTGATTAATCGCCGCGGAATAATATATGATTAAAATTTACATTCTCATTTTTATTTTCATATAAAAAATAATAATAAAAACTTTGTTTTTCTTTGTCAGATAATAATAAAATCGATTTTTCAAACCACTAAAAATGTTTCGCTCTTCGTCAAATATGAGCACCCATTCTTATAAATACAGTTCAAGAGAAGATGTATAATTTGCAAAAAAGTGGATTGCGGATTTTATAGCTCAAATAAAATATAACATGCAACATACGTTTTATCAAGCGTAAATCGTCAAACGCGAAAATGGAAGACAAATATATATTTTACAAGCAAGACCGCTTAACTAGGTCTACGATTACTAAAGTTAAGAAGTATTTAATATTTCAAGCACATCTTATTATTTCATAGTTATCTGAAGAACGCTTGTTGCTCGCACCGCGAGCTATGCGTTGATAACTTACATCTGATTGCCCTATCATTACATATATATGTATATATGTTTTATATCCCGGAATGGGCGTCAATTGCTACTAAAAATAATTCTGTTTATAGTACTTGTATATAAAGATAATTGAAAAAAAAAGATTACATGTCGCATTTCACGTGCATTTGTCATAAATGTAGCGTTGTAATAGAGTGATACAGGTTTATTGTTCCCTTTGTTTATATTGTTTATAGTGTTTGTGATTCATATGGGATAATTAATACTAAACTGATTATTTGATTGTAAGATAAAAACGGAACACTTATCGAGTACGCAAGAACACTTCATCAAGATTGTATCTCGCGATCATCGACTAACGTCGTATTACTTATTACACTATACTTATAAAAATGTATACACTCATCTTTCTTAATATATATATTGCGTTATATATATTTTATGTATTCCTCGTAATATTTTCCATAAAATAACTTATAAAAATTCAAAAATTAAAGATCATACATGGCTGCAACATGTAATATATATATTATTATCCACAAATTTGTTTACATTTTGTTTTAATCTTAAAATTTTAATTCATTTACTAGTTATATTCTTAAAACCGGACTCTTTTCAAAGTTCAAACGGTTATGACATTTCTAAATGGACGATAATCCGCGCGATAAAAGTGTCGATATGTTTACTGTAGTTGGTCGATCGCGAAGCGGTTCCGTAATTGTCGGTCAAGGAGACTCAGGTCGCTATTAGCGAACGATAACTCATATCGACGTAGTCGCGTGACAATCAGCTCCATTTTGTATCTGCTGCGTATTGTGTGGTAACGATGCAAGCTCATTTCTACTGAGATGCTGTACGATTCCCGCACCGAGCGAATCACCGATGACATTCACTGTTGTTCTACATCGATCTCTGAAAATGGGAGAAAACATACGTTAAAGACGCAACTAAAATTGCAATTATAGGATAAAGACGCATGTATACAAGCATGATATTTACAGTAACCAGTCGACCGCGATGATTAAGAAGACGTCATTAGCCGGAAGTCGGACTGTGTCCAACACCATTACCATTGTTACTAAACCGGCCTGTGGAATTCCAGCCGCGCCGATACTGGCAGCAGTTGCCGTGATACTAAAATAACGTGTTAAATACAATATCAGTTAGGATATAAATATATCTTTTTTTGTAAGAAGAGAAAAAATTTAAACTAGAAAAACTCACCTTACAGCTACCAGCTGTCCAAAGGAAAGACTGATTTGACGCACTTGCGAGATAAAAATGGCAGCCACAGCTTCGTACAAAGCGGTACCGTCCATGTTGACGGTAGCGCCTATTGGCATGACGAATCTGGTAACACGCGAATCGATGCCATTTCTTTCTTCGAGACAGCTGATGGCGATCGGCAACGTTGCCGAACTCGAGGACGTGCCAAAGGCAGTGACAAGCGCCTGTGCCATGTTCGATATATAGATGTAAGGATTCTTTTTTGTAAGAAGAAAATACATCCCTGGCAACACTAGGAAGCCGTGTATAAGGAGGGCGATCAGTACAGTCAAAAAGTACATTCCAAGCTGGGCAACTACTTCGTCCAGCGACTTCATTTCCGTGATCTTAGAGGCAACCAGGGAGAGCACACCGATCGGTGACAACCTGCGCACATGAAAACATAGGGATAATTTTAAGATTTTTAATCCTTTGAAAAAAGCGAGACGCTTGAGATGGAGATGAAGAAATCTAATTGTCAATGGCACATGACGGTTACGCAAGGATGTTATGCAATTAATATAAGAGTCTTCCTTGGGTAATTTGAGACGTTTTGAGAAACATAATGATTACTTGCAAGTCTTACCATATGACCCAGTTGGTGATCACCATCATGGCGCCGGAAAGCGACTCGAAGAAGTTCAACAGCGGTTTGGCCTGCGGTCCCATTTTACCAATGGTGATGCCCAACACTGTCGCGAATACGACAAGTCCGAGAATGTTAGTGCCGGGTTCCACATTCTCCTTCAGTTCCCATTCGTCCATGGGGACTAATATAAATGTAAAGTTACATTATGAAAAAACGAAAAAATGACTCGTTCCGTAGGCTAGGATTGGATGATCCGACTCTAAGTTGAGATACCGTTCTATCTCTAAAGAAATTATTACCATTGGTAGCGTTCTCCGGTGGCTTCGGCTCGGTTCGATGTTGAGCGATACAAGCCTGCACAAGATTCGGTGGAAACATATTTCTAACTAGGTCCATCAATGTATCGATAGTGGAAACATTTTTTGCTGATTTCGTGGTTTCCGCAGCGGAGCTGCCAACTCCAGGCTCGATCGAAACAACGAGAATTATACCTAAAATTAGATAAAACAATAATCCTCATCAGTTCTATAATCGTTTAAATTTGCATTATTTTCATCTACTTCATCAATCGCGAGAGAGCAAAGACGCGCGATAAGATACGTCAGCACCTGCTGCGTTGAAAAATCACCGAGATAAATGCGATGACACAATAACGAGAAATAGAATTATTGAGCTAGGATATGACGATGTATCGCAAGAGGAAAATGATTGACGCGAGAAAAAAAGTTACGCGATACGCGCGTAAGCAATGTTTCAAGTTATAACCGGTCTAATCTGCAGATTAATAATCGCAATAAAATAATCATATTTGGCCGAATGGCAGCTGCAAAATAAAATCATGCGAGATAATTATCTCCGAGTAATCTTTCGGCCATGTCCGACGCATCGTTCTTTGTTGATTGCGGTCGCTAATTAACCGAAATGAGTCACGAGAATTCAGGGCTATCGTGCGCATTCCGACCAAAGATATGTAAATGAACGGGGATCTTGACATCTGCCGTTTGTTGCAACATTCCAAGAAATGTATCATTGTTCGCGCGCGTCGCGACGGCAATGCCGAGCAAGAGATGCTTGGTGAGATCCTTTCATCGCGATTCGCGTATCGTCATTGACGTTTAACCTCGGTAATACGCTCGGTTACTTGAAAACATTAAAGAGTTGTGTGCCAGAAGAGACGGTCTATATATAACGGACATTTTTCTCTTTCAACATATATCATGTTAAATTATTAATATCTAAATTTACACTAAACTTTTTTTATACTTATTACAGTTTTACTTAATTTATAGTCAGTATAATTTATTAATTTTTATTGCAACAAAACTTTTGCATCTCATATACGATAATTATTATAACATAGTAAAATACATTAAAATAGCTCTCCTTTGCAACTTCAATCATAAATTTCTTAAAACTGTAAAAAATCTAGAGGTCAAAATCAGTATCAAAAAACTACAGGAAATAAGCATCCTCTTTTTTTTAATCAAGAAAAAAATTATTTCTTTTTGCACTGTGTCATTACTTGCTTTTAAAATAAAACATGAAATTTCGCATTTGTCGAAATATCGCGATATAAAAAATTGTAGGAAATAAGACGTGCAAAGAGTTAAGTTAGACTTCACTGACCTAATATAACCGCGCAGATAGTTGTGGCCGTGTAATAACCGATCGCACGCGCGCCGATCCTACCGCTAAGTGACAGATCGAGTGATCCAATGGCCGACACCAAACTCGAAATGATCAACGGCAGGATCAAGCTCTTGAGCATCCGCAGGAACAGATCGCCGAGATAATTGATATACATGATCTCCCGCGGCGTCCATTTCTCCTGAGAGTATCGTAGGATTATGCCGAGTACCACGCCGCCGATCACACCGCCCACAGTCAATATTGTTAACGCATTATGTCTCAGGCACGTTCGCACCTTCTGTCCCCTTGTTCGTGGCCTCTTGTTGGGTTCCTGCGGATAATACGAGGTCCTTTCTTTGATCTTGCCCTGATTCTCCGACCCCGACAACGGCGATCTGCAAAACAAACCGTGTCAATGATATCTTTTTTTGTATATACGTTCACTTTTCAACAAAACATCTTCTCGTGAAAGTTCCGTTTATTTTATGATGATGAACGCCATTTTGCCGATTTCTCATTACGAACAACTATTATAATTGATACATTGAAATATATAAAAGATGATTTTAATGATTTTTGATCTTAGGCACATAAAATGCATATACGTATTCTTTTAATTACATATATTAATTCTTTCAGTCTCGCTCTTTTTGCCGAGATAATAAAAACAGAATTATTCATTTAAAAATACACATACATATTTAATTTAATCTCAAAAGAGGCACTATATGTGGTTGATGTGTCAATTTCAAAATGGCTATCTAAAACTAAAACTACTGTAACAGCAAGAGTCGGGAGATTAATCTTCTTGGCGGCGAGCGTGATTTTTACGTATTTTCCTTATAAACCTTGAAAACTATAGACAGCGACATAAAACTTTCCGTATGTCAACATTCCGTGTATACAACAGACAATTAATAATAAGTATATATGCCGGAAATTTTTTTGGTATTAATTCATCTCTTAGATATGAAAGATATTTCTTCAATTAATTATTTCAGTAATCAAGAGAAAAATATTGTGCGCAGTGTAGTAATCTCCGAAAATTTATAAAATATCAACAGTTTAATCTCAATTAATATTAACATCAACTTCGAAGAAGATACAACTTTTTTCCGAATCGTGTGCTATTTACGATCAACAAGAAGATGAAATGATGAGTCTTTTATCACCTCGCACAATGCTGTAAAAATATCTGTCTAAGTATCTGTGTGGTTTCATAAACATATCTTAAGACTTGCTAAATACAGAGCTTTTTATGTAAAAAACTTAATTATTATTATTTCATCGTCGGTTTTATTGCGGATCGTCAGATAAAAATATTTATTCTCACGTCTCGACATTGTAAATAGATTTTGCTTACCCTATTCCGTCAGCGTTCATGATACTCGTGCAACCAAAATTACAAAATAAGCTTGAAAATTTATTTTGTGGAATTAATGTCTCAGAATCGTTAAACAAATTATCGGAAATCGCAATATTTTCATTCCCGTGATTTTTTTTATTTACATAAACAATTTATTTTAATACTTTTTTTCTCTAACATTACCACTCGATTTACATTCAGTTTTCCCAACATTCCGTGCGATGCACGGAGCACTTTTTAAACAGATTACCGCTCTCTTTCGCGTTCAAACGCGAACTGTTTTAAACCATCTATTATTTGCAACCGAGACACGTTTCACTTTCCAATTTTCTGAAGTGCATATAAATCTCGGCAATATATATAGAAAATTAGTTAAGAGTAAAGACCACGCATTAACTGTATAAAAAAACACTCGTAACATAAAGTAACGTGTCACATAAAACGAGAAGATGCGACGTTTTCGATTCAAAATTAGAAATTATGATGAGGGAAACCGATTAATATTTATATTAAATTATATAATAGATAAAAGTGTCAAAACAGATCTTTTTTCCGCGATAGGTATTACGCGATAATGCACAGAAGTATCGACACACCCACGCGTGTTATACTTGGATGTGTTGTTGGCAGGAGACAAGAAATTACACTGTTGCGAATTATTGTCGGATCAACTGTTATTAATGCTACGCGACGATAACGATCTGTCGAACGCCGCGATGTATTATATTAAAGCCAATTTAATACAAGAATTTTTATTATTACGTTTACTGATATGACTTTATTGCGGAGATACTTTAGTTTTGCGCTTAACGCTTCAATTAATAAAGTAGCTGCAGGTGCATCTAAAAATTGATATAAAAAGCTCTAAAAGCAAATTTTCTCGTTATTGCCTTGAAGCATTAGATGCTTCTTCTTCGATGTTCTTTATTACAAGCCAACACTTTAATTTGCATCTCTACTATACTCGCATGCTCGTCAGTAGTCGCTTTCTAAGATGTCTCCAAGAGAGACAGCATAGAAGAATCTCTGATTATTAATAGATGATTACGTGCTCTCTATTCAGTGTACATGTCGCGTAAATACACCTTATATGTTGCCTGACAATCCTTGAAATTCGATTTTATGGTGAGTTAAGAGATCGGAGCGATTCAGACGTAAAATTCATCCCACGCAATTATAATGTGTGACGCCATAAAAAAACGCAAAAGGCAATATGCAAAAGAAGAAAATTGTGATAATCGGCGTGTGGATTGAAAGGAGATCTGTTAGAAAATAAATACGCAGAGTGTCGATTGTCGGCCAAAATTCGTGCAAAAATCATCCTTGCGAGACCGTCGAACAAAACTCATTTCGATCGCACGTGTCGCTCCCAAAATCGGTCAGGGATATCCACTTGTGTACATTTTTTGACTACGGTTACATCATCAACCTAGGATGTATAGTGGTCTGTATTCGTCATTATTCATATAAAAGCGCGCCATTGCATCTTGGCGCTAATGATCGTAATATCATCAATATTATCATTTGACGACATGAATAATCTGAATCTATTTTGTCGATAAAAAACATAGTATCACACTTAATTAAAAAAAAATAAATAAATAAATAAAAATTGTCAAAGCCAACGTATATAAGTTGTCGATGTCAAACTTGAATTTACTAATCTTTGCCAAATTTTTTTTCAAACAATCTCGTATGCTTCGAAGTTCTTCCGGATATATGTAGTCGCGAGCGTAGAATTGTGATATGTATTGTCGCACCTATCAAAATGAGTCTTGTAGTTCGTGTTAATAACGAGATAGAAGAGAAAAGAGAGAACTTCTCGGTGATAAATTCTCGGACTCGAAGGTAACGATAAAAAATTACGATAGCAGCACGCACGTGGGCGCTCGTCATAGATCGTTTCGCGGATGGTGTTATTGTGTTTCCGTCTCGCGTCAAGGTCCGGACGAATTCTGACACTTAATGTAGGGGGCCCTCTCCCTTGTCCTACTTTTGTGTCCTACTGACATTAACCGGTCTTTTTATCTTATCGTTATTCGTAATTAACTACACAAATACTACGGATATACATACACAAGTCGGATTCAACGAAAAAAATTATTCCTGGAGATGATCGGATATAGCGATAAATTCTCCGGCCCTAAATTTCGCAACGCGATATTTTTCACGAAGTGTTAAATTCCTGCGATGAGAAATTTGGATCTAGCGAACGATAGATGAATGGAAAACATCGAGGTCAACGAGCGCGAGATGACTTTTAAGCAGTTAATCAGCTGATAGCGTGACGAAACTCGGCACGTATCGTTATTCACATATGAAGAGCGACACGTGTGTCATGCGATAGTTGAAAAATATCCCCGTCCAGCCGCAGACAGATGAGAAAAAATCGTCCCTGAGAATTAACGCCGAGCTTCAACGACGTTTCCGGCGCGAATCGTGTTTTTTTTTTCTCTCTCGCGGTTTTACATTACATTTAATAGACCGCGTTCACTGAATTGTGTTGAATGCCGAGTTAAATGATATCGTCTTTCCGTATATTCAATAATTTCGCATAATGGTCAATTGAGATCGTTTTTTTTTTTTTTCGTTGACGTCAGATAATGTGTCGGGAAATAAAAATTTTACGGCTTTTGAGCACATCAAGTAGAACCATCGTTTACACTTCGTGGAAGTGAGAAAAATCGGTAAGGCAACTGTGTTTATGGAAACTTGTACATAAACGATCAACGCGAAAAGATTTAAGTGTGTGATTAGAAATAGAAATAGCGTCACTTTTTGTCTCACATCATATTTCACGCACGCCCAAATTTAAAATTTTTCTGCGCCAAACTAGCGATGGATAAATTAGATATGGTTACAGTAAGATTAATTAGCATTGAATTGTGTGGAATAGTAACACGTAGCGTACGAGTTGAATGCTCAATGTCATATTATATATGATGTTGGCTTTGATGAAAGTTCCAAAATTATCTCCGCCAAACAACTTGTTGAATGCGCTGATTGCATAAGAAGTTGCACTTGACACTAATGCAAAATTTACGAGATGCATGTGTCTCTTCCTCATATATATTTCGAAAGACCGACGTCATCGGAAATTTGAAAGAAGATTCTCTTTGCGCTACCCGGTAATTTCATCGATACTCAATATTTCATTGCCTCAAAGTTTGACATATTTACGATTTTAATTTGTAACTATCGTAGAAAAAAAAATTACAACCATCTTCGAATATCTTCGAAATCTGGTTTCTGATTTCGAATATCACGGCTAGGAGACAAAAAATTTTGATAAAAGATGTTTGATGCGCAATTTCTATTTTTTTGCCTCATTAGCATGCGAGCTACAATCGATTATACACGTGTCACTTTGTAATCGATATCTTTAAGCTTCAATGAAAATGAAAAATTAACGAAAAACAAAGTTTCGCGACAAGAGAGGTGACAAGAGAACGGAAAACATCTATTATTCTGGATCGAGACATCGCATAGCTCATTAAGAGCAAATAATTCTCTGCTAATAAAATCCGATCAAAAGTAAAATACGCTCACGCTGTGCGACCGACCGCGGCACGCCTATCGGGCTTAATCAAATTCTATCGATCACAGCGATCGTACAAGATATGAGATAAATTTGCAATTGTAGCGCTTCGAACGATAAAAGTGAATCATTATATTTCCTTATCAGCAATAAGCAAACATGCACAATTGCTACGAAACGTATATACTTTCGCATACTCGACGATATATTTCATTCGCACATTTTCATTAAGTACGCGTCTCAAGCTTATCTCGTTCTCATTTATAACTAATCTTCCAATCAAATATTTTACAAATTTATAAATTTTTTTATACAAATCTGATAAAGTTATCTCTATAATTTTGTATTTTAAAAGGCAGCAAAGACTGGATCTAAACAATCTGTAATTCACGATAAAATTTTGATTTTGAAAAAATATCCAAAAGACATACGCAGAAACGCTGATTCACAGAAAGAGCAGATTGCGCACAATCTAATCACGCAATGAACAATGATTTTTCTTATGCGCGCAATCGTCGTCTTCTCCCTCCGTTCCTTATCACAAAGAACGAGTCTGACAATGATTTAATGAGTAGCCGGCAAGTACCGCTGTTGCCATTATGGAATTCTGTGCCAATGAATCCCGTTGTCGCTGAATACGATATACGACGCGGCACATAATGGATCACAACTGCATGTATATGCATGTATATACAGGGTAGCTTCCATTCACGGCGTCGTTAAAGTGCGATATGGATTTGCATTTCTAATGGCGCAAATCGTAATAAATTTAAAGATCACCTTGTATATAAAATTGTATCGCCTTTTAATTCTCGCACGTTTTGCAGACTTCGCAGAGCGAACTATCGATATGTTATGTTACATATTTATTTTTCATACAACGCGCGATATAACGTTAGATAAACGCTCCTTTTATAATGTTTATATTCTAATCTCCGCAATATATTTTTTCGCTACACACATCTGACACACATAGTGAACGATTACAAGTTCAAGTGCGTCATATTGCTGCAAAATATGCGCCAAGACAGTTTCTCAAAAGTGTATATATCATTCGCGCACATTTAACAGATTATTAAGTTAAATTAATATGTCATTAACTTTTATCATGAATAAATTACTCAACTCTTTATTTACGATTCGATAACAACGATGGATCGTCGAGAAAAAGAGAATTGAAGTCGAGTCTCTTCTTCAAGCTTTTAACAGGACTAAAATTCACATTGTTTAAAAATAAGAGATGATATGAAAGTCAATCGGTATAGATATAGACGTTTTATATTTTACTATGACATATTGACAAATAAACGTATGTAAAGATGTGTACCGTGAAAATATGATAATAATAATCTGTTTAAACTTAAAAATAACTTACAAAATGTGTAAAAGTTTGGAAAAGTTAATTACAATCGCAAATTAATTTAAGAAGAATAAAATATATTTCAAATTAAGAAGTATGTTTAAATCAAATATTATACGAGATAGTTATTTTTGATTTGCGAATTTTCTTGGATGATTTTCGTTATCAAAAAACGTGTTGCGTGAATTTCTTTTATGGGTTCAGGCAACAAATCCCGGAGGAAACTGGGTCATATAAGATCTAAATGGCAGAGGGCAAAGTTTATTCGATACACGTGTCGTGTATGGTTATCAGCAGTCTAGCGATGATAGCTCATCGTAATAATCCAATATAATCCAAACAAATGGCCAAGTAATTGCGTCATTAAAAATAGAAATACATTGCTCCTCGAGAAAGTTACGCGGACATATAACATAATAGACACATAAATTTATGTTTGAGCGGAATTTTGCTATTCAAGTCGAATCATTTGTAAAAAAAACAAAAAAAATTCGTTAAAAAAAATAAAATTCGCATGCAGAGATCGTACTTACAGCTCGCTCGCTACTTCCATGATGCGCTTCCTATGTCCTGTGGGTTCCAATGAGAGCCGCTCGGCAAAACCGTTTACATAGAGCGTCACTTCCAGTTAACCGGAAGCGGCGAGCGTCCCAGTGGGGAAGAAGATCACCGGAGCTATGGATCGTCGAGGGACACTAAGAGCGAATCTCTGTATCTCTCTTTCCCTCTCTAGTCGTTTCTTTGGGAATAAATGCGCGTCATAGTGGTGGATGTACGACGGAGAAATTAAGCCGAGAGGGATGAGAAGCGAAGGACGACAAGAAAAAGAGGTCGAGGACGCGTGCAGATGAGACGCTCCTCCAATGTCGATAAAACGCTAATTCCGATCGATTTCCTCTTTCTCTCTCTTTCTTTCTCCTTTTTTCTCACGACAATTACAAGCGGAATGCAATTTAGCAATTCGCAGGATTGAACGTAGGATTCGCTGAATCGGATTAAATCGCAGATCAATTGTCCAAGAGACGCTTCCGGGAAAGTTGATGCACGAAATACCGTTGTCGATGCGAGGTAACGATGCGTGTACAAACTGGATGGATGCTGAGTATCTCGTTAGGTAGGAGAGGATGTATGCTGATGGGGCTCTCAATCTGTGCCACCTTGGGTGGTACGATTAGCTATGGCGATCTCCCCCTGCCGACGATCTCTTCCTGCCGCTACCGGCTAGCCTATCATCGCGATATACGAATACGGCACGCTGTACGCCGGTTACGACCCCATCGGAAGCCGCTACCAGGTCTCCCTATTGTTTGTCGGCAGCTTGTCCACTCGATTACAACGATCCACCGCTGATGCGATTCTTCTCTTATTTCGACTACGTCCGATCTCGTTGCGAAAATGAGCCTTTCCTCATCCGAACGAGTTCCAGCTGTCGTCTTTTTCTTTCGGAGCAAAATTCACTAATTGTCACTTTTGGCGATATAATTCGTTTCGGTTACTTTGGCAAATTTGACAGTGGCAGTCGCTGACAAGAAATTTGGAAATGCAAATATTCGTCGAGTTGTCGATTAATGAGCAATTCTTCTACTGTTATCTGCAACACAGAAAATTAACAATGTTATAATATTAATGTTACGTTCAATTTTTAACCTGTATACATTCTATACTTATCAGCGTTTTTTTTAGCATTTATTTTCAACGCTGTAATACGGCTTGTGATCAAACGCGCACGTTAATGAGCAGTAATCTTTGTCGTGTTTTTTTACGTAACAAGTGTCAAGAACAAGTATTTTTCGCGAGTGCAAAAAAAATCCGCACAAATATATAATCCGATTTCGTTTACTTTTTTATCATAACGCACAGCAACAGATGTTGGTCGTTATGCTATGACACTTGTCAACTTGTCAACAGAATTGCGCGCTGTCGGTGATATCTTTTTTTTGTCAGTGATTTCTTTTTAATTTTCTCTCTCTCCCTCTCTCTCTCTCTCTCTCTCTCTCTATATATATATATATATATATATATATATATATATATATATAATATTTTAATATCATTGTAATAAGAATCCTTGAACGAGCCATTTGATGAATTGTAAATAAGGCAATTAATGCAACACGTATGTCTGTATACGATATATAATCTATTATATAATACGTTTATCGATGGAATGAAAAGATAAACAGCTGTTGATCTAATATAGTCAATATCTAGTAGGATATTTAATAGGATATAATCAAATCAATCATAAAAAACTATATTCCCCTATAATTAACAGAATAATTCGTAATAATTGCATTAAAATTATAGTAGCAAATTCCAGTACGACGTAATTTATTCGTAACTTGTCATTAACTTTTTTTGTATAACATGCATCCGATTCTATTAGCATCGCGACGGAAGAGACGGTAGAGACGAAAGAGGCTTGGATGCGTTACAAGGCGCGTAAGCAGTTTGACAGCTTTAATTACGATATAAGAAAAGATCGACACATGAGCTAATCGTGCGGAATAACCGGCGATATGTTTCATGCCTCGATTATTTCGGCGCACACCTTAACATGTAACGTGCAATCAAGCGCGGGATGACCGGTAATTGAAGGTCCTAAAATGTCCCTTTATGGTCCCCTCGCATCAAATTTAAGCTCCCTGATTTTGTTGCATCGTTTGCAATTAAATACGTATAACCTTCGAACCCATAATCATTCGCATGAGCATTCATTAATCAAAATGTCGAATTGTACACAGCATTCGCACGGTCTTCGTTTATCATATCTTTTTTCTGCAATCTTTTTACTTACGTTTTTTTTCCTCAATGAAAAAACACAAAATAAATAAATATAAAGATTTTAATCATGAAAAATAGATTATAAAAAAAATGAAAATTTTGTATACATTTTCGTTATGCTAATATCTTTCTCAAATGTAAGATAGATTTATTTTAAGATAAGATAAAATATTGTGTAAGATTTATATGTAAATAATAAATAGATAGATAAATAGATTTATTTTAAGATGTACAAGTTACGTAAGATGCTGTACTTCATCTTAAGCGATAAAAAACCTTTTATTTATGCAAAAATATCTGTGTAAGTCCAAATTGATTAAAGTCACACGAATGATAATGATTTTTAAATATACAAGGAAAACATGCACTTATTGTTTGCTTCAAGATACGAATAAACACACTGCACTTTAAAGAATAATCTCCAAGATTTTTTTTCTCAATTTTCGGAGATACCTCAGAACTTTAGTCTACTCTTCCGGCGCTTCGTATCATACACATATGTGTGTGTGTGTGTATAAATATATATATATATATATATATATATATATATATATATATGTATATCAATATTTTTATCGCGCAGACAGTATTCTTTATTCATCAACAGACAGAGTGCTCGCGTACCATTGAAACGACACAGTAAGGAGTGTCACGAGTCGCGATAACCAATCGCGATATTTCGCGCTAAACATGCGTGTCTCGCGATTACACGCGCTCCCGGATAATATGAACCTCGGCTGCGCGCGACGCGACGATGATCGCGGGACTGTGGCGGTACGGCATAAAGTTGCTTCTTTATAGTATGGTGTGCGGATGGTTAGAAGAGCCGCGCGCGTGTGACGTTTATGCTACGCGCTCGAAAAGCGCGCGAGAGAAGAAGGGTGGAGCGCGAATAAGATAGAAAGAGAGAGAAGAAGAAAGACATAAATGATCCACGATTAGGTGGATGAAGCAAAAAATTATGTTGAATCCACGGGCGAGCGTGTGTGCCGAGGAATATCCTCAATAAGATGGCACGGAGATCATGCCTTTCCCCTCTCTTTTTCCTTTTTGTGACTCTCTTGAATGGTAATATTTTGAACAATCTTGAATAGATCATTATCTCGCTTCGCTTTACTGTACTTGTTTCGATAATTTCTGAAATCATTCGATGAAAACCGGCAGAGTAAGCATGCGAGAATCTGCAAACAGAAGTGAATGACTTTTGCGATTCCCGTTCACGAGAACATTCTCAGGGACAAAGATATCCCGCGCTTACGCTCTGCCCTCCTCCTTGTCCTCCTCCACTGACTTTGCGCGGTCGCCATGGCAAATTCATTGTCACCCGGATTCCATCTGCGTGCTTCTATTTCCGTCTGACGAACGCAACGAATCAGATGTCAGGAGGTACTGCCCACGCAACGCATCGCGAGGATCGATACAACGCCTTTTCCTAAAATTCGGATAATGAACGAGGCGCCGAAGCGCGTCTCCCTGCTTTCGCGCATTTTGAATTATCATTTAAATTTCACCACACTGTTGCTCATGTACATGTGATAGAAAAATCATGTGATATTTCTTGATAATAACATACTTATAAAAGAGAAGATAAACGCGTGCTCTCCTAAGAAATTGGCGCCGTTGTTGAGTCAAATTCGGAATATGCAGCATCCGTTTTGGCGCGAGATCCGCCTTGGACTCACATTCTTCATCCTCTGTTAATTGTGAACCCTTTCTCCTTCTTCTTTTTTATCGATTTTCAGAACACAGTGCTGCACGGGAAAATCCAGGGAAAATCTTTCTCTTACATTCGTCGATGTTTTATGGAAACGCATACACCTAGACACCCAGCCGTCCGTTTTCTCGGACAAGAATTCGCGATTCTGTAACACACCGAGAGAGAGAACGCCGTTATTCGGAGGCTGGCGAGACGCGGGATTATTTGCTACACGCGTGCGCTATGCGACAGCTAGCCGCGCCTGTTGCATGGAGACAGTCGCGAGAGCACACGCGAGATTGAACCGTACGATACTCGAGCACGGGGTAATTTGAGCTAAGCTTGAGTTCGAAAAGCGCGCGCGGGCGACGGGGAATCGGCCTTTCTATCCGACCGCGTGATTCCATCACCTTTATAGGTGGAGCCAGCTAACTATTGCCTCGACGGATTACTTGCTTCGCTATATTTATATCACGGAGCAATAATATAATGAACTAAAACAAGAAATAAGAATTTGGCACTTTACATATACGCGTGTCATTGTAGAAATTTATCTTGGAAATATATATGTATTTAGAATATTATACCTTTTTCATGCCATCAGTTGCGTTTTTAATCTTAGCTATAAATATACACGCCATAAATATACGCGCATTTAGCTATATCAGAAATTGTATAATAATTGATCTTGTGTGTATAATGACATATCGTAATTGTGGTATACTGTATTTTCATTTGCTTGCCTGCAATTGCAAAAAAAGCAATTAAAAATGCCACAGTTAAAGAGTTAATGAAAGAAGTAATCAATATATATATATATATATATATATATATATATATATATATATAAATTATATGAGTATTAACGCAAATATAGCGAGCAATCATCGATTACGATTCATTGATTAATCATAGAAGCGGGAAGGGAAGGGAAATGTGCCGTTTTTTCTAACGGCAATAATCTGATCTTTCAGTCCGCACCAGCGGAAATACACGGTCAACGTTAATAAATGTTATCCGAGCTTGATGAATGGGAAGTTGATGTTCTCTTTCCGATTCGTGATCTACATGCGAACGTGATCCACAAACACAAAAATAATTTCGATTATTCTCTCAGGACATATGTATCGAACAGAATCGCTCCATTCATCCATTCTCTTTCCCAGCTTCTTCTCATCGCTTAGAATAAAAATAACCTTCTCGACATTTTTGTCTATGAAATAAAATTAAGAGACGGTTTAAACAAAAGTCGTGATGTGAATAACAACGTACATTTGCTATTTTAATTTAAAACAGCAGTATTTTCGTAAGAGACGGACGTTCAGGAAAAAGATGGAAGACTAACGGGATTATTGTTTCCATCACCAGTCATGACAAAGTTGAGAGCCACTGGCGCGCGTGCTACGCGAATGCGCGAACGCAAGTCACGACGAGAGGACGGCAACATATAGTCAGCTACGTTTTAACATTGTTCGCTTACATTCAAAGAAAAATGCGATCAAAGAAAATTTTCCGTAATACCTAAGGAAAATTAATTTTTATCTAAAAGTTAATCATACACGATTCTATTACTTCCCTTTCACGAGGAATGAGGAAGATCTCAAAAATATACGTTCGCGCGAATACGGGCGTCATTGATACATCCGACTGTACACACGCGTTTAAAAACTGCGTCGGAAATGAATATTCCGGAGCCGCACGCAAATTGTCCTTGCGCGAGTTAATTGTCACGCGCGACCGCATTAATTACCACGCTCCCTTTTCCACGGTCCGGTCTCTTTTGCCTGAATATTCAATTGCGAACAATTCAACCGGTGCTATCGTAGGTCAATGCTAGATCTGTCGTTGTTGTACGCGAAGAGATTCTATTTGAATTGTCGCCATCAAGAATACACGTGATCGGAATTATTTATTCGCATACGCTTGCGAGCGGAGATGAGATTAAGCTTCTCGCAAATAGTCTCGCGAAACATAAAGTAAATGCTATGTATAGGTAGGTACGGATGAATGACCGGTCATCGGTAAATGGCTACTTAACCAGTACCTATTTCTGACGTTAAAAGTAATACCTTTTTCTTTCGCTCTCTCTCTCTCTCTCTCTCTCTCTTCTCTCGTGGATAAAACTGGAGTTAAACATTGATGAAGAGTATCCTCGCATAAACAAATTTGCGATTTAAAAGTTTATTGTTTCTTTGACAGTTTAAGACGGCTAGACTCTTCAGTAAGTCAGCTTGTAATATTCCGGATGTATTTGGAGATTTATGGCCGCGGATGCTACGCAGCTCAGCCAACTGACAAGTTTATTCTTGCTGCAACATTTATAAAATCCTTCGATAAAAAAACATTTAAATGTAGAGTATTTTTAGAATAATTTTTATTTTTTTTATTTTTCTGTTATTCTTTCCTTAATGCTTGCTTCTCACCTCATCGGCATACTTTGCAGCAAATCTTGCGAAAGACACGGATGTAATTGCAAGAACGGAGTGCCGATGATAGGATGAATCGCTTGCGATAATTCCATGTAATTTAATTTGGAATCAGTTTGAGCTTCATTTACGCTCATTGGGTTAATACCGGGGAAATCTAAAAAAAAAATAATAACATCAGAACTCTTTTTCTCTCACGACAATTTCTTCTCGTTGACGAATATGTAAAAGATGACCAGCGTTAATAATTAATCTAAATGGTATGACGCATTTCCGCTCCGTTAAAATGCGTTATCGAGATTAATTATACCGTCAGAATATCTGCGCGAATATCGAAATAAGCGCACACGTTTGCGTTTATAATCAATAAACGATGCATACGAGATGGGAGAGGCGCGAATGTGTCAACAACCGCGCAAACTATGTATTTATTTCTATAATTTTTAAAATTCTGAAACGCATCTTGTGTTTTATTTTTTTTTCGGTAACAGATTTATATTTTCCTATAACAGTTGCCGCGAAAATCACGTAATATCTAAGTGACACGTGTTTTTTTTCACATACATTTTTGCCAATTTTAAATTATAATTTCTCTTGCAATCAATAATGAGTTACCTGATTTCCATCTATTAAAGTAGAAAACTGGAACGCCGAAATTCATGGACCACAAAATATGATGCTCAGTGATGAAAGGCGTTTCAATTGTGGAACAAGCCTCGTGCGGATCCTCCTGAAATTTCACGTGTAATTCCTCGTCGTTGTCGGTTGATTTGTCGTCTCTCATAGCGGAGTCGCTCGACTCGAAAGATTTGGTTCTTCTAAATAAATACGCTTCTCCAGGAATATGCTAAGCATGATATATCATTGAGATATTAAAAAGACGTTTCGTGTAAAATTTACGAAATTACGATAAACACCGCCAAAACAATAAATCTATTTCTTAAACTTTGGCTTGTGTTCAAGTGTCCGTGGCTTTAATATCCACCCGAAGTGCGCATGAGTAAGATCATTTTGAATATCGTTCAAGTATTATGAAATATATATATATTCCATATATTTCGTATATTTGCAACGAACAACACGATGTATAATTATGAATGGGACATTGACAATAAATAGTACCATCCAATTTGCATGTTATATATTCGATACTGATGTAAAAAATTCGATATATAAAGTAATATAAAGTTGTACCTTATTCCCGCGAAGCTCCCATCCATCCGATATCTTGTTTGAGACAACAAGAAATCTTTTTGCATTCTCGAGAAACTCTTCCCATGTAATTGTGCCCGGACCGTCCATATGTGAAAAAGCGGCTAAATACTAAGAAATTAATTTTTTTACAATCACGCGAAGAATTAGCTGGTAGATCGAATATGATGCATATAGATCGCACCTTTTGACAGGAACCCAATACAAAAAAATTATATCTCTCACGTATACATATTACATATAAATAACTCTCTTATACGTACATAGTTTGAGTTCTCCAAGTCAGTTTTCCGATTAATCTATACAGTACGGACAATGTCTTTGCGTGATTTATTATCATGCTTTTTTTCGGATCAATTCGCGCGGAGAGGGGAGGAAACGAAATAATTACAGAATAGTTTTACCCATAATAACGACGTCGATCATATGATAAAATTGAAAAAGGGGAAGCGGTTCACCCGAGAGAACAGCGTGTCTCCTCCCGCTCGTACCCCGCTACCCGCTCCTCCCCTCCCCCCGTCCCTACCGCCTCGCCAAACTCTCTATCGCGTCAATTGTCGACTATTTTGCATCGGTCGCGTCCGTTGGTCTTCGGGCGTGATCGTGATGTACCAGCGGCTCTGCGTTTCCCCCCCGACTCCCTGTCATTTCTACCAACCTACCTTGTCTCGTCCCTTCGCCCTCATTATCCCTCTGCCTGCCCCCTCGTCCTCGTCTCTGCGTTTTCACGGCGTGTTCTGTGTCGACGTACGCACGCCGATAGTACTCGATGGTGTGGGCACACCGTATATATATTATACTCCGTGTGTATGCAATGTTCGTCCTCCAATCGGGCGGCGAGTTGTAACCAGTGATGTATCGAGAGAGAAAGAGCGCGCCCGACTGACGTTCCTCTTCGTCGCTCGTTAAGGGCAGGTCCTTTTTGGGACAACTTCGTCCTCAGCAATGTACTGCGTCGACGTGTTTCGCGTATAATTTCTCGCTTGTTTTACGCCTGCGCCTTTATTCGCAATATCGAAATATCGACCTATCTCAATATCGGTACATTTTTGTCAACGATGATATCCTGTCATATATATATATATACATATATATATATATATATATATATATATATATATATATATATATATATATATATATATCCAGTCATGTCGCCAGGCATATTTATCGCGGAATATCCTTGCGCGCCAAAAATGCACTCGGCCATGCACACGTTCATGTTAGGAAGATAACGGCGAAATATCTATATATTCCTACAATAATCCTACACAATCTTTATATATATATATATATGTAGCTATAAGTCTAAGACTATATTAAACCAAGACTGTGGCAAGAAATGAAATATATTTTAATTATTCCATAACATATGGAAGAAATGAAATTATGTAAAACTTGTCGCGCATAAGTTTAGTATAGTTAATTGTCACTTTTTAATGCAATGTAATTTTTGTATATGTAGAGATAGCGTATATTGCAAACGTCAAACATAGAGAGAGATGTTATATTCGAGAAAGTGTGATAAATTTTCGAGTATATTTTATGACGTTGATGAACTTACGATAGTTTCAGGTAAAAAAATTATGACGTAACATTCTTTGTGGTAAAATATTTTTGGTGACTTTGTGAAAACCCTCTCTTTCTCCCTCTCTTTCTCGGAAAAAATTCAGTTGACCTTTTCAACTATACTTCAGGTATCGACGACCCTTATTTTCTTTTGTATAAATATACATGTGAGTATGTGTGTAAACTGAAAGAAACTCAATTTGTTTAGGTAGCTTATATTATGGCCCTCTTAAAAAAGCCAAGTGTGTTAATGCCCGATTTTCTCTCCACGTGATACTCCGGTGACATATGGATTTTTTTTTAATGACTATGCAAAGTAGAACTGTAGAAATTAAAATATATAAACAAAATATTAAAATTAAAATATATAAACAAAATGTTCCGTTCAACTATTATAGAATAACCTTAGGGGGGTGCCTAGTGCATTGTTTGCATCGTGACAAAATAATATATTTAGAGAAAGTATTTTCTCCTTTGCGAATGAGATAGAAACTTTTGAGACTTCTTTGCACTGTAGATGAAAATAATTCGATTGCAATCAGTCTCATTGCGCTAGGGAATTAGCAATAGGTGTAATTTTTGCTGTACTCTTGCTTCGATATTCTAAGATTGCAATATTAATATCAACGCCCTGTAAACGCAATTATTTATATACTCAGGCTACGTTCTATAATCATATAAAATTTCCTATGCGAGAAAAATTTTATGACCAGAACCAATCAGAAACGCTCAAGAAAGTTTTGGAACGGCTATCGAGTAAAATTTTCCTCGAAGACTACGTCTTGTAACAACTTTAATTATAAACGAGTTATCGCTATTGATAAACGCGTCAGTCTCGTATCAGTAAAAAATTGAAAGGAGAAAATTATCTAGCGCGACGAAAAGAGACGCGATGCCTGTGGAGGAATAAAATAATTTCGAGTTACATCCGTCCTGATTGCCGCGCGTATCGATACGAAAAGAAAAATCGTGGTTTCAAGAGGAGCTCGTCGGCCCATCCGGTTTGTTCGTCATGTATACGATCCTGACATAACAAACGGCGATGCGCGCGCATCGCGCTTCCAGCCGATGCGAGGGACAAGGACGGTGCGCGTCGATATGGCCGTGAGACGAAGCGAGAGGTGAGAGCGAGCGAGCGAGACAGAGCGTAACGAGGGGTTTGAGGCGGAGGGGTGGGGGGCGGAGAGGGGTGCGTATCGCGTATCTACCCGTCTACTTATCTGCGTGTAGTCGTGCGGCGCGTGCAAAATCTACGAGCTACACTTCCGAACTTGCCCGTGTTTACACGACGGTAAGTTCAGTTCGTCTTCCCTCTCTACCGCTACTCCATCGCGTATGCGTGCGCGTGTGCGCATGTGTTGCGTGCGTGGATGTGTGTTGCATTCGACGGTTGCAGTTACACAGTGATACCGTCGTTGCCGTGTTGCGAGACGCTTTCGAGCAGCGCGCGCGACAAAACGAGACTCGTCGAGAACGAAGGCCGCGTCTGCCGGTGCGGCGATCACGACGACCGGGTCCAAATCTGTGTGATCCCGGGTGCGATGCGGCGAGGGGAGACGAAGCCGACGATGGTGGCTGGCTAGTGAAGTGAGCGACGACGACGACGACGACGCGAGTGGACACGGTATCGCGATCGAAGACAATAGAACGCGCGCGTAAGCATCGTCTATGTATTATATATAATACGAAATACCGTAATACACAGTGTCCCGGAAGAAACGACGAACGGGACGAAGTGCAGTGGAACGATGAAGACGGCGACGGCGGTTGCGGCGACGAGGCGCCCCCAGCGACGCACCTGAATCCAATGATGACGACGACGCCGTGATGCGTCGCACCGTGTCGCTCCAATATCGCGCAGCAGAAACCTCGCTCCGGCTGTGAAACGACAGCTTTCGTGACGTGACGAGACGAAAGCGCGAGGAGGAAGATCTTCGTCTTGTCTGTGTGCGGGCGACAGAAAGAGAGAGAAAGAGAAAACTCATCTCCCAAGCGTGATAGAGAAAAAGAGAGAAAGAAGAGAACGTCGGACGCGAGTGGTAACATCTTTTCTCAGTTTCGTCTACATTCGTGTTTTTGACACGAATTTTCACATTGTCGTAAGCAGCAACAGCAGCAGCAGCAGCAACAACAACGGTGGCGACGGCGACGACGGCGGCACGCCGAAGGGATTACCATCGGTCGTTGGAGAGCGAGCGAGATAGACGCTGAATCGCACACACGGACGCAGGCACGACGGGCGCGCGCGAGAGTTCCCGATCTCCCCATTCTTTTCACTCGGCCGTCCGAGCCGAGTGCGCGACTTCCAGCGGCGAACACGAAGAAACGTCGGCGCACTTGTCTGTTTACGGTGGAAGGATTGACCGGCCACCACGGCGACCATGTACGCGAAGGGAAAAGGGTCGTCCGTGCCTTCGGACTCTCAGGCGAGAGAAAAGTACGTATCCGTTATGCGGGGCAGGAATGTAGAAAGATGGGAAATTTTGTGAAAACTCTACGCCGGCCATTGATCGCTCGGCAACTCCATTTTTCTCGAGCATCCTCCTGTCTCCCCTCCCTCCCCCTTTTCCATGTTTCTCTCCTTCTCCGACTCCCGCTCGTCCGTGCGGTTTCTCTCACCCTCTCTAGTCCCCTTCGTTCCCTCTTGCTATCTCTCTCTCTCTCTCTCTCCCTTTCTTTTTCTCTCCCGTCACCAGTTCTTTTTGCTCGAAGAAGCGCGCGTACATCGTCGCGCGACCGAGGAACCCGGTTCGTCGGGTTATAATCCAGTTTATCGATGCGATGAGCTGTCGATTTGTTCGTCTGTTTCCCCTCGTTCACTCTTTGTTCGTTTCTTGTTCAAACGCCACGATGTTTCCCGCCCTTTCCCCGCCCTCGAGAGATCGATTCGAGTCTTGACGTACGAAAGGCATAATCGTTCGCGCGACAGGCCGCCACGCTAGATAAAAATCCGAAAAGAGATTTGCGAAACGACACTGTGAAGCGAACCTCGATTTTCAAGTTTTAATTCTCTCAATCAGTGCACAGAATCCTAATGGCGCGAAACGAGCTCAGCGCGAGCACACTTTCAAAGTTTAATCGTTGGAATTTTAGCAGAGAATTAGTTGTTTTTGCAACCCTATTTTTGACAATTTAATTTTTTTTTTTTTTATTTTTATTTTACGCAAAGCTTCTTCACTTCACTTGTACTTCTCGCATTAATTTTCTTTGCTTTTTCTTCTGTCAAAGATCGAATGTACTTTATGTTGAGAAAGCGAAACTAAAACGAGCAAGCTTGTCGAGAATAAGGTCGGGAAGTTGTTAAAAATAGAATCGGTCCGTCAAAACTGTCGATGCGATTAACTTCTGTAACAATGATTGAATCTAAATCTAAATAACGATTTAAACGGCTTTCTTTACAAGATAATTTTAATTGCAATGAAAATTTAAACAATCATAATTTGATTAATCAATTGACAAAATTCATCTGTGTTTAAGATTGCAGTTACTATGTTAACGATATATAAAAATAAAAAATAATGAGAAGATTTAGGATGCGGACGGAAGAAATTTTGAAAGAATGTGAATAAGAGAGTGGAGGATTTGGTCGACCGTTTGGAAAATTGTTTAGCTAGGATTCTTTTCCAGCGTAACCCGCTTTCTCGTAAAAGGCGATTGATCTGCTCGCGCTGTCAGTCACTTTGAACGAGTACGCGCTCCGGATTAGCGAATCGGCGTAATTCCCGCGCCATGTTCGCATCGTTCGCGATGCCGGTCTCGCCGCGAATGCATTTCGCTTGGATGCGCGTTTATACCGCGTGTATTCACCTATCTACGTAGGGAAAGTCGGCGTTAAAACTTTACGTTTAACGGACGGCCCCATAAGGAAATGTGATTGTCGGCGTGGAGGCGGCTTCGCCGAGAAAAGTACGGGCTTTCTAAAACGATAATAAAAGAAAAAAGACTGCTAGTTGCGAAGGATCTGCCATTTTCATAATTTTAAGTCTATGTTTTTTCTACTGCGTTTCACATGTTATTTCGAAGTTCTGTATTATTTGAAATTTCTTTATTATCCGAATATTATTTGAAATTGGTAATTTTCAATTTGAAAATTTGTAATTATAATATGTTGTTTCAGATTGGCACTCTATGTGTATGAATACTTGCTACATGTAGGTGCACAAAAAGCAGCACAAACATTCCTGTCAGAGGTAATAATCAATCCACAGGTAATAATGTCATAAGGGTAAACTTTTTCTAATTATTTTTATAACTCTGTATTATATTCTGAAATATTGTGTTTATACTATAATATTGTTTGTTCTGTTATTGTAGATTCGATGGGAGAAAAATATTACACTTGGAGAACCACCTGGGTTTTTACATTCTTGGTGGTGGTAAGTACAAGTGCTTACTATGCTTGATGACAGTCACATTGAATGCATCTCATTAAACATTTCATTTAAGTTATTTTTTTATTTTACTTTTTTTGTTATATATTACTAAATTTAAAAAATATAACAAATTGCTTAACATTAGAATAGCTTAATATAAAATAATTATTATGAAATTATTTCAGTGTCTTTTGGGATCTGTACTGTGCGGCGCCTGAAAGAAGAGATTCCTGTGAACATAGCAGTGAAGCCAAAGCATTTCATGACTATGTAATTATATCAACAGTAGTAAAATGTTTTTTTTTTTATAATCTATAGAAAATTATTATTAACTATTTAAATATTAAAGCAAGAGTTTTCATATTTAAATATAAGATATGTATTTATAATATACTATTTATAATTTGTATTTTCTTGTTACAGGGATTTGTGAACAGTGCTTACAACGTCAATGGTATTGCGCATGTAAGTTGAAAAATTTATATAAAATCAATATTTGTTAAACATATATACTTTTTAAACTTTCTATTTTAATATATATTTATATTAATATATAATCATATTAATAATTATAGTATTCAAAGAAAACAACACCTTGCAAATATACTTTTTATAAATTTTGAATTATTAACTTAAACTTTTATAAACTTGATATTTTTTTTTCAAGCTAAACAAAATTTATATTAGATACATTGTACATTAACATTACATAATGTTTACAGAATGCTGGGCCAGCACCATCTCCAATTAGTCAGATGCCACCAAATGATGGAATGCCTGGTGGTCCTATGCCTCCCGCTTTCTTCCCAGTGAGTATTCATTTATTTAACAACATTAAACTCTCTTTTTATATCATTCGTTTTCCTCAATCTTTACTTCCAGAGTATGAAATGAAAAAAAAGAACCAATCATTATTTGGCTTAAGCCATCACATAATTAAGCCATTACATTTAAAATGCATTTATTATCTTGTGTTAAAATGCATTCTAATTTTTGGCGAACTGAAAAATTCATTCAATTTAAATACATTTATTATAATAATCGATATTATAATCATCTTTAATATCTTTTCTAGAATACTCTCTCGAATAGGTTTTGCACGAGAATTTTTGAAGAGAAAAAGAAAAAAATATTAAAATACATTATTAACAAGTGTTTTGAGTGAAAAACAAACTAATCTCATAGATATATTATTATATATTTAATTATATAAGTCTTATAGATATATCTCAGTATAATGTATGTATATATATATATATATATATATATATATATATATACATACATACATACATACATATATAGTCACATATTACTGTTATCATTGTTATGCATACATATAGTCCTGGTTTAAAATTTACACTTGATTCAAAGCATAATACAATTAAACTTATTAAAAATAAAGAAAGTGTAATAGGTTAAAAGAAAACAGTTTTAATTTGCATAGTAGATCAAGAGAAAGGAGGAATAAAAAATCTATTAAAGTTTTACTTGGATATTGCTTAAAATTGCAATTGATGTGGAAACTTTTTAAATATGTTATCTCTAGAATCTAGATAGACGATAAAGACGATTTTCTTATACAATCTTCGTGTTTCTTCGTTTTCAGTTTAAAACAAACAAACGAGTTATACATTTTTACAAAATGTATATTTATTTAACTAACCATATTGATGTATCCCCATTATCGATAAATGTACACACACTAGCCATCATAGTCATCAACTCGTTTTGAAACAAGTGTACATTCAAAAGACGTTCTTATGTCATGCTTGTCTATACTGTATATATGTCACTTACTTTCTCTCTGCTCTCTATCTAATACTTGTATGTGCGTTCTTGTACCATTTTCACTGTTTCATCTTCTTGGCGCATAAGGCAAATCTAGAAATTTTATATGACGCGAACAGGATTATATAGATGTTAGAATACATTTAGCAAAATATTGTGATATTGTAAGCATATTATGACGAGTATACTGCTTTGTGCTGGTCGTGTGTCACAGTAAAATGTGAAGATAATAGACAGATTGTTGTTTTTGATTCGTTACATATATAATGCAAAATATAAATTTCAATATTTTTATATGACCGGACAAAGTTATACTCTTTAGAATGTATGGGTCAACTAACATGGAAGCCTGCTTAGATTGTAGTCTAGTTTCTTTTACAAAGTGGTCCGCAATTTTTTCACTCTCTTTCAGGCGCGTTAATTTCATAGAAAAATAAATTATTACAAGACTATATATAATTATATATATTGATCTATAAAAAGAATTGAAAAAATTCTTGCAATCTTAATCCATATGTGAGAATTTGCAATCTTAATCCATATGTGAGATATATAACTATGTATATAATTTTATAATATAATAATAATAATAATAATATTTATATACATATATAAAATATTTGCAATTGCACACAAGCAGAAAATAGAATTTTTTCATCATTTTCTTATCAGTACTTTATTAATATTACACACACACACACACACACATACACATTTTTTAATAATGTAGATACGATTTTATATAATTTTAATATTTATATTAATATCATTGATTAGAGCATAAATCACACAATATATAAATATAAAAAAATAGAAATATTATAAAAATATGCAATATAGAGTTATAAAACTTATGTAAAAAAGAGGAAAAATGTAAAAAAGTCATGCATCTATTGCTTGTCAATATAGCCATTCTCATACTAATTAGACAAAAATAAAATATTACATATTGTACATATAAATGATGAAATATTTCTCTCTTTAGATCTCTCTGACTTAATAGATATTTTGTAACGCTTAGGAATTATTATATCTCCCCTACAAAGTTTGTTTTTATGTTCTACAACGCTGTACATTTTACAATTGGCATCCTTTCGTATTCTTGTATGTTTCATTTCACAGTTTAGTGTTAGAAGCGATCTCTCACATATGAGTTGTAATTATGAAAAAAACAAGAAACAGAGAAACATCATAGATAATTTTCCTAATTACAACTTTTTTTCGGGTAACTCTTAAGATGCTGAGACCGATCATAGTATTAACACAATCATCCCCAAAAGCCTTCTAGTCTAGCTGTTGCCTGGATCGCAGTGTTGCTACATGTCTGTCGTTTGCGTTGCTTGTTGCAGAACAACTCGACAATGCGACCATCTCCGCCCACACACCCCTCATCACAGCCATCCCCCCAGCACCCCCAGCCACCCCCGCCCCCACACTCGCAGATGATGCCCAATCAGGTAAGCCTCATTCAACACATACACTCTCACTCATGAAGAATCTTGTTCCGCTGTGTCATCGCACCATATCATGGCATAACCGAAACTCATAACTGTCATCATAATCGCTATAACTGTTTCCTTCTTGATGTCAGATTATACTACAGAATATATCGCACAAGGTTTTTTTATGATAATATGGAACATTATATTTATGGTATATAATAAATGTGAGTCACATTCAGAAAGTGCTTAGAAAATACATGTAATAATATAACCAACTTATGTGCTGCGATGAACTTGACTGAACTTGCATATTTTATGGCCTATCATCTCACGGATTGCTTATTGTGGCTGCCTGGTATTTATACTATATCTAGCCAGTTCTGTGTATAGAAAGTAATCATGACTTACACTTTATATGAATATTTTTAATTTACGCCCTCAAATTATGACTACATATGATCGTTAAATGATCAACATAATAAGAATCCGTTTTCTGTTACAGTTTATGGGCCCCAGATACCCAGCAGGTCCACGTCCCGGAGTACGTATGCCACAAATGGGCAATGACTTCAATGGGGTAAGTGTATGAAAACTTATTATTCATGTATGTCATGATTGATGTTGAAGATATTTTTGTTATTATTTAAAAACTCGTTAAAGTATATAAACAAATAAAAGAATATGTTATGTTTTCCGGCTTTCATAGTTTATTTTTAAATATATATAATGTTTTAAATATATATAAGAAGTATAGAAATGTATTATCATGCAAAATATTGTAAATTTACGTTATTTTTTATTTATTTTTTTTATAGCCGCCAGGACAACCAATGATGTCAAACAGTATGGATCCTACTAGGCAAGGTAAGAGATCATTTATATGCCGGTGTTATATTACTTTTTTTCTGGCATTGACGAGAATTGCGAGAGGAGAATGGCATAGACGCATGCATACCAAAAACCACACAGCAATAAACGAATAAGTAATATTTTAAATTGGATTGGATTGCTGTGATGTGGAGTGGATTGGTTTTTGAATTGTCTAGTTACAAGCAGTGGTGTAGTTTGCGTTCGATTGTTACTGCTATACAGTTTTGTGTAATTAGTATGCAAATATGTATTTCTCTCAATGGTTCTCTTTATTAAATACTTTATTTAATATGCTTTCATATTTTTCTTTTTTATTTTTCTGACAAGTAATTGTTGTTGTTACATATGATATTGTGTCTTCCAAATTAGTCATTTCATGACCAGATGCGAGAAAATACAATTTATGATTAAAAAATACTTTCTTAAAATATTATGAATTTTTAATTGCTAAATGATTTGTAAACTCAATGTACATTTAGTTAATCACAGTCGCGACAGCATAATTTATTCCAAATTTTTTCCAAGAATTGTTTTTAAATAATTTTTGAATATGTTGTAAGTATATTTAGAGATTGTTTATCGAAATATAACTTTACTTACTATACCACTGCAAAATAACTAGGCTTTACCACCATGAACCCGACCTTACCTACCTGCCGTACTAATGTGTGCTCTTGTGTTCCTCAGGCGAAGCTGGAGAATTTGTAGGGTGGCAAGGTAGGAAGCAACCCAGCAACCAAAACACACTCACATGACTTAGTCAAGCCTAACTTTTATTTTTTTCTCCTCCTTGCCTTTAATTTTTTTTAAATTTTCATTTTAATAAAGATAATTGCATCGGCTTTGCTCTCTTGCAAAATTATTCGCTCATTCAAATTAGCATTCAGCATGATAATCGTAATTAAAATATTAACCAAATATTTTATTCATGTGTATAACGAGTAATGTGTATAATTTAGAAAGAATTAATTTTGATATAATGCAATAATTGTGTGATAATTTTGTGCGCGTCTTTGATTTAAAAAGAAATCATAATATATGTATATGTAGACATTTTTTTTATATTAAAATATTATATATGTATAATATTTTTAAATTAAGATATATATTTGAATGTGTTTAATATCAGCTAAAAAATCTTTTTTGAGATCATGCTACATGCAGATGAAAAAGATAAACTGATCATGTTTGTGTTTAACAATATATTTAAAGCATTATTAATGCCATATTGTGTACATGTGCTTCCTATGAAACAATATTAAATTATGATCCAAATATTATTCAATAACTATATATTGCTGTAAAAACGAAGAATCGCTTTTATATCTGAAATAACTTTTCAGAATTTAACGATATAGCTAAATTTCATGTTTTTTTTTCATTATTAAATATGTGATTTAAATAATTGTTTGTAATATTTTGCTTCCTCAAAATACATGTTGCAATGCTGTTTCTATTTTCAGCATGGGCTTTTCATTATTAATTTGTGTGGTGACCAGCAGATCATTCAACAGCTTTTTACCTTAAGCTCGACTTTGCTGAAGCATGACTCTTAATTTCGGCATTTTGAATCCACACTTAATATTATCTTGTACACGATAGAGCCATATACACAATCTTATACACAATTTATATCGTAGAATTTACAAGTTCACGAAAGATTTAGTCCACAAAATTGTAATTAGCAGTTAGTATTAACATAGAGCTACAACAAACGTTAACAGTCTCGTATTTAGCGATCAAATATATCAAATTTTACTTATTATCTTAGGTCCGCCGGGAATGAGTCCCATGAATCCGAGAATGAATCCTCCACGCGGACCGGGTATGGGTCCGATGGGTCCCAGTTATGGACCAAACATGAGAGGCCCGCCACCCAACAGTACCTTGGGTCCGGGTGGGCCAGGAGGTCCTGGAATGCCACCAATGAGTATGGCTGCTCCGGGTGGTAGACAGCAATGGCAGCCAAACACATCTACGGTACGCTATAAACATAAATTTTTATCTTTTATTTTTTGTATTACCTAGTTTTAATTGCGACTTTAAAGAATGCAAAATTTTTAATACGTATCTTTTATACGATGATGCGTAGCCGATGAATTATTCATCGTCATCACCGGGTAACTATGGAGGACCACCTGGATCAACAGGTCCACCAGGACCTGGAACACCTATTATGCCTAGCCCCCAGGATAGTAGCAATAGCGGAGGAGAAAACATGTACACCATGATGAAGCCTGTACCTGGAGGAAATATGCCGGGTGTAAGTGTAATTAAATACGAATAATATAATGCTGTTATACATTAAATTCTCATTATAATTGCTATTATATTCAACAAGTTCAAATTCTAAAATTTTTTTTGCAACTTATAAAATAGCAAAAATAGTGTTTAAAATATTTATATAGAAATGTGAACGCGATATATTTTAGGATTTCCCAATGAGCGGTGGACCAGAAGGCGGTCCAATGGGACCCATGGGTCCTAATACAATGGGTCCAGTCTTAAACGGTGATGGTCTCGATGGAATGAAAAACAGTCCAGCGAATGGCGGTCCCGGTACACCGCGGGAAGATAGCGGCAGCGGAATGGGTGATTATAATCTGGGAGGATTCGGAGCTCCTGGAGAGAATGTGAGTATCCACAGGTTTTTTAACAACTATTCCTAATGGTGACTCGATGTGTTGTTGTGGATTTGTATGCCGATGTTTCTGTCCGATAAATCATTACTCTGGTTGGGAGAGATTAAATCTGAGAAAAGAAATAACTCTAAATTATTACTTTTTTACATTATTGTTTTATATATGCTACATGGCGTACAGATTCATGTTACAACTTGTCGCCCTTCTAATCATCTCAATTAACAGCCATAAGCGCTTCTATCAATACGGCGGATATTTCACGTATTTTGCTAAAATAATATGGGTTCAGTCACACGTTCAAAGGGATTTATCTTCAGCCTCGCTCCAACAGGCTTGTTTGTTAATGCTTTTACAAAGTATCATTTGTCCCTATAAATTTTTCGAAAGGTGTTCTGTTTAATCACGCGTTATATGGTATTTGGCAAGTTTAATCAGCCAGTCACATTGGTCGCATCTAATATGTCATAACCGTATTCGCTGAAACTGCGTCTAACTACTATCGCACTAACAGTATATCTAACGATGCAGTTATAAAGTGGGCAGAAAGATTACAAGGCTTAAATAACGTTAATATTATATAAGGATATAATAAGGATAATGTATTTTATTTCATATGTAAGATAATTATTTATATAAGATAACAAGATCGCGGAAAGATACAACTATTAAATTAAATTTTATAAATGTATAACATAAAATCTCGTTTTATTAATATGATAATCGATAATGATTAATCGATTTACATTAAATACAATAGTTTCAATTTTATTGTTTGCATTAGTTTTCTTTAAAAGAGAACATATATATATATATATCTTTTGTTTTAAATGTCTTGAATTTTTTCTGCGTACTTTATAAAATGAGATATCAAATTACTTTCGTGCGACAAAGTAATCGAACCTTTGATTGAATCGCGTAAACAATTTTATATGCTGATCTTATATGCTGTTGTATAAGATTATCGATAGGATATGACAAGGAACAGTCACGACGCTTTCATCTTTGATTTTGTCGAAACTTTGTCGATTTGCATGATAATTGAAAATGAATAAGATTCTTTTGCCAAAGCAAAAGTTCGTACTTGAGAGATTGAAGTCATTAGAACTCAAAAAATATATCTATGTCTGAAACGATATTTATACATTTACTCAATCATTTTTAAAAATTATTATTTATAATAATAGCTCTCATATTTTTCAAATATTTTAAGCGTAATTTTTAATATTTTTTTAATTCACACATTTTAATTTAAAAATTTCTTCTAAAATATTGATTATATATGCCTATTTTGTCTCTAAAGCGGAAATATTTATTAACAATAAAAAAATTTATGTCTTTTTGATCTTCAATATTATTCTGCAAAATTCGCAAAAATTATCGTAATCTGCATGTGGTGGCGTCGCGGATGTTCCTTGCGAGCTGAAGAGAGTTATCAGTAATCACGTACGTGCACCTTCTCTGTATTCTCGACAGTTTTTTTAAAAAATCAAGTCGCCTTGGAGCCAGCCCCGAGTTCGTAGATGCCGTAGACTCTACACGTGGTGCCGGTATATATATACGTAACATGCGGAAAAAAGCATCGTACTCGCTGCGTATTCACGTGTTTCATGGTGCGTTTCGGCTAGTTTCGTTATAATCCGGCACATGTAGTTTTGTCAATGGGCTCTTACGTTCGAATAACGAGCTGTAGAGCGAAAGAACAGAAAGATATTCGTGTCAGACGCGGCGTAACATGCGGTCGTTATTGATTGCTCCTGCTCGATTAGGGTTAGCACTTAAGCGCTCATTCGTGCACTATTACTGCTACTACTACTACTACTACTACTACTACTACTACTATTACTAAACGGCGCAGATACTTTAACAACGATTATTCGTACACGTGCGATTCACCGCGTAGGAATACAGTATATATATGCTTTCTCTAAATACTCAGAAGGTTGCAAGACTAGATATATTCGTCTTTATATTTCTTTTTTTTTATTACGATATTATAATTATATATATATATATATATATATAATTTGCTACGGAAGTTAGCAAATATTTTACTTAAGATTTTTTAGCAGATTATTTTCTATTATTTATATTTATTTGACAATTAGGTCATAAGCAAAGGTGCCTGAAAAATTACGTAAAGATTGTTACAAAAGGATATTTACACACACACGCACACACACACACATACACGCATACATACATACATATACACATGGCGATTCGCCTACACAAATAGGATATACGTACATAACTGTCCGCTACTGTGATTACTAATCGCATAATTATTAATCGATTTTTACGTTCTTATTTTTTTTTTATCTCGTCTAAACTCACTATTCTGATTTATTATAGTGCTGTCAATATAAATTTGACTACTCGGATATCTACTCGTTATTACCCAAATTCGCGAATATTATCCGAGTGCCAAAAGTCGCCGAGATATACTCAGATATTTGAAGTTGCCGAATATTTTCATTAATCTAATATTTTTTAATTATTTAGGGAAGAATAGTTTTAGATTTTAGATTATTTATCTATATTTCTCATATCTGAAATGTAGACACACATTTAGATACGTGTAATATCACATATATTTATATGTTGAAAGTTAGGTGAAAACTTCGGTTCAATTTATATAGGAAATACTCCATGCAAATATTTTCTTCGGTTGTTTATTTCGTAATAAAAAAAAATAACCGCGTGATAATATCTGAAATCACCGGGTACACGTATATTGACAGCACTAATTTTTATCGGTGTTTGGCCTGTTCTTCATCGCATTATAGAGTTAGCGTTTTTTTTTTTGAAAGCGCAAAAGAATTTTACAAGGCAAGGATATATCTTGCGCGCCCACGTAAATCTCTTGTAGTTTTTAGCTTCTGCATGTCTTGCATAATGACGATCACGAGACTCTGTAATGAGGTGAATAGTCTAGGCAAGCTCGGACCGAGTCCCTCCACTTATTTGCTCACAATTTACTCCCGACATTAGGAGAAGGCGTCTTTCGTCCTTCTTGCCAGCGTCATTAGCATTGCAATAGCTTATGCGTATGTACATGTCGTCCACGAAATACGCGCGGATTACCATTTTTGCTCACGGAACAAAATCGACGTACGTAGAAATGATTAATCAGATAGAACGAGGGAAAGCTCGCGTAATATCTCCGACATTTTCGATTGAATTTTCTCCCTCTATCCAAATACTTTCGGGATAATACGGTGGATGCCTAAAGACAAGTCGCGCCGTGCTTCTAATAACTATTTTCGCAAATAGCATAAATACTATTTATACGATAACAGAAGTGCGATATAATTCAAATCGTTCCTAGACTTAATTCTGATCTCTGAAAATGTGTGTAGAATCGGTCAACGTTACGTTGGTTTCGCCGTCGTTCTTGTACAAAATGTGTAAAGTTCGTCGCATTGCTCAATTTTTATTGTCATACTCGTAGGACGAAAATAGAGGAATCTTTAAAGGCAGAATTTTTAATCTATTTTTAATCGTTGACGCTCGGTTGTTCGATTCGAACAACGATGGTGATTCGTGTAAGTTAATCGGTCGTAGTTTTCACATCTCTTACATATACTGCTAGCTAATTAATAAGATTGTACAATGATAGAGGCGGATTTCTCAGCGAACGGTAATTCAACAGATCGAAGTTACGCAGTATTGCGAGGCGAATGGTTTACCGCTACTATAGTTTAAACAAGGTACTTGAGAGAAAGTATAAGAGAATTTTTATATATATATATGTGTGTATATATATATATATATATATATATATATATATATATACATATAGATATACATATAAATATATATATAATATATATGCAAATGTTAATATTTTTGTATGAATATAAGATACGTGCGAGTACTGAACCTTTAAAGAGCGAATATAGATAGAGAAACGGAAGATAATGCGATGTGGGTGAGAGGCGAGAGATTCCCGGAATCCATCCGTCCGCATTGATTATAGGTCAGTACTGGACTATACTGTGCTGCTATTAGTTATGTTTAACTTATAGTGCCGAGAAAAAATATTGATGGAATTTTATGTAAAAAAAAAAATACACGGAGAGAATGTGGATGAGAGAGAGAGAGAGAGAGAGAGGGAGAGAGAGAAAGAGAGATGAGAAGGAGCGAATGTGCGTATACGCAAGTGTGCATGCTCTGGGATCAACGGCAAGACGCGCTTGCAAGTTCTTTTTTTTTTTTTTTATTGTCTCGTAAAAGAGCTCTCGTTGTTACAAAAGCTATTTCGCTGAACGTTCTCGGGCGTTCTTAACGCTTTCGTTTTTTTTTTTGGATCTGGGCTCGTGAATTAACAGATTGATCGCTAAAATAAAAAAAGGGTGTGTTTTTTTTTTTTTTTTTGCTTTACATTATTTGCGCCACATTATTTGTTACGAGATGCGTAAGTACACAGTTTGATATTTTGACCAACCAAGTGGGAAAAATCGCGCAAGTTTTTTTCTTTGTTCCATCGATCACCTGGTAGATCGCCAAAAGTTATGTGATCGTGATTATAGTTGAACGTGGTGACGGGTTTAGCTTGTGATTAAAGCTTACAATGACACATGAAGCTTGCAATCTGCGAAATTGTTTGCGAGAGATATTGCAGGATAGCCTCGCGGAGGCTGCTTGCCGATATCCCGGAGTTTCACGTCTTGCCGTTAAGCCCATACGTCGCAAACGGAGAAAAGAAAGTACTGCACGCGCTTGTACGGAGAAATCGGAACAATCTTTTCTTTTTTGATCACGAGGTCATACATACACGAGACAATGAGTGAAGGAAAAGCTCGGTGAAGCGGCGCATTGAGGGTACGAAGCTCGGAGTACGACCGGTCTCGGGACAAGTCGCGAAAATCAATGTGCGAGTTTACGATAGATTGCTTTCCTCGAACATGCGGGAGAAACAACAAGATTGATTCTCGCGACGTGAGGATTTTCGATTTTGAAAATAACGTAGAGATTCGCGAAAGGGGGATAAGACAGTTTGGTACCCTTAATGCCAATTTATTTGATATTATTCCTCGTTGTAAGCCGAACTTTTATCGCTGAATGATAACATAATTAGTATATGCCTAAGCCAGGGAAGATCGAGACAATAAATGTAATCCTGTTACACTGAGACTATTGCGTTTTTCTTTTTTATTTATTACGATTCAATCCGAGGGGTGCTGGCTATTATCAGTATTTATATATAACTATCTGTCTCCGTGTATTTGCACTTGTGCTAATCACACACACATACATCACTTGTGTTTCATTTGTTTGCTTTGATCGTTCCATTAGCCGATTAGTACGCGGTCAGTGTTATTCTTTTTAACGTAAATCACTAATTATTCTACTATATACATAACTTATTCGCTGGATTTTCCGACACTGTTTTGACGCTAAATCGAAACGTTGCACTATTCACTATTGCTGCGGCTGTGGAACACACATTGTCATTAATCGATGTTGCACTTTCGTTGAGAGAGAACGTTACTTTGTTTCGTAATATGTCTACATAAGCGAAAAATCGGACTAGAACGATAGCTGTATATAGTACTAGCCTGTACTGACCTGTAGCACATGGATGCGTCAGCGCAAAGCGAATCGATGGATTGCGAGATATTGGAAAAATAGAAACGGGACAAAAAAACTCCGAAGAAGGCGGAAAAGTCTTTCTCCGCTCGAGAGGAGAAAAACATAAGTGTGTGAAGGACGACACGTCGAGTTTCTCTATAAAATATCTTTTTTTTTTTTCACTATACTACCTATCGTTTATAGTCGATGAGGTGTGCGTACGTGGGGGGCAGGCAGCGCTAATAAATTTTTCATTGTGCCATTATTATTATTATTATTATTCTTTTATCATCATCATCATCATCATTGTCATTATTATGTTGCTATGTATTTTTTTCGGCTCGACACGGGCTTCACTATCTTACGTAACGTCCATGTGTTGTGGGTCAGAGCACCCTTAAGCAAACAGTACCTTAAGCCCCACTTTTCTTTCGATTCCCGACAACGAGACCGACACCTCCCAGTGTCATCTCCTACGGAGTTTTTCGTTTTCACGAGCCCGGCCCCTTCACGACGCACCGCCATCACGCTGCGTTTTTTAAAACGCGTAATCACCGGCCAGCGTTTTCGCACGATGGGTGAAGACTGAACTTTTTCGCGGGACTCCTTGGTTTCGTCCGTCGCAGGTCATTCGATAATATCGGGTATACTCTTTGCAATGGCATGAAAAAAAAAAAACAAAAAAAAAAAATTCAATTGTAATTTCCTTCTGAATTCCGTACGGATATCGAAATTTCGTCGGGCGATTACCGGAAGTCCCGCGAATCTTGCTGGTGAAAGATGCTGCGCGGAACTTTGGGCAAGGTTGATGGGCTTGCCTGATCGTTTTACCGTGTAACCGGCCTGGTGTTGGTTGATTCGCAGGATCAGACCGAGTCGGCGGCCATCCTGAAGATCAAGGAGAGCATGCAGGAGGAGGCGAAGAGGTTTGAGAAGGACTCAGACCATCCCGATTATTTCATACAATAACTCTTCACGAGTCGTTGGACCCCGAGACCAAATTAACAGTCTAAGAGATAAACACAATCGATTTCCTTTCTTCCTTTAGTCCGATAACTTAACTATTTCTCCCTCCGCCGTGAAACTACCCTCTCTTCCCGTGCGTTTTGTCTTTCCTTCTCTCATCCCTCTCTCGGATCTCCCCTGCATCTCATCACGCAAAATCTTCTTCTCCTCTCTTCTTTCCGAGCCGTAAATTTATTTCCGAAGGGAGAAAGGGCGCAAAAGATTTCCCTCCTGCGCGTATCTGCGACCCGTCCTTTTTGTCGCGCGCTGCGAGGAGGATCACGACATCAAGACGAGAGAGATCTTTGAGATGGAGACGAGAGAGAAAGAGCGCAATTCTCATATCGAGTGAGCGTTATCGCATGGCGATATTGTACAGTACATCGGACATTGCTAAGTGCTGTTATCCTTAAGATGGGTGCACTGCGAGCGAATCAACAGCGAACACGAGTTAAATCATTAAAAATTTTCCTGTGATGTTTCATTGTACCAAGCAAATTGATCGTGAGCCAAATCGAAAAAAATATTCGATTATTTTATTTATAATGATTATTCCATTTATACCACGGCGGTAAAAATATTTCCCGAAAATTTTAACAGCGAAAATTCGCTTTTTCGCTGTTCGTTCCTTTAATGTTTTACCATTTTTAAGCTGCGACCGCGAACATTGTTTTAGTATCTTAATATATGACTAGGAGAAAAAGAGGGGAAGAGAAAATGAGAGAGAGAGAGAGAGAGAAAGAGGGAGAATGTGTGATAGTATATTAATAGTAAACGTTAAATTTTTAAGATTTTTATGACAAGTAATGCAGTGAAATTTTTTAAACGATGTTCCCGATCGCAGTCATCAATCGTATAATAACCTTCATCGTAATATCAGTGCTATATGGTCAAATTTATATAATCGAGAATCGGTTCTATCAAGGTCGTCCAAACTTGATTGATTAATTAAGACCAAGGCTATAAATTCTGATTTGCTAGCATACGGATATTCGGATAACTGATTCACGTAAAATTATTATTCGTATCTCCAAATATTTGGATAAATCGGATTTTTGGAAATTTAGATATTTAAAAAATTGGATCTATTCGAATCTGCAAATGACACAAAAATAATATTTTGTCTTTTTTTAAATATTACTTTTATATTATTATATTTTATATTGTTTTATATATGTGTGTATATATATATATGTATATACACTATAGAAATTTAAATATAATGATAAATTTTATTCTACTGTATTATTTATTGTATTATTCTTATCATTATGAAAATTAGTTTTTTATTTATTTGTTTTTTATGATGTGAATAAATACGAGTTTAAAAATACGAGTTTACGAAATTGTAGATTTAAATTTTGGATTAGATTCTTAGATATACATTATCAGGATAGTGTAAATATCCGGATTTTAATAATCGAATAATAATTATTTATATTATATTTTATATAATTTGTATAATTAAATTATCTGGATATTTATAATTGAATTTTCTTTCTTGATAGTTTGATTAAATTATGATTTGCAATGTATCACGATGGAGGTTGTTCATACAAAGTGATTCAAATCGTCTACCATCGTCGTTGAGGCTCAGAAAGCCAAGGACGTCGACCACATGTGACATGGATTAAAAGGGAATTTAATCAAGCGAAAAGGAAAAAAAATAAATTTTTCACGGATAGCATATAACCGCCAGTAGCGGCGTGATAACATATTTATGACCGCGAAAATAAAAGCTGCATCGCGTTCGAATGAAAGATTTTTGGTATTCCGTCACGATCGAGGACCAAATTTATTTCTACCGTACAATAGGAATGCGATTATCTCACGAACCCCTGCGGGACAAGCTTAAAAAGAAAAGAAAGGGGTGCTTTATTCATCTGTAACCGGTTACAAAGCATTCTGCTTTGTAATAAATAGGACATACGCGCGATTTTTGTAAAATTGCTTTTCAAGATCAATCAATCGCAACTAACGACCTATTACAATATTATTAATTATGCATAGATAAAATTTAATTTTTTGAGCTCTTATAGGAAACAATTTTTCACTTTTTTCTTTTAATTTAAAAAAAAATCTTAACTTAATCGCACGCTGTGGATATAATCGTGATTTGTACAATATACAATTTAATTGTAATCTGTATAGTATGTTTAATTTTAAACTTCATGAATCGTTAAATATCATAGAATTATGTTATTGCATTGGACTTAGCAATTATTTCTTAATTAAATAAGTATAAAAAAAGATAATGTCTTTTTTTTATATCGTTTATTGCACCGCGATTTTAATCGACAAACTTAGTTTGTTGTGAATCATACAATTATCAAATATTGATAATTGTATAATTTATGAGAAACATTCATACATGACGGCTACATTGATGGAAACATTACTTTTGCTTAAATAATCATTATTCATCATTGACTGATACAGTACGTATCTTCAAAAAAATTTCACACACAACACTTTTGCGTAAAAAAAGTTACTGATTTATATTGAATTTTTTATAAAGGTGGAAAATATTGGTTCATTATATTAATTTCCTCGCAAAATAATAAAAAAAAAAAATTGTGCAACACGATTGCTATTATTTTCCAAGAGATACTTGGTCTTATCAGTATCATGCCAGATATCTTATCTGTATGCTGGTAGGTAAGTTATCGACTATAATTCAGCATCTTGTATACTGCTGTATAATTATGCGTTAATGCGTCGTGCCAGGAAGATGATTACACACTTGTTCTTTAACGCTTTGTAACCGGTCGTGAATAATCATTGGGATCGCGGTTGTGATAATAATTTTGATAGACAATGATTGGGTCGAGCGAGACTTATGTAGATGATCCCAGCTTGTATAGGAAATGTTACTATCAGATTTTATACACGATGCGTTTTTTCTCTTAAATACGATATATTCATTTTGCTTTAACATTTTCCTGTTGATATCTGAAATTATTATATTGAATAGGATCCATCATTGAATTTCACTGCTATGTATCATTAATTATAAATGTTTTTCAAGACTCATCGCAAGAGCATCGACCCTTTTATGAGATCAGGACACACATATATAATAATCCCTCGATTGGTCGCGGATCAAATAATTTAGCGTACGATCGTTGACTTTTGCCGGAGGAGACAAGAGATATGAAATCGACGGTAATTTTGATCGTTCTCTCTTTCTACCGTTGATTTTGGGACATTTTACACGTTATTTTGTATAAAAAAAAAAAAAAAAAACCGAATAGAATATGTGAGTAAAAAGTCTTTCTGGAGATTATTAAGCCTGTTCTTTTTAGATGTATTTCCTACGCTTTCCTTCTTCCTTTTTTCTCTTTCCAAAGCGTAAATGTGTAGTTGTTTCGTTTTAAGTACAGAAAGCGTGAAATAGGAATACAGATTTAATAAGAACAGACATAATAATCAATCGAGATATATCGCGACGGAGGAGGATGCTATAATAATTTTATTATTCATTAATTTTAATCTGACGGATATAAGATGAGAAAAACGGATTAATCGCAATCCTTTGACGGGGGATTGCGCCCCTTATGTTATATACGTCCTTGTATATTGCTAAGTTTTTAAATGTATGTATCCGGACTTGATTATTATCTCTCGCCCCATTTATGTGTTTTTATTTAAAAATATATATTTTGTCATTTATGTGTGAAAGTGAACGAGTGTAAAAAAAAAAAAAGAAACAAAGTCGCGGAAAGATGTGTGTGCTTAATTTTTTCACTACTTTAAATGAGAATGATTTAATATGATAAGTTATTATGATAAGTTATTATGATTAAAACAGATGTGATGTTGATATTTATTTTGACTAACACAGGTCAAGATAAGGAAATTGTTGGAAAGCAGAGTTCGAGATAATGATCAAGCCCCGTTTTTAGTTTACGTACACGCGATCGAGAGGGATCGATCCGATATCGATCGCGATCGAAGGGCATAAAGAAAAGAAAGCAGTAGATATATAAATCGAATCGCGCGTAATTTTTCATCGGATCAGCCGATGAATTCGCGGGCGAGAGTTGATTGTGGGTCAGTTGATTTGTTGGTCAAGCGACGAGCGCACCCACATATTCGGAGCAGCATCCCCCTTTTTCACCCTCAACCGACCCTCTTCTCTCTTGTAATTAATTTACATATACATACTCATTGTAATACCTTTCACACACGGGCTGCAAAACTCGCGCGGCTGACCTCACACATTCTACGGATTCACGCATGATTATCGACATAATTATAGATATCTATTACGAGTATAGCATTCAGTAGCATAAATAATAAAGTAATTAAATAAATGTCACACATATATCCTATCAAGTATAATATTTGACGTACTTTTATATAATTTCGACAATGATAATTAAAGTAACCAGTTATTTTTTTCTCGTCAAATTTTAATGAAGAAAAAATAAAAGAAACAATTTTAATGAAGAAAATTTACAAGGTAAGTGAATCTACATTATACACTGCAAAATTTTATAATTTTATAATATATAAAAATAACGGCTATATGAGCAAACTTAGCTGGATATCGAATATTAATAAAAAAAAAACCGTACTCTTCCGTTGCTGAAAATTGAACCGCGCACGCACAATAAGTAGTTATTAGACTATTTGATAGACTATATGATCAAGACTGACATTTTTTAGCCGCACATTCAATACGCTTGCGATGAATATTTTCAAAAAGATAAGCTTGTCAAATGTTATTCTTTCTCGCCTATGTTATATTATTTGCACGAGAGATATATGCTTATTATAAGTGTATGTCAGTCATGAAAAATCGTTTGATTGCTATGTCGAACATAATGGGGAAGGAAGAGCGAAAGCGTTATATCAAATATTAATTTATTCTGCGCGACGGAAAAGACTGCGCGAGGGAGGGTTTACAGATATTCGAGTGAATGTGTTGTAGCGAATTATTTTATTGAAAAATATGGAACAGAACAGAAATTATTATTACGATATTGGTAAAAGGTTCTTATGCATGATCGGTCAGTGGCCTTATCAGAAGCTAAAGATGAGATTGTCCTTTTTGACTTTGGTAGTCATAGTATTGGTTAATTGTCTTTTTACACAGGTAACATTATCGATAAGAAAATTTTTTTGACACTTAGCTTTGTTGAGATTTTATATGATGAGAGTGTCTTATTTAATAGAAGTGATTGTTAGAATTTGTGAGATATCTTGTGTATATATTTTTGAAATTTATACGCTTTTTAATATAAACAAGTGCAGGCAAATACATTTTCCAGATAGCACAAATTTTTGTATGCGAAGATACGCAGTGTATTTTTCAAACTTTACCTCCCCATTTGTTAGTGTGGAATTCTCTAGTGAAAGTGCTCGCATATCGATTTAACAGCCAGAAAGTACGTTTTATCAGTGTAACTTGGCTAGATATCTAATTTAAAGCTATAGTTGCGAATTGCAAAATTTTTGTTTTGATTCTTGCTTATATTTTTGTAGCTGTTACGAATATTATATTCAAGATATCAAATGTATCGGTGATATTTGTAGATTAAAGATCTCACTGATCACTTATTCGTAGACTGGGATATTCTTGAGACTCAGGAAGAACGTGAGATTCTGAAAAAATATGCCGAGAATGGCCGATGGTATTCGTTGATATATGCATGCAAGTAACTCCGTTATTTTTAATTAAAAATTATTTGTAGAAACATATGTGAGCAACCATTTGCGTTCAACATTAATTACAATAACGATGCATAGAAACATATTAAACGTTCATATAAATTTAAAACATCTGAGAAATAATAGACATTTATTGTTGACGAAATTCTTTTTTGTTGCAGCCTACTGTTATGTATCTACCATTTCATTTATAATGACATCTCTCTTGCCACGCATCATGGATATTGTATTTCCTTTAAATACTTCACGTCCAATAAAGTTAGCATATCCAGCGTACTATTTCGTTAACGAAGAGCAATATTTCTATTTTATTTTCTGCCACATGTTAATTACTGCTCTGATATGTATGACCGGATTAATTGCGCACGATTGCATGTTTTTTATTTACATTGAACATGTTTGCGGCCTTTTTGAAGTGGTCGGGTAATGATTATTTGTATACTTTGCAAATATTTTAATATCGTGTGTTTTATATTCAAAAAATAAATAATTTCTTTTCTTCATACGTTCAATTATAAGGCAAAATCAAGAAATTTTGCAAAAATTATAACGATGTATTGTGTCTGGATATTTTCAGATTTAAATTTAAAAATACATTAGATAAACGTGATATCGCGAGAAGTAATCTGATTCATTGTCCGGATAATTCATATCATAAAAATATTGCATTTTCAGTTCATGCTCATCGAGAAGCTCTGCAGTAAGTTTGTAACAATATCGTGATTTTTTTAGAAATTTTTGAACGATGTTATAAACAATCAGGATATGTTTGTAAGTTTTATTTTGATTATAATCACATTTTTACTATAGATTTGCAAAACTCATTGAAAATGCCTTTTCCGTACCATTCGCCATTCAACTTATGATATCTACAATGTCTATTAGTGTTAGTTTACTTCAAGTAAGTTATTTATAATTAAATTAATATGTGAAAGAATAAAAAAAAAGATAATGTACAACTAAAACATGTGATTCTACTCAAGTTCTCGATGCAGTTGAATGATTTAATGGAAGCGATAAGATACTTCGTCTACATACTTGCTCAATTATTCCACTTATTCTGCTTCAGCTTTCAAGGAAAAAAACTGATAGATCATAGTATCGAAATTTGTGACAAGATGTAAGATAATATCACAATTGGATAAATTACCTTTGGTTAATATAGCAATTTTCCTTTCTGTATAAAATATTAAAGAATATTAATCACTTTTGTAATATTTATTGTATATATTTTGTTAAATGTTAATTTTGTAGATATAATAACGCGTGGTACGAGATACCCGTGAAGGAGCAAAAATTGCTTTTGTTTACTATGAGAAAAAGCACCGAAGCCAGTACTTTGACTGCCTGCAAGATATATGTATATTCTTTGCAAAATTTCACAATGGTAATGTAATTATTGTGAAAAATATTGTAATATCATAAGCGTAATATATGCGCAAATAACGCACATAAATATGCGTATGTAACATATTGTATAATTAAACAAAAACGTACAAATTTTATCTTTTTTAATATAGGTCCTGCAATCAGCGATGTCTTACTTTACGGTGCTAGCATCCTTCAGTGAATGACTTGACGATTATTGAATATATCATATGTAGTGAAATAATGAAAAATCCTGCAGGAATATAGTATTCTAAATTGTATTAAAACTATCAATATATTTATATTTTATATTGTTTAAAATATGGCAACTTAAAAATAATAAAATTTTATTTTGTTATCGATATTTCTCCACATCTACTCAATATAATATACATATTACTATAGTTTTCCTTTTCTGGTTATGGAATATTAATTCTTTTTATTTATGTATTGCTATTATTAGCTGCATATTACATGTTACGACACTGACGTGAACGATAAAAAAAAGTGATAATGTTTTATCGTAATAATATACGTTTCACTTTTATATTTTTGCCGTTTTAGATAAAAATGTGTGCGTGAGTTAACATGTAATAATAAATATGCAATAATAAATATAACGATAATATTTGTTTTTAATGGTGATTTTATCTTAGATGAAAGAGCAAAAATGATGATAGTGAAAAGATAAAAAAATATTTTTTTACTACTGAACAATTATTATGTACATATCAACATGATAACGGATATTCGTTTATTTTATCGTTTAAATAATTATAGATATTTATTACAAGTATAGCATTCAGTAGCATAAATAATAAAGTAATTAAATAAATGTCACACATATATCCTATCAACTATAATATTTGACGTACTTTTATAATTTCGACAATGATAATTAAAGTAACTAGTTATTTTTCTCTAGCAATACATGATAGATATTACAATATGATAAAAATACAGATATGAATACTCTACACATGTAACATATTCTATAGTCATGCAAATGTAAAATTGTAAATTTCCTTAATAGATTCTTCAAGCCGCAATGTCATATTTTACGGTGTTAGCGTCCTTCAGTGAATGAATCAATGGTGATCACTACATATAGTGCAATAATGAAAATTTGAGTACGAATATATTGCAAATTATAAAAAATAATATATTATATTAATATTTTGTATTGTTTAAAATGAGGCATATTTATAAAAGCAATAATATTTTATTTTAATTTAATATTATTACATATTTCATTCATTAAAATATATATGCATATTAAATCATAACTACATCATTAAATATAGTTTATATGTTTTAATATAAACGCGTGAACGAGTTTAAAAGAAAATAGTTTATTTTAAGAAAAACTAGAATTAATTAAAATAAGAAGTTATTGTCGATTTTTTATAAAAAAATCGAAGTTTTGCTCCAGATAAACAAGTAAATAAAGCTGTATTAGAGCAAGATATTTATAATGAAAAATAAAGTAGTTATATATACAAATTTTACTAATCAAATCTTATAAGAATACTGTACTTTGCTATTGTTGAAGAACTGAACCGTACAAGCAATAAGTAATCACCAGACTGTACGATCAAGATACTGTCATATTTTTTAGTCCTATTCAATATCTTTGCGTTTATGCCGATAAACCTTTCTGAGAGGGTCAGTTTATCAAAGGTTTCTTTGCTGTTGCGTTATATCTACATGAAACACATACTTATTGTAAGTATATATCAATTATGGAAATTCGTTTGATTACAATGCGGAACGTAGTTGTAGGGAAAAGAAGAAAGAGCAGGAAGCGTTATATGAAATATTGATTCATTTTCCGCGACACGAAGACATCTTTCCTTAAAAAACTTTCTAAGGGAAGGTATCTATCGGATCAAACGTGGTTTTGGCGTGAAATAGAAATCATTTTTCGAAAAGTATGGAACGTAAAAGTGATTATTATTATGATATCAATAGAAGATTTTTGTGTGTAATTGGTCAGTGGCCTTATCAGAAGCCAAAAGCGAGACTATTCTTCTTGGTTTTTCTACTCACATGTTTGATTAATGTTTTCATTACGCAGGTAATGCTAATTATTGGCAAGAAAAATTTTTTGAGCATGACATTGTTATGAGTTTCTGTGTTATATTGGATAAATTGTTCGAAATTTTAAGGCATCTTATATTTTTATAATTTTTATGTTTTTTTTTCTACAAATGATAAATACATTTTTCAGATAGCAAAACTTTTAATATGCGAAGACGAACAATGTATTTTTGAAACTTTACCTATCCATATCTTAATGTGGAATATTTTGGTGAAACTGCTCACACTTCGCTTTAACAATCAAAAAGTATATTTTACATTAACATGACTTTACATATTAACTGTATTTAATTTTAAGCCAAAGTCACGAAAGATTGTAAAATCTTAATTTTAATTTGATTTTAATTATATGTTTTTATAACTTTTAAAAATGCTTTATCCAAAATATCAAATACATCGACAATGTGTTTTTAGATTAAAAATCTCATTGATCAGTTATTTGCAAACTGGAATATTTTCGAGACTCGGGAGGAACGTGTGATTATGAGAAAATATGCCGAGAATGGCAGGCGATACGTGTTGATATATTCCTGCAAGTAATTCTGCTTTTATTTAAGAATTTTTTTAAAGAGATAACACAGGGAAACATTCAATCGGCTTTAATTATAATAAGAATATATACATATATATATATATATATATATATATATATATATATATATAAACGTATTAAATATTTATGTAAATATAAACATTTCTGAGAGCAGACATCAGTTTTTTTTATGAAATTGTGACTTTTATTGCAGCATACATGTATATGACTGCTGTTTCATTTGGAGTAATTTGTCTCTGGCCACGAATCATGGATGCAGTTTTTCCTCAAAATACTTCACGTCCAATAATATTAATATATCCAGCGTACTATTTTGTTGATGAGGAGACATATTACTACTACATTTGTTGCGACATGCAAATTAAAATTGTGATATGTGTGACAGGATTAATCGCACACGATTGTATGTTCTTTACTTACATCAATCACGTTTGCGGTCTTTTTGCTGTGATTGGGTATATATTATAATTATTTATATTTTGCAAACAATATTATTTATCTTATCTTTAGAAGATAAATAAAATTTTATATAAAAATTTCTTTTTTTCGTACGTTCACTTAGAAGACAAAAATTACAAATTCTTCAAATTTTATAATGATACACTTTGTCGGAATATTTACAGATATAGATTTGAACATATGACACATAAATATGATATCGTGGAAGAAAGCCAGATTGATTATCTGGACAACGTATATCATGAACAATTTGTATTTTCAATTCATGTTCACCGAAAAGCTCTGCAGTGAGTTTGTAGCCATATCCTGATGAATATGAAAACATTTTTTTTTTATTAATTTTGAATTTATTTAATAAACAATCCTTAATACTCACGATAGATTGTGATAAATTTATAAATTTTATTTATCTGTTTTATTCTTACTATATAGGTTTGTGAGACTCATTGAAAGTGTGTTTTCGATCTCATTCGCTATACAACTTACAATAGTTACGGTTGCTGTTAGCATTACTTTATTACAAGTAAGTTATTTGCAGTTAGATTCATATATGAGAATTCTGAAGAATATAATGCACGTCTAAAAATGCATGATTTTACTTAAGGTCTCGACTAAGTTGCATCATAATATAGTGGAAGCGGCAAAATACTTTTTCTTCATTGTTGCTGAATTATACTACTTGTTCTGCTTCAGTTTACAAGGACAAAAACTGATAAATCACAGTCTCGACATTCATAACAAGATGTAAATATGAGAGTTGCGAATCACTTTGGTCGATATAAGAAATTTACTTTTCATTTAAAAATATTTTCTTGAATTTAATATCTTCTTTTGATTATTATTGTATTGCTATATTTATTACATTTATTTTGTATATAATAAAAATTTTTTCTTGTTTCTTATTTTATTACGCAAGCCTACCGGATATTAATTTTCGAATAACCATCGTACATTAATTTTATAGTTACAATAGTGCATGGTATGAAGCACCTATCAAGAGGCAAAAGATGTTGTTAATCGTGATGAGAGAAAGCATCAAAGCTAGTACTGTGACTGCTTGCCGGATATATGTATATTCTTTGCAAAATTTTACGTCGGTAAAGCATTTATCGTAATACATGATAGATATTACAATATGATAAAAATACAGATATGAATACTCTACATATGTAACATATTCTATAGTCATGCAAATGTAAAATTGTAAATTTCCTTAATAGATTCTTCAAGCCGCAATGTCATATTTTACGGTGTTAGCGTCCTTCAGTGAATGAATCAATGGTGAACACTACATATAGTGCAATAATGAAAATTTGAGTACGAATATATTACAAATTATAAAAAATAATATATTATATTAATATTTTGTATTGTTTAAAATGAGGCATATTTATAAAAGCAATAAAATTTTATTTTATTCAATATTATTACATATTTATTCATTAAAATACATATGCATATAAAATTTCTTTGAATGCATGATATCTACATCATTAAATATAGTTTATATGTTTTAATATAAACACGTGAACTAGTTAAAAAAAAAGTAAGTAAACAAGTAAGTAAAGTTACATTATATAAGTAGATATTTATGATAAAAAACAAAGTGGTTATATATGCAAACATTACTATTTAAATAATAGTATTTATAAAAATAAAACTTTTTTTTCCATCGCTGAAAAATTGAACCGCATACGCACAATAAGTAGTCACTAGACTATTCGATCAAGACTGTCATTTTTTTAGTCGCATATTCAATATACTTGCGTTGAAGTCGACAAACCTTTATAAAAGAGTCAATTTGTCAAAGACTTTCTAAAAGAGTCAACTTGTCAAAGGCTACTTATTTGTTCTTACATTATATGTGCACGAAACATGTACTTATTGTAGGTATATTGTAGATATATATCAGTCATGGAAACTCGTTTGATTATCATGCGGAACACAGGGGGGGAAGAAGAAAGAACGGAAACGTTATATGAAATATTAATTTATTCTACACGCGAGCGTGTAAAAGCCTTTCTAAGGGAAGAAAAATTTATCGGCTGATAGTTCTGGTGTGTGATTTTGACGGAATAGAAATCATTTCTCCAAAAGTGAAACATAAAATGGATTATTATGATATCAATAGAAGATTTTTGTCGATAATTGGTCAGTGGCCTTATCAGAAGCCAAAAGCGAGACTATTTTATTTGATTTTCGCACTCATGTTTTTGTTTACTTCTCTCATTACACAGGTAATGTAAATTATTGGCAAGAGAATTTTTTGAGTATTATGTATAGGATTTTTATATTTGTTATGATACTCTGTATTATATTGAATAGAGAGAGAGAGAGAGAGAGAGAGAGAGAGAGAGAGAGAGGGAGAGATTGTTCGAATTTCTGCAGCATTTTGTGTTTTTAAAATATATGTAATATATATTTTTATGTTTCTTCATAAATGATAAATATATTTTTCAGATGGCATATATGTTTCGATGCAAAGACATGGAATGTATTCTTCAAACTTTACCTATATATTTTTTGAAATTCAATACTGTGGTGAAAGTGCTCACATATCGATTGAAAAGTAAGAAAGTACGTTTTATCAGTATGTTTTATCAGTACATACGTATTGTACATAATGCGGTTTCTAAATGACATCCGATAATAGTGAAATTTTTGCAGTTGATAGATTTGTCTTGAAGCTTTAAAACAGTACTACTTCTTGTGCCAGTCACACAAAAAATAAGAAATAAAAATCAATACGAATATTTAATAGCCGCATTAGTTGTATTAAACTTCTTAACTTATAAATACAAATTATAGAGATTTTAGTTTGATCTTGCTTATATGTTTTCATAGCTATTGAAAATATTATATTTAAATGGATCCATAATGTTTCTAGATTAAAGATCTCACTGATCACTTATTCGCAGACTGGAATATTCTCGAGACTCGAAAGGAAGAACGTAAAATTCTGGAAAAATATACTGAGAGAGGCAGGCGATACGTATTGATATATTCCAGCAAGTAACTTTCCTATTTTTAATTATGAAATTTTTTAAAGAGATAATGCGGGGAACCATTTATACAGTTCCCTTTAATTATAATAAGGAAAACATATTAAATATTTATATAAATATAAACATCCATGAGACGTGAGTTTTTTATAAAATTGACTTTTATTGTAGCGTACTTGTACATAACTGCTATTTCATATGCAATAACTTCTCTCTCGCCACGCATTATGGATGCAGTCTTTCCTTTAAATACTTCACGTCCAATAATATTAATATGGCATGCGTACTATTTCGTTGATGAAGAGAAATATTACTATTACATTTATTGCGATATGCTAATGATCCTTATGGTGTGTCTAGCTGCATTAATCGCGCATGATACTATGTTTTTTATTTACGTTGAACACGCTTGCGGTCTTTTCGCAATAATTGGGTAATGACATTTTATATTTAAAAAATAATTAAATTTATATAATTATAATTTTTGTTTTCGTATATTCACCTAAAAGTTAAAAAAAATATAAATTTCACAATAATTTACTTTGTCTGAATATTTGCAGATTTAGATTTACACATTTGATATATAAACGTGATATTGCGGAAAAGAGCCAGATTGATTGTCCGAACGATCGAACGATATATTACGAACATATTATACTTTCAATCCATGCACATCGAAGAGCTCTGCAGTGAGTATGTAACGATATAGAAATGATTTTTTCTTTTTTTTATTAATTTTAAAATTTCTTAATAAACAATTTTTAATAATTACGATGGATTACGATGGATTATGATGAATTTATGATGATTTTATTTATTTGTTTTAACCTTAATACAGGTTTGCGAAACTTATTGAAAATGTTTATTCGAAGTCATTTGCTATTCAACTTATAATAAATACGATTACTGTTAGCGTTAGTTTACTTCAAGTAAGTTATTTGTAATTAAATATTTTAATTAGATGTATCATATTAGAAATATATAAAATGTAGATCTAAAATGCATGACTTTACTTAAGCTGTCGACGCATCTGAACGATATGACGGAAGTAATGAGATACCTCATCTATATTATCGCACAATTATTCCACTTGTTTTGCTTCAGTTTCCAAGGACAAAAATTGATAAATCATAGTCTGGAAATTCGCAATGAAATGTAAGTTAATATGAGAGCTGTACTTTCGTCAATGTAGGCAATTTATTTTTGATATAAAAATATTTTTGTGAATTTTAATCCTACTTTCTGTGAATTACTATTATATTATTACATTTATTTCACTTGTGTACAATATTAATTTCATAGTTATAACGGTGCATGGTACAAAATGTCCGTAAGAGAGCAAAAACTGCTCTTGCTGGTGATGAGAGAAAGCATCGAAGCTAGTACTGTGACTGCCTGCAAGATATATATATTTTCCTTGCAGAATTTCACAATGGTAAAGCAATTATTGTGATAGATATTATAACTTAATAAGAATAAAGAAAGGCATATATATATATATATATATTATACATATATAACATGTTATATAATCACGTAAATATAAACATTTTAATTCCCCTAATTTAGGTTCTACAAAGTGCGATGTCGTACTTTATGATGCTTGCATCCTTCAGTGAATGACTCAAATCGAATGATTATAGCATACGCAGTGAAATAATACTGAAAAATTCTACAGGAGAATATATTATTACTAATTATATCGAAAATATCAATATATTTATTTATATTTTATATGATAAAATATCCTAAGAACAATAAAGTTTTATTTTGTCATTGATATATTTGCATATCCAATATAATATACATACTATAGTTTTTTTCTTTTAGTTATAGAATATTATTTTTTTATTATTATTTATTTATTACTATTACCAGCTGCACATTACATGTTTCGATGTTAATGTGAACACGAGTCATCGACTCGATTTTATTGTAGAAATCGTCTTGCGTTAAACTTATACTAAGTATGAGAAGCTGCGTGGAGAAGTCTGAATTATATAATCGAAAGCGAAGGAACTATGCGAAAGTTATTCGAAAAATTTTACCGTGTAAATATACTGTTTTTTTTGTAAAAAAAAAAAAATTATGAACTTTTGCACAAGATAGGTATAGAGTGTCACTTAACTGTTTTGTGTGATGACGATTACATGTTTCTTTACATCGTCTAACACATCATGCATGTTCACTACATTCGTATTCGAAATGACTAACATTTCCTCAAAGGGTCAGCTTGTCACAATCAATGAAACGTTGTCAATTTAGGCCTACATTATATTTACGAGACACGTATTTATTATATCTGTCAGTTACGGACACCCGCACGATTGCTATGTCAGATGTTCCGGAAAGGAGAGGGAAAGAGAGAGAGAGAGAGAGAGAGATAGCGGTATGTAAATATTAATTTATTTTCTGTCGCGGAAAAAGTTTCGAGGGTAAGATTCTCTCGGACATTCAAATGACATTTGTGCATCGAAGAGAAACTATTTCAAGGTAAATCTAATATGGAATCTAATGTGGATTACTATTACGATATCAATAGGAAATTGTTGTCGTTGGCCGGTCAATGGCCGTATCAGAAACCAAAGGAGAAACGGTCCTTCTTGATATTGTTGCTTATATTTTTAAGTAACGTGATATTCACACAGGTAACGTCAACTATCATTAAAACAACTTTTTGCGAATTTAAGCTTTGTTGAGATTACACGACGAATTAAATACACATATCATATTTTAAAGACATCTTGCGTTCTCAAATTTTTATTCTTTTTTACACGGACAACCTTGTTTTTTAGGTAGCACAATTTTGCATATGCGAAGACGCGCAGTGTATTTATCAAACTTTACCTCCACACATGTTAGCAATAATGGTATTAGTGAAAATATTTACATTTTATTTTAACAGACAAAAGGTAAAATATGAATTATTTATATATTAATTTTTCCTCTTATTCTATTCTATTATATACAAATAAAATTTACTAAATTTCAGTTTAAAATATTGTTATGGCGATTGATTGACGGTATTCTCTCTTTCTCTCTCTGCATCCGAGATTTTAAATATATCGGTAATATTTGCAGATTAAAGTTCTTACAGACCGCTTATTCATAGACTGGAATATGTTCGAGAATGAAGATGAACGTGAGATTATGAAAAAATACGCTGAGACTGGCAGGTGGTACTCGTTGATATACGCTTGTAAGTAATTTTTTTTTTAATTTTAATTAAAACATATGTTTTATGTTATTCAAAAATGTTATAAAATTCAGATTAATGGTATTACGCCTCAGCATCTTTATAGGAAAACTGTTTGCTTGTATCTATGATTATCTTTCTAAATTTGCGTTACATATCGAATAATATTGCCTCATTTATTACCGCTGCTATATACATCTATTGTATTTTTAAATTTATAGCTCACTTTAAATTTTTCTTTAATAAGTTTTTTTTTTAAATTTTATTTATCCCGAATTATATTTTCTTCTTCTTGTTTTTTGCTTAATTCTTATTAAATTATATTTTTTTGATTCTTATAATTTTGCAGTATTTTCAGCATTGCTAATACCACAAATATGTTTTTATAAAATATATTTTGACTTATACTATTCAAACATAAAGAAATATTATATATCTTATTATTTACTTAATTTTGACATTGCATAAACAAAATATTAATTTTTATTGAAAAATATGTAGCTAATTTCTGCAAATTAAAATATGTTTAAAAATTAAAAATTTATTTTATTACAAAAAAAATCCAACATTGCCGGTTATTGAGTCTGGCAGTTATATAATGAAAAATAAGACATTTTTATTAAAAAGTAATATTATAAAGATGCCTTTTAATTCGTTTTTGACAAATTTTATTTTTGTTGTAGCCTATGTTTATATAGGTACCCTCTCATTTACAACAACTGCTCTTGTGCCACGCATCTTGGACATCGTGTTTCCTTTAAACACTTCCCGTTCGATAATGTTAGCATATCCTGCGTGTTATTTCGTTGACGAGGAGCAATATTTTTACTACATTTTTTGCCATATGTTAATTACCGCGGCATTAAGTATGACTGGACTTATCGCGCACGACTGCATGCTCTTTGTTTACATCGAACATGTTTGTGGCCTTTTTGCCGTGATTGGGTAAGGTTTCGCCGTGATCTTTTCTATTAGAATCAAATTGTTATGTCGTGTTGAAAAAAAATTAATAAAAAATTTCTCACCCAGACGAAGGATAAATAACGTAATAGCAATTTTAAAAAACTATTGCAAGTTCGCTTGAAAAGCAGAAATTAATTTTAAAAGATTTACAAATATGTAAGTTACACGAATATTTGCAGATATCGATTTAAACATTTGCATAAAAATGATAATGAAAAAAAGAGTATGATTAATTATCCGAATGACGTGTCTTACAAAAATATTGTGTTTGCAGTTAACGCTCATCGAAAAGCCTTGCAGTAAGTAATAATATTGTAATATATTTTCTTTATTAATTCTTAAAGCGAAGTAATTAACAATTTTGGATATTTGCGGTAGATTATTATCTTTTAATGAATAATATTTAGTCATCATTGTTTTATCGTCTTTTCTTACCATAGATTCGTGGTACTCCTTGAAAATACTTTTACAGTACCGTTTACTATACAAATTCTAATAGTTACAGTCGGCATGAGCATTACTTTAGTACAAGTGAGTTATTTACAATTTGATAATGTGAGAAAACTCTGAAAAATATAATATATAAATTTATATATTTAACACTGATATATATTTTATTCTATTCATATTCAAGTTCTCGATACAGCTGCACAATTTAGCGGAAGCAACGAGATATATAGTTTTCATTATCTGTCAATTGATCCACTTATTTTGCTTCAGCTTCCAAGGACAAAAATTGATAAATCATAGTCTCGAAACTTGTGACAAAATGTAAGATAATATCAAAATTAATTGAAGTAAATTAGTTATGTATGTTTTTGATCGATATATATTTATTTAAAATATTTAATTACTGAATTTAATTACTGAATTAATGAATTTAATTACTTTTATATTGAAATCAACTTCACTACTATATTGTAATATTTCTTACGCGTTACATACAATGTTAGTTTTGTAGATTTTATAGCTCATGGTATGAAATACCCGTGAATGCGCAGAGATTACTCTTGATGGTGTTGAGAAAAAGCATCATAGCTAGTACTTTGACTGCCGGCAAGATATATGTATTTTCCTTAGAAAGTTTCACGACGGTAAAGCGATCGAGATAGATACTACGATGTCGTAAGAATAGGCAAAGAAAAATGCGTAAAAATTTTTAATTTATTTAGGTCTTGCAAACTTCGATGTCGTATTTTACGGTCCTATCATCCTTCAACGAATAAATTGACAGCCAAAACAGCAATAGTAGCATGTGTAACATGAAAAATATCTCACTTTGATCTGGTTTCCTCCGCCCTTGCGATTAATTTATATTCACATTAAAATTGATGCAAATGATTTTATTCTACGCATAAAAACATAATTAAATTGTAGATATTATTACATAATTATAGCTTTTAGTTATACGAACAATAAAATATAATCTACTTTAACCATAAATCGTTGATAGAATTCAAGAAATATGTATTAATAATTTTAAGTATTTTGTTCTGAATTTTGTCGAAAATTATAAATCATCTAAAGCTAATTAAATAAATATAATTTATATTGTACATATTTTAATATTTTTATTTTACATACGTCTAAGTTGCACAATGTTAGATATTAATTAAATTAACGAGTAATCAAATAACTTTATTGTAGAAGTTTAATACCAAATTTATAGGTATATAAAAAAATAGGTGTGAAAAATCCAAAATTATATATAATAAAAATAAAGTAACTGTATGCGAAAGTCGTCCCTGGAATTTTACCTTGTAAATACACTGTAGTTTAGTATTTAGTAAAAAAGAAATTATAAATTTTTGCACACGGTCAATATATATAGTATCATTTAATCGTTTAGTGCGACTATTCGTTACATCTTCTGTAACCAATTTTTCAGTATATTCAATATACTGGAATTTAAAGAAAAACATTTTTTAAAGGGATAGCTTGCCACGATCAATGGAACGTTGTCAATTCGGATCCGTTATATTTACGCGTGATAGGTATTCATTATATCTATCAGTCATGGAAACTGGTATGATTGCTATGCCGGACGTTGCGGAAAAGAGAGGGAAAGAAAGAGGGAGAAAGATAGCGGATATTTAAATATTAATAATTTTTTTACTGCGCAAAATTTCGAGGGTAAGGTTCCTCGGACAATTCAAACGACATTTGTGCGTCGAGGAGACACTATTTCAAAATATGGAATCTAATATAGACAACTATTATGATATGAATAAAAGATTCTTATCGTTTGTCGGTCAATGGCCGTATCAGAAACCAAAGGAGAAAACATCTTTCTTGATTTTGATAGTCATAACTGTGATTAACGCGATGATTACACAGGTAACATTAACTGTCATTAAAAAAATGTTTGTGAATTTAAGCTTGGTTGAAATTACATGATGAATTGAGGAGATTTAAATCGGACTTTCAAGCATGTATTTTCATTGCATTTTCCAAATATTTACTGTTTTTCCTACGATCAACTGCATTTTATAGATGGCTCAATTTTTCATATGCGAAAACGCGCAGTGTATCTATCAAACTTTACCTCCATACATGCTGGCAATAATGATATTGGTGAAAGTATTAACATTTTATTTTAATAAACAGAAGGTAGAGCATGAATTATATACATACATACATATAGAAATATATGTCTAATTCTAAGCTATAGAATATTAATAAAATTCTTTCTAGAAAATTTTAGTTTAATATATTCTGGCGATTAATAATACTGATACTCGAGATTTTACGTATATTGATAATTTTTGCAGATCAAAGAGCTTACAGATCGTTTGTTTACGAATTGGAATATTCTTGAAAATCAGGAAGAACGTGAAATTATGAAAAAATATGCCGAGACTGGCAAATGGTATGGGTTGATATACACTTGTAAGTATTTATACAATCTCTTTCTTTACTTCAGTTAAAAAATATTTTTTATAGCTGTATATTTACAGAATCCCCGGATTAGAATATGTCTCAACAAGTCAAAATGTATTAAGATTAAAAAATTATTTTGTTGAACAAAAAAAATTAATTTACCACATTACTATTTTGTTTGGCTACTATTATGTAATGAGAACAAGAGATATTTTTATGATAACGAAATATATTAAATATATGTAACAGCATCTTTTGAAAAGTAATATTATAAAGGGAGTTATAAAAAATATCTTTCAGTTTTTGTTTTCCAAGTGCAAATTTTGTTTTTGTTATAGCTTATATTTATATAGGTTTTGTCCTTTTTACAATATTTGCTCTCATGCCACGCATTTTGGACAACGTATTTCCTATGAACACTTCCCGTTCGGTATTGTTAGTATACCCGGCTTATTACTTCGTTGACCAGGAGCAATATTTCTACTATATTTTTTGCCATATGATAGTTACTGTGGCAATAGCTCTAACTGGAATACTCGCGCACGACTGCATGCTCTATGCCTACATCGAACATGCTTGCGGTCTTTTTGCCGTGATTGGGTAATTAATCTAATTTTACATTGAAAAAATTATAATAAAATTTTTTACCGAGAAGAATACATAAACAATGAATAACGTAAAAGTTTTGAAGTTCTATTGTATATTCGCTTGAAAAACAAAAATTAACAATATAAAAAAATTTTACAAATATTTAAGTTGTGCACATTTTGCAGATTTCGATTTAAACATACATTGTATAAATATAATAATGTGGAAAAGATGATGATTAATCATCATGACATATATTGCAAAAACATTGTGTTTGCAGTTCATGTTCATCGAGAAGCCTTGAAGTATGTAATAGTATTGAGATATGTTTTTTCCTCATTAATTTTTAAAATTAAGTAATGAAGAATTTTTGATATTCGCGATAGAATTTATTATCTTTTAATTAATAATATTTATAATATTTTTAACAGATATTTTTACGATGTTATTTTATTGTTTCTTTTTACAGATTTGCAATACTGCTTGAAAATACTTTTTCCTTGTCATTTGCTATACAAATGCTAATAGTTACAGTTGGCATGAGCATTAGTTTAGTACAAGTGAGTTATTTATAATTCGATGAATTTTTATAATTTGATAAATATGCAAATTTTGAAAAATATAATACACATTTAAAATATGATCTGTTCGTATTCAAGTTCTCGATACAGTTGCATAATTTTGCGGAAGCAATGAGATATCTATTATTCATTGGCGCTCAATTGTTCCACTTATTTTGCTACAGCTTCGAAGGACAAAAATTGATAAATCATAGTCTCGAAACTTGCGATAAGATGTAAGATAATATTAAATCTAAAATGATTTAGCAGTTCAGCAGAAATTTATTTTGCTTTTATAAATTATTTAAATTATAATTAAAATACATTATTTTGTCTAAAAATATTCACGAGAATTTGATCTCTCTCTTTTCTCGTGACTATAATCATATTGTTTGATTCATTTCGCTTATTTTGCGTTTAATTAATTTACTAGATATAATGGCTCGTGGTATAAAATACCCGCGAGTACGCAAAAATTGCTTCTGATGGTGATGAGAAAAAGCATCGAATCAAGTACTTTGACTGCTGGCAAGATATACATATTCTCTTTAGAAAGTTTTACGACGGTAAAGCGATTATCATGATAAATCCTGCAATATCATAAGAATAGATAAAGGAAAAATTTTTTAATTTATTTATATTTAGGTCTTACAAACTTCGATGTCGTATTTTACGGTTCTATCGAATTTCAACTAAATCGGCAGTCGATGATTATGATAGCATAAGCGAGGTAAAAAATATTGCTGAAATATTTTAGAGGAATATAAATATTATATCTGATAGAAAACAAGGAAAAAAATTATATATTTATATTCTATATAATTTAGTATATAAAACACACATGTGCGAAAGGTAGAAAAGTGTTATTTTGTTATCGATATGACCTACTTGTCTCCCTAGGCTTTTTCTTCCTCTGATTATGTAGTAACATTTTAATAATGTGGATCACGTTTGCGTTGCACTTTTTTCGAGAGTGTCGAAGAGAACTCGTGATGTCACTGTGCTCTAATCGATATTCTCTCTCCCTTTGGGAGAAACCTGAATACCGATCCTACTTGTTAATGAAGAGTACTTTACAGTAGTATTTTAATAATGCGAATTGCGCTCGCGTTGAACTGTTTTTCAAGAGTCTCGAAGAGAACAGCAGGAATTCGCTATTAACTGATATTATTTTCGTGACGTTACTCTAATCGATATTCTCTCTCTCTTTCTTTGGGAGAAACCTGGATACCGACCCCGCTTGTTAATAAAGAGTTTCGTTACACTATATTTAGTGTCAAAGGAACAAATAATATGTATGTCCATAAAATATAGTGTGTATCAGCTGTTAATCCATCTGACATGCCCGGAACTGTTTTGCGAGAATCGAATATATGTATAACAGTTTCATTGTTATAGAGGAGGTACATTATTCCTATTTTTAATTCTGTGACTCATTCCAAAGGCTAAGCCATGGGTCGTTCATTAGTTGATCTCGCGTTGCCGAAGTCGCAGCGTTTCTTCAAAAATTATAGATGCCACTTGGAATCGTTACTATAATATTGTTTGCAAAATATCATCGCTCACTGGTGTATGGCCGTTTTTAAAACCAAGAACAAGAGTATTCCGCGTTACTCTACTGACAATAACTATTTTAACTCTTTTTATCCCTCAGGTAAATCAATATGCATATTAATGTGATCGACGCAAAGAATTTATAGCAAAAATTGGAAATAATATTTTCAGATAGCATATCAATTTACATGCAAGAAAGATATACACTGTACTTTCGAGGCAAGTACGTCGTATCTGCTGACAGTGGTGGCTGTGTTAAAAGTATACACATTCCAATTAAACATTAGTACAGTACGTTTTATAATATACATGTCGTAATTAAGTATTCCCGCAGGATCATTTTTGAAAAATAGTTTGAAAAAAAAATATAAAAAAAAATGAGAAATTTTAAATTGTTTCTTAATGTCTTTTTTTTATTGTATTTTCATGGATTATTTCATCAAATCGAGAGAGAAAAATTTTGCTATCAATCGATGTTTTGCCAGATTAAAAATCTTACCCGACACCTGTTCGTTGATTGGAAAGAAATTGGAAGTTTCGAAGAGTACGAGATAATGAAGTCGTATGCTCAGAATAGTCGACGACTTTGTCTGATATATTCGGGTGAGAATTGAGACATATGTTTTATTCTCGCTGCACCTCTTCTGTATTTTCGTCTTTTGTCAATCTTAATTTATACCTTGCAGTATATTGTTCAATGGCGGTATTTACGTTTATGTCAGTGTCCCTTACACCGTTCGTACTCGATATCCTATCGCCCCTCAATCAATCCCGTCCGGTGCTACCGCCATATCCGGGATACTATTTCGTGGACATTCGCGAATATTTCTTTCCAATTTTCTGGCACTCTCTCGTGGCTTGGCAGATTCTTATGACCGGCATAATCGCCCACGATTGCTTGTATGTCACTTACGTCGAGCATATTTGCAGCATGTTCGCCGTGATTGGGTAAGAGCATGATTTAAGACGCGAGTGCGTATATAAAAGTCGGATTAAAATGTTTATTGTATGTAATTTATTTGAAAAATATCGTTGAAATCAATGAATCGTACGAACTTTTTGCAGATTTCGTTTCGAGCGTTTATTCCAAAATTGCGATAGCCCAATAAAGATCGTTGATATGAACGATATGTATCGCAAGAAAGTTGCGTTTATCGTGAATACGCATCGAGAATCTTTAAAGTAAGTATATAAGAGCGAAATCTAACGTGTCCGTTTAAAAATTAAAAAAAAAAAATATCCAAAAACGACAAAATTTATTTCGCAGTTATCTCACTTTTTACTTGTCATAGATTCGTGGAACTTCTAGAAGATACCTTCAATATACCATTTGCCATACAAATGTTAATAGTAACAGTAGGAATGAGCGTTACTTTGTTACAAGTACTAATTAATTTATTATATATAAAATTGTACTCAAAACCTGCAAAAGATTCAAACATTAGTCTTCTTTTATATTGAAGATCTCACAGCAGAACAGCGATATACTGGACTCGATAAGATACATATTATACGTCATTGGTCAACTGATCCATTTATTCTTCCTCAGTTTCGAGGGACAAAAAGTGATAGATCACAGTCTGCAGACACGCGATAAGATGTAAGATGTTCGTTCTCGAATTAATTCACAAAATGTCGGATTTCTGCTATTTTACATTTAGCTCGCGTGTTTTTACAACGTTGCAGATACAATAGCGCTTGGTACAAAGCATCTATAAAATCGCAAAAGCTAAGCATGCTGGTGATGATGAGATGTTATCGGCCAAGCTTTTTAAGCGCCGGCAAAATTTTTATTTTTTCTTTGGAAAATTTCACCGCGGTAAAACATACATAATAGTCACGAATCTTACTTTGGAGCTTTCTCAATATATGGTATATATATGTGTGTGTGTGTGTGTGTGTGTGTTTTATAGGTTCTGCAAACTTCGATGTCATACTTCACGGTGCTCGCGTCCTTTCAGTAGCTTGTGATATCTCTATATCTGACAAATAGCATTTCGACCTCGTGTATCTCGAAAAAACATCACACACATTATGCTCGTTATAGTATAATTACATAATTTTATTTTTCACGTAATATGTCAAATTTATATATCTAACTTGCAAAAGCACTTTCTTGAGACAGTATTGTAATCATGGTTTTAAACTTTTAAAAATATTTACTTAGAAAAATTATCATAAATTTTTGTTTTTATTATTCGGAATGATGATCGAGTGATAACGACGCAACTCACGATATCAGGACATTAATTAATATCGAGATCCAGTAATGAGTTTTACGCACAGTCCTAATATGTATTAGAAAATAAGAATGTAAAAAATAAACAAATTTTGATATTCGCGTTAGAGTTTATTATGTTTTAATTAATAATACTTTTAACAATATTTTTCGGCTATTATTTTATTTTTTTTTTTTTTTTACCTTAGATTTGCAATACTCCTTGAAAATACTTTCTCGTCGTTTGCTATACAAATCCTAACAGTTGTAAAAGTATTAATTTAGTAAAAGTGAGTTATTTATAATTTGATAAATATGAGAATTTTGAAAAATATAATACATTAATGCTACAATATCTATATATAAAGATAGGTAGAGGAAAGCGTAAAAATTTTTAACTTATCCATATTTAGATCTTGCAAACTTTGATGTCGTATATTACGATTATCATCCTTCAACGAATAAATCGATAGCCGATGATTATAGTAGCATGTGCAAAGTGAAACATATTGCTGCAATATTTTAGAGGAATATAAATGTTATATCTCATTACATATATATATATATATATATATATATATATATATATATAAACTACATAATTTAATATATAAAATATATATGTGCAAAACGTAATGAAGTGTTATTTTGTTATTATGACTTACTTATTTTATGCTTTTTCTCCTCTGATTATACAGTAATATTTTAATAATGCGAATTGCGCTAGCGTTGAACTGTTTTTCGAGAGTCTCGAAGAGAACAGCAGGAATTCGCTATTAACTGATATTATTTTCGTGACGTTACTCTAATCGATATTCTCTCTCTCTTTCTTTGGGAGAAACCTGGATACCGACCCCCGCTTGTTAATAAAGAGTTTCGTTACACTATATTTAGTGTCAAAGGAACAAATGTTATGTTTGTCTATAAAATATAGTGTGTATCAGCTGTTAATCCATCTGACATGCCCGGAACTGTTTTGCGAGAATCGAATATATGTATAACAGTTTCATTGTTATAGAGGAGGTACATTATTCCTATTTTTAATTCTGTGACTCATTCCAAAGGCTAAACCATGGGTCGTTCATTAGTTGATCTCGCGTTGCCGAAGTCGCAGCGTTTCTTAAAAAATTATGGATGCTACTCGGAATCATTATTATAATATCGTTTACAAAATATCATCATTTGTTGGCATTTGGCCGTTCTTAAAACCAGCGACAAGAATACTTCGCGTTACTATACTGACAATAGCTATTTTAACTATTTTCATCCCTCAGGTAAATCAATATGCATATCTAATGTGATCGACGCAAAGAATTTCTTGCAAAAGTTGAAAATAATATTTTCAGGTAGCGTATCAATTTACATGCAAGAAAGACCTGCGTTGTATATTTGAAGGGAGTACGTCGTATCTGCTGACGATGATGGCTACGATAAAGGTTTATACATTCCAATTAAACGTTAGCACAGTACGTTTTATAATATACGTGTCGTGATTAAGTATTCCCACAGAGTCAACTTTAAGAACAACAGTTTGAAAAAGGAAATAGAAAAAGTTCAAATTCTTTCTTAACGTCTTTCTTATAATATTTTTATGGACCGTTTTATTAAATAGTAAAGAAAAAATTTTGCTATTAATTGATGCTTTGCCAGATTAAAAATCTTACCCGACACCTGTTCGTCGATTGGAAAGAAATCGGAAGTCCCGAAGAGTACGAGATAATGAAGTCGTATGCTCAGAATGGTCGACGACTTTGTCTGATATATTCGGGTAAGAATTGAGACATATGTTTTATTCTCGCTGCACCTCTTCTGTATTTTCGTCTTTTGTCAATCTTAATTTATACCTTGCAGTATATTGTTCAATGGCGGTATTTACGTTTATGTCAGTGTCCCTTATACCGTTCGTACTCGATATCCTATCGCCCCTCAATCAATCCCGTCCGGTGCTACCGCCGTATCCGGGATACTATTTCGTGGACATTCGCGAATATTTCTTGCAAATTTTCTGGCACTCTCTCGTGGCCTGGCACATTATTATGACCGGCCTAATCGCCCACGATTGCTTGTACGTGACTTACGTCGAGCACATTTGCAGCATGTTCGCCGTAATTGGGTAAGAGCATGATTTAAGACGCGAGTGCGTATATAAAAGTCGGATTAAAATGTTTTTTTGTATGTAATTTATCCGAAAAATTTCGGTGATATCAATGAATCGTACGAATTACTTGTAGATTTCGTTTCGAGCGATTATTTCATTATTGCGATGGACCAATAGAATTCGTTGATATGAACGATACATATCGCAAGAAAGTTGCGTTTATCGTGCGTACGCATCGAAAATCCTTAAAGTAAGTGTATAAGAGCAAAATCAAACGTTCGTTTAAAAATAAAAAAAAAAAATCCAAAAGCAACGAAATTTATTTTCCACAATTATTTAATTTTTTTTTTGTCATAGATTAGTGGAACTTCTAGAAAATACCTTCAATATACCTTTTGCCGCACAAATGTTGATAGTAACAGTAGGAATGAGCGCCACCTTGTTACAAGTACTTATTGATTTATTCTAAAATCGTACTCGAAACCTGCAAAAAATTCAAACATTAGTCTCTTTTATATTAAAGATTTCACAGCAGGACAGTGATTTGCTGGAATTGATAAGATATGTGTTTTACGTCATTGGTCAACTGATCCATTTATTCTTTCTCAGTTTCGAGGGACAAAAACTGATAGATCACAGTCTTCAGACACGCGATAAGATGTAAGATGGCCATTTTTGAATTGCTTACAAAATATCGAATTTCTGTTAATTTTGACATTTTACTCGCGCGTTTTGACAATAAATTGCAGATATAATAGCGCTTGGTACGTAACATCTATAAAATCGCAAAAGCTAATCATACTGGTGATGATGAAATGTCTGCGGCCATGCTTTTTAAGCGCGGGCAAAGTTTACATTCTTTCTCTGGAGAGTTTCACCGCGGTAAAGCATACATAATTGTCATAAATCCCACTTTGAAATTTTTTAAATATATTATATGATATATGTGTGTGTGTGTGTGTTTCATAGGCTTTACAAACTTCGATGTCCTACTTCACGGTGCTCGCGTCTTTTCAGTAACTTGCGATATCTCTGCATCCCACAAATAACTTTATTTTAAATCCATGTATTACGAAAACATCACACATTGTGCTTACATATTATATTATAATTACATAGATTTATTAATCACGTCAAATTTATATATCTAACTTGTAAGAGCATTTCTTAAGATAGTATTGTAATCATGATTTTAAAGTTTTAAAAATATTTACCTAGAAAAATTACAACCTTTTTATTTTTGTTTTTATTATTTTCAATGATAATCGAATGATAATAAAATGACTTACGATATCAGGACATTAATTAATATCAAGATCCAGTAATGAGATTTACGCACAGTTTTAATTTATACAGGATGTCCCATAATTCGCGGATCACCCGTCGTGTGCATATAAAGGATGTCAAAGTGAGTAGGAAAGTCCTTTACCACTTTACGATTTTTCTAATAATTATTGAGATATTCATTAAAAAAGATCAGCCAATCCGCCTTACAGTAAGACGTTTCTTCTCATCGCGCGCTTGTATAAGGCCGATCTTTTTTAATGAATATCTCACTAATTATTAGGAAAATCGTAAAATGGTAAAGGACTTTCCTACTTTGACATCCTTTATATCCGCGAATTATGGGACACCCTGTATATTAGAAAATAAAAATGTAAAGGCTGCCAGTGCTAAATATCTCCGTAAGAAAATAAAATATGCATGTCAATATTACATGTCGGTCAGATCTGTTACATAGCAATTTTGACATGTCACATGTTTTCGCAATATTCCGCAGAGACACTATAGCCATTAAATTGCATTGATATTTAAAAAAAATATTTTATTTGGAAATTCTGATCCATACGCATGGCAGAAATGTGTGTCGCTGATTGACAGGCTTTCATTCGCATCACATTGTATGCGTCACACTCTATGTGTTACAAGGCATGACATGCGAAATTAAAGGTTTCCAACATGTGGTATTTTCACGTGAACATTTTATTCTCCCGCTGAAACATCGTCTCCCTGTTTGGAGAACGAAACGAGAGATGTAGTCGACTGTGCACCGTCGTGGGGGCGAAATACTTCTCTGAAAAACTATTAATATCATTACGGATTATGGAGTCTGTTTGGAATTATTATTACAGTGTGACGAAGAGAATGCTATTATTGGCTGGTCAGTGGCCCTATCAGAGAAGAAAAGACAAATTGCTCCGTGTGACTGTGATAACTATGAGTTTGATTTCCTTTATAATTCCACAGGTTGCTTTTCTCTATATCTAATAAGGAAAAAATTAAATTAAAAAAAAAAGTGTTTAATTTAAATATGTGATGGTAACGATTTTTATAATTTCTATCAGTGACAATGCTTTTAGATTGGCAAGTTCATTCTGTGCGACAGAGATGTGCAATGTATTTTAGTGGTTACATCGCCGCATCTACTTACACTTATGATTTTGATAAAACTATATGCATGCCAATTTAACAGTAGCAAAGTAAGGACGTAAAAAAGTATATTATACATTGATAAAAAAAAAGCTTAATGAAATTTTTAAGATCACTCATCACAATTACAATCTGTCACAAAATTAATTACCTGATAAAATTTACGCGAGATATTTTTCTAGATTAAAGATCTCACTGATCAGCTGCATAACGACTGGAAAAATTTGGAAATTCCAGAAGAATACGAAATTATGAAAACTTATGCTGCAAAAGCAAGACAGTTTTCTTTGATATATACGTGTAAGGATAAACCGTTCGATTCATATTTTATATATAATGAGAGATAAACGATTTATTTTGTATGTTGCAGTGTATTATTTGCCAGCTCCTGTTCTATTTGTATTAATTAGCCTCACACCGCAAATATTAGATATCGTTTTGCCGCTCAACGAATCTCGTCCTATAATATTGCCGCACGAAAGCCACTACTTTGTTCGCGATGACGCGGAATACTTTATTTATATTTTTTTCCACTCTCTTGTGGTTGTAATGATAATTTCTATAGCAGTACTCGCACACGATTGTCTGATCTTCACTTATATTGAGCATGTTTGCAGCGTTTTCGCAATAGCTGGGTAATAACTTATTTTTCTTACAATTTTTGTATAGAATAAAATTTATTCAAAACAGAGTCGAGATATTTAAATGTTAGCAGATTTCGTTTTGAGAACTTGGCGTGTAATGAGAATATTGATATGTCAAATAATAATCCAGATCACATTTACAATAAAAAAATAGCATTGTCCATTGACGCACATTGGCGAGCCTTACAGTAAGTATGTAATATATCATAAAAAATGTTGTATCATAACGAAAATTTATTTGCCACAGATTTGCGGAGCTTCTTGCAGATACCTTCTCTATAAGTTTCATCATACAAATATTGATGAATACCATAGTGATGAGCGTTACTTTATTAAAAGTATGTGTTTAATTGTTAAGAATGTTAAATTTATGATTCTTGCACATATATTTTGAGATCAAATCATTACTCATACATTTGCAATTAGTACATAATTGTGAAAAATTAAAATATATTTATCGCGTTTTCGAGATCGCAACACAATTAGACGACATTACGGAAGCAGTGAGATATGGATTATTAATTATTGCTCAATTGATTCATTTATTCTGCTTCAGTCTGCAAGGACAAAAATTACTAGATCATAGTCTACAAATACGTGACAAGATGTAAGATATCGATTTTAATTGTAAAATATATAAATCTGCCATCGATTCCGAAATTTTGCAACAAAAATGGGAAAGCTTTGCGTTCGTTAAAACGGTTTTATTATTGCAATGTTGCAGATATAACGGCTCGTGGTACAAAATACCTGTGAAATCGCAAAGGATGCTTATACAAGTGATGAGAAAGAGTTTGCAACCAAATTTTTTGACCGCCGGCAAGATTTATATTTTTTCCCTCAAAAGCTTCACTACGGTAAAAAATATGTTTTTATGAATGTTTTAATATTACAACGTTTCATTCTTTTAAAGTTTTTTTTTTAAATCCTTGTTAAATCCTATTTTTGAAGGTATTACAGACTTCGATGTCGTATTTTACCGTTCTCGCATCTATCGACTAATCAATTGATAATAGCTTCTGGGTAGTATTCTGTATAAACCTAATAATGTCATGACAAAGACAATGATTTTCTGATTATATTATGAATTATAATATATAATTAATACGTATACATAATTTTGATTTTTATTATATAAAAAGTTATCATATTAGCTGCACAGTCGCATATAATTAAAACATTGTTTAAATATAATTCGAAATTTATATTGTTTCACGAAATCAGAAAGATACCTGCTTGAATAAGAAATGATGAATAATAAACAATAAGTAAGTACGGATAAGTAAAATTTAATATTTAATAATATTTGTTTTTATTTAAAAGTATTTAGTGCACACTGTGATTATGGTGAAGCTATTCACATGGCATTTTTAAAATAGCAAAGTAAGATAATATGAAATTCTTTTTTTACTTTTTTATTATGCATTAATTAAAACATAGCTTCTTAAGTTTCTACGGCTATACCCAATCATAATCTTTTATAGTCAATCAATCATAAATTATATGTAAAAATAGTAAAATATGTAAAATATTTCATAAGTTTTAGGTTTATCCATCGCACTCACAGAAGTCTACAATGACTATCTAATAAAGTTTAAATTTTGATGCATTGAAGACACATTATTAATTTTGAAATTTAGCAGCGCCAAGATTTTTAATTTCTTTTTTTTAATTTTTTAATAATTTTTTTTATTTTTGCATAAGATTTTACTTTTTAATTTCTTGTATAAATCTTTATTATTTAATTTCTCTAAATTTTAAGTTTTATTTTATGTTTTGTTTTATATAAAAATTTATGATGCTGCACAATCGCACATAATTAAAATAATTTTTAAATATAATCCTAAACTTACATTGTTTCACGAAATCAGAGAGATACTTGCTTGAAAAAGAAATAAAGAACGTTGGATAATGAATGATAGAAAAAAAATAATATTTATAATGTTGATAATATTTTTTTCTCTATTTTAAAAATTTTATAATAAAGCATATAAAGTTATTGCTAGTTTTTTGTTTAAAAATTTAACTTAATAATTCACGGTCTGCATTCGCTCTTGTTTAAAAAATTTTTAAAACCTTTATGTTTTATTGGGTCGTTCGGAAAGTAATTTTGTTTTTTTTTTTCATTTTTTTGTTTCTTTTCTTTCTAAAAAAAAAAAACAGAGAAAATTAAAAAACGAAATTACTTTTCGAACGACTTATTATTTCTCAATAAACACGTACTACTAATAGTTCGCGTTTTCTTCTAAATTCACTAATAAGATTATTATGCTGACATCAAAAGCAATGCACCACATTGTATTTAATTCATATATTACAATTATATACTTTTATTAATCATATAATATTTCACCATGTACGCAATTCATAAAATTCTTTAAATTCATCATTGCTCAAAATTTCAACTTTCCAAAAATTTTTATCTAAAACTTGCTACAATCTTTCCATCTTTATTGTTTTGTTCATGCAATTCTAATCTATTCTTAAAAGAAGAACATTATTAAAATATTTTCTTAAAAGAATAAATATGAGTGTAAATGTTAGACGTTGAAAAATTGTTATATTTCTAATTTTCTGTGTGTTACATTTCGCAATAATCTATACTTAGACACCATGGAATTTGTATCCCATCAATCAATATATATGTATAGTCGACACTTATTCTATGATATTAAAAAATTGATACGAATTGTACGGCAAAGAATACTATCCATTGACAGGCATTCATTAACGTACGTATTATGGAGCGACATGCGAGATTAAGCGTTTTCGATGTACAATATTTTTACGTAGTACTTTAAATAATACATAGTACTTTATTCTTCCTCTCTTATTCGTTCCTTATAATAAAATATGACGAAAAATGTAGTCGATTGCGCGCCGTCGTGAGCGAAATTTCTCTCTGAAAACTATGGAAGCCGTCTGGAATTATTATTACAGCATTACGAAGAGAATACTATTATTGGTTGGTCAGTGGCCTTATCAGAAGAGAAGAGAGAGATTATTCCGAATGACTGTAGTCACTATAATCTACCTTTCTGTGATGGTTACGCAGGTTGTTATAATCGATTACGGATTATTTTCCTATAATTATGGATAAATAAAATTCAAAAATTGTTTGATTAAAATAAATATAATGTATAAAACGTTGAGTTCTATAATCTGCTAATCACGATGTTTCTAGGTGGGAAGACTCATTCAATGTGACAAAAACGTACGATGTATCTTAATAAGTATACCGACGATGCTAATGTATATTATAATAATGGTGAAGCTATTCACGTGCCAAATTTATAGTAGCAAAGTAAGATAATATGAAAATTTTTTTTCTATAATCGAAACACAACTTCTTGAGTTTCTACGGTCATTCACGATCTACAAACATAAATTGTGTGTAAATAGTTTTATAAGTTTCTAAAATTTATTCTATTAAATTCATCGCAATCACAGAACTCTACAATGGCTATAAAATAATAATAAAGTTTAATATTTAATATAATTATTTAGATTAAACATCTCACCGATCAATTATATAGCGATTGGACAAATTTGAAAAGCTCGGATGAATTAGAAATTATGAAAACCTATGCAGCAAAAGCAAGATTGATTTTTTTGATTTATTCCTGTGAGAATAAATTATTCTAATCTCATTTTATTATATCATATATAACAGATGTAATTTGTTTCCTTTTTATTGCAGCATATTATTACATATGTTGTCCCATGTTTCCACTATTTAGTCTCACACCACAGATATTAGATATCGTATTGCCTCTCAACGAATCTCGGCCTATATTAATGCCTCAAGAATGTCATTATTTCGTCAATGACGATAGAGAATATTTCTATTATATTCTTCTCCATGTTATAATATCTATAATAATAAATATAACAGGTCTACTCGCGCATGATTGTATGATCTTGACTTACATCGAACACGTTTGCGGCATCTTTGCTGTAGCTGGGTAAGAATAATTTGTATTTTTCTTCTTGTTATTTTAATATAGCAAAATTTAGGAAGCTGCTAATTTATTGTTTAAATATATGTAGATTTCGTTTTGAAAATTTAGCACATAATAACGATGTAGAAAATAATAATATAAAGATATACAATCAAAAAATAGCATTATCCGTTCATGCACATTGGCGAGCTTTACAGTAAGTATATAATAATGTGTTTTTATTTAGGGTGCCTTCTATTATACTTAAACTCGTCAAAATTTCGGTAATCAATAAATCGAGCGAATTTCCAAAAGGTTCTTTTTTCTTAGTTTATCTGTTCCCTATACGCTCCCGAAGTTTTGAAATTTAAGATTTAATTTGGGGACACTCTGTATATAAGAATAAATGAATAAATGCTTAATGAAAAAAAACTCTCAATATACATTGTATATAATAACACTTATTTGCCATAGATTCGCGGAGTTTCTTGAAAATACCTTCTGTGTAACTTTAATTATACAAATGTTCATAGTTATCACAGCGATGAGTGTCACTCTTGCGCAAGTACGTGTTTAATTGTTAAAAGTATTGCAATTTTATCTTGCCTCATTCGCACATTTTAAGAATCAAGTTATTACTTACGTTTATATTATAATCATCTAACGAATAAAAAATTAAAATACATTTATTTCATTCGAGATGGCGATGCAATTAGAAAACACTTTTGAAACGACGAGATACATAGCATTTATTATTGGTCAGTTGATTCATATATTCTGCTTTAGTCTACAAGGCCAAAGGTTGATAGATCACAGTTTACAAATGCACGAGAAGATGTGAGATGACGATTCCAATTCTAAAATATAATTTCACGATCAGTTAATAATAAAAAAATGTGATCAATGAAACGCATAATATTGCTGTAATTTTGCAGATATAAATGTGCCTGGTACAAAATACCCGTGAAATCGCAAAGGCTGATTCTAAACATCATGAGAAGAAGCATGCAACCGAATGTTTTGAGCGCAGGCAGAATATACATTTTTTCACTGAAAAGCTTCATGACGGTAAAGAAGAAATTTTCATAAATTTTGTAATATTATATAACATGTTTTTGTAAAATTATTTTTAAAAATTTACTCTTATCTTAAAGGTTCTGCAATCTTCGATGTCATATTTTACTGTACTTGCGTCCTTCCAATAATCAATGATCAATATATTCAAATAGCATTATGTAGTTTAATATTATGTGACAATAGAGATAATTGCATTTAAATAAATGTGTACCTTTAAATCTCATTTAAAAAATTGTCTTGCTTTGTGCGCTGTCAAATATAATTGCATGTAATTTTCAATTTTTCAAGTTTCGCAAGTGAAGCTAAATTAAAGTGAAGCGAATGAAGAAAAAAAACGCAAAATTGACAAATTTATATATCTAATATGCAAAAACCTTTTCTTATCTTAACGATATTATTGTAATCATGATTTCAAAAATTCAAAAATATTTTCCTGGTGAAATTACCATAATCATTTTATTTTTATTTTTATTATTCCGAGTGACAATCGAGTGACAATAAAGCAATACTCGATAACAGGATATCATTAATATTAAGATATCAATTAATATCTGTTACATAGCAATTTCAATATATCATATTTTGCAATGTTCTGCATAGATACCATGCATAGAGCCAATAAATTGTATGTGTATTTAGAAAAAAAAAACTTTACTTGAATTATTTGTAAAAAATAGATTTTTATGAATGCTTTAATATTTCAACGTATTCTTTTAAAGTTTTTTTTTTTTTTAAATCCTTGAGATTCCTATTTTTAAGGTATTACAAACTTCGATGTCGTATTTTACCGTGCTCGAATCTTTCGAGTAATCAATAATCGATAATTAATAATCGATTGCTTCTGGATAGAATTTCCGTATAAATATATTGATGTTGTGACATAGACAATGATATTCTTTGATGAATTATAAAATTATAATGAAATCAAGTTTAATGAATTATAGTATGTAGATAATTTTAATTCTCATTATATAAAAATTTATCGTGCTGCACAACCGCACATAATTAAAATAATGTTTAAATATAATCCTAAACTTTCATTGTTTCACGGAATCAGAGAGATACTTGCTTGAAAAAGAAATAAAGAACGTTGGATAATGAATGATAGAAAAAAGATAATATTTATAATGTTAACATTTTTTTCTCTATTTTAAAAATTTTATAATAAAGCATATAAAATTATCGCTAGTTTTTTGTTTAAAAATTTAACTTAATAATACACGGTCTGCATTCGCTTTTGTTTAAAAAATTTTTAAAACCTTTATGTTCTATTGGGTCGTTGGAAAGTAATTTTGTTTTTATTTTTTTGTTTTTTTTCTTTCTAAAAAAAAATAAAAAATTTTTAAATTAAAAACGAAATTACTTTTCGAACGACTTATTATTTCACGATAAACACGTACTACTAATAGTTCGCGATATTTCTAAATTCACTAATAAAATTATTACACTCCCATCAAAAGCAATGCACCATATTGTATTTAATTCATATATTACAATTATATACTTTTATTAATCATATAATATTTCATCATGTACGCAATACATAAAATTTTTTAAATTCATCATTGCTAATCAAAATTTCAACTTTCCAAAAATTTTTATCTAAAACTTGCTACAACCTTATCATTTTTATTGTTTTGTTCATGCAATTCTAATCTATTCTTAAAAGAAGAACAATTCTTACATAGTAATAAAATTGTATCCATTTCAAATAAATCTTTTGTTTTTGTTTTTATACAAATATATCTTAAACATTAAATTTGTTTATGTCACAAAGATAATTAAAATAAAATAACTAATTTTAATAAATATATTAAATCACATTATATATGATTATATATTCTTCATTATTGTCGAATCTCAACGCCTCTTTTAGTGGTCCAAACAAATGATACGTATTCCAGATAAACAATAGCAAATCATGTAGTTGTAATATATCAGAATAAAAAGTTAAGATCGTATCGTCACTAATGCAAAATGCAAATGGGAAATATTTTATAAAATACAGAATGGAGAACCTGTTCGCATAAATGCAACATAAAAATTGCAAACATTTGTATGACAATTTGGTGTATCATGTCTCTCAATAATCTATAGGCAGACATCCTAGTATTTACATCGGACTACTAAATATAGGAACAGAACGCTGGGTCTGCATTTATTTTTTTAGATATTATAATCGATACATCCCGCACGATAATATATCATCTCTACCATTTGACGAGCTGTCATTTATTATCGTAGTATATGTAGTATATTACATAGCGTGACACGTGAGATTAAAGGTTTTCATGTAAGTAATATTTTAAGTAGCATTTTCACATATGGCACTCTATTTTTTTCCAATGAAATTTTATTCGTTCTTTACATCGGAAAAATTTAATCGACTACGCGCCGTCAAGGATAAAGTATCGCTAAGTAAAGCTATGGAGTTTGTCTGGAATTATTATTACAGTGTGACGAAGAGAATGCTATTATTGGCTGGTCAGTGGCCCTATCAGAAACGAAGAGAGAGGTTGCTTCGAGTAACTCTAGTGACTATGACCGAGCTTTCTGTGATGATTCCACAGGTTACTGTATCTACTTATAAATTTTCTATCTAATAATTGTGAAAATAGAATTAAAAAATTATTCGATTTAAATGTGACATAAGCATTGTCGACCTGTATAATACGATGTTTTAGATAGGCAAATTTATTCAATGTGACAGAAATATGCATTGTATTTTTATGACATTACCGACATATCTAATGCACACTGTAATTATGGTGAAGCTATACACATGCCAATTTAACAGTGACAAAGTAATAATTCAAACATTTATATTATGTATTGTTTAAAAAATATTTTTGAAATTTTTGCTGATTTTCTTTACGTTATCTAAAATTTGATATCTATGAGAGATACTTTTCTAGATTAAAAATCTCAGTGATCAGCTGTATAGCCATTGGAAAAATTTGAAAAGCCCAGAAGAGTACGAAATTATGAAAACGTATGCAGCAAAAGCGAGATTATTTTCTCTAATATATTCCTGTAAGGATAAAATTGCTACATCTCTATTTTATATAAGGCAGATGTAAAAATATTTTATTTTGTTTGTATTGCAGCATATTATATCATATGTTGTCCTATGTTTATCTTAATATCCCTCACACCGCAAATATTAGATATTGTGTTACCGCTCAACGAATCCCGCCCTATGTTAATGCCTTATGAAGCCCATTATTTCGTCCACGATGACAGAGAATATTTCTATTATATTTTCTTTCACGCTCTTGGAGCTATACTAATAATTATAACGGGTATACTCGCGCACGACTGTATGGTCTTGACTTATATCGAGCATGTCTGCAGCATCTTTGCTGTGGCTGGGTAAGTTTATACTAATTTTTACTATACTAGTTCTTTTTTATGTTCATTTTATATAAAAAATTTAGGAATGTTTTAATGATTGTAGATTTCGTTTCGAAAACTTGGCGTATAATAAAGATACAGATTTGATAAATAATAATCTGATTAACATGTACAATCAAAAGATAGCTATCTCTGTGCATGCACACTGGCAAGCCTTACAGTAAGTGTATAAAATATATTCTGTATCTTTAAAAGATGAATAAATTAATAAATGCTCGCCCAAAAAGATACAAGTACAAGAAGATTTTCAATACAAGGCGTTTTTGTAATATTGTTTTTTGTAATTATTTGTAGATTCGCGGAACTTCTGGAAGATACTTTCTCCAAAACTTTCGCCATACAAATAGCGATAGTTACCGTAGCGATGAGTATCAGTTTACTGCAAGTATGTGTTTATTTAATAAGAATATTGTAATTCAACATACGACGCATTTAGAAAATAGAATATAACGATTCATGTTTTTAATTAACAAAAGTTTGAAAGATTAACATATATTTACCGGATTTGAGATGGCAGTGCAATTAGATGATATTCTGGAAACGATGAGGTATACGGCATTTGTCGTTGGTCAGCTGATCCATTTATTTTGCTTCTCTCTGCAAGGCCAAAGATTGATAGATCACAGTTTAAAAATACACGATAAGATGTAAGATGACGATTCCAACATTTATAGTCTGCGATTGATTTAAAGTCAAATTAAAAAAAAAATTGATCATTTAAATATCTCACAATATTGCAGATACAATTGCTTGTGGTACAATATGCCCGTCAAATCGCAAATATTGCTTCTAAACGTGATGAGAAGGAGCTTGCAACCAAATATTTTAAGTGCCGGTGGAATTTATATTTTTTCCCTAAAAAGTTTCACTACGGTAAAGAATAGATTTTCACAAAAATTATAATCTTCAGTATGTATATAATTTCGTTTCTTTAAACATTTAAAAGAAAAAAACATTTGCTTTTATTTTAAAGGTTCTGCAATCTTCGATGTCATATTTCACCGTACTTGCGTCTTTCCAGTAATCAATGATTAATATATTCAAATAGTATTTATGTACAAACTTAATAATATTATGTGACAATAGATTATTGTATTTAGAATAAATATGTGCATACGTACCTTTAAATCTCATTTCAAAGATTATCTTGTTATGCGCACTGTCGAAAATATTGCACATAATTTTAAGTTTTCCAAGTTTTACAAATGAAGCTAAACAAATGTTCGCGAATAAAAAAATAAACGCAAACAATCCGGCAAACAACAGTAAAAAAGATAATATTTTTACTTGAAACGCTGATATAATTCTTTGATCTAACAGGTAAATTATCATCGCGAATTGACAAAGTTTAGTAATGGACTAGGTTTTATTTGCATCTAGAAGATATATAATACATAGTAATATCATTAGAACACGATGTGGAAACAAATAAAGTGAAATCGTTAATTGATAAGAAACTAGAAAAAAAAATCAGAAATATGCATTATCGATATAGACGATATGTGTAATATATTAAATCGCGAAACAATAATATTACACTAATCAGTAAATTTTCGATATTATTATTAATGGATTAAATTTGTCAAACTTAATTAGAATAAAAGAATAAATCTTAAGGCATTTGATAGCTTACTAGCTTATATAAATACAATTTTTTTTTTTTCATACAGAGCAAAATTTATGTCGTGAAAATATATATGTATATAACTATCTTCAAAAAGGTTATACTAACAAAAAAAAAAAGAGTTATGTTACAGTATCAATGAATACTACTATGTATACGACTTAGGATATCCCATAAGAATTTTTCCCATTAGAATTCTTTTGAACGAGAAGAAAATCTGGATAACATAGAATCAATGATCTCTCCTGGTTGTCTGTTAAACTTGAAACTGATAAGTCTTATGATTTAATGGGATATGTGCCGTGGATATATGCGCACGTGTATGCACAAATTGTTTGACACGCAAGACGCAATGTTTCTTAACGCATCCGAACAGCTCGTATCTTCATTACACATTTACATTAAATTACGTTGATCAGGAAAGAAATTTGTTTGTTTCTATATCAATCAATGAAAATATAGATAAAATATTAAAATAAAATTTTCATTTTCAGGCTTCAATCTTCTCCTGTCTTCGAAAAGGGAAAAGAAGGTCTTAAGTTAAATGTGCATTAAAGATATAGAGCAAAGAAAAGGGGAACGATCTTCGATCTTGTTTCATTAACTCCTTTCAAAGATAAAATAACGACATTCCACCATACTCGAATCATATTATCGGATACACTTCGGCGTCTGTATAATGCCCTTGTCACACACATTACATCTCTCTTTATATATTTCTCTAGAATTATTATAGTAATAGTATTGTCTGATTCTCGACTGCGTTCGTTTCTTGTTATTCTAGTGCTTATAAGATAGGCGTAATCGTAGGTAATGATGAAGTGACATTAGGGAAGATCGTATTTGGTTGCGAATTCGATAATGGTCGTTAACGGCAATATGTTTTTCATCTCGCGAGAAAACTGGTAATTTCTTCGTCGGTCGATGATTTACATTTCATAGTTTGCAGTTCATAGCTGTTTGTAATATGTATATGTATATACATATCTTTGTTACATCTTTGTTTATTTGTCTGCGTGCGCGTGATAATATTGCGTCCGATATTTACTAATTATTTGTGTGGTACATGGGTATTGTTTATATTTATATATTATCGTGCGGTACACAGTATATACGATATCTCTGTATGCGTATATTTATATATGTATATAGATGTATGTGTATATAGATATATATATATATCTACTCTATATATGTGTATATTTATATATAACTCTCTGTGGGTACAAATAATGTTTACAAAAATATTAATTTGGGTAGGCAAACTTTCAATTATAAGTCCGTTAGTCTCGAAATACTCACGAATCCAACAGTAACAGTGACCGATTTTATCTACAGTATACGAAATCATAGAGAAATCGTTCTCTAATTGAAAATAAGTCTCCGCGCGTGGATGCTAATTCTTGCTCCTTGGAAAAAACAGTCGTTCTAAAATGTCAAATTATATTATCCGCTACCTCGGATACTTTGAAATTTTTCGATGTATTTTCTCTATATATTTCTTTTTTTCGATGATACGTCAACACGTCAACCCGACAATATCTTCCTGGATAGCGGAAAGCCCCTTTGTCAGGAATAGCAACAACAATAATTTACTAAAAATCGTTATCATACACTACTTACAAACTCTACTTACAAACTCACGTATCCTAGCGGACTATCTTGCTAAATCTTTTGGTAAATTCGACGCCAGAAAAAGGGCCCTGACACGATCAGTGATTAATTTTGATATTTTTATTATCAATAAAATCATTTAAGAGTTTGTATGAGAATCATATCGAACAATCGTTGTGACATTAGATACAAGAAACGACGTATATTGATATCAATAAGTATTCCAATAAGTAATATACATAGGATGTTGATGTTTTAGCGATAACAATCTGATCGTATGAGAGCTCCATTACGCCTCGCCGCAAACACACTTCTAATATTTATCTTAATTGCGTTATCGATAACTTCATCGTTAGATCCAAAAAGGAAGACTCGTGTGACGTTCTTTATTTTTCATTTTGAACGCTTAACCCTCTCGCCTTTCAAATTATTCATCGTTTAGGACGATAAAAATATCGTCTACGTTGCTTGATGTGATTGTTAATTATATTCTCCGAACTCGAAAAATATTTTTGTGCGATGTAAGCACAATCGCGTGGATTTAATTAGACGTTTTATTCGTTGTATTGGTCACATTTCGCGAATTATGTGTATCATATAATTATATAAATTTTTTTTCGCGCGAATTGTTCATAGAATTGTTATCATAAATATGTTGTATTTTCGAAATAAAATTAAACAAAATATATTATTCATCAAATAATATCGAAAATATAAATATATGATTAAAATTTAATTATTAAGCTGTAAAAAATGGAAAATGACAATTACTAAAATTTTTTTGTATAATATGCAGGTCAAATAATATTGCAAACATAAAATAAAATAAATAAAATAAAATAATAATTATAGTTGACATTTACCTTCTGTAATGTAGTCACGGTAAAAAATAAAGTTAAAAATCTCTGTCGTATCGAGAATATGTAAAAACTTTTGACACGTCGTAATCGAAAATGCTGATAAGGCGTTTATATTGTCGGGAACGATCGGGTTAAACGCCGAGAAATTCGCTGTTTATCTTAACGATTCCGTCTAATGCTTTGGTGAATGTTATCCTGGGTCTTGATATGCCGCGCGTCCAAGTCCCGGATCGTCGACCTTCCTCACAATCTCTCCACGTAGTTCCCTGGAAAAGTGCCGAAGTAGCCGGTTCTTTGACTGGAACCGACGTACCATCCGTCATCGCACTTCTCCATAACATATACCGTATCACCTTCCTTCAACTCCAGCTCGTCGTCGTTCTGCGGCTTGTAGTTATACAATGCTCGATACCTTTATGAGAAGCAACGAGTAATTTGTACATATAACTTCCATAATATTATTTCAATAAAGTAATGTGTTGTTGAGAAATAAATTGGAATTCAATTCTTTAAGACAATAAAATGTCAAAGATACTGAATAAAATGCGAATAAAAAGTCGCAGACTTACGGAATTGGTTCCGAATGCGTGTCGATATGCAACGTTTCGCTGAGTTGTGATACATGCAACTTGCTCCCTCCCATACGTGGCTGCAAGTATAAAAGAGATCAGATTGTTACACGTATATTTTTTAACAAACTTTCATTGTATATTTAGAGTTTTAGAGCCATTTTCAACAATGTTTCCGTTAACAACTGTATATAAGGAAGCTAAATCGCGATACAAGGCATAGCGCAAAATAGTTACCAGTGAATTGTAATGGGGCTGGGTTGTGTTGATATTGACCGGGATGGACGGCACATAATGATGGGGTCCCATACTCAGTTTTCCTCCGGACGAGCCGTTCGCTAAGAGACTGTGCGCCGCCGGAGATGCAACCGGTTTGTTCTGAATCGGTGTCTCTAAAAAATAAAAAAGTTTTCTCTGTACACATATCGTCCATTCAATATTCGATGCTCTCTATCAAAATTCTCCTTTGCGCGAGAATTACCTGATCGATGTCCGGGTTCCGTGATGACCTCAACGTAGGAGATCGGAAATATTCCCTTTCTGTTTCCTATGCGCCCTTCGTACCAATTTTCGTCGACTCTTCTCGTCAAGACCACCAATTCGCCTGTAAACAGATATTGCACGATAAATAATATAAATAATTTAATTCGAGAAATAATTTAAAAAAAAAATCTCTCGACTCATAGCTCACCTTTCACTAAGGACAACTCGAGATTGGTCTGGGCAATAAAATTGAATTTGGCCCGAGCCTGTCCTTCGTGAGCCTTCTTCGGTGTCGTCCGCATCGTACCGTCATATGGTAGAATCTGCATCATAAACAATTTATATAGCGCAAAACTACTACTAGCGATACAAGTAAACACTTAACTTTTCGCGTTTATTTATATTTGTAGAATCTGGAGCCACGAGCGGATTTACCTCGACATAGTTGGAAGGAAACAGCCCGATCATCGCATTGTATTCCCCTTCGTACCAGTTCTTGTCAACCTGTCGTCGGACAAATATGATGTCGCCGCGTCGGAAAGTCAATTCCCGCGATGACTGCCCGACGAAGTTGTAGAGAGCCCGCGCGACCAAACGCGGCTCCGGTGTTTGATCTTGGGATCGACTTCGCTGGCTCAGATCGTCCACGAAGTCGTCGTAGCGATTCAAAGGTATGGGCGACTTCTGCGAGGGTCTGCAATTGTTTAAACTGTCAAAATCAAACTATTTCTCGAATCTCGTGGATTGTCTTTTATGTTTGCTCCGATCAAATGCCATCTCGTCTCGCGATGATTATCGAGTATTTGCGGCTGTAGAGATTTCGAAGAAATGTAGATTTATTCTTTTCCAATATTTTTCTTTTCCATAGTTTCCAGTTTTATATTCTTTATCGAAATTTAAATAAAGTATTCGATATACTTTACAGTTAGTCAGATACTAAATTAACAACTACGATAAAATTTTATGTTTTTTTCAATCAAAGTAATCGAGACTTTCTATTATCACAAATATTCAAGAGCGAAGGGCAGCCTTCCCTGGAGGAGAAAAAACATCGATGAAATCTCTCCTTTTCTCTCTCTTTTTTTCTCTACCTGTATCCTCACCTACGCGTTCATTGTGACGCCCGCGTAAAACAACTCGCGACGCGAGACGCGTTACGCAACGGCCGTTGAATAACAGGAAATGTTTACAAACCGACGACAAACTGAGAATGCCCCGATGTTATAAACATCATCTTTAAAAATATTATCTTGCATCGGAAAGAATGCGGCGAGAATAATGCCAAATAATAATAAAAATAATTAAAACAAAATCTTTACGCGCGAACTGTCAAAATTAAAATTTGAAAAAAAGTTTCGTCTCGCATTTTTCATTTCTAAAATTCCCAATTAAAAAAAAAAAAAAAATTAGAAGAGATTAAAGTCTCAGTTCAAACTTCTCACCCGCGATTTCTCCAATTGAAAAGAAAAATAATAATGATAAAAAAAAAGAAGGAGAAAGATCCTTTCAGCACTTACATAAAGTTATCCGTGTGCCTGCGGGAATCGATGTCGTGCAACTCCTGGAGATACTTGCGACGGCGCTCCTCCTGGTAGACGCGCCGCATGTTCTCTGCGCTTCGTCGCGCGAGTTCCTCCTCGCTCAGCGGTTCCTTCGCCTCTGTACGCACCGGCGAGCGATAGTGAATCGTCACCTCACCCTCCACATAACGCCTCGGCGATTCTGTATTAAACAAGAGACGCTTTATCGGTATTGATCGACCGCGAAGCCGAATAACATCGCACATTTCTTCGCATTTTTTTTTTTTTCTCTCCTAAAACGCCGGATATGTACAACATATTTGCGCAACTGTGTTCAATTATATCCTCGAGTATATATAATACGCCGTTTTTAATTTTGCTTTAAATTATATTCGATTGATAGGAGCGTGTTATTGGGCGTATTAGTTTCAAAACATGTGCCGTTTTATCGAGTTATTAATTGCGTCATTCGACGCTGTCCTATTGAACCTTTGTCATTATTAATAACGATGATGGCATACATTTGTCGTCGGTCAAAAATTCGTATTCGCAAAATCCGGATCGTATTATAAATACACTACGATAAAAGAATTGCATAATTATTAATATTGTTAATATTATCTTATTGTAATATTTTAATTATTCTTGATTGTTAACGCGATTTTAATAAGTTCGTTCAAGGCGAAAGATTCGCGAATTTTGCAAAATTTCCCAGCACATTCGCGATCATTCATCCGATGATCTCAAGTCCGACAGAATTACTGGAGCATGCGAGCATCGTATCCCATACATCAGATCATTTTATGGAGAAAGATGAAATCATAGACAAACATAAGAGACGACTTGACCCACTTCGAAGCTGGTCGTTCGTTTAGCTCATTTCCCAATAGAACATATGGCTTCCTCGCGGAGGGAAACGATGTTTAAGCCGCGGTCATCGACCAGCGAGAGATAAAAACCTAGACACGCTTCTGTGGACGTAATTTTACGCAACGCTTCATTACATCTGATAACGCGCACGTGACTTGGCATGGCTAAATGCCAAGGTTTACGTCGATTTACAACATTTTATAATTATAATACACATTTATTATTATCCGGTAGCCCTCGGAGGAAGAGTCTTCGTATCAATTAATCGCACATTCGCGAGTAATCTTTACTGATTTATGCAAATGCACGAAGAGAGCAGTGTACATGACCGTGTGTACCGACTCGCATGCAACTTCCCTCCCGCCTCTTATCAGAGAGACCACGTGTGGAGAGCTTATACGAAGCTTCATATTTCAGGAGAGAACACAGAAGTGCCGTAGCACGCACCTGCTCGTCAGCGAACGCGCTGCGCGGGATAATGACCAGGTTTTATCGCGATGCGATGCACGCACAATTCGCTCGCGTGCGTCGAATAGCAGCGAGACCGTACGACTGATAACACGGTATGCAGCTTGCAACCATCTCCAGCGGTAAAGCGCAGTCGCGAGATGCGTTTATGCAAAAGATGATGCGTCATAAAAGAGAGAGAGAGAGAGAGAGAGAGAGTAAGTTTGTTGATATAAATCTTTTTCTTGCAGAGTATGCACATTTCTAATGCTTCAAATGTTACGAAAAAATATTACCTTAGAATGCTATACGTAAAAATGAAAGAATAAAAAAGATATTATTAGAGAAGAGAAAGATATTATTATTTCTGATTCATAAAGAAATCGAAATTCTATTTTAATACAGTGACTTTCATCCTTCTCTAGTGAAATCGCGCTAGATTCGCCCAACGGTTTCATATCGCTAGCGTAATTTAATTTATAAGCGTGTAACGACTCGCTCGGTCATAATTACCGAAATAAGAAACCGAATTTTAATCTCACGTAGAACCTCCCGTTGGCACCTTTCACCGCTTTCATTCAGCGAGATTCTCACGCGATCGATTCTCCCTTCTTTCTCCTACGTGTTAGACCTTTTTTTTTTTTTATTTATTTATCTTACGATTCATTTTTCTCCGATTCTCTCTTCGTATAATTTAATTCCATTTTTATTGTTGACACTCGTAGATCGTGGGAGATTATTTTCTCTCGCTTATTGTAGTAAATTGGAGTGCGTGTACAATATTAATTATTTTTAAAATTTTTAATTAAAAACTTTTTCTTCAATATCATTTTTTTTATGCAGTATCACTTACTCAATATTGTAAAGATGTTTTTTTTTTTTTAACGTTATTGACCTGATTCGTGATTCAATTATATCGCGTTGTCTAATTAACAAAACGCGGAAAGAAGCACCGGTTCCGGAATACGAATCCTACTTTACGCTTCCCTCCATCTATCTCCCTCGCCTCTTCAATCATCGCCAACAACGGCTATAGCAAAACGATCCTAACAGAGCCGCGCGGCAGGAAGAGCATTATTTCAGGAAAATTGTGTGCATGTTTACTGACTGTACGGAATCGGTCCGTAGACCGTAGAGCGAAGCGTGCTTCCGGCGGCGTGAAGTCCGCCAATCGGACTCGTCTCATCGAACAAAGGGTTGGCTCGGCGGTCACGGCGGGAGGCATCAGGGTCAATCGGATGTCTGTGCATCCTGGCAGGATCTACCGTCATCCGCGGATCGTTCGTGAAGTTCTTGCAATCTTTGATGAGCTGCGATGACCGGAGATCATCGGCCAACGAGAGATCCCCGCAAGATTTGCGCGGGAATGATGTTCGCCTTCCGTCGTTTCTTTCGCAAGATCGATCATATCGAGGCGCACCTTTGTCGTCAATCCTCATATCGTTACCGACGACGCTCTTGACGCGACCCCACCGTTCGTTTTCAGCGACGATCAGCAGATCTTTCGCGAGATCCTCGTGGCTGCGAAGAATAGACACGTCGACGCTGTAATCGTTCAGATATCTCCTCTCGTCCGCCTCCATGCGTTCGCACTGTTCGTTCACCATGCTGAGGTCTAACGGGGGAGGAGGTGGCACCCTCGTCTTCATTTTGCTTCGTGGGGTCAAACGCTCGAGCGAGACAGTCGTCGCCTCAGATATCGATTGTCCGCGGCCGATCGGGCGTGTCGGACCCTCGCGTTGTCCCGATCGTTGCTCTCGGCATTGGCTTGACCCGTGACCCGATCTTGCGATATGAGAATCAAGCGCGTAATCGTCCGACGAGGATCGTTCCTCAGGAACATTGACCGCTCGCGCGACGTAGAGTGGAGCGTCGAGATTCTGCTTCTGGATCGTTAGATTCGGCAGGGATTTGCAGAGATCCCGGCGTGTCCATCCGTCGTTTCTCGACCCGACATTCGCCGGAACGCACTCCAATCGTTCGCCCTCAGAAATCTTCCAAGGACAGATCTCGTTTTGCGAGAGCCGATTCCAGTTTCGCTCCGCCTTGCCTCGCGCCGAGCGAGGATGATTTTCGTTGTAACGGCTTGGCGAGATTTCGTCCCGTCGAGAATCGATCTTTGTGTCTCCACCAAAGATATACTCAGGCAGGTGCCTGTTTCGGCGCCACGCTCTGAGATCAATCTCGTTTTGAGTCACCTCGACAATCGGCGAGCCCTCGTTCCCTTCGTTATTCGCTTCTTCAACATTAACAGCCGGTACGTTTCTCACATCGACGTGTCTTATCTCGTTTCCAGGTAGAATGTTGACGAGCACCTTGCCGTCTCTTTCGCCATCCACTCGAGACGAATTGATATTAAATTTCCTACGCGGGACGACGTTGTTCCTCCTGGCAATCTCGACCAATGCGTCCTCCTCTTCCTCCTCCTCTGGAGTACGCGTCGCCCGAGACTTTCGGTCGTTTATACTACTCATGGACGATTGATTGCTCTGGCTGGTGAGCGTCTCGGTGCTGCCGAACCCGGTGCAGCGCCTGGACGTCTGATTGCTCCTGCCGAGGGTCCTGGAATGCAACCCGTCTCGTCGTGCGTTTCCCGTCGTGTCGGCGAAGAACTGTCGCCGGAGATAGCGATTGTGTTCGAAAATCTCGTGCAACCGATCCCTACTGTCGCTGAAATGCTCCTTCTCGAGTCCCACGGGACGACGCGCCGACGAGGAGGAACGCGCTGCGGGACTTCCATAGGAACATCGCGCCTCTTCTTGCAGATAACTTTGATCCGCGGGGATCTCATAGACGGCGGGTTCGAAGCGCGCACCCAAATAATAGTCCTTGTAATCCTTGTAGAAGTATTCCCGCTCAAAGTCCGTTCTCGGCTTCCAACTCCACCGGCAGTTCTCCGGATAGTTGTCCGCATCTTTTTGCGAAAGATCGGACCGGACGTTGCGATCATCGTCGCAACGGACTGTACACGCCCGTTGGATTTCCGGCATAGAACCTCGTTGATAGGTATGTCTCTCGATCGTACGGATCACCGGCCTGTCGTCGGCCCGACGTCTTCTCCAGGTCGTCGATGTCGTTCGCCAGGCTGGTCCACTGAACACTCCGCTCCAGATCCGCGACGCGCGGCAACATCGTCCTGCTTCCCATCTCATTCATCGCGTAAGCATGATGCGCGAAATATGAAATGGTCCGCGAAAAATTGCAGCGCCTCCAACTTGCACGACAACGTTTACCGTTTAACGTCGCGAACACTTTCCTTTCCCAGGTGTCTCTTAATCAGCTCTGTACTTCGTTATCAGAGATTACGAGTCGAGCTGTTTATCAATGCTGAGTTTCCTGAGGGAGATAAAATCGATGAGCGCATCGCCGCGTCGGGATGTTACTCAAAATTCGATTTTCCGATTATCATCCTCGCGGAATTAATTGCGCGATAACACGCGAGCAGGAGAATGGAAAGCGTGATACGTCGTTGAGCAACATGCTTGTGGCTTCGGGAAAGCGCGCGCGCAAACAGAAACACGATTTATTATTGCCATCGGCCGATGACTCGCCATCGTTTATTTAAACGTCACGTTCGACTTCTTCTATGTCGGTTTGAACATTAAGTGCCGGCGTCGTAGTAACGGTTACTTATAAACGGATGTGCATAAGCGCGAGGTGCAACGTCGACTATCAAGGTCGAAACGATCGGTGTCATTCCGTGTCACGTTTCTCGCCTGCTGTGCCAACACGTATTCGCGAAATGCCGCATGTAATATTAATGTACAAAGTCGTCTAGATCTATAATTTTGCCTATTCAATTTATTTTTTTTAAGTAAATAAGATTCAAGAAGAATTTTTAATAACAGTCCATTGTATGATATTTCGCAGAAACGTAGAGTTATTCGACGTAATAACTCATTAATTAAGGATCTCGTAATGCGTAATTAACGGGAATGGAATAAGTGCGTAATTAACGTGGCCTTTTCGCGGAACTTTCACGCTATCGCGATACTAAGCGGAAAATTATCACAAGGAAAGTATTATTTAGGGAAAATCGTAGCGCGTGTTATAGGAACAAAAATATTTACAGGTCATCGGAACAGAAAGAAATAGAAGATTCTCCTTATTAAGGATCCCCCCCCCCTCCCCTTCCATTTCTCCGAAGTGTCTTAACAAAGCGTGTTTGTTATACCGACGAAATCTTTCCCTGAGAAAGGTGCTACTTGCACTCTCATGACTATTCTATTTAAATGAGCACCGAGTTTCCAGCGAAATGTAGATCAACGTATTCGCGAGAAAGATGGTACCGTTTTCTTTTTATCTCAAGGAGAACGAAAGTTTCACACCGCAAGTTACTTTTTTTTTATTCCATTCTGCGTTTAATTATTTTCTACAAATTTTTAGATTGCTCTTAATAAAGCCCTAAAAAAAATTTATCGCAATTGAATTTGATTTTAATTTTAAATAGACTATTTTGGGAGATGGGATATCTCACGTGCGATCACGTGCCAATTTTAAGATATTTTATTTTTGATAAGGACGTGTCGTTCAAAGTCCGTGAGGCAAACTCACGTCGACGAAAATATCAAATAGCCTTGCATGCGACACGTACAATCGACTCGAATTCACTTTCACGTAATCGATTAAGTAGATGCGATTATCATTATTATCACGCACTGATAACTCCGCGAGATGGTTGCGACTGATTTTTTATCGGGCTTCGAAGAGCGAATTCGACGACGTGCTCGACGAGCTTCTTCAGGACTCGAAGCAGAATCGAATCGTTTATCACACTCGCGCGCACTTCATTTTGACACCTGTTAACGAAAGAACCTGCGTCGCGCGACGCACGCAAAACGCGTCTGAGAAGGCGCCGCGACGTCGGCACCGGTTATCGCGGCTCCCTACTCCTTGGAGAACGGTTCACCAAGCACGAATCTCGAGGAACGTCTTGGGTTGTTGCTCGAGACGCACTCGCGTAATTCAAACGTTGTTTAAAAACAGAATTCGTCGATATATATTTCGGGATATTAAAATCGACCATTGAAATTAATTCTTTACAAAAAACGCAATCGAAATCAATATCAAAATATTAAATTATTCCTGTATATAAAATAAAGATATATCTCGTTATGCCTCGTAAAAAAATATATTAAGTTATATCTCTAATTACGTAATTTTTATGGGAAACTCGCGCGCGGTAAACGTTAATTCCTCCAAGTCGTTATCCGCAAAGATAAAAAATTATGTTCAAGGTCGCTTACAAAGCCGCATTGTTATTTCTCCGCGATGCAAACGCATATCGCGGACTTTATTATTATTATTTTACTCTCGTTTCATCGCTTGTCATAGCGCATCAATAATTTTAATAATATTTATATTTAATAATTATCTCTGCATTTATTTCCTTTCACTCGCATGTATTTTAAGGAAAAATATTTTTAAAAAAATAGAGGGGCAGAGAATCTCTCTCGAAGGGGAGATTCCATCATCGAGGCATCATCATTCGACGGGGCTTGTCGAAGAGCAAGAAAATATCAATCATTGAGAGATTAGATAAGAGGCGACGATTCGCGAGGTCGCAGGCTTTGTACGCGCTAAATATTTGGAATGAACGCGATTTACGCTTGCATTGTCAAGGATAATCTCACACCAAAAACTCGGCCCCACGCGAGCTTTTGTGTGATTAGGTATGCTAATTATATTATGCAATGACGGCGAATCACTATTCGTACGTGTGGGTCGGATTCGCCGCAAGATATAATCCAACTACGTAGACGACTACTTTAACGTCATGCGTGATCATCGTCGAAAATAATCATGACCGTGACTATTTATCCAATTTTAACGGCGCATAAGTGTACGTATACCTTCTTCGATTGAAATAGCAACAATCACCGATTTTATTTTGTTTTGAAATAGATATATGGTAATAATAACATAAACAATACTTGTAAATAAATAATTGCTGTGAATGAAATAAATCTGAAAGGCGTATAGTTGAAAAGCTAAAAATAACACTTCAGAATAAAAAAAAAGAATTGTTTATACATTCAGATAGCACACGAACAGATAATAGAGAACACGTTAAATGAGAATCCTCGATTGCGTGCGGTCACATTACTGTAAGCGTGTAAATTGAACGTCAGCCAGTTCACTGTTACTTTTCCGTTACAAGACAATTAGCATGCACACGATCACTGTTCAGCGATGTCGGATGCCCTTGACATGGTGGGACCGACAAAATGATTTAGGATCTATCTCTCGCCGATATCTCGATACGCGCGATTATCCCGACGAAACCGATTTCCGATCTGAAAATTTACGATCCGCGATAGCGACAACCGCGGTGACCTTCGATTACGCGAATTGATCGTGCACTATCGATTGGTCTCGCAACACAACCAGCTGCATGCACAATTTTCCCTTTGTAGACGCCAAATGTTGCCATCACCTCTTTTTTTTTGCGATTTCATCATTTCGCGATCACCTGCTCCCCTTCCTTACTCTTACGTAACGTAATATATTTTTAGATGGCACTATCATGCTTGTATCTCTAATACGTAATTGACTAATATATGCTCGTTTCATTTTTCAAATCATCGCAATCGAAACGTTTCTAGACGTGAGAAAGCGTGAAAGTATTTATAAGCAACATCTAATTTTAAACTTTCTGCAAAATAATAAAATAAAATTCTCTATCTTTTTTTTCACATGCAACGAGATACATTGACGGTTGTCACATCCGACAAGAAAGCAGGCGAACGCACGATGCAATTTAATATCAAATTTCTAATCCGGGGCTGCACGGGGTGAGTGATTCGGCCGCGAGCGATTTCGCCATTGCGAGAGCGCGCATTATTTTCGGCGCGATCAAAGGAGCGCGATTTATGACGAGCGAGGGAATAATTAATGAATTTATCGCGGATGGGAACATCGTCGATTATTGCGCTCATGCTCGACCGCTCATGCAAACCCGGTTGCGCAATCTCTCTCTCTCTCTCTCTCTCTCTCTTCCCGAGTCAATGCATGCTTCATTGTGTCTCATCGTCGTGACATGTGTCTAACAAGCACGTCGGTCACGTGCGCGAGAGCTTTAATGAACGACCTAGAATTAATCGACGATGCAAGTAGAAATTTATTTTTCGCTTCGAGTCCATACCTGAGAGTTAGCTCTTTTAATTTGAAAAGAGATGAAGCTTTTTTTATTGTTTATGTGTTAGTTTCTCTATCTCTCTCTCTCTCTCTCCCTCTCTCTTTCGACGCGATTTTCAAAAGATGTTACTTGATTTTAATTTTGGGCTTTAAAAAAATATGAAGTTAATTAATAGATTTAGTGGGACCAGTGTCAGACGTTACAGAATAACACTCGGATACGAGAGATGCACATAAAAAAAAAAAATATATATATATATATATACACACACACGCTTATATAAAAAAAAATATATTACATAATAATGATGAGCTTGTAATCGGCATTACCTTGACGATCGTCCCTGCAGTGCTGGGATTTTGGCGGCGGCGGGGGTGCATTCGAGTATTCTATGAATGAGCGGAAAAAAATTAAAATAATAATTAGCCGTGCTAACACACAGCTGCGAAAATAAAATCTCGGGTTTTTGAACATGGTCACACATATACACATCGCCGAGCAAACATCACGGTAAAGCTGACGCGTCTTCCTCTCTAGAATGTAAACGATATTGGTGTTGCAAAGTGAGCGATGATGATTTTTATATGCAATTGTACGATATTAATAAATTCGAAACGATAATCTATTTAATCAAAATCGAAATATCGGGATAGTTTCTAAAAATATGGAAAATAAAATTTCTACGAGATTTTTTCCGATATCTTCTTTCTTCTCAGATTTAAAGAGATTAAGATTTCCAGCTCTGATGCTCTAAACAGTTGGCGAGATTCAGACCTTCGAAGGTGACGGTCGGTCGCGCCGTGTAGACGGGCATGGTCGGCCACCAGGATCTACGTTTCCTCGCGGCAATGGGCGAGGGCGGCGGGGGTGGTGGCTGGTACCTGAACCTCGGCCTGTGCTTGTCGGGGTCGAAGGGTTGTCCGGCGAAGGCAATCGTCTGCGACGATTTGAGAATCGACGCGGGTGCTCTTGGTCGAGTCGGCGACGAAGATGTGGCGCGCGGTCGTTCCGGTCTCTTCCGATCGCCACCGGGAGAGGAGAAACGCGTCTTCGAGGAGCCTCGATGGATCTCAAGATCAGCCGGCGAAGATAAAGAGCGCATGTTATCGCGACGACTGGGATACCGATGAGCCACCCATTTACCCGCCAAGTAAGGCGCGATGTCGCGAAGCTCGCGAACATCCGGGGCCGACGTGAACATCTCGCCCATTATGGACGTCCGTCCGGCGATGTCCGGTGACTCGAATCTCCTCCGCATTCGACAGACTGGTCTTCTCGCTTCGAGTTCCTTGGTTTCCGCCCGTCTGGCCACGTGGTTGGTGACGGTGCTGGTAACTTGCGGCTCCTTTAGCTCGGCGGTTTTACTGATGACGTCGATGTGCGGCATCGAGAGATTATCGCGACGTAACGGCATCCTCGGGATCGGCGGCGACTCGCCCCTTCGTCCTCGCGGCCGTCCTCTCCTCGTCGTCTCGAATCTCCTACGCAACCATGCCACATCGACGTCGCGCTCGTGCGATTTCCGCGAAGTGTCACGAGTCGCTTCCTCGCTTGTCCTCTTCAGCAGGCATCGCGCCAGCTCTGGATCGCTGCGAAAGCGCTTGGGCGCGGGTGCGACTTTAACGCGCCGCGATAGATCCTCGGCGCTCTCGAAGCGCGCTCGCAATCTACGCACCGCGCCGTTTCGCACCAGCTTCAGGTAGGCACGCCAATATCTCTCGGGATCCGGCGACGAACTGCGCAGCCAGCCGCTACCGCTGTCCACGCTGCAGGACGAGTTCGATCGCGTGGTCGCGCGACACGGACTGACGCTGTGCGGTCTGCCGTCGTGTTCACGCTCCCGTGAACAGGAGCGGAACGATCGCCGTTGTTGTTGTCGTCGCATGCCCATTTCCGACAGCGTCGGACTGTCATCCGCCTTCCGCCGTTCGCCGATCGTTTTTTCGCGCGGCGACGTCGATCGCGATCGATCGATCCTGCCGCCGAATGGACCGTACTTGGCCGATTCGATCTCGCCGAAGAGCTCCTTCAGATCGGCCACGCTCTGCGATGACGACAGCTTCTTCTTGTCGCGAAACATTGTCGTTGCTGCCTCTCGCTGCCATTCCCCTCTCCTCTCCACGTTCTCAAAGAACTCGATCTTCCGCGACACGTCCTCCACCTCGATCACGCCGTCCCGTTGGACTACCGTCTTCACCGAGGCCTCTGAGCTCTCCGTCATGCTGTCCACTTCGCTGCCCGAGACCACTTTGTTCGATCTCGCTTTTTCTGACGGTATCACCATGGCCAACAAGGGCGGTTTCTTCGACCACTCTTCGAGTACGGTTTCCACGCGTTGCTTATCGCTAGGGCTCTCGTTATTAGGCGTCAGCACCAGCAGAAAATCGTTCTTGTCTTTAGATTTGGTCGAATCGTCGTATGATGTTTCGAGGGAATAACATGTCCTTGGAGAAGTACTAGCCACGCTGGGCGTATCGGACGCGCAAACTGTCCTCGCCGTACTCTTCGTGGACGATTTTTTTGGCATCTTTTCGATCGCCAGGGCAGCGGCAATGCTACCGCGAGTCTCTCGAGGCGCTAGAGGTGCGGATAGTCTTCTTCGCGTCATCTTATCCAGTACTTCCTTGCCGAGAGTCAACGACAGCCTCTTCTTCTCTAACTCCGTCATCGGCGGCGAAACTGATTTTTCCGATTCGGATCTCTCGAGTCCCTTCAAACGACCGATGGAATCGCTCTTCTTCAGGATACCTTCGACTCGAGTCGCGTCGCAACTCTGTCCCTTCAACATTGGTGATTCGTTCGTCGCGATCATCGAGTGGCATCGTACATGAAGGCTTTTTGAATCGTCCTTAGAATCACCTTCAGGTGGCACAATTATTTCGTAGCTCGTCAAGGTTTCGGTTTTAGCCGCGTCGCGCTTTTCGTTAACAGACTGTTGATCCTCGTTAATCTCGTGAGGTGCTTCGACGATTTCGCCGTTCGATCGACATGTAGATTTCTGAAGATTGTCGCTACCATAGATTTCATTCAGCTGTTTTTTTAGGATGGCCACTTGTTCGATGGATAGACTGCTCCAAAATTTTTTGCTGCCGCCGAGACTTCTCTGGAGGGATGGATGATAATCGGCAGATCTGTCGGCGTCCCGACTAGCGTTCGCCTTCTTCTGCATCGTGGTCGCCACGTTCACAACCGAGCTGCCGCGCCAGAGAGGTTTGTATGTGTCCTTCTGCGAGGAGATGACTGCCAGCCTGGAAGATTCCAGCTCGTTTCCCTCGCTTTCAAGTCTTTTAAAATACTGCAGAATGTCTTCTACGGAGCGTTCCTTACAACGAAGTCCACAGTCGCCGTGCCATCTGAACTTATCAACGTCCTTCGCGCTGAAAAGAAAGTCCTTGTCGCGCTGGACGTTTTTTAGCTTCCCGTAGAGCTCCTTTAGCTCCTGTTCCGCCTTCTCCTTCGATCTAACTCGCTTCCAACGATCGTAATCGATGATTTCTTCATTCTTCATCCTCGGTCGTAGATCCCCGGATGAGAATGTGCGCTCCAACTGATCCATTCTACTGAGGCTCGCGTAAAAATCACGCAAGTCCTTGTATCGCTTCGACTTGCGTCTGTGATGTAATAACTCGAGTATGTATTGCTGATAGTCCTCGCGATCGGCCGATGACAAAGAGCCGGTGCTCTTCGTCAATGACAAGCTCGAACCGTCCATCTTCCGCTTGGCGTCCTCCGCCTCGCCGGCGCTTCTGGCTCTCGCTTTCTTCGAAGTAATCGTTAACGGAATATTCGCGTTGTCTTGCTTCGAAACGCAAATTCGTCGAGGAGCTTGAGATCTCGCTGGAGACGGCGAGGACGATCGCGGAGAAGATTCTCTGGATTCCGGCAGGGTCTTCAGCGGAGGTTCGCTCAGACTCCGTTCTTTCACATGTTCCCGCGACAATTCCGGGCTCCGATTGCGCAATGTAGTGGACGAGCTGAGTTCGTCTATGCCCAGCAAGCTGTCAAACTTGCTGACCTTCTGCAGTACCGATCGGCCAGGCCAGCAAACCCCGTACGGGCTGGAACTCCTGGACGAGACGGCGCTCTCGCGCTCCCAATTCTTAAACTTTGAATTCGAAACCGGTCGCTTGTGCGCCAGGTAAACGCTCAAGGATTTCAAAGACGGCTCCGATTTGAAGCTTTCCCTCGCAATGTCCTGAAACATCTTTGCACGTTCGCCGACGAGAGATTTTCTCGTGGCTGCGTGAGATTGCACGGCCGACACGGAGCTGTTTCGCAGGAAGAGGTTCTGAAAGAAAGTATCGGTACGCGTCGCCTCCTGATGCCGCTTAATTTCCTCCACGGTTAAAGGAACGATCTGATCCTTGGTAGGCTCCTGCTCGACAGTCGGCACCATTTTTTCTACTCTCCTCAGCAACTTAATATCCTCCTTTTCGGCTATTTCTCTCCAGCCGTTCATGGACGTGCTCGCATCCACTTGATCACTGTTCTTCTTATCCTTTTGCATTTTTTTTCTGGCTTCCATTTTCTTCCTGTTGCCGTTTACACCCATGCGTATCATTTCCGGCTTTTTAACCGAAATCTTGACGATTGTCTGTGGTTTCTCACGAGGTCGCTTCCTTCTGTTTATCTCGCTATTTACCTCAGAACAGGATGAAGACACCGAGCGTAAGGATTCTTTACTGACAAGCAGTTTCTCCGGCGGCTTCGCAATAATCTTTGTCTTTTTCGGTTCTGACAGAATCTTTTTAGCGATCTGCGACGTGCTTTTGATGGGAGATTTCAGCTGGGAACTCAATGTCCTTCTCGCCGGCGCAGATTGTTCAGATGTCTTTCGTAAGAATTCCTGCCCCTTGGGCGAGACCGCCACGGCGATCTTAAGAGATTTGTCTACTGAACGCTTCTGTTTATTTGAACTATACGGAATCGTCGAGCTCTTTATCACCGTGCCTGATGAATGTACTCTAGTCTGCACGTCTCTCACTTCCTTCTCTCTCTGCTTCTGCAAAACTTTCCTAGCCTCTATTGGTAAGGAGATTTCTGCCGGTGATTTGCTCAGCCTCCTGCACGACTGCTCCTGCTCCTTCTTCGTCAAACGAAGCTTTTCTCTCTTCGTACTTGTCAAAGGATGATCTGATCGCGTACTAATTTGGCCCCTTTCCGGAGATCTCTGTCGTTCTTTGGACACAGAAGTGTATCTCGATGGTACTTTTACCGTTGCGAGTTTATCAATCTTCGTGGAAGATTCTCGTATGGTCCTCGGCGATGTTAAGGAATAAATGTAACTTTTCGTAGTGCTTGACGGCGAGCTTAATTTTTTGCTTCCTTCAAACTGACTCTGAGATAGGCAGGGATCCGACTTTCTCTTGTTGAAGGCATTTGAGAGAAAACCGGACGCTTTGGTGGTCTTCGAGGTGATGACTGGGCTGCTGGAGGTTGTACGCGTGATAATCGCGCTGTGAAACTGCTCACGGTTTCGCCGATGCCGCTCGAGATTGCTGCAGAATTTTTCCCTCAACGATCTGATACTCGTCACACTGTCGGTGCGTGCGAAACACTGTTCGTGCCGAGGTTTCGACGAAGATTGCGAGCTATCGATTAATCGCGCGCTCTCCGAGTACAGCTTTAGAGTTCTGCTGTGGCGCGAGGACCTTCTTCGGGGCGGCGAGGGCGGTCTCGATACCGACATTGCTCGCGACGGAGAGCCACGAGGAGAAGCTCTCATGACCGGCGGCGATCTTGAGGCGGCCGAGAACGGTACCGGTCGAAGTGCCTGCGAGAACGAGGAGAAGACGAACGATGTGCTACTCGAGGCGCTTCTCCGATGCACGCGTATCCTCGTCAAGGTCGGCGAGATCGGGAAATACTCGATCTCGGAGTCGTCTGTGGACAAAGTTTCGGATCGTTTCGCGTTCTCGTGTAACTGAACTTTCAGCCATTTTTGCCTTTTATACCCTGCCACCAAGAAATCAAGTCGTCTAAGGTTGTCTCGCTCAAGGCTAAGCCGGTGGCGTCAAACTTGCGTGCCATTGCGAGATTCGCGGCCTCTCGCGCCGTGGTGTTACTGCGGCTGGCGGTGCGCTTATTTATAAAAGAAAATTGCAAGAAAAGAGCTTATAAAAGAGAATCGACTCGCGCACCAATATCGATAGACTATCTCGAGAGGAGAGCTGTGCCATATTTAAACTTAGGTGGAAACGCCCGGGGCCGAGATTGCACCAACGCCGGTTAACTAACACCGATTATCGATTACCTGTCCCCATCTAGATCGTAGCTTTCGCTATGACGTGATCGGGGAAGGAAAGTTTTAGGCTGGAGGTCGATGTGCAAGTTGATTAATTAATTAATCGATATCAGAGCCGAGTTCGTCCTCGGTAAGTTTGTCGGCGAGATACCATAATAGCCCGATCCATCCGGCCAACTTGCACACGTTCATTGTCTCGCAACCGCTGTCCTCGTCAGCCTAATTAATCGAGATTAGTATTAACCCGACGTTGATGCAACCGTCCACGGAAAGATATACATTGGAGGAGATTCGTATGTGCCAAGCTATGTGTTTCAGCGCATTACTCACACGTCATGCTTCGCGCTTTTTAGCACAAATCAGCGCTGCAAAATCGAGACTTAAAATCATTACAAAAAAATCATCTCAATACTCATCAATGCATCTAGACTCAGAAAATATCGAGCGTACCATACTCCATAAATAATACTAAATGCGTGATTATAAAGAAAGAAATCAATTATAATAATAATTTTCTCTAAGAATTGTAATGATAAAAAATAATTTTTGACATTATTCAAAGTTTCGAGACACATGCGTGAGTTAAAAAACATAATAATAATTAATAAAACACACACATATTGCAAGCAACATTTAAAACATGGCATGCCAGAGTAAAAAAAAAAAACTAGTTTACACGGCCGGATGTCGATCCGCGTGCTTGATTACAGAAAAATAGAGCGTATCAAGACAAATAAAAAAAAAAATAAAAAAAAATTCATAGCTAACTCGCGACTCACCCTTCGGACGTTCCGGGGCTGGCTTGCGAAGCCCATGGAGGGGTACGTCACCTCCGCTCTGTACCGTCTTGTACGCTAATCTCTGTTCCAGAAGACTGAGCGGATTAATGTCCTCCTTTCGGCGAAAGACGAGCGTCGAGTCGCTCTCGTATCCTGACTCTTTGAGAGCACTTTGCAATTGAAAAACACCGGTAAAGGGTGTGAGAATGCATTATAGGAAGCATATCGTGAAAATCAAAATTGATCGGATTAAACTACTTACTGAGTTATATACGGCTTGGCCGCGACTCGTGCGTGACTGCGCTGATCGAAAGGCTGAAAAGAGAGAGAAAGGATCGTTACCGTTATCATTACCTTGATAGTCATCGATCGCCACTTATCGTCTACGAAACATGCTACGCATATGCTACTCGACGAATTTATTACAACGCGAGAGATACGATTATCGGATTCGAGAGCCGGTGCTTTCGATCGGCAATTGCACGAGCAATAACATCGAGCAGATCATGCCGCAATCGTGTAATGCTAAGCCGGGATATAAAGAGACAAGCGCGAGGATTAAGCTAATGATCCATTATCCGGAGGTATGAAAAATGTAAATGAGAAGGAAACAAGTGTATGTATAACGTCAATACAAATGTCAAAGTATGAGATTGGCAAATATAAAAACAGCCGCTCAAAATGTGTTTGTGAAATACACAAGCAATTGTATGAATCAGAAGAAAAATCGTGTTGTTATATAATTATTTACATGTAATAAAAATTAAATAATCGACATCGCCACACATTCATCGATTGATGATTTGTTTTTGCAATAAAAAACTTTGCACTTCATGCCGTAATCGAGTAATGTATTAAAATATTTTCCAGTGTTTTCGGGATATATCGCGAAATGTGAGAAAAGCGCAATTAAAAATTTTTTTCTTAACGAGAACGGTGGAGAGAAACGACATGTACGTGTGGTGTAGAAAAACAGGCACATAAAAAAATACAAAAGGTACATAGATATATCACAAAGAGACACAAATAAAACAAAGGAGAGATGTGACGTGACAGCCAGATAGCCAGAGACAGACAGAACAGGCAGATAGAGGACAACGTCATCGTGCACTCTACTTGTCGACGATGTGGCAGCCGTTCTAACCCGTGAGGCGGCCGACTGCGCGGTGATAACGGAGGGTGTTGTCGGTGATGGTGGTAGCATGATATGATCGGTGCTGGAAAAAGAAGAAGAAGTAGAAGAAGAAGAGAGCGGTGGACGCTGTTGCGGCTCTTGGTCTTGATGAAGGTGACGATGCGATTGATGATGATGCTCGTGATGATGAGGATGATGATGGTAGCCGTAATGAGAACGATGCTGCTGATGCTGCTGATGCTGCTGCTGCTGCTGCTGCTGCTGGATGCCAATGTTGCCGGTCGAGCTAGACGCGATCGTCACGATAGTAGCTGGAAGCGGCGATACCACCGATCGCTCGATCCCGACCGGATGCGATCGTCGTGCCGGGCAACGATCCGGCAACACGAAGCTCTTGGATCTCCCGTCCAACGTCATGCCGGCAGCGTGCCAATAGCAGGGATCAGCGGCGGCTGCGCGTTCCAGGGGTCGGATGATGTGACCGACCCCGGTGTCGTTGCCGATGACGGCGGTCTGACGATTGTTCGACCGATCGCTCGGATCGGGAATCAAAGACGACTGGTCTTGGACCGGAATCTTAGACCGGTACGAGCGCGATCTTGAGGACAGATCGATCGAACGATCGGTCGAGCTGCCGTCCATCGGACGCAGCCGTCTCATGCTGCCGACGAGCTCGGAGCTTTTCGTGCTGCTACTGCTGCTGATCGCTGGTATCCTTACACTGTCCTCCGGCCGATAGGAGAGGCTGAGGACGCGGGACTGTCGGACATCACCGCGTAAAGACTCCATCCTGGTCTGCGCGTGCTGAGGACGTCCGTTTTCATTCAGCCACTATCATCCGGCACATCGTCGTCATCGTCGTCATCGAAGAGGGACGGAGAGCGGTGTGGGGATGACATACGAGCAGACACGACACGCAAACATCGACGAGCACGCACACACACACGTACACGCACACGCACGATCAGGGACATCGATCGTGTGATGACAGTCGATCCGGATGATTCGTCGACGGACAGGGATTCGAGACGGAAGAGAGACGTTTAGTGCAATAAAAAGATATACTGTGTGTAAGTCAACATATGGAGCACGATGCACGTGTTCATCGCGATACGCACAATTTTTTTTTTTGCGTCTCCAATAATATTTCGCCGCGAATTCAGCTTCAATTTAGTTATCGATATCGAAAAGATTTGCAATATTTTTTAAGCGAGATCTAGGAAATCTCCAGAGGGACATTGCATGCAAGGGCATCCATTGATTATTATCGGAGCGCGACAAGCCGCCGTTAGTTATCACGTTTGACGTTAAGCCGCGACTAGAAAAATAGCTAGTCGTTGTTCTTTGCTGACTAACTTTATAAACGACGTGTGTTGTATATTGCAAAGATTGAATCACAAATAATACATCTCAAAATTTAGTGATCACGTCAAACGAGTAATATGCGCGATTTTTTTGAAAAAAAAAAAAAAAAAATTGAGATAAATATTATTCTCTATCCTACAGAAAACGTGACAAAGTATATTCTTATTTATAATTCTGAATTTACAATGTACAGAACAGAAAAGGAAGAGAAGATTTACGCAGAAACAAGATATTCTTTATAAGATCCCTCTATAAAAAGAAGCTTCCAGGTTAATTTCAAAGTAATGGAAAATGTTAATTTTAATTGAATCTTACCACAGGAAAGAGTGCCAGTGATAACAGATAGAAAAAGAAAGAGAGAGAGAGAGAGAGAGGAAGAGCGAAGAAGGAGAGGGAGAAGAAGAAAGTTCTTATTTAACTACGCATTAATATAAAAATGGCGTACCCCGTCAAATATGTCCATGACCTCGTCCCACCACTAGAATCATAGAATTAAACACGATGTTATACTATGCATCTAAAAGGGGTTATCGAAACATTGAGATTCAAATATAAAAAAAAAAAAAAAAAAAATCAAACAGTATATTTGGATTTCCTCGCCATTTTCTATCTAAATTTAAAAAAAAAAGAGCTAAACAATCTAGCACTAATAATAGATATATCAAAGAAATTATATCAAAATTTTTTTTTTAAATAATTTACAAAAAAATTTAGAAAAAAATTTAGCTCATCATTTGGTATCTCAATCATAGATGGAAATCGGCGTAGTATTTAAACATAGGATAAACTACAAGCAACGCTACAAAAGCTGTGTAAAAATCAACGGGATTGTACTACGTGAAACCGTAGAGTGCCTCGAGAGGCAATTCTTATCACGAAGAATAACGAAAATTTATATAAGCCGTATAAAATTTTTATAGCTTTTCTCTCTCTCTCTCTCTCTCTCTCTCTCTCTCTCTCGAGGGACTCTGCGCGAGCGTGTGCTTAATGTCTGCGCTGTGTATATGTGTATGTATTAAAGAAACGCAACACAACCATCTTGAGAGCGGCGGGAGAGAGAGCGCAAGTACTCTCGCAATCAATTAATTCGTGACGCCAACAGAAAAGCTGTCAATAAACGGAAGAAACGTATAAAAAAAAAAAAATTGGCCGGCAAAAGCAATTCGTTTTAAACACGTTCGACGGTGATTACCTTCCTTCTCGTCCGCGCGTCGAGAGTCGGCTAGAAGCAAAGCCATTTCAAACGATCATGTTTCAGGTGTGTGGTTCAGGTAAACCGCGGGCAAGCTTTCGCGATCGCGCGCGCGATATTTTCGTCGCGATAAGAAAATTAAAAAAAAAAAATTTTTCTGCTACCGTCTCTGTCACACTCGCGCGATACAAAGTGATACACTAGGCGCTCAATTAATTTCGCGATAATAATGCTTTGATGAAGGCGGTCAGGAGAAATGGATGGCCAATTTTAAGTCGTCCGCACCAATTGATTTTATTGCCATGGTTAACTAAACTTTTCTTTCTTTATTCAATATCTAATACTTTTTTTATTTTTATTGTGTTTATTTAACATTCGTTATTTATATTTCTCTCCCTAAAATAGGAATGTACATCTATCGTTGCCTGTAAATAATATTATTTTAATATTATTTTAGTAGAAATTAGTTAACCGAGGCTTTTTCTCAGGGCGAAAAAGGTCGGAAGATTTGATTGTTTCATTAATTCTTATTCCTCGGACAAACAAATAATTCTCTACGTGCCTTATCAACGAATCTTTCGATGTTACATATGGGAAAGTGCGCTTTAATTTAATGATAGGCAGGTGATTCGTCTAATCGCGTCTCGAATCGCGAGCGATAGAGTGCGTGGTGCGTACCTCTTTAGCTTCCTTCTCGGCGATCGACGAGCGTCCTGGTTCATAATCCTCGATGCGGCCAGGCTGATTTTTGTAAATCTCCGTCGAGTACCTCAGCGCCCCATTTCTAAAATAGAATATAAATTGCTTTGTCATAAATTTCTTCTTCATATAAAAAGCTTTTCGAATTTTATTTTCTCTCCTCTGTTGAAGTATTCCAAGACAATAAAATCTAATTTAAAGAAATCACGATAAGATAAAGGGGATATAAATGAGCATCCTCCCGGAGAGGAAAACAAGCGGGAAAAGTTTCTAAATTCTCGCTTACTTTCTGGGCATAGTCGCCGTAGTGAAGTCATTTTCTTTGTTGCGCAGCCGTCGACGGCTATCGAGAGTAATGGATCGATCCGAATATGCGCGAGGTTCCGGTTCACTCAAATATCCGCTGCTGCTTCCGTATCCATATCTGCCTCCTGAAACAAAAATATTTCGCTTTTTTGCATTCTGTTCTCAGAGTCGATTCTCCGAAGCTCTCTCTCTCTCTCTCTCTCTCTCTTTCGTTTAATTCTAGCTACAAATAACGTTCAATTAACAGCGCAAACAATTTAATGCTTGCCTTGGTTTAGTTTCTACAATGTTATGCTCAAAATATCGTGTTACGCACACACACACACACACACACACGCATATATACATATATCGTTACGTTACTATTATTTAATAATTATCGACATTTTGAGATTAAATGTGAAATCTCGGAATATCTGCAATAAAGCTTTAATTAAATTTCTTCTCTGTAGGATTAAATTCCTGTCGCGAAAGAATGGACTTCGTGCCGCGAAACAATCTTTAAGATGAAGTTCAGAAAAGATCGAACGTGAGAATTTCAAATCAACTCGAAAACTTTCCACGAGGAATCCACGCCAATTCGGCAAGCTATTCCGATTTGACTTAATGTATACGGCGAGAGCTCGTACTTGCGAGACTCTTCAATTCTACGAGACGTCTACGCGAATCGAGAATTTCACAAGTTAAAACATAAATTAGCAATAAACATTGATCGATTAACACAATCCAAGCAGGAGCATCTTTCTCGTCTTGTTCCGGGGGGGAAAAAAAAAGACAAATGTTAATTGTTAGCGGGATGTTAGGTAAAAAGAGTCACAAGATAATGATTCATATACTTGTCGCAGATCGTTTATTATAATAATATCTTCGCACTCGGTTAAACGCGGTTGTTAAACAGTCACTATCTACAGCGGCTATCGTTATCTTGCGTTACATAAAAAGCATCTCTGGATGTGGTTGTTACATTTTTTTTTTAGTCGATTTACAAAAGTAGCGGCCTCTCTCCCGCTCTTGCGATATTCTATCTCGCAATCAAGGTCATTTCTTTTCATCTCTAGTTATGTTACATTTTATTTGAGATACAGATATTAGTCGCGCTGTGGCTATACAGATCGCAGCTACAGCGGCTACTGCGTTTACGCAGCCAGCCCACGCTCAGTATAATATTAGTATAGCAATGTCGCAATTCGCGACTACCGCGACAAGTCGTGCGCGGATGTGCATATTCACCTCTTCTCGATTTGTATTTTACGGTCACGTAGTCATCTGGAAAACACGAAATCGCAATGCAATTATACGATAATTAATTGACCAATTGTTTTTGCGTCGGGAGACGCATTAATATTCAAAAGCGGCGCACAGTATTTATTTGAACGACATGAAATTCCCCCCTTTTATCTCGCAGCAATAATAATAATAATATATACGTGGCATAATAAAGAGATGTGCGCGATTATTATTTTTTTCCCAAATCATATGCAATATAGCCAACGCACGTAATTACACGCAATGAGAACTTACCGTTTTTATCCGCGCGATGTAACGAGTCGTACATTCGCTTGTACCATTTCGCTTGATTATTCTCCTTGACTTCCTAAAAATAATTTAGAGATTTCGAGAGTACTGAGAAAAGTGGCAGGAAAAAAAGCAATCTCTCTCTCTCTCTCTCTTTTCTAGTGCAATTTAATTGGGATATAAATAATTTCTCTTCGCACGACAATCGCGACTACTTGTCGATATATTTTTGATTTATTAAGAAAATTTTTTTATTGACACCTACCGATCTCAACACGAGAGGGATACCCTCCTTAGTCACCGGGCCTATCCCCTCGAATTTCCGGGGGCCCAGATCGGCCATCTTCTTCGGCGCTTCATTCTCTGCTTCCGGCTCGCTCTCGTACTCTTTCTTCACGGTGTAGACTGAGCGATTCAATTTCGCAAGACATAATTAGCACTCGCGTACGCAATATCGGATAAATCAACACGTATGTTTGTTAAACGATTATCACAGCTAATTAGCGAGTGTTAGCTCGATATAGGAAGTGAAAACAGAAACGACGGTGCGAGCGGATTCGTTCCGACAAATTTGATGTAGATGCAAATTGGTTTTTTTCTCCAGTTGTATTCAATTTCTCTTAATACTAAAAATACTATACTGTCTAATTATTCCATGATTTAATCAAAGTACTTACTTATTTCTCCCGGCGAAATCAACGGTCTTTCGTCGCTCGAAGGACGATTATCGATGGACTCGCTCTCCTCCAAGTAAGCCGCGCCTTTCGGCAATTGTCCTTCTGTAATAAAATTGCAATGGCGCTACAATTGATTTAATATTTTACCGAAAGAAAGAAGAAATCGTGTTCCTTCATTCCTTTTATTAATATCTTTGTTCGTGTTCTCTCTCTCTTCGAAGTTCCTCCTCCGAGGAGAAGAGACTGAGAGATTTTTGTAAGAAACGCTGACCTCTCGCTTTCTGAAGTAACGTGATAGTCGGATTCTGAGCACGTGGCAAGCGCGGCGCGGACGCGAGCGCGTTTAATCCCTGGGATGGTGCCGAGTGCGAATTCACGATCCGCGAGGTGCTGCTACTCTCGTAAACGCTGCGCGAGCTCAACGTCCTTTTCTCCTCTTCGTTTTTCCAAGGTGGAGGAGGCGCCTCCTGAAACAGGAACTTTGCATAAGAGCTTCTTCCTAAACTTTTGCAATTTTTGATCGTATAAATAAAAAAAAAATTGTTGCAATAAAAGATTTTTTTTTTTTTAGTTTTCAATTCTCCAATGATGTTATCCAGATTGGATATTCCAGCACATCAAATTAAACCCTCTGACTAAGCAAGTCCCCGGACTTCTCGCGCTTATATAGCTGCCGTCTTGACGTAATTAATTAACCGTACCTCTTCCTTCGGTTGCTTCTTCCGGCTCAGTACAGGACTCTCGAATGGCACGGGACGAAATTCTTTTCTTTCGGCGACGGGGCTCGCGCCGGCGCTGGCCGGGGTCCAGACTGGCGGAATCGGTTCGTTCTTTTGCGGCTCCTTGGTTCGTACGGGGCTCGGTTCCTTCCCAGCTGGCGTTTGTCCTGGCGACCAAACGCCTGGCAACGAGAATTTCGGCTCTTGAGAAAAACGGGTTATCGATATACGACGAAGTTGTTAATAATTAGCACTCAGGTTATTGTCAAACTTGATAACAGTCTCGAAAAGAGACTAAATGTATCATTAGTCGCTATAAATCGACTTTATCGTTTCATAATTTGTAATAGATATCGATTAACCCCCCAGATATAACACCTAAATGAAGAATGTTACGTCGAAAGGTCTTTGCTCTTGAAACAGATGGTGGATTTGGTAGATTGGCGCTAAAGCTAACATATGAAATGTATATCGCCGCGATGCTAATTTTGGCACATGGGGGGGGACGCATTACATAAGGGATCATCTTTTTCCCCTGCCATTTCCCGCATTTTGCTACATCGCTATCTATTAGTAACCCGACTAAAACAATTTAAAAACGATCCGTTGACGTAAGCGATTTATTAAGCCTCTCTTCTAATGTTTATGTTAATTTGTCTCAAATATTTATAGAATCTAGAATAAAATTAGGTGCAAAAAGTATTTATAAAGATGGTTTTCAGTTGGTTTTTTTATCCGCGCACCATTATTTCATAACTTGGCATATAAAAATAAACTTTAGCAACTTGTTATCGCGCACCTCCGTACATCAGGAAGAATCTGTCGTAACGCTGGCGTCATAAATGGAATTATTAGCGGGTGTGATCATCGAATGGGGAGATAACATTAGCCCGATAAAGATACTTGGGCTGCCGCGATGAGTCAGCCAGCGTATAGTCGTCGAATTGAACTTGTCGACCAATTTGCATCTGAGTCGTATCTCTCTTTCTCGCGCGCGACAACGGGAAATCAGGAGCGTTTCATTCGGGAATAAAATTAGAAACTCGCGTGGGCGTCCTGGCCATTATAAGACACGCATAATTACAATTGGCCGGGATCAACGTCAACACAATACCACGATTTTCTGGAGCGACACGCACTTTGCGCACGACACGTCAACAGAGTGTTGCGTGCGAATTCAGCGAATGAAAGATCCGAGATCGTAAAAACAAAAAAAAAATATCGACCTGCTCGATAAAGGAAATATTTTTGAATAACTTTTATTTCTACGACTGATTTAGATTTTATTATATATCTTTTTCTGATTAGAGAGATACGCCAATCAATAATGAGGCAAATTAATTTACGATATAAACGGGCATGTACATATATTTTCACTAATTGCGTCGACGTCCATGCGATTAATCGACGTTGTTGCAACACCGGCTGTCGGAAATGTCAAAAATATCATGTTTTTGAAACATGAATCGATCGTGTTATTTGTAACTGACAACCAGTGGTGCGATCAGCTGAAACATTAATGCCGCGAGAATAACATGTCCTGAAATTTTAATGCGCACATACCTTATGGTCTTATTTGAAGAAATTACAAAATGAGAATATACACGTTACTCGAAACATGCACGCATACACGCCACACAAAAACTTAATTACGATGCCGTCGTTAAGAACACACGTGGTTACCCCGTCCCTCCACACACACATACACACAATGCGGGTACGCCCTATATGTAATTAATTTTGTTACACTTCCTAGATGGGTTTGTTAACGTAATACATATTTTCAATGACAATCCCATTTTCCTTATCATATTGTATTTATCATTTATTTATAACGTTTTAAGCTTGATATTTAATTAAAAAGTAAATAAATTATCTCTTAAATGTTAAATAATTAAATGTTAATTATATATAATTAATATTTTATTCAAAATATTAATAAAGGGATATTGTGGTAGGAAACTATATCATAACAATAAATAATATTAAATATCAACTAATAAGTTAAATAATATTTTCGATAATTATGCAAAATGTATATATGTTCAACGCAACATGAGAATGCATATGTTAATTTCACACAGTCCTCGCGCAGGTTTACCTGGTTTAGCTGACGAGGCTTTAAACGTAGGCGCAAACATAACGTTCTCTGAAAGCATGAAACGACATTTTGTCAACAAATGTACCTGAGATTCTCTTCATTTCAAAAGTTAAGTTTCTCTATCTACCGCGACGTTTTTCAGTCTTGTAATATCTTGTAATAATTTTTCTATAATAATGTTAATTCGCTTGTTTGCGCTCGCAAGAAGAATTCTTTTGAAAACTTAAGTTCTAGCTATCAATGCGGAATAACCCGATGCCTATCGCGGGTCAGCGTCAACATTGCGCGATGCTTATATTATACGCCGTATCCAAAATCATCTCGAAAGCACTTCAAAGTTACTTTCACGACGAGACCGTCGCGATTCATTAATATAAAAGCGATCTTGATGAACTGCCACGAAACGAGCGCAGAAGGAAGGACAAAGCGAAGTGGATTGCCTTATTTATTCAAAGACTAAGTGCAACGTACCAGCAGCACCAAATGCATTTCGTGAATTGATCAAAGTAATTTGCAAATACTAAAACCAGATTCTACCCAAGTTATTCAAGCTCTAAAATTATTTCTTTAATATCTAAAAATTAAATAATTGTTTACGTAGCGAGATTAAATCCAGAAATATTCTTCATATCTTTTTTCCTTTAAATTTCCTCGACAATTTACGGAATAACTAGATCCAATTTGAATAATTTGAATCTTTTCGATAACACGATTGCGTTCCGATTCTCTTCGCGCTCACGGGGAAACAACCTGTTGAAGAAATCCACGTCTTATCCCCCGTTACTCGGGGGAAACCTTCCCGAAACCATCACTCACTTTTCTCCAGCATTATCACTTTACGATCACGACGAGGCGACGCCGCAATGATATTTCGACGAGGCACCCCTCTCGGCGAGGTACGAGAAAGTAGCACGGTAGGTGCCAATCGACTGAGGAGCGTCGCGACGCCGATGAGGCTCGACGCCGCGCCGCTCACTACGCCGACGTCGACGTCGCCCGAAAGCTGTTGTATACAGAATTTCGTGTCCACCGCGCCAACTAGCGCGGGGCTCGTTACATATGAACGCATATACGTTCACACTTGGAAGATGAATGCGGGTTCGAACTCTTTTCAACTGTCATAATATAATAAGCAAAGGAACGTTGGGGATTTAATATAATTCGACGATTCATCTAAGATATTTTCAATCCTTCTGGTATGGATTTTCCACAGTTAATCTTTTGTCGCAGGGTATCAGAAAATGACACACACACACACACACACACGCGTCTTAGAAAATATGTGTAACGCATGCTATCAGTAATCAAGCGAAATTGCAAACGCACCTTGCTCAAGTAGAAATCCCCTGCTGATTTTCAAAGCTTTGTCAATCTCGTGCAGCAGACAGTCGCTGTCATTGTCTCTTGCCTTACCGCAGCCAATCCCTTTGATTAAAAAAGCATGCCCACATCCACCCAAAAAAAAAAAGAAGAAAATAAAGTTTTACGATAAATTAATCTCGAGCGGAGAGCGCATTGTAAGTGTATTAGAGCGAAGGATAAAGGAATCTCTCGACGTAATCTCTCTGTCAATCAAAAATTTATCATTTCTTCGTAAGAAAAAAAAAAGATGGCTAAGTATATCGGTATTAGAATACAAAAAATCCACTCGTGTTCATAGACGAATGCCTAAATTCGCACATTTAACTTCGACGAGACGCGCGCGCTGTGGCTAAACTTTCGTGCTAAAGTTAGAATAGAAAATAAACGAACGCTTCGGTAACCGCGTTGAAAGGTTCACTAGACTTACGAAATACAAATAACCAGCAGTCAGTTAATGATAATAGGCGAACAGGCTGGCAATACGTCAATAAAAGTTAACAATGTTGCATGGAGACGGATGACCTTTGTATCGAATGTCTATTATTTTATCTAATATCTCTATATATACCTTTATATTATTGTTGCGAGAGTTAATCGGCGTCAAAATAATTGAACATGCATTCGCGCATTGCAATTTATTTGTATGTGCAGTATTTTTATTATCAGCTGAACAAGCTGACATATTGAAAGAGCGAGCGAAATATATAATGTAATAATATGTGAAGAAGCAATTTGCAGCTGAAATATGAAGACGACGAATTCATTAGACAGTTACAATCGAAATCAGTGGGAGGATTTAATTGTCATCTTGTTGCTGCTAATTATATTTTACTTTTTACAAGTCACTTTCTTGATAAAATAAAATAAGAAAATTTCTTTCTTCAAAAAAAAAAAAAAAAAAAAAAAAACAAATCAATTCTTAAGAGGAAAAATATAACATGGAAATATCGAAAAGTGTCACAGGAATCTCTCAAGCGGAGTTTTCCAATCTCACCAACAAGAGCTTGAGTATGCATCAAATGGCAATATACTTATTATTAGTGGATTGAGGCACACCTTTTCGACAAGCGATCTTAGAACGGGCGGGCCAGTAGGCCAACGTCGCGAGAATGATTCAAAATAGCCGAAAAACACGGTGGTTCTTCAACGAGTCGAAACGTCCCGCGAACGAGTGGCCTATTTCTCGTCTCCGCGTACCGGAGCTTTATATTTAGATTTTCATCCTCCATGAATCACACACACGCCACGATTGAATCGCGCGGGACGATAATCGCGATCCAGCACTTATCCGCGCATGTCGTTCTTTCGAGTCAAAATAAATGTTTAAAAAATTTGTCGTGTCGACCAGAATTAATTACTAATAATAATAACTCTTTTTTTCTGTATGTCTGCGAAAAGTCTTCGAAAAATACTACGTTATTTCGACGTTACATCGTCACTCTTTAGGGAAGTGAGAAAAATAGAAAAATACATTACTCGATATAATAACGCGACGTGATTAAGTATTCCGTGGCTAATCGAACCGCTCATGAGAATCGAGACGTAAACGACGTGACGCAATTTGATAGCCTCCGAGCCCACTGTGTTGATATTCGTTATCGCGCAAACTGTCGCGGTTCATTATCCGCACGTTGGACAAGAGCGGTGAACGCAGTCCAAGCTCGAATGTTAATACAATAATTTTCCATTGCGTCGCTTTGATGAATCGATCTCGCCTCGGAATAAATGCCCAAATATATGTCCACGCCCGCGCACGCATACACACACACACACACACGCGCGCGCGCGCGCGCGCGCGCGTATCGATCGGATTTACGTCACAGAATATTAAATCCCGCTTTGCGCCAAACGACACGACGCGCATGGACGGAGCCGATAATAAAAAATAGCGCGTAAATACATATTTATTAATGTCGCGTTAGTTGTGTATCTCGCGATACAGCGCTATTTATTATTTACACGGGAGCGATTTCGAGACGGGATATTAATCGGATTACAGAACCGGAACGCGATCTGGACCGCGCGTTTGTGATGCTGCGTGAATAGATTCGCGTTGTACGACGCGCTTCCGCTTTATCGTCGAGAACTAATTTCGCCGTCGGAGAGTTGTCTAGGAAAACGTATTTACGATAATGTGATTTCCGTTCCGACGTTACCGCACGTCTTCCTTATTGAGGAAGTTCTAAAACGATAGCTCTGAGAAAAGCGTACGTTCGTCGAATACGAAAATCCCTGATATTCGATAAATCTTATAAATTATATATTAATTAGGGTATTATTTTAAATTTTATAATTCGATCTTGTCACACGGGAAATTGAAAAGATGAAAACTTCTGGAATTTTTAAGAGATTTCAAGTGCTTCAATTAGACGATATTATTATATTATTATTATTTTCTCCGATCTTTTTATGTCGATCCCATGCTCGCCGCGAATTTACATGAGAAAATACAAGATTAATTAAAACTAATTGAAAATTAATTCATATTTTTCGCTTCTCCTGCGCTCAAGAATTTCTTCGTGTTATCAACACCACGGCCACGGGCGGATAGAGAAAAAAAAGAGAAAGAGAGAGAGAGAGAGAGAGAGAGAAAGAGAGAGAGAGAGAGAATTAGCATAATACCATCAACATCGTTAGTGACGACAAACACTAAGACATCTACAAACGTCGAGACAAGATGCGCGCGCTACGTTAGTTGGTTGTTACAAAAGGATCATTTCTCCTCGGCATATCCAGAATCCGGATCGTTCCGGCTTTGGACGGGACACTCTGAACAGCCATCAATCGCCACCAATCATATCTCGCAATACGACGAGCAACACAGCAAAATCCATTGCCCATTCCATTCGCCGTAACTCACTCACCGCCCTCGTCGTCGTCCGACACGGTGGACATCTTCAGGAACTCCCGCAGGTGCTTCGGCAATTTGCCGGACGCGTCCCGCAGCTCCTTGCCGTCGATCAGGAATTTCGCGTTAATCACGTCTGCCTCGTCCTCCTCGCGATCCGTCCCGCTCTCGTCAAGATCAATCCCAAACTTGTTCAATCGGTTCCGCGCCTTCTCGATGAACTCCCTCGCCATCGCGCTCATGTCGCCGTCCGTTTTACGGCCGATATCCTCGCGCGAGCTAATCTTCACGACCTTGTGACTCTTCCGCTCCTGCCGCTCCAGCACCTTGTCGACGTACTCGTCGTACATCCGTTGACGAAACGCCTCGCCGTTCGTCGGCAACCTTGTCGGTCTCCTCGCGACGTCGACGGTCTTCTTGCACGATCGAGTTTCTTCCTCGTTAGACACCCCGGAAGTGTTCCTCGGCTTCTCCGTTGTTCGCGTTTCCTCTTTAATTCTATCCTCGCGTTCGGACGTACCGTTCTCCGATAGTCTCTTCACGTTTCCCGTCTGGGTGATCACGTGACACTCCTCACGCTCGATACTCTCCGAGGTTTCCTCGTGAATGCCATTCTCGTGAGATACCTTTCTTGAAAATTGCCGGCTCCCCGCTTTATCGATCGTCTCCGTGCGAGTCTTCTCCACGTTCCGCGATTTCTCTCGCCACTGTTCCCTCTGAATTTCCGGCTCGCTTCGACAGGTATTATTTTCGAAGCGCTTCTCCTCATGGCTACGAGTATACTTCTGTTGCTCATTTTCCGCGGATTTTCCGTCCGTCGTCCCATCCGGGACATCAAGAAATTTGGGAATTTTGCGTTCGAAGCTTACGCTGCTTTTCTTCTCAGTTTCTTCGATGGACGATTTCCTCGCGTCATCGTCCCCTTTCGTACGATGAAAGTGCGTTTGAAATTCCTCGAAGGCCTTCCTTTCCTCCTCCTCCGCCAGTATCACATTTTTCAGCTGCTCCTCCAACAGCTCGATGTACTTGAGCTGCTGGACAAAGTACTCCTGCGGCAACGAGCCTCTTCTCGCCGTCGAGTCGCCGTGACGTTTCCGTCTGCAGCGTCTTCAGCTTATCCATAATCTCCACGGCGGCCACCTGTTTCAGTTTCTCGGTCTCGTGACGCGATCTTCGCCGCTCCAGATGACTCCTCGGCGGATTCTGGTCGAAGATGCTCGTCGTATCGATACACGATCTGTCAACCGTAACCGTGCGCTTCGGCAACGGCGGTACCTCGAGTCTGTCGTCGATCAGCGCCGGATTCACGTGTTTGCCAGGATCGGTCGTTCTTCGAAGAGGCGGTGTCCTCTTCCCCGTCACGTCCATCGACAATCGATCGACAATCGCGCTGTTCAAGGCGAACGCGTTTTTCGCAGCGAACGATCTCTCCGAATCGCGAACTATCGCAGCGCCGTTCGCCAACGGACAATGTTCGTCGGTCTCCGCTACGTTGGACCGTGTCGTAATCCTAAGTCGATCCATCACGTGACCGCTCGGCTTATCGTCGCTCGATTCGCCATCCTCGCCCCTCGCCGCCGCTAAGAATAGCTCATTCGCGGTGGCGCTTCGACGATTATCGCGGCCTGCTAGATTCGACCAGTCGTTCGATCGGACGGCCTTGAGATTTTCCTGACCTTCGCTATGCTCTAAAGAATCCGGGACTTTGTTCTCGGTTATCGTTTTCGTTCCATCCTTTCTCTCTTCTTTGATAATTTCCAGCAGCCTGCTGCTCCATCTCTCGACCGTTGCGTCTCGATTAGTTGCTCGGGAAGACGCTTTCGAAGCGTCATCATCCTCCTTAATCGGACGAATTTCCACTCGGTATCGCGGCACAGGAACACACCGCGGCTGTTGTTCCCGATAGCTGTAACGGTTCAGGAACTTGCGATGAAGATCCAGAAGAGTGTCCGCGCTCGCGCGTATCCGCGATGCCTGCTGCGACGGCGACAGGCATACCAGAAGCCTGGGATCCTCCGAAGTGGACAGAGCTCGCCATCGTTCCTCCATTTCACCCTCCGACTCTGACAATTCAATATTAACACTCGACGACCTAGTCCGGTCTGAAAGAGCGTTTACAATGTCGTTAGGCCGAAGCGGCGACTCGCTCCCGTCCGGCATTTTCGTTAGTCCACGTGGTCGAGCATCACTCACTCCATGCATTGCTTTTAATCGCTGGGCGTTATCGTTATATTGCTGACGCGCTCTCGTTCGCGGCACGTCGTTCACAAACCTCTGTAGAGTCCGCAGATTCTCAAAGATGTTCAACTTGGGCGCGGTGATCTCGTCGATCATCTGCCACCCGAACGGCATCGATAGAATCCTCTTGACGCAGAGCTCCCGCAGGGACGACGGTGGTCGCGACGTGTCCTTCAAGATTTTTTCGCCAACATCCTCGGCGTCGTTTAGCGGCACGTAATAAAGATCCTCAACGGGCGAGTAAGGAACCGGTTGCGGCGATTCCGAGTTCCCGGCTGACGTTTCATCGGCGATCTCTCCCGCGCTTTTCATCAAAGTGAGTTTTCTCTTCAGAAGGGATTCTTCTTTTGTTTCGTTCTTCGAATTATTCTTCGTTTCGTATGCGGTCGCACTGATGTCGGTCAACAACGCCTCTAACGAGCGATGCTTCACGGTACTTAAGGACGTAGTACTGCTGGAAGAATCGTGAACGTCGCCCTCGGGCGAGGGATTTTTGCTCGCCGAGACGTCCAGCCTTTGAGAGCTCGCCTCGTCGTCGGACGAATTCCTCGCGTTCCTCCGCCGTGACAAGCTGCGCGTTTCTTCCTCATGCCTCTCCTCGTGCCTCTCCTCTCGTTTCGACTCCCACGTCGAATATTTGGAATCGCGAAGGCTATCGCGCTGGTTAGCGTTCGAGCTTTCCTCGTGTCGTTCGATTATCCTCGTCTCTGTCTTCTTCTCGCTCTTCGTCATTCGCTCGGAATGAAGAAAGCTCGATGTCGATTTCACGTTTCTCCCTTCTCGCTCGGATTTTCCTTTGGTATTCTTGGTACTCGAAGAACCCATCGTCGAGAAATCCGGACCGATATCTGATTTATCGTCTTTCGATGATCCGTCAATCGTCGAATTCTTCTTGCCCGGATCGTGCCGGTGCGAAGGAAAACACCTATGCACCTCGGCTTCACCCTCCTGCCGGCTCGGCGGTGCGCTTCGATCATGGGTCGCTGCTGCAACAAGCGTCGCCGCGGGCTTCCCTTCCCCGCGACACGTTATTTCCGTGCTCGTCGCGTTTGCCAACGAGACGCCGCGCGTCCCGACGTCGCGCGAGCGTGTCGGATCATCGTCGCGAATACCCGATGACGTGATCGATCGGCCGTCTTCGGCGTTTTTCTTCCAAGTGTCCGCCTGCTTTACGCAGTTCTCGTCAATGATAGTCGAGGCGGATTCGCGCCATCTTCCGGAAGAAGAGCCTTCAAAAATTTTTCCCCACGTGGAGGAACCTTGGCAGCAAGTTTTAGGAAGCTCCGGTCGTCGCGGCGACTCGTCCTCCTCGGCTTCGAGATTCCCGCGTTTCCGCGCGAGTAAATTCGTCGACTCGTCATTTGCGTCGAGTGGCTGCTGCTGGTGAATACTCGCGACGCTCGAGATATAGTCTATTTCAGGTAGCGCCGGCGGTCTCTGAGACTCGTGGCCGAAACTGGACGATCTTCTTGGCGGAAGAGGCGGAGGTCGTTTCGTTGCCGAAACACTCGAGGATGAATCAGTCTCGTCCTCCTTTCGCGATACACTTGGATTGTCGGTCACCGTGCGCGTTACGGTGAAATCTTTTAGCGAAACGTCGCGTTTCTCTGACGATTCTGCAAGTGTCTCGACTTTGGTCAATAATTTATTATTTTCCGCTTTATTTGCGTCGTTCACAATACTTTTCACCGTCGTACTTTTCTCATCGGCATTTTCCTCTTTATTATTTGCCAATCTTTCTCCGCCGACATTGTTCCCAGCATCGTTTTCCAAGATCTCGATACGATTCTCAATCCCTAAATTGTCCTGCGTTGCGTTCGCTTCCACAATTTCCATAGATCCATGAGACGGCGTATCATCTGTCTCGTTAGTTACTTTGATAGATATGATATTCTGTGTTATCTGCATTTCAGGATTCGCGACATTTTTAGCACAACTCGGTTCGATATTTTGCTCGACCTCTTCGCGATTATTCACCTTATCGCACGAATGTAATTCCGGAATATCATCTTCCGTCGTATCGATCTTAATTTTAACATCCCATTGCAGCTTGTCGGAAGCTCTGTCGAATTTTTCCGGATCATCTTGCTTCGCTTCGGTATCGTCAATCGCCTCTTCGGCGGAATGTCTATCTTGGCGCCGATATTTGCTAATCTCCTCGTTTATGAAATCTCTGATGTGCTGCGCCTCGTCCTCCGACAGCCTCTCGCCCTCCTCCTGTATGATGTCCAGGAAGTTGCGGGCGTAATGCGACGCCGTCGACATCGCGCGTTTCCTCATCTTCCGGCGCGATGTAACGGCCGTTTTTTCAACAGATTTGCTCTCCTCTGTCGAAACGTCTCGAGACACATTTCTCTCGAGAGGTCGTCCATCGTCCTCCGTCGCTTCCTCGGAAAAGGTCGGCAGTTGCAGGCCCTCGATAAAATTCCGCAGCTTCCTCTCTACATCCTTAGGCATCACGGTGGCGCACATCGAGGTCGGGGATTCCGTTTCCGGTTTCGAGAACTTCTTCCGCGGCACGAATTGCTGCCCGACTCGACCATACGATTTGGATTCTTCGAGCACTTCGAAACTCCTTGGCCCTTCGATCGGCTCCCTTTCCACGGCAGGCTCGAATTCGACGATCGTCGGCCGGCAATCGACCTCCGTATCGCTATCGTCCACTTCCCGAATCTCCAATCGATTTCCATTCGCCGACGATAACTTGGTACTCGAGCAGACAGGAAACGGCCGTATCGATTCCACCGGCTCCGATATCGTCACTGTCGTCCGCTCGCCGTTTCCCGTCTCCAGGATGCCCACCCCGGCGATATGGCCGATCGTCGCCTCGAGAGGTAGACTGCTGACAGTCGTAATCTCGATTATCCCGGGACGAGACTCTTTCAGCTCGATCTTCTCGACTCTACGTCTATCGTCCGGGCGGAATCGATATCGAGGACTCAACGATCCACCAGCTTCGATCGGATCGGCATTCTCCGAAATGGAGTCGTTCGTCTTCGAATCGTTGTCGTCGTCGTCGTCGCCCCCGTTTCTCGAGGACGCCGATAGCTGTTCGTCGAATCTCCTCTGCTCGACGTTCCGCGGCGACTCCGCGACATTCGCCGAAGGTCGCTGAAGAGACGGACGGTTTCGTCGATGCCGATTCCTGCGGCCGCGGTTGCGAGTGCGCCCGCCGTTCTTACCCTGCGGCATCCCGACCTTGCTGATGTCCTCCGCGTCGCTCGCGTAATCCGAGAGAACGCAATATCCTATGACGTTTCGCGAATTCGTGGAGAAACACACTGTCAGAGCTCCCTCCTCATCTCTTTCTTTTTCTCTTCTCTCGCGCACGATTTCTCCGTAAATATTCGCGGTCGTTTATACGTAACTTCTCCGTAGCTTCTCCGCAGTCTCCGTTTTTCGCCTCCACGTAACCATTCGCTATGCGTATTTCTACGCGACTTTTCTCTCTCGCGCGCGCTTCTCACGTACGTTTCACGTACGTCTTTTTATTTTTACGTTTAAAGACGACAGTTCGTTACGGTTTCCCTGCGCTCGGCGCAGGAAAACAGTGAAATTTTAAGGTTTTAAGAGTATTACATGAAAAAAAGCTGTTACTAAAATTACATTAGGAGGAAAGTCATAGCTTCGATCTCTCCCACGAATTTCTATTAAATACGCGGAATGATGAATTTCTCGGGACTATGGGGCAAAGAAATTTATTAATGTTCATAAATAAAAATTTTAGAAAGATATTAAAATTGAAATAATTTAATAATTATTCGAAAATTATTCTTCTTTAGTTTAGAATCTTTGACAATAATTGGATTGATTTAAATCCTCAAATATTTTTACTTTTAACTTTCGAGGAAAGCTTACTACGCTAACTTTTAATGTATCCTGCATCTTTTATCGATACATTATTTAAATCCAAGTGTCTTCCCTATATTCGAGACAATTCGACAAGCTTTTAGTAAGATCGCCCCAGACAGTTGCAATCGCAAGATGACGCTTAATGAAGAAAAGAAGAGAGAAGAACTCGCGTATATGTACAGTGTTTGATCATGCAAACAAGCGTGGTCCAGTCCAGCATCCCAAGTATTGTATATCATCCCCTTTTGTCGATAACGAGGCCCACTTACCTTTCTTAACGTCGCTTCCTTGTTCGTCCGGGCAGCTCTTCAAAGCACCGTTCTGATTGGTGTAGCTCTGCTCGACTTTTGTGTCATCTGAAAGTAATGGTTCCATGTTACGATGCGCGATTATTAGAAAATTGTCTCATTCAAAGTTAAAAATTATCCTCCTTTGCTCGCGACAGTTAATTTAAAAATATAAAATTATACGCAAAAAAGAGAGAAAAAAATCTAAAAATTATAAATTTCACTATATGCGAGTTACTTTGCCACACGCCGGCAGATTCCTCGACACGTTATATTCTTATGACAGCTCTCTCGCACACTAATCAAATCGTCTTTCGCGCACTATCGATTAATCGGTCATTAAAAATTCGCAACACCACCGTCCGCAAAACGATGAAGCATCACGCGTGCACGAGGCACGAACGAGCGCGTTAAATTTAGGCGAGAGAATCCCGACGACGTCGCTCATGTTAAACGTCAGCTACCCGCAAATCATCGTCGCACAACCGCACCGCGACCTGCAGGGTTTGTGAATCGCGATTATGCACCGAGCATACTACGAGTGGATCCATCGCTACCCGTGAAACGCGCCCGCGTCTCCCACCCGTGAAGAGTCACGTGTTTCGTCGTGTACCTACATACCATCACACGTCGATCCAGGTGAATTTGTATGCACGCACACAATGAGACAATTTCCAATCCCATCATCGGTGTTAAAAATTTTCTACGCTTCAGAAGAATTCGATCTCGAAATTCTTATTTATTCCGCGATGAAAGAGAGTTTGTGTGCGCAGATCATTCTGCACTCAGATATGTCAATGACTCCTGTAGGAGTCTCGATAAAATGTTTAGGAAAAATTTCCGGAAAGCATACTTTGTTAAGAGAGGAGTGAGGGAGAGGGGGGGGAGGGAAGAGAAGAAGCGTACTGGATATTTAAAGTATGCATATACAGACTCGAAACTATAAACAGGGACACAATTGTAACGCGCATTAGCGTACACACACAAGAACATGTACACGTCCCCTCTAGAATCACCTCTGAATTCATGAATAGCGCCGCTTCCGAGTTGGACTTCCTTCCGAGCACACAATGCCGGTCGAGCGACTGTCGCGCACCCATCTATTTTCCACACTTTTCGTTGCGTCACGGCACGGGCACACACACACACATACACATGAGATCCGGAAGTGACGGAGTATCTTTTTCTTTTTCGAACGAACGCGCCCCCTCGTATTTCAGCGAGTTGACCCGTTTAATTCGGCGACGCTCGTAACTCGATCCGGCGAAAGGAGGGAATGTAGCTAAAATAAGGAATCCGATGGAACGGAAGCTCGATGACACAATCGTAAAAAAAACCTACGCTCTGCGTACATCAGAGAGTTGCGGCCTTGCGATTACGCAACAAAAGTCGCCGAGTGCAATAAAATATATCGCATTAATTGCGCAATGGAATCGAAGGAACTTGTGGAAGATTTGGCTGCCGCAAACACAATAAGAAGGGATGAAAATCGGAATAACTACTACAGATGTATTATACCATTCCATAATTTAAGAAAAATGAAAAAAATTTATTTTTCTCTCTCATAGTCAGATTTTACGTTCGCCGTCATAACAGTTAATATAAACAACGGTCCTTTTTAATTTACAGTCGCTGTTACTGTAAAAAACTGCGCGGCGGGGCAAATTACGAGTGACGGATTTTTCCCCGGAGGAAAATTGGAGGGGACATGCATTTGGCGAGCCGGGACCATCGCCGGGACCGTTCGCCATGGGCGCGTTAATACGCGCGATGGGCGCGACGGGTGTGCCCCGTCATGCCCCGAAGGTGCCAAGCCCACGTTTCCGCGATCCGACGTCTTCCATCTTCGTCTCCACCACCGGGTTACCCTGCCCTACCCTCCTGCGCCCTCCGCGTCATTCTCTCGGCGGGGGATCTCCTTCGATCCGATCGTCGCCGTCCTCGCTCATCGCTTGCGCAATCTCGTCGGCGTGACATATTTTATTACCCGACGACTCTGCGCGTCCGTTGCATAATCGATGACCGGCGTCACGCATCGCGTAGATTCCGACGGATCTAAGATCCTCGTCCTTGTATCTGATTTTTACATTGAACGGGATTTCCGGGGGGGGGAAAATCTCGGAGATTCGCGTATGTCATCTTCAATTTTCAATTATTTTTCAATGTCAAAAAAATTTGACGTAAATAATGGTATTCCAGACATATAATTATACTCTCTAAAGCTCTGGCGACTTGTTCACGATAAAGAAACAATTCCCGTTCGAACAAACCCGCTCAACAAACGGAGATTGCTATTTCCGGTGACGCATTATTCGATCGAGACTGCGACTGTAACCGCGTTTCGCGACGTAAACCGAAAACTGTTTCATCAACCGTAAATGTCAAGCACGAAAGATTATTGCCAAGAAATTGTTACCATAATTGTAAGCTTGTCGATAGTATCGTTGACGCGGACGAATGTCATTAAAACAAATCAATAAAAATAATATAAGTACCAATAAAAATATGAATTGTTCAAACACACATTATTTAAAATATTTATTATTTTAAAAAATATAAGAAAAATTAGTGTTTTTTTTTGCGTTTATTAAATTATATTTTATCATAAAATTATAATTAACGATGATATACGGCTTGATTTTATTAACTGACAACGTGATCGACGTGGCACTTATAACTCTAGTGCATCCTATTTAAAGAATCGGATGACCCTCAAAAAGCGAACCTAATGACGCGTTACTAATAGCGCCGCCTCATTCGTTACGGCAAGAACAGCTTATAAGCGCGATCGAGTTTCAGTGACAAGAAGCGTACTGTTGATGTCAACGCTGGAGTGATATAAAAGAAACTTTATCACAAAACGTTCGTTGTAATTAAATCATTAACAGTAAAGTTTCCCATACTTCAGTAATTAAACATTATTTAAATAACTTTTATATCCGTCTAAAAAAAAAATTGCACAAAAATTTTATAAATATTTTTTACATACGTGCTTTTCTCCAATCTCTGTTCCCGTCAAATGTATATATACATCATACCAAATTTCCCTAATCGACTTTAATCGCTACTTACCGTTCCCTGTTTCGACATCAAACATGTTCGAACTCTCGCCCGGCGGCCGGTCTCGACAAAAGTCCGAGCCCTCCACCTTCGTGATCTTCGTCTTTACACGATTATTCGATCCCATCCCTTCGGAGCCCTCGTCCCCGAGTCTCAACCCTTCCCCGTGTTCGACAGATGTTCCCGAGCGCTTCACCTCGTCCTTGAAGCGAACGGTTTTGTTCTCGCGCCCCGCGAAAGACACCTGTTCGCCGTGTCGGCTCTTCAAGATCGGCGCTCTGACAAACAGATCGAGCATCGTGCGCTCGATCTTCAGATGCTCCTCCACGATGCGATCCAGCGTATCCGCGTACGATCTCTCGCAAACGTCGTACGAGAGGCCGTTTCCGCGAGTCAGGCTCCAACTCGTACTTTGGAGCCCGTCGGGTGAGCTCTTCAGCTCCTGGAATCTATTCGCTCCGGGTCCCTCGGGGATCGCCACTGTGTTCATCCGCCTGAAATCCAGGCTGTTCAGCTTGTTCTCAAAGTTCTGCCGGGTCTCCGTGTTGCGAAAACACGGCGGCGGATCGATAAGGAACTTGAGCGCCTCCAGGTGCTCGTAATATTCACGCTCGAGCTGCCCGGCTCTTCTTCCGCCAATCCCATCGACTCCCTTCTGTCCGGTGTCGTTGACTCGCGACGTTTCTACGCCTGCAAGAATCTTTCTCTTCCTCAGGTGGACTCCGTTAAACGTTCTCGGGATTCCCACGCGTTTCGATTCGGCCTCGTCATTTCTGACGAGCAGCTTTTTCGGACGCGTCTCCAGCTTATTCTTCGCGCTGCTCATCCTCCTGGCCGTTCGCCGTTTCCACGAAGCGCCGAAGCTACGAATCGCGGTCAGAAATCGGGCATTGGAACGCGACGAGGCGATCTTCTGCGCGGAATCCGAGCGACGACGATGATGACGACGAGTGGACGGACGTTTCGTCATAACCAACGGATTCGTCGTCTCGTTGCAGCCGCGCCATCGCGACGAGCATCGCTCATTCAACGCCGTCAGACATTGAGCGCAATCGAAGAATTTCATCCTCTTCTCGGAAGATCGTATCGATTTTATTCAACTTAATTCAATTCCTATAATTTAACTTGGATTCTCGTTTACTACGTAAAATATCACGATTGTTCCTCGTTTTCAAGCTTCATTAATTATCATTGATCCAACGCATTCTCGCTGAATTTACTTTCGTCGCGTGATTTGTCCCAATGAATTTATCGTTGCGATGCCCTTTCCTTCGTCATTACATAACCGCGTACAGCTTCATTAAACAGCGATTCGCGACTATTGTATTGTCGGATAATACGCGTATTGTTGACGATCGCGTCATTCGCATCGCCAGGCATCCCCGCTGTTGTGTACGCATTTCCTGATCAAACACTCATCGGCGTTGCCTTTTATATTAACTCGAACGTTTTCAATTGATTCATCGGTCGTTGTATCGGAGACAAGCTTAACGTAAAAATGATTATACGCGAGAAATTATGTTGTAATAAACTCGCGATCGGTCGATCACATAATTGTCAATGGTCTCTTGTATTTTTCGTCTGTCATAATGAATTTCGCGTTTCGTTAAATATCATTATGCCGCGCCGAGAAAAAATTCGTACGATTCAAAGTTATGCAAATTTATTTTGTGGCGATTCACTGGCACTTCACTTTTTCATTATCCGCGCTTTACCACTCTCGCATTTAAAATAAAAAAAAAAAAAATTATGTAATCGACCCCAATTTTCGTATCCGACATTTCTACGTTCCTCCGGCGGTGTAAATTTCTTTCTTTTTTTTTAACAAACAATGCACCGCGGTTCGAAATTTGATTACTCGGCGCGGCGCGCTCGACAAGGCGTTCCCTGATACTGAACAGGAAGGTGGGTCTCGCAGGCCTCGGAAAAGGAAAGAAGAGGAGACGAAGAGGGTCGCCTCCTCGACGCAGGGCCTTCTTGGAGAGCCGAGGGTGCGCCGGGCACGGAATTGCCGCGTGTCGTTGTGGTCGCAGGTGTACCGTCGTAGATGAGAGCGTACATGTGAACCGGGGACAGGTGTGTCGCGTATGCGTGAGACAATACAGGCGCGCGCTCTCGACGCGAGGCGTGGGTATGCCGTCTGGATGTGCACTGTACCGCGACGACGAGAGGGCAATTTGGAGAAAAGAGCCGGTAATAATGGCCAAAGTGGTGGGATGATCCGTTTATGGTCAACGTACACGTCATACGCTGCACTTATTAGGTCCGTCATTATCCTCGGTTAGACTCCGAGGATCCAAACGGGCGGCCAATTATCGGCGATTAATTAAGCGCGATGATAACAGCCTTCGAAACCGATATCTCATACGATCCTTAAGATATTTTTTTAGTCTAGTTAATCTTCATACTTATGAGTATCTCAAAATCTTGGATTGATGAGAAAAATTTTCTTCCATCGATCGATTCAATTTTCGAGAAAATTATTTTTATTTTTCTCATAAAAAAATGTTACTTTAAGTAATGAATGACGATGCACGGAAGGCCGACTTGATTAATTCGACCAAAATGTCACCGAGGCTAACTTCTACCGCTGTCGCGCATAAAGGAACAGGCCGCTATTGTCCGCCATTGAGATCATCGGAGATAATTAAACTACGCGCATTGTATATGCTCAGTTAACTGGCAGGATTATTGTGCTCGACCAAGCACCGGCAGTCATGCGTGGGTAATTTCTGGGTCCTCCGACATAACTCGACGCGTTGCAAACGACAACGATCGAGTATCGAACGATATGCGTTGCGGAGAACGAGTCGTGAATTGTTAAGAGTGTCGACACGATAATCATCTACCGACGACTCTATCTATGAACTAACTACGTTACCTCCGCCGAACTTGTTTCGATTACTAGCAATCATGGTCGCATACCCGTAAAATATGTCGAGTTAGACGCGTTAAAAATTAATTGGAAAATGACGATGGGACTCTACAAGCCCGATGTTTGATATCGTGCGAGATTAATCGGGAATCGATACCGAACACGGTGAACTCATTGCACAAACCGTTCGCGATTAATTGGAAATTCGTTCGTAAATTCAATATCATATTTAATTAATCATAGGCCACGTTCGATGCGTTCGAAAGTTTTTGTGGCGATGCGATCTGTTAATTATTTTTTATCGATTGATACGTTTACACATCAAGCGATTACTTTCATCGTTTTGCGTAAGTAAATTTTTCTATCGCATTTCTATCTTTATTTGAGATAATATAAAAAAGTTTATGATTTTGTAGAAAGACAGCAAACTTACTGGCAACGTTCTTCTCCGCTTCTGTCCGCGTGCGCGTTATGGTCCTTGTGGTGGTCTCTGCGGCACAGAAATGACAAAAATGACAATTGGCTGTCGCTTCACTTGAGATTGATCAGTTTTCGCGGCGAATACTTACTATTCTGAATCTCGGTCGTGGTATTCTCCTGTAGACTACTCTTGTAGATTCTCCTCTTTGGCGAGCCGATATTTTCCCTGCAACAAAAAAAAAACAGAATACAATTTTCGATTAAAATAAAATTTAATGCTTCAGTCATTTCGCAAAAAGTCTTGATGTCTTAAAGAAAAACGACTCACTGATTGAGACCAAGCTTTAACTGTTCCCCGGAATTACGTAGCAGAGCGTGCGCCTCGCTGTTGGTCAGATCTCGAGTGCTCTTTCCATTAATGTTACTAATCAGATCACCCTCTCTCACTCCCTGCTGAGCTGCCTTGCTGCCCGGATTTACCTGCAACAAATAAAATCAACGAGATTAGAAACATTTGGCAATTTTATCTGTAAGAGTTTAATCTGTGAGGATCATTAAACGCAAACTAATGCGGGTTGACGCGATTCGGTCGATCGCGATCGAAACATCGAGCGAATTATCAGAACGAGCGGACGATTGAGAGCCACTGCAGTCCCTCGATGCGCCTGGGGGCAGGCAACTTCCCAGACGTCGACACGCGACGTTGTCTAAAAGCGAGCGCGCAGGCGATGCGACGACAAATTACGGCACGATGGAATCGAAATACAATGAATTAGAAATCAATAGTTTGTCAGGAAGCAAATGCTGTGGATATTTATATAAATTCCTTTACGATTACATGCTTTTTTTCAAGATGATCGATTATATTACATAGCGATTACAGAGCGCAAAAATGTCTAATTAAATCTGTCGTATCGATAAACTAAGAAAGAATCGCGTCTCTCCGTGGAAAAATGCTTTCGCATTTATTTATTGCGATAGCGAAATTGAACGAACGATTCACGTACAACATAAATAAATCCCGAGATAAATCCGAGAAAAATTAACTTTTCTTTTTACGACGACGTTTTTCCGCGCCTCGAGTCGAGATTTAAGTCGCTGACGTTTAAGATTCTCACCACGCCGTCGCGCTTCCGTTGGCCGGATACTACTCGGAACTTCAACATCCCGATGAGCTCTCCCGCTCGATAGCTGACAGAACGTTACCGCAAATGTAAAAATATCGGGCTAAGGAGGTTTGCCTCAATCCTGTTTTCCTTTGTCACTGATAAAAAACTTTCGTCACCAAATGTTGACAACTCTGAACGTTAGACTTTCTTTGGGTGTTTACAAAACAAACGACGCGTACTAATATGATGTTATTATTTCGTAAACACGCACATGTATCCTTTTATTTTAGGGAGTACACTCTTATCTATTCGATTGACGTTTTACAGCTGTTTTCTCTCAAATCCATTTCAAATGGCACGTTGCTCGCGCAACAAGTCATAAAATTCGAATAAAAATACAATATTATGCCGTGAGTTTCGCAAGACGAGAACTGTCATCGAATGAAAACTTAGTCGCGAGCCGAAGACCAGGAAACTATAGCGCACAACGCGTCGAAGGAGAAACGAATACTGAAGCTCGTCTCCTGGATAGGATGCATCCACGTCGTTGGATCGCCGTCGCACCGGCGCCAGACTTTTCGGCTACAGCGGAACAACGGAAAAGGTTTTCCGACTGACCTTCCTCGCGATGTTGTTTGGATTTCGAGAAGAACGGAGGGGTGGGTGTAACGACGAGATATACGGCGACCCGATTTCCAAACGAGAGTTTCGATTTTGTTTACGTAACGTAAACTGGATTCCGGCCAAACCGTATTGTTTCGTGCATAAACTCGATTGAAGATGTATGTATCTATTGTAGTTATATCTCGCATTTCAGCGGTGAAGATAGTTTGACATAAGCAACAGTGAATGACAGGGAGAACCGTTTGTACGGCATGTTAATAGAATAAAATTGATGAGAGATAAATTGTTTGTGCCTCAATATTTATAATAAATCGAAGGCAAAGGCAATTGTGTTCAAGTTGGAGGCAGAAAGCTAAATTATCGACAGGTGAGCGAGCGGATAGTCACGAAAATACGCTCAAAGTGAAACGGGCGGACGAGCGTTGAACTATATCAGTGCAGGAACTGCACGCTTTACGCTTCGTGCATAAAATCTTTCGAACTTTTAACTATGCGCGACACGACTTTCCAAGTGCATCGACAAAACTTGGAGCGCTCTGCTTCATTAAATGGCCAATGGAAGCTATTTTCGCAGTTAAAGAGCTTTCCAAGTTATTCGCGACAACATCCTAGTGTTGCGTTTTAACTTCTAAATTAATAAATTCTTTACATAAGTAAATGAAATTTTAATAGACAAAATAATATTATTATAATATAAAATTTTTAAGTACCAATTTTGATAATATATTAATATATATATTTTATATTTCAATTTTATATCTTTCGACCATATACTATTTTCGAAACGTCTATTTTACGGTCAAGTGTCATCCGATTTTAATGACTCTTTAATCATCGTGCGGCTAGCTAAGGGAAACCGCAAAAGCGATTGGAGAAAGCGACGAAGGAAATTGCTTTCCGACAACGCGGGATAATAGCATCCGGTGGAAAGCAAGGAAAAACCAGACAAAGTGATGTAAGACCGGTCAAGGATCATCGTGACCAATCGCGCGCAGCACTTGCGGGATAATAAGAGATCGCGCGACTACAGAGGATGCCGAATCCGCCCGCGGTTATTCGCACACTTCGCTAAAAAAAAACGTTATAAACGTCGAATAATTTAATTCATAAGAATCATTTCGGACGCACCGATCAAGATGGAATTCGAAGAGAACGAGAGAGGAAAAGAAAAACCGATGGTGAAAGATTTCAAGTTTCTGACATTTAATTCTTGTAATTCTCGCATCTGTCGTGGAACTTGGGAGAAAAATAATAGGAACGCGAGAGAGAATTATTTCCTTTGTTTTCTCGATCAATTTAAAGTCGATTTTTCCACGTCAACAGCAATTTTCGCACATCAAGCCCTCTTCGCCATAACTCTTATCGTTACTCGAAAAATCTCGCGAAAGTGTTTTCGTATTTCATTATACAACATTGTATCGGCGCTTCCGAGGTGATTTATATCTCACGCGCGGCAATCATGCGACGCGGCAGACCGAAAAATTGAATATTCTCGAGTGCGTACGAGCATCGTGAAATCGATCCCATATTTTTCCCCGACCCGTTACACTATCTTTACATAATTGCGAGAACAAATCGATCTAACGGTGACGAAAACCAATGGAGAACTTTCGTCTTTCGAGTCCGATCCGAATGAAAAAGATTTTTTAAACATAAATTTTTTTTTTAATATTTCCTTTTTTCATTTTTCTCTTATTTAGAACTGATAAAATTTAAAACTGATCAAAACATATTTCAACATTACAAGCTTATCTGTTTTAAGAGAAAAACTGTTATAAGACAGAGAAATAATTTTCTCTTGGCTTCGCCTCGTGAACTATCTCTATCGAGCGAAGAAAGGCATGACGACTTCGTGCCAGCTTTAATTGACGGAGCCAATTCGCGCCCATTATGTGATTATCGCGCAATAAGGCGGCCCATTACGTACAAAAGACATCGTGGAAACCGAGAAATTAGCGTTCGTCGAGGATCGTTAACGGTCTCTCTATTCTGAGCGACGTAAAGAGCACTTCGCTACCAAATAAGACATGAAATTTCACGCGTAACGCCACGTGAAAACGATCGGTTGCAAAAAGTATGCATAATGCATCCGGCGATGAGTGCAAGTTTGACGTTATTCGCGGATGGAACTTGTCAGATATAAGTTACGAAGCGGAAATGGAAGATCGTAAAATGACGTAAACGTTGCCCTGGCTACGTATTTATCAGGAAAACAATTTTTCCAACACTGCGGGAAGAATTTTAATTCTTCAAATGTAAATACACACCCCTCGTCTGATGTACCGAATAACGTTAATTTAGATGAAGAACCATGTAAATATTTTATGAACAATTCAACGGGGAAATTGACGTCGTGGATTTTACCGGAGCTTTAGGCACGTCAATCGTCTTTACGCGGAGAAGAAGAGACAGCTAGACCTGCCTACGAATAGCGTATGCATGAGAAACGCGTAACAAGTTGAAGGGATTTCCAGGTAGTCGACACTTTCGAGCTACGTGAGCGGAATGCGATGGAGGCTTAGGTGCTTCGCTCTAAGAAGCGCACGTCAGATCTTTCAATATTTCGTTTCGAAATCTATTTCTCGCGGAGGCTTTATTAGTCGCGAAGTGAATTGCGGCGACTCGAGACAGACACTAAATTGTAATTTAGCTGTTGATCGCGCGCGCATCCATACCGCCCTAAATCAACCGGCGATAAATCAGTAGACACCCACCGTGATACGCGATATTCGTGCACGCACCAAAGATAACAGTGATTTATAAATGATATTATCGTACATAAATCAAAAAAAATATACGTATAATAAAATAAATTCATTGATATTTATAGATCATAATATTTGGATTTAATTCGGGCGACCGAGCGCATTTTCTTAAAAACACATTAAATGAAGAAAATTATGAGAAAATTAATAACGAGACTTTTCTAATCAAATAAAAATATCATTAGCATACGACTTTACATAAATTCATAATCGAGTCTTTGCGCTTTCACGAATATCTGGGAGTGGAAAATTTCTCCACTTTTCTCTGACCCATTCGTTATAAGTCATATTATATTAATTGTACCGAGGTGAATCTTTTAACGAAGAGAGAATCATGCGATTAATTACTATAATCCCGGAATAAAAGTTATATCCACGAGAGTTACAGGAAGATAACACGCACTTCGCACGCGAATGTGAATTATGAGTTATTAGTTTATAATCGATTATTTGTGTCACCGAAAACGCGCGTCTCTCGGCGCAAGTTTCTCCGATCGTTGTTAGCTCACAATGCGAGAGACGCGCATGGCGTGGCATTAATTATAATTCAATCGAAAGTGCATTACGCGCAATCGAAACGATGACGACGAACTTCGACCATTAGCCCAGGACGCGCTGAAACACCGAGGATGGAGGCAAATCGGGAGGGATTCAAAGGAGACAGGAAGAAAGGACGACGACATCGAGTCCTGCGAAATGCATTATGCATTTGGCTAGTTCCTCGCCTCGCCGAGAATGGTTGAAGGCTTAATTAGAAGGTAGACTAGAGAAAAGCAATTAAACTCACTACGCTAAAGCAAGAAAAACAGATCGCGATATAAACGTCGTTGACTGGCATTCTCTCTTGTCCGTTTGACAACCTTCTTCCTTACAATCTTTCTTTTGAAAGGGTAATTAACGCAAAATGACGAATCGGAGAATTCTTTATTCTTGTATCTCAATGTGTGTTAAATCATTCTTATTTTATGTAAAACTTTTCTAAATTATTCGTATTATATTTGAGAAAAATCAAATTAAATTAATATTTAATATCCAAAAAATCCATTAAAGTATATTTAAAAAAAAAATTAATTAAATTATACAAATTTTTATATAATATACAATATTTTTCCAGGAAAATCCATATGACTTGTTCGTCTCGTTCAATAAAGTTTGCTTCAAACAAAGCTCGTTTGTATTTTTAAGTCTGAGTCGCGATCGCCATGCATGATCCATTACAGTAACATTGACGTTCCGTATAAATATCCATATAAATCTAGTTTGGATAGTCACGTTTCGCGGATATTTATGCAATATCCGATATTCCAGCCGCGAAATCTATTCGATGTTCGTCGTCGATATCTATCGCATGAATATTCGCTGGCCGCTTAAAAAATTCAATAAAGTCTTATAAAAATAATCAAAAAAACAAAAAAAAAAAAAACAACAAAAAAACAAAAATCATGTATACGTTAAAAGTGTTTCATATCTCAAGTGCTAAATTATTTTTCAAAGGAATATTCATGTTGGCGCATGTGTGTAATTAATGGAATAGCTTCGAAAACATGAAATTAAAACGCAAATTATTAACTTATCTTGTTGAGAGAACAAAAAACTAAAAAGGTAGATACGTTTAACTTGTTTAATACGCTTTTTAATTAACTTTGAGTGAAAAGAAACCTGCCCTTTTTCCCCTCTCCAAAATTACCTCAAATCCACTAAAACCTTTTCCCGCGCTCTATTTTTACACAATTATTTCGAAAAAATCTTCCTCGGCAGAAAAATTCGCAGAAATAGCTACCAGCAGGTAACAGATACATAAAAATATTCCGGAAGAGAGTATCTTACCCCACACGCATAATTTCTATCCGCCTTGCGAGGATAATGTCATTCACAAACGCGTCCGATTCGAACGATTATGACAGATTCTTACTCGATTATGGATCGTTAACAAGTTTATGAGATCGCGCGGACATTCCGTGCGGCACGGTGGAAGACGACTCGCGCTCTCTCGTGCGTTTTCGCGTCGGGTGACGCGGAAGAAGAGGCGCGGAGAGAAATCGCGTCAACGCCCCCTTGAATTATCGGTGTCACACAAACCAGACGCCCGCGTGTTTTGCGCGACAACGGATATTAACCCGCTTGCGCATTCCGTCACCGAGAGAGATCGGGCGGTGGCCGGTAATTGACGGGCTGGAAGAATATAAATATGAAATATATATACATATGTACATCCGAGAACAAAACTGTGATTGTGAGATATGTACGGCACATGTCATTCACCATGGAATTTATGGAAAATATATTCTTGTGTATAGAATGGAAACAGGATAGTCATTTTTCATTGAAAACCGATATTTTTCAATCTTTTCGTCAGGCTTTGTTCTCTTTATACAAATCACTCTTTGATTGAATCCGTTAAAACCCGCGTCGAGTACCTGGCGCGTATTCAAGAAATCAACGACGCCATGTGACTGGCATCGTACGACCCTCGATTATTTATATCGTTCGAAGAGAGGAGAAGGAGCCGGTAAATCTTCTTAAGAAGCGCAAGGTGAAGGTAAAATTTTACGAGAGATAAAAATTTAACATTTAGGTACCATAAAACGTTCTCGTTTATTCTATACACGTCCGGAAAATACGAATCTAGGAATTTTTCCGGGAAAAGTCATTAAAATATTATAATAGAATATAATGTACAAACAAGAAATTCTCCCTCTATTCCTGATACACATCGATAAATTAAAATGTACCAGACCAATGACACTCTCTCTCTCTCCTCCGCAGACCGGAATAACGTCGGATTATTTACGATGAAATATATTCGTATCGATAACCTGCTCGCTCTCTACGTTCGGTCGCCACTAATAGCCACGGATTATGTCGTAGGCTGGGTTAAGTCCCTAATTAATTTCTACACCCAATTTTCCGATCCGCTACCATGATTTATCGCGCATTGTGGCTTACGTCGCGTTCAATCGCTATCATTCTCCAACCACAAACGCTGCCTTAATCGCGAATATTTTAATACGACGATAAATGTAAACCGGCCTATTACTACTAGATGTTATTCACGTGTCGGAGCTCGTTAGCGCGCGAAAGCGTAAACGCGTTGATGATGCAATTCGTTTAAAAATACACAATGACCGTGCCACGCGTATCACGTTTTCGTTTCGTAGACGATGATCCCAATAAAAGTGTATCGAGCGATATCGCAGAGTTTCTTGACGTTCGCTTCTCGATACCGTCATCCGATGACCTTCGATCGATGAGCTTGCCCGAAGCTTTCCGAATTGAAAATAGCCATACGCTTCGGTCGACGCGTCTCAAGTTTCTCGTACACACATCCCCCAAATGTCCGCATTCGCTTTGCGATGGTAAAGATTCGTAAAATTTGTATAAATATTTATACAGAATGCAGAGCAAGAAATTTATTTTTCGTCTGCTAATCGCTTTTTATTAATTTCACAAGTAAAACATCATCGTTAATTTATTCGATCAGAAATCAAATCAGTTCTAATGCGGATGAAATCGATTCTATAGATGTCATCTGCAAGTCGGCCGGTAATAACCCTGCACACAGTGACCCCGTATTCTCGACTCGCGATCGATTACGGTGCTGTTTTTAGCGGACGCGAATTCACCGCATTCTACAAAGCGAAAGAATCTTTCTTTCGACGATGTTAAAACATTGCAGCATAAAGGGAAAAAATTATCAAATAAATAAAAAAAAGGGAACAAACGGGAAGATAAATACGGAATGAAAATATGGTTGAAATAGCAAGAGCTGCAATATTATTTTGCGGTTGATATTTGCGCGAACACGTTCGCCCATTTTTATCCGCTGCCCCAAAAAATTTTTTTATATATATATATATAATTTTATGATAAAAGGCTTTTATGATAAAAGGATAAAATATTCGAAATATGTTTGTTAAAAAAAGAACATGGATTTCCGGTTAATTATATGAATGCTTACATATATAGGCTTGTTCTTTCTACCTTTTTACATTTGTTTTCGTTTTTTCTTCTCTCTAAGTATGTAAGTACACGCTTGTTCCATTCTAAGTCTACAGGAAACGGAAAAATACGAAAGCGCGGATATTAATGGGACTGCGTGTATATGTGTGAGAGAAAAAAAAGGGAGAAACGATATTTTTTTTTTTCGCGCTTAAAAACTTTCGTCCATTTTATCCGCAGATGATGTGTGTTTAAAAATGGAGCACGTAATTAATGGAAATCGTGGCAAAAAAAAATATGCATGTTTGATCATGCTGAAATTGATCCGAAATTTTTTCCAATAAAAAAACTTATATCTCGATCATTCTAGTTGAAAACAATCGACGCTTCAAATTCGCCAAAGATAGTGTCATTAAAATTAAATTAATTCACTCATTAATTCACTATATATATATATATATATATATATATATATATATATATATATATATATCTACTCTCAATCTATTGTACATTTTAACATTTTCAATTTTATATCTCTAGCTATCTGCTCTTTCTTTCTCTTTCTTTCTCCCCTTGTAGCCTTTCTTCTCACTAAAACAGATTGCGAATCCGATCCCCTTGGCAAATTCCGCCTTTGCGCACTTAGTTGTCGTCCACCACTCACCGTGTATTTTCTCCTGGACGTTTTACTCCATTGATTTTCCGGCGAGCTTGCCTCGCTTTTCCCATCACCAATGTTCGTACGAACCCGCTTTTCACGACCTGTCACAATTGCCACGCACAACTATCGGTCCAAAATCTTTTCTCGCTTCTCGTGTGAAACGCGCGAATTCGCTGGATAAAAAATCGCGATGAGACGTATATTCAGCGTAGCTGTTGGCGTCGAGTCCGGTCGGCTCACTTAGAGAGAGAGAGACTGGCCTAGGACAATATTAGAACCGGGTTCTCGAAGCGCGATTGCTCTCTCGCCGGACCGCACCTCGTCCGTCTATATCCCGCAAGCCTCTCGTCTTGATCTTGGTTCATCCCACGCTCCCCCGACTCCCCGAGGCTCCTCATCTTCTCACCCCGGTTGAATCCGACTCGACGTAATCCCGCACGAACGTTCGGTCGTAAATCATTGAAATTACATCATGCGTGTATGTTATTCTATTTATTAATATTAATAAAAAATTGTATTATCTATCGAGATATCAATAAATATCTTCCGCGATATTTTTTGTAAAAAAAAAAAAAAAATTTTAATTTCTTCCAAAATTTAATATTATATTCCGCCAGAAGACAACGTCGCATAATTTTTAATCTTTAAGAAATTTGAATTGTCAATTTATATTTTTCTCAGACTTGCTATTAATCGATTAATCGCCGACTCTATCTTTGTACATACACATAGTCGAAGATGATTGTCAAAGGAGACATCTATTTTTTTACTTAGCGATACACAATACAACCGCGATGCCTTATATAAGTGTGGTGCCCTTCTTACATTTCCGCTACACGTCGCACGCGCGCGCTTGCCTTTCGTGATACTTGTCGCATTAATTATTGCATGCCTGAGTAGTGAGGTACTATCTACGATTACATATCACATATTCATATTCGATATCCGATCGTGGAACGCGTACACCGACATTGCAATCGCACTAACGTGACCTCGGTCGAAATCGTTACGCGATTGCAATGCAGGTAACAGTGCGCGACTCTTTGTTGCAGGTACGTTCGCAATGCCCTCGCCACTCCTACATCGTGCGTGTGTAACGCGCGTGATAAGGCGCACCGTGTTAGATTTAGGGTCAACGATACGAGATGCATAAGTGACGAGGCGAATCCACCTGACATTATTCGGCGCGTAGGTGCGCCTTCAGGTCAATGTTAATAGATACAGATATAGGTTGGCCGTAACCTTTCTAAGATCGTTGACGACGAATAATGTTCACGCTAATGTCCGATGAATTTTTAAACCTTATCAGTATTTTATTGACTATTTTTTTCGTGGCCTTTTATAAAAAATCAAAAAAAAAAAAAAAGGAAGAAGACTTTCTGGCGACATTTTTATTTCGCTATTTAAGTAAAGTATTAAGAGATAATGAGTGATGGAAGAGAAATAATAGTATTATTCTACAATTATATGAATTCAGGACACATATTATTTGTCATAGATATGTTTCATGTTATAGATATTTCCGCTATAGCATAATCAAAGTACGACAAGAAAATCGCCTGTAACAGCCACGCATGTTTTCGGCTTCAAGTTGCAGATCTGGAATTAATTAGCCACAATCGCTGCTCTTGTTACGACGTTTAATCGTAAACCAAGAAGCATCGGTTACAACCCGAGCTTCTTGCGCACCCCTCGTGTCTTGTTAATCTCGTTCGTTTATAAAGAAGATCACTTGAGTTATCTGCCACGTCGGCCACAGTGCATGCATGCAAAAAGGAGTCTGCAGAACTCTCTACTCGCGGGGGTAATAAATAAATAAGAAGAAATGTCTGCAATGCATCAAGATATGTAAATACGGATAAAATATCTACATGTCATATTGTCAGTCAAGATCGACGAGAACCTAATCGCAAATTCAAATGTACGACGAATGGAATATAATTGCGATTTCTAAAGTTTTTCCTGGATAGAACAATGACCCTTTGGTAAATGCCGCAATTTGAGAACCCCTGGTATAGCGGGTAACAACTCGGACTCCACAACCTGGGTGGTCAGAGTTCAAATACCGTCCGTCATCTCCAGAGTTTTCTGATACCACACGCCATAGTTTCGCGGCGATTCGAAATACGCTCTGATCTACGGTTCCCCCCTGTCGTCCACAGATATCGATATATTTTCACATGCAAAATATTAGATCAAAAATTATGCGAAGAAATTAAAATAGAGACGTCCTAGATTCGAATCTCCTTCATCGACTCCATGCGACTCCTCATTTGACGATACTTCCCCAATGGAATCATTGAGATTAAGAAAATTTTATAGCAATGACATGTTTTTCCTCGCAGCCTTTCGGGCGTCAAATCGCGTCATGTTTTAACGTAATTCGCGCTCCCATCGGATTCTAACGGATAGATACGACGGGCGTACACGCATAATACAATTAGAGGCTCACGGATGAAGCCGGGGAAAACAAGACCGCCGTCAACAGCTACGTAATTTTCACAATTGCTGCCGTCTCTTCTGCTCCTTGCGGGATCTCGCGGGGGTCGCGAAAGGGGAGAGAAGGAAACTCGAGAATAATGGCGGTTGTTGGAGCAAGTAAAGATCAATTGGTCTGCGGGTAATAATATCGGGCAAACACGCGACGCCAAGGTTCGCGGGTCCAAGGACCCGCCTGCACCTCGATATTGACGTATCGAACGGCAAACTGTACTAAAGGACGACTTTCATAACGGCGAGCTATTTATAAAGCATTAGGCGAAAGATGGGATTTTTATTAACAATACGACACCAGATCTACCAGATTCAGATTTCCGCTAGACCGAACAGTCCCTCTCGTTATTCAAAATTCGATCGATAATTTGATCAGATTTTTCGACGAAGAAGTTTAGTTAAAATTTTGTCACGAAAAATATATCTCTTTATTTTCTTTTCTATATTCTTTTATTTATTCTCTTAAATAATTTATCTCTATTTTTTTCTAGATCCATTCGCAACTTGGAACACTCGAACATTGCGTTTCGTTACGTTTCATTTCGCCGATCATGACATTACGCATACCGGAGGGGAGAGGCGAAACATTAAGAGGAATGCATTATGTACAATAAAATAAGCGAATGAAGCTTTTATGGGCGGCCTTCCCCTTCGAAGAGTGCGGTCGATATTTTTTCCGAGGTGTGCACGAAGCAAACGTTGGATGCGCAAATATTTGCGGGTATACACACTCACGATACTCTTATTCTGAAGTTAAGAGCGCGCGATATTTCCGGTTGAGGTCTAGAAAAAAATTCCATTATATCCGACCGTATATCGCAGTTGCACCGAGAGAGCATTTTTTTCAATTTCGCGTGTCAAGTTTCCGATCGACGAAGGAATCGAGAGACGACGTTTCGCGTCACGAACGGATCATTATCATCGCGGCGCTATATACTTTATCGTCATACTCTTCGCCGTTCTAATTTCGGCGTGATTCTGCCTATTAATCTCGTAAAACTTTGCATTAGTCTTTTTGCGTATGCCAGATGATTACATCCTGCATGTTCGCAGATAAATACCAGCGTCTGCTTCCCGAATAGCGCCGCGAGCTACAGCCCTCGTCGAGATTGAGAGAGATCGAGACAGAGAGAGAGAGAGAGAGAGAGAGTTTAAAGAGATCTCCGGTTCTCTCGCAATTAAAGCCTCCAGCGACCGCTTAAGTTACGATTGTTACGGAATTAAAGGCGCCTCTCCGCAAGAGAACGTAATCCCCGCTGGCTGCGAGAATCCAACTCCGCTGAAACTATCCACAGTATTCATCATAAACGAGAGGTCTCGAGAGATAAAAAAAAAAAATTGCTTCAGATATTCAAGATAAACGGTCTTTTTCGTGCGAAATGGCTTTTATGTAAAATTATTCACATCTCTCTCTCTCTCTCTCTCTCTTGGTAAGATCTATCCGCGACTCGGAGACTCCCTTTAATCTGTATTACATTTACTTTACGAGCGCTTGATTTACGCTTTCTTTAATACTCCTTCCACGTGACACATGTGTCACGCAGATCGAATCCATAAGAATCAGTTAACATACAAACCTTTTTCCGGTATGTGCTTGGCAAGCAAGCCCATTGCGCGTAACTCGTGTGAACCATTGTGATGAGATTTTTCTCGATCGCGATCTCTTTCGCCCCTGCGCCTCAGACACGCGCGATTGTACACGCAACACTTGGTGATAACTACTTGCTCTACAAACGCGCCGCGCACTTTTCTAAAACAGCCGAGCACACAAACGGCTTCAATGCCGGATGCAATTTTGTCTCATTGTCAGCATCGATGCACCGTAGTAGAGTTTCACAGCCGTTGTTTGCGCCGCGAGTCGCGATATTTCGAAGAAATCTGACTCAAAAATTCGACCCACCTTTTCGCTAAAGAAAAATGAAGAAACGATTTTCGCCGATCTCTCTCGCGTTTTCTCGTTTAAACGTCAATTGGACATTAGAGCGAATAATTCATCTATCGCGTGTCTCTCGCACGTTGAAACTTCCGGACCGCTTCGCGAGCGCGACTTCCGCGTTTCTCGGAATACGCGCGATGAATTTACCGAGCAACTCTCCAAGCTCTTACGGGGCGTTCACAGTATTCCGTGGCACAAAGCTTTCTCTGTTTCCGCGCGAAAAAAAAAGAAGCCGCTATCGAGTCTTGCACCATAGATATGACTCAGGCGTTCGCGTTTCTGCCCGTATCAATCCGACATATTCATCGATCATTTAATCAATTTTTTTTATTTTATCGGAGCACCGTTTCCGCACAAAGAGAGCCGAACCGCAGCTCGTCATCGACTAGCGAAACAACGACGCAGATCCGATAAGGCATCAATCTCCGCTTATCCGCGTTATCGAAATGGCGCGAAATTAAAAATCCATTAGTTAGATACGAATCGCGGATTCCGTGATATTTCCTGATAACAAGCGCGATTTGATAATTCGTATTTCAGGAGCGAGGAAACACGTGCGCCTAGAACGAGCGGCGATCGGGAACGTACGTCTCTCGATCGTTCGCGGGCGAGGAATCGCTGCCACTGGCCCAAGAAACGACGGCGCGGTCGCCTCGACGCGGTGAAGGCATATGGGACCCTCAGGCCCGTGATTACGAGGCTCCACCGAGGTTCCTAAGGAGAAACGGAATGCAAAGAATTCGCCAAACAAGACGGTATATCGAATGATGAATTTTGACGCTTTGAATAATTTTCCCTCATATATAATGTTTTATTTATTACAATGTTTATATTTTTATTTATAATATATTTGATATCAATAAATTAAGAATCTCCTCGATTATAATTGGAATAATAAAAAAATAATAATTTAAGAGAAAAATAAAAAAAATTCAATAAAAAAAAATATAAATAATATATAAAAATAAGGAAAAAAAAAAGAAACGTGATAAAATCAAAATAAAATTTCCGATAAGAAAATATCTAATTCTAAAGAGCGCGGAGATGAATCGTAAGCGATAAACGCGATTTTCGGGGTCTCGGCAAAATCGGACACGTTCCTGGTCGCTAACTCGTTCTACGACGATAAGTATCGAGAGTAGAGGACAGGGCTGCGGAGAGGCGTAGTGACACAGCGGGGCTCTGTTATGCGGGCGTAAGCGAATGCTAGTTCGAAACGGGGCGAGCACATTCTCTTTCTCACAAGAGGGCAACGTCGACAGGGAGAATGCAGGCGCGAACGAGTGACTGAGTCACTGACACTCTCTCTCTCTCTCTCTCTCCCTTCGTCGGAATGACCAATATACTAAAGAGCGCGAGGGGGCCCCTCTTGCACCCGCGGAACGCGCGCCCCACCAGACACACAATCATCGTCGTATGTATGTACAACATCGGGGTCGTACGAGTGGCTCGTCAAAATGCTATTAGCGGCCATTTGCCCCTCGCCCATTCAGGGGCCCCTCGCGCTGCGGAAACGTCGCGACGAGTCACTCTATATGAGAGGTGGCTGACCTTCGTCGTTAATTCCTAAACTGAGCACTTGGGATTATGGCAAAAAAACCTCTTCGTCTGGGTTTAACCCAGTGACCTGAGTATATGTATAATACTCGCGGACATAAAATAAGCTCGAGTTCCTTTTGCATTTTAAATAAATTTTGAAAAAAAGATCTTTACACTCTTTAGGACTCTCTATCGCTGTAAATGTATGAATGACAGTTATGAAAATAGACGGACATGCAATCAAAGTGCAATAAATGAACCTCACATTCCTAACATAAAATACGCATGAACAAAGAGCGTCCTTCCCGTCGCACCTCCTCTATCGCTTCGAGAGAAGCGTACCGAGATTGCCGTAAACGTCGTATAATTGCCGTCACTGCAATATATTCCTGACCTTGTCGTTATCACGTTCATAGCGGTAGAAACAAAGGTGTTATCAGGTGCTGGGAATTGCGCCGTCCATTATTCATTAGACAGCGGCGGCGGCTTTAGCATTTATTTACGCGCCAAACGCACGACGGAGATCGTCGGGGCAAATTTATGGGCAGACATCAAACTTGCGCTTGCGATCGAATGCACACAGTTATTAAATCCTTGACAACAGAGCGGTATTTCGCCTCTAGGGAGACGTCTAGAATTTAATACGATACCCTTACATCACTTTCTCCATTCACCACACTTGCCCGAGTATGCATATATAATATCCTCATCTCTATTAATTTATCGTTAAAAATTTTTTTCTCTCTTAATTATCACCGAATACAACGGATATCTCTCCAAAGAATAAGCTTCCTGATAATATCCAAATCGTATAATTTGATAGCCCACCCAGGCACAATATCAAATATCCTCGGGTATCAATATCTCAGATAAAGGCTCAGATAAAAAAGAATGCCAATAATATTCTTGCTGTCGCAAAGGGAAGATATCGTCCCGCTGAGTATCGGGACCATCCCTGGGGCCGATGCCGCAACCATTGGCGTAGCCAGGTGTCGGGGCGACGACGCCTACTCTTATGCAGCCCGGCGTGCGGGGCTGCAAGCGCGGTGCGCGAGTCTGCAGGCGGCGGCGGCGATCGATTACTTTTACGGGCGGAAAGGAGTAAAGCGCGCGGCGGCTCCACCTCGTGCTCTGTCCCAAGATCGACAGAGAGAGAGAGAGAGAGAGAGGCAACATGTATTAATGGCACAATATGTTGTCGTTTCCGTATTCCGTAACGCAAAGTACTTGGACCGAGTTACAAGTTTCTATTAATGTCATGTCTCGCGTCGGGGTGCGTTACTTATCGCCGTTAACGGTCTTGTTACGATGTAGCTCGACGGCTTTCATGCCATCACGTTATTACGCTCGCAGCTTTGAACAATGAATTAAGCCACGACAGATTTCGCGGCCTCCTCCTCAAGTCGCAGCAAATGCTGCTAGTATAAATAACAATTTGGAATTATATATATATATATATATATATATGGATAAAGTTGAATACGTCGATTTTGATAAATTGTAAATTGAAGCGAAATTATTCAACCTCTGCGCAAGATGTTCAATCTCGATAAGCAAAGCGTTGAAATGACTATTTATGTTAAATTAATACAAACGCATCTATTAATTTATTTCATTATCGACATTTAGCATTCCGGCGAAGCGAATATTACTGCCTGTTTTGATTATTATCCTCAATTAATGTTGAACTTGCTCGCGCGGCCACGATAAAACACGCCGCATAATTCGCGAACGGACGTGAAAATGATTTTCGCGCATCGGGAATTCGGCCGCGCTCATCAAAACGATCGAAACGCGCGCGCGTTTGAAATTCCTCCAAGAAGCATATTCGCGTATTAATCGAAGGCACATCAAGCTGAACGCATATTCTGTCCGCGGCGGATATCTATTTTTAACGGTCGCGTTATATCCGAAGCGCACATTCCGCGACCAATTTGCATCCGGCGATGCCGGCGTGGCCGTCGATTAAACGAGAATCCAGCCACCGAGATTCGTCATTCTATCCGAGAATGCGAACGACTCCGTGAACGCCGGAGATAAGTGTGAATTAATGGCCGTTTGCCCCGGGGTCAGAGAGCGAGTACACCAAATTGATACCGACGAGGGATGCAGTATGCAGGCGCAATTGCTCATCTCTAATGCTCGATAGCAATAAACGTTCGTCTACGCAAGCCGGAAAAAAAATTGCATCGAGCTCTTTGACCCTTCACTTCTCACGCTCCGCCCACAACGTGTATCCTACTCGCGCGTGTCGAGAGATGTCAAGCCGCGATCATTCAACCGGCGGATGAATAAACACGATAAACGAGTTAATATCGCGGTAGTAGATATTTTTATTACGAGATAAGACATCGAAGATTCCTCTCTCTTTCTCTCTCTCTCTCTCTTTCTCACTCTCAAACACGTTCGTTAAATCGAGAAAACTCGCATTAAATCAACACTCGATTTTCAATTTTTGTCCACCGAGAGGAAAGTGATTTCCATAATATTTAAATAAAAACATATGTCTCTCGTCCTGCGTAGATTTAATGTAAGAAGCTTCGTCGCGTATAATTCGCGCTCATTTGAAGTATCGCGCGCGCCGCCGAGAAGAGTGAGCGGGGAATAATGAGATTCGTTGGATAATTTATTTGCTTTCATAATAAAGCCCGTTACCCGAGCTCCGTGGATGAGCGCGGACGTTTTAGTTTGACTCGAGCGTTACATTACGAGATCCGAGCAATGACGTGTACCACAATCGGTGGTGCAACACGCCACTACGCGTTACGTGTCTATTTTCGTTGATTATCCACCCCGTCATCGCTCGACATAGCGATAAACTATATATCCCGCGAGCACAGAGATCGAAAATGCCGCGATTACTTATACATTCGACACGCTCCAAGGCGAGCCTCGTCGTAAAGAAGTTTTAAGACGCGCGCGCGAAATTATAGGATAGGAGGAAAAATATGCGAATAAATTAAATCAAACTATCTATCGGAAAGTAACGCAGCCGATCGCGAATACGATACGTGATACAAGAAGTTTCATTTTTGAAATTTTCCTAAAAAAAAAAAAAAAAATTCCGACGCATGTACGTGAACTAATTCGCTCGGTAAACGATCCAAGGCAGCCCCGCGTGGAATTCCGTGCGCGAAGTCGATAGCACGTGACCGGTTTCGATTTAGCGGAAAACGAAATGGGTCTTTGACAGGCGGGCGGAGGGCGAAATAAATCCTCGCGCGAGCATTATAATGAAACATCGCCGCCGGCGTTCGGAACGCGGAAATCGGCGACTTAGGATTATTAGGAACAGAGCCACTGCAACTGTGCCTTAAAGTGGAACTTTAATCCTCGTGTCGCTCTCTCTCCCGGACGTGACTTATTAACATTTTATAGCGCAGATTTAACGGCGGAAATGTGCGTTGTAAATTTTGATTGCGATACTGCTTTTCTTAAAGCGAAAAGCGTCGCGAGAACGACGTTCTCCTCGTCCTTTAATCCTCTAATAATTAATATGACAAATTCGTCTCGGACGGAATTTATACAAATTGCGCCGTTTCTTTATTTAATAAAAGATTATATACTCTCTAGCTACGAGAAACATATAATTGATATTAAAATCGCACAAATTCGAAAGACGATTTGAATATGTTATGCAATCGTTAGCACTTCGTAATCGCTAACAGGGTCACCGTGTTAATCGAGACCACCGCAGGACGGAAGAACAGGACGCAAACCTTTAATCCATTTGCGCTCATAAGAATAAATTGCCTATTATCACTATATGGATGTTCGTTCTGACGCGAACAAAGCGTAGTCTGAAACGCTCATAACGAGCACTTAAATTTTCAAATTTCTCTAATAATTACGCTGATCCGAAACGGGATCCAATACTTCATAAAAAAAAAAAAAAAAAATTTTTTTATTAAATTCATCTCGTTTTCGTCGCTTTCTTCCGTGCAATTATTTCAATGATTACGGCATCTTTTCTTGATTGAGATGACTGCTGGCCCGTACAAAGATTAAAGAAACTGTCGGCGCGCAAAAAAAAAAAAACCCTGATAGAGAAGTATCAGAGTAATCTACGCCCGCGAAAAAAAAAAAAGCCTTTCGACGATGACTTTCGCGGCGTAGACAGCCTGCTAAAACGGAAATTCGCATTTACCTTTCGCGACCGCAAAGCATCGCACAATTGTGCGGTTAATTGTTGCCGCACGAGACGACGTTTCTCCCGCATTGCCGGTTCACACACGATTGCGTCACAAATGCATGCCGGTTTCTGCGGCTTTGAAAAGGCGATGTCAATGTTACACGATATCCTTCCACTTATTTTTCTTTTTGCGCCGCTTGCATTTTTTACAATTTGCCGCCTCTAATGTAACTTAAGACGAGAGAGAAAGAGAGAATAAGAGTCGCTTCATTTATCGACTACTCTCAATTTTCCCCCAACAATCCCCATACGCCGTATATCCGACGAGATGCAAAACATAAAGTATGAAACGTTAATACCGAACACGTGCTGCTCATTCGAGCGAAAATAACTTTCTGCATAGACGACACTGATAAGCGCTTAGAGATGGATCGTATGTCAAAGAACGTCGTTGTATTTCTTCGTCAAGCAACACATTAACCGATTAAGCTTCGAATTTAAGCTGTGTACACATGGATCAGCGCGCAGTTACTCAATCAAGATCGCAAAAAATTGTTACAACAATATACGCGATAAATTAATTTTTATCTATATGCAAATTTGCAAATTTGCATGACCCGATCATCGCGTATTTGTTTATAAAATTCATTCAAATTCGGTCTAATTTAAGTAATAATTTAAGCACACAAAGTTACGTAATTTTGACACAAGATTTAAACAAATGCTAAATAGATTTTTATATCCCTTGCTTCGACGAGAAACCTTAAGGACGCGACGGTAAGGTCATCTATGAAAGTCGCTATCAAAGAAAATCGTGGAAATTCCTTCGAGAGACGCGATGATATTTCGCGTTGCATCGAACTGAAAATACGGCGCGAATTGCCGTAATTTTAGCGCGACCTTTGATCCGCTTCCGTCAACTAGAAAAGAAGAATGTTCTCGCATCTCGACGTGTTTTCCGCAGCAAAATGTTATATTCATGTCACGCGCCTAATATGCAATTCAAACAAAGTTCTGTCTCACGGCTTACGTTGCAACAATTTGCGCGCTTGTAGCATTTATGAATCATTTGCCGCGTCACAACATCACCTACGTTACATAATAAAAGGTCACGTGTCGTGCGAGCGAGCGAGCTACAACACGTGGGAAATATTTACAAAATTGACATCACAATTTTTCGATACAGGCATGATAAACAATTCACGCCATGTGGAGACATCGATATTTAATTAATCAAAAATAGTGTCAACTGTCTTAGAATAAAATGCGTACTATATCAAGCCACACCTACGTAGATTATAATACTGTCAGCTTTTAATTATTAAGACTAATTATAAATTACAGAGGCGAAGACGTCACAATCGAAATGGATATTCGCGGAAATACGCGCATATATTTGTGAACTACTCCAATTTTATAACCGCAAAGAAAATTTAGAATCAAGTCTGAGAACCTCGCGTGCCAAAATCGATCGCGTCTCCGCGTGAGGCAGAACCGTCGTTAATACGCATTATTTTCATAATCCGTCGAGCACGTGGTCGATCCGAGTGCCGCCGTTAGAATAAAATGAGATTCGGCGTTACGACACGTAACGATGGTACAATGAGGTAGCGAAATCACGTCAAGGCTCTTGTCAAGTTGACCTTCGTCGTGGCTCAACAGATCTAACTATCGAATGTCTGAAATCGTAGCTAGCGCGAGAGTTGGTCGTTTCATAATCGCGATTATGTGTGTCATCTCTCTCTCTCTCTCTCTCTCTCTCTCTCTCTCTCTCTCTTGCAATTATAGAAATCGAAAAAATTATATGCCGTGATCAGATTCCTTAAAAGAGAGAGAGAGAGAGAGAGAGAGAGAGAGAGAGGGAAGAAGGAAGAGAGAGTGCTTGAAAATACTTTTTATTTTTCAGAAAAAATGTAAATAATCTCCTGATTATTATATTGAGTGAAATATATAATTTTAATACGTCTAAAAAAATGTTGAATATATTAAAAGACATGAAAATCTTTAAAAGATTAACCTATAAAATTTTATTTTCCATTATGTATCTCTTTTTAGAAGCGTTTAGATTGTTATTTTTTAAATTTATTAAAAAATAAATTATAATTTGATTATTCAACTTTAAAAAATTGTAATTTTATCAAAAATTACGAACAATTCAAGTCGCCAAAAAATTGACTTTATTCAAATCGTAATAAATATGCAGAAGGAGCTTACTCAGCAAGAAGCATCGACTAAAGTGTAGCCATGGAAAAACAATAAAAAACAAAACATGAAAACAAAATTTAAAAAAAAAAAAAAATTTTATTGACTCATTGTCAGTATTTAGAAAAAAAAGCATAAACAGGTAGTTTTATGCTGTAATTTCGCAATTGTACTCTCCTCTTTAATTCGCGTCGGACAAACAGGAAATTCCGATATAAATTAAGAGAGATCTAATCAAGAGATAGAAAATTACACGATCTATTTCGGTCAATAAGAAATATATGATGTACGATAATTATTTTTGTTCCTGTAGATAATAATCTATCTTCTAAAAATCTATCTAATCTATTATCTTCTTAAAAATTCTCGTTTATCTTATAAACGAGAATTTTTACGGCAAATTTCTAGTTTCTCATAGACTAAATAAGGCACATAAAAGTGGATATAGATTTGCAGTGTTTGGCGAGAAAATTACGGTGGCATGTTCAGTGATAAAAGTATACGGCATGACACGGGCGGATCGATGCAACTTTTTCCACTTACGCGATTATCTCCTTTCACCACTTACGATAAATGACAAGTCCAAGACGCGCCGCTAAATTGGATAATAACGAGGAAAAACCGTTTTCTCGAGTATTTTTTTTAAATCGTATATTTTTTGTAGGCTGCTTTGGCGATAAACGGATGTTAGAAATATCCGACGGAAATTTGGTGAATTGATTGACATATTTATGCGCTGTAGTAACGATAACAAGAATTGCAGCGAAATTTAATCATGCCCGTTTAATAAGATATTTATTAATTAATTAATTAATAATCGCAGCGATATATCTTCATCAAGTATTTAAATTGTGACATAATTATGATTACATTTCCAGTATCACTTGGCTTTGTGTGTGCATCGTGTTGAACATAAATCATATAATTGACGCGTGCTCTTCTACAATACATATAGTGTACACGAATAATTATTATCATTAATAACAATTAACATTGTCACATTTCGCTGTGGAATAATGTGATTGATATATATGTATATGTATATATATATATATATATATATATATATATATATATATATATATATATATATTCACACATTCCAAAAATATCAAATATAAAATAACATGCAATGTATATAATGTTATGTTTATATCACACCCCGCGAAATCTAATTACCCTTTATATAACCTATAAATAATTTCAAGAAAATATTACAATATCGTAATCACGTGAGCTCGCGAAAGAAAAGTATTCGCAAAATCAAATCATTCCATACATACATATAAATCCCTTTCAATGCAATCCTTGTTTTCCAATCATGTGCTCACGTGATTACGAAAAAAATATCGTAACGTTCACTCACCCTGGAGATGCGCAGAGGTTGATGTGTGTCGCATCCGCCGTGCATGCGGAAGCCCCAGGGGGACCCGCCGAAGAGGGTGACTTCTCTGGCGCTCATCCCGCGTCGGCAGCCGGCAAGTCGTCGACACGCGCATTCGTTTTTCCCGCGTACGCGTTTTATCTACGCGTACCTGACATCTCGCGAATCGCGCCGAATTCGGGACGAGACGGTACGCGACGGCGTACAAAGATCACAGATCGTAGTCCGTTGTCACACTCGCGACTGTCAAAATTTTCTTCGCGACGAGAACGGAAGAGTCGAGACGAAGAACTTCCGCGTCGTTAACGACGACGACGATGTATGGACGCAATGACGCCCACTGACGACGACACGACGTTAAATCTCGCGCGCGCGCAAGCGCGCGATCCACACTCGGCCGTAGCTCACGTTGGACTGACAGCGCGCGTTCTCCTACCCCCACCATCACTCTTCTACGCACGTCGTAGCCGTAATCCGCGCGTGTACCCTCCCCCACTACCACCACAGATCTCGTACTCGCGCCGTCCGCGAGGGTGCGTGCTCTCCTTCAGGACCGCTTCGGGAAATGAGCTTACCTTCGTTTTATATTCGCGGATCTCGGAATTCTTTGCTTTTCTCTTTGGCGCAAATTTTCGCGGATTATTTAACAACCCATTTGATTTTCCAATGAATTATTTATGAAACACTTGCAAAAAAATTCATTAAACGGCAATCCGAAATTCCGAGTTTTGTGGAGAGCCTACAAATCCGATCGTGGCTTTCCCTCTATTCATTTTTTACCCGCCACGCGCTTATCTGATCATCCCCACAGGCGTCCTCCCACACGGCCACGCGTACTCTCGGGGTATTTTCACGCGATCAACACTGGTTGTTTTTTCTTTTTCAAGCATCCAGAATAAAAAGAGAATTGCACTTTTTTGTATTCTTTAGCATTTCTTCGATGATTCGTTTCTCTACTGCAAAGAGGGATCGTCTTTCTCTCATGATATTCTGAAAAGTAAAACATATTGATTAGATGGTTGTAACATTAAAAAAGAGAAAATAAAACATATATATGAATTATCTTATAAATTTATTTTATTTTATGTACCTATATATTATATACATTATAGTTATTTTTGTATATAAATATTTTAATTTATTTTATAAGTACATAAATATATAAATGCATAAAGTACACAATGCCTATATAATAAATTATAAAATAAGCGATTAGTGATCTCAGAAACCGAAGCCACAAATTAAAATTAGAGAGAAAAGAAGATGAGTTATGCCTTTTTGATATATAAATGAAGTTTCCTATGATTAAAATCAAATCCAAAGGGTTTCTGGTGTTTACTATTACTAATTGTTTAAAATTAAATACCTTGTTTAGTGTATCTACATTAAATCGCTATATGTTATCGAGTTTTTCTTTGCGCGCGAAGAATCCGGAGATCTCTGCTAAAATGCAACGGTCAAATGGCGCTAAAATGAAAAGGAATATGGCGGCATTCAACATCATTCAAATTAGTGACATCTTCAATCAACTTCACTAAACTATAAACGAAATGATTTGCTTTATCAACATGCGTTTAAGCGAAAATGACAAATTATATCTTTTTCTTTTATTATTAAAAAACTTAAATCCGAAAGAGGAAGAGAGATAGCGTAAAAATTTATTAAAAATTTAAATATATTATTTTTTTTTAAATTAATCAGAAAGTAAAATTCGAAACCATAATACGATATGTCAGAAAGAATATGGCAGCGTTCTCTTTTTGACACGTGTTCGACACTTGACATGAGATATTCGACTTTCAATAAATGCATTTTGTAAAATGAATTTGATTTAGACATAAAGGTATAAATTAATCACAAAAGCAATTCTTACGTATTTTTTTTGCCGAACTCACTTATAATGTCTGCTGATAATACTATTTTTGCAAATAAAAGTTTTGCCGGGCAAAAACACCAAAATAATAAAAATCGCAATATTAGGAGATCCGAATGGAAAGGTAATTTAATCGTTTGTTACAACAATAAACATTTGATATGACTCTGTAATTGTTGAAAAGAAATTATTCTTGTTAAGGTGGTTACCAGAATAATTCTCACCGACGAGGCTTTAAACGTAATTTTGATCAATTACCAGGAGAAAATGCAAAGAGGAATAAATTGGACATTGGCAATAGATTGAAAGAATATGATTTAGGGATTACAGAATACATCAGCAAACACTCTGGCTTTTCTGCAATAATTAAAGAGAGATATACTGATTTCCATGTTAACGAAATAGACCTTGATGGACAAGTAGCCAAGCTAACCCATCAGGATATTCCAAGTGATCCAGATGACAATGTAAATATCGAAGATCTAAGAACACTGGTATCATCGACAATATGGGACCAACTGCAAGTTCTGAAAGAAAATCCTTCAAGTATAGAGATTGATGTAACAAATGTAGAGAAAACTGAACGTAGGATTATTCATACAATTGCAAAAAATTTGGCAAATGTTATCAGCCAAACAACAGACAAAGATGATAAGAAATTTATCACAATTATTCCATATACTAAAAACATTAAGAATGGTAAGTTAAAAACTTATTTATATCTAATTTATATACTTTTTCATTTTTTCTATATCTATTCTATATTCTATATATCACAGATCACAAGATACGCAAAGACAACAGAGTAGATTGGACAAAACGCGATGGCGATTATTGCCATTTTCTATTGCATAAAGTAAATATGGATACAATTGATGCTTTAAATCAATTGGCCACGAATCTGCGAATACAACCCAACAATTTCACTTATCCTGGTACAAAAGATCGTCGAGCATGGACGACTCAATGGATTAGTTTGAGAAAGGTAGATGCAAGAAACATATTGAGAGCAAGTAAAAAAATACACGGCGCATATGTAGGGAATTTTAAATATGCTAAAAACAGTCTGAAATTAGGCATGCTACGTGGCAATCAATTTAAAATAGCATTAAGAAATGTTTGCGGAACAGACGAAGAGATTGAACAAGCAATGACATTATTTCGCGATAACGGCTTCATTAATTACTATGGTTTGCAAAGATTTGGTACAGTAGCTTCTATACCCACACACGAAATTGGGAAACGTCTACTTCAAGGTAATTATTATTCTCCATATTATAACATGCAGAACTTTAATTTAATGGATATATATAATTATATTTTTGTCTAATTAGGTAAATGGCATGAAGCAATTGAATTAATTCTGAAACCGCGACCAGGAGAACAGGACAAAGAATTAGAAGAAGCTAGACAGATTTATGCGGAAACCAAAGATGCCCATGCTGCTTATGCCAAGATCAAAAGAATCGACAAGATTGAAGCGCGACTTTTGAAAGGTCTACAAATATCGAGCGAGAAAAATCCTTTAGGCGCGCTTGATTCTATACCTCGAAACATTCGATTAATGTATATCCATGCTTATCAGAGCTTTATTTGGAATCGTATTGTGTCAAGAAGAGTAAATCAATTCGGAACAAATGTAATTGTGGGTGATCTAGTTTATGATAAACAAAGCTGCCAAGAAAATATAACTGATGAAACTATAAAGTATCCTTTGAATGATAGTGATGACTTCAGAGAAACTGATGTTATCTCTCCTGAAGAAATAAATATCGATCCAGCAGCAAATAAAGCAAGTGAAGAAAATTTGGAACAAAATTTTTCAATAATAAAAAGTCTTAAAGAAGAAGATTTACCAAATTACACTCTAGCTGATGTAGTTATGCCTCAACCTGGATGGAAAGTTACATATCCATCATATGCTAAAGCTTGGTATGATGAATTTTTAACAAAGGACGAATTAACCACTGATCTTAAACAAAACAATAAGTAAGTTTTTTTTATTTATAAATTTAATATAGCAATAAATTGTTACTATTGATGGCTATATTTTCTAGAAAATACAGTTTGAGTGGTACCTATAGAAAAATATTGCAAATTCCAATGAAATTATCTTGGAAAATTATGTATTATAAAGAAAAACATGATAATCTTATTCTATCAGATATTGATGAAATGAGGAAGCTTGTATCGCCACAGAATAATCCAGGTAAATAGGTTATGTTTTCATATTTATACAAAAGGTTTATTTAAAAGAATTTCCATTATATATGTATATACTATTTTCAGATGGAAAGAATAAAGCATTAATCATTGAGATGTGTTTAGAGCCCAGTACTTATGCTACAATGGCCCTGCGTGAAATTTTAAAAAATGATACTTCAGCAGAAACACAAGTTGCTTTATCTGCTTCTTATAATACAGAGAATGTACAAGCCAGTATAAGTACTGTAACGTAATTGCACAAACTCAATAGAAGTTGAAATAATATAGAAGAGAATTATGTAAAGTTCCGGAACAAATCTATTAATGTGAAAAAAATGAAACAATGAAAATAGATGATGTTAAAAAATACATCTCCAAAATATGTCAAAGTTCAGTGAAAATGTAGTAATTTTTATAAATCATTAAACATGTATATGTATTACATATACATATATATATATATATATATATATATATATATATATATATATTAAATATAAACATCTAATACATACATATTATATAAAATTGTATTAATATTCATATATATCTATATATGTGCATTTCTTAGTGAAAACAAAAACACTAGAAATTAATTGATCCAGCGATAATCAAAAAACTTTTTCAATGATTAAGACTCTTTCAAGGAATAATTTATTAGAAAATAGTTCCTGTCTTTATAAACAAGCAGCCATCAAACCTGCCACATTTTCGAAATCAATTTTTTCAGTAATATTTTTGGTCTTGATATTTTCATCTTGGTTTGCAATGAAAATGATTGATTTGCTCTCTTCCTTCCAGCCATACTTTTTTACCCAGTGCTTTAATGTTGCATCTATAAAACATGACTTGATAAATCTCATTGTGTAATATTAAAAATAAAGTATTTATATATATATATATATATATATATATATATATATATATATGAAACAATACATACCATCTACACCACCAAGCAATTGTGCCAGCAATCCTTTATCTATTGTTTGAAACGTAATACCGACTACGTGACACACAAATTTTCTTATTGAATCCTGAAAGCCTACAATTCTATCGCAAAGTTCTGACATGGATAATACTCTGTCCCAAAAATGCTGAAAATCACATCGCTCCAAGATGTCTCCCAGATACATGATTTGACTAATTGGGCTTTCTGACATCTAAAGATTTATGTAAAATATATGAATATAGCATTCATCAAGAAAAAAAAGCTATCTTATATTTTAATCAAACTTACTAATTTTTCGCTGAGTAAACATTTGCATAACACAAAGTCAGTATGTGGAAGATTGGTTAAAGCCTTCAGTAGTATCTGACATGTAATATCCATATTAAATCGGTGCGGATTTAATTGATAGAGCTTCAAAACAGCTAAGTTTGCCTCCAAGTCATAAGCATTCTCTCTCGATTGTATTTCCACATATTTCTCTAAGGTTGTGAGGTTATCTGGATTGTACCTGAAAATATATACTCCAATGTAGATAACATATAAGAATAATTAAAAATTAGAAAAGCGAATAAACATAATTTTTTATTTCTGTGCAATAATATAATTTTAGGAAATAGATTAGCAATTTCGTTAAACAGATTATTTATGCAAATAAGAATATTGAAAAAAAGCATAAAAAAGAAATACCTTTCGATGCCTTTGAGCATTCCAGCTACGGTTTGACGCATTGCCTCAGCCATTTTCGTCAATTTCAGACTTTAATAAACTATTGTCGGCGTGATTGAAATGTAATCTGTAACCTGTAACCTAAAAGCACACGTGCAAGATCATAGAAAAAAAATTATGAGAATTACGAAATACAAAAAGTTTCGAACCAGATTACAGCCAATAGAAAATATCTCTAACCTCAGTATTGGACAAAATGCATCCAATGTTTGAACCTACCGGTAGTATTTGCGATATGACTGCAAACGAGCACAGCAAACTCGCAAACTAGCGACTGATTCAATTGACAGCTGATGAGAAAATTTGAATGTGTATGCAAGAGTGATTATTATATAAAGATACAAACGTCAATATATCAAATATATGTAAAGCAATAATTATTTCTCGAAATATATTGCTTTCTAAGTCGGGTAATAGCATTTGACAAATATGGCCAAACATCATCCAGATTTGATTTTCTGTCGTAAACAGCCGGGAGTCGGTAAGTCGAAAAGGTTAAGTCTAACCTTATCTCTAACAATTTGTGTAATTTGTTATAATTTTTTCTTTTAGCTATCGGTCGACTTTGTGAGAAATGCGATGGCAAGTGTGTCATTTGCGATTCTTATGTGAGACCCTGCACACTAGTCAGAATATGTGACGAGTGTAATTATGGTTCTTATCAGGGACGTTGTGTGATATGTGGAGGTCCCGGCGTATCGGACGCGTATTATTGTAAAGAATGCACAATACAAGAGAAAGATGTAAGTTTATGAAAGACTAAACTGAACTAAAAAGAAAAAAACATTACATACAATAGAATTATAAATTATTACATAGTAAATTGAATATCTCAATACTTGTTTTCAGAGAGACGGCTGTCCTAAAATAGTTAATCTAGGAAGTTCAAAGACAGATCTCTTCTATGAGAGAAAGAAATATGGATTTAAAAGAAGATAATCGCAAGATATTGTATTTCTCTATGTAATTTTGTTGAATGTAACATTGAGCATCAGGTAATTTATAATTTTTACAAAAATATCATAGCAATAACATACATTTGCATTCTGTAATATTATAATTATAAATACTAATTTTATAATAAAAGACAAATCTAAATAATGCTCTGTAAACTTAAATATAATTAAGACAATTTTGACAAAAATTAAAGTTTAATATCAAAATTGACTAAAATAAAATACATCTCTGTAAAGATACTCACTATAATGTAAAATCACATTGTAATATAATTATATAAAAGTATGTATAAGTATGTCATGGAATATATCTTTACATTATATTATCTTTTATTATAGAATTATCATTGCTTATGTTAAAATTAATGGTGGTTCTTCTGATGGTGGTAACTCATTTGTTTCTTGCGTCTCAACAATTTCTCTTTTTATAACATTCCCTTTCTCATCAACTTCATCAATAGATATTAAAATGTTTGATATAACAGGCATGGATTTGCCAACATCACTTTCAGCTATTTCCTCTTGCAAATCTTGTATAGTTTCTACCTCTTCCATATTATCTTCAACAATCTAAATAATATAATTATAAACAAAATAAAAGTTTAGAATTATACTTAATTTAAATTACCATAAAACTTACATTTATTTTTGTCAACGATGTAGTTTGATTCAATTCTAGTTTGTATTTTTTGTTCGATAAGTTTGCTTTTTCGACGAACGACTCATTCTCTTCATCCACAGCTTCATATCTGACCATTTGAAGTCTGTAACATCCGTCCTCATCCTGTGTATAATGGAAGCGTTTATGTCCACTTGGTAATTGCAATTGATGAGTTTCTAAAAGATGTTTAGTCAATCTATAACTCTTCCGATACTTAATTGGACATTCGTGACAACAGTACCATCGCACCACTAAGCTGTGTACTCGTTCTACATGCCTATAATAAATTTGATAATTGCAATAAACAATTAATAAAACAACTACGTTATTGAAGATCTATATAATTACCTATCCAAGGTATAAGCTCCTTTGCATGTATAAAGGCATCCTTCAAAGTGACAAGAAAAATTTGGGCCATTAGTATGGACAGTCATGTGAGAATCAAGATCCTGTTGCGATTTTGCAGCATGTGAGCATAATTGACACGGAAACGTTCTCGTCGACACGTGGCGATATCTAACGTGTTTCGCTAAGCTCGCTGGCGATTCACAGCTCATATCGCAAAGGGAACATTTGTAATTGAACACGTGAGATCTCATATGATCGCGTAGGATTCTCTCAGTGGGATAAAACTTATTGCAGTGTGAACACTGGAATCCCTGTACTGTAAATCATTGTATTTTAGAAAAAATATACAAAGTGTAGGAAATGTGAGATACACGAGATTAAAATTCATTACCTTCCAAAGGAATTTGTCGCTGGCAATGCGTGTGAAATTTTGTTTTAGAAGCAAACGTGGCACCGCAGTCCGGACACGCGACTATTTTTTCTTTGGTATGACATTTCATGTGATCACGGAGTTTGTATAAACTAGAATATTTGCCGTTGCATCCAGTCCACTTGCACTTAACTCCATCCTTAACTCTATTGCCACGCGGACAATCTTTCATATGTATAGTCACATGATACAGATACATTTGATAATTTTTAAACACTTTTAAGCATTCCTCCCATCTACACATATGTGGAGATGGTGAATCTATGATATTCCTCCATTCTGGATCTCTACGGCATCTCTATAGAAATACAATTGTTAAGCATTAATAATTAAAAATATATCAATGTATCTTTATATTGATACTTACGGGAAGTTTGGTTCTTGCACGAACATTGGATCCAATACACTTGAGCTTAGTATGATAGGCATGGTAATTAACATGCTGCACTATTTCATCGCAAACATCGGTGCAATAAGAACAGTCTTTCCACTGACATACATAGACCTCATTATCATCTTTCACACTTATATGTATGTTTGGTATGTGACTTGAGACATGCCTCATAAATTGATCCATATGATTGCCACGAAACGTGCACGCCGTCCATTCACAAGTCAAATCCAAAACTTCATCCTTCAATTGTATTCCCACCTTGTGTCTCTTGGCGCCGCATTCCGAGACTGAGTCAAATTCCGAATCTGTATTGTACCAATCATCGTATTCGGATTCCTCCAATTTTCGCTTGAGGGTATCTTCTTCGGAGTAAGGATAATCCTGTTGTGATTCTACCCACTTGCTACATCTGTCTACTATCTTGTTCGTCATCAATTTCTTTGCTAGATCCGCCATTATGTATAAATAATCAGAATAAATAATATATTCATCCCATATAAGTGTCTCACCTATAATGCAATTTATACATCAGTGATATATCAAAGACTATTCATGCATTTTTCTACGCGTTCAAATATGCCGCCGTGATGGCATCAATGTGGAACGATGGACGCATTGATTGATCGAGGAAAGTAATAATCTTACAAATAAATTTGCATACGAATAAATAAAAAAACTTCCATCCTCAATGCATCGTTCGATATCGGATCACACGATGCCACTGGATTAATTCTGACTTACATGCTTGATTATTCCGGCAGTCTCACCATGCGTAGCCACAATGCTACTACCGTTGTTTCGCTATTCGCTGCTCGTTTATCGTTTCGCGTTAACATCTATTTATCGTCGCAGATAACGCAGTGCATATTTATGCGCGCATTTCTCAAGCATAGCCAGATGTTCTCCCGCGAATGTCTTATCCGTGGATCTTCTTGGTTGATAACGCGAACTGTTTTGTCGCGCGGGACGCGTCACGTCGCCGCTACTTCTTGCACGATCAGCTGTTCCGAAGAGAGCGACCGAAGAGGCACGACAATTTGTGCTCTGTCCTCAGGTTGTCACACGTTTTTGTAGAAAGTCGTCATGTTAAAATCATAAACACAGTATCTAATGTCTTTCTTAATTCTCTTTCATTTCCTAAAAGGTTAAGACCCGCCAATCGAGCGCGCTTCGTCGCGTGTTTTCCCTCTCTTCGCTTGGCGGCATGCTCCATAAGGATTGAAATTTACGGAAATAATACGATCATTTTTTTCGTATAATCAACGCTATATCTTGATTTACAATTCAGTGGATTATTAGCATGTCAAATATATTTGAATTTCAAATGCATTCGATATTAATATTCCACAGGTGAAATTAGTTTTCGCTAGCTTTGTTACCTATAGTCTTTAGCGGTTCTTTGAACAACGTCGTGTTGAACTTTTCCAATCTACAGATTTAACCATTTCATTTGCATGCGAAATTAATTTTGCAGCTTACATTTTTCGCTGATTTTTTCTTTTTTTAAATGTGAGCATATATATACATTACTAATTTAAGTTTACGGAGTATTTCATAGATGTAATATGTTTTAAAGGGCACGGAAAATGCGGCGTAGCGGTAGTAAGAATATCGGGAAGCCGATCTCTGGAAGCACTGAAAAGGATGACGAATATATCGAAGTTAGAACCGAGGAGAGCTTTTTTACGGAAGATACGCGATCCGGAAACTGGAGAAATCATTGACAATGGGCTTTGTCTATGGTTTCCTGGTATGCATAATTTTATCGTGATGATTTTTAGTTTAAAATAAGACTGTGAAGAACTCTTCCATTAATGATCCCGAAAATTTACACTTTAAACAAGACGGCTGATTTTCAGGTCCGCATTCGTTCACCGGCGAGGATTCCGTGGAGTTCCACGTGCACGGTGGCACAGCGATTCTAACACGATTGATGCAAGCCCTCTCGAGGCTGCAAGTGCTTCCAGCTCTGCCAGGCGAATTCACCAGACGCGCCTTCTATAATAACAAGCTAGATCTGACGGAGGTGGAGGGTCTGGCCGATTTGATAGAGGCCGAGACCGAATGCCAGAGGAAACAAGCACTTCTGCAAGCTGACGGTGTCCTGCGCAAACTGTATGATCGTTGGCGAAAAGTCCTCTCGGAATCCGTGGCGAGTATCGAGGCGTACATTGACTTTGGCGAAGAGGACAACATCGAGAGCGACGTGATGCAGCGGGCGCACGACGCTCTCAGACAGCTGATGCGAGATCTAGAAGGACACCTGGCCGATGGCAGGCGCGGCGAGATTCTACGCAACGGAATTAGAACCGTGATCGTTGGCGAGCCCAATGTGGGCAAAAGCAGTCTGCTCAATCACCTGGTGCAGCGAAATGCCGCCATCGTCACGCCCGTCGCCGGCACTACGAGAGACGTCATCGAGCTGAGTGCCAATATCTCGGGCTATCCCGTGCTGATAGCAGACACCGCAGGCATCACGGATAACACTAAAGATATCGTCGAGGTCGAAGGTATCCGTCGTGCGAGAAGCTACGCGGAGAACGCTGATTTCGTTATCGTCGTGATGGACGCGTTTAAGTGCGTAGCCAGCGGAATGACGTACGAAGATTACGGGCGCCAATATCTGTCGTCGTTAGGAGTATACGAACTATTAATGAAAATGGGCAAGGACCGTTTCATCGTAATAATGAATAAGAGAGATTTACTGAAAGCGGAAGATAAACGTCAGCTGGATGACGTTGAAGCGGTTCTCATATCTTGCAAGACGGAAGACGGCTTCCAGGACTTGCTGGAATCTATAACAAATTGCTTCAGTAATATGTACGTATACAATGCGAGATATAATTAATACCGACACATTTGCAAATTTGTCATTACAACGTCCTGTTTAGATGCGGCGAACCATCCGCGGAGAGTCCGACTATCAGTCAGGCGAGGCATAGGGATCATTTGACGCAGTGTCTGAGGCATTTGCGGAATTACTTCGAATTATGCGCGGACGAGCAACATGATATGGCCATAGCGGCAGAGGAAATACACAAAGCGATGAGAGAACTCGGAAGGATAACGGGACACGTCAGCACCAATGAGATATTAGACATTATATTCAAGACCTTTTGTATCGGCAAATGATGGGCCGGTGCCGTCACACACTTTTGTACATAATAAGACGTACGTTCGTGTATTTCTCTTTACAGGATATTTTATAATGTCCGAGAAAAAAGTGGAACGTGTAATAAATTACGATTATACATGTGTGAATGTAGTGTAGCTAAATCTAGTATATCTTTATAAACTATATACTCGCGTTCCTCTTTCATGCATACATGATAAGCGGAATATATATCTCTCGCAAGACATAAAATTGCAATACTCTCTGAAGATATACACATGATACGATATATTTCAATCACATTATTTTGAAAAATGTCCGATATCTGTCGATTCTGTAATTTTTCTTTGCTATAACAGGAAGACGTTGAAACGGAGTTATCTGTGCATATATAAATAATAAATATTTAAACGTATAATAAATATTTTTCTCTTGTTCGAGGGAACCTTGCTCGAACAAGACTACGAACAGAACGATGAATAAAATAAATAGAAATGAGCCTTCATAAGCATCGTATGTTTATTAACAATGTTACACGCACAATCATACATAGAACAACCCTTTGCCTGATTATAGGATATCGATACCCCACGCGTTTATACACAGATAGGGCTCCGTTATGGTCTCAAGTCGTTATCTGTATGCCATGTCCGTGTTATGTGTACTAATTTAAATCGTTATTATGACAGTACTCTCATAATAACTCGGTTCGCTCTCGCAAAAAGGATAATTCGACAGCGAAGTAATGAAAATAATATAATTAAACTGAGAAAAGGAGAGAAAGACAAAAAAGAAATATAAATAAATCGCATACAAAAATTCCATTCTTCTTACCACGGACGATTATTTATATATCTTACAACGCTGTGATATTCGAAACAGATTATATTTTTCTATTATAAAAAAAGAAAAAAAATTGACGCTTAAATGGTATCATTAGTTACACAAAGTCCATTATGCACAATTGTTAATAAAATTTTTTTTTTAAATCGTATTTATCGCGCTAGATTCCCCCATTTTTGCAATATTCAAATTTCGAACAAGTGCACCTGGTTCTTTGTTTTATCTTATTATTTTATTTTTTATCGGTAACTTCTTTTTTTGTTTATCCTTTTCCCCAATTAAAGATTAATTAAATTCAATAAATTTATATGATTCGTTGCGGGTCATCGTTCGCGATTTCTCACTGTGTGCATAATATATCCAGGGATGTGAGTCGCGAACGAGTTCACTATCAATATAGTATAATACAGATCGATCAAAATAAAAGAAAAGTAAATTGAATGATTTATATGTATATCTGTATGTATATATATATATATATATATATATATATATATATATATATATATAATATATATAAATTAATTTGGCGAATTTATCACACGCGATACATCACGTCGCGCTAGATTCATCTTTTCTTTTTTTTCCTATTTCTTTTTATATAAACCCAATATATAGAATTCTCGAAGAGTAGACTGTTCGTTTGTACAATTGCATCGACATTAGTTTGAGATCTATCCGAAAGCAAACTGACTCGCACTGCACGTTCTTGTCACGAAGTACGCTCGCGACTTGTCTTCAAGATCGTCTTAATTTTTTATCTACACATAATTTCCTATTTTTTTTTTCGCTTTTTTTATAAAGCCTTAGAAAACGCAACGAGGTTTACATTCGATGAAAATAAAAAGTTGCTACATCGCTTCTCTTTTTCTTAGCACTTCTTTGTGAGATTGGATGACCTCGCGCAAGTGTATCTCTCTAATACTTGAATGCTAATGACATTGAAATTTCGTCTGATTCTTGATATTACGACGAAATATCATGATAGAACTTAAAGATTAATACAAACCAAGTGAACCGCGCATCCATCGTACATATCCATCAGTATAAAAAAGAATTCCAAGAACGATTAATACGTGAATATACGACTGAAATTTTATTTTTATTATGAAAATATATATAAGATTCTTTTATCTTGTTTTAAGAATAATAACATAATATAAATTTTCATCGCAAATTAAGCAGAAAAATTACTTATTAAATGTAAGAATATATAATATTCTTTGTGATAAATTTTTCAAGTTTAATAACTCAATATAAATTTTTATTGAGCTATCTTCTCGATTTATTGAGCTCATCTTCTCGATTAGATAAATTAATAAACTTGTGATTATGACCATATTCGAAACACATAAATCGATCATACAACTTAAATTTAAGTAACACATTTATCTTGTTTGATACACACATACAAAACAACATACATATTCGGTTCAAAGTATCAATTATGGATAAACGCAAGCGGTTCAGAAGGTTTCTCGTGTCACGTGAAGGATATGAACGAGAAAAGAGAAATGAAAGAAAGTTTGTCGAGGATCAAGTTGAAGACTCATCGATACCTTCTCTCGTTCATAACTGGTCCGCAAAGACCTTATCAGAAGAGACATTCGGTCTCATCTATTTCACATGCAGTTTGTTCTCTACCTAATGTAGAGTCCCTTGTAATATAGCGGAGGAAATACGAAAAAAGAAAGACGCGAAAGTAAAAGGTCTGTCGTGGATCGAATCGAAGACTCTTCGATTTCCGCTCGCTTCCTTTTTCCATTCCTATGATTGGTCCACGAAGACCATCTCCTCGTACTGAGAATGATCGAGGATTCCACTTCGTTCCATTTTCATTTTTTTTCTCTTGATAATCCTTTTTTCCCCTTATCAATTAATTTCTTTAAATTTATTTAACGCGTCATTGACCATATCACGCATCAACGTCGCGCACTCTCATTTTATACTAACTGCTCAGCACATGCTCTTTGTTTCTCCTGAAAATACTTTAGTAAAGTGTGATTAGATGTTAAATATATTAACTTTTAAAGATTCTCGTTCCCGTTCTCTATTAAAGCCGCTAAATTCGACGATAATGACGATTATCGTGAGCATTACCTAGCAATTCATTAAATGACAATAGAACGCAGCTAAGAAATGATGATTATGTGATTAATTTAACAGTATGCTATAATTAAATTTGAGATGCTAAAACTTTCGGTTCGGTTTCGTGAGATTTCGTTCAAAAAAAACTTCCGTAAAAATACTTCGCATAATTCCGCCGGAGCGATTTTTGTCAACTCAGTTGTTCATATTCATTTCTGTAGCTTTACCGGACTGCGCTAAATAAAAGTGGAATGTACATCAAATTAGTTTCGTACGATTTATCAGATTCGCGAAATAAAACTTTCTCCAGATTATGTCAGAGAACTGATTACGTCTTATAAAAAATGCATATCTCAACGCACAGTTTTGATAATTGTGTCGGAAAACTGCTCACGCATCTCGGAAACATACCTATCTGTCTCGATATCGCGCGGTATCTCATATGTATATAATTTGTTAATTTATAAATATTAATAAATAAATGCTAGTATATATTTATAAATATTAATATTTATAAATTTATATAACACATGTTTGTGTATAACATATGTTTGTGTATTTAAAGACTTGCACAAAGTGAATTTAAAATTTACACAAATATATTCTTATATATTTGCCTGATATCGAACACAGTATATCGAGGCAGTTTTTAAAGGAATCCGATTGAATCGCAAGTTATATTACGTGAAAAAATATCGGTAAAGAAACATTCTCACCTCAAAGAATATAAAGATATCAACCGAAAGTTGAAGACAATTATATCGCGTCGATATTATATTCAGTATCTCGGAATTTTCGTTTCGTCTCGCAAAAATCTTGAAATAAATCAAAATAAAATCCTCGGAACTGAAACGATCAGCACATTTCGTCGTCGTTTCGGTGCCGAGAAAGTGCAATATCGGGATCAGTTGCCAATGGCACGGATCGTTTTTCCGTACGGAAAAAAAAAAGGAGACGAGACCGCATTTATCGCTTTTTTCGCTTCTAGCGAATGTATGTCTATACACACATACACATTCTATACTTTGCATGTAAGTAATGCCTATTTTCCAAAGATATACATTATGAAGCACACACTTTCGCAATCATTAAATCGCGCGGGCGATTCCCGATTCGTAATCTCTTTATCGCCCCTTTTTCGCTCGAGATTCACGCGTTTCTATGATCCCTTGACCGTGAAAATGTCATCCCTTCTATCCTATCGCGGGTCTTGTATTTCAAGGCATTACAGGAACGCGTTTTCGCACGTCGCTTTCGAGGATGACGATTGAAGAAGGTGTGCATACACGATTTCGTTTCTGTAATTTCATATATTTCTCGCCGATATCTGGTTAGGATTCAATCTAGGATGGCAACGTCAATTAATATCAATTCTATAATTAATCTTAGATGATTCCACAAGATATTCTGAAAATATTCTTCAAAATATTTTACAAATAATTTTGCAGTTTAGTAGATTGATTTTTAAGAAAAATACGAATTTTTTAAATATTTTCCTAAGAAAAATAATATACAAATCAAAATATTGGTATTAAACGGCGTTGCTGCTAACTCTACCGCTTATACATTACTAATGCAAATTTCTATCTTACGCGTTGTGCCACTTTTATAGAGCACCATGTATAAAAGAGAATATATACTACTTAGAGATTACAATGGTGATTTAATCGAAACTATGAAATTCCTGAACCATCGCAACTCAAAATGGCGTATGCACACGCAGATACTATAATTTTACAAAAGAAAAAAAAAGATCAAAGGATGAATGCCGATTGTAGAAGAGAACTGAAGATTACACACGTTGGTGCCACACCAAATATTTTTGCCGCAAATCAATCTTCGGGGACTACGCCGGATCTACGCCGTTTGACTCCCACGAGCGAATCTCTATCTTATTCTTTCAGGATACAATCCCAATTACAATACGAATAAAGATGGAAAATTTCGTCACGCGGAGCTGAAATATTATGCATGATATACTGGTAATATCGGCCCCGATAAAGATAGATTCTTAACATTTCTAAAAATTCATTCGACGGACCAAAGGGATATGTCACGATCCGTGAAATGCAACAGCGCCGACCACTGGACCTCGGAGAAGCTCTCGCGGAAATTCTCTCGATCGAGTCGTCCTTGCTGTTTGAAAGACGCGCTTCGCGTATTATTCTCTTCTTATTAATAATCGCGCGATGTTACTCTTTTTCATTTAGTATAAAAGTCTCATCCGGTGACACGATCAATTGGTATGTAAACAAATTTGAAATTCGACTACACACGCGGGTACACACACTCGACTATCTTAGACTTGACATGTGTACTTTAATGAGGAATCCTTAACGATTAATCCTTACACGCGTATTTAATATGTGATGCTTATGAGTTTATGAGCTACCTATACTAAAGGAAAAAACATACACCACTGAAAGATTATATTTCTTATATCTCTCGCGATCACGCGTTAGTTATACTCGGATCGCGCCGCAAAGCTACGTTTTTTTTTCTATTTTCTTTTTGCATTGTGCATACGCTTAGTGGAGATGTAATGTTTCGCAGTTAATGGGAGCAAAATTCGAACGATACGCGTCATTCTACTCGTGATAATAAAAATTTCTAAATGTCGCTGCCTCGTTTGTAATTTCCTCATCTTCCCCCCCCCCCAATCCTTTTCATTTTGCTATATATGAACTTTTTCTCGCGCGCAGGCATCATTACACCACCACCCCATATACAAATAGTGAAGCACATTAAAAATATAGCGATATAAGCTAAGTATTATATAAGTATTGGAAAACTTCCACTAATTCTATGCAAAGTATAGCTTGTAGAATATCATTCATTAAAACTAGGACTTACACGATAATCGTGAGATAATATATATATTTTCATATTTCTTTTCTCCTCTTGAATATTAATTTAAGAATTTTTCTTCTCTCCGTCGAGAAGCGCAGCGTTTTCCGCGCTCAGAAATTTCCTGCTCGCACAATCATGACTTGAAAATTAATACAATCAAAACGACTCACCACGTCCTAATTATAGCATTCGCTGTAATTTAGGACCACTTCGTAGATAGCGTGTACTCTTTTATACTGTCCCCCTTTTTATGTCTCTGTATGAAGATTTACACACGCTATATAGATTACATATTATTACATCATAAAATTATAATTGAGTTCACAACACTCACTATGCCCTGCCGTGTCACATCAAATGACGGAAACAAGTGAAAATCATCATTTCTGGTTTTCTTCGTATCGTTAGGACGCATCTTTTTCAAGTGCGCTTTTGACAATCTCGATACGCGTAAATTTGCCAAAGTACCATCTCCTCGCTCGGACATTCGCGTTGATCGTGGCTCTATATATAACTCAGATTGGCTAAAATTTATTTCAAACTGGATCAAAAATTGAAATAACTTTCACCATATCTCTCGCGTGTGATGCGATTTGTGTGAGTAATTTGGCCAATCTCGCGTACAAGTGTACTTGCGAAACGGTCGACGCAATGATTAACAATCGATAATTGATCGCATCAACTCACCTTTCGCGAATCAACAAATAATTTCTACATCAAAATATTGAAAGAGAAAGAGAGACAAATCTCATTTTACAAATTCTTTTCAAGAGCATTCACGAATCTCATAATAACCAGAATAAAGTGAAGAATGTTTGAACGATTCTCATCGCGTTCTCAAATTTCTACAATATTAAACGGAATTTAAAGAAAAGAATTTGACAGTTTTACTTGTTGAATCGCGGTGGTCTTCTCAATCGTGGTATCAACTCCGTCCTGACAGCTCTGGCGTAATTCGGCGCTGCGTACTGATCGGTCACTGCGATTGGGCTCTGAAGACTCTGTATGAACATGGACGAATCCTGTATCTGACCTACACCCGCTGCTGCCGCCGCCGCCGCCGCCGCTGCCGCCTGATATTGATACTGACTGTTGGTCATGTCGGCAGTTGGGTAGTGATTCGGTTGCACAAACTGCGGCGGATTCTCGTACTGCGGATATGGGATAGAACTCTCCGCAGAGAATTGCGGGATCACCGCAGGATTCACGTTGACTGACGTTGTGGCGAAGCTGCTGGGATCGTAGGTCTGATGATACTGATTCAGCTGACCAATCTGCGTGGTGTTGAACGGCGGCGATTGCGGAAATTGCGCCGCCGCAGTGTCGGAGAACAACATACTCGCAATTGTCGGTTGCGGGAAAGAATCCGGCCGCGGATACGGTGAGATACTGGCTGTCACCGCGTTGCCCAGATTCTGGACGTTCGGTATACCAGCGGCGAGAGGCGAAGTGCCGTATCCGTGGAACGTGGTCTGTGAACGGCCGGTGGGATCGGCCAGGTCCTTTACGCCACCGCTCTGCAGTGAGCTCATCATATTGAGTTTAGACTTAGCACCGCCAATCGCCTCATTACCGTGTTTAGCGCGTGCATCTGTCAGTAGCGGATGCCGGACGTTCACGATACTCTGTGGGGCACGCAGCGGTGGAAAATTGATCGGCGCCATCTTGGGAACCGAGTTCTGCTGCTGTTGTTGCTCGAGCGCCTTGCGTGCAACTGCAAATGCACTGTTATTGTCGTTTCTCTGCGAGACGGCGGTATACGTAACACTGGACGGCGTGTGGTTCTCTCTGTGCAAAACAGTTGGCGTCGCAGCCGATGATTGATGCGTCGCGAATCTTAATGGCAAATTGGCGCAAGTCATTGCAGACGCAGTGGTGCCGCCGCTGTTACTGCTACTTCTGCTCTTGTAATCCGGACTGTTCACCGACACTGATTCCTTATAATCCGATTGAATCGGATAATTCTTGATGTTCGAATCCGTTTCACCTGCGAATTTCTTTGAACCGGCGTAATTCTTCAAATGTTTCACCGGATTGGTCTCGTGTGCAGTACTGTTGACGCAGCTGCTGACAGGCCGTACGCTGCTAAACGTAGAAGAGTTGGACTGTTTCGCGCTGGCGATTGATGCGTTTTTCGTCGCGCTGTGTGATTCGCTTGCAGACTTCAGATTTTCACTGTTACCGTCATTTTTCTTCATCGATGAATTAATTTTGCCAGTAGCAATCGAATTTCCAGACGTTGTAATGGTATGCAAAGTAGCATCTTTGTTACCAATTGCAATGTTTGCTGTCCTAACAGACAGCTTGGACGTTCTACTTTTATTTCCCATATGGTCTAACTTCTGTCCACTTTTACCTTTGTCGGAAATCTGATTGCTAGTTGATAATACTTTAGTGTCTGTATTGTTATTCTGATTTTTAGATGCAAAATTATTGTGAGGCTTGCAGGTGATAGTGACAGCTGGCAGGAGCAAAGCGCTGGCTCACTTCTTGGTCATGATTTTGAGATATTCCAGAGCATTTTGAGCAGCACTGGCTTGAGCATCTTTACTAGTCGCACCGCAACCATAGCAAACTGCCACTGGCAGGGTAGAGAGTTGCACAAGGCACTGGAATTTACCTAGAAAAGAGAACAACATTAATGTCTAAATTAATTATGCATTACTTTATCTTTTAACACATATAATTAAGCAATTTTAGTAAGTTTGCATCATGATTTGCGATAATGTGATGTCAAAGATCACCAGCATCATACATACATATCTCTATAAATATCTTGCGTAATATGATTAAAGATTACGATGCTTAGTACAATTCGTCTATTTAAAACATACTTGACAAGAAACACCGTGACTACATTTACATGTTTATCTGGTTTAATAACAAAATTTGTAGTTATAACTAGTAATTAAAAATATCCTGTAAACGCTAGTTTACGTCTGTAATATAACATCAGTTATTATTACTTGTTATCTATGAGTAGCCGACTTGCGAGCAGTCGACCTACTAGTAACAGCACAAGTGATCTGTGCACCATGGCAGCTTTAAGATCAGCTAAGAACGCCTTGAGAAAAAAAATGAAAAATACTCTTCAAAATATTAGTTTACAAGAAAAAAAGGAACAATCTATAAACGTGATGAAAAAGGTAAGTCAGGAAAAAATATGTAGATCAATAATACTTAAACCCTTGAAAAAAAAAAGGTTATGTTCTAATGAAATCAAACAGCTGCATATAAAGCAATCATAATTTTTGACATAAATAAGATAATATCAAATTATTGTCGTGTTATTTTATAGCTATGCACATTGAAGCAATATCAAGACAGCAAGAGAATTTCGATATATCTAAGTACCAAGGACGAACTTGATACTTTACCTATCTTAAAACATATATTTGACACTGGAAAGGAAGCATTTGTTCCACGATATCAAGGAAAAACTATGGAAATGGTAAAACTAATATCACTAGAGGATTATGAGACATTACCGTTAACAAAATGGAACATTAAACAACCATGCCTCACTGAATATCGTGAAAATGCATTGGAAACAGGTAAACTCACATAATAAAACAAGTAACAAGTCATTTTTCAAACTTATTTCAAAAATTTATCAATTAATAATTTAAATCCTGTAAATTTTATCATATATAGGTGGATTAGATTTAATAATTTTACCAGGTGTTGCTTTCACAATGAGTGGTAAGTTTGGTTCAATAATTATTATAGAAGTTTTTACAGATAAATGTGTATTTCTCATGATTGTTTTATCTTTATAATTTTGTGATTAATTAGGAAAACGTCTGGGGCATGGAATGGGTTATTACGACAAATATTTGAAAATGTGTTTTAAAAGACAAATCATAAGGCCACATCTAATTGCAGTAGGATTTAAACAACAAATACAAGAAGATCTTCCTACTAATGAAGATGATGTGCCTGTTGATATTGTACTGGTTGATAAATAGGAGATAAAAATATAAAAGTTTGTAATTTTACTTCATGTGACATGAATAAAATCATTTTATCTTAGGGAAAAAGTATATATAAAATCATTTTTATTATATATTATAACTATATATAAACTTACCACTGATAGATTTTTCTTCAATATCAACATAAGTTACTTCAAACTGCTGCTCTGATGCAATTTCTTGTAAAAATTGTACCAAATTTACATCCCCATCATTGAAACAAGTATTCTGCAACAAGATTAGAATGACTTGCACATAACTTGCCTATTTCGATTTATGTACAATTTATTTACATAAACAGACACTTTCTTTCTGGCTTAAAAATTGAATAACAATTATCAGAATATTTATTCTTCTATTGGCTTCATCAAATCTGAGTACAAACCTGCAGCTGATAAAGCTTAACACCTGTGGATGACTTGAGACTCTTGTGAAATTTCGAAACTTGGATACTATGTACTGTTGTCATTGTCGAGATTTTGCTACCTTTCAGATCGGCATAACGGGCGCTCACGTTTGCATTTCTTTGCACAATCTATAATGGACAATTAATATACATGTAAAACTTTTGTTAAGCACATAATTTACAAGAAATGCTTTATTAATAACTACTTCACGTTTACATAAAAACTTAAATGAAGTGGATATGATCCAAGTATATCTCATCAGAGAGAATACACGATTATTACACGAAATGTAAGTTACACATTGAAATACAATACTGCCAAAATAATGGTCCGTTATAGATTTAAACAGATCGGAAAGATAGCTCACATTTTAAAATGGCGTTAAGCCAAAATCACTTCCACTTCTCTAAATACACACGTATTCACATATACACATACATTCAAACATACATACACAAATGTAAAATAGATACTATCACCAATCGCTTGCCTTTCAATCCTTGCTGTCGTATGTCGGACAACAGCTATCAATCCTGTATCATATCTCAACAATATTTGTCGCCTTTTTTTTAAAAACATATTTCTAACAAAATCTATGAATCTTAAAGACTAGTTTTTGATTTCCATAATTCCAACATAATTTTGATCAATGAATTTTAATTATCAATTTAAAACACAATACAAAGAATTACGATTACAAGGAATTGAAATACGATTACAAGGAATTGAAATATTCAAACATCAAGGTGGCAATGACACTATATATTAAATATACATAGATATTATACAATAGATATTAATTAATATTAGACGATATTAATTATCAGAATGACAATATAAATTCTTACCTCATCCTCATCAACACTGGAAGTTTGATTATTCATATCATGTAAAGCTTGCCACATCTTATGAGCAGCATGCCTCTTAGCAACTTTTTTACTTTTTCCTTGACCGACCTCGCGATATTTTAGGATTGAACAAACAATAGTGAATTGTCTTTCATGAGGTAAACCTTCTTCACCCTCCATTGTGTATTTTGGGGGCGGCCAATGACGCGACATACACATTTCTTGTAAAGCTCCAATTGGATTATTCACTACTTTCTCCTCTCCATAAGACTGTAGCTCTTGTAAATTTTGGGAGCTGCATATAAGTAAATAAAACATAATTCATATAATGCATATATTTGCATACAATTGCAAGTACTTGAGATATCTCAATATTTGTAATAAGTAATATTCTTACTCAGGTAAACTATTTGGAAGTGGAGATTCTGTAGCTTCGGTATTTACTCCAATTAATTTATCCAGAACAGCTTTTGCAGCGGCATGTTTCGCTTCTTTTTTAGACCTACCAGTTCCCATTGCTGAAACAATTGGATCTGTTTTTAAATAGCTACATACTTACTGATTAACAATTTACTATTGTCAATAAAAATAAATAATTCAAAAGATATACAAACCAACGACATCAGCAACAGTGACTCTGTACCGAAATGTAGGTTCGTGAATAGCTCCTTCAATTTGGACCAGCTCGTACTTGGGTATTGTGCCCCTACGAGAAAGTAATTCCTGAAGAACAGAGACTGGTGTTTTGCTGGGTAACGCCTTCATTTCTAAACGTGCTGCCTCGTGTAATGGTAGTTTCTCCAACATCATAGCATGCAATGTTACGCGAACTCTATTACGACGATTAACATTGTTTGAATGATTAGGAACGCCACCCACACCAGCCATCATGTTAGGCCCAACCTGTTGTGGTGGATGTATTTCCTCCATAGTAATGTTCTGTGAAATTGTAAATATTAGTGGTTAATTTTTCTTCAATGTCAAAGAATCAGAAAGATAAAGTATGTACATATAAAGTATTAGCTTGATGTAAGAAAAAAAAAAAATAAAAAAAATAAAAATAAAACATAAAACTTAATGTTTTGTAGTAAAAATAAACAATAAAGATAATGAGAATATTGTTGAAGTTTACAGCTTCTAATAAATCTTATCCTACATTTATATCTTTAATTATATATTTATCTTATCGAGCAGTAACAACATATGTAACAGCTAATTTACATGCATGACATATCCCTAATTATCTTATGCTATACGTATCAAAATCGCAACGCTTACTTCCAATTTCCGATCATTGTAGAAAGATACAAACGATACGTCAGCTCTCAACGATCATATGTCCTAAAGACGCGATAATCGGGACGAGCTGTCCGTTACGTTAAACGCGACGAAATCGCATCTCAATCGACGGTACGATAAAATCGTCGGGAGACCGGCACGGCCGCCATGATTATTATAAAATCCATCGATTGACCGTAATACAATGACGCGAGAGAGATACGCATGGGACTCATTGGGGACGAGCAGCTGTCGTCGCGCGAAAGATGCATATACGACGTAAACACGACGTCGTTCCCAAACGATGACGACGACGACAATGACAACGGCGGTGATGACCCGGTATCGGAGTAACGGCCGACCGGTTGTATGTGTGTATGTATCGTCCGCTACGCGGTTCGATCCGCGGGGCTAAAGTCACCGGGGGGACAAACACGCGTCTCACACTTACGATTTTTGGGGAGACGTGTAAAGGTTCAGCTGGCTCCTCGACAGGCCAATTCCTATGCGAAAAGCGAATCCCGCTTTTTGTGATCGATCCAAGTCTCACAAAAAGCTTGATCCGTTTGACGACAGAAAAATGGTTTACTGGCTAGCGGAGAATCCCTTCCTCGTTCGCAGCTCTGCGATATCTGTGAGTGTGTCCGTGCATCCCTCTTCACGCGCGTTTATCGCGTTCGAGCTGAGCGCGCGCGCCAATACTTTTATCATCTGCGGCAGGAGAACGATATCGATACTCGATAAAATATCTTCGCTCGGTAAATTAAAAAGTCATAAAGGTGGACTACGTATGGAGAAACGCATCGCGATCTGATTGGCGAACTGTAACGTCACGGCCAATCAGCTGTAGGATACCATCGCCCCCTGGAATTTCGAGAAAAGATCTGGAAAACGAGAACGCGTCTACATTATTGCCACGTTAATGATTTTACCTTTTTCTCTTTTGCGTCACTTTGGAATCTTGGATTAGATTCACTCGAGTTTGCGTTCCAGTTTGTGCGTACCGTATGCGAACTGTCGCGAGTTATTTTATTCACGAGTAACATTGAGTAATATTTTAAGTTTAATAAGAAAATCGAACAACTTGTGGAATATGGGCCGCTATAGAAGGTACGTAGGTGCGAATATTGCAACGAAACAAGGCATCTCATCGAGACGCTACTCCATTCTAATATTCGCGCGATGAGAAGCCTTGAGGCGCGTGCGAGCTTACCTTTTCATTATAAAAGTAAGATTTATTGGTATCCTTTTCAAAATTCTTCAACAAAGTGTTTCCATAACCTCGTATATTTCTTCAAATTGTGATACGCTTTTGCTAGACAGTAGTTGCCTTCGTTATACATGACACTTTTGACAAGAACGTACATTTCAGTTTAAATTCTGTAAAAATAAAAATTTCAAGTAAAAAGCATATATATATATATATATATATTATATTTGTTTAGCCGTAGTCGCGATCGAGACAGGCGGCGCAGATCACGTACTCGCTCGCGGAGTAGATCACCGCGTGACAGGAGGAGCTGGGGTGTCAGCGGAGGACGCGATAGACCTTCCAACAGTCGTAGCAGTCGTGGTCAGCCCGGCGCGAATTTAAGGAAACCACGATGGGACCTCAGTCGATTGGAACCCTTCAAAAAGGATTTTTACATTCCTCACGATGCAGTTCAAAATCGAGATCCACGTATTGTGGAGCAATATAGAGTTGAAAAGGAAATCACTCTGAGGGGCAAAAATATACCCAACCCTGTTTTCAATTTCGAGGAAGCAGGTTTTCCGGATTATGTCCTGAAAGAGATCAAGTAAGTAGTAGACGTTAGAAAGATTGAATCTTTTAATATTTTGTGGTGAGTTTACTAAATTATTTTTATTTTATTATAGAAGACAAGGCTTTAGTGAACCGACATCAATCCAAGCTCAAGGATGGCCTATTGCTTTAAGCGGCCGAGATATGGTGGGCATTGCATCCACAGGATCTGGGAAAACACTATCTTATATATTGCCTGCGATAGTTCACATTAATAGCCAGCCGAAATTAAGTCGTAAAGATGGGCCTATAGCGCTAGTGTTGGCACCTACGCGAGAATTGGCTCAACAAATTCAGCAGGTTGCTGATGATTTTGGACACTCATCAGGCATTAGAAACACTTGTCTATATGGTGGAGCACCAAAAGGGGCCCAAGCCAGGGATCTGGATGGTGGTGTAGAAATAGTTATTGCTACACCTGGTAGACTACTAGATTTTCTTGAATCTGGCAAGACAAATCTGAAAAGATGTACATATTTGGTATTAGATGAAGCTGATAGAATGTTGGATATGGGATTTGAGCCACAAATCAGAAAGATTATAGAACAAATTAGACCAGACAGGCAAACATTGATGTGGTCGGCCACATGGCCTAAAGAAGTAAAGAATTTAGCTGAAGATTTTCTTAAAGATTATGCTCAAATCAATGTTGGTTCTTTACAACTTTCAGCAAATCATAATATATTGCAAATAATAGATGTATGTCAGGACTATGAAAAAGAGAATAAGTGAGTATAAGAATTTCGAGTGTTTTTGGCTTTTTGTTCAGTTTTTAGCACAGCAGTTATTAACAATTATTAATAGTACTCACAATTATAACAGTTCTGAAGAAAGCTGTCTTATCAAATTTTTATAGATTAAGTACTCTATTGAAAGAAATAATGGCAGAAAGTGAAAATAAAACCATAGTATTTATTGAAACAAAGCGTAGAGTAGATGAGATAACAAGAAAAATGAAGCGCGATGGTTGGCCAGCAGTTTGCATTCACGGTGACAAGACACAACAGGAACGAGATTGGGTTTTACAAGGTATAGATGAATGCATGATATTCAGAAGAATTCAGAAAAAACATTAACAAAATATATACATGCATGAAGTGTGAAGTATTACATTTATATGTAATTTAGATTTCAGATCGGGCAAAGCACCAATCCTTGTTGCTACTGATGTTGCTGCCCGTGGTCTTGGTAAGTAATTCAATGTTTTCTATTATATTTTAACGCAACAATATATTGTCAGTTATTTTCCTATAACATGGAAGACAAGCTGATTAAAATTCACGGTATTAATTTCAAATCCCCAAAATTACAAATTTTTTTCTTTTTTATATACAATGCTCTATTCTGATCAAAAATTATTACCTGTAATGTAATGTTCCGTTAAAAGCATAAACTTAAAGATATAAACAATTTAGATTGAAACATTTAAATTGTGAATTTGAGAATCTTTTCAGGAATTTTGTGCTATACGAAGTTGGAAGTATACGTGCGAATTGATCCTGTAATAAATTAAATAAATCAAATCATATATATATCGATAATGCCGGAGAAGTAACAGAAACCAAATATGTTCATTGCATAAGAATTGATCTTGACTTAAACTAATTTATATGATATATCACACGCGCAAACGTTGTCAATTGCAATTACACGCATTATGTTTAAATTCTTTTATGCGAACGGGACATTACAATTTTTAACGCGTTGTAAACTTGAAATCAGAAAGAAGAAAATCAGAGAGAAGGAATAGGGTAAAATGAGCAAAGATATGAACATATTGAAACAGGAGGATGGTTGGAAGTAACCATACAGCTAACGCGGTTGGATCTTTGTTTGTATTGCAGAGGCACATTGCGCGCAGGCCCACGCCGGGTAATGCAAAGCATGTCGGGGGTGCCCGCCGCCGCTCTTTGTTCGGTGGTGCACTGGTTTGCATTGTCTGCGCTGGCCGCGACGCCGTGCCTCTATCCGTCCGTCAATCGCGTGTGAAGTCCGGCCAAGTCCGGGCCAAATCGGGATCTACTACTACTACTACTACTCTACTACTACTTTACCTACCTACCTACATACTGGATATCAGTCCTACTGTGCTGCGCTGTACGCCATCCGGGCTGGCTGGCCAGGTCATTGTTGCCAGAATAGAGTCCCCTGCGCTGGCACGCTCAAGCTAATCAGACAACCAACAACGTTGGTCCGTTGAGGCGGTGGCATGTGATAGCAGATATGCCAGAGCCTCTCTTAGCGCGCCCTGCGCCTGTAGCGACAGAGTGGCGGAGGCAGTAGCTGGAGCGAGCGCAAATAGCCAGGCCCTGCCCGTACGTTGCTAGCGAAACACTCGCCCACTGCCTAATATATTTTAGTAAAATATAGTAAAAATTTTTTTAATTAATTGACATTTACATATATACTCGCATATACATATACACTCATACACACACAGACATACACTTATACGCGTATATATAAATACATGTATGTACACATGCGTTTGTCTTGTTTATGTAATTATTAATTTATTATGAATAACGTCTGTCAAAGTACTCGTTTGTCTACATATATGTATATATACGGGTATGAACGCATAACGCTCACAAATCTACTTATCACTTTTATGTCCCTTTAAACTTCTCTGACTCTCTGTCCCTTTTAATTCCTGTGATGACCAACACCATACAGTCGCATTTTTTATCTTAACTAACTATTGTGCCATATAAATTTGTCACATAGTACCAGGCCACGATTTCAGTCTCTTTTCTAAATATCAGTCCTTTATATTTGTTGGAAAAAGACTTTAAACGTATTTTTATAATCTTTTTTTTTTTCTTTTTTTTTAATTGTAATAAATCAAAATATTCACCATCATGATATTTAGGAAAGAAAGAATCGTGCTCGATTTAACGGTTTGTTTTTGTTTTATATTCTTTTTACAGAAAACCTTATTTATCAAAATTATAACAAAATCGTGTCACTAGAAATTGTTATTTTTATATAATAGAATTCTTTACGTCCAATTTTTTTTTTCTTTTTTTTTCAACTTTTAAATACAAGAATCAACGCAATAATCATTCATCAACATAATAATATTATTACGTAGTTTCTTGACAAGCGTATCGATTGTCATTATATAATTTATTGTAATATACCGTCCGGTAACATTCAAGACTTATACTCGACTTACGGTGTTTCACAATCCTTGCAACACTATTACTGTCTTAACCCATATCTGTCCTCAACACTAAAATTCCATAAAAAATCGGGCCAATCTAATGTCAAATCTTAATCTTTCAGACGTTGAAGATGTCAAGTTTGTCATCAATTTTGACTACCCCTCCTGTTCCGAGGATTATGTCCATCGTATCGGTCGTACCGGCCGTCGACAGAAAACCGGCACGGCGTATACTTTCTTCACACCCAACAACGCCAACAAGGCCAACGATCTAATACAAGTGCTGAAGGAAGCGAATCAGGTGATAAATCCGAAACTGTTAGAGCTCGCCGATGGTAAAGCTGGCGGATATGGCAGAAACAGAGGTATTTCTAAAACGAATACACCAAAAAACTATTATACATTGTATAAAAATGAAGCTCATGTAAAAACGATCGGATTCACGTCGACAGGTGCAAGAAACCGATGGCGAACTCGAGGCGGTGGAGGCGGTGGTCGTAACGGAAAGGAACGCAGCTACTCACGAAGCAGAAGTCGAAGTCATAGCAGAGAACGCAATGGTCGTAGCAGTCGACGAAGCTACAGTCGTAGCTATTCACGAAGTCGTAGCCCCATTAGCAACCGTAATGGTAAGTTACTCTACTACCGAAAAGCTATTGAAAAAACTATTAAAAAGCTATTAAAGCCCGGTGGATCTAACGAGAAATTGTTTCTCTTCAGAGGTTATCGGTAAGAGTTACTGGAGTAGCGAGAGATGATCTTCCAGCGGCGGCTAAAAATGTCTATATTTACGAGACAGGTAAATTTTTTTATGTCCAATAAAAGCGGTGTATTAGTAGGATAATGACTGAAATCGCTGATTTCAAATGGAACATATGCTGTTTGCAATAAGTTATTTATGCCGAGTTTAATGAGACGCTATTGTAATTTTACGCATAGCAGCATACATATGTCTTCGCATCCCATCGAATCGCCATTGAGATGGCGCCAGATTATGCTGGGGGGATATTCGCGATTTATAGCTGATGGAAAAATGATCAAATCGCGAACGACAAATCAAGTTTTCCGCATTGGTGAACGATAAATCTTTCACGAATTATTATGAAATCGCGAATAATCTAGCGGCCCAGTTTTTGACTTGCTGTGTAACATATTTGATAGTTTGCTGAACACATTTACACCAATCTCTTAAATCAATTTCAATATACTGATCGTCGCTATCGTAAGATAAGCTTTTATGCAATTCATGTGTATTTGTAATATTTAACGTATACTTGGATTTGGACAAGTGAAGATATTTTAATTGCTACTTACTTGTTATACGATGATAGAATATGCTATCATTTTTTATTTCCTTTTGCATCTTCTCTGCCGCATCTAATTTTTTCCTTCTCAAGTGTTACCTATATACACAGATTTAGATTAGCTATAATACGAATGCATTACAACATAAAAAAACTACCATTTATATGTTTTTATAACTCTCTACTTCTTACATCCCAGTAGTAAAAAAAAAAGAAAAACTAACTAAGATGATGTAAGCGAATGAATAAATGTAATCATTATGCAAACTAAACTTCCAGAATGTAGCTATTAATTTAGTGTGGTGTATATATATGTGTGTGTGTGTGTATATATATGTATATGTACACACACACACACACACATATATATATAATGAAATATGTAATTATATATTATATATAAAACAATATAATATGTAATTATATATTTTATACATATAGAAATCGTAATTATAAATGTCTAGCGCGCTTATGTTTGTAATTTATTCATCTGTATTTAGACAATTGGGACAAATAATAAATAATAATAATAAATACTTGATGTACAGTATTAGACCAACGTGACACAAATAAATTCGCATAAATGTGTCTATTATTATACATCACTCTGTACTGCAACACATTGGCATCCTACTAGAATATCTTCCAATGATTTTATATTATTTTATTAGTAGTCACTTACCTGTGATGTACTCGGTGATAATGTATCTATAAATTATAAGCGCTATAATTTAACAAAATATAATAATCATTCATCACAAAAAGAAGTGGATCCTAATTATATCGATCGTTGAAATTACTTCGTTAATCGCGTAGGGAAGAGTAAAACAACAAAAGAATGACTCATGCGTAGGATCGATTTTTCGCCCCCGTTCTGTTTAATTTAATTTATATATCTTAATTATACACACAGTGATAATGTTTAAAGGTCTTACGGTAATTTTAGAATACCGATTCTGTTTGTTGTTTTCTCAGCCTAATATGCACCGATGTTCGCTTCACATTCTCTGGTGACCGATTCCGGCCACACGTGTGATACTTTGTTGACAAGAATAGTTATTATTCAACCAATATAAGATGTACACCGGTGTAATTGACGATCTAATGAGTTTCACGCTGGAAAAGATCCCTTCTTTTTTTTTTATCGGACTATGCGCCACGATACAAATTTATTATGTTACACATCTTGGAATATCGTGCTTTTGCACTCACGAATCACAAACATGCAATATTTTCTTTCTCGACGCGTGCTCGCTCGAGAGTCGATTATGCTCTCTTTCGCCAAGGGAGGACACGATTCTTACGATTATTATGGACAACGTTTAATATCCGCTCGTCGATATTTATCCAGGACGCGAGCGCGATTTTATAGGGGATTAATTGAGACGGTGATCGTGACTCGATCGCGATTACGGCGAAGAAAATCCTCGACAGCTTCAACCAAAATTTCGAGACACCTTTGAATCGATAGAAAGAGGCGCAAGAAATTTCTATGCATTTAATTATAACAATCGCATATTTTAGAGTTAGAATATCATAACACGATCTTTATAAAAATTTACCGCGCCTCTCTCGTTCTCTCAATTCAAGAATCCTAAAGATAGGACTCATCAGAGATGCATCGTATTTTCGGTCGAGACCGCGCAAGACTCGCTTGTCATTCGTCCGTGATTGTAAGAAAAAAATGATACCGATGTCCCACTAATCGTAATGTTAACGTTAAAGTGCGATTTTTTTTTGTGTCTTCGCAATGTAAACGTGCGCGGTATAACGTCAGAATTTCCCGTGAGATACGCACATTGTAGGTGCGTTTGTGTATATGTGTGTTTAACAAGCTCCTCGCATGAATTTTTGGGGATAAAGGAGGGATTTATTTTGTTTTTACAGAGGGCTCAGCATGCTTCGTTCACATATATTACAACGTACGCATATAACAATAACATTAAACCCTTTAGGTGTGTCTTCGGACGTGGGAGAGAGCTATGTGTGTGGCGCGTTTATAATTATATTTGCGATACAATGGGATCTCTCGTACTTCATATCTCGTGCAAGGGTCATATATTCATGTATATGTGTGTACTTATGTGTGTGAGACGCTATGTGTTCTTTTTCGGTGTGCGAATCGATCTCGCCTGGACTCGAGTGACTCCAAGCAAGCGAGTGACAAAAGTGTGAGGGTGAAGTTTTACACGGTCGTCCCTAACTTCTGGTCACCGGAAGTAATCTCCTCAATTCGCGTTATATCTCTCGGACTTTTTATCTCGAAGGTTTTGCTTTTTAGCGTTACATTTACGACTTAGAATCGAGGAGGGTACATGATCCGGTGACGCGTGCCGGCGCGTGCGTGTAGCAGATTCAATGATATCTATAATTAAACGTCAGTCAATTGTCCGCAACTGCTAAAATATCCGGAAGTCTAATCTTAAAGAGCCAATGGCTTCCAAAAAGGAAGCGAATCGATGATGGGAGACGAGACAAAACATTGGAAGCAATTGCTCGATCGCTCAAATTAAAGGCTAAAAATGTCATCGATTTTTCATATCTTTTCGATTTCACGATATGCAATCATGAAGCCGGAAAAATTAAGGAAAAAAAAGAATTTTTCGAAGAAAAACAATTTCTTGCGCTGCTTGTTATTACATGACTCTATTGTCAAACTATCTGTGTAGATTCTACGATTGCTCTCTTATGTTGCCAAGAGATCGTTATAAAGCACAAGAGTAATTTTTTGGAGTGATTTGTAATATCTTTTATATCGAGATAATACATATAATCTCTCGGTCGTATTTTCTCGTGATTTTCCGCGCGCGCAAAAAAAAGGAAGCGAAGTATCTTGGAGCACGATGCGAAATCACATTTTTATTATATTGTGTTGATTAAAAAGATGCGGAAAATTTCAAGTGATCTACTAGCCTGTAGCTGTGAAAGATTCCGCGACGATTTAAGTCTGTCAATTCGGACCGCTCAATGCATCGAGCATCCACGAGATTCGCTAATAAACGTGCGCGCGAATCTATATGCTATCGAGAGATTCGATAACCGTTGTACTATATATATATACATAGATCTCTACGTGTAATCGTTTCGTAAATACTGGCTTTGTGTCCCTTCGTGTCTCTAACACGTATAGAGAGAGACATCCCTTAAATATATACGATGTCGTCCACTCTCGGCTCACGCGGAAGCCAGTAATATACCGGATTATTACGCGCAAACAACGACAGTCTCCGCGTATCATATTTAAGCTACGGTATAGACGGACATGGAGCAGAATTTGAAACGTAAGGACAAGATAGAGAAACGAAGATGACGATCGCTCTCGTCTATACCACGCCTACGATCTAATTATTCTATATAAGAAGAATATTCAAAAAATCCGAGCAAAAGAATAAAAATCAAGTCCCCTCTGATTATTGCTAACGGTGTATGCACGATCATTATTCTACTTAAATTACATGCGTGAAGCGGCGCAGATATTCCACACAATCGATTCCGATTCTAACATACATCTCGATTTGCAAATATGTACCGTTAGTTTTTGCGCGAAACAATGAATTTACGAGTCGAGAGATTACAGTATTCATCCGTTGAAGATTAATTTTGTTCGATTTTTCCAATCATTGAGTTTGTTGAATTGAGAAAAATGATGATTAATACGCGATAAGATGTACTATTGTTATAACGGCGGGAAACTAGCTTCCTTTCTGAAAAGTTTTAACGCAAGATTTTCGTATCGTTGCGTATGTAGATATTTTTCGGCTACCGGAAATAATTCTCGTGATTATTCGATTTTATTTCTCCAGGATTTAAAGAGATCTTCCTAAATAATACTTAGGAATATAATTTTTACTTGAATCGTGTGACGTAAATATAAACTCTCGCAGTTTAATATCCCTTATACTTTTACGATAATATTTTCGAAAAGTGCGGCGATTCGTTATAAAAAAACAGTCACCGTTAATGACATTTGTATCTGCATTTACGACGATTTTTCCGCTTTCATAAAGATACTTTTCGTTTCATATGCGTGATCCCAAAGGCTTGTTATACCCAGACACAGATGCATCTTTCGTTTTAAAAAAACAATATCGAATCTTGGAATAACGACATTGATATTAAATCGCACGATATTTATCACACGAACAATGGTAATTGTAGAAAGTAGATGAGTTTATCTGCCTCCGAGTACAACACGCAATCCTACAAGGGCGCGAGATGTACTAGCCGACGTCGCGAGCGGATTGTCGAATCCGCGAAATAATTACTTCTTCTTACGCACACGCATGGTATCGATTGCACGAAGTAAAAGGAAGATACACGAACGGGGAGAAACGGAGAGATGCAGATCGGACACGCGTGAATCTCCGTTCATTGCAAATTATCAGTCGGGGACGAGTTATTCCCCCGACAATCTTCTGGAATCGAGATTAGGGATGTGATTCTTCAGAGAAATAACACACGTGGGAAATGACATGTCCGATCACGCATGTCCCTCCTGTTTCCTCGTTAATCACCGAATACGTAACGGAAGGTGTTCTCGTCGAGGCTTGCTGGGGTCGCTGTGTCGTCTTTCGCTTGAGGGTAGCGTCTCCCGTCGAGTTTCAAAAAATACAATTATCGTCCGCATCGCGCTTTCTTTCTTTCTTACGTTTTTTCTTTTCTGTGAGCACGTTCTGCGCGTCATCTCCTCGTTCCGTTCGCGAGGTCGACGACACCGCAATTCCTCGCGACGAGTAGAATAATAAGTCGACGGGGGTAAATTTTCACGCACGGCGTCGCCGATCTCTTCTGAGCAATATACGTGTGAGAGTCCCGAGCCGGATATCTCTTCTCCTCTTCTAGCCGACCGACCCGGGGCAGCGGAAAAAGGAAATACATTATCCGCGAATTGCGCGCGACGCGACTGCTTAGCCGGTATTTTGTATCGCGAGTCCGCGCTCGCCCTCGGCTCGCATTCGCGTCTGCACGTTAATCTTTATCCGGGCTTCGAATTATTTTCGTAAAAAAAATAAATCCTTTACATTAATTCACTGTTGCTCCACAATTTGCCTAAAATATTATGAATTTTCAATTCGTTGATACTTTACGCTAAATAATCGTTTCGGCAAAAGCGTATTCTAGCTTTTTCTTCTTAAAGACGGGAAAAGAATCGCCCAGATAAGGATTAAAATTAGCGATACCAAGGCGTCTCTCGTCTACGTTATCAGTGATGAAGGAACAGATGGCTCCAAAATTTTCACTGATATTAAACGTGAGATTACAACAGTTAGTCTTCCAGATTCAATTTTATACTTCGCGACAACTGTTTTTTTTTTTTTGCTTCATATCCTTCTTTTATAAATTATACGAAATAAATAGATAAAAAATACAATAACTAAAAAATACGTGGACTTTTGAAGCTCCTTGGCACCGCTAGAGTTGATAAACTTGCCAGCTCATACCAGCAGGCTATTGTACACTCGGAAAACTATCGGAACATTCGACACTTCTATAGATATATCTCCCAATATTTTGCAGCGTCAAACATTCCGGTCAATCCCCCTGTGCAGCCTTAAGAAGGGGCAACACGTGACACAGCGAAGTAATGCAGACCGCTCCGTATTCTTTGTGAAACGACAACGAAACATCTCCTGTACAAACATTACCGATGCGCCTATCGTTTTGCGAAGAAATCGGAGCGTGATCGTCGTTACCGCGAAATGTCGCGGATTATTATTTTACCCCGTTTTATGATAATATTTACCGAATTCGGAACCGTCCGACGTCAATTCGCAACGACGGACGCGTCCGCAGCCTGCGCGTCGACGAACGAGAGCTCGCTCGCTTGATGACACGTCATTTCGCGCAACGTAGATATAATTATACTTATAAATTTTACGCTTTTTTTTTAAATTGTTAACAGGCCGTGGCTATACAGGGCCCACTACGCTTTCAGTTCAGTCTGTGGCACGCGGTCTTCCGAGCGGGTCATAAGGTACGGTGTGCGTGTGTGTACGTGTATTAAATGTGTTAAGTACGCTCGGGTAATGTGTTACATTTTATCGTCCTCATCGTTTTTTACCCACCGTCATAAGATATCTACCGAGCATCGCTAACATCCTCGTTGCGCCTTGGATGATCCTCGTCCTGGAATATTTTCATTTCGGGCGCGGGCAGTAGAGGAATCTCTTTTCGTCAAAATGCCTCTGATCGATCCTTATCGAGTAAATGCGACTTGACTGCAATCTCATTGATGTCAAAGACTTTTTTAAAACATCGAAAATTTTGCAAAGTTGTCTGGAGCTATCTCTTCAAGGATCCGATTTGGCTTCGTACACGTCATTCTGATTTCATTACACTTTCCTCTTCTCCTTCCTCACTTCTTTATGCTCACGTTATCATCGCCGCGAAACAGATAAATAGACCAGTACGCGAAGTTGAAGAGAATGAACATGAGAGGGAAGGCAACGCGCGCGAAGATATCAATCCTTGCGCTGCCCTGGGCACGGCAGGTGAGCAGTTTGCGTGATACCTCCCAGCAACCTGTTCGCGACGATACCGTCGCTGGTGCGGGCGGTGGCACCGTGGTTGACACCGGCGCAGCGATCGGCGGTGAGGGCGTCGCGGCGCGCGACATAGTGCGTGACGGCGTGCCCAACGGCGATGCCGAGGAGGCCGGCGAGGGCCATCGCGACGGCGATGGCGACGACCTCGCTGAACTCCTGTGCGAATGGTGTCGCGGTGCCCGCATCGGGGAGCACCGGCCGGTGACGCAATCTTCGTCGTTCAACGGCGAGAAAGACGGCGACGGCGAGCGATCCGGATGGTAACGCTGATGACGATGCGACTGGTGATGCTGCTGCTGCTGATGATGATGATGATCCTGCTGATATATACGTGGCAGCGAATGATGCTGCGATATCGTCTGATTATCGCCGGCACGCTGATGACGCTGCTGATGATAATGATGGTGATGATGATGGTGATGATTATGATGATGATTCTGAGGAGGATGATGATGCTGATGATTCTGATGGTGGTTGTACGGTTGTCGGTGACGAGGACGCGAACGTTGTTGCGGCGGCCGTGTCTGTTGAAACTGTTGTTGCTGAGGATGGCCGCGAGCCACTTCCCTTGTTGATCCGAGCGCCTCCTCTTCATGATTTACTCGCCCTCCTCCTCCTCCCGAAACAGGTACGTGGACCAGTACGCGAGGTTGAAGAAAGCGAATACGATTGGGAAGAAGATCCGAGAGATAACGTCGATGCGCTTGGACCTCGTCGGGAACTTGGACAGCCACGACCTGCAGCAGTTTTTTTTCCGTGGTTGCATATGTATTTCGCACTGCCGCAATTTATCCATCGACATGGAATCCTCCGGATGTCGGACCAGAGGCTTCTGAAAGAATTCGGGCGTATTGATTCATTAGTTACTGGCACTGCTTTTCCTTGTTTTCTCAATTCAAGCAATTTTTGATTCTTTCCTCTTTGCCGAATAAGAGAAACTAATTCTATAATCTTATTTTATAAGATGTAAAAATGTTTGAGAACAAATTCAGACACAAAAATTCAGATCTCCAAGCCATTTAAGGCGGAAATCTAATTTATAATTTTATGCGCTGCATTTTTTAATGTATCTTAATACGTGTATTCTTTATATGTGTATTTTATCATTTCAAATATTACGCGACAAAATTATAAATAAAATTCTGTCTCAAATTTCGTTGCAAATTACAAATGAGGTAACACTATTAAATTTTCTTTTGTTTAGAAAAACTCAGAATTTGCAATAATATTTTTTTTCCTAACGAACGAGCAAGTTAAGTAAGATTCCAACAGAGAAACGTTTGATCGAAATACAAGTTCCCGTAAAAGTATGACGACCATTTCTATAAAGCATCCCAAGCGTGCCCGGAATCTCGAGAATATCGTATATATCTCTGTTCTTGGCATACTGACCATGGCGAAGTTGGCGGATCCGTCCGGCTCGAGCAGCTCTGAGGATGGGTCGATCGACGACGAATGTTCCATTTCGCTCGGTGGAAACTGCTTCTTTATGTTGTCGCTATGCATGTCGCTGCGCGACGCGTAGTTGACCAACGCGAATTCGAGTAGAGCACCGAACACGAAGGTCAAGCACACCCCCGTCCAAACGTCAATGGCCTTGGTATAAGAGACCGGTGGCAGTGAGGCATTTATCCCTGATGTCTGCGTGGCCATCGTCAGTAGTGTCGTAACGCCTAGAGGAGGATAGAATATAAATAACGGATCTCTCCGATGAAAGGGGACGAAAAGAACAATAATAAAAAGTATTCAGAAAGTGGACAACACGGTTACAAGTTCTCTTTTTTTCAGAATCATTAATCATTAATCGTTCGCATATTTTACAAATGATTCATTTTGCGCGCCTCCTTAAATTTTTTTCCAGAATCTTCCTCTTTTTTATTCTTATTTAAAATTTTTAATTATTTTGCGCACAAATTTAAATTTCTCGAGAGTCTACTTTAATCTCTATGTCGCAATGATTATATTTCATTTCTCATTACCAATATTGCGTTTGACAACTCTTATAATTCTATACTTCTGTTGCGAAAGAGCCGCCAATAAATATGTAAATGAGCAATCAAAGTTCTGGGTTATCCGATAACATGCCTTGGACATGTTCGCTGCGCGTTTAGAGATTAGCTTTGATAATTTGTACCTAGTGACACTCGGGCAGGCACGGCGCTCTGATCCAGCCAGAAAGACACCCAGGACACGATAACGAGCATGCAGCACGGGATGTAGATTTGGATGAGATAGTAGCTGAATTCCCTCTTGAATAGCAGGTCCACTTTCAAGCAACTGTACTCTCCTGTTTTTTTTTTTTTTTTTTTTCATCCAATAATCTCATCAGATTATGCGGGTTTTCGTCTAGTGTAATCTGGATAGCAACAGCTGTTCTACTTACCGGTGTTCGTTTTACTATTGCAATAATCCGTGAGAAATTTCTCCAGGGTGAATCTGGGTAGATGTAAATTCTTGACCACTTGAACGGGATCGCCTTCCTTCCAGAGAAAGACCAAGTCGTTCGTCGTCCATCCGTCTATCGAGGAAGGAGGAGGGGGCGAAAATATAATTATTTTATTCCGCAAATATATATTCTCGAAAATAATTATTTTCTCGATAATAATTATTGCGCATGTAATCGCGTTACATCTGTTACAGTCTACTTACAACTAGCCATACGAAGTGAGCAAACTTGTCGATCCAGGGGATACAGTTTCAGATTCATGGGACAGGAGAGCGTTAAGGATATCCTGCGCCAGAAGGAAAAACTCATTTATTTGTAATCTGATGCAAGAGAAAAGAAAGAATCCAATTTGCAATATAACAAGAAATATATGTACGTGTCTGATTGTCACGCGCACATGTGCAAGATAACTCTCTCCGATGTGTACATTAGCGTAGTAAGAATTTCGCAACATTCGATTATACGGAGAATGAAACGCGCTACGGATAATGTATACTGGTTTATATCGAAGCGGCATGAGATTTAAGTGTCGATCGGATAAACTTGTCGGACGATAAAACTCTGCGTGCAATGTTTACAAAAAAAGCGCTTCATCGATCTATTAAAAAAAGTTATCATCTCGTTGATTAAATCGATTCTTGGCGGACGCTGCGATATCCGGTACTCACCGTATGCTGTAAAGAACCGAGCCGTTCGGGAAAATTCGTATATATACGTTGGGCATAATGATGTTATGGAAATGACCCTCCTTTTCATTCGAGAAAAACAGATCCGGCATCCAAACCCTCGACGCCTCCGTAAGAGTTAAATATTTAAGTCGACCTGCAACGGACAGTCGACTTTTTTATTTCACCGAAAAATCGGTGTACATTTGCTGCGCGTCGCTTGTTAAAATACAGTTCGCGGTAAACGCATAAAGAACGCGATTTAGCAGCAATTTAGGGAAGAGAAGAGATAAAAGTGGCCACTGTTAAATTTGCGTGACGATGGTTACTCGTGAGAGTAAAATGTTATGAGTCGCGCTTTACGCGATATGGAAAAAAAAAGTATAATACAAATGCCTTTTATATGTGAGTATTCTCGCATATATATCGTACTACATGATATTATTGCGTAAAGATACTTTGACATTTGTCCAAATTAAAGGAGAAAGGTTTTGCTCGAGCTCTTTTAATTTTCCATCGTAAAACGTTTGGGGAGAATATATTCAACATTTAAAACTCTATTATTTATATTCCTGTACAGCTAATATGATATTTTTGTTGCGGAGCATCGTATACGCACATTGCAATGAGTTGTTTTCATTTTATCGCAGGTAATCTTTATTAGCGTCAAAAAAAATATCAATACTAAAAGTATCTCGCGTGAGAAAAATTCAGATTAAATATAAAATATTATTTAAAACATTTACATACCTCCAAAGTCATTAAACTTTAATCTCTCATCCAACCATTGTTCCCGAAATGTTAATTGTACGGAGTATTCCTAGAGAGAAAGAAGAAAAATTGCGATTAAACAGAATCCCGCGTGAGATGGCGGCGAGTTGTTTTCTTTTCTTCTTCCCGACACCCGCGAGCGATAGTTCTCCCAATTATAAAGTTTCGTAAAGAAAAAAACCAACGTGCGAGACGAGAAATGAAAAGCGGCAAAAGTCTAAATCGCCAGAATCTCGAATCAGATAGCATTTATAATGGCAGTCTATAGTTATCGTAACGAAAGAAGAAAATAGCTTTATGCAAATGATGGCTTCGCATTTAACGAAGAGACCGCGATAATTACAATTTTATTTTTTTTAATAATTTTCAATAATTATCATTCTCAGAAACGCGATTTCTCCCCGGTGTATCCTATAATAATATTTCGACGCGACGGGGAGAACTTGATAAAGTTGAATAAATGAGAATTTATTTGGCGTATATATGTAAATCAATTTTCTCTTTTCTAAAGATTCGGTAAAAATATATTCTCGCACTTATAAAAGATTATTCGTATATTTCGCAATAAAGAGAATTTAATTCTACCTCTGTGTATATATAAAATATTATTGCAACGTCAAATTGATCGTCGATATTCTTACCGTGAAATAATGATCGTCGCTACAGATATGGATAATAAATTATATTGCAAGTAAAAAGATATTCTTATCAAGTCAATATTATCGAATGTTCTGATTTCGTTTTTGCAATTAATACAATTTTACACCTTTTCTCTTTTCAACTTATTATCAGATCAGTAGTCAAGATATCGCGTTACGTACTTATACTCGTGTAATTGACAATTTTAGCAGAATGGAAAAAAAGTAACGTAAACTATTGTCCAGGTTATTTCTATGCCGGAAGAATATTCTACGTGATTTTAATCTACGATTATAGATTAACGAGGTCAGCAACATTCATCGATCCATATCTGCCGGATTAATCTCTCTTGGAGTCATCGCATACGTCGATCGAAGTTGACCCACGTCACGAATCGAGCCGATACATCAAGGTAGAGCATACCGTCATTTCATCGACTCGAATACGACACGTTACGTACACGTATCGATCCGTGACGACTATATCTATTATCAACCGGTACATATATATGTGTCGAGAAATGTGTATCATCGCGTCAGAAGATGGGAAGAGCGTCCCGGGAAGAGAACGAAAATCAGCTCTCGTTAAAGCATTATCCTACATCTGGGGACGCTTTTCCGCCAGAAGCGATCATGCGATTTCGAGGGCTTGCAAGCAAATCGGCAAACGTCGACGGACGGCCAGAAAAAAAAAATTCTATCGTCAAAAATTTACTCCAATACCATCGCACAGCCAAGAAGAGAGAGAGAGAGAGAAAGAGGGAGGGGGGAATAAGGGGGGAAAGGAAGAGGACGAACAAGAGATCGGTAAGAGCCATGCAAAAGCGAACACCAAGAGGACCTACCGGATATCGTAATCAGATCAAACGCCAGAAATGTCACGGGCATTACAACGCAATTTGTTTAAAGCGATAAAGAGAGAGAACGCATGCAGTTTGGCTCACGGTGTCTCATGTTTCTCCGGCTCGCCTGCGATCGTTCCTGCCCTCGGCGACGAAGTCCCGTGCCCTGTTTCCTATTTCAGAGGGGGTTTAAAAGGGAATGCGCGCTTCCCCATATATATACATATATATATATATATATATATATATATATATATGTATGTATATACATATATGTATATGTTTCCTTTTTATTTTCCTTTCCTTTCGCTCTTTGTTTTCCTCGACCTACCGACCGCCAATTTGTATCCTTCGTGCAGTTTCTCTGCGATGCTTTTTAACGTGTAAACATTAGGCTCCGTTCCGCTGGCCCTTCTTTTCCTCTGTCGGCTATTGTGGTACTAGTTTTCGCTCCTGAAGAGCGACTTCACATTCGTGTGTGCGTGCGTGCGTGCGTATGTGTGTATGTGTGCGCGCGCTTTTCGCTCTTTTCCGCTTTTTCTCCCGCTAACTCGTCCAATAACGTCTGGTTTCGTTCCGCCGTTAATTTCTTTCAGCGACTAGCGGCGAGCTGTATCCATTCGTATTCGCGCGTATTTAATATCGACGGTAAGTCTCTGAAAAATTGAGGAACGTGCCACCAAACGAGGATTCATTCACCTTCGGATTCGGCCACCTTTTCTACATTTTCGCATACAATGTGTGTTTTTTTTTTCTTTTCTATCATTTACAGAGAAACATGTTAAATATCGTTTAAGATACGGTTTATACTTCAAGGTCCTTATCCTTTCCGTGTAACACGACGAGCTTGAGATTGTAAAATAATATTATCGCGATCGCGAGATGCGTTTTCATATTTTTTTCAACATAAAAACAATGTTTTTGTTCGCATGAAAAAAATAGTGCGCATAAAACGATATTGGACATACATGTACTCGACATTGGAATATGCGAAATACGAGAAATCAAGTTGTTCAATCGAATAGATATATACTACTCTATCGAATAGATATGTATCTTATTACAAGTCCAAACGTTTCGATCAGACTTTGAGATTTTATAGAAAATTTAATTCTCAACAAAAAGTTTCCTGATTTTGAGATAATTGGTTTCAAATGTATAAAAAAATGTTTTTTCGGCTATCGACGGTAAAGCTTTTTAAAAATACTCTTCATTTATGATCTTGGATAATTTTTAATTAATCTTGCTTATTGATTATTTCACTAAATTATTTTTCTGCATTGTTTACATTTAATCACCAAAAGAGGATGATTTATTGAAAAATTTGGGCGCTATTTTTTTAAGGAAGCATTTTTTCGAGCTATGTTTAGAGGAAACTTTTTGTTCGGGAATAAATTTCCTATAAAATCTCAAAGTTTGGCCAGAACGGTTTGGTCCCATCCTGTATAGAGCTCTATAACCGACGGAATAAATCGCCACTAGTGCAAGATTTTTGACATTCAATTTTATAAAAGTCGGCAATGAAATCTAAAACGAGCATTCTCTGATTACTGGATTATTTCAGTAATAAATTTTCGTAGAAATCTGAATTCTCGCCTTTATTTTCGGAAAACTAACCATTCGAATCATAAATCACACGTGGAACAAAAATAAAAACGTGTGCAATGTGAAGAATTTGTTTATTTTTATGTAAACATGACAGGCCCTGTCAAACATTTTTAGAAATATTTGCGAAATATTAACAATATTTGCGTTATTTCATCGGCAATTTAGCGTTTTATATCATCGAGTAGATCTATATCCGATTCGATGATGACGTAAAATTATAATATAGCGAGGTATCGGGGGAGAGGGGCTTCATACAAATTTTTGGCGTACAAAAATCTACATGTAGTGAATATCTCAAAGAACAAGTGCAAAACATTTACAACACTATTTCAGTGTTCCATATTAAAAAAAAAAAAAAAAAGGGCAACCGCAGCTCTCGAATTTACGTCCAACGATCCTCGCCCATACGATCTGATATTACGGCGAGACGCACAACGAATTCCTGTTTCTGTTGTACCGTAAACACTGTTACGCGCGTAACAGCTGGGGCTCGTAATTTTTCATTGACTCTTACCTCCAGTAAAGCCGTTGCTGCAGATAGCCGTTGGGCGAAATTCTCGAGTTACGCGCAATACGTTTGGCGTTAAGTCGACCATTTGGCTTCCCTCTTTTTTTTTTTTTATTTTAATTGTCGCGGAAATAGTCCCCGGAGAATCGCACGGGATATTTTTAATGTGTCTGGGATACACAGACTGCTCGGTGCGAAGGAGCGCAACTCGATTACGCGAAGCGACGAAAGGCTAATTGGTCTCGATCTCCCACGTGCAAAATGGGTTCGTTCGAGCGACGAAAAAGTACACATCGTCATCCTTGTTGTTCCGGCAATTGTCTTGATGGCAATGGGATAATGGGATAGCGTCGCGAAAAGTACCCTCGCAAACCCTCTGCAAACCTTTATTATCTTTATTATCCTCATTTCTTTAACACGCTCATAGCGGAGAAAAAGAGGAATATAATATTTGCTAGCCGATATTAAAATATATTCCCTTCGCATTACTAATGTACATACAATTTTATAGTTGACGTAATCGTGAATATGCTAAGATACTGAATAATAATCGGCGTGCACGATATAATTAATGTCGAGTGAGTGGAATAAAAAAAAAAAAATAATCGCAAAAAATGTCTATTCCTGAATTATATTTTAGCTCGTTTAAATTTATGGCATTATTTTACAAGAAATAATTATTTTTATATGTCAATTATTAAAACTTTCTTCGATCCGCCATTGTTACGCATAATTTTGTCATAGAGGGTTTGCCAAAGAATTTGGGATCAATACTGCCAATCAGCTCGCTCGGCGATTACGCCCGTTTCTTTCACCGATGAGCAGCCGCACGTGTTGAATTTAGTTTCGCCCAAGTGACGCAATACAGTTTTTCTTCGTGTGCCCTTTACGGAGAACGGGTTATGAATTTTTGCTCTCATCTTCAACGTCCTCGTACAAATTGCTTCACCGTTACCATCATCTTATATATTTGCTCGCAATAGAGCTCTAACAGGCGATATTATTCCCACACGCGAATTTCATTTGCATCCTTTAATTCATACCAATGTTCGACGATATACGTTCGTTTGGTAAAGAAATATTTATCAGGATAAGCGATACCGAACGTGCTCGCGTACTTATGAGAGCGTGATACAGAATGAAAGAGGAGACAGCGAAAAAGATTGAAAGATAGAAATAGGAGAAGAAGACGAAGACAGAAAGGAACGGAATTCTTGCAGGGCCTAAAATTGAACCGACCGACTTCTCTCGCGATATCCTTGCCCGTCGTACGATGAATATATATATATATATATATATACTTTCGATTTAATGATCACCTACGTATGATGTCCGAACGACGGAAATAGGAAGAAGGATATGCGTATGTGAAACAAGTATCTCGTTTTGTCGTATGATGCTGGCGCAAGCGTTAACGAGTCTCTGAATCGTCGAGGCAGAATACTGGCCAATTATCCGACAGGTTTCGTATGACGGCCGGCGAGGCAGGAAAATTGATAATTGAATCGCGATTTTGAGCAGAGTGTCGTCCATGACAGGGATCCCTCCCAAAACTGTGTTTGGCAGATATCAAAGTGAATCGACAGAGAGAATGGTGTGGACCCCTATCGCGAAGAGCTTTCATACGTATGTAACGCGAAAGTATCGTGTGACAGTAGTCATTCATATTTATTATTTTCACTCAATTATAATATAGAATCTTCTTCTACACAAAACAAGAGCTTTATCGCTTTTTAAAAAACGCGACAAAGATCGCCCTCCATTCTCACGCGACTCTGGAGAATCCGAGCTTCACTTTCACATTATAATTTTTTTATACATCCAACACAGAATTTTAAGGACACCCGGTCTTATAAAGAAAGAATTGTGTGCAAGATTAGTTTTTCAACAAACGGACATATATACGGCAATAGCGTCGCATTTGCGATCGACGAGGCAGAGACTTGCTGTGCATATATGTGAGTTTGCTATCCTCTCGTTCGTTCGGTGAGCAAACCTGAGGCCCTGCAACGTGTCTCGAAACGTATTTTGATTTGCATTGCGAATGCGTGCCCGCGGTTCTCCTCCGGAATTGCAATTCCGCCGCGCGCGGCGTCTCTTTTTTCGCGGGCACGTCAGTCAGTCTTTCTCTAGCAAAAGTTCCAACAAGGCACAAGACGTGGTTGCAACGTACAGTCAATCGAACGTTCGTACAATCAGTATGTGACAGATGTGACAGACAGAACGCCGCCGATTGTACACCGGATGCTGCGACTTCACCGCGCCCGCCTTGCAACTGCGGATTCTTTGATCAATTCGAGGTCGATTTTTCCTTCGCAACAATGTGTTATCTCTTGTTAATCTCTTTAACACCATATATATATGGCATTAAAGTTGCGATCAAGTCAGAATAATAAATTATTTGCAAGTCTAAATCCAAACATTTTCAATCGATAGTGATATAAAATTTATATCTCGACATCCTCTCTCCTCTTTTTTTTTTTCATTTCAAGGAGAGACCGACTCCTGAATTGTCAAAAAATTCCATGGATCAATGAGAGCAACGATAAATCCGTGACACCCTGTATGTATATAGACGTAACATGACAGTCAACGACATTGAGGAAAATCAACGAGGTGCGACTTAGCACATATCAACTGTCAGCGCGACGCACGTGAGTATGCATATATGTATATGTATACACGTGTGCAGAGACGCGCGCGAAGACACGAGATTTATATATATATATATATATATATATATATATATATATATACACGTATACATATACACGTAATACAAATACAAGTACAGAGAAGTGCAAATCTTACGGCATCATATACACGTGACGTTAATTAGTACACAATATGTGAGGATATACAGACTGTAGGCCTTGTTGATGATTACTTGTATATTGCACTCACCATATTATAATCATCTATTTTGCTGATAGAGCGGAGAAAGATGTTGACGTTCACATTTGTCGGGCCATCTAACACGTCGACCGGGGAACAGAACAAAAGAAATCGATTAATTAAATCGGTCGCCGTCAACCGAAAATTGCTTGCTTTATTTTCTTTCTTTTTATTTTTGCTTTGCTAATTCGCTTTCGCTTTCATTTGATTGACTGGAATGATACGGTTGTAAGAGTAGAGAGAGATCATCGATGAATGAGAGGATGAGGAGGGGCGGAGATGATCAGTGGGAGATTGTGACCGGATGATAAGATGATTCTTCGATTCTCGAATGTATGTGATCGAAGCTTCCGCCGATCACATCCGAGCGAATATAGACGAATAATGAAACGAATGATTATCACGTACATCTGTGCCCCGTGATAAAATCATGATGAAATTCTCCGTTTCTACTCGTTATATGCTTCGCAAAATTCTTATCCCCTCGAATCAAATTACCGATAGTATTTTCCAAATAATGGATTCATTCCCCGAGCGGATGAATCGTTTTTTTTTTTTCGGATACACGCACACGAATCCGTTTCATTTGAAAATCAATTTTTAATCAATTCATGTGAGACACTTTTCCGAACTTTTATTATCTTGCCGCAGGAGGCACAGGACGCACGTGGTGATATCTCGTTACGCGATTCAATATGTGACATGTAAAAAGCGTAAAAGAGCTTGGAGATGAGCTTTAGATATATGTCATAGAGATCATGGAGACAGAGATCGATGTATAAAATTTTAAATAAACCCGACTACGACATTTAAATGGCATGGGGCGTGATGCGATGGGGCGAGCTATGGGTAACTGCAGCGATTTAACGCGCGGGCGTGTTTTTTTTCTCACACCCCGGTTAGACCAATTAATGTTTCACGCAAGTGAGCTTAGCGGCGGACTGCGCTTCTACGGTCGAAAAAAAAAATAAATTATTTTGCAAAATATCAATACAGAATTGATAATAATATTCTGCGTACGGTCTCTTACGGGAGCATTATATCGAGAAGACGGGATAATATTCAACGCTAAAAGCGACGATTATTGATCCGCGCGCTTCGCCAAGTGTAAATAATCCCGTAAGAATATAAGTAAGAAGAAGAGAATCGATGTTGGATGAATTTTACACGTGGTACATGAATGTGCAGAAATGCCTGAGCTGTCGCTTTGTTGTCTAATCTCAGTACGAGCGATAAACGCACCGGTTGGCTGAATCTTAAAAGAAGGCAAGCGACAGAATATCTTAAATATATTATTAAAGACACGAAAGAAAGAAAATATATAAGCGAAATAAGAGGTAAAAGGGAATGAAATTCGGAATAAGAGAATAACGTTTCGTAAAAAAAAAATGTGAGGCAAGATGATAGGTTTTGTATTCAAGAGAGCGAAAAAAATGGCATCTTGAAAATTCTATATTCAGTGAGTGAGTGGCATAGATAGTCGGGGAGAAATGTGTTCTATTGCGAATTTTTTGATGATCCAAGCGATTGAGATCTCTTATTATATACGCCCTCTCAACGGCCGTTCGTTCCCGCCCTCCGTAACGGATTCGACTAGATGTCTCTAAAGAGCGGGTCGACCTTTAATTAACACGGAAGGGTCGGATTGATGGCCAGATTGTAGCGACTTCGCATCTTTCGCTTTCTCTCTCGAACGCGCGAGATACGTCCACGTCATCCTCGTCACATCGTCTTCCTCGGCACGGGGAACATCTAAGAGAGGATCCTAGAATCCCATTGCCATTCTCACATATTTCACGATGAAATAATCGGTAATTGACAGCTTGATTTCGCATGGAGAGCGAATCTTGTCTGCGTACTTGACTGTGTACGCGAATCATCGTTTCGTTTAGAATCGGAGCTCTTGCAGTTTGCAACTTGTCCTCGATCGTGCAAAATTCTAAAATGACATCATTGTTCGTGCTCGTCAAGAGAATACCTCTCTCTCCCATAATGGACAAAGTACTAGTAGTAGTACTTTGCGAGATAATATTTCATCAGGCACGATTGAGAGTGATTTTAATCAATATTACAAAGAATACAATAGGCAAAAATGTCAATAGAATTCCTTTGCCTTTCCGCATACAGATTGTATGAATATAAAATATAAGTTATATTTTCATATCGCCTGTGTCTGTGACTTATTATAGAGATTTACACATTATGCCTCTTAATCTGCCATTTTACATTGCTTAATTTAGCACAATTTTTCTAAAAGCTTGATATAGATATATTTTTACGAAGAATACGTAATGTTTTATTTTATTTTTCTCACTCACAAAATGCTCGTCTGCGTTCCAAGATGTTGGAATAATGTCAATTAATAAGAAAAGACAGAGAAGTTCGATAATTGAAAAGTCAAAGGGAAAAAATATGAAGCAAACACGTGAATCAAACGTAGGTGGAAATACTCTGTGTGTATATATATATGTGTGTGTGTGTAAAAGTGTGTGTGTAAAAAAGATGGACGTATTCTCGTGAAAGAAAGAATATATCGATTTAACAGAACGTCCATTAAATCTTTGACAACCCCTGAAATACAATTCTTTTCGCTCCGTTGACGACCGCTAAGCACTCGATTGTTGAAACACCGCGCTCGATTTTAAACGTATCGTTGAAAAGTCGCGAACCATCGAATTTAACGTTCATTAAAGTTTATTTCAGAAACGCATCGCCGCGCGTGACAATCTCGTGGGCGAGCTCGTATCATCATAGCAAAAAATTCTCTCAACTCGCGCATCGTAAATTCACGCGATTTAAAATACTTCGGGTTCAAAGGAATTCTGCGTATATATTTCCGTGCCCGTCGTAAAAGGGAGATAATTCAGATCGGATGTACATCTCGATATTTTTCATCACTCATAATAAATCTCATTTAACTCACGCGCGCTCGCGATCTGCTCGAAACGATTGCGAAATGTCATCCGAGGTACTAGCTTTCGGATTATTAAATGCCGTCCTTATTAAACGCCGGGCAGCAGATCAGAAAATGTTTTGTGTCGCTAATCGGCGAATTGCAGTTGCATTAAACGCTCGTAATCTAATAAGCGGACCTCGGATATTGCCGCTCTAGTGAGGTTCACACGGGCCTCTCCCCCTCGGTGCGACAATCGAGGATTGCTGGACACCGATTGTTCTGCATTTCGCACGAATTCGAGTGTGTGACGGAGAAACAAATCGATCTCTTATCCGATCTAACTTTTCTCTTTCCTAGAATCTGATTAATGATATATGGAGGAACCTATTCTTTTCTCCGATATATTTTCTTTTTCCTCAAGCTTAAAGTATGTACATACATATATATAGATATATTTAAGAATTATAAATATATATAAATACTTTTTAAAATATAAATTGTAATTTATAGCACGCAAAATTAAGGGAAGAGATGCACTATATTACTTTAGTAGTATTAAAGAATTAAGTTATAAATGTCTTTGTGTTGGTGCGCGTAGGCAAATATACGTAAAATGAATGTAACAAGCTTCCAAGAATAATTCTGTTCTTGTTGTTTACGATGGTAAATGTCGCAAAGTTCCATATCTCCTCGCGATAATAAGGAGGGACCAATTATATCACAGAGATATAAGTACATAAATATTTACAAGACAATTGTTGAAATAATAAAATAAATCATGAAAGCACCAGATATCTCGATTCCATTCAATCTTCAGTAACATAATTACATTGATTTTCGTAATTTTCTTTTATCTCAACAATCTATCATTGAAAATTATGTACTTATATTTATTTTTTTTAGATTCTAATTAACTCTTTCTTCATTGTAATTTAATATTAAGGAATTTTTTTATTTTTTTTTATTTTTCCAACCAATTCCTCTCTCTTTCTCTTTCTCTCTCTTTATTTCTCTCTCAAATGTTTTTATCGTATTATCTTATATTTGATATCTATTCTTCAGCAATATATCAGCAATATCGTGCGATAAGTGATGAGAACATCGACACCGATCAAGTGGCTACACGAGCAGCAAACTCCAAGTACTACTGATAAGAGAAAGACCGTGCGGCGATTAAGTAGAGAGATATAAATCACTAATCAATCGCGATTAATCTAGCGTGATGAAGAAAAAACGAGTATATCGCAGATTAGCATCAAATCAATGACGTAATTCAAATTTCCATGATTTTGAGCTCTCACAATATAAATATATGCATTACCGTTATGTGTGACGTATGTGTGTATTTTAGCGGATCGAACTAATTGAACTGCTATCTAAATAATGCATACGCAAAGTATCGGCTACTGAATAAATTACTCAAACGGACGAGAGAGAGAGAGAGAGAGAGGGAGAGAGACTCGGTCGTGTCTAATAAATTCTTGAACGTCATCATCTTTTCTCGCACTTGGCGCGTGAATATTTGAATAACGGTCTGTAACGTTGGTTAATCACGGTGGATCGATCGATAAACGAACAAGCGGCTCAAAGAGAAACCCGACTTCGATGAAACGCGCGTTAGTAATTGCAACTCTATAACGAGAAAACCGCGACAAAGTCCGCCTTTCGCGTCTCGTCGTCGCTCCCACGTATAATTGATTGGTACCAGGCCAGTCTAATTACACTGTTTCCGACGACGACGTACATACGTCGTCGTCGTCGTCGTCGTCGTCGTCGTCATCGTCAGTGTCATCGTCGTCGCAATTGGCAATTCGCGGTTAATACCGCTGTTGCCGCGACAGCACAATGTCGCGCCACCGTTTCCGCCCAAAGACGCGCGCTCTTGTGTTCTCGATAATCCTCGAATTATTTTCCGTCAAATGAGGCTATTCGCGTACGTTACGTTCTACGACATTATTCTAAAAGTATATAGGCCTGACGCTGCTCGTCTATAAGCTGCATATTTAAAAAAAAAAAAAAAAATCTCATGGAAAAACAACCGCAACAATTTTATCTTATTTTATTAATCGCGGATAAATTTGTAATGATAATTCCAACTTTTTTAATCAACATTTTGCGCAATTGATTTTTCGCGACCTTTACGCCTACCTTACTCTTTTCTCTGATAAAGCAGCAGAGGAAAATCTATATGTCCCCGTAAATATACTCTATACGCGCGTTAAACAAAGAGAGAAATGAGAAATGTGTGTTGAATGTAAATCTTGCGGCTGGCGCAAGCAATGCGGCTCTTGAAAATTTAATCCTCGCAATTAAATCGCGATTGCATTAAGTCGTTGATTCGCGATAGTGATTACGCTGCCGACATGACTTGCGCTTTCGGGTTTGCCGCAACGATTACAAGAGAGCTTTTGTGTCGAGATCGTTTTCCCTCGTTGTGCACGAGTAAATATATATCGCATGACGTGTTTCACTTTCATATATGGGCATTTTCATAGATGGGCTTAACAGGTACAGCATACAGAGATACGTTTTTTTTTTTGTGTTAGCAATAAGAAAAAAAGTCATTACCAAGAATGAGATAAAAAAGGTTGCACACTACCGCAGAGTTTTGTAGCAGCACGAGAATGCCTTAGCGAGTGTGTATTATCGCACGGTGCAGTAAAAGATTAATGAGTAAATCAATGATCCGTCTGATAATGTATGTATGTACACATGTGTGTGTGTGTGTTATGTTTTCTAAATTATACACATATATATATATATATATATATATATGTGTGTGTGTGTGTGTGTGTGTGTGTGTGTGTGTAATAGATATGATCGATGTATGTCATTATAATATTGCGAAAAAGAGAAAGAGAGAAGAAGAGAAAAAAGAAATATGTATGCGGAAATAAATGAGAAAATGATAGAGTAGATAAGAGAGATAGAGAGAGAGAGAGAGAGAAAGAGAAAGAGAAAGAACGCGCCAATGAACGTGTGATGTATGTGTGTATGTTGTATTGCGAGGCAGCGTGTGTGTATGTAGATATATACTTGGCGTTAAAGATCCAACGCGAATAAACATAATCGGAACAAGTCAAAAAGAGACGAAACTCCATCAAATCATCTACCACACAACAGCGGGTGAACGATACTATATACTCTAATAGAATCTCGTAATTACGCACAGCACGACGCTAAGTAGACGCTAAGAAAGATCGTGGGAGGAATAACCATACGAATATTCGCCACGGGGATGCTGAGAGTGAGATTGCGCCAGAATAAGAGAAACAAAATTCGATGCAATTTGATTAATGAAAGCAAAATAAAATTATGTTTTTTCCTCCGATAAAGATTGAAATGCAAATTTTCAAGTTGCTCCAATCGGACGAGCGAATTACTCTCGAATTACTCTTCTTTGCGATCGAAAAATAAACAGTGTAGAAAATATGACTTGCATATACATACAGCAGCATTATTTGTTGTATAGTTGTATTAGTTAAGTTGGTATCGCATTCCATTCTCATGCGATCTGAATTTTGCGAAAATGCAGAAACGCGCGTCATCGCCAGTCATGCGTTTAGTATCGCGTTTAATATCGGCGGGCGAAGACGGTAGAAGCGTCGTGCTATTCGTAAGTCCCATCTCATTCATAGACATACAGAATAGATACTTGCTTAACGTAGAGAGAGAGAGAGAGAGAACATGACGGTAGGTGGAGATATAAAAGGGCCACGAGAGCGGCCCTCGAGATACGCAACGGGTGTTTTGGTGTTTATAGCACGGAGGAGGAGAAGAGAGACATAGAGAAGTAGAGATATTGAAAATGTGTCGTCTATACATCGTGAGATCAAAAAGGGCATTAGGAGGATATACTATACAGCGACTTAATGGTAACAAGTAAATTAACGTGTGTCACACACAAGTGTCTTCCACTGTCGCTGTCGGTGGATATTTCCATCGAGGTACGCCCTCGGCCAACTCGGGATCGAGATTTTCGCGACTTCTCGATCGTCAATAATCGAGTCAGTCTCTCGGGTCAGTCGGATTCTCGGAAAATCCAATCGAATGCAATTAATCGAAGAATTTTTATTATTCATCCATCCTTATCCTCTGCAAGTGTCTTTATTTTTTCATAAGACTTGCAATTTCTCGCGGCAAAATCGATCCCAAATTCGTCGAGGACGAATCCGTCGTCGGGCTATTCACCGGCAACGACAGATCACCCGCGTGCGTCGTGTCTTCGCATATGTAATCGTTATATATACATCCCCGCAGCGCACGAGGCATCCGAGGAACGCACGCACGCATTTGAGCGCATCGCCGTTTGTGCGCCCACGTGCGTTACGTCGATGTATAGTAACACAGAGAGCTCCCTTAGGTAATATGCGCTGATTGTAATACATATGGTAAAACGTAACACCCAGCATTAGGTATGTATGTACTTGTGTGTACGGTATACAAAAAGAAAAGGAGGCACATATGTGTATGTGTGTGTCTGTGATCACGGGGCGTTGCATTCTTTTTCAACTTACCATGGTAACGTCATCTATTTTTGAGATACTTCGAACAAATATGTTGACGCGGACAACCGCGGGCCCATCTAACATGGCAAACAGAACAAACAAAATTAATCAATCGCTGAGCAGCAGTCAGATACATCGAGAGATAGAGATGTGTGCGTGTGTGTGTGGTATGATGAGAAATTGAGTCCCCTTCAATCACCTGCGCGATCACATTGGCGATGAGTTGTGAGAAATGTGCTTAACGTTATTCTTATTCGAGACGTTTTATTTGCTTGAGATTTTTATATAATTTTATTTAATTATTTTTCTCCTTAGAGATTTTCATTTATCCGTTCCATACTTCGTCGCTTCCATCTCGTTTCTTTCTTTCTCTCGATTTATTCGTCGCATTTCCTTGCTCCGATCGAACGAATCGGCTTTAACACCCGGCGGGCGTCCCAGTGCGCTTATCATCGTTAAAACGTAATGTCGCTGATACAGCGAAAACGTTTCAATCCTGATATTTTAAAACGCGCCAATAAACCTTGTCCTAAGTGGAAATCATACTGTTTTAGTAACCGTTTCACGCTCATAATCGCGTTTCTCATATAATTCACATGTATTTTCAACGTAATAAACAAGTATATTGTTTGCGCTAAAAGTTTTTTCGCTTTTAATTTTTTCGTCATTGAAACGTCATTATTAATCCCCAAAGTGCAGCTATAGCATCATACAAGAAGCGGGATCCATGGATAGATCGATTTCTTTTTTCTTCTATTTTTTTTCCATTTCGCGCTACCGTCATTGAGAGAGCGATCGATTTCCCTAACTTGATTTATCAAATTTTTACGCAGGCACGAAAACCGGTCACGTCGGTCGTTGGAAGAAATCGCGGCCGCGGAAATAATGTATGACGATATGAACAGGAACGCGCGAGCGTTATTCCGAGGAATTTGCGGAATATCGGTCGCGCGCGATACCGCCAAACGAATTCTCTCGTGCTACCTTGTTTATCCTCACGGAATCGACGCTATCCGTATAGATAGGTGGTGGATGGGCATATGGGTATCCGTATAGGATAGGTGGTAGGTAATAAACGGCGCGTCGGGGATAATCGATACAAGCGGGACAAACGAACGACGCGAATCGCGAGATACGGATCAACGGAAGTTAAATAAATTGCACGCGCGACGCGGCACAATCGAGCGGTTAAAATATGAAAGATCGGATAAGCGGAAACGCGATGAAAAATCGATTACAGCCGCGCCGACGTCGTCGTTGTCGTCGTCGTCGTCGTCGTCGTCGTCGTCGTCGTCACCGTCGTCGAGACACATTTGATGACGCACATCTGTCTCACGTCAATGTCAAATTAACTCGATTGAATCTGCCTGAACTTTGAGATCCGATAAAGCGAGGCGAACGTATTCACTAGTGTATATATATGTGTGTGTGTGTGTGTGTATGCATGTGCCGGATTTCTCTTTTAAAAATTCCCCAAGGTGTAAAAACCTTGCAAAACTTCGGAAATACAGAACGAAATTGAGAGATGTAGAATCGATGAAAATATTCATGCCGCGGGGGAGAGCCGAAACTTCATTTGCCCCGGACGACGCGTTTCGATCATCGTTTTTCTTTTGCGAAAACTCAGACCCCGAGAACCGCAAATAGCTTCAGAAAAATTGAAAATAGCACGCGGATACGAATAAAAATGGAAAAAAGATATTCGCATAGGGCTCGGAGATTTTTCTTTGCTCGGAACCTAGAGTCACCTCTGTTCGCACTCGGGCAAAATATTATCGAGTGAAATTTCCATGTTGCCATCACGGTTAACCATCCGATTAACATCGAAACGAGACACACACGGCCATTTTAATATTTACGCATAAAAAATGACGCGCGTAGATAGATATAAAGTCGCGCGATCGCGGTGGAAGTATCTAACAGGAGTTTCGAAAGTGTATTAATTAACTCTTCGAACTCGATGCCTCGACGACGCATCGACAACAACATTAAACGTCTTTGCCATCAATCCTCAAGTTACACGACATTCGACGCTATTAGAAACCGATGCCAGACGATGTCGTATGGCGCACGTGGAAGAGGCGAATACACGACGGACGTTATACACAGGAGGAAACACGGAATAACACGCAATCCGTGCATCACTAGTCGACGATCAATTATTTATCTCTCACGCGAGTGAAGAAGAATTTTCTAAATTGTTTCGAGAAAGTAATATGTCTCCTTCACCAACAAAAAGTTGTTTTTGTAATAATAAACATATCTTTCGATAACTATTCTCGTTTATGAGATATTTCGGGAACGACACGTCAATTTAAAATGTCAAAATTATAGCGTATCGACAGCGATTAATAAATCCGTCCGCTGTTCCTAATTTATTATGCGCTTTCTCTCTTAGAGATCGATCGAAATTAATTTCGCAGGGTGATCGGATTGCGTCTTACTCTAATCGGAAGCTGTACATAGACAGCGAAACAGCCCGGCGGGCTATCGACAGCTATCGGAAGAGCGATTAGCGGCTCGCGGCGTTGCAACGTCATTATCAGCGTTTAGTCGCGTTTAAGCAACGATGCGCTTCCCATACGTTACACGTCATCATCGAGATGAGTCTTAATCTGTCCGCAGCAGCATGAACGAGCCAGCCGTATCGTCCTGAGCCATACAGAGTGTTTGCGTACCATTCCGCCCTACATGAACCAGGACAAGACGTCGGACACGCGGTGCTGCGTCGGGATGTCCGGTCGGGGTCGTTGTCGTCGATATCGCGCCGACCCACTTCAACTATTTTTAAATTCGCAATTATCATTCGCCACGTGAAGCAGGAGATGTGACGTTCCGCGAGCGTAAAAATCCTTCAAATCCCTCGCGGGACAAAAATGAATACTTGTACGAAAAAAAAAATTGTACCAACGAAATAATTTTTCATGCAGATAATGAATATACATACTTATTTCTCTTTCTCAATATCCAAAGTGCCCTTTACTTTGCTAATGAAAATTATGTGCAATTTCCTAAATAATTCGCAAAATTATTGACGAATCACGCGCATTTAGGATACTAAGAAAAAAGATGAGTATTTGTTATCGGCGTTATCGGAAATGATTTCTAACGATCCAATTATAGATATAATTGTATAAAATATATAAAAAATAATTTGTATATTTTTATATATGTATACGTGTAATATACATCGATTAGTCGTAGAGATTTCTACCAAACTCATTATTGTCAGAGATTTTCCTTTGACATTTCCAAGCAGCATCAATGCTTGCGTTATTCGATAACTAATACACGTTTCAAAAGTCTGATAGAAACATAAATATTCCCCCCCAAGTTTGGATGATAAATTTTCTCTTCTGTCGTAAAACAATTAGCTAAAAAAAAAAAATCGACTCGTCTGTACATACTTTGACGATAAACAACCTGCGGCTTTTTGCAGGAAGTAAACAAAAATATGTAGCTTGTTGTTACTCAAAATTTTATCATTTATATAATATGCGATAAATTTTTATAGCGAACAATCAATCGGTTTTTGTCGCGTAAATAATAAATTTTATTATTTGATAAATTTATCTTCAAGAAAAAAGAGAATATATATGCGTGCGCCAAATAAAATATAACGTTCGCTCTCCTTCAATGATTCTGTCATCAACATTGGAGGCGAACATTTCGAACACTTTGTAGACTTCAAACCGATCGATCGTCCCTTCGTGAAATCGCTCTTTTTCGCTCGCGATCTGGCGAGCGGTGCGTTTTACACGAGAAACTCAGAACGCACGGTGAGGCGCCTCCCTGACGGCGAGCCTAGCACGTTCGTCTCGTATAGAACGAACGAGAGAGTGCCGTCCGATGTAACTTCTCGACGTGCACTTCCGGTGCCCGAGCGGCGATGTACTATATATACGCGTAATCTCGTTACCTATGTGAAACACAAGTTTCGCTCCGCGGTCTCGACAAAGTGCAACGGGCCGGCCGATCGTCCCTCCGCGAAATCGCGTTGAGCGTCCATTGCGAGCATTGCGAGGAAACATATTTTCAAAAGTTCTCTCTCTTCCTGAGCCTGGCATAAAAGCTTTGACAGACGATGTGTCTTAAATCGACGTCCTGTGTAGCCTTTCACACATTCCTCAAGTGCCTCTCGAGAAGGACTTTCTTGGGAAGAAAGCGCGCGCGTCGTCTCGGGGATTTCGCGTTACACTCGGAACTCACAATAACGCTCCGGTCTCGCAATAACGAGAAATAAGATTACCTTTGAGGGTAAAAAGACGAGAGAGAGAGAGAGAGAGAGAGAGAGAGAGAGAGAGAGAGAGACAGAGAGAGAGAGACAGAGAGAGAGAGCGAGAGAAATCCTCCTTCTCTCTCGTAGTAATTACGTTACTCGGAGATCGAGGCACGTAGCGGTCGGAGGATTAATAGCGACCGCGTTATGAGCGAACCCGAAATAACGATTCATCCTTGTATACGACGCCGCGAGATCCGAGTGTAATCCGCATCCCTCCAATTTTCTCTGTCCGCCGCGGCTCGGATGTCACTCTTTCATCCGGCCCCGCTCCGCGTCCGTCCGATGGTCCGTCCGTACCCAATGCGACGTAACTAACATACGCAAATAAAGCTGGAATGCCACATGCCTGCGTCTATGCTATAGAGTGCTAGAGTTTCTGGGGGCGGAGGGGGAAGGGGGTTGTTCTCGGACGCTTTGGTTAAAAGATAGCGGTGGTGGTAGTGGTCGGTTGCGTGGACGTGATGTTCTCCCTCGGGAAGAGAGAGAGACTGCTAGCTACGGCGGCTAGCAACGTGTGGTGAGGAGAGAAGAGGGAAAGTCTATGGAACTTAGGGGGCAAAAGAGCGCGGGTAAAGGAGGAGGGCAAGATGCTTGCTGACCGGCACTCTGCTACGTTGCTGCTCTGTACTACGTTGCGTGTGTTGCGCTGCTACCGCTTTTGCCGACCTGTTTGGTCTCTGCGAGGAAGTATCGAGCTCTCGTCGTCGCCGTCCGGTTGCTGCTGGATTCTCTCTCTCTCTCTCTCTCTCTCCCTTTCTCTCTGAGATTTCATTCTCTCCCTCTCTTTCTCGCACACACTTTATTCGATTACGAGACCAAGACCGCCTAAACCTACTTTTGCGCCTACTGCGTTTTTTTGCAAAGTGACAGAGACAAAATAAAAAGGAGAAAAGGGTTGGGAGGGAGCGGGGAAGGGGTGAACCGGCGTCGGCAAGAGAAGAAACGGCGAGTTGCGGCCGGTTGCGGTTTTCAAAAGACTTGGCTTGATTAGCGTTATACTTACCATCTTGATGTCACTAATTGTCGCAATGCTTCGCACAAACAGGTTTACCCGGACAATGGCCGGCCCATCTAAGGGCAAAAACAATACAGCTCCCTTTTAGTGAGTCAGCATTTCTGGTGGCTTACATACTCTACTGGAATGTGTGTCCGAGATATTATCTTTTTACCGCGCTCTCGGTTATTACTTAAAAGCGATCCCGTCGAGTCACACAGGGCTGATTAGAGGGGGAAAGATATCATAGGTGCAATATATATATCATTAAGAGTGAGGCGAGCGAGTGTGTGTTTTGAAGCGTTATGTCGACCAACTCGATTGAGATCTAAGATCGCGAAATATTGCCGTGATCGAAAGATGATTATTTTCGAGGAGAACTTTACCTCTTTTTCGAGGAGAAATTTTCCTCGAAAACCGGCTCCAAATATTAACACAGGAATCATATATTGAAAGAGCGGAAGGGGAAGAGATGACGTCCCTTTTCTCAAGAATTTGAGATACGAAAATCTGCGAAGTCATGAAAAGAAATTAACGCGCAAAGTATAGCGATTTGCGAAAAAAAAAAAAAAAAATAGAAACCATTTATCGTGAAAAGTTTGTACAGCGCCGTCGAGGAAAATTCTGTGTAAAAGTCCTGTTTCGTCATTTAAACGTGATAACAAATTGCGGGATCGTGACTCACGTGAATTACATACCTGAAACGTACTCGCGTGAGGATTTAATCCGAAGCACGATATTACAAGCCTTAATCCAATCGCGTATCTCAACGGTACACATCTCGATAAGAATCATTTTCGCTTTCGATGACAGTCCGATGAAGGATGCGGTGCGCATTGCACATATCGTGAGACGTGTATTTGTGCCATCTAGCATCGTAACGAGCTAATGATCACGAGTTTATGCACGACGTCCAGCGTGTATAAAAAGGATATCTAAGGACTCCAAGGGCGAAATACGATGAGAATTCGCGAAGCATTAAAGCCTTCTTCCGATATTTCTCGGATTATTCGCGTGGCTCAACTTGTGTGTGCGCTCACTCGAGATAATTTTGCGTGTTAAGCAGTACGCGTGCGTATGCCGTGTTGGTAGCAAAGGTGCTCGTAGCAAAGGGCGAAGGTCGTCGCGAAGAGCGATAATTATCATCGATACGCTTCACTTGACTCTCTGCGACGCACAATGTCCCTTTCCAGGCTGACCCTTCGTCTATGGTACGTCGACGACGTTTCTCCTCGTCCCTCAAAATCTCATTCTCGTCGATTTGGCGTGACGGCTTTCCAACGCGAAATCCGGTCGCGGCCTGCCAAATCCGGCCGCGAATGAATACCATAACTGCATCGGATGGCATGCCGATCGCGAGCCAGGAACTCCAGCCAAATCAATGCTGTGCGGCGTTTCTCTCTCTCTCCCTCTCTCTGTCTCTCGATATCGTATCCACACGCGGATCTCTTTCCGTTACGTGTGTGTTAACACCTGCTCCGACAAGCGTTCTCTCACGCTTAACTTTAGATCGCAGAACGACGATCGAGCCGTAATGTAAACATGAATGTAAATATTTACATTGCACCTACGTATCGTCTGGACAGATTTTATTTTGATTTAGTTAATATTTGCCGTGTGCCACTTACTCTCTTCTTACTTAACAACTCACGAGGGACTCGAATTGCCTTATCACGCTTCAAGTAATCAATAGACAAGCTAATCGATCATATAGAATGTGCAAAATTCCAAAAATAAAGTAAAATCTAAATAAAAACTTGTATTGGTTTCGATATAAAAGATCAAAGTATTAAGATTATATTTCTCTATGAAAAAATATCTCTACGTGTATGCATATTATATTTCTTTTTAATTTAGCATTAACAAACGTGCAAAAATTTTCCTCAATTTTCCGTCCTGTAAAGCTTTAATTGATAAATAACACACATATACAAGTAAACGCGCAATTTTACGTGAAAGTTTTCATTTAATTACCGAGTAATATGACCGTTTTTGATGGCTCGTTTAGAGCGATATTCAATCTTTATTCATCATTTTTACCTCGATGCAAAATTTCATTTGCGCACGAGAATATTTGTCTGTTTCCTTGACATTTCATATCTTTCGTATATTTATGCTTGCATGACTGGCGTATCTAGATCAAACTTTATATAGATTTGATTGAAAAGACGAATTCCTTCCATCATAGCGAATTTAACCGTGTAACAGACTGGCGTGATTAATTACCTAGTGTAGTTCATCATAATATTCGGCAATGGAATATCATGCAGTTCCACGAGCGCTCACGTATTTCCTCCTCCTTTTCACCAGTTATGAATCTTCCTCAAGTCACTTACGCTCGTTAAATCGCATATACAATAGTTGATACTCGGTCCAGGTTTTGCTTTACACAGACGGAAGGCGAGAGTCGCGCGTAAGATACAATTAATGTGCCAACCACAGAGGATATGTGTGTGTGTAATGTTCTCTCTAATGTGGCGGTCTGCCATTGTCTCCATCCCACAGACTTGCTTCTATCTTAAGCTAAACGGCAACTGGCGATAATAACAATATTTCCCTGCTACTATTCTTTTCCTTGCCTACCTTTTAATTTCCGTAAGGCGAGCCAAAAGAAATATTGCCTTTCTCATACGATCGCGAATGTCAGGAGCAAGTTGAACGAAGAGTGATTTATTCTCACGATCTGTGTGAGAAAGGGGATCGAGTTTCGTGTACGGCGGTTATCAAACACATATATGCATTATGCAAGGAGATTAAATTTTTTGTTTGTTTGAAAATATATTGAACGCGAATCGAAGATATTTTCAATCAATTTTTCGTTGCGAGAACAGGCTTGAGTTTATGGAATTATATTTATGTAACAGATGACAAAAAATCTCGAGTCACTTTATACGTGTTTTCCGAAAGAAATCCATTCAAATCGCGAGATCGAGTATCATCCTCACGCGATTAGAAGACCAGGAGAGTATGTAAAATGCCTCTGCGTGTAATTTTTTTTTTTTTTTTCTTACTTGCCCACACGTGATTAATTGTGAGCGCTTATCCACCTATTGCAATAGATCGAGTCGGTATCGCAGGTAAGTAATGCAAGACATTGGGCGAAAGATTGAACGACAACAGTTCATCAAGATTGTAATATAAATCAACGGCGTCGGCATACAATGCAAAGCAAAATAGTGTGTTTGATCGATATTGGTACTGCGCCATTCATTAGGTCGTTACATACTGTAGCGTGTTACAGGTAATTGTAGTCCGAGCGCAAATACAGATCCGCAGACCCATAAATTACAGATCTATCATTGCCCAGCGCTCCCAAAGATTCATGGAAACGCATAATTTTCGGCCGACCTAATTTCCGTCCCTTTAGCTAAAAACATCGTATCTGACATAAACATTTTCTTGCCTGGTGTCTAGTTTCCGGATTCGGAAAATTCATCAACTGCAGATACCATTTTTTCACTTAATTAATTCATTATTTCATTATTTAATTTAACATATAATCCTACGTTGATGTGTCGTGAGTATATATGAGTGTATTAAAAAAAAAAACTCTTTGAGGAAAGATTTGCATACATATAGATATTTTATACGAGAATTTTAAATTCGTCATTATCATAGATACATCGAACATGAGAGCGAGAATATTATAAAAAAGATAGCCTCCCTCGCGTGATCGATCGAAAGAGAATGGACACGATCGAGAGTGTGACGCTGGACTTGAATGCGTCATACGCGGCGCCGGCGTTTACCATCTCCCCATGATCGATTAATTCCGTCGCGCGACGTCATCGACGATAAACGGGTCGTTGATTACGGACGGGGCGAAATTACGAATGCGCGATCGATCGAGGGGGTGCAATAATCGGCTATCACCGAATTACGTCCGGAGAGGCAGAGGCTTCTCGAACCGTTGTGTCTACTTGTCAGCAGCGACGTATCGCAATATCCTCGTAGCGTTAATCCGTCCCGTTGCGTGCAATCTTGACGGCCTTCTTTTCCTTTTTTTTTTCTTCCAACCCGTCCAAGTGGCGATCCGGCACGAAGCGCCATGAATTTCCACCCTTCTCGGCCGGGCAAAAACTCACCCCCGACGGCGCGCATTCACGGCTAATACACGAACGATAAAATTAATGAACGTCGCGTTTATCAAGGCACGCGATCCGATGTTTAAAGCGCCGTCGCTCTGTTCGGAATATACATATATATAGCCGCATTCGCGAAAGGCAAAAATGCCTTTGAAGACTCGCGCGGGACGGGTGATTATAAAAAAAACCACTTTATTACCGCGCCTTTAAATAGGTAATGAAGAAATCGCACAAATCGTCCTCCTTCCCCTATTCCGAGTTAACGCGAATATATCTACGGATAGGCAGCGCTCGCCTGGGGAATATTCTGGTCGCATTCGCCCGTTTTACTGCGACACGTGATCGCGCTCTCGCGGTGTGCGATTTATTCAATTACTCTTTCACGCCACCTTACAACGAGGGTAGAATTCCATTCGCGATTTCAATTCTAAACTCGGCAACGTCTCTCTAAAGATTATGTAAATTATAATTATACGTCTTTTAGAATTTTTCACATGCAATTAATTTCTGTTTTATAAACAGAATTCTAGTAAATAGTGGAGTGTAATAATAAATGTGTCGTCGCGTAGCGTTATTTAGCCTTCAAATACGTAGATATTAATATAACGTTTTATCGTATTGCGTAAAAGATAAAAATACGAGGAAAGAAATATTTTTTTCATACGGAAAATTTCGCGACGATAATGAGTCAAACTTATCTTCAATGTCCGGAGGAACATAACAAATACGAGAGCGAGCGATTTCGTAAAATGCCAAAATGTAGATAGCTCCGTCCTCATATATTCCGATATTTAATTAATTTATCTTGGATATCATTGTACTCTCTTGGCCGTATGCACCCACTTGAGAAGTTAATCGATTTAGGCTACGATAAACACGGCTGAACCAAACAATCGTCGTCGTCTCTCTCGTTGATACGAGGCTACATCCTCGTTCCTATACTTGGCTTCGTTTATCTATTGCATCAACTTGCAACGACTTGCCTTCCACTCGACCAGCTGACTACGGGAATCGCGATATTTATCGCGACGATGCAATTGACGACGATCGATATCGGCGGGATTCTCCGTTTGGGATTCGAAATTGCCACACCGCAAAAAAAAAAAAGAAAGAAAAATTGATACACCTTGCCCGTAATGTGGAGGAGATTGAAAGACAAATTGCGCATCGCTCTTTCGCATACGTTGTTCGAGAATACTCGGGGGAATCTACGAAATCTTTACTTTGTCGCGCGTAAAGTACGATCATTATTGTGACATTTAGCTGTCTCTTTTTTTTTTTTGGGTTAAAATTCGGATCAATCTATACTTCGATGATTCGGTGCGATATGTCGAGATATTGTACGAGATACATAATATTATAACGCGCCATATATAAATATACAATATATAAATATAAAATTATAATTTATCATTTATACATAAAATGTCTGCACCGATAGATGCAGTTCTCCCAATCTACTCGCACATTTTTACCGAGCCATTAACAAGTTTATGCACTTTATGAATGAAAGAGACAATATGTGACAATTCCAAGACAATCGCAATATAATATAGTTAATCACGATTTCGAGATTTCGCGGCCGATCGCGGCTCGTTCTACAAAGCGGCCGGCCGGTCCGCCGTTCGTATTCATGAAGTTTATGAAGAAATTTCTCGCCGCTCGGTATGCATTCACTAAGAACGTGCGAAAAATTCGTCTCGCTCGCTTTTATATATATATATATATATATATATATAAATGGTATTGTTAATAGACTCGGGACGCGCGCTCGTCGTCTGTGCGTTACGTCGCATGATGACGAAGGCAAGATCGTGTTGCATCGCGCGTTCAATTTTCCGCACTCGACCAAGGGGAGGAGGGAGAGGGAGCTCAACCCCCTCTCGCCAAATTGTATGTATGTGTATCTCTCCGTCTCTCACCCCGTTTTTTTGTTTTTCTTTCCTTTTTTTTTTTTTTCTCTTTTCATTTCCTCCCTACATTCACACTTTTCGGCTGATTTCGCCGCAAGATATGTCGGTATAAAATTACACGGTAACAATGGTGAGGATGGGCAGAGGGAATAAATAAGGACACACGAGAATCTTTATATTCACCTGTTCCGTTCTCCCCGCTCGGCCGGATGCGGGCATCGTACCGGCCTGGCCCTAGGATGTTGTCGAGCACTTGCTTCTCCTTCTCCCGAAAGTTCACCTTCGCCTGCGTCTTCGTCTGCGTCTGCGTCTGCGTACATCTGGAAGAAAGAAGAAAAACACAGCAACGGTACCGTCAGTGAGGAATCTAATTTCCGGGGAAAAGAAATTTTTCCCTGTGCCACATGTGCAATCGTCGAAAATGAATTTCCGCGAGAACACAGAATACATGTACATTTGCAAATTATATATATATATATATATATATATTTTTTTCAAACTTTATATGAATTATTTTATATATTCCATTTCATTTTTATTCCCTTTCGTATAAAATCGACATACAAAATTCCGAACGTGCCGAACGTGCAAAGTACATGAGCCTTATATAAATTTTATGTGCCATAACAATAATCCTGCACGATTCAATAATATACATCTTTACGGGCCATAACTTGCTTTCTCGGAATTATGTTTCTATTACTATACAGTCACGAGACCGTGTCTTGACGACGCTCCAAAAACGCTAACTGTTGCATTATAATTAATTTACGCGGCACGACTTGACGGAGTCGGGCGATCAGAACGTTCGGAAGAATCGCTGTCGGAAATTCGACGCGCGATCGTTTTCGAAATATCGATATTGTCAAAACAACCTACCTCGATGGATGTAGCAGGACCGCTAGTAACACCAGTAACGGTAATACTCCAGGCCACATCGCGCCGGCCTGCAATCAAACAAGACACAGCTTCACAAAAATTCTGCGGAAAGCGAATTCCCGCGCGGAAACTCCTCAGCATTAGCGATGATTAAACTTATTATGCAATCTACATATTACTCTCTCGCGACCTGAGATATCTCGCTTTTTCGTACTCGTTATCGGCGGTTTTCGACTCGAAATAAAAGTCGATAATATTTGCGTCGCGTTTCACAGAGATGGGTCTAAAAATGATATTCCGTCAATTATACGCGTCAACTTTCTCAGAGTTCTCGTATCCCTGGCGTTGTTTCCAAACTATATAATTTACTTAATTACGATATCATACGCGCGCGATATTTAATACAGCACGCGAGGAAGCTCGACGAGCGTGCGAGGCACAAAGCGGTGAACGCCTCCATTTACCGTGTCTTACCAACTCCCAGAAATTGATCGAATTAAGGCAACGTGTGTGTGTGTGTGTGTGGATCAAAGCGTGAGGAGGACCTGTGTGTTCCTTTGCTTCGTACCGCACGAGAGTATCTGCTGTCTCACGAGATTAAATTGATTATGCGAGGGGAAGAAGAGACTCTACATATACTGATATTATATATCTATATCACTCGCGGAAATTTTTGCGGAGGACACAGAGGAGAAATCGCGGCGCGCTCGTCGTCCGCGTGTCATTGAGATGAGACTGAGATCGGATTGACTGAGACGCGATTCCGAACTATTCATCCGCGGACGAGATGACGAGATCTATTCTATTTATCCATTCCGTGAACATTAGTCTATTTGAAAAGCTGACGCTGAAAATTGGACGCTTGCCTCGAGACTGCGACTCAAGGTACAAGTGGTTGTATCGCGCGAAAGTTGACAGCTTGCCAACGCGCACGCAACTTATTTTTGTCGGAAGAATGCGGGATTTTCTGTCGGATAAGACAAACGATCATCTGGGGAAAATCTTTTCCGCCCGCCACGTGTCCGCGCCAGAGTTTAACAATAGAGTACACACAGCGATTCTGTACACACAGCAGCGCGTACATCATCACAAGTGTATTTTGAGTAAGAGTCTCTCTCTCTCTCTCTCTCTCTCTCTCTCCCTCTCTCTCTCCCTTTCTGGCGCAATTTTGGATCAGAAATTGCGCAGCGATGATAATTATAGTGTTTTAAGAGCCCGAAATATGGCGCGACGACGCGTCGGGGTTGGCAATATCGGGTAACCCGAAAGTTTCGAGTGCCGACCTGACCCCCGACCCCGAAATATCCGCAGATTCTAGGTACTTGAGAAAGCTAATCGACTGTTCGAATGCCTCGCGGCCAGTTCACTTCCCCCTTATCCGACCCTTTCCCCTTTGCGATATTGTTGCCAAGATCTCAGAGCATATGAGTTTCACAGTTGAAAGCATAATTTACTTACGAGTCTGATAAAAAATACAAGTATACGTATGTGTATTCTTACCTAAATGAAGACTGACCTCAATTGAGATATTTTCAACTGTGCGATTGTCGTGCAGAAATCGAGAGAATTAAACGTTTTTAAATCTGCATATCTATACGAATATTTGATCGTTTAAATATCTTTCGTATATTAATCTCTGTTGTTTTGCGATATTGCGGTATCTTTTATCGTGGAATATTCCGTTATTTGCCATTTGAAACCCAGGTTATCGACGACAAAGTATGACGCGAAAATGATTTTGACGGACTGTCTGACGTACTTTATCTCGACCGGACGTGAGACAATGATTGAGTGTGATTGCGCCTAACGAGATCCGTGAACGGCAAACAAGTGAGCCAGCAAGTACATAATAAGAGGTCCTTTTCAATCAGTAATGTCAAAGTCATTTGCGATACCGGGAAGGCACGAGAGCAGTCGTATTGCTACAAAACATCTCGTTTCGCGAGTTACGCTTCTGTCGCTAACACTTATCATTAGCGAATTAGCAGTTTGTCAATGGACGAGATAACAAGCAATTTTTATAATCTATAGTATTTGATTTAAAATATCGCGATATAAAACGCGCGGATTAATTTAATCTCCTTTGGAATAACATGTTTTAAACAATAAGGAAGTTTTAACTAAATGCGATAAAAAAAATTCCAAGGAAGATCAATCTAATTTTCTGAGAAATCTTTTCTAAACGTTGCGCAAAATTGAGTGGAATTCGCCGCAAAAGTGTATTGAAAGAATATCGATTTCTCCCTTCTCTTCTGGGGGTTTAATAAACCCTTTCTTCATACTTGAGCTACGTGAATAGACCACGCGGACACCATAACTCATAATTTAGGTACGGTGCTGACAAATGGTGACAAAGAAGAAGAGCGTGCGAGTAGGTTACCGCGAGGAGGCAGGCAAGCGATTTACGACATATGCCCCGAGTTAGTTTGCCATACACACACACACACACACACACACACACACACACACACACACACACACACACACACACACACACACACACACACACACATTTATATGTGTGTGTGCGCGTGGGTGTATCTCTGTCATCGTCATTATAGAGTAATAATGTATAGGAATGTACCTGCATTTCATCCGCGACGAATTAGTTTATCACGCGAAACGACTGATCATCTCACTGTGATCAGTCATTGATTGATAAAAGCCATTTGATGGAGGGTAAATAAAGCGCTAGAAAATGCATCTGCGCGCCATAGTTTAATGGCATCGTATATTTGACGCGTCCCAGCAATTTATCAATCTTGATGCAACTTTAATGGCGAAATATACGTCATGCTTATCGTTGAGCGAAATCCGACGGAAAAATAAAATTAGCATAGAGCGCGCGCGTTTAAAACTTAATATTCATAACCGGTTCTCTCTCTCTCTCTTCAGAATTACTCTCGCGAATATAAGCCATCTCTCGATCTCCTTTGTTCGTTCTTCCTCACCGATTTATTCTTACGAATATATACGCGTATATCTATCGTTTAAAAAAAAAATTGATCGAAATATTCCTTATTTTCTTTTTGGATAGATAAAAATTTAAAAAAAAAATATATATATATATATATATATATATATATATATATATCTGTGATTTTTTTCAGTTTATACATAACGATGAAACATTGTGGATCTTGATGAAAAGGACTACATTTTTCCGATCGCGCAATCTTCAACAGCGTCGAGCGATTGACCTACCAATCCATTCATCCGCATTCTGTTACGTTCGTATCTGCGAAATCCGTCTTTCCGTTCTGCCAATTGCCCATATTTATCTGTCCGTCCCGTCCGTTTCGGCGTTGCCGTCGATCCGCCCATCGGTCCATCTATCAACCTCTACCCGTCCATCCCGTGTCATCCGCCTAGCTACCTGCGTGCGTACGTACTTATCCAATCTATCTGCCAATCTATGCCCGCTTCTCTCACTTACTCTTCTCTCTCTCGCTCTCTCTCTCTCTCTCTCTCTCTCTCTCTCTCTCTCTCTCTTTTTCTCGCTAGTCCTCTCGCAGTCGTTTGCCTTCTTTCGCTCAATGTTCCTACCTCAAGATCTTACACGCCGCCTCAATCGACTTACAGATTGACCGCACGCTATCCAATTTGTTCTGCACTCTCTTTTTCTTTCAAGAGAGAGAGAGAGAGAGAGAGAAAACGAGAGTCCCGGGAATTCCCTGTCACGATTTCTGAGCAGACGTCAATCGCGCCGCGGGAATTCACGGAGACGAGATTCGGCCCGAGATTCGGAACGAGATTCGCGCGCGCTCTCGGCCACGCAGCCGGGATCGGAACGGAAGGAGGCTGCCGCTGGACCCTTCTTACCTGGAGAGACTGACAGTCCTAGACGCTGGACACCCCGCTGCTACGCTCGATTATTGGCATAGCGCCGCTCTTCTCCCGCACGGACACTGACAGGCCGCCGAACTCTCTATTTCTCTATCTATCTACCTATCTATCTCTCCTTCGCTCGACTCGTAAAGTGTCCTACCTCGCGAGGTTCGTCTCCTGGACTGCCACCGTGGAGAAAGCTACATGCACCCATACCTACTACCTGGTTGCTGGCGCGCGCTATTGATCCCGGACCCCCAGACCACCCACCGACCCACGCAGACGCCTCGCGTTGCCGCGTCGCTTTAGCAACGTGACGTCATTCACCGCCCCGCGACGCCCAGAGAGAGAGAGCCCGCCACCAGATTTTCTATACATCTTTCGCCTCTCTCTCGTGAGCCTTTCCTGCGCTGCTGCGGCTGCCGCCACCGCCGCCACCACCGCTGCCGCTGCCGACGACGACGTGGACGACGTCGGGCGCCACCGATTCCTCTCTCTGCTCTCCAGCATCCCTTTGCTCGCGCGCTACCGATTTCGCCAGAGATGTCCGATTTCAATTATAAACATTACTTTTTGCCGATGATAAATACAATTTATCTATTGCAATTCACTGACAAGAATCAACATAACGTATATCGAGTATTTCATTATTTTTATTCGTGACAGATTAATTTTCTCTTTCTTCCCCGAGATATTAATTTTCCTTCAAGAAAACTTTGAGCACAAAGACGATCATCTTCGTTTCGCATTGCTCTCGAATTAAATATCAAGAGTACAACAATGATGCCAAAATTCATTCGATATCGTTACCAGGTATTGATACCGTTGTTACGATTGTCGTTGAACCGATTAGACCCCTGAGACTGAACCGCTTCCAATCGTCGATATACACGCATATATATATATATATATATATATATATATATATATATATATATATATATGTATATATACATGGCGTTCGTTTTCATCCCCGGTCTTTACGCTCGAGCTAACCAGAAGTGTGAAGATCCGTAATAAGAAGCTAAACGATTCGTGCCTATAATGAGTACGAGCGTAGCGTGACGATTCTTAAGTTTTTTTTTTTCGCGCATTATGTAAATCGACATAACGAGATGTAATGCGCCCTGCTCTCTTCTATAATATCGTGTTAATTATATAAATGTCATCGTGACATCAAGAGGTGGCATTTAGATTGATATTTAGTAATGATAGCAAATATAAAACGATACGAGATAATAAATGATTTTGCAAAACAAAAAGATTAAGATAAAAATAAATATCGTTAAATCTTTTTTTTATCTTTCTTCTTTTCTATGAATTTCTAAGAATTGCTTTTATATAAATATGTGTACATCGTGTGTTTAATACAAGAAACGGGGATTACACGTGGAAATAAATGTGACGTCCCAGATTTCTGCCACGCGATTCTTGATCGAATTTCTACCTAGGCATGTTTTTAACGAATATTTACGTCGCGCTGTCTGGATTATTCTTTCCTCGACGAAAACTTGTATCGTGGCATCTACATTATGAAAGTGTCAGGAGTTGTTTTATTCCACGTTGCGTGCTAACTGCGAATTACGTGTTTACGGCTGAGATTAAAAGTCCAATGCGCATTTTCTTTAAATGCACACGATAACCTTTCGCGTGAAGAATGTGGATTCTTATCTCGCAAATATTTTTATACTTCAGAATGAATATCATCATGACATATGTCACACACGTGTCATATATCACAGATATATAATATGTATAATATTCACTGCATTTAAAATGTTCTTTATCTCTCCTGAAACTTGTATGCGTATCCTTGAACGCACGCGATAATCTTTTGGAAAAATATCACAATTGTTATTTTCCACAATATTTTTATTATTCCCCTGAGAATTATAATAATTATATCAAGACATCTATCATGCCACAAATATTATATAATGTGTATAATGAAAATGTGCATAGTATCTATAATATTTTCTATTTTTTTTTCTAAAATCTGCACAAGAAATCAATCAGTTATTCTTCGTGTATATTGAAACAAAAAAAAAAAAAAAAAAAAAAAAAAAAAAATTAAGAAGAACGAAAGTCTGCGTCTCGATATTACCGAACAGCCTTCATTCCCATTAATTCCTATTCTTTGCAATTCTTAGACCTCAACCTAAATTTAAGTTAAGGTTAATCACAATTTTCTATACGGAAACAAATATCTTTGATATCGTCTTTCTTTTCAGTTAAGATTTCGGTCAGAATGATTCTATGACAGTGTATGCAATAATCTTGCGCTTTGTCTAAACTGAGCTACGTTTGAAATGACATTTCTTTTAACCCGATTTTTCTACGTTATTTTATTGTACTTCTCATATCCTTAGAAAACTCGTTCTAAAAATAAACAAATTTTCTTTTTTCTGTTTAGTATTATCTCCTTCCTCTCCGCTTGCAAAAACATCGAGACTCCTGAAAGTAAATGATCCCGAGCGAGCAGGAATGTAATGAAATTTCTTCATCTCTAATTATTTTATTATTTATTTGTACACGATCGATTAGTCATCAACTTTGCGTCGATTAGCAATAATAAAAAAAAAAAAGAAGTCACAGAACTTTGACGTATTTATCGTATAATCACGATTAGGAACTATTGATGATTATTAACAATTAGTGATTATTTATGTTTTTATTATTCCTCTATATGTGTCGATTGTACTTATCGCAGCAATTTCAAGTGAGCCAAAAACCACTTGAGATTTTTGACGCCTTTAAGTGGAACATGAGTACTTGTGCTAAGTCACTCGCCATTGGGTCTGACAAAACCGCTATAAAACAGCATTCTCCCCGGAAAGTTTTACAAACGAAGTGTATTCAATCAAGTGCATATAATGTCATAATGACTTCAACTTCATGAATCGATATTTTCGTGACACTAGAAGACTAACAGTTGTGTATTTTTTTGACGCCATTTCTGTATTTGATTTTTATTATAAATATATTCTTATTTGTGCTACAAAGGAGAGCAAACAGACGAATAGTTTTTCAGTGCGTAAAGAGAGGACTTTTCGATCTGAAGAAAATACGTGTCGATAGGAAGATTGTCGAATCTCTACGAAACGCTTTTATACGATATTTGATCGCGCTTAATGGTAAGTGTGTTTTGTCCCAATTTGACACAGAGTGTTACGCGAATAATATATTGTGCGCGCGTTGCCCTCAATTGTGGCCTTATGTATCGAATAGCGTGATAGGTAGAATTGACGTCAATGCGGAATCCTTTTTGTGATATACTTTGTTACTTCATCATTATTCTTTTCTACTGTATCTGTAAGTACGCGCGTTACAACAATTCATAATTAAAGACTGTCATTTTTCTCCGACAAAAAAGAAAAAAAAAAAAAAATGCACGGTAGGGTAAAACTTACGCGGCAAAAGTTGCTTCATCAGGCGTTTCCTGCATTCGGAACTTGTAATAACAAACCTGTCGTGCCACGAAGAGCGGCCACAGGGTGAAATATGACCTATTTTCGTATACTCTCCGGATTGAAAGTATTTCCGACGTCTGAGGGTTAAGCTAAGGCGGGAAATGTCGGATCGAACGCTCGCGTTTGCGAGGGAAGGTGAAAAACGGGGGGCGTCCGGGCTCGTCGTCATCATCGTCGTCGTGCTATAACGTGGGCTGACGTGTGTCGATATAGAGGCACCCGCGCGTGTTTCGGTCCAGCGGCACGGCCGCGCCAGGGTCTCCCTGGGACCATAACTCGATATCTCTCGGAAAATCCCCCTATCGTGCTTTACAGCCTATATAACGTCCGAATTGAATGCCAGCCTGAGACGTCGACCGCTTGTAAATATCATACAGCAATTCATTCGTTTTTAACCTTTTGACTGCAAAAACCTATATAAACATCCAACTAGACAAGAACTCTCTGAAAAATAATTAACGAAAACATATGAAATCTTGGAAAATTATAAAAGTCTAGCACAAATTGAAAAGTTGAATATCTTTTAAATTTAAAGAAATAAAAAAATTTTTTATTAATGTATGCTTGAATTAGAAAATAGAAATCTTTTTATTTTTACATTTGTCATTTTCAATTAAAACTTTTATCAAACTTCTACTTTTTTTCGTTAAATTATAAAAAAATGAAATTTTTTGAAAAAATTTATTTCCAGAATTTAAATGCTAGTTCTGAAAAAAAAAAAAAATCTCTTTGTGAACTGAAAGTGACAGGTATAAAGATAAAAATGCCCATTTTTTTATTTTAGATCAAGATTAGATCTTTCTTTCTTCCATATAATTATTCCGTACAGAATAGCATTATAATTCTGTTTCAATATTTTTTGCACACAGTTTTTTATCTTGATTTTTATTATTAAAAAAATTTATATTTAATACAAAATATATTTTTCTCTCAATTTCTTTAACTATAAATTTTTCACGATATTAAATGTATGTTATTTTTCTATTTGCTAAACTTCTATAATCTCTTAAATAAATATAAGCTTTGTATTATTAATTTATAACATTTTAAATTAATATAGAAATAATTAAAATTATGTATATTATGTTCTAGTTTTAATGCATTTGTTGAGAATTTCGAAAAAAAAAAAAAAAAAAAAGTTTTACGTGAACCAATCAACGAATTAATACTTCTATCGCAGAGAAATATATTCCCAAGTGGGAAGACTTTCCTCCACCGTATTTTAATCTCTTACTCAAGATTAAAATTTCAATGTTGGTCTTTCATTTTTCACAACTAGGACGTGTATATTAGGAAAAGTTCGACATCGCGCGCAAGCGCGGCAATCGTTTATTCGTGTGCCCGTGTGTGTGTCCGTCTTATAAATTCCACGCGTGGTTCCCGATATTTTTCCATCAGTCTAAAGTCTAAACTAATATTCCGAGTCATATATTTATCGAGTGACATAGTTTCGTATGTGCTCGTTGCTGCAAATAACCATTAGCATAACCGTACATACATTAAATGCCTTACATATATTAAATCAATAATATTGCGATATCATTCAGCGGCATCAGCTGCGACGAATATTTACGGATTTATTGCAGAACGACGAAGATTAAGATCCTGAAAAAGCATGATGCGTGCTAGATTTCTCACTTGCGAGATTAATAATTCGCATTTGTTATCGAAACATCGTGCAAAATCGACCGTGGCCCGTATAATGGAACATAGCGAAACGAAGAATATGAACAACGAACTGCAGTACATGCGGCCGACCAAGGATATTCCCGGACCGAAAGCGTTGCCCTTGCTTGGCAATTGGTTCAGATTCATACCATATATAGGTAAAATATCTCTCATCTCACTAATATAAGCTCGAGAACATTTTCTCTTAATTATTTTTTTATCTCTTTTCGTCTTTGAATTATTTTTTCCCATTCAGATTAAAGTAGAAAATTTAACGAAAATCGGATAAAACAAGATAATGTTAAGATAATCTAAAATAATATTAATGAGAGAGAATTACTTGACGGAACATAATTTTACATCTGCATATTACCTTGTCATCTATTCCAAAAAATATGCCAATTGTTTGAGCGCAATATCTTTTCTCGCTCCATTAATTCGAATAAAAAATGGTACAAGTGAATACGGTATGGCATACAATATGGCAACGCAATTTCGGATGTTGCGTGACCAATACGGCGATATCGTCAAATTGGACGGTATACTAGGTCGTCCAACGACTATCTTATTATTTTCTCCGGAACTATGCGAGAAGATGTATCGAGTAGAAGGCAAGTGGCCGATACGGATTAGCATGGAGAGTTTGCATTACTATCGCGAAAATAGAAAAAAACATCTACAACGATCAATTGGGCCTCGGAACAAGGTTGGTAGCGCGCTTTAAAAAAGAATTTACATTTTTTTTTTACACGCAACTGATTAATTTATTCACATATTTTTATTTTCACAGTCGGTTATATCATAAACTATAAGAATCATAAAATATCATAAAATATAAGAACGTAAAGTGTAAGTAATTTTGCGAAGCAATTTCTCAGTTTCTAAGACAAGATATCTTTATTTGTATTACAATTTATTTACAGATGATCCCGTAAATTATATCTTACTGAAGTGTTAGATTAATAACGCGATTAACTATATCCGGTTTTCGATTGATCGGAACACGATCGATATTTCGAAAATTCGTCAAAATTCGAGCTGACGAAGCAACCCTTGTCCGCGTCCAACGCACCCTCTCCCTCCATCACCCTCTTTTGCACTGGTCACTCTTGCCTGTCTCCTATACGGTCGATAGTTCCAGCAAGTATACAGAACCACGGAGATCAAACGCATATAGGTCCGCGTAAATTGCGTACGATGCACCGTCACCTCTCTCCCATTAAAAAAGGCTTTCTCCTACTTTTAGCCAGGGCAAAGCGTGGCACGACTTTCGCTCGAAAGTCAATCCGCACATGATGCAACTGCAAGCGATCGTGAAGTACGTCGCGCAAATCAGCCAAGTGGCCGACGAATTCGTGGAGAAGATGCGAACGCTACGGGATCCTAAAACCTTAGAGTTGCCCGAGGATTTTAAAAACGAATTGTACAAATGGGCCTTAGAATGTGAGTTTGTCAGATAGGGGTACTTTTTATGCTCCTCTTTGAAAATGGAGATAGAGCGTAGCGCGCGAACAAAATATATGTAAACATATAAAACTCGCTTGTAACAATAGAATTGATAAAGTAGTTTGCACTCGCAATTCACTTTGCAGCTCTGTAAATATACGAGTGGATCGCGATGCATTTGTAAACGATACCGACGAAAGCGTAGTATAGCTCAAAGTTAAAAATGCTCTCTCTCTCTCTCTCTCTCTAATATTAGCTTTGTCATCGAACAATAATCTGTCGTTATGTAATAACAGCAATATGTTCGATCGCGCTGGATTGTCGACTAGGGTGTTTAAAGTCTAATCTCGCCGCGGACTCGGAACAACAAATAATGATTAATTGCGTGCATAAAATGTTCGATCTTATGTATCGCTTGGATATTTTGCCATCTCTGTGGCGGCTGTATAATACGCGGAATCTCAAGGAGTTCTTCCGTGTGATAGATACGCTTAATGGGTAAATATTGAAACTTATACTCGTTATATTACACCACGTCAGCATATTACTCGCAAACTCCTGCGAATACGCCAACTTTTCATCGTCATTACCGTAATCCTCTATATATTTCTCTGGCGTTTTCGTGTCGCGAAAGCTGCGAGTACCTCGTTATCAATAATGAATCGTGTGCCGTTCGTAATTACTTTTTGTAGAATGACGATTAATAGTCCCATGTCATATCGCTGTTATAGTACGCGTTTTGTGCATGCGCTTCCTGCACATTAATGATGACGAGGTTTAAAGTCATCATGTTCGACTAAAAATCAATCATTATCATTGATGATCTCTTTCAGAATTGCCATTAAACACATCGATCAGGCTAAGATGAAGCTTGACGGAACAACGGATAATGACGCAAATTCGCATAATCGAAGTATATTGCAAAAACTTTTGCGTCTTGATAAACAAATAGCTCACGTCATGGCACTCGATATGTTGACAGCTGGTATTGATACGGTAAACATGAGAATCTTCAACATTTGTCGACAAACAAAATAATTTTAATTTTTCACCAATTATTCTTCGTGCAATAAATGAAATAATAAATCCTGACGAAAATAAAAAAATCTTCACCAATTTTTTTCTGCATAATAACAAACAAGTAAACATATTCTATATATTCATTTTTTCCAAGCGATTGTTGCAGTTTTTTTGTAAATATCCAGAACATTATATTTGTCAAAAAGAGTTGAAAAATTCTGCCTGCAATCGATATTCTAAAAATGAAATATTAACCTTGCAGAAATAATACGATATGTTGCTTAACGTAATCGCATTCGAGATTATGCAGAACTAATGATGTGTTACAGACCGGTAACACAGCCGGCGGACTGCTATATTATATCGCGAATAATCCGGAGAAACAAGAAAAGCTACGAGAAGAAGTATTGTCTGTATTACCGGACAAAACGTCACTTATTACATACGACATTCTACAACAGTTAAGATATGCCAAGGCCTGCGTCAAAGAAGCCCTTCGACTGTTTCCTGCCGCTATCGGCAATCTCAGAACTATGCCAACGGATGTTTGCATTGGAGGATACAAGATACCAGCAGGAGTATTTATTTTGTCGCTTTTATTTCTTAACATTTAATTACAAAAGATTTAAGATTTACCTTGTATCAATTTTTTTTTCAAATTCTCTTAATTCAAGATGAAAAAATTCGGAATGATCGTTCAACATTTTTGCCAAGAGAAATTTTATCTTAGATCGCGTATGAAAAGAATTTGCAAGAATAGTCTCTCTTGTCGAGCATGTCGCGCACTTTTCTGTAATAACGAAATTTTCTTTTGTTTTTTTCTATGTCACTAGATGAATGTTCTCGCCTGTCATGCATTGATTGCGATGGAGCCTACGCAGTTTCCGCGACCGCAAGAATACATTCCCGAGAGATGGTTACGAGGCAACACAGAGTTTCCATCAGCCCAGAAGGCGCATCCCTTTGCGTATATGCCCTTCGGATTTGGTCCTCGCACATGCGCCGGCCGACGATTCGCCGAAATGGAACTTGAGACATTGCTCTTGGCAGTTCGTAAACTTTTATTCTGCTGACTATTCGATTGCTCCCGAAATCCAGTCAGTCAATCAGAGACCCCCAAGATAACGAAATTTTTATTCGCATCATTTATCTTTATTTGAAGAATAATGGCGTCGATAAAAAATGTTTTTAAAATTTTTACGACTGTACCTACACATTTTTGCTTAAAGTTAAACCGTTTCGGACAAAAGTTCGATGACATACTTGAGCGACAATTGACAAGAGAAGTGAGATTTCATGTGAAACTATCATTCTGCAAGCGAATTAATCGTCTTTTTAACAAATCTATTTGCTTCTCCTTTTATTTTTTATATTTCTTTAAATCAATATATTTATTATTTTGCTTATATTATGAGTTTCATTCTCTTTTACTTTTATTGTTCAAGATTTATCGAGTAATGGAGAGAAAGTTAATACAAGCATCGGATATTTTGTTATTCTTATTGCATTTTACTTGTTCGTATGTTTTCATACACATACGCGTACTCATAGCCGGCCGGAGAATAAATGTAAACATCCTTTAAATGAATGTAGCGTGGAAAATTGATTTTTGTCGGATTGTTTCCAATACATTCCTTCTTTTTGCGCGGAAAACTACACTCTTCTTTCCAACAATGTTTTATTCATATATGCTAAGCGTAGATGTTTAATAAATTGAGAGGTTTAAACGCGCGCGCGAAAAAATATATCCTATGCAAAGATAATAACTGAAACGGGCAATGTGCTTGCATAATATGCAGATTCCCATGAAGCATCGGATTATGCGTGACTACGCATGGCAATGAAATGAAGACGATGTCACGCTCAAGTATCAGAATTTCCGAAAGACTAAATATTCTCGCAGATTCTCGTTCACGCCGTTATTCTCCTCGTAAAGAATTAAAGAGTATGATTCCGCAACTCGGCGCGACAAATTCATGTTAATATGCATATGTAATTTTTGCATCACAAATAGCTATTTTCAACTCTAATTAAAACTTGTATAAATATTTGTTTCTGAAATATTTCTTAAATTTGCCTTTAAATATATTTCAAATTTATACATATTTCTCGAACGCACGTCTATACGAATCGTGCATACTTAAATATTTCATTTTATTTTTATTGTTGAACAGTTTTGTGAGTAATAGTAAGTTTGATTTTTCGCAAAGTTTTGCAACAGAAATTAAAAGCAATCTCCTAGCGAGTATTATGACTTTCGGAATCACACTTTTCAATTAAATCGCTGATTCTCGAGATGGTGGGTTCTCGGGCGGAAAAGTACGAGAAAACGCCTTGCTTGCACTACCCTTCCAATCATTTTCGTCGCACGCGGCAAGCAGCAAAAGGAACATACTAAAAGCGCGTTTGTTTTATCTAGGTCATACGAAATTTCCGGATCGAATGGCATCACGAACCGCTGAAGTACGAAATGCGATATATAAACACGATCGAGTCGCCGATGCGATTCAAGCTCATCGATTTGTAAATCGTCTCAAATCTACTACATTCGATTCTCACTTCGTATTTCTCAATCAGAATCATCGTCTTTCTTAATGTTGTGCCATTTTTTTTAAATTATAAATGATAGTATATAAATAACGCTACAATCGCGCTTGCGAGCATCCCAAGGAGCCGACCGAGATAAAGGAAACATTGTATATATGACTGTGTCATTCTTAAAATTTTAATCTACGCCCAAAGGCGACGCAAAAAGGATGACATTTCACTAGAATTTACCGTAGACTCTTTTTAGAGAGCTCGTATTTAAATGGTGCAAAAATAGCAGAGAAATATAAAGTCATAAATTTTACATAAGTGGAAATTTTTATTTTCCTAAATATTAAAATTTATTTATTTTATATACTTAATTTATTTTAAATTTATTTAAAATAGCTTTGGAAAAGATATATTTCTTATACATGTTACTGTAAAATGTTAAAAGAATAATAAAAAAAATATTTAATAATAAATGCCGTTTTATTTTATTAAGTACCTATCGTTCGTAAATGATGTCACTAATAAATTGAATAATATCTTTGTTATTGAAGTAAATAATTTGCGATGTAAAATATAATGTGTATACAAGGCTACATACAAAGCCATAAATTGCCATTATTTAGGTGCGCGCAATTCGATCTAACGTTGTTACGACGCTAATTTCATCATATGTGCCATTTAGCTTCATTCAATATTAATTCAATATTAATTTATTAATATAAACCACAATACATATATAAAAATAAATATATATATGTAATTATATATATATATATATATATATATATATATATATATTAATTATATATATATTAATTATATATATAATATATACTATATATATAATTATTATCTGCAAAAAATGAATTTTCTCTCCGAGAAATTCGTATGCAACGATACTAAAAATACATTCAGTATTAACTTTTAAATACACGCGATAATTTTTCAAAAAGAAAAGACACACTAACATTCATCTCCTATGACATTTCCATTATTATTGAGATTTGATATCGTATTAAGACGCAGTGCAAATATAATTTATAATGAAAATATTTAGTATTTATGTTGTTTCTTATCTTTTATAATATCTATATTCAAAAATTCAATTATTTACTTTGTATGCATTGATAGAAAAGAAAAATAAGAAAAAGAAAAAATCTGCTTCGATATTACTAAAAAAAAACTTAGATTTCCGTCTCTCTCTCTCTCTCTCTCTCTTTCTCAGTGGTTAATTTCGATATTCTCTACAATTTTTAAATCAATCTAAACTTATATTAAGTTTAGTCACAAACCGGCAAATAAATAGATTGTCGTAAAAAGCTTCTCTCCTTTTCAGTTAATATTTCTATCATAATAATTATATGACAGCCTGTGAGAGAAATAATTTTGCGTTTTATTTAAGCTTAGCTATGTTTATGACTATTAACTTCTTCTAATAAAATTCTTTTAGTATTTTTCAAGAGTTTTTAGAAATTTTCTCTCTCTCTCTCTCTCCTACTATTTTTCCTTCTTTCTCTCTTTCTCTCTCTGTCTCTAACTTTGTTTTTTCCTCTCCGTTCAATTGCGAAAGTGTCGAGACTCATGAACGTAAACAATCGAGAACGAATAGAAATGTAACGAACTTGTCCGTTTCTAATTGTTTACCTACTGTACAGAATCGATCAGTCACCCCGATTAGCTAGTGCTATTAACAACTTTATTCTATCAGACTAGAAATTTTCAACATTCGTTGCAATCGCGGTAAGTATAATTCGCGTTATATTTTTCTGTATGAGCCGATCGCACTTACTTCTATTATTTTCATCGTATTAAGTGACGAAACCCTCGAGAGTCCTATGTTTGCAGTACGGGCGCAATTGTATCGAGCAAACACATCATTCGCTACTTAATCATACAAAGTTATTGAGTATTGCCCTCGCAAAATATTACTGCGGTAATAAAAAATTATATCGTGCAAACATTATTGCACCTTATATTCTTAATATACACTGAACGTCACATTTTTATTATAAAAATCCTAAAGCAATTCTAGTTCGATACGGAAAAGATCCCGATCGGAAGAGACATCGAAGATCGTCCAATTTACTTTAGAAAGAAAATACACGGATTCAAAGGATTTTAGTAAAAGATTGTGCTGCATTTCAAATGTGTGCTTTGTTCCAATTTGATACAGTGTTACACGAGTGTATAATACATCACGCAAATGTTTTCAATTCTGTATTTCAATGCTAATTTTTCTCGTACGATAAAGGCAAAACAAAAGCGAAATTTAAAATTAATTTCATCCGTTGTGTGATGCAATGCATATATTTTGTATTCAATTTCGCGCACATTCATGTCACGCTTTTATAGAATCCGAGAAACTTTTATGAACCTGACAATGTCAAATCATCATCTTTTTGTTCTCTTTTTCTGTGTTCAATACGTTACTGTCAATAATAAATGAGTATTTGCAATAAATCAATTGTTTATTAACAGTACTTGCTAAAATATTGTTTTAAAGCATTCGACAAAAATCTGCAAACTTAAATTCCACGTTTCGCATGATATTTTTCACTAGTCTAAATTAATATTCCGAGCGACATATTTATCGAGCGACACAGTTTCATATATATTTCTCGCTATGTAAATGATGACGTAAACGTAACCGCATGTATTGAAGGCGTTGAATTGATAATCTTATAAAATCGTTCAGCAAATACTATGGATATTTTGCAGAATGATCAAGGAGATATCCGATAAAGTATGATGCATGCTAGATCTCTCATTTGCGAGACCAATCGCTTGTATTTGTTATCGAGATTACCTCACGTAAGATTGGCGGCGGCTTGTCCTGTCAAACATAATGGAACGAAGAATGCAAATAACGAACTGCAGCATGCGCTGCCGACCAAGGATATTCCCGGACCGAAAGCGTTGCCCTTGCTTGGCAATTGGTTCAGATTCATACCATATATAGGTAAGAGATCTTTCCTCTCATCGCGAGTTTGAAAAATTTTTCATTATTACTTTGCTTATTCTGAATTAAACATGAGATAGTAAAATGGAATAAAATGTGACTCTGCATATAATTATATCAAATAACGAGCAATTTGTAATATACAATATAATCGGGCATCTGCATATATTACTTTGTTATTTATTAAAGTTATGTCTTGAAATATAAGATTAATAAATATGTTGATTGTTTAAACGCGATTTATTCCCCGCTCTCTTAACTTATAATTATAATTTATAAATGCATATAAAAAATGATGCAGGTGAATATGGTATGTATGATGTGGCAACGCAACTGCGGATTCTGCGTGATCGTTACGGTGATATCGTCAAACTGGACGGCGTAATGAATCGTCGAGATTGCATTTTATTATTCTCATCGAAACTATGCGAGAAGATGTATCGAGTGGAAGGCATTTGGCCGATGCGAATTGGCATGGAGTGTCTACATCACTACCGCAAAAATAGGGAACACATTTACGATAAGCAATACGGTCTCCCAACAAGGTCAGTGTAACGCGTTTAAAAAAAATAAAATTATATAAAAAAAAATTTTAATTTTTCAAATATCATTATTTTTGTCCGTTTTTCTTCACTCTCATAGTTATCAAAAAATATATGTAATAAAAATTTAAAAAATCTCAAACTCAAAATAATATCTACTAAACATATTATTTAGTGAAAATATATTTTAAAATCCTTAAATAAATTATTCAGAAGGAGATCATAAATGAGTGAGCGGATATTTTTTTATACTCTACGTATAAAAAAAATCCTGTAATTTCACTTTAATTGCTTTTATTCTCGCTGACTCTATTATCACAATACTGAAAAATCTGCAGTAATTTTGCGAAATAAGCTTCTCAACTTTCGAGAGGCAATATCTTTATTTAAGTCCTCAACGAGAATTATCTGATACGGCCAATTCTGGAAGTTACGTCTTGTTGAAATATTAGATTAATAACGCTATTACGGATTTCAGTTAGTACGGATAAACACAGGCATTCTCGATGTGATCGATATATCAAAGGTCAAACACGAACGCCGTCATTGGTACAAAAATTCGTGAAAATACGGGAAACACGAGCTGTCGAAACAAAAGATTCTTGTTTTCGTCCTCGTCCTAATTCTCTTTCTCCCACTATTTTTCTATCTATTTATCTTGTTAGTCTTTCCTATCTGTGTTTTACGATCGAGTCTACCGAGTATATACAAACTGCCACGTAGGTCTAACGCATAGATCTATATGTAAATTGCAAACAATATACATTATCTGTCTTTTGCTACTATAAAAAATCTCTATTATTTTTAGTCAAGGTAAATTGTGGCATGACTTTCGTTCAAAAGTTAATCCGCACATGATGCAACCACAAGCGATCAAAGCGCATGTTACGCAGATCAGCGATATAAGCAGCGAGTTCGTGAAGAAGATGCGAGCGTTGCGAGATCCTGAAACCCTGCAGTTGCCGATCAATTTTAGAAACGAATTGTATAAATGGGCTTTAGAATGTAAGTATGTATGTGTATAAAACGAATCGTATAATGAAGTACCAGATGTTTTATGAAAATAAAAAAAAAAGAGAGAGAGAGAGAACCGCGTAAAAATGCAATATGCATATAATAATTCACAAACAAATACACACACATTTATAATAAAATAAATAAAATAGTTTGTATTCTCAATTCAATAGGCAGCTCTGTAAATTAAAGTGCACAGCACATTTTTAAACGAAATAGTAAGGGTAGTTAAAAGTTAAAAAATTCATCACTCTCTATTCTAATATAAATCATTCATTATATAATTAATAGCAATATGTTCGATCGCGCTGGATTGCCGACTAGCATGCTTAAAGTCTAATCTCACCGCGGATTCGGAACCGCAAATAATGATTAATTGCGTGCACGACATATTCGATCTCGCGTATCGCTTGGAGATTCTACCGTCTCTATGGAAGATTTACAATACGCGAAATCTCAAGAAGTTCTTCCGTGTACAAGATACACTTAATGGGTAAATATTGAAACTTATATCCGTTAGCGTACTAAGTTAGCGTATTATTCGACAACTTGACTTTTCATCGTCATTATCGTGATCTTCGACATATTTCTCCGGTAACTTTTGATCGCTAGTAGCTGCGAGCAATTCGTCGCCAATAATGTACTGTGTATGTATGTGTGTAATTCCACGTTAATTACTTGTTGTGAAATAAATGTTCAAAAATGTTCTACGGTATTCCACAGATATTTATGCACTTCATGCTTATACATAATCCCTCCTGCGTATTAACAAGAAGAAATTTTTAAAAAAATGCGCGATGCAATGTCTCCGTTATACTCGACAGCGCATTCTTCTAGAATTTGTACATTTTCACTTATGATCTCTTTTAGAATAGCCAGTAAATACATCGAGCAGGCTAAATCGAAGCTCCGCGAAACAACGGACAATGACGCGAATCTGGATAACCAGAGTGTCCTAGAGAAACTTTTACGCCTTGACAAACAAACGGCTCACGTAATGGCGCTCGATATGTTGACGGCTGGTATTGATACGGTGAGTGAACGAGCGTGATTCAAACTTCCGACATTCGTCGACTATCAAAACATGTATAACAGCTCGACCTTGCATAAACGATTTTTACTCCGAAAAATTGTATTATAATAAAATTGAAATCATTCCTAAATAAAAGAGAGGGTTTCCTCAATTTTTATATAACCAACATCAAACTCATATATTCCACATAAATTAAAGTTTTTATTTTTTTATATTCCGTAGAGCTAGAATTCTTTGAAAAATGCATCAAGAAACGTGGAACTTTTTCTTTTCAGAGTGAGCTAGAATTTCACCCATTATGTAGAAATTTTTAAAATTAAATGCTAACTTCATAGGAACATGTTATATGATATCCTGCTTACACGATCGCATAAAATTAAGTAACGATCTGTTATAGACCGGTAGTGCAGCCGGCGCCATGCTGTATTACATCGCGAATAATCCAGAGAAACAGGAAAAATTGCGCGAAGAAGTAATGTCTCTGTTACCGAACAAAACATCATCCATTACGTATAAAATACTAAATCAGACAAGCTATACTAAGGCCTGCATCAAGGAATCTCTTCGACTGTTCCCGATTTTTATCGGCAATCTCAGAACCATGCAAACAGATGTTTGTATAGGAGGATACAAAATACCAGCAGGAGTACGTTCTATTGTTGCAATTTTTTTTTTCTTTTTTTTTCAGTTATAAAGTTAATGATTTTTTTTTTTCATCGTTATCTAATGTCTATGCATATTTTTGTCGAAATATTTAAAAAATTTGAAGATAGCTTTGAAAGTTTTATGAACAAAGAGACTTAGACATTTTTGCTATGAACAAAAAAAAATTGATTTTAAACTGCATAAAGAATTCGTGAGCAAAAATTTTGTCGAATAAATCAGGAAACATTCTCCGAATGTAACAAATAATTGCATTCTTTGATCTTTCTTTGTATGTCGTCAGTTTGATGTCATCGCCTGTCATTCACTAATCACGACCGAGTCTACGCAGTTTCCGCGACCGCACGAATATATTCCCGAGAGATGGTTGCGGGGCAACACGGAGTTTCCATCAGCCAAGCAGGCGCATCCCTTTGCATATATGCCTTTCGGATTTGGTCCTCGCAGCTGCGTCGGCCGACGATTCGCCGAAATGGAACTTCAGACATTGCTCTTGACAGTTAGTAAACTTTCGTCGTATTCAATTGCCCCCCCAAGATTTAGTCAGTCGAATCACGATAATTGAATTTCCATTCACGATAACGCGCCTTTCATTAGGAAGGTAACGACGCCAAACAAAAAAAATTAAATTTTATTACTCAAATTTTTGCGCGGTCAAGGTTAAAACGTTTCGGTAGAAATCCTGTAATGTACGTAAATCTCGGTTGATAAAATGAGGTTTAATTATTAATAAATTAACGATATTATGTTTTTATTACTAATAGATTTATCGCGCTTCTGTGTATTTTTACATTTCATTTGTTTGCTTAAATCAAAGAGAATGTTTACTTCTGCCCATATCAGAAACATAATTTTCTACATTATTTAAGATTTGTCGCGAAATAGAGCGAAAGGAATATTATAAATATCAAATATTCTGTTATTTTTATTGCATTTTACTTGTTTGCTCGTTTTCACGTACAAACGGCCAAAGCGAATGTAAATATTCTTTAAACGGGTTTAGCACGAAAAATCAATTTTTGTCCGTTTGTTTTGCAGTCACTCGTACGTCTTGTACACACGCAAACGACTCTACGCTCTTCTTTCCAACAATATTTTATTCATACACGCTAAGCGTAAAAATCCTTAATAAATTGAGATGTTTAAACAAAGCGCAGAAATATGTATATCGTACGCTAAGATAATAATAATAGAAACAGGTAGCATGCTTACACAATATGCAGATTCCCTTGGAGCATCGGACTATGCGTGACTGTGCACGGCAATAACGATGTCGCGCTCAAGTATAAATTACCGGAGGATTAAATATTCTCGCGGAGTCCCTCTCGTTGCTCTCCTCGTAAAAAATTGAAAATTATGATTACCTAACTCGGTTCGACGATTTAACGACATAACACGTATATATTTTGACAGAAATAACCATTTTCATTCTCGAGTTATACTCGTGCGGGTATTTGCCTTTGAGGAATATTGTTGAATTTTTGCATATATTTTTAATTTATATATTTTTTCAAATAACACATACATATAAACGTATTACGCGTATCCAAATATTTTATTAATGCGAAATATTCATTTTACACGCGAGTTGGATGTTTGATTTCGAAATCATGCTTTTCAATTGAATCTCTAATTCTCCACATAATTCTCAAGTGGAAAAGTCGCGAATATCATTCTTCTCAATCATTTCCGCGACAAACAGCATCAACGAGAAATCAACATATCAAAAATGCGTTTTTTTATTTTTTTTATCTAGGTTATACGAAATTTCTTAATCGAATGGCATCACGAACCACTTAAATACGAGAGTCTACTTGTAAACAGGCTTGCGTCGCCGATGCAATTCAAACTCATCGATTTGTAAAAGTCTCCCGGCGATCGATCCGCGCTCCGAGTTTCACGAAACGCCATCAGAATATCCATCGTCGTCTCGTGCAACATTTTTTTTTTAAATAATTACTGACGTTAGCACCGAAAATGTCGTTACAGTCACTGCACTTTGCGAGCGTCTGTTTCGAAAAAGGCAAGCGAGATGAAGAGGACGACATCATCAAAACCTAGTACAGTTCTTACAATTTTAATCTACCAACCAAGAGCATAAAATACAACATTTTACGGCAATTTTAGCGTGGAAGCTACAAATTTTTAGCAAGCATGTGGAAGAGCGGGTATGTATACTCGCGTCTCTCGACGGCGTACAAATTAACATTGATAAGATTGCTTATTTCATTAAATGTTCATGTGCAACAAAACGTTGACGTAATATCTCTTGTAAATTAAATAAAGTCATTGTTATATAGAGGGAAAGTGAATAATTTGCGTAAAACCTAAAATAGTCACAAGAGCCACAAATTGCCGTTACGTATTTACCGTGTACACGCGGTTCGATCGATCTAACGTCGTTACGACGTTAATTTCGTCATATGCCATTTAGTTTAATTATACCGCACGACACAGAATAACAGCATTCGCGGAACAAAGTTCCGGCGCTCTACCGGCCCGATCTATCGCAAATTAATTAATTCGGAAATTAATTTGAAATTCGTATATAATAACGTTTTCAAATACATCGGGATTCTAAAAAAAATCCGTGTACATAAGTATATATAAAAAGCAAGGAAATTATTTTTACAAAAATTCTGTTATACCGTCAGACTTTCACGTTTATCGCACAGAAAGATAAGGCATAATCAACGAAACAAATTTTAATACTAATTAAAGTTCCCTGTGTGATATATGGCCGCAATAAAACACAGCTGCACGCACGTCTGTCATCCTACAATAATTCCTTTACGTATCCTTTTCAGTTAGAACATTGCGCATATTGCAAAACCGAATACGTTACACAGAGATAATACATGTCCCGAAAAATAACTCGTGGAAAAAGCGAGCTCGGATAAAGTAAAATGCGGGGGAACGAGAATCTCAGCAAAAACGAAATAACTGCCGAGTTAAATTCGCGTATTAACTGCGTCATTGTTCGCGCACTTCATGCGATTATCGGTTTTTTAAAGGACTTCATTTTTTTTAAATACGTTATCACCAAATGTATAATTAATCAAGGCGCGCGTGGCTACCTTTAAATGTAACAAAAATATCTAAATCATTGCGTTTGCGTCAATGAATTAATGAAATAACATAAAATAACATTTGCGCAGTGAGTTAGGCAGGTGAATCGCGAACATCAATGATGACGTATTTTTCCAACGCGATAATTAATTTCGCGAACTGATTCAGAAATAAACTCCATCACGTTTTAATTCTCCGAATATCTGCAGCGCACGTACACAAACGTCCGTACATAGATTGCACTCGACAAATTTATTTACGAAACTATATCGAACAACGAAAATATTTTTAATAAACGAATCGATAATAATATCACGATAATCTAATAATGCACTTTAAAAAACGATCAACGTGTATCGTGTGTCGATCTGTCAGAGGAAATGGTTGAAGAGCCGGGAAACTCGATTACTAACGTCGTCACTTTCACTCTCGCGATAACGCGTCGGTTTAATCACAAGTCCTAGCCTTATATAACGTGGCGCCTCGACACCGCCGATTTCAGTCTCTGTCGAATCGAGGCCCGATTCTCACCGGCTTTTCCGCCATTTCATTTTGATCGCGCGTGATGACATCAAAAGACATAATGGACTCGGACTGCATGACGCTGACGAGATTCGTGTTGGCGGAACAGCGCAAGGTGCCGACGGCGACCGGCGATCTCACGCAGCTGTTGAACAGCATACAGACTGCCGTGAAGGCCGTCAGCTCGGCCGTGAGGAAGGCCGGTATCGCTAACATGTGAGTTAGACGCGGACAAAGCTCCGAGCGTTGTCCACGTCAGCGAGAAAAACGTAACGCGGCCGCGGAATCGTCCGTCACTTTCTATACAACCGAGTAGATAAAAGCAGGGTACGCGTCCCGGGAGAATTGCTTTATAAATTAAATACTTTTTAATTTAAACGAAATTAAAGGAGAGAGAAAGAGAGAAAGAAATATTTTAAGAAATATATTTTTTATAATTCATCTATTTTATAATTTTTTTTTTTTTTAACTTTTAAACCACGCGTTGCTCTTTTTAACAATTTTTTAAATTATTTATAAATTTAACTTTTATATATATTTGATTGATTTCTACATTTTTTCCAAGAAAAATTATTCTGTAACTGATATAAATAAAATTTTCTCATACCGTGGCCTATATATGTGCATGCGATTTTATATTTTCATTTGACGCGGGATGACAATTTAACACCCAGTAGGGCAAGCTCGACTAATGTCTTGCATAGTGCATGCGGTAAGTCTCCATAGCGTCGTCAACTGAGGCTAACGTTCGCTCGTCACTATTTTATTCAAATGTATTCGGCAGCCGAATGTAATTTCTCATATTTACCATCGTGCTCAAGCTGCCGATACACGCCAGTAAACATTAGTCTCTATGCCGTGGCAATTCTGTATAACCTTGCATGTAAATAACATATAAATGATTTGCCTTTATTATAGTGCTTACTGCGTCAACGTGAATAAAGCCATTTCATAACTGGTCGCTTCTGCATCGACGAGCAAACTCTCAATAATTTGACATTAAGCCTCAAGTATCTGTTAATTATTCAAATTATTCGATGACGTAATTGATAATAATTCTTATCTTTTAACATTTTTTCGCGATATCTATCATAACAATTATCTCGATCATTGACCTTTCAATATCTTTTTAAGTAAAGAATTCATATTTTTTTTAACGGCTGTACATGCATATACTATTTAAAAATATTATTCCAATGTGTGTGTGCATGTGTTATATTGAACATTGAACCGATTATCACAACTAATCCGATTGACCACACAATAATCGTTACGGGAATACTAATCAGCTGTTGAACGCGCACGACGTGCATTTCGATTCGCTCAGGTACGGTATCGCCGGTAATATCAACGTTCAGGGCGAGGAAGTCAAGAAGCTGGACGTTCTAAGCAACGAGCTCTTCATCAACATGCTGACATCCTCCTTCACCACGTGTGTGCTCGTGAGCGAGGAGAACCAGCATGCCATCGAGGTAGAGACGGAGAAGCGCGGCAAGTACATCGTTTGCTTCGATCCTCTCGACGGCTCGTCCAACATCGATTGCCTCGTCTCGGTGGGCTCGATCTTCGGAATTTACAAGAAACCCGAACAATCCGGGACTACCGCCGTCGTCCTGCAACCGGGACGAAGTTTGATCGCGGCGGGATACGCTCTCTACGGATCGGCGACCATGATAGTGCTCTCGATCGGTCGCGGAGTTAATGGATTCACGTACGATCCGGCCATCGGAGAATTTATATTGACCGAGAAGAACATGCGTATGCCCGATAGAGGGAATATATATAGGTAAGGCAAAAAAAGAAAAGGAAAAAATTGCAAAAAAATGCGAGATGATACTTCGTGTAAAGGAAATCGCGCATATATTGTATGATTTAGCGATGGAAGAGATGCAAATTTTCGAAAAATTACGATATTAAGATCAAATGTAATCAACGTATTTATACAAGCGAATGAGTGTGATTATTTAACGCCCGCTTTTAGATTATAATTTAAATTATAATTTAGATTATAATTTCTATGAAAATCTACTTATAATTTTTATGTACGTGTATCTTGATATATATTTTGATACATATTTATTTTATTTCTCCAAACATTTGTTTGCACGAATCATTTAAAATATGCGCTTGAGAATATGTTTTTTTTTTATATTTAAAAATTATATTTTTCTCGAATGAAAATGTTAGCAAGTTCGATTGTCATTGATTGCATTGAAAAAAAAATTGCATAATTATTTACAGCATTAATGAAGGTAACGAGAGCACATGGGACTCGTCTATTAAAGAATATATACGATCGAAAAAATATCCCACAACCGGAAAACCCTATAGCGCAAGATACGTGGGTTCCATGGTCGCCGATGTACACCGAACGGTTAAATACGGCGGTATCTTCCTATATCCCGCGAGCAAGAGCAATCCCAATGGCAAGGTAATCTCTAATATTTCGTAAACGTTATCAGATTAATGTCACTTTTGTAATACTTTAAGAAAACAGATTCGACAAAATAAATTGCGAAAAAATGATTACGCAATGTATTATGGCATAGCTGTTTTCTCGGCGTTACATTTATCTCGCTACGCATTTTTTTTTTACTACGTTCATTTTCGCCCCGATCATTACTAAACACCCTCTGACCCAGCGTTTATCGGATACACTTATCATCACGGATGACTTGAGTAATGAAACAGCTTGTTGTATAACAACTTTCGCTTTATAACAGATGCTTTCGCTGTCCGATAAACGTGTATGAGAGAGTATCGGACTTTGAAAATTATTTTATCTAGATGCGGTAAATATCTGGTTTCAGCTTCGATTCAATGTAGCGGTAATCTCTCAATTTTTGTGTAAATATGTAAAAAATTATCGGACTTTACGCGTTATCCATTCCGGTAAACAGGCGATTGTAACTTTTTATCGATACACCGCCGTCATATAATTTAAAAGCGAACATGTTTACCAATAATTAACTTTTCCGCGCGTTTATCACCATGCATACGCATATTATCATATATTTTAAATATAATATATATTCTCTTTATCCCTGCGTTCAGATATATTTACAAGAAATTAAATCGATACGATAATTATTATGCAATTGATGCTAATATAGTTTCGTAATTTTAGCTGCGACTTTTGTACGAGTGTGTACCCATGGCTTTTATAATCAAGGAAGCAGGTGGTCTGGCAACAAACGGCAAGATTGATATTCTGGATATCGTTCCGGACGACATTCATCAGAGATCACCAATTTTCTTAGGTTCCAAGGAGGATGTCAACGACGTAATGGCGTATATAAAAAGCAAAGACGACTGATGAAAACGGATCTCGACGAATCGAATCTTATGCGAATGTTTAAACAAACGATTTTTGTATTTTTTTATACCTTGAATTGTTTTGTTTTACAATAAATTTATTTTTTTTTTCAAATTCCATCTACGTCGCATTAAGAATGCCCACATCATTTAAATTCTCGAATAATTTATTATCGCTACAAAGTAACGGGTAAACAAATGATAATTATTAATTAATTGAGATTAAAGTCAGACAGAGCGCGCGTATGTAATAAATTTCACGTCGTCAAGCGCTTTAGCAGGTCATTACGAATAATTACGAGCGATTGTTGACACAAATCCGGAAAATTGGAAAATTTATCGCATTCCTCGCAAAATGCTCAAATTTCGCCAAACGTCAACATGGAAAATTATTAAATTCATTTAGCATCAAAATAAATAAATATATATATATATTTATACTTTTAAATGTATATTTATATATTCTTCATTAAACTGTCGCAATTAAAATACCATCGAAAAGAGAAATATCACCAAAGGTAATATAATGATTTTATCAATATTTCATCAGTGAGTTCAATCCATTTCGATATTTCTATTCCCGACAGACAGATCATTTAATAATAATTTTTCCACAAGTACACTGTGTTATTTGCTATGCGTGTGAGCGGCGGCAACATAATCAGGAACGCGTCAAGCGGGGTGTCATTTCCGTTCTTCCGTCTGTTACAACCGTTAGCGAGACAGCGGCCGCTGATAATGTTACTATTTATTCCGCACGCGCCATACACGCCCGGTTCGGCTTATAACCCCCCTCTCTCTCTCTCTCTCTCTCTCTCTCGGAGCGTGCACAGCCCGGCGAGAGAGTGCATTCGTAGGAGAGCACGACCGACTATTGATCGGCCGGTCGACAGTGCGCCAGCGCAAGTCGACCGGACGAACCGAGGCATTCACGAGCCGCCCTCGGCCTTAGTGCGTTTGGTCGACTGTTGGTTTAGCCGCTGTTATGCTCGTCGTCGCACCGAAGCGTCCTTAGATGCTGCCATCATGTCTGCCATCATGTCCGGTGGTACGTAAACGTTTTATTGAAAAGGAAAAAAAAAAAATAACAAAAAAAAGCCATTTATCGTTTATTCTCATTCCCAATAATAGACGCGACATTGTTTCTCTTCGGGTTGATATCGAGAAGCCGGCTCTCTCCTCATCGCGGCATAAATGTAAATTATGCAGGGGTGAGACGCACTTCCGAGCGAATTGCAATCACCTACGTGACTTTTATATATACGCGAGTTTCGTATATCTCTATACGAATTTGAATCGCGCGACGCTGTTAATCGTTTAATATTTCTGCCAGGAGATTTAACTGGGGATATAATATCGACATCGCGATATTAATGATCTTTTGTTTCGCTCAGTAAGACAGGGATTATATCGGCTTCGCGACGCTACCGGAGCAAGTGCACCGAAAATCGGTGAAGAGGGGCTTCGAGTTCACCCTGATGGTGTTGGGTGAGACCGGCCTTGGCAAGTCGACGCTCATAAACAGCCTCTTTCTCGGCGATCTGTACAAAGACCGGCGAATACCGGATGCGGCAGGTGCGTTTTTAATTTATTCGTATAAATAATACGCGCGAGTAAACACCATCGTCTCGTCATTATGTAATCGGAATAATTACATCGTCGCCTCGCGACGAAGGCGTGAACTCTGAGGGCGGATGGTCGCCTCTCTCTGATATTTTCCGCACGCTCTCCACGAGTTATTGACACGCGAAAAATATTTGATCAGCTTGCATCGTTGGTAAACCGCGCTCGTCCCGATCTCGAGAAGTCGATAAATATTCATCGTACACTTTCAGAGCGCGTGGCTAAGACCACCTCTATCGAGAAAAAGACAATGGATATAGAGGAGCGCGGCGTTCGGCTCCGTTTGACGATCGTAGACACGCCAGGTGAGAAAAGTATCGCCGTATAATATATCTTTTCCTTTTTCCGTGACCAGACTAGACAAATTATGCCTTTCACGTCTCTATGTATATCGAGAATATACGTTGAATTAATTTTGTAAATAAAAAAAAAAAAAATAATAATATCATGAGTAAACAATGATTTTATAAAAATAACGATATTAATACTAGAATATAATTTTATAAATATACGCGATACATTCTGTAAAATATATTACAAGTAACGGTACTGTTTAAGGATTCGGCGATGCGGTAAATTGCGAGGACACGTGGAAAGCATGCTCGGCTTACATCGACGAACAATTTCGCCAGTACTTTACGGACGAAAGTGGATTAAATAGGAAAAATATTCAAGATAACAGAGTACATTGTTGTTTGTACTTTATACCACCGTACGGTCACGGGTATGTGGTACAAATATTTATAAACATAATATATTTCAACTCGACATTTCTAATTTATATTACGACGCGAAAAATAATTATCTCGCAGCGCGATAGCATCGAACGCAATTTTAATATAACGGATTCAATTTTATTACTCTAATTTCGAGTCTATCTCTTTGCAGCCTCAGGCAAATTGATCTCGAGGTATTGCGGCGTTTACATCGGAAAGTTAACGTCGTTCCCGTGATAGCGAAAGCGGATACTTTAACCACTCACGAGGTGAAAAAATTGAAAGAACGGATTTTGGCAGATATCGAGGAGCACGAGATTCAGGTATCGTGTCGTAAAGCTTCAACTTTAATATTTTGATTATGATTGTAAATATAAAAAATTTTGTAATATTTTGTAATATCTCCGATATAATTCGATTTGTCCGTAAAATAATTTTTAAATAACTTTTCCCACATAGATATACCAATTTCCGGATTGCGACAGCGACGAGGACGAAGAATTCAAGCAACAGGATAAAGAGCTAAAAGCTTGTATACCGTTCGCGGTTGTCGGCAGCTCGACAGTACTGGAGGTTGCAGGAAGAAAAGTCCGCGGCCGGCAATATCCGTGGGGCGTAGTGGAAGGTGAACTTTTAAATTCTACGTAAAAATTTATATTTTTCGATTGTAAATTTGATTTCGACCCGCACTGCGAGGTAAGTATAATAATTTCGGAAAATAAATTTTTCATAACGTCACTATATATTTTTCGAAAATAAATTGGCGTTTCACGTTCGCTTGTTCGATCGTTCGAAGAATATACAATGTAATTATCATTATAAAATAAATCCTCGCTAATGAGCAGTGTTTGTGAAAGAATCGAAAGTGCACTTCGGTGCAATAGTATCAAAAGAATCGTCGATTCTCACAACACAGAGATTTTTAATGCGCTCGATGTCTCTTATTAGAGGAATACCTAGCTTCTTGATCGAATTCAAGTCAAGTAGGAACGAAGCCGGAATGAAAGCAATTAGGAATTAAAATCGTAATTCGTAAAAGAGCTTCTGAAGCTTAAACCTTTCGCTGAGTATATTCAATCAGCGGCGATTCAATTAGCGTATTCGAAAGCTGAAGGGGTTGAATGCATTAAAGTGCCTCTGGGGCTTTCGCCTTCCCATACATCGATCTTTAACGTCTCGATTCTGGTTGATCATAGTCGAGAACCCGAAGCACAGTGACTTCGTCAAACTAAGGACGATGCTAATATCGACGCATATGCAGGATCTAAAGGACGTCACGCAGGACGTTCACTACGAGAATTTTCGGGCCCAATGTATTTCTCAAATTTCGCAGCAAGCGATCCGGGAACGGAGGTATTTACGCATGTAAATAAATATTGCATTTTTCAGTAGGTATATACATACGGACGCCTATCGCGCGTTCGCAATGCGTACAGGATATCTCGAAAAGTAAAACGCGATAAAAATAATTATTTTTAACGCGTATTATAAACTCGCATTTAGTAGTCGCGAATTTTTGACGTCACAATAGAAGATATTAATGGAATTCTGTGTTGTAATATACGTGGGTCCTTTTCAAAGAGAGTTCGATATGCTTTCGAATATTCCGTACGCTTTGCATGATTATTAATAAAAGCATCCGCTAGTAATAGTTTCGAACTACTAATTATTTAATAGTTTGCGATGATTCTGACGTCATATGTTAACTAAGTCGTACGTAAACTAATTATTTAATAATTTGCGATGATTCTGACATCATATATTAATTAACTCGGAAATTAATTTTTTATTAATCCTTTTAATTAAATTGAACAATGTTGTGAAATTGATATTTTCTAGTAAAAGAGTGCACGATATTTTTTCCACGTCACTTACACCTTGATTGCATTTGACAGATAGTTTGTATTAGCATCCCTCTCAGATAATCGAAAATAAATACGCTTTTCTTCTTTTTACAGTAAATTGAAAAGAGATTCCGGACCGCATTTCGAGAACAGTATATCCGACACCGACCGGCTTCTTTTACAAAAGGACGAAGAGGTAGGAGCGACATCGTTACGTGTAATTTAAAATGATCGTGTTTCCAATTTATCATGAAACATTTCCTACTACGCTCCGTTATCAATTCACGTTCGCGATTTGACTTTTAATAAATGAGCTTTATTGCATGATAATACAATTGAAGTCTCGCTCTAGGGCTTGTTACGCGTTTTTCAAACGCTCTGATCTCTTTATTTTTTTATTGCAGATACGAAGGATGCAAGATATCCTGGCGCAGATGCAAGAGAAGCTCAAAGCGACCGGTCAAGTCGGCGGTGTCGGATTGAGGGGCCGTGTCGGCAGTCTCGGCAACGATTTAGATTCCGCGGACGTCGAGAAGAAACGGAATAGTATTATAGACGTTTGAGAAGCGTAGGTTATTCCCTCGGGATATATTCAGGATATCAAGTTTATAGCCCGAGAGGTCTGTACATATTTCGTTCGATTCTTGACAAGTTTTCCGATATATATTACACGAAGCCGCGTAAAATATACACGAGATTTAAAACTTTTCGATTATGGATTCACATTCGAGAAATTGTGGCAATTTTTAAATTTATTATCTATATCCATTCAACTGCCTTATGATAAATTAAAATTTAAGCAAAGCAAACATTTATCTCCGCTTATAATGAAATTTATTAATATAATTAAGCCATTTTCTCTCTTCATCATATGTTATCTCTCAACGCGGTAGGGAAGATAAACTTAGAGCTGTCAAAGATTGACGAGTGTTCGCTCGTTAAATATTCAATCGAGTCAAATTTGTACAGATCGACTACATCCCGCTTTACGTCTTACGGTGATACGTAAAAGAAGACACGTATTTTGTACTTAACGCGCACATAGATAATTTATACAAATACATAGTAGACAAGCGTAATTATATCAAAAATTTATCAAAAGATATGTGTATGCACTGATGCATGCTCATTGCAAGGCGAATGTGTAATTGATCGCGCGAGCATCGATATCAGTGTAGCAATTTTATTTAGTTCATCGTTTGCTAGTGTAAGACTTATAGCATCGAAATATATACCAATCAATTTTGGAAGATATGATAAATTAGAAATGAATACGCACAATATGTTCCGTGATTGTAAATTACTGATGTCGGGGAAATTAATTTTTTTCGAAGAAAAACGAAAGTATAGGCACGACTTTAAATTAATTCTTTAATTCGTTTTACGATCGTTCTAAATTATAGAGAAAATAATATGTAGATGTTTTTCTAACAATAAATATGCCATATATATAAATAATACGAAAAAAAAATTATGTCTAATTTTATTATTGTTTTATCATTCCATTATATCATTCCTTTGATTGTCGAACGAAATTAGCACAAGCAAGAAATATTTCATATTTATGATAATTGAGTAATCAAATCAAAGTATAAATATTTGTTTTTTAATTTAATATTTTGTTTAATATTTAATTTCTTTAATTTTAATATTGAATTTTTACTTTAGGATAAATTAAATTATGGTTAAAAAAATTATACAAACAAATAATAAAAAAGATATAAGAATTGCCGTTTTGAATATTTGCATATTTAATATTTAATTGCACAATATTTTATATAAGGCACCATATCTATAGTAATATTTTTTTTTTCATTATTTATATATATACAACTGTCTAAATGTCAAAAAGTCTATATATTGTATATACATGCAAATGTATAAATATATAGTTGACTACAACACTGTTAATCTCTTCTTTACGATGAGTTTATTAGATTATTAGATTCGTAAAATTTCATATTTGTGTAAAAAAAAGTATTTAAAAAGTATTTTAATTAAATATTAAAAATCATACAGAAATATATATAAGAAAAAAAAACATTTCAAAATATCTATTAAATCAACATACGCGACAATATAATTTATTTGATTTAGAAAATAGAGTGATAGTTTCGCGCCAAATACAGGAAAAACCATAGAGAAGAGATATCCAGTTTCGATTCTCAGAAATTCACGCTTACCTTTAGCGCGCCCAATTCCCCGAATTCGTCCGAGATCTGATCTCGGTGCGACGGCCGGCTTGTTTATCCTCGTCGATTCTCTCGTACACAGCATTCCACAATACGCGCACAACACTCGCGACGCAATATACACTCGTATCGGCGGAAAAAAAATACACTCCGCGACGAATTTATCGGGACACGAGCAACGTCTCTACGAATCCATCGCGATATTACCGGCACGTTTCGCGCACGCGACGCGCCTACGACTGACGTATTTGAAAAAGAGTCCGCGTAAATACGATGACACTTCTTCGACACTCCCGATATCACAGGATTAACGCAACGTTTACTCTCGATAATTTAATTAATACGTTTATACGCCACTGCTCGAAGTCGTTTGCGAATAAAGGAGAGATTTTCTCAACCGTTTTTGAATCTCCGGCGTCGCTCGAGTCGACGAAGTTCGCGGCAAAGTTCACTTCTTATCTACGGGGCGTTCAATTCCAAGAATTATATCGAATTACGCCGTGAGAATTATCGATGTATCTTTGGAGACTGTCGCTTTTATTGAGACGCGCACGCATTCGCGACGCAATACGCACTTTTGCCCGAAAAAACTTGATTCAACTTGACGAGCAACTTGTCGATCGACGAGCGACTGCGCGATTTTCCGCGTGGTATTGGCGCGCTTTCCGGTGGTACTTCTGATGCACTTGACGATATGCCTACAAATTTCAGAAAATTGTATCTTTTATTGTTTTATCGCCATGATTATTCTCGCATTGTTCCGATAGCGAATTAATCGATATTGATTGTCGCAGTGTCTCGCTTGCACATTTATCACACGATTCGCGAAAAAATACGCGACGGAATGCGCGGAACACGTCGAAAGCGTTCGACCGTGAGGGTAGCTCGAATTAAACTGACTGAAGGTCGCGTTGATCGCGACGCTTTCGGCGGCTCGTAATAGCGGCCAAAGTCAAGGTCGCACATTCCAAGCCATTTACAATATGTTTATACTTTATAATAGTACTCTATAAAAAAATGTCGTACATTAACTTTTATAATCGTATCATTGAATATTTAGTTTTGTAATAATTTTAGAATGTTATAAAATTTTCTTAATAAGAGAAAAGAAACGAGAAAAAGATTTATATTTTTTTCTACATGAATTTCTCAGCTAAAAGAAATGACGAATATCTTAATATCTATTTTTTTCGCTGATCTTAATATCTATTTTTTTTTAATTAATTGATGAATAAATATCTATTTATTCATCAATTTTGGCTAACATAAAAACTTTTAAAATTATTAAATTAATTTAAAATTATTAAAAATTTTTTTCGCTGATCTTAATATCTATTTTTTTTAATTAATTGATGAATAAATATCTATTTATTCATCAATTTTGGTTAACATAAAAACTTTACGTAAATATGAAAAATTTAGAATTAGAGATCTTTGAAAACATATCTATTGCATTGTATAATTTTAGGATCGAAACAGAATTTGATGCAGAAACGATTAAAATCGATCACATGTTTATAGTATTGATTAGGACAATGTTTAAGATTGATTTTATACATAAAATCGTAATTATTCTCTTTTTAATTGTAAACTAATAGTACATTATATTTATCTTTCTCTCTTTGTTGTCAAATTTAAAAGACATATTTTATATAATATGTTTATTTTTAAATACTCATAAAAAATAAAAATTAATAATAAGATGGTAACTATCTTATTTCATGGCTGAGTTATGTCATTTATTACAATATTAATTTCATTATCTATTACGATATCTAACAATAAGTGATATTTCGCAATGTTTAAACGTTGCCGCAAGTCTATCTATTGTAAGACGAACAATGACGCAATAAAAAAAAGAACTATTAATTTAACTTATTGTGTTATTTGTTGAGTAAGAGACTCATGTAAATTATATGGTTACTCTAATCCATTAACGAATCAGTTCTGGCAAATTGCCAAATACGATTTTTACAACAAATTTAAGGAAAATATAGTAATAGATTAATTTACAATAAAAAATAAATTCTAAATTTATAAGTAAATGTATATATAATATAATTCAGAATTTCATATTTTTTGTAAGTTAAAGGATAATTTAGCTCCGAAATATACTGTATATAATACACATAGGTGTCCTTTGTTATTAAATTAGCCTAGAATTTCAATCAAGAAGAAGAGACACAATGTTAGTATATGCCTTGATACAGTATAATAACATTGCACAGAAACAGGAACTGTTGCAATTATGCCGAATAAATGATTAGAGCCGCCGGCGCCTCCAGAAATCTGCGGTTTTATTATTAGCCGTAATTAGGGGTTATGAGATCGCATTAGAGAGGTTCTCGAAATAACTATTGCATCTTCCATTTCCATCTCTGTCATGATCGAATTGGCCGCTATAAAACCGAATCGTTTGCGTCGAGTCATCTCAGTTTTGCGGACGCTCGTAGAATTCCATCGAATTGCTAATGATTCAGAAGGTTGATTGCTTGTTACAAGCGCTTCTCGTTAAAACATTTCGTTGAAATTTCACCCAAAGTTTTACACAAGACAGTGAACAAATTAGAGTTACATAGCAAAAAAAAATTCCGTTTAATTATCCCCCAATAATAGTTGTATCAACAATAACTAAAAATTTCTTTCAAAATATCATCATCTATGTTATATAGATATAAAAAACCGAATTTATTAAATAAATTTATAAAACATTTAATAAATTTCTAAAATGCATACAATTTTGAATATTCAATGATACATAAATTAATGTACGAGAGATGCTTTAGTTTTTATTTCTATTAAAATTCTATTTAAACAATTCTTTTTGTTTCATTTTTTTATTATTGTGAGTTATTTTATTATATCAAATAAAACGTAAAATTATTTCTATACTTCGTGATATAGAATCACTGTGTTAATTCATTGAAATAAGATAATTTTTTTATTTTGTCAAACCTGTTTCCACTTCTTCTTTCGAACAGGCGGTACTTTTAGCAATGGTCTTGGTAGGAGTTCAGAATGAACCGCAAGGCCCGGCCTATCTTCCGCCCAGCTCTCGACCAGCTCCAGGAGGAGGGGGCGGGATTGGTCATCCGGATGATTGGGCCGGTGTAAGTATGTATTACGGTATCTATGGACAGAAAAAAATTCTTATTAATAAAAACAAACAGACACGACAATGTTTTATCATCAGAAATTTATATCGCGTTTTGATACTCTTTTTTTATTCTTGGAATATAATTTTTATAACACTTACTCGAATCTTAATAAAATTAATATAGGATCCGGCAAACTACGAGTTCTCGTATGAGGTTCAAGACGCGGCGACGAATCTGGACTTTGGTCATCGTGAGATGAGGAAAGACATGGAAGCCACCGGAACTTATCACGTACTACTACCGGATGGTAGGACCCAGATTGTCGATTACGTCGCCGATCAAGACGGATATCGGCCGATGATACGATACGAGGGAACCGCCTCTTATCCCGCGCCGGGAGCTGCGCCAGGAGCTGCACCTGGAGGACAGGAGGAGGGCTACAGATATTAAGGCTTTATTTTTTTCTTGATTAAGCGCTGATCTTTAACGCATTCTGAAAGGATTAAGTATTGTAAAGACACACATATATATATATATATATATATATATATATATATATATATATATATATAAATACATCACAAGCCCGATCGTTTAGAGAATGAAGCGTTTGCCATGATAAAGCCAACTATAATTTTATTTATAATGCGTAATAAAAATTTGGAGGAAAATAATAAGATTTCTTTATTTTCTTTGATATCCGATATAATAATAATTTAAGCTAATAATTTAAATGCTATACGTGATTGTAATAATGCTAGCATTTCTAAACGTCTCATCGTATTAAGCAATGAATTACAGAGAATATCGCGTCGATATATAATATTCCGCTCAAATATGTGTTTCGTGAAATTCGCATGACTATATACTTATATACCATAATTTCTAGCATATTATTAATAATATTACCGAGAAACTAAAAGATATCGAGGATATAAATATTATCTGCAGATAAGCGTGTAAAATCAGACGAGATGATGCGAATGGCTATGATAATTTTGTTAAGATGAGCTCCACGCAATAACACCGCAAGGATTATTAAATATATCGATGAAATTTAGCTTTCGAGAATAAATATTGTCTGCAAATAAACAATATAAGAGGCTCCTTTTTTTTAAACTTACATATTTTATTTAACTCCGAAATATCGAAACTATTGAAGCGGACTCAACGTACGGACTGAAGAGCGCGCGTTCTGAAACATTTTAAATATGTCAAGCATGGGTGAGATAATATCAAGATGTTGCATTCACCCAATGTTTCTGATCAGACCATTGCAAACGGCGGATTTTGTCCGCGGTGAAAAGTTACTAAACGTGCAGTAACTTTTCATCGCTATTTGCAATGGTTCCATCAGAAACCGCATGTGAGGATGCGAACCCATGAGGCGGAATGACGTAACGAGAGCAAAACCAATCACGGGCGTTCTACAGTTTTTATTACGCTCGCGATTGGTTCCGTTCTCGTTCGCGCCATTTCGTTACATGTGCTTGCAGCCTGAGACACGCCATCTTAATATCACCGCGTACTTCGTGCTTCATGCCTGAAGTTTCCAGAATTCTTGAGAACGCTTTAGAACGCTTCACAGTTCACATTGGTTCGCGCACCGCATTTGCTTTGCGAAAGTTTCGACGTTTCGAAGCAATTCGCGAAGGTACCAGCAGCACCATTGAAATTATTAATTTGATAATGTATTATATATAATCGTATATAGTATATATATATATATATATATATATATATATATATATATAATCATCCGTTAACTGATAAATTCTTCGGCGAAGCGTCGCGTCGAAACAGTATACGAGACAACATTCGAAACGTTGTGAAGTGAGCTGTCACGAAACCGCGGCCGGACATCATACTCTTGAAACGGTTTTCTGACAATAGTTCGTAACACAGCTTTAAACAATTTGTACTTATTAGAAATCTCAAACTCGTTTGTTAATAAATGGTATAAAAAAATAAATCGCTTTGTCATTATTTAAATCATAGGTTATGTTATATCTGTGTAAATCTTTATGCAATCAATTAAAATTTTTTATAGGAAATCCTTTCACGGTTCATCATTCTAATTGGTACTATAAATTTGAAATTTTCATTGATTTCTAGAGTCGGTGTCTTGGTGTATCTTCAAATACCGCTTATTGTTAGAAGCATGGCAAAATGGGGAGAAGGTGATCCACGCTGGATTGTAGAAGAGAGGCCTGATGCAACTAATGTGAATAATTGGCATTGGTATGTTGATAAATATAATAATAATTTGCGATAATTAGAAAATATTTTTAAGTCATAAATATCTCAAAGTTTTATATACTGTAATAGTATCTTCTTAAGAAAATCTTATATCATATTTTCAAAGTATTTTTAAAGTATTATTTTTTATATTGTATCTTATATTTTTATATGTATACATACCTATAACATTCTTATAAAATTTATATTGCAGGACAGAGAAAAATGCCTGTGCATGGTCACAAGAAAAGCTGAAAGAACTTTTTGTAAATTCGGAAATCAAGGGAGATGGAGGTATATATTTGTAATATATATTTATAGTTGAATGGTATATGTTTATATATGTAAATTGTTGCAGAGGAAATTTAAAATAATGCATGTATATTTGTATTGTTGTAATGATTATATATATTTCATAAATATTATTTAATTTGCAGTTTTATGTAAGATAACAGAAATGGAAAAATGCGAAGGTGAGGCAGTAGCAAATAATAGAAAAGGAAAACTTATTTTTTTTTATGAATGGAATATTGTACTTAAATGGACATCAAAAGATAAATTAAATGAGAAAATTGAGGGTAAAATTAACATCCCTAATCTTTCTGAAGAAAATGACATCAGCGAAGTAGATGTAAATATTTTTTATTAAATTGTGTGTATACATAAAATTTATTATTATATTGAAATTATATTGATGCATGTTTTGTAATTTACAGATTGAAATTACATTAAAAGATAGTACAGATGAAGGAGAAAAAATAAAACAGTTTTTGCATACAAAGGGAAAGGATGCTATAAGAGAAAAATTAACAAAATATGTATCTTCTTTAAAAGAAGGTAAGGTAATATTTTTTAATTTTTGTAATGTAAAATGATTATTTAAAAGCATTTATATAATCTCTATTTTACAGAATTTACGAAAGGAATGATACTTCCCAAAAAAGATAATGTAAAAGAAAATATCTCAAATATAACATCTGGTTTTAATATTAAGGTAACTATAAGATATATCTGCGATGTAAGGAAATAAAATACAATTAACAATTTTTTGTTCTCTTTTCAGATGCAGATGAATACTGCAGTTACACAAACAAACAATCGTGAAACAGTAGGATGTAAAATCTCGACTACTACAATTAAGCAAAATATTAAGTTTCAATGCAGGGCGGAAGAGTTTTACAATGTCCTCTCATCGATTGAGGTAATAATTGCAAATTACCGAATTATCATTTTATGATAGATTCATTGCTTAAATTTAGCTTAAACTAAGTCATACAGACAATTGCAATAGGGTCTTTAATTTTCATAGATGGTACAAGCTTTTACGAGAAACCCAGTGAAATTAGAGACAAAGAAAAATGGTCAATTCGAGCTCTTCGGTGGCAATATTCACGGCGAATTTGTGGAAATTACACCAACCAAGATTGTCCAAAAATGGCGTTGTAAACAATGGCCGTCCGGACATTTTAGTAACGTAACAATCGACATCTGCGAAAAGAAAGATCACACTGAAGTCATTTTAACACAAACTGGTGTCCCACTTAGGTAAACATTATTCGGTACTATTTCTCCGTATTGTCGATCAATAAGAAATTATGTATGATACAAAAATAACACTATTTTTAGCGAGGAGACCTCAACGAAGGAGAATTGGGATAGGTATTACTGGGACGCCATAAAACGTACCTTCGGTTTCGGATATTTTATGTGATTGAAATTCGCCCTAAAGAAGATTTATTTATTGCTAAGTAGAACAATGAAAATTGTGCGCAATCACAAAATTGCGCGAACGCTTAGTTTCTGTGGCATCATTGACGAATTTATGCAGTGGAAAAGAAGTGTATTCTGGTATGCACAGTTTACTCTCTTTGTATAATTGATACCGCCTCGTCTGTAAAACTCGAAATTAATATCGATGCGCGCGATGTATCGCACGACATTACAAGTGAATTCTCTAATTGTTAAGTATATCTATCTATTATTAGATGTTATGTCTAATAAATCATAAGATAGTGAATGATAATCTAATCTGTTCTTTCCGTATGAGAATGACCGATATATCGAGCCTTATTCCTTCAAATTACAACATTTCGACTTCATCACTTACATCATCATGCAAATGATCATAATTGCGTACATAATCATTAAAAATTCCATATCTTTCCTTATAAAATATTTCCTTATAATAAGAAACGGGCCGATAAAACAGTCTTCTCATAAAAAGAACCGACAGTGTTTTGCGGCATGATAAGCAGCATCAATCTATAAACAATTTAAACGTTTAAGATCTAATACTGCAATATCGAAATTGTGCTAAAATTAATTAACAATTGCGCGATTTCTATTCGCAGTCGTATAATGAACTCGATGAATGGACGTTTGATATTGAAACATCTCGCATTTAAAAGTTCAAAGATTTCTCTTTCGCGGTATCCCGAATTCGGACGGAGGACAGGACCAATGTCCTCGGTAACTAGGCGGGAGCGGCATGAATGGGCAGATCCAGAGAGAGAGCGCCAAATGCGCGCGCCTTCGAAAATCAAAATCAATGTAGTCCACCGCCGTTCGTACCGACCTGCTTACTCGCTCGCTCGCTCACGGATTGCCCACGCCCTTAGTGCGCCTCCCAGCGCGGAGGAGTCAGAGTGCAGTGCCGTTTGTCGTTTCCCTCTCTCTGTCTTTCTCTCTCTCACACTATTCTATTTCTCTCATGCTCTCCCCTCTCTGTCTCACTCGCATAGCGTGCACAAGCGTACATTGAGTTAGGTACATATACGCACACTTGCACACGTCCTTCTCTCCTTCCCACCCCCCTCCTATTTCTAATATCGTACTCTTTTTTTCTTTCTCTTTTTCATACTCACATAAGTTTTTCCCATCACTCTTTCTTTGTTTCTCTATTTGATTCTCTCTCTTCCTCACCCTTTTGGTTTCTTTCTCTCTTGCATCCCTCAACCAAGTTAGTCGGGCAAAACCATCCAAGAGAAAAAGAGAGAGAGAGAGCGAGAGAGAGAGAGAGAGAGAGAGAACAGGGTTAAATTACCACCCTCGTTTGAGAAGCGTTCTTGGTCCACCACCACTATCATGACTACTACCATCGCAGTCAGTCTTTACTCCGATTCCGCGCCAGCATCATCGGCTAGCTCGCGATTTACGTGTGCAGTAACCCTCTGTGTTTAACGCGGTTCCTCTTACGCGCACCCTCTCCTCTCATCCTTATCTTTACCGTATCTTTCTCTTACTTTTTCCCTCTTTCCTTCTCTCACATTCTCCAAGCGAAATCTCGATCTCTTTCACTGGATTTCATCTACCCTTTCGTCTCGCCACCCCTATCCAACTGTTTTCTTCCTATCTTTCGTAAAGCACGCGTGAATGCACGCCACGTCCCGCCCCAAGCGTGTAAGACCGCGTTAAACTATGCGTGTGCCCGTATACGCGGCTGTCAGTCGGTCGGCGACAGCCTAACGGGTTCCACGCGTACCGCGAGATAGATCGTCGGCTTCGACGACGGGCTGTCGCCGTCGATCGCACGAAGCGGAGCAGCAGTCAGCATCAACAGCGATCCTCGTCGGCGAGAAATAGCGAGGACCTTTCTCGACATCGTCCTCGCGATGACCGCGCGCCCGGACCGGTGCTCGTCCTCGCACGAATCCCATCATCGGTGATACGGGGGCATGCCGCGCGCGCGCCGATTACACACGACAGACATGTGAGTGCGAGAGCGCCTTCTCTCAGCCGCCCTCCCCCCGCCACCGCCGTCGTTGCCATCATCCCCCGCGCAATCCTCCGGCCGAGAGGCACGGCGAAAAAACGGAGCTTGCAACGCGCGCGCGACTCGCGAGAGAGAAGGATCCCGTGGCGGTCGCTCACAACCGTGCCGACGAGGGGTGGTCGCTCTTGAAGAGGGAGAATCGGTCCTCGCCTCGTCTCGTCTCATCTCGTATCGTATCGTATCGTATCGCATCACCTCGCCTTGTCTCGTTCGCGCATCGCCACCGCCACCGCTGCCGCCTCGCTCCAGGAACACCGAGAGAGGAGGATGCGTGACGCACTCGACACGGGCGAGTATAACTCGGAGGTGTAGAAGGTGACGGCTCTCTCTCCCTCTTTCTTCCTATGTGTGCGTGCGTGCGTGCGTGCGTACATGCATCTCTTTTATCTTTATCTCTCCCTTTCTCTATATTCGTTATCCCATCATCGCGATTATCGGCCGGTGTTCTCGGATCTCTCGTAGACCCGAGATCGGTTTCGCTCGTGTTGGGCGGGTACGGCAAACGAGCACGCCGCTGGATGAGCCACCCTACTTTTCCTCGGGGTGGTTTACTTTATCGGGGCTACCTGGCTCTAGTCGCATCACGTTCCGTCGCGTCGCGTCTCTCGCTCGGCTCGGCACGGGTCGAGAATCTTAAATAACGCGTTTACGGCGGGCGCGTATCCTCGGATGAAATCAATTCGGAATCGGAGCGTGTGCGTGTCGGGGTAAATCGAATAAGTGACTTGTAGGAGTGCGGGGTTGCGTTCGAGTACTTCTTTCGATGCCGAGAGTGTTTTTTTCGCGCGCCAGTGCTTTCTAAGAGCCGTCCCTTAGATGTGCGGCGAGATTCGTAATGAGGAGAGTGGACCTCTCTTTCCCAACTTATTCGTCATGGTGCGCGAACGGACTTTGATTTAAATATTCCATCGATGATGGAAACGAAATAAACAGACGTGGTCGTTTATGGTATTTTTTTTCTTTAAAGGTGTTACGCCGTTGAAAACAAGAAGAGAAGCATATTGACTCAGAGTAAGATCTCGCCACGCCAATTGTTCGAAAGTAATCATCCATTCATGTAGATACTTGCATGAGAATAATTCTTGACATTCATTATTATTTTAGAGAATACGTTAAAATCGATAGATCACATACAATACAGATACAATCGTGTGCATTATTATCGTACGCTTTAACTACCTTGCGCTTACTTTACCTTAGGTACATTTAATTAATTTCGACTTTGCCGCAAACTCGCAACTAAGTTTCCGTCACAACATCCGTTTGCTGTAATCGTCATAGCTTAATTCGTGTCGAAGCGATTCGTTTCGCAAAAGAGATGGCGCGATCTTTTCGCTAATCTATTACACAATCGACGACATGGGAATATTGAAATCGCCCCGTTTCCGCGGATGCAATAAGTCGCGTCGGTTGTTTATCTATAAAAATGCACGCGAGATTTTTCCGCGTTATTGACGAGGGGCATGGTACGTGAGAGTTTTTCAGTATACGAGGGATTCGAGAATAACCGAGGAAGGAGCGGAGGATATCGTTTTTCATTAAAACAACGTGCACCCGAGTCGCTATTTTTCTGCGGCTGTGCGCGTGTACGTGTGTCGACTTACAGGTTTGTGTCTGTCGTGTATGTACATGTATGGGAGGGCATTTATGTACATAACCGAGCGAGATATTGCATGTATAAAATAATAAATTAATGGACATTCGGATTTTTTTAGCCGAGAGAATATTTAAATCTAAAACTTTTATTCTTGTGTGTGTTATCATATTTGATTGCAATCGTATTATACACTTGTATTTTCTGGCAAGTTGTGACAATTGCATAAAGGTAGTGATTCTATTTTTGTTTCGTTTAATTCGTGTTTGTGACATTCGTATTTATAATGGAAATTGAAAACAAAAGATTAAATCTTTAATTGTTTTAAAAAAATTATTGCGATTGTGTGTCATAAAGCTATTGAAAAAATGCAAACATGATTTAGATACGATTGTAATAGCGAAACGGGATTAAAAACAATGCGTATCGACGAATTTCGATCTATTCGATATCGAATATCACGAACGAGCCAATTGCACACATTGTATGCATAAGAAAGGAAATGATTTCTCGAAGCAAGCACACACATTCGCGACGTTTACCTTGCCGTGGGCGGAGTTGCGCTTCCGCTTGTAATTCGTGACTCGCGATCGGTATCACGATGCGCACACTTCCAGCTTTACGTAAGATTATTATAGCGTTCTTATCGTATCGCCGTCGTTATGTCACTTTTGTCTCGAATCGCCGGTAGAATTCGCCAATTTTGTCCGATACTTTGACAGTATCGAAATAATAAATTTTTTTAGACATAAAAAAAAAAAAAAAACCTGAACGATAATTTCGTATTTCGTATTCTATTTATGATACCATAATATTATTCGTTTTCTTCCTTGCTCGAAAATATTTTAATTATTACTTTCGATTATTAACGATATTTTCAGGAAAACATTTTATAATTAATTGTGACATTCGCTACCGAATAGATAAATATTATATTATCGATATCTTCTTAAAATTTTAAAACGATAAAGAGATACTATACATCTAGAAATCGCAATGCGAAGATCGAATCGGAGGATGCAACATTTCGCGTGATGTCAGACTGCAATTGCAGTTCCGGTCACATCGCACGAAAGCTTTGAATTCCCTCGGCCCGACCTCGCATTAGGTCCTTTCTTTTCAGCTGCACTTTATTACACTTTCTTCACTAAGTGAAACGGTTGTAGTTTACGCTTGACAGAGAGAAACGTGAGAGGGAAGGGGAAAAAAAAAGAGAAAGACGAGTGTAGACAAGTGCGGAAAGTGGCAGCCGAGGAGAGAACAGACCTATTATAATCCACGATAACAATCTGTCGCCTGTCCCGCCTTTCAGCTGAGTATGACAGCTTCCAGCGATAATAATAATATTCTCTATGCAATTTTCGCCTTATCGAAAAGCAAAATATTTCGTTAGCTTCAGATCAGCTAAATCTTTCTATATACTTGCACAGCGTAATCTGTGATAGGAGAGTTCGAAAAAGAAAGTATATAATTCCTGAAAATATATATTTGCGTGCAAAAAATTGCAGTATTTGTATATGTACATCTCATATTCGAGGCAAATATTATTTTGTTTGGTTTTATGACGTTTTGAAAAAATCTATTAACGTCTCTTAACGTTAGTTTTTAAACCGCGTCGACGAAGGGACGAACGGACATGTATTTTAATCGCGATTGCTCGGCGAATCGCTCGCTACATGTGATGTTCCATCAGGAAATAGAAACGCGAGAGTTCGTCAGTCTTCTGCAGTATTTTGAAAGAGAGAAAGAATAATGCTCCGACCTCGATTCTACGCGTCCCGAAGGTGTTTGCTTCGTTCTTCTTTGATGCGAAGGCGAGGCTTTGGCGTGATACTATAAAGGGTGTATCAGAAATCGCGCACTTTCTCGCAATCGTGGATTCTGGAAGATCTTCAGAGTTGATCTGTTTTTTATCGAGAACTCGCTCGGAAGATTTAAGATTAGACGAATTTTATTTTGCTATCTCATTTTTTAGTTCTACCTTTATAATGCATTTTTTATTATATTTTTTATAATGTAATGTTTATTTTTTTTAATTAATTCAAAAATTTTATTTATTTTCATCGTCTTTTTGCATCATGTATGAAAACGTTATCGGATAAATGTTCTTCAAAGTTCTTGCGCTAAAGAGAAAAGCCAACTCAAAATTCTCGTCTGTGGAGTAGATCGCAACCGGGCGCTTCTTCGATGCACCGTGTATATCGACGAGAAATACCTGACCGCCGACCATGTGTTATACTCCTGTACCGAATTAGGTTGTACATACATCTACCGTTTTCTCTTAAGAGACATCCCCGACCTAGCTACTGTCGCCGTAGCTATCGCCGATATATAGTCCACCTCATCGTCAGGTATGGCGCGCGTTAGAAGTAATTCAATCGACATGTCCCATTTATGTCTACTAGCGAGCAAAATGTAATAAAAGCCGCAGTGGTAATAGCGAATGCCACCTGTTTCACCCTGGGAAAATGGGGAGGCATGCGCGACAATTGATACGCGATTTCTTTCCCTAATCGAAATCATTTTTTTTTTTTTTTTTACTCTTTAATCCTACATATCTTTTGATATAGAACGATGTAAAAAAAGCGATATATATTTTTAATGCACGACTGTATAATTACGCCAAAGCCTCCGCCCAATTTATTTTCCATTTGCTAAATTCATATTATAATCAATATGACTGTTTACATTAGCACAATCAAGTATTAATTGAATTTTGGAAGCGAAATGTTTTTCGTTAAAGAGAACGCAAATATAGGCCGCGATAAATTTTATTATATCTGTTAATAGTGCATACAATTTTTTTCATTCGAGATGGAGACAAATGTTTAGCGCGTCCGACAAGTAGGGCTTTATTATTACGTACCTCCGTAACCTTTCCCCGAGCGGGAAACAAAGAAGTGTTCTTCATTAATGAAATATCAAAGGTTATTAACGGCGGTCTCGCTACGCTACTCGATAGACTTCGATTTTCGAAACGCGGTTTCCGCGCGCATGTCCTCGAAGAAGAATTTTTTTACATCTGGAGATCGGTTGACGTTAACGACGGCCGTGCATGATCGGGGACAGCCCGTAAAAATATGCACGGCGCAATTTACGCGCGTGCAAGGAAAGAATGTATGTTATGTGTATGTATATATATATATATATATATATATATATATATATTTTTTATCGGCAAAAAGAACAGCGTATCGGAAAATTTATTTATAGTTTAACTGTGTAGCGGCCGGGACAACCGTAACGACGGCTGGTTCTGTAACGCCCCGTAATAAGTAGATTGATGTATATAAGTGGATCACGACCTTCTGCTTTTATTAGTCTTCAACATGTTTTTCGTGCGAATGTTTGTCCTCGTATGAATAGTGCGTTGTCAATTTCGCGCGCGAGACACTGCGAGATCGCATCTCCTGAAGATGTGCGATCCCATGAAAGCCGATGGAAAAGATCAAGAGAAAGAGAGAGAGAGAGAGAGAGAGAGAGAGAGAGAGAGAGACTTTTGTTAATACCACGCGACTTAGACTTAGTTAGCCGCAATCTATCTCGGATCACGTATCCCGATATATACGCTCGTAATAAAAGAAGCGGCGCAGGTCGACCGAAATCGATAGCCGATAAAAGTGTTTACATTATTACACGTGGTTGAAACATTATTTTTACATTTTCCGCGAGCCGGTGCATTTTTACAGATCCTTGTCGGGATAAATATCTTTACGAAGCTCAATCGTGATCGGCTTTATATACGATAGAACGTCGCAAAAATATAAAAGAATGATAATTTTTCTCTTCCACGTTACTTTTTATATCCTTTTCACATATTAAAAAGAGAGAGACACACAGAACCACACACAAATTTATTTTCTTTTGTCTCCTTATATTAAGAAATATTTCATAAAATGTTCAAGATATATTCGATCAACTTTGCGAGTAATTGTATATTTATTTATTTTTATACGCGAGAACTATGATATATTCCGCGCGCGATATTCTCAGCACGTGGGAGCCGAAGAACTTCAACGTCCGATCGCACGATACGGCGAGCATTGTGCATTACGTATTATTAGACGCATCCTGGCAGCGAATAATCGCGAGCGGCCTACCTATCCACTTAACGGAGAACATCGCGGACAGAGTGACGTAAGCGATTTTAATACTCATCATCCACCGTATATATGGACGTATATATGGATGCGCGAAGTAGATCTCTTTTAAAAGATCCCTCGCATTGTCCGCGATGAATACGGACACACGCGCGCCACGCAGTTATCTGCACGTGGCAACCCGTAGCTGTCACTGTCACTATTATTTTAAACGGCATTATGGCCGTTTCTGTAATACCGCGTGGTCTCTCGAATACGATAAATGCTAAAAGTGCTTTTGCATTAATGCGAGAATGACTGTCATAGTTTCCGTTTCCATTGTAAAATTGTATACCGAGACTGAACTTTTAGCGACTATGTTTAAGGATTTAAATTTAGCGATCAATATTTATTGATATCACATGTCAATTTGCTTCTCTCTCTCTCTCTCTCTCTCTCTCTCTCTCTCTCTCTCTGTTGTCAAAATAATATAAGATGACATCGTTCTTGTTTTAACTACGTTAAATATATATTCTTTTGACAGTTTGTTCTAAATCCGAGACAAAATCCTCGAAATCGGCTTGCAATGTATTAAGGTAACTTTGTTAACGCGATTTTCCAGAATCGCGTATGCTGATAAAACGTATAAGTCGTCTGGGCGTATTAACAAACTAATTAAGGCCAGTGTTCGTTATACCGAAGCACGCCGTTAACGAGACCGCGCATTTCTCTATGCGTTTCTATATTTATTTATGGAACAGGTCACACGTGAGAGACGGCGGTGTAGGGTCAGCCAGTTACTATCCCGAGAGCAAGAACATCCCTCTCCCTCTCCTCTCCTCTCTCATCGCGTTATAGCACCTATTCTCCAGCGGATCGGATATCGCCGCGAGGCGTTGTAACAATAGTTACACTATTCTGACACGGCTCCCTGAAATGAACCCGATGCCGACGGGGACCGAAGTTTTTCCGCTCGAACGCATAACCGCTTTTATGACCGGTAAAACCGGGAACGATGGGTAGTAGAAATCACGCGTGGCGCTTAACTATCCGTGTTAATCCTCCAACGTTCGCATACGATGTGTTACAAGGTCGATCGACATTGAATGAGAATAATTTTTCATTCTTCTATAATTAATAATGTTTTTATTTTGTAAAAAAGTGCGAGCGTAATATCAAAATTGCAACTTATATATCTTTCGAAGCCACCTTATGGTTATATGTATTATTTCTTACAATAGCGAAAAGAAATATTGGATTATTAATGCGAGACCATTTTATCGTAGCAAAAAAAAAAAAAAACCGCAAAATCTTTTTAAAGTAACGATAGCTATCGCCAACTTTTTGGCAAGCATCCCTGTAAGCATTAAATGCTCTCGTCCCGGGACCATCTTTAACGCTCTGTTACACTTTGATAGCATTACCGCCAGACAATTTTGAGACACATGTTTACGTTTCTTGAAATTTTTATTTTATTTTGTACTTGTCTCTGATTACGCCGTGCAAATAGCAACAGAAAGAATCTGTCAATAAAGGAAAAATTACCAAAATAGGCGAGATGTCCTAAAGGGTATTTTTGTTAAGAAATTCGCACGTTCTTATGTAAAACGAGGCTTCTATCTAGAAGGATGAACAATTCAAAGTCTTGTTAGACGGCGTAAGGTAAAAATTATAAGCCCGCATCGATTTTCGAACGACGTCCCGTCACTCGCTTCCGATTATCTCGAGGCGGACACGACGCTGTTCGACCTTCGCAAACGTTACGAGAGAAGCTCGATAACCGAGTTCGCGCCTACTCGTCGGGCGAGAAACACTGTCGCGGAAACGTTAATACGAATAACAGCGAAGTACGTGCGCTTTTGTTCTCGCGATAAATGTCGGCTGGCGTAAAACGCCATTGATTCAGATACGTGCGTTGTAATATCATTGATTCCTCGGCAGCTCCTCCTGTTTTCGAATAGAGAAATCAATTTTATAATTGGGAATAATACTCGCGAATATCAATTAAACCTGACGATTAAAAGAAAAGCGTATTTTGTGCATAAACTCTAGAACGAAAACTTATTTATGTTCTTAAAAAGATATAACACGGATATAAAATTATATAGAGACGATTATGTAGAGAAGATAAGATGTAAACGGAGTACTTAGCTCTGTCTTTACGTAAATATTTTCAAGATGATTTCTTAGCTCGAGAGAAAGCTAAAAGCGCTTTTGCGCTCGCCTTTGATATAAATGTAACTCTACAATCCTAGGGGAGGAAGGGCATTAATCCAGTATTCGCAAAGCTCCCGCATAAACTTGTATTCGCAAATAATTTTAATATCGCTGGCGTTTCTATAATTACAGACGTTGAGCATGCCATGCGCACTTAACGGGGAGGTAATCGCGTTGCACACCTGGCGCAACATGCATCCTTCCACGCCCTTGCCGCAGCAGCAGCTCGACCGCCTCGCCAGGGATATCGAACTGGCCGCATTCGATGAGGAATCTGTCGCAATTATGGCAGTTATCGAGTACGTTATTTCCCATCATCCTTCCCACTGTCCTTTCGCGGCAACGTCGGAAACTCTCCGGGAAATTTTCCGAAGGCAGGGAATCTTCTTCGATCGTTTATTTGTCAAAGAGACTTAGGAGAGGAGAGATGAATCCGAAGAATATTCCTTTTTTTAAGTCACTTTTAATTTCAAACGCAAAAGGACGCATTTTATTGCGATAAAATTAATTTAAAATTAAATATAAGATGAATCTTGATTACTAGTTCTACTTTCCGAATCTTAATTTGCGAACGATTTTTCCTTTCCGATATGTATCAGTATTTTTGTTAAAGAGAACCGGACGAAAGGATACGCTTTTCTAAATTCTTGAATCTCTTTTTTTAACATCTGATGTAGAAATTAAGAGAATTGTCGGAACGAACGAGGAGGGATTGAAAATTATTCATTAGCGTCTGCAAATGCATTTTATTTGCTCCGTCTTTGTGTGCTTTATGCAGTCTACGCTTATAAATGTCAGCTAATTGTGCAAATTAACAGACTTGACGACGATCCTTTCGGATCTAATTCATGACAGTCGCAAAATTTCCTACGAGTGTAAGGCCGCCTTTACAGAGCAAGTGATATATATCCGTAATTGAAGCGACGCCGCGCCTCGCCGGTTGCATCAAGATCTCGCTACTGCAAGAGTTCACGTCTTTCTTCAAGGGGAAGAGTGTCCGGAACGCGATCGAATTGTGTGATTCTAGACGATAACAAGCCCGAAACTTTACATTAATGCTCTCGCCACTCCTGCAATATTATCCTGTGTAAGACGCGCCCATTGCATTGAGGAACTTCGCGTTTTTTCTTTTTTTTTTGAGCGCATATATAATTTAATTATATAATTATATATAATATTGTATAATAATATAATTATATATATATATATATATATATATATATATATATATATATATATGTGTGCATACATATATTCGATTCGTACTAAGAATGGCGAAGACAAAATAGACAAATTTTTTATAATAATAAAATATAATTTGTCAATAATAGGAAGAATGTGCAGAAAATCACAATAGTTCATGTTTTCGTGGAACGCAAAAATTCGGGATCGTCGTTAACGAGAAAAAAGATCTGTAATTATCGATAATTTATTTTCTTACTCTTAAATTCTTGAGCTTATATCCGCGAAGCGAATAAGGCGCGTTATACATTCGCATCGCGGATGCTTGATGCGGAATGACGATTCTTTTTTTTTCCTTTTTTTTCATTTCTTGCATATATGTCGCGTCTTGTTTGCGAGAGGAGCAAATAAGTAGCTCGTTAAAGACAAAGTAGGTGCGATTTAGGGGAAAGGGCGCGACTTTTGCGCGCATCCAGCGTCGGAAACGGAGTGGAAGCCCCGCGGCATCGGTTGCTCTTTTCACGGTTTACCTGTCGTGCCAAAGTACGACAAAAGAATTCTTTCTCTTCTTCCTTTTCCATCTTTTTTTTTTGCTTCTTTATTACTGCTAGAATGCCTCTCGGTGTGCGCGCTGATGGCGGATTGAGGATTAAGACGGCTCGTCTGTCGAGCGAAACAAGATGCGAGCACTCGTGTGTTGAGATTACACAGACAGCTGTGTCGCGAGAAATTAATCCAAAAGGATGCGGAGATTATTTCTTCTTTTAAATAAGAATTTATTAAATCACGCAGATTCATGTTGGTATTCATTAATTTTTTTTTATTATTGTACAGAAATAAATACATAGAAGCATTTCTATAATTGTCTCACGCAGCTTTTTGATGCACTATTTTAAATTCTCTGTTAAATAAATATCTATTTAAGTAAATCTATCGAGAAAAAAGTGAAATATACATATATATTAAATATTCGTAAAAAATAAATATTAATTGCATTAATATGATTTCGCGCATTAATATGATTTCATTAACGTTATCCATTTTATTATTATAATTATTATATGATTTTTTAGTATGTCAGCTCTATCTTTGCTCGCAGACTCAATGTCTCCGCCCAGAGGAGCAAGTGTGGGATGTAGTTGACACTACCTTCCACCTAGCGAGAGCACGACGACGACGGAGGTGGAGAACGAAGAGGAGGAGGAGGAGGAGGGGGACGAGGAGGACGAGGACGAAGACGAAGAGACGGAAAAGGAGAAGGGAAGAGATCGCGACGGTAGTCGACGAAAACGCTGTACGCCGGATTTCCGGTATCCCGAAGAAAAGGACCGGAAGCGTGGCGTTCGCGCGTTCGCGCGTACGTTCGTGCGTACGTACGTGCGTGCGGGCGGGCGCGCGAACGAGCGCGTGGGCGAACGCGCGCATGGTAAAGGACGGGCGAGAGTGAGGTGGGTTTCGCGGAAGGGTGCCCCGAAGATCAGACTACAGCGGGAAACGCGAAGGATCGTTTGCGAGAGTAACAGAGGGATCGTCCGCGCGAACCGTATCGGTCGCGGAGCATTGGAACGAGGATAAGTAAGACGCGATTTTTCGGAAACGATACAAAGAGAAAGAAAGAGAGAGACAGAGAGAGGGTGAGAGATAGTCCGTCAGACATGAACGTTACTCCGATGGTGGAGATATCCGACAATGACAGCTACAACGGCACCAACGGTCTCGACTGCGGCGGTCAGCCCCATCCGTATGCGGTATGGGAGCGTGCGATGATAGTGGTGGTCGCCGTCTTCCTCAGTCTCACCACGGTCGTCGGCAACATAATGGTCATGATATCGTTCAAGATCGACAAGCAGCTGCAAACGATCTCCAACTATTTTCTCTTCAGCCTGGCAGTGGCCGACTTTGCGATCGGCCTAATCTCTATGCCCCTCTTCACGCTGTACACAGTGCTCGGTTACTGGCCGCTCGGGCCCCACGTGTGCGACACGTGGCTGGCCCTCGATTATCTCGCAAGCAACGCGTCGGTCCTTAATCTGCTCATCATCAGCTTCGACAGATACTTCTCCGTCACGCGCCCGCTCACCTATCGAGCCAGGAGAACGACTGCCAAAGCCGCCGTCATGATCGGTGAGTGTCACAATTTACAGTGAAATGTACCATGTGAAAAAATTTATATATACTAGTCACATTTTGCGACGATGATTTTTATATTTTAACGTTTATTATTCTCTTGAATTTTGTTGCAATGAAATTATACTATATGATGAAGTATATTTAATATGCTTCAATGTATAAGATCGTACAGAATTATTATTCGTTAAACTGTTTCCGCCAGGGTCCGCTTGGGGTATATCGTTGCTTCTTTGGCCACCCTGGATCTACGCGTGGCCGTACATCGAGGGTCAAAGAACCGTGCCAAAGACCGCGTGCTATATCCAATTCATCGAGACGAACCACTACATCACCTTCGGCACGGCCATCGCCGCGTTTTATGTTCCTGTCATGATAATGATAATCTTGTACTGGCGGATCTGGAAGGAGACGGAGAAACGGCAAAAGGATCTGCCGAATTTACAGGCCGGCAAGCAAGATGCGAGCAAGCGCAGCAACTCGAGGTGGTAACTAACGCTTTCAATTGTTTCTCCCTCCGAACTTATCGTCAGCACGTCACCAAAAAAACGCAATCGAATCCCCTGCACAAGAGAGATGGTAATATATTGCTCCACGTGGAGGATTGACCTCCCCCCTTAGCCATGATTTGATGTGACACAGGATAGAGATGCACCAGTTAATGAATGGTTAAGAAGTATTGTTAAATTATTCATTTTTTTATATTATGATATTATTTTACTCACACATACACTTCTTATCCCTTTGAATATTAAATGGAATACCTCAAATTAGATGCCCTCCTCTTTTTGTTACTTTGATATTTCCTATTCCTATTTGTTTGATTTTAATACTTGTTCGAATTTTGTAAATCGTTTTGTATATTTACAGATTTCGTTATTTATTTCGATGTTTTTTATACTTTAAATCTTAATATTGATAAGAATATTTTTTAGCAAATCAACATAATGAACATTCTTTTCGGCAACGCGATTTTATAATTAGTGTCTTTTCAAATATCGCGAAGTCGAAAAGACTATTGCGATTTGAAATATGCTTATTGTGACATTTTTCATGTAGCGACGAAGCTTTAGATATGGAGGATGGTAGAAGACAGCGAAGCGAGTCGAGTACCGGGGAAGACGTCTCGCATGCCACGCACATCGCCGTTTCCTACATTGATAAGCACTATCCGCAATACAAAAACGTAAGTAATGTTTCCTTACCTCGCACTTATTTTAGAAGCGCTATAAAAAAATCAAAACTCTTTATTTGCATGCAATCTTTGCACAATTAAAAATTTATATTTATTATTATTTTGTAGCATCTTATATCACTCTTCATATTTTCACCGAAAAATGCAAAATTAATTTTGCATTATTATGAGGCGCAAAATCACGTTCGCCGATGCTAGTTTAATCATTGTCGCTCGATTACAGTTTTTTGTTTTCTGATAAACAGCACAGGCCGTTTTCTTGGACCTGGCTGAAGATGTGGTGCATCGCGTGGTGGCACAGCGGACGGGAGGAAGAGGACGACGACGAGGATATCGCGGGACCGGAGAGCAGCCGTACCGGACCCGGCTACGAGGACACGCTCACGCCGCTGTCGGCCGAGACGCCACTTCCTAGCACGGTATCGCGATGTCCCTCCCTCAGCGCGATACAGGCTACGGGAATCGCCCTGGATAAAGTCGCGGCCCAGCACGAGTACAAAAGGTCGACGCGGCCGCCCGATCTCAAGACTATCTCCAGTGATTCCGTACGTAATGCTCCTATTCGAGAATTAGAGCATGCGAGACATTAGCATTATATATTTTAAAAGGGGATAATTATACTATTTTTTATCAAAAAAAGTTAATATCGCGTATAAAAAAATTATAATTCTCTTAAATTATTATTATTCTGTTATCTTAATTTTATTATTTTACGATTTAATCGCTAAAAGAGACTATTCAAGAACCGATAGTACGCGTCTCCTTTTTTTTCCAGGTTTATACGATTCTAATCAAATTGCCGAGCAATGGCGGCAAGTACAGCGAGGGGCCGAGCATAAAAATGATTCACGACGAGTCTATGTCGATCCAGCTGCACAGCATGATAGAGGACAGCGAGGATGACGGTGGTGGTAGTGGCGGTGGCGGCCTCACTGTCGGCAGTGCTAGCAAAGTTTTCCGTCTCGGCGGCGGACCGAGCCCGTCGACGGTGATGAGGAGGCCCTCGCAAATGCCGGACATCAGAATACCGTTAAACGCGAAGAACATACCAAAAGTACTGACGACGGGCAAGGGTGTACTGAACAAGCCACCGAACAAGAAGAAGAAGAAATTACAGGAGAAAAAGGCCGATCGTAAGGCTGCGAAAACGCTGTCGGCGATTCTGCTCGCGTTCATTATTACGTGGACCCCGTACAACATCCTGGTACTCCTCAAATCCATCACCGCCTGTTCGTGGTACATACCGCAGAAATTGTGGGACTTTTTTTATTACCTTTGCTACATCAACAGTACTGTAAATCCGGTGTGCTACGCACTGTGCAACGCGGCTTTCCGCAGAACCTACGTGAGGATTCTCAAGTGTAAGTGGCACAGCAGAAATCGCGGCACCACGGGATGATATCAGTAACCGATGCGTCCTTCAATCTTTTCGCATCGGTCCAATCCCCTCCACGTGCTTCCATATCCCATAGAATTGGAAGTCGATGACCGCGCGTTTGCGCACATATACACATACGAGCACACATACACACACTCATATACATACATACGCAATGCTGCATTATTATTATTATTATTATATTGCCGTTAATTTTTCCTTCTTTTTGCGCATTTCTTAGTGCGCACGAAGAAATGAGGAGACCGGCAAACTGCCGCAAATGAATTTGGCGCTCACGACTGCCAAATCACCCTGTTCCTATCGACGTTGTTCGAGTATGTTCGGGCCGCGCATCTTTCGAGTCCTGATCGCCGGATCGCGCGCGACGACAATGTCCGATCGGTCACTTGTGCACTTTTGCCACGTAGAAAAACTGACTTCGGATTTTCCTCAAATGTGTTATTTTTCTCTCGTGTGATATTCAATTACTATAACGAGAGAGATTAACCCCTTGATGACCGTGTTTTTATCATTTTTACGCTGACAAATCAGGTGCTATTTTTCACAACGGAAATTTGTTAATCATTATTAATAATTATGTAATAATCCGGTTATTCCTTGATGTGTAACATCTCGGAGTTTTAATACTTTTTCTCTCTCTAATATAATTATGTTATTGTATAATTACATTGATGTTCATTGAAATATAAAAAAAATAACGAATTTATGTCTCCTCGTCGGGGGGTTAACGATATGACACACCGATCGACGTGAGCGAGTCCTTATTTGTTCTAATCGTGTAAAAACAGTTTGTGTGTTCACGATATTTTCGCGGATAATCGAATTTCGACGATACCGATATCGATTGTCTATTACGGGTCGCGTGAATTGTTAATATACTGCAGTGATTCTTAATCTTTTTTTGGGTCGCAGATCTTTTCGAGAAATTGAGGGTTCTCACCTTAATTTTGTTCCAAACTTTGAGCGGTTCTGTTGAAAACCTTCGATTCAGATTTCCTCTCCGGAAATGTGATAACATCATTTGATGCTATATTGGTTTTCTATGAGATTTCTAGGAGATTAAGAAAAATTGGAAAAAAATAGAGAGCTATTTTGGGTCGCAGGAATGAAAGAGGAGGACCCGTTTGCGTCGGGAGGGGAAACGCGAACCAACCGTCAACGTACTAGTCAAAACTCACGCAGCTCCGGTCTCCGAGTTTCTCAAGAAGTAACGCGACGTGGATACTGCCATGAATATAACGTTCATTAATATCTCCCCGAATTGCGCGAACTCTATGCGAGTCGCGCGTTCGGAATTACATTATGTATCCGGTATACTCGGTATATCCGGGCGTCCCCCGGCACGGTTCACCATCGTCGTCCGGAAGCATTGCGCTGCTGCCGAGAAATTCCCTTTCCGGGAAAAGAAAAGAGAAGACGATGGCGAATAGCAATGGGGATTTAGACACGAAGAAAAAAAAAGCTAAGTCGCACAAGAACCTATTTAAGTAAAAAAAATATCGAAAGGATAAGAGATGATATATCTCTGTATGTCGTGCAGAGCCGCGACAGGCAATGTAAACACTCGATGTAAATTTTACGACGTAGCGAAGTGTAAAACTGTAAATGAATGTGTTTAAATGTAATAATGCGAGGAGGGAACGATGGGGGTGATATAGACGACGGCTGGCACGGCCAGCGGAGAATACGGGAGGATAATTAGCGATTAGGTGAAACGAAAGAGAGATTAACGCTAAATCGAATTCTTCCGTAAAACTAAAAATAACATTCTAATTATACGTGCCAAACGAAGCTTTAAAAGATTATACCAAGATTAAACGGCGAGAGATAAAAAGATTGACGGAGAGAGGGAGGCGGAAAGGGAGGAACGTCGGAGAGCGTACTTTCGAGGCTACTTGAGAAATGATACCGAAGAAGTATAGTTAATATATAAAAAAATGAAATTAAATAAAACAAATAAAATAAGAGCACTGTGTCGACGAGCGATACACGACTTTAGCGATCGAAGGCTCGTAAAGTAATCAAAGTCAATCGTACGCGCGCCGATATGCCTATAATGACCATCAAGACTGCGAGCTCTTCATTTCGATCAATTTCGCAATCATTCTTCTAATTGAATACATTGAATATATATATTACAGTAAAATGGTACACAATTATTTTTTTAAATACATTTTTACTCTTGTCATTTCGCGCAATTTTTTTTTCACAAATCATGTTTCCAATGAATATTGAAACTAATAATCATAATTTAGCCTATGTAAAATTTATCGCCATTTTCTGAAAATATACCTTCGGAAATATACCGCGAGGAATAAATCTGAAAATATTTTCTCGTCTCTCTGACAACTTTGCGTGTCCTTCACTACTCAAAGCGAGAAACATAATCGCTCCTGCTCAAGCGACGTTCCTATATACGCGTCGGCACGCGCGCGTGCGTTTGTATCTTTGTACAAAATACCCACGCACACTAAACACGCACTTTCGCGCGCGATCAACATTACACATATACACACGGTGCAGTGTCGCGAAAAGTACTCGTGAGGGAGATACGCATTTACGGCCGCATCGTCGAAAATCTTTATGCGTCTTTTCTCGATCACTTATCACTTCTGCGTATAATAATCCGAGAGATTTTCGATACATCTTACCCGGTATATGCGTATCTCGGCGAGAAAAGAACTCGATAACGTCATTTACATCAGGTAACGTTAATCAAGAATGAACCTAGGTACATCAGGTGGACGTAATGACACAATTGCGTCAGTTACGTAATTAATCGAGTACAATTAATCGACGTATAATTTCGATTTATTATTCGAGTACTTTTGATACGAGGATTTGCACTGATCGATTTAAAGACCGTTACGCGAGCGATTGCACCGATAAATATACACGACTTCTGTTTTTTTCAATGTGTGCGACAAACGAACGACGCCAATGTGTCTCTTTTATATAATGATAAATGATAATGAATTTAAAAACATTTTTTCTTTTATAGATGTCAAAGAAAAGTTAAAGAAAGAGATGTCAGATAATATATAATCGAGATGTGTTATACAAGCAATTATCACGTTTGTTAATATATATATATATATGTGTATATATATATATATGTGTGTGTGTGTGTGTGTGTGTGTGTGTGTGTGTGTGTGTGTGTGTGTGTGTGTGTGTGTGTGTGTGTGTGTGTGTGTGTGTGTGTGTGTGTGTGTGTGTGTGTGTGTGTGTGTGTGTGTGTGTGTGTGTGTGTGTGTGTGTGTGTGTGTGTGTGTATCTTTATAGCGAAAGGGTAACGGTACGCGGGAAGATGTGTCTCATACGTGGAAACACTAAGAAGACGTGTATCTGTATAATTTCTCGCGTTTCCCGGCATTTTTGAGCACGTTGCCGAACATACGGGGGAAAAGGAATAACGCGAGTAGGATTCGCGGTGATATTTTTTTACCTTTATAGTTGATTCCGCGCGCGCGATTCGATCTCGATCGTGTTATGCGAATTGCCTCCCGCGAATCTAAAATGCGAACGATAAACGCACTGTACACGTGAGAAGACGTTTTCGTTGCACTCATGTTTTTTTGTGAGCGCGCGGAAGCGATTATCGAAATAGATCGCAGATTTTTTTTGTTAAGCTTATAGCGCATATCCATCGCGAATTTGCGAGAATACTGAAACGATCTGAGATCGCGTCGAGGAAAATCATTGTGGTAAGGGATTGTGTAACTGATATTCTTTATAGAATTCGAGACATTTATACCTCGACATTTTAACGCAGTTTGAATAAAAAATCGGAATTTACATAGGAGTCCGGGATTATATCAAAGGGATTGATTATTTTTGAGGAGTAATGTAATCAAACGGTTGAGAATCTTATCTAAAAAATAGGATTCATTTTCCTTTCGCGCGGTACAAATTACATTAGAATATTTATTACATATTCCTCGGAAAGTAAATGCTAAAGTGTAAGATTATTAATATGGCAATTTTAGCATGGCAAAACTTACAATGTTAAATAAGGAATATATGAGAGAATATAAGGTGTGTGTCATCTCTCTTGTGTTACATAAGAATTCACGTTCCTCGAGGAGTGTCAGAAATAATATAACAGTTTGAGGATACATTCTATAGTCTGTTTTCACACAATGAGAAGTTCGAAAAAAAGTTATCCTCCATCCTGTGTAAAAAGCGTTCACATCCTAATCTATGCTGTCGCGTGTAAGTTTTTTCATTATTTATTTCCATAGCGGAGCATATCTTTAAAGTTCAGCTTTGCATTGGAGATACATTTCGCACAACATTAATTTCGATATTTATTATAAAAGATCCATAAACACGTGCGTATCAAGTCGCGATTAAGTTAACAGATTGCACGCGTATTTATACGTATTTATACGATGTATTTCTGAGCTCCGTGTTGGACCTCCGATTGAAATGTCGATAATAGTTTAATAAAATACAGCAGAGAAACAAGAACTGGTGAAAATTGCTACGTGTGTACTATGCTATGATGATTAACTGCCTCTCTTCTTTATTTACGTATTTCCATAATATCACGTTGAGACGTAATGTAACACACAGCATACACATTGCGTAAAAAAAAAAGAAAAAAAAACTTTCCTTCGACGAAAATGCGTTAAAATGTACAAAGCGAATATATTTCACGATCGTGTGTTAAAATGTAAGAGATTTAGGTATTTTTCAAAAGAAATCTCAAACACATATATAGCGCATGTACCTGGGTATCCTCTTACGACACTGCACACTCATACATATAGTTATATATATATATATATATATATAAATATATATACACTTGGAATATATATATATATACGCGTACGATGCGTGCTATTTATCTCAAAACGAATGTTCTCGCATAAAAGCGTATACCGGAGATAAACGAAACGATGTACGACCTTTTTTTAATCGTAGATTATTGTAAACACCGATGTAATCAGTCTATGTTTATATACGTGTTTTATATTAATGAAGAATTTACGATTCGAGAGTAAAATATATAAGATGTCAAAGAGACAGTGATGAAGAAAATTAAAAAAAAAAGAGAAGATACAAAAAACGAACGCGAGCGTGTAGAAAATTGTGTAACGCGATACCGATAGAGAATTTGGAAGAATATACTCCGTTGTCTGTGACAAAAGCTATGTGTTAGAAAGAGAGAAAGAGAGAGAGTATGACTCTATATCTGAATACCTCTTTTATATTTGTAATCGATCTTTTCAATTCAGACCCCTTTAGATGAGTCCTACTTTATTTTCTTTTCTAATTTCTTTCTTAAATTTTTATATGAAATTTTGTTTTATTAAGAAACTAATCGGTTTTTGACATTTTTTAAGCTTTTATATTACATCTCTCTGCCTTCTGTTTATTTTGAAAAATCCTTGCTGTCATTCTCCGCGGATTGTCCCTTCCTACGTGGTAACTGTAGCGTGATAGGTTGCACCGTGTCCTGATGCGGCTTTCTAGGCTGGATGACGGGATGGTTAGCGGTAGTGGTCGCGACGCTGCCACGGTGGAAGGTGATTTTTAAGTTGGGTACATGCTGCTCGGTGCCGGCCCAGTCAAAATTAAAAATAGGCGCCTCCGAGTGGCCGAGAGTGTCTGAATCGGGCGTGTTGACCGGTGTGGTCGGTGTGGTGATATACGGGCTGAGTTCCTGATGCACCATGTCCGGCACCCTCTGCAACGCATCCGACCAGGCCGGATTGGCACCCCAGTTCTCCAGAGAAATAGTATCCGGCGGCGGCGGCACCGCCGATTCAGCCGTCAATGACGGCGTCGGTGGCGCAATTAGCGTCTTCGTCGGCGGACGCTTGCTGTGCAGGCCGCTGCTGCGTTCCGGACCGCAGCAGTAGTCACGGTCGAGGTCGGTAAGATAATACTTGGTGCCGGGCATCGACAACACGTCCGCGCAGCCGCCGCCAACGTATTGTCCGCCGTGACACTGTACAAACTTTCCTCGATAGCCGGCCAGATGCAGCGAGCTCTTGTGGTATTGCTTGTGATGGTATCTGATCGAATCGTCCAGAGTGTGCTGCTGCTGCTGATGATGATGATCGACGATCGCAGCTTGCACGCTTCTACCTTCGTGTTGCTCCGCACCGCTTATCGACATGTCCACCGGCTCCGTGTCGTCTCGCAACAATCGCCTGCCGGGATAATCCATCGACTGTGCGCTCTTCGAGGCCATGTGCGATTCCGTTTCGGACCGATCCGGATTAAGGGATGGTGAGTGTTGGGCATCAGTATCGTTGGAATATATCCGATGGTATTCTTGAGTTTGATTGATAGCCTGTCCCGCGGAAGGATACGCAATGCTGCGACCTTGACCGCCGGGACAGAGTCCGTAGGTGAATTTTGTCTGAGAGGAATATTGATACAGCCACGAACTGGAGCGCATTACTTCCGCCTCTTTGTCGCTGTAATTATTTATGCATGTATATATATGTACATATGTATGGTATAATCGAAATAATATATTACGTAAATTATATCATTAATTAATTAATTAATTTGATATTAAATTTAGTAATTTATTTAGTAGAGATATTGAAAAGGCTAATTATACACAAACAACTATAAACATACGTGAGCACTTGATTTGTGCAAACGATGATGGGATGCTGGCACTCATCGGAGGTATCCTTGACCTGCAGCACGCAATGTACCCAGAACCATCTCCCAGAGCGACTCTGCAACTTCAGCAGAGCGGTAGTAGATCGCTCTTGATCAGACTGAATAACTAAAATTGTGAGTTAAATAGAAAAAAAAATTTAGTTTTTAAGAAAAATAATAAAATATGTCTTTTAAGCATTGTTGTGCAGTTACTTGTGCGGGAAAATTTTTGTTTTTCTATTTTCAAAGGAATTGTTTTTAACATGCATACCGGTTTGATGTTTGCAGTAAGCGGTTCTTATGGAGTCCCAATGAAGCAGATTGTACCAGGATACATTGAGTAATTCAGCACGAGTGTATTCTAGATGGCTTTCCGCGCTGCAAAGAAAAAACAGAAAATTTTCAGGAAAAAAAAATGGACTTTTGCAAACAATCTAATTTTCTCATATTAATGCCGATATTAGATGTTACGTTTTATCAATGTGCAGGTACTTCATATCCATCGAGTGAATCGTGGTAAAGATATTGGTCGCGCCTTGGACGATGCTCTCTCGTGTCTCTGGTAAGACCACCGGAGTACAGGAAGCCAGGAAGACGAATTCGTTACGGTTGCAAACAGGCACGAACGGCAGGAAGTGACCCTCTACAAGGACTACCTGTGGTGAGAAGCGAATAATGCGATATCCGCAAAAAATGAATAATATCAAAATAAACGGTGGTCATTTTCATTACCTTTTGATCGCCGAATCGTAGCTGCCTGCGAGAATTTCTCGACACATTGATTCGACAAAGAAACAGCCTTCTGTCACTCGGAATCGGACTGTTTCTAGATAATTGATTTTGCACAATTAAATGATCCTGCTTGTCGATCACATCATACACGCTGTCTCCGTGGATGAGTAAGTCCTCCTGAAAATTTTTTATCTCATCGCGATTCGTGTCTCATACGCAACGAATAACGCTTTTTGAGAATGTTTTACGCGCCATTATCCATTACTTTACGCGTCGTTATCCATTACATTATTACATATATATTATTATTGCAATTATTTTACATTTCATTATTATTAACGAAATTATTTTACCATAGAATGCCCAAGATAATCCGCTGCATTTTCTGATATGTACAACAATTTTCCCTGCTGCGTCATCATCATAATAAAACCGGACATTGCCTGAAAAAAAGCATAGATTGTTCCACGGATGGATTTCAAAAGGTTTGTAATAAATATCTAACAAATATAAAAATATAACGATATCAAAAAAAGAAAAAAGTAATTAGTAAACTAAAAACAAAATTACTTTTGAGAACCCTATGTTGGGTGTTGGAATATTGGAGGACTCGGACGGGTAGTTTTTCAGCGCTGAAAAATAAAAAGATCAAAGTATCTGAAAAATCAAACATATAACGTGTGAAAGTATAAATTATAAATTATATTATATTATAAATAAATTACAATCGTATATTTTGTTATTGTTACAAAGTTTGTTTGAAGAAAACAACGTAATATATTTATTACCCGCCGAAGGAAAAGATAAGTCGTTATCGATACATAATCATAATGTGGGTTTAGTGTCGGCAAAAGTGTTGATAGGCGCGTTACTTTTATTTTTATTTTACGCAACGTGAAAACGTGCAAATGCATTCGATAAAGCCTGACAATCTATCGCGACTATAAAAAAGCTGTTTTTGGCCGCATTCGCTCCCGATCGATATCCTAGAAATATAATTCGTGTTTTACAGATGTGACCGAGATACCAGAGTATTGATTGCTCATATGTTGTTCTTACACTTGTGTTCATTGTGTCTCAAGCCTTAATCGCTTGCAATGGTCTTCCAATAAAGAGGATCGCGAGAGAAGAGAGATAAAGGGAGAGAGAAATACCTATTTCAATCTCGTGCTTTTTACCGCGTTCGCCACCCTTTTCGCTCGGGGGTCTCTCGAAAAAGTAAAGGTGAAAGAGGTATGTACCCGCGAACGAAAGGAAGAGGGAGAAGGGTAAGGAAAAATGCGTATGCTAATGCAACACGGCAGCGTTTACTCTCTAACGGCGCTACATGAGACTATAGTATCCGATATACACTGCGAGACAATGAGCGCGAAAGAGAGAAAGAATAAGAGAAAGAGAGAGAGAAGGAGATAGCTAGAAAGGGTGAGGATAGGGAGACGGGGATGGTGGAGAGGACAGAGGAGAAGAAGAACGCGCGAGAGAGAGGAAGGGAGACCAAGACGGGCGGCGAAGAGAAGAAACTGTAGAAAGAGAAAGAGACAAAGAGAGAGGTGGGGGAGGAGTATGGGTTACAGGAGCGTGAGAGTGTTGTTGCAAAGGCCGACAGGTCAGCGGATCACCCGGAACTCGCGCTTAGACTCCGCTGAGTTTGAACGCGCGCCGGCCGATCTTGCCTTCTTACATCGCTTCGCCTCGCTTTGCTTTGCGCTCGGCTTGGCTCGCTTCGCCTCTTCTCTTCTCTCCTCTGCTCTCTCTTGTGGATCTCCTCTCTCGTTATTGGTACCCACCGGGTTTAACGCGTTTTCCCCGCCGTCTTTCTCTTTCTCTCTGTGTCTACGAGAAGCCCTCACAGCCGGGTTACCCGACAGACTCCCGCGCGACCGAATAGAAATTCTCCTTCGCGCGGATTGTTTGAACGCGAATCATCAACCGATTACGACGATGAAGCGAGCAGAAATCTCGAGAAGATTTCAAAAATCGCGGAGAAGATTTGGATTTTCTGAATTTGAATTTGGGAGCGTTTAATTGACGATGGCATATAAGAAATTCTCCATATTATCGATTGTTCTTTATATAGGGTCAATAAAATTTATAGAATCAGATGGGATAACACATTTTGCACAATCTTAGCTTTTTTTACAGATTTTATTACTATCACGAAGTGATGCTTTCCTGAGAATAGACCGAATAATCGAAATAAATATGCGAATAAACAATTAAAAGCGTTCTAATAAAAAAATTGTAATCATTTCTCATCAACGAATTTGTATCGTAGAGATTATTTCGAAACCTCCTTGATATATTTAGCAACAACGATGCTTTCTTTTGCAATCGTGTGCCAACAGTATGTTTTACTTGCCTCTCTTCCTCCCTATTTCTTTCTTTCTCACATGTTGTCTCTCTCTGTCTCACATTGTTAAGACAAAACTCAAACAAGATTTTTACTTACAATTGAGATAATTTTAATAAATATAATTTTAATTTTTTATTGATATAATAAAAAAAGCAGATATTGTTATTAGTAATAATCAAAGTTTATTGCGTTTATTATTTGGTTTATTGTATTTCAGTGGTGACTTGCCACAAGAAATACAAGAGTATTCTTAATTATTGTAAAAAATTGTGTTAATATTCCTATGTGCTACAATATCGAATTATGCTAATTTGTCTATTCAACGTATTTGACTACGATCTATACAATGTGTCCCAATCATTACGTATAATATATAGTACGAATGCGCTCTCTGAAATATCAGAGTACAGAGTACAGACGGTGAATTGCATGGCACGAGCGCGCTTGCCGGCATTGAAGTCTCGGCCGATGGATATGAATTACAGTAAAGATATAGTAATCGCGATACCGCGATGGACTCGCTTTATCGCCTATCGTCATTCCTTATTTTATGAAGCAACAAGTTATAACTCGGCGGATCGCAGCGTATATCATATCACGCATTGGACAGTTTCCTCGACATTATCATATGCCCGAACATTTCGAATCAAATTTTCGAGATTTAATTGTTCTCTAAAAACTATCATAAAAACTATCATGGAAACGTTTCAAATTTTTTTGCTACGTCTAACACTAATATTTAATAAACTATCTCTTGTAGCTATTTTATTATTAGTGATTTATCTTTCTTTTTATGCGTCATGTATGAGAAAATTATGCATAATATTCAACAACTGAAGCTAATATTTCAAACTGCTGCAAAGTTTTTGTATTTATAGCTCAGAACTTTGGAAACTCTCAGCAGCGTAAACATCGTATTTCATTTTTGACATCCCAAATTGAATTTTTGAACAACTACTTTTTCATGAAGATTTCTAGTTCGTAGGAGAAATTTTCTCGTAACATTGAACTATGTATACACACATAAAACTTTAAGATTTAAAGTCGCATGCAAGTTTGCCATTCACGTACCTTGCTGAAAGTAATTGGCTTTTCGCAGGAACACGCAGACCAAGGCCATAAGCTGCAGCTGGGAAAGCCTCTGGCGTGTCGAGGGCGGCAACGGCAGCAAGTCACGTAGATTCGCAATTTCGGCGTTTATCAGGTCCCTTCGTAATTTGCTGGCGCCTTTCGTAGACTTGCTCGCATCTATCCTTCAAGCACACACTGACGTTACTGTCATTTGCTGCTGCACGCGCGTACGACACGTGCGTGACGCGCCATACGACGCATCTGATTTTCGCGCGCGAAAAATCGCTGGTAACACCCACTGAATCCACATTCAGTATTACGACATCTCATCCTTTGACTACGTATCCTTCGATATACTCGCTCATATTTAGATGATCGTGAAAGTATAAAGTCACCCCCGAATCGTGAGAAGGACCAGCAATGATCGAGGGGTTCTTCATTCAATCAAATCTCTTTTTTGTAATTGTATTAGTTTTTATTATTCAAAAACAACGCGAAAGATTCTTCGATTCTGATCTTTAATGCGACGCATTGTATATTCGAAGCGGGTGGTCCTCGCCGAAGTATCGGGTGACAATTTTAACCAGGACAGCGACGGGGAAAAAGATGCTGGTCCCGCGACTGTAACTTACCGATTGAACATATTTCGGTGGCCAGGAAGACATCAGTGGTCTATCACCGGTGGACAGCGAGCGGGAGGACATCCGGGTCGGCAAGTACTCGCGAAACTGCGGCTACGATCTAACATCCGGGTCATAACGCGCTACTACACTGAACACGTGGATGGACTGGCGGAGGCTGGTTCTCCTACCACCACCAACATCGCCACCTCCTCCTGCTTTTGCTTCACCACCATCACCTCCTTCATCGTCCACCTACTACTACTTCGTCTTCGCCGCCTATCTCCCTCTTGCTCCCGCTTATTGTACCGAGGTCTTTCTTCTTTCTCCTCCTCCCCCGCATCGGTTAATCTCTCGGTCTTGCTTTTACATTTGCCAGCTGCATTCACTCGCTCGCTCTTAGGTCACGATCGAGAGTGTGGAGTCCTGGTCTTTCTACCACCGCCACCATCATCGCCACCACCTCCGCTACCGGTTGCATGTCTCTTTCTCTCTCTTTCCTCTATATGCGGTTTCTGCGCGCGGTTCGCGACTATCGCGTGGCTCGGCTTGACTCGACTTAAGAAATTTTCGGGAGCTATTATGCAATTCGGCCGTAATCGAGGTCAAATAGTTGGTCGATTAATAAAAGAATGCACGTCGGTCGTTTGCTATTCAGATTTTCCTATTATAAAAAATAATAAATATAATTGATTAAAATTATATATTAAAATCAGATATTAAATTATTTTAATTAGTCATCTCAAAAAATATCAAATGACAAGAATAAGATATGGAAGAAGAGTTTTATAATATTTTCACCCCTTTTGTCTTTATATATACTTATGTGTGCAATAATTATTATGCGGAAATTTTTGTTTACAATTTAAAGAAAAATTTGCATCTTTGATAATATTATGCTGACGATGGTTATAGAAAAATTAAATTTGAACTTACAAGAATATTGTACATAGATATATATATAATTTGATAGATCTAAAGTCTCTCGAGGCCGTCGGTCATTGCACTCCAGCGAGTGGAAGCCACCGAGCACCCCCTGGTTTAAATACCGTTGCAACTTTGTCGGCATAAATCCTCGTACTCTCTCTTTCTCTCTTTATTCTCTTCCCTTCTTCATCGATAATATTATCAAAGTTTAAGAGACTTACAAAGTTATTTAATTTCTATAATTTTAATGATTAATTTTGCATACATAAATATTTTTGTATAAAAAAATGCCTCTTGTGTTTTCTGAAAATAAATTTTTATTTTAAACGTTTTATGTGTGTGTGTCAGGAAAATAAAAATTTGAACTTATTGTAAACAAGGCAAAACTCACAAGAGTCGGATATATTGTAATCTCGATTTCGTAATATATTTATGCCAATTAAAAATTTCTTGGCTGCTTTTCTACCGACAAAATGGCGGACATTCTATTCGAAAGATCGACGAAACATGCATGACGTCATTCCCTGTTCGCTGACCAATCAGATGGTTGACAGTTCGCGGTTATTTCACTAATCATGTCGCGTGATCGTATTGGTTCGCATAATAGCATGTTTTGTAGTCCCTAAAAATGAACCAAATTACCCAGAAGTTTCTATTCAATGACCAATCACGTCGTCTCTCATCGAAACGCGTCTTGCAATGGCACTGCAGTCGATAAACCCGTGACGTAGCGATTACTCGACGAAATCTCGAACTCTCTATAGGACATCAGGCGGTGTGGTTGTGGAACGTATTCGATTGCGCTCTGATCCTCTGATGGTGCGTGTATTCTTCAGAGAGATTGTGCCACATTCGGAAAAATGACGGCACACGATCAAATGCGAGCTATGCTCGACCAGTTAATGGGCACCGGACGAAATGGTATATATTCTACTCTACACGTTATTTATTTCGGAGGTGACGGAATGGCGGAGATCTTCGCGCAAATTCAATTGATAGTTGCAAGATGGTCAAATGCGGCCATATTTGTTGTAATAGCGCTATCCTATGTACACGTATATATATATATATATATACACATATATATATATATATATATATATATATATATATATATATATATATATATATATATATCTGTTGTTGAAATGCTTAACGAGCTGGATTATGTTTCTAGGTGAGAATAACAAATTTCAAGTGAAATACTCCGATTCGAAGGTGTGCAAGAGTTTTTTGCTGGCTTGCTGTCCCCATGAAATCCTTTCGTCGACGGTGAGTATATTTCTTGATGCAATGATTTCAAACACGAATGACACACCATTGGCACTGTGCGCAGAATAATGCACCCTGTATATAAGTACATACATATATGATTTTATTTCTGATATTTTTTATCGCAGTGAAAAAAACAGAAAGTATATAAAGATATAATCACTTTTATTCTTTTTTTTTAGATTTATTTTATTATTTTGCAAACTCACACTGGTTACACGATTTATTGCTCAATATATCCGCATTGATATAATATTATTAATGACATAATTATCATGCAATGATATAAATATGAAGCATAAAGTAAGGAAATTATTTCAAGATTTGATATTTTTGATTTCAACTTTTTAATATTTATACTATATCAGCAAATATTATAATTAAACTAGCATTGAATGTATATGGAGTCGTGTAACCATATTAATTCTCTTACGATATGTGTAATAGAAGTATGTGCAAATGATTATTGTGAATGATTTATTTTTTTATATAGATTACTTAACTTAAGTATAATAGTCATAAAAAAATTTATGCGCACCAATGCAAATAGATTTTACATATTGTCCAAATACAAAACAATTAATATGAAATGTGTAGGCAGATGATTCTATATATTAAAATATAAAAACCAAATGAATTTTTTTCAATGTTTTAATTTTTTAAATGAAGCATTATATTAAATTTTATGTACAGTGATTTTACAGCGATTGTGTCTGCATATTTTAATTAAATTGAAATCTTTAAAATGTATTCATTATACATATATGTTACATTATCTCTCTAATTCTATAATATCTAATATCTAATTTTTTTTTGTATAACATTTTTGTTTCTCGTAGAGCTTTTTGTTGCTCATGGAGTTAATTATGATAAAGATATCTGCTTCTTGATGGCGTCAGTTTAATGACTAAATTAATAGTAAAAAGTAACTTCTATATTTCTCTCTCTTCACATTATATTTTTTTGCTACTACATCATAAACTCTAATGCACTGATTTATCTAGCCTCACATCACACATATATTTATTACACGATATTATATATTATATATATATATATATATATATATATATATATATATATATAATATAAAAGTGTATCTTAATTTAATTATCTTATCTTAATTTAAAATTAAGTAGATAATTCATAGAATAATTAGCTACAAGCTGAAGAACATAGCCATTTATATAATTTCTTATTCGATGAAACACATCTGTGTATATTATTAAAACGCCAAATATTCTAGTAAAAAACTTGAAAGTCAAATTTTTTAGTGCTGTATAAATCTTAGAGTAGTCGAATGGATAATTCATACACGATGAGATAGATTCGTCGGATTTTCGATTATTTGCTAGCGCTTTTACTTTTCATCCCTGTGCCAATTGGTGTGTGTGTGTGTGTTTAGTACCGTAAGTTAAGAATCTTAGCTCATAAGAACGTATAGAATTTAATAAGCGAAATTATTTAATAAGCGCGCGCGAAAAGGAAAACGTCTTACCTTATTTAATATAATCGACACGTACCTCAGGAATTGATTACGATCAATTCACACTGGATACCGTCGAAGTGCAACACGGGGCAGGCGTTTTTATTATACTATTATACACGTACGAGAGATCTTTGGAGCTAGAACAGTCAACGTATTTGATGCGGCTTGGAAGTAGCTAGAGCAAGGATAACAAAATACGTATGTACGGAAAATCTATCCCATATCTCTTCCAAGCTGTCAAGATTACTGTCTTACCTGTTCTAGTTTCGGGAGCGCGTGTTGAATCTCCACATATATATCTAACATATATGTACCGAGGATACTGCAACCCGCCATTTGCAGCGCAATCGGGGAAGAAATCGCAGACAACTGTGACTTTTATAGACGAAGATGTAATCGCGTAATATTGTGCATATATGCGGTCGATCGAGCAACATTTTTGATCAAATGACAATATATTTTAATTATATGCGAGCCGTAACGTGCTCTAAATACTGCTTCGCGCATTTCAGTGTCATCTTGTGCGAATTGGTCACGGGGATGTTCGCTATCTCTCTCTCGGAATTCTTTCTGGCTGTCTGGACTACTTTCATTGGATTTCGTGTATTTCAAATTTTATAACAAACTCGATGCTCCGATATATACAATACAAATCTCTGCAGTCTGTATCAAGCTGTTCTACACTTGTATAGTCTGTACAGACTATAAGACGGACACAGAAAAGAAAGGTTTTGTCTCACCTTGCTCTCTTCTCAGACTACTTATGTAGGAAAGTTTTTTACTCGGGAAATGTGCCAGCGCTTGTTCTAAGGGTAATTGCTTTTTAATCTTTAATCAATTAATTGTTCTGAATGTCATCTGCAGATGACGGAATTTACATAAGTACCTGCACTTATGTAAGTTTCGAAGGTCTGTCGCTGACGTTGATTGATGTCAAAGGATTTTAAAAGGTATTTATTAAGTTTACAGAACGGTTCTTTGCTACGAAAATAACAAAATTTAAAATTGTTAATTTATTTAGTCAGATTTATCTACTTGATTAGTACATTTTTTTTCAGAGAGCGAGGGACATATTTTATATTTCTATCAATTCTAAGTCTGTTTCAAAGTGTACGTATCTTGCATTTATCTTTTCAGTCGAGATAAAATCTTTTAATTAAATCTTGCATAAATATCATAAAGCGCATAGCCTGAATAAGGAAGATGGTTCCATTTTTAGTCTCCATCGATGTAAATTGTTTTCAGAGATTTAAATTTCGAATAAATTATTAAATTAGCGAATTTAAAACAGTCGATGCAATTATTCTTTCTTAAAAGACTTAACGCTTTTAGAATATGAAAGTTAGGAAATAAACAATAACAATGAAAGATAGCAAACATCCCCGAAGGTCTCGCGGTAGAGTTTCCATAACGAAAAAAATTAAGATGAAAAACGAGACATTAAAGAAAGAGAGTAAAAATAAAAAAAAAAATGAGAAAAAAAAAAGAAAAAATAAAGATGAAAAATACTAACGACAAATCGCTCGAACGAGAGGTGTACTGATATGCAGATCCACTAATGTCAACGTAACTACAGTTCTATTTCCAGAGTCTCTGGAAAAAGCAATTCCAATCAGATCCATTGTACAATATTGTTGCGAGTATTGTCCGCTCATATGTCCGTGTTGTACTTGTCACTCTCACACGCGCGTTACTGTAAGTACTGAAAACTGAAAAGACGTACGTATTACATCTACAATTTGATTACCTTTTTACCATAAGTCAAGTATTAGATATACATACACACATATATGCATATCTATATATCAATATCTATATATATATTAATTCGATATATGAGACATAAAGGCGGGCGGGCTTTACTTCAGCCCCTCTACCGATTTTTCTACACGGTGGTGAGGCTGAGTAATGCCGAATGATAAATTCCCAGACCCCCCGAAAAGGCCTGTAAACAGTGAGTCGGTGAGTAGCGTCATGCTGATTCATGAGACGATGTCTTAATGTCGCTTCTTACTAATAATGCCGTTTACGGCAGGTAGGAATAAGAGAAGTTTACTTTGAGAATGTGTGTGAGAAAAAAAATATATCATCCTGTGGAAGTAATGGGTGCAGGAAATGAAGCAGTGATATCTGTAAGTAAGATTTGCGAATTGCCAAGAACCCACTCGCGTTACTATCAATTTCTCTTCGCGCGAGTTTTTCTCGCATCCGAAATAAAAAAAAAAAAAAAAATATTCCCATCTCGCGCTTTCGCGTTGCAAAGATATGAACAAGAAACAAGTATGTCCGTTTCCGCAAATTAACTCGTAATGAACATTTTTTTCATTCATTTACATTGCTTAAATCTTATCGATTTATCCGCTTAAAAATTGCTATTCAATATTTGTGTAAATTTTTAAATGAGATGTAGATATATTTTTTTTTAATTATGAAACGCGCAATGTGTATAAATAAAACGTAATTCTCATCGAATTAAAAGAATGTTCCTCGGGTATCGTCTGGCGATATTTAACTTTGGCAATTTGCAACACTCAAACGTGTCGACAAGAGAAAATGCGAGAGGTAGCATGACGCAGAGAGATTAGGTGGAGATTAGTACAACAAGTGCCAGATCCATTAGAAAAATTTCCTACAACCATTGGATGTGTACGTATTGAATCAGTTTCTATTCTAAAAATTCGTTTAGCAGCCAATAAGACGTAAGACACGATTCTCGTGTAACGTACGTAAAATAGTATATTAAACCATTATAGGCTGTAAGTTCTCTTTCGTAGAAAAAAAAGTGAACATTATAAAACTTAAAAGATGTGTGCTGATTATAGCTTCATTGCCGTCGCATTCTCGTGTCAGGCGGAGAACTGTTGCCACCCTGTAAGTGAAAACAACAAACTATTTATCTGTAAAACAAAAAACTGCATTTTCTACTTTATAATACGCGATCGAATGACGATTGGATCGCTTTATTATTGTACATTCTATCCTAGCTCGTGCAGGAAGACGAACTGACGTCTCTCCGTGAATTCACGTAAAATGAGAAAAACTAAAAAAAAAAAAAAACCTATTGGGACCGTCTTATCCTAAGGATACAGGCGATATAAGCTCTCAGAATTTTTATCATGTATCATCTTTATCTCTCTCCTAGATTATCGATTCATGCTAATTTTCAGTCGCGATACCGCGACCAAGTACGTTATATATATATATATATATACATATTCTTGTCAAGTATACTCGTTCAAAACAAACTTGGGAAGAAAAGGGTCTAAACTCTCGTATAATACGCATAGAATCGATAAGACCCGCATACACGATCGAAAGAAATGTAATCTAATACATACTGATTTGTGTAAATCGTAGCGCATGGACCTGGGAGAATGCCCCCAGATTCACGATTTGGCCTTACGGGCTGACTACGAGGCGGCGCAAAAGAAGAGGGATCACTTTTACGACATTGATGTGAGTATATTTGATTGTTTGTATTTTGCACACAATCAGAATTATAAATTACTTAACAAAAAAAAAAATTTTTTTTTCTTTTTTAACAGAAAAGTAATTATTTTACATATAGTTTTGTTTTGACTGAACGTGATTCCATATTGTTTCATTACAATTATGAATAATATTGAATTTATTGTCATGTATCGTATTTCTGACAGTGTTTTCTTATAATCAAATCCAATAATAGCAATACATTGCATGCAATAACAATCAAAATGTTTTTATACATGCTTTTGTGACTGAGATTTTAATGCATCTTTCTTAAATTTTTTCTAGGCAATGGAGCATCTTCAAAATTTTATTGCCGACTGCGACCGCCGTACAGAACAAGCCAAGCAGCGGTTGGCGGAGACGCAGGAGGAGCTGAGCGCGGAGGTGGCAGCGAAAGCGAATAATGTCCATGTGCTCGCCGAGGAAATTGGTAAGAAACTAGCCAAGGCCGAACAGCTTGGCGAGGAAGGTTTTGTCGAGGAGTCGATGAAGCTGATGGGCGAGATTGACGAGTTGCGTAAGAAGAAGAACGAAGCGGAGCAAGAGTATCGAAACAGTATGCCGGCATCAAGTTACCAGCAACAAAAGCTAAGAGTGTGTGAAGTGTGTAGCGCCTATCTTGGCATACACGATAACGATAGACGACTGGCAGATCATTTCGGCGGAAAGTTGCATCTCGGCTTCATCAAGATCCGCGAAAAGCTCGCCGAGCTTCAGAAGACCGTCGAGGACAGGCGTAAGGAAAAGCGGGAGTCTATGCTCGACAGGAGACGGGACAGAGACAGGGATGACCGTGACAAGGATCGTGATAGAGATCGGAACCGTGGAGGATTGGGCTATAGAGATCGCGAGCGTGACCGTGAGCGCGACCGTGACCGTGATCGCGAGCGCGATCGGGATCGTGATCGCGAACGCGATCGTGAGCGTGATCGCGATCGGGAGCGCAGAGACAGGGATAAGAAAAAATCACGATCTCGTAGCCGCAGTCGTGGAAAAAGGTATGACAATTATTATTATTTATTTATACATTTATAGATAAAAAAATCAATCCTTTTTTTTTAACATATAGAAAATTACTAATCTAGAAGTGTCGTGCATAAATATATTTCATGATAATAAAAAAAGAAATACGAAAATATATTTATATAAAAAAATAGATAAATATAAGAATCACAGCAAAGAATAAAAAATAAATTATTTTAAATCTGAAGTTAAGAAAAGTGAAGAGAGTGTTTAAATGTCTGCAGAGAGTTTGAGAAAATTATTCTTATTTAATTTAAAACGTGTCAGTATAATAGAAAATATTTTATTTCTTATAAAAAACAAAACGTTTTCGATGTGCTTTATTATAGATCAAAACGTTCTCGCAGTGGTAGTCACAGCCGTCGATCTCGTTCTCGCCGTAGTGGATCTAATGACCGTAAGAGATAAGAGACGGTATAAAAATTATGCTCAATCATTTATTTTCTCTCCTATACGCGCACTTTCGTGAGTACGAATTATCGCGATGGACAGTCATCTATAGCAAACGTGATGCTCTGTATTGACGTAAACTTTGTACATTACTCGTCATCTAATTGATATTGATACTTTCTATTTATGCAGAATCTACTCTTATATTAAAATTTATCTTAAACTTTGTTTAAATACTAATCTATGTATTATCTCTATATATTTTGAATTTTAAAATAGTTTTAATCTATTGTAAATAAGAATTAGATTAGGCTAAGTATGATTTGTATTGATACAGTTGTTATATGTTTAACATATACTTGAGCATATGTAATAATAGTGATGATATAAATAATGACGTTACATTATTTGTCATCCTATCCTAATCGCAAAATAATATTTCTATTAATTATTTACAAGAATGATAAATAATAAAAATAATAAATCTCTATTTGTTTTGAAAATATATATATACATATATATTGATCTTCGAAAATTAAAGTAATGCGAAAATAGCTTCTTGAACATGTAAGGTTATCATATTTTGGAAAGAAATATATCAAATTGAAATACACTTCATCATCATACGCCAATAATACATCACACACACACACACACACACACACACACACACACAAATATAAAAATATAAAAAAATATAAATGTGGTTATCGAATAGATGCATTTCAGCAGAATGATGATTGGAATGTTTAATGAACATTTTTTTTAATACCAGAATATTTTATTAATCTTGTAGCAATTAAACTGCATATAATTTATTATACATTCGAATTCTCTTGAGACATATTACATTAAACATATGTAGACTAGAAAAATAATGTTTTGTATGATATATACACAAGATTAAATACACAGTAAAAATATCTAACAAAAAGATTACAATGAGAAATACTGAAAAACCAGACACCATCATATATTAACAGAGTGTCGATATTATAGGTAATCATGTGCTTATAAAATTTGGTAACATAAAATTACATAACTTAAAAATACATATTTTCTATACACAACAATTTGTGTGGCAGTTACCAATTTTCAATCACATCTAATATTCATTCGTCTTTTGAGAGTAGGAAAGTCTCTTTCATTCATAATTTAGAAAATATAAAATTCACAGCTTTATTTAAATATTGTAATCGATTATACATATACATATATTCAATTGATATAACAATCTTTTTGTGATTTCAGCATGTCGTAAATAATTTAATAAATTAATATATTTAATAAATATATATTACATACTAAAAAAAAATAAGTTAAATTATAAAATAAATATAAATTTGTGTGGAAAAAAAATAATTATAGCACCTTATATTGTAAAGAATTGGTGGCTAGACATATATACATATTGTATATATATTATACATAGTGTCTGGAGTCAATCACATCATCTGTTGTATACAGGTAGAGCAGGAGAAAAGTTCCATTTTATGATTTTTGCAATAATTTTTGAGAAATTAATTAGAGATCAGCTAATGCGTGTGAGTACTAGTGTGCAACAAGAAAGGACGATCCATTATATATGTGCTTGCTAGAACTTTAGAACACAAGAATTCAGCGTTATGTACCTCTTGTAACGTAACCATTGTCATTTATAGAGCGCTTCTACTAAAAATTCGTCGCCTGTTTAGCAACCGCAAATTTTTGGGTTGTCTCTTCTCGCTGCATGTTTACACTTGCGCGAATTGATCGATCTTTTTTAATTAATTTCTTAATAATTAATGAAAATCGCAAAATAATACTTTTTTATTCGGTTTAACCCGCTCTATTTGCACACGACAGATGATGCGATTGATCCCGGATATCCTGTATATATATGAGAATTATAATATTATAATTATTATAACATATTCAATTATATTTACATATCTTTATAATTAAAATCAAGAATTTGAATAAGAAAAAAAGAGATTATATAAAATAAAGAATATAATTCTACAATATAGTTTGCAAGTATAATTAATAATTGAAACAATATTTTTAAAAAACATGAAATCACATGTAGTATTAATTTAATATTTTCAAAACAAACAAAAACATATTATACATTCAATAACAATATATTTTTAAATATTACAACTATTTTTTTGTAAAAAAATAAAACTTTACATAAGAATCAAAATAAAAAATCTATCATAGCGTTATAAAATTTTATCTAATATCTGTATAAAATATGACTAATTTATATATCTTTGTGATTATGAAATTGGCAATTGCCACGCGTGTATACTTACATCTAAAGAGAATCATCAAAGAATGATGATAAGAAAAATAGAAATATAATTTTTAAACAAAGAACAAGATGATTAATTATGATCCGACATTTAATTATTATTGAACAGTCTTAAAAGTTGTATCGAGGTCATTTGATGAGTCATCCAAATTCTAGCTCAAAGAACAAGAGCGGCAACTATCATTATAATCATCAATAGAGTGTTTTTCGCTATTACATTATTTACTTTTTACTTTAGTTATTCATCGCTATCGATATGAACTGCTTCCGTAGCTACTTCGGGAGGTGGAGGAGGTAAAGGATTGTTACCATTCGACGATGTTGACGAATGCCCTCGTTGTGTTGGCGATTTTGGAGATTTATCATCAAATTGCGCTGGGCATTCAAAATGAACACAATGAAACACCTGAAAACATTTTAATTACTTGTTAAATGTATATCTTATATAAAAAAACTCATGTCAAATTTGATTAATATATAGAAACCTCGTTTGCAGTATTGTGAGTTCCCACTATACGTATAAAAACTACTGGACGGGGTGGATAAAAGTGTATTATTTGCCAAGATCGGCACAACTCCTTTCTTTTATCAGCGACCATTACCCAGCTCCAGGAATTGCCCGATACTTCTACAGTGTATGAATAGGAGCGATTATCGCAATCCCAAAGTAAAAATCTGTGCGAAAATATTTAAATACTTTAATATATTTATTATACACTTTTATTTTATATTTTAATATATAATAGAGTATCAACAAGCATGTTTTAAAAAATTCAAGAATCATACCGCATAGAATCGATCATATATGGTTGGCCTAATTGCACTAAAATAGATCCAGAGCCAAGTTGATGACATGTATAACCACTATCCCAATCATAATTAGTTGTATCTCCATTCAGTAAATTATTACGTACCCTAGTTAAAAGAGAAATAAAGTTTAAAAATAAATATATATAGATATGCATAATTTTTTTCAAATATGAAAAGAAAGATTTTACATACCTGCTTACACCTTCAATAACAGATGCACTTTTTTCTGTAACAGCAATATTTTGTGTTGGTACAATAAAACCTTTGGAAAGTTGCTCTGTATGATTTGTATAATGTGCTTCAAAATGGACAACATGAAAAACCTATTGAATAAAATAACAAACAGTTTTATAAATATCAAGCTGTTACAGGAATCAAAATCACTAAAGTTTGTATTATTGCTAAAGATTAAGCAAAGTGAATTTCATTAAACTCGATCACATAAATAACTATAATAAATTCTAAACAAACAAAAAAAAAAAAAACATTTCTATGCTATTCAATTCTCAGCAAACTCACCTTGTTAACTGTATTATTTGTTCCTACAATACGAATATAAAGAACTACTCTTGGTGGAAAATATAAATACTGCCAACTGCGACAAAAATACTCTGTATAATCGACAAGCTTGACCCATTCATTTTGATCCACAGATCCCTTTAAGAAATAATTATAAAGTAAAGAATCTTTGTGTTGAGACTATATATTTATTTTAATAATATATGTTATATTTATTTTGCATTATTCTGCTGTGTAGAATTCATACCTCTATGAAATAAGAATAGGAGCGCATGTCTCGATCCCATAATAACATTTTCACATGATTTATGATATATTGTGTTCCCAACTTTATTAGAATCCCATGTTCTTGCGTGTCGGTTATTGTATGCCTCGTATAACCACGCTCCATATCATAGTTTTTAGTATCTCCATTAAGTAGATAGCTACGCATTTCCCCTTGTAACACTTGGGCACCATGCATAGGATGAGCAACATTTTCGTCGATGAGCAAACGACCACGATAAGGTAGTTCTGATTGTTTTCCTAGTAGCTGTACGTAAACTGCGTTTACAATATCTGTATCTGTTATAAATGTGCTTTTTCTTACGACAGTCACAAGGTCAACTTTTGAAATCAGACTCAATCTTAATTGAGCTGCAAATATAAAAGTTAATCAGATGCAAAAATATATTTCATATAAATGATGAAAAAATTTATCGTTTAACACGAGAAATAATTATATTTCCAGAAATTACCTATAACTTCCCTGTTATTAACTTCGGGATTGGCTTTAACCCATGAATCTACAGCTAAAAAAATGTCTAACTCTGGTGCATAGAATGAATCCCTGGAGATTAATTCACTTAAAGCTGTTGGGCTCAATTGTAGAAAACTCTCATGCTGAAGAATTTCAGATGCATGTTTATCCATGTATTCTAAACAAACCTGATATTAAATCACATATTAATTATCATATAAATATAATATTATAGATATTAATTGTATGTACAAATCTTATGTTACAGAAGATAAGTACAAAATAAAAATAAATATGTAATACTAACATTAGTTAGAAATTTCAACTGATACAAAAGTGCAGTGTCTAAAATTGAACATATATTCTTTATGTTTAATATTTCTCTGAGATAATCGGATATAGCAGCTTCAAGATCCACAAATCCGTACAAATGTGCTAATGCGAGAATATCGAGTATTGTCTATAACAAAAAGTAAATCAAAGTGATAAAAATAGATTCTATCTATATTCTAAGATGTATATGTTTTAATAATAACTTGAAAGAACAATACCTCGTCGCGTTCGTTAGCGAGAGACATACGTCCAGTGTATATATACTTGAGCAAATTTTTAAATGCAGGCAACGAAGAGGCATTCACTTCTATTTCACTTTGCGTAGATTCTTTCATACCACCAAACAGCAGTGCCCGAAAATATTCGCTACGCGCGGCAAGAATGAGTTTGTGGCTGTAAAATTTATGACCAGCCACCACTATCGTTACATCCGAATATTCCTCGGAAAGATACAAAGCTCCGATATCCTCGGAGACGAAATGAACGTGATCTATTTCACCGGACGACGAATTCAAGTGGTGATGCGAGCTCATATTCTATATTAGTACTGTTCTTATCCTTTCATCAAATTCTTCCTCGCTACAGTCAAAAAGTTTTGACTGTCAAAACATTAGCGATTTGTCATTTACAAGAGAGATGAATATGATAGATCAATTGTTAATTTTCCTTTAGAGGAATGCAATATGCAAAAAGTATGATTAATCTTTTCTCAGGAGCCATGTAAAAAAAGAAAGTAAACTTTGCTTTCTACGTATCGAGGTACATATACAGCAGCAACCTTGATCGACAAAATTGGCAAGATACGAGCGTGTCACGCAAAAATTATTAGATGTTGCGCGATATCGTCACTTATCGAACAATCACGGCTTGCATATGTTCCGAGTCTCTTATTTATTTACGTAAAATACGTAAACAAGAAATTCCAACAGTTTCCATCGTTTGTTGTCACTGGTATTATCACTGGTACAACAATACAACATCTCACTTGACTATTGAATTTTTCGGAGACTCTCCGGAGAGGCGACATGTCATGTACACAATTCTCCCGGCGTCATCCGAAGTCAGCGCTATTTACGGACTGATGATGTACCTTTTGAGAGGGAAATAATGCTGGGCAAAACAAATCTCTTATAATTCGAAAATGATAAAACACACGCATCGATATCATCATGGTATTAACGAATTGGCTCTCCGTTCGTGTTATATTCAAATAAAAACGATTTCATAGTAAACGATTAATTACGCACGCTTGTCGTTAACGAGTATCGATAAGGACGCGAATTACTTGACCGACGTCCTTGCGAATAAATCACGAACACTCTGCGACGTCATGGAAACGAGCCCACCGAACGACGATGACGGCAGCGCCCCACCGCGACCCATAGCTGTCAACTCAACTCGGTTGATTGCTCAGTCGGAGAGGGAACGTCGACCAGCGCGCATCGTCACGGAGCAGAAGGCGGTAGCAGCAACAGCCAGTGGCGCGAATCCCGTATTCGTTATGCTGCGATCGCTACCAAGGCAAGAGCGATTCTTTCCCGCAGCGAGAAATAACGAGGATCACTTTGCGGTCGGCTAGAATCTCTGTTAGAATCATCCGCGAATTCGCGCGTTGTCACGACGGCAACGAGGACGAGGAGCCCCGACGTGGTGGAAGAGAAGGATTTCAACGTTCCAAATCAGCGGCGACCGCCGATAAACTCGCACGCGGAAATAGGGTGCGATGCTCTGCACGAGGCGAGGTTGCGGCATGCGACGCCGAACGTCGCCGGCGGTGCGCTACTAATCTGAGACAAGAGGGAGAGCACGCCTCGCATCCGTGGCGTGGCCTCACCAGCAGTTCCCCGTGGGGCGATCCGGCTGACCGGCCGGCTTCGTCGCGACCGACTCGCGTAGCTTCCACCCATCGCACCGGAGAACCACGTGAGTGCACTCTAGAGCTCTAGAGTACGCACAGTGTATCCTCTTCTTTTCGGCTGCACTCACTCCGCGCGGTTTCTTTCCTCTTCTCTTTCTTTGATATATTCAATATTTTATTATATCCGAATAGGAAAAGTGCAGCTATAAAGAGTTGCCGATTTCTTGAGAGGAGAAAAATCTTCTGATCCGATTGCGTGAAAATAAGACGTATTGTTTGATTTCATGCAGCAGTTTTATAATTATTATACGAGCCTCTCAGAAATTGATCAATTCCACTTTAGCAAATTTTTTAACTTTACTAACATGATTAATTTCTAAAAGAGGCTTATGTAGGCATTACATAATTTCGAATTCTTTACATACAAAAAATACAAAGGATTAAAATATATATGAGTCTTTTCATTTTTTATATAAATGTAAACACATGTGTTTCATTTAAATTTGAATTACAAATTAACCGAAATTTGTAAAGACTTGAAATCGAAAAAACTGCAGAATGAATGTACATATAACAAAATGAAAAATATTTTTGTCCTCTTACAATTCGGCCGAGCTTACACTGTTCGCAGTAGAAAAACATAGTAATTGGCAGACACAGATATCATCCGGTCGGTCGCGCTTACTTGCTAGCAATTAAATGAGTCCCGAATCCATTAAATCCATTAAATGAAGAATCTGTAATTAGCATATGTTCATTAACATGTTCATGCGTTAATTTAGAAGTTTGGATTCGAGTCGAAATTTGAACTGGATGCAAAATTTTCGCAACTATTAAACTCGATCGTAATCGACTGCGAGATCGGATGAAATCTGGCTTGGATATCTGCCGTAATTGCATGTTAATTTTAATAACAGGCTGTGGCAACTTTGATTGCACAGTACAAAATCCTATTATTAATACCACGATTAATTATCTTGATAATTACAAAATATTCTGATCATTTTGTATCCTCTTCGGAATATAAAGATTGAAGCTTCTATTTTAAAACAAGTTTGACTTTATCAGAATTTTTATCGAAGACGTAAGTCATAGCGAGAGAGAGAAAACTGTTTTTAAAATTTACTTATTAAACTCGAAATTATACTTGTGCGGGAGGGGGAGAATATAAATTAGGCAAATAACAATTTGATGGAGAAAAAGGGAAAGGATATCGGTTGCAAGGATTGCGCGAAACTTGTGTAAATGAGAATTTGATGAATATTGATTATACGATAGTTTACGGATGTGAGATTACATCGAACGGAATATCAATATTTGTTATTTATATGAGACATAATTAGCTTGAGCAAACTGTAATCGAGTGTGAAAAACGCTCATTATCTATTATCGCGTTTAATAATGTCGGCATTTTATCAAGCGAACAAATAATTGCAAATATAGATGGTGAAAAATCGTATTATATTTGCATTGGCACGTTTTATCGAGAGAGTTTGTTTTGTCAAATTTATATGATAATTATTAGCTTCGTACTTTTTGTACTTTTTATTCGGTGAATGTAAGCATACATTGCACGAATAATTCGGCTATAATTCACACGAATATCGGCAAGAGGAAAATTAAAACGGACATTATAAGCTGTGTAATATGAATTGGAGATATGAATTTAAGAAGTTTTATAGTTGCACGAATAGTTGGACTATTGGTTCGACGAAGTCAGTAATACACGAGTATATCGGCGAAGAGTAACTCAAATAGAAGTTTGATATAGGAATGATGATGTGCGGAGTATATATACGATACTTTAGAGAGAAAAAGTTTTGCGAGAGAGAAACTTTCTTTCAAGCTTTTTCTTTTGATACCTCAAAAGAAACACAAAATCCTACTTATATTCGAGAATACAGGATCTCTTTATACAATAAAATAGAAAGAGCATTTGTGGACATTGTACGTAGTTACGACAAGAAAGAACCGACGACTAATTAATCCTTTAAGGACATTACGTCGTAAGTAGATCGGTTTTTTTATTATGATAAATTTATTATAATTTCTGGGATAAATCTTTTTGACTCGATAAGACTTTCAAAAATAATTATCGGGGTTTCTTTACTCCAAGAATTTCTTTTCTCTGAGATATTCTTTGCGATTTTATCAAGTATCTTAATTTAAATCGTAATCTAAAAATTATTTTATATGTAAATACACGGAAACACGCACATCTTTTCTTTTTTATTTTTGTTATGACCGAATTGTTGTCAACAATTATGCAACGGATATCCTTGACATTTTTCGATCGTTGGATTGCGCATCAATCTTACATACATATCGATGTCTCAGCAGTCGAACAAGCAATTGTGTTTCCGCGGCCTGAGAACGGCAGCAGGAAATGTCGTAGGTTCAGATAGAGGACATTTACCCTTCTTCTTATCGCCAAGCAAAATGCAAAATGATATCGGCTGTTCCAGTTCCCCACGATATCGATTTATTCATATAACTTGCTTACTGATGACGAAATGCATTGTATCGGGTGGGCGCATAGTTATTGCTTGAATGAAAAGGGCTTAGGTCAAACTCATATCTATGAATTAACGAAGCATTAACAATATTTAAAAATAATTAATAATATTTTGAAATTTATTAATACATTATTATCGTAATTTTGAATACTTTCCCTCCTCTCTCTCTCTCTCTCTCTCTCTTTTCCTCTCTCTCACGTAAATTATTTCAATACCGATAGATTAATTTATTTTGTCTTTCCTAAAAAAATTGAAAAATTTGGCTTTTGCTGTTTTTCATCGGATAGATAATATGCAGAAATTGTTATTTTTTTTTTTTTTAAATTGTTCGAGTCGTATATATTTTTCAGAAAATTGTGGAATGGAAGTAGCTTCACGGTAAAGATATTGATCGCTCTCGTTTCCACAAAATGTTACTTCTTTCTGACCGATCATGTCCTTTTCTATACAATCCTGTCGTGGGCGTTCCCGCCATTAAATTCGAGACGAAATGCAAGCGTTTCGTATTACACATCGAGTGGAAGCATTGAATGGCCGCATAAAAAGAAACTGTCTTTCTGTATCTGTACTTGAAACAGGATATCAGCAGCGTCTTTAAAGATATCGACTGATTTTTCTCAAGATGAGGTCGAGAGGGTCGGTAACAGATTTTTTTCTGTTCTTCGAGTCTTCGATTATCGGAATTGAATTTGTCGCGCGGGGTCTTTAGGGATTGTAGGCGATGTGTTTCGAACTGCCAATAAGTATGAGCTATTGCAAGTTTAGAAAAGTAGGATCATTACATTTAATTCAATATTAAATTATCGTCTAATATTAATAGAGAGGCTATTACTAGAGAAAAGAAAGAGAGGGAAGAAGAAAGAGAGAGATAGAGAGAGAGAGAGAGAGATTCACTCTCTACTATGTCCTCTCATTATTATGTAAATGGAAATTAGTGTGCAATTTGATGGTCTGCGTGCTATTTAAAGAGCCCCGCTATATATCACCGCGATAAAATATCACATGAGGTTCCCTGGAGAGCCTTTAATAATCCAATATAACACGCCACGAACTTTTCCAGCCACAACAGACTGTAATTAATAATCGCGAATAGAAACAGATGGTATGCGCGACGCAAAATATTTTTGCGCTTGACGTTACGTTTGTAAGATTAATACGTAACAGGAGCCGCTCGTATCTTTGTATCTCGGATAATCGCGTTTTTTTCGCGCGCATGTGTCACTCGCCGGATATAAATGACAATAAGGGTCCTTATTACATAATACCATTAATGACGCCGCTGAAGCTGCTATAGGGACTCGATTGGTGAATAATTTCGCGAAGGACGAGAAAAGAAAAACGATTTAGCGCGCTAATGAAATAAAGAGATTTAACAAGAATCGTAGAACAGAATTTTCGCAGTAATGCCCGATTGCACTGTCGATTACCCCGCTAATCCCGATTAATTCATTTCTTTCTGTTTCTCTTTGCACGTATTACATGCAAGCTTATGACGTAGAAAAGTTTAAAGGGAAATCTTTGACATTACATTTCTTTATAATTATAATTGACGATAAAGTTTTATTAAAAGTCGCTTTTGAATTAAAATAATATCTCATGCGAGAGATTCTTTCGAGACTTCTTTCTTATCGAGATATTTGATATTCGATATTAAAAAGTCACCGCAAATGGCGAAGATTACAGAATTCCTGGTTTCTGAAATGCATTCTGATTCGAAACTGCAGAACCATATCGGCTTGCTGCTGTTGATGACGACGATATCGATAAACACACACACACACAATCGTTGGTAAAATAATACAGATTATAGAATACCGAGAAAATCTCGAGATTAAAGTGAAAGAGACGTTATCTCTCAGGGAGGGAATCATCGGAATATCGCGCGGATCGAATAACGAACGCAATATCGCGCCCGCCAGAATTGTCATATAAAACTTGTCGAACGGATTTAAATCCCAGACGACATCTGCGATTGTTATATTTCCATCGTTGTGTCGGCGAAAATTCTAAAGAGGAAGCACCAGGAGGGTGCATCATGTCCCTGCTAACGCGGGGCGCGATGACGTCTATTCTGATACACGTGTCGCAGAAATGCGAAGAAAAAAGCGATATCACGCTCCGCGGCATGAAAAGGTTTGCCGGACATTGATCGGTGGATTCTAAAAGAGCATTTTAAATATAACACTGGATTCTTAACATTAAAAAAGTGAAATTTACGATTCTAAGTTAATAATTATATAGCATTATTTTATTTTTTATTTAATAAATATATTTTAAGAATAAATTACTCGTCTTGTGTACATAATAATTTGTATATAAAAAAATATTTAAATTATTTTATAGTCATAAAAATTTTCAAAGAATATCAAGTTGAATTCAACTAATGTCATGTTGTATACGATCGATCCAGACTGGTCCAGGTCAGATCCAGATTAAGTCCGCGCTGAATCTCGTTCGGGCCCTGAGCAGAATTCGTTCTGAATTCCCGGTTGAATCTTGGGTTTAATCCGGGCTGGATTCGGGCCAAGTCAGGTACTGGGTTAGGTGAACGTTCCATTAAATAGGCTCGGTGAATAATTTCTGGTATTGTTAGACTCGAGTTAAGAGGCAGGGAGAGAGGAATGGAAACGACTTATTAAATTTTCATCCTTCTCCGCGGACAATGTATTTCTCGCAGTTTATTAGTCAACGTCACCAACACGACACTACAATTACTTTTCGCGACGACTAAGGACTAAACTTCTCGCGCAGAATTCTCGTTAACGTCTCGCCTCTAATCGCGTCTTATTAACCGTTGTTTCTATTCTCGACTCTTGCTCTCGATTTGAAACCTTTCTCGTCCTTCGCTCCCATTACAACGATCCCTTTCTGTTCGATCCGCTTTCACCCTCGACGAGCGTCTGCGATGCGTAACAATGGAAGATGAATGACTAAAAGCGTGGACCATTTGAAGCTCATCCCCAATCCGTTATTTACCCGCAAGAAACAGAAACTTTTTCCTCAGGAAATATATTTACTTCTTCAAATTTTTATATCCTTAGGAAATGAGAAGCTTGCGCGAGTACGCAATTTTTTTCCCGGCTAATATCCTCGCTCGTGCACACATAATAAATCATATATTGGGTAAAGTGGCCGGGGAGCAACGTTCCTCTCTCTTGCGTGCGAAAGGTTCCCCTCAAAATAGGAATTTAATGGATACATACAACACGGAAGAAATATTGAGCCGTAGGGAGAGAGAAAAGAGAGAGAGAGAGAGAGAGAGAGAGAGAGAGAGAGAGAGAGAGGCACAGACAACGGTGCGGCGCGTGCGGATGTGTACCAGGCGAGATTCATTTTCCGTATCGATTCGGTTTTCAGTGTTGCGTCTGACACACAGCATCGGCTGTGCAGCGGGACATGTTTATACAGCTCGGCCCGAGTGATAGAGCGACACGACGAAGGTAAACAGAAGCGACGATGAGACACATATAAGAGAGCAGAGACGTTTTAGATGGATCTTCTCCCATCATCTTTCCTGTCTTCCTTAGTGGATGGGGCTGGTTAATGCAATATAGGACAGTATTAACGTGAGGAGAGCATGGTCCACGATGATGTAGCCTAATACTTTGAGAGGGAGGAACGGAAGACGTGCAATGTACACGAGGGTGATAGAGAATAGAGAAAAACATCCGGGTCGATGACCTCTGCGAGCGAGACCTAAATACACACGCGAGAAAGAAAATTTCATTTTCGGTAAAGCCGAAAGGGAACCCGGGAAGCAAATAAAGAGAATCGGGAATTTTTTGCGCCACAATTCATATTTTTTCAATTTTATTTAAAAGAGAAATTGCATGGCGTATTATTTATCATAAGAATTAATAAATTGAGACAGATGTATCTAAGTTAAAAAGAACGGAATAATGTAATATTTTAAAGGAATTAATATTTAAAAATATTTATAAGCCGATTTATAAGCTGATTATCGTGGATTTAGGATGAAAAATTTTGTCATGTATATCGAAAAGGAAAATAAAGATTATATATATAGCGCTATCCAGATCCCATTGCGGAGGATTCTGGGTTGGTTCTCTAAATCCTATTAACAACCCAAAGCATTTGTTCAATCGATCCAACGAACCGGTGTTATCGCGCAAATGGACAAGTTTGGAATGGCCGCGATTGTCCAACTCGGCACGCGATAAGAATAACTTGTGACATTTGTGAACGTGCTTGTCCTAGAATTTGTCTATAAATGGTGACACAATTATGTGCAGCTAAATGCAAGCGCGTATCTTATCCGAAGATCTCTCTCTCTCAATGTCGGAGTATAAATAATTTTAGACAGCTGACAAGTTAAATTTTATTAATGGAAACAGATAACGGGAATATCGATGTCTTTTAATTTCAGTGCGGCTTTATTTTGGTCCCAAATTATTGAAGGATTAATTGTTAAAATATTTAATTTTGCATATCAGTTATATTTCAAATTTATTGAATCTTTAATGAAAAATGGACTTTCTCTTTTTCTTTTCCTTTTTTTTTTTTTTTTTCTTCGATATTTTTACCAAAAGATTGACTGAAAACTGACACGCTATATCTGGAACATCCTTTAAATAGTACTCCTAGATCTCGTTTATAGTACTTCCGGTTATGCCTAGAAAAACTTACAAGGTCATTCCGGAAAGTGCCGCTGCGTTGTCGCGCTCGGAATATCCGCGTTATACGAGAATCGAGATGAATTTTTAACGAGCGTCCAACTACGATAAGGGACTGCAGTAATAGCACGTGCAGGCGTGCAGGTAATATCCGCGATGCATTGCTGGCCATTTTAATGCCCATTAACGAAGTTGAGCTCAAGCTGAGTCACGCTATTCATTGCTGGGATCGATCTCGGGCAAATTTCGTAAAATTTTTTACTGTTTAACGGAATGTTATAAAATTTTAATTATAGAATGTGTTAAATATAGTGTTATATGTATACGGTATTAATTAAATTTTATAATATATATATATATATATATATATATATATATATATAAATTAATTGTTATAGAGAATTAATCGCTCGCGCGAAAGGAAAATTTGATGGTTTCGGAACATGACATGCTCCAGTTGCGCAAGATGAAGTTTTGACTTCGTGCATCCATCACCGAAATACACCGAGAATATGTATCAGAATTAGTATGGTAACTTTGTTCACTCTGCGTTTCTCTACTCGAACTATGGCGACAGAATCAGTTGATGTATGACGTACGTTAAGTACAACGTTTGCTATTCCAATTGACTCTGATCTCGCATTTCTTTCATCGTCATTTGTTGCCGTGAGATTTTTATATCATTACGATATTTGTGCCAATGTATACGACTATTCATTATTTATGTTACGCGTTTATGTTAAACGCGTTAGAGGGTAAACGAGATCTCCCACGTAGCCTTATGTTATTCGTAGCGAGATTGCGACTGCGAAATTGCCACGTCGTGGGTGTGTCAAAATAGCCTCTTTTTATGTGTTATTTCTTGTTATAACGTCACTTTTAACTCTTTATCTACGGACGTCATATCCAACTAGGATTGTGAATTCTGCGGATTTAAGAGCGCACGAGTGAAAAAATTCCGAAGAAGAAATATCAATTCAAACTTTTTTTGCGCTGTTAAATTTAACGAAGAGGTTTAATTTTATACCATTATTATATCTCGTATCGATTATTATGGAAATAATATCGTGCAGATTGCATCTCCATTTCATTTATCGGAAATTTTCGAGAAAGCAGTTTTACGTGTCGCAGCGAAGAGTTAAAGCACTGACCGTGACTTTTCATCAATGTAATAGTCGATCGTGCGAAATATCTTTAGAATTCTCGCTATTTTGCTGAAACTTTACGGCACGTTTCTCGCCGAGTAGAATTTATAGAATGTTAAACTCATAGCAAGCAGGAGGGAACGAGGAGGGAAACGGGCATCATTGCCTCGTGCAATCAGTTCAATTTAAGAATCGAACTCTCGCTATACATCCGTCTTCCGTGAAGGAGAACGAATGAAGATGGATGCGCCTGTTACATAAAAGCTCCGAGGAAAACGAGTCGTTTACGAGTTGGTTCAGCTATTTTCACCGTCGTGCAGTTCATCTGTAGAAAGAGACCCTTTTTTACAAGGTCCTTTCGCGCACCTCATCACATCCAGAGTTCTTTTCATTATCACGTTTAACGATAATTTTAGCAATCTCGCAATGATTTTGCTCGTGTTCCTTTCCTTTCTTTTTTTTACACGCACAACTACATCCCGTACATCGCAATATAAAATGTATTTAACGTATTTAAATCTAAAATTTATTAAATATATTTAATAAATATATTGTAAATGTATTTAGCCTTGACACACAGTGTAAATCGAAAACTTGAGATGTCCTGGTTGGATTGCCCTGTTAAAGATAAAAATACGAGACGAGAGTACGTAAGACAAGACGTAAGATGAGAAAGTTGAAAGCTACTATTATCGAGTCAGGATAACATCCCTCTGTATGTGTGTTCTACAAATACGCGATCTATCGCTAAAACGTGATCTTGACAATTTGAAGGAAAAGCTAGATGTTTCTCTTACGGTTGCGGAACATTTTCCCCTCGTACGCTCTATAATTGTTTTTACTATATATATACTCATCCCATCAAGGATATAGTGTATATTTGCGGTCGCTTGTATCAAAACGTACGTAACCATCACAAACCCTTTCACGGACGATGGATTCTCGAAGGCATTCTCGTCGAACTTTTTCCAACAACGGGAAAGGGCAAAGAGTGACAAAGCGCGGCTCTTTTGAGGAAGAACGGGTGCGTCGCTATCTATCTCTATCTCTTTGTAGGAAGCAAACCACATTTACGACATTGCATTATTGGCTCGTACGCAAATGCAAACACTCACATACATGCATGTAAAGTGCTCTCCGCTCTCCTACTATCGCTAACGAATATGTGATTTAGACGACCTTTGTTTTGAGAATTTCGGGAAAATTTTTAATTAACTGCAATATCGATCTGTTAACCCTCCGTGCCACACTCGATCCGGTGTCCAATTAAAACCGCCGAGCAGAATGAAATAGCATGACTATTTAAATAGCGACTAACTCTCGCTCGCATCGCGCTTATTCTTGAAATTTCGCGATACGAGACGTAGTTCGGGATCATATATGTATAATGTTCGTAAATTGTCGCGTGTTAATTAGCGTCAGATGCTGCTGAAATTTGAATTTCGCGTGCTTTTTTTCTCTCTTTCTCAAATTACTTTGATCTAACAGTTTAGATATTTTTAGCCGCATATAAGGGAGCATAAGATGACCCGCGCGAGATATGTGTCGATCCGCGCGAGAGATGTGTATCTTAAATTAATAAATATAGATATTTGTGTAGACTCTGTGCGCGATGCACATTGCATGCGTCGAATCGCCACCTACATGCCGCATTTATTTATAGCCTATGAAAAGCGCTATGCCTTTGACGCGAGTTGAACGTTTATCGCACGCGGAAAACACGCGGCCGCAAAACATAATCGGCAATTCGTCTCTATCATACGGCGTGTTACGACATTTTCTCAGCAGTGGCATTTCCCATCGTTCGCAGTACCGTCATAAATTGACGTCATAGAAATTCTAAACGCCTCTGTGTGTTTCGTGGAAAAAAATCTGATACGTTTAATTCCGCGTAAAAAAAGCGACGACCGGTGAGGAGAGCGTCTCTTTAATGTCACGTCAAAGATGTCAGAAAATAACTGACATATACATATATACATACCTCTTTCTGTGTTTTTTTTCAAAGACCTATACTTATAATAATGTATACATATATATACCGAAGTGGACTGACTCGATCGTTTCTCTAATCGATCTTATCTCTATATTGAGACTTTAATCCTATAACTGATGTGTAAATTTCTATTTATTTCGCTTGGCTCCAATTTACTTCGCGCATCACCGATGGCTTTTTATTACGGATATCACGAGCGTTGCAATTACCGTTGAAATATAATATCGCGTAATTGGGACGGGAGATGTTCCTCGTAATCTGCCTCTTGTTCTTGTCCAAACACTTCTCTCTAACAAGACGTAATTCTGCGCGTATGTATGCACACATAGGATAATGCTCGATACACGCGTACGTATGTGATGTTTATCGCTGACGGGGAGGACTAAAACAACGTTCCTCGACGATAAATTTCATTTTTAAGTAGTACAGCGCAATATACATAATTCAGAAAATCGAAACAGAAACGCATGCGTGTAGCCATAAGCCGCAAATTCTTGGGGTTAATTTGTAACGGGCTTCGCCCCTATACTGACATCCATTTTCGCAACGCAAACGGGGCGGCGGCTTCTGCGACGTTCACCTAGAGCCAATTAATAGAACGATTAATTATTTACGCGCTGCTGCAATAGTTGCGTAATAGTTGACGTTGCGGCATTGTTTGCGAAATTCTATTGTCGTGGTATTAATTTTCGAGAAATTTATATAAATGAAAAACTGTTACATAACTACTTTAATTAAATTATTTGACCTGCTTACAAAATTATTAACACACATATGTACAGTGGTTTATAAAATCTTTCTCATGTCATATAATAATAATAATTTTTAATAAACTAACTGTTTTTTTTTTATCGGAAAATTAAAATACTATTATAAAGAGCGACGAGTAAAGCATAGGATTATCAGTAATTATATTCGGATTACCAGATTATAGAGGAATATTTATGTTTATCGTTAGTCAGTAATGCGGGAAGCCGAGTTAATAAGGTACGGGATGATGTTAATTAATTAGATCGCTTTTAATTACTTTTTACGAAACATGTAATGTAGTCGCTGTTTCAAAAACGAAAAAGAAAAATGATATGAACAAAGGGATTAGAGAGAATAAATGCTTCTTAATCGCTCAATTACAAAACGATTTAGAAGCTATGCGTATTTATTGACCGCTACGAGCGGAAAGGTGGGGTTTAACGGGTCGATGACAATTTTCCGGATGTTTCACTCGGCGACCATCAATCCTGATGATCTAACTTTTACATGTACATTACAGAGACAGGAAATTCAGTCGTGTACGTGCACGTATGTGTGATACAAAAGGACTCCCCGATATAACTTCGCGCCTCGCCCCTATCTGCTTTTTGTCCGAGAACATATTCATGCATTTCAATGCGACGATCCCCAACCCACTCGGGTAACCCGATCGAAAAAATATTAGCTTCTCGATAAATATTTCTCCAACATAGTCGCCTGTTTTATTTAACGATCGAACTAGCACATTATCGATTTTGATAACATATCGTGTTTTTGATATATAATTTTTATTTAAATAATATTTGCAAACAGAAAAAATCCGTGCGGGCAGTAAATTATATGGAATAGCAATATTCAAGAGAATATTTTGTTTGATGATGTAACGCTAAAGATTGCAGAATTAATTGCGAAATTAATTGAATAAAATTATATATTACGAGCGAGATGTTTTATTATTTGAAGAGAGAGAGAGAGAGAGAGGGAGAGACAGAACCTGAAATCGTATCCCGCTATTTTATCTCAATATTGATTGTGGTAAGGACCGTAATTTAGCCGCGACCCACATTTGGCGGGGTGCGGAGACCAGGGGTCGAAACACGGGACTATGCAAAGGTCAAGTGTCCATTAAAAATCGGTCGCAGATTCGGCCGGAAGGGGGAGGAGGATATTGGCTTCGTATAAATATGGGCACGTGAGATTTTCGTGTTCCATTACGCGCGAACATAATTCCCGTTCGTACATTTGAAAATCCTCCGTTAAAATACCACATCGTAATTGAATAAGAACACGACTACATTGGAGCACGCGCGTGCTATATTCCGCGGACCGGGCGCGCGGGACAATTTCCCGCATTGTAATCCGGTGTCGTTCCGCGCCGGACAACGCCGTGTAATCAGCGCGAATCGGGACTTAATTAATTTTAATGTCACAATTGTCAGCTGCAAATTGTTCGAATAACTCACTTGGCGCTCCGCGTTTTCAACTACATCGTGTTTTTCACCCGCGATGCCATTCATACGCCATTAAAAGTTTTTGTAATTGTTGTGAATTTCTTTATATCCTTAAATACTAACTACGCGTAATACATAATGAAAATTGCATTGGAAGCGTGGAAAAGCAATCTTGTGCAATTTGCATTTTGTGAAAGATTATTAATTAATAAGAGGAATATATATTATAAATTATTCCAAACGATCATTCATGAGTTTCGTATCTCTGATATATGTATATTATTTCGAGTGAATAATATAATATGAATAAACGCATTCGATATGAAATATACACATGACACGTGACATGCACTTTAATCTCTTTGTAAGATATATATTTAGCTGTAATGATCCAGGCAAGACCAGGTGCTCACACTGCTGTAACTGTACGAGCAGAAGGACCTTTCGCGTGCTACATATTCTCCTGGGCAAATACGCGTTCCATTATGCAGAAGACCGTTTAGATCCAGCTGGTGATGCTTATTTCACGCGCTATATGCTACTAAAAATAGTCAAAGGCGTATGTAGAATAATGTAATGAGAGTCGCGACACAAACCGGGTTGGTCGGTGCTAATTAAAGTGCGTGGTTTTAAGAGCGGGCGGAGAAGGAAAGAGAGAGAGAGAGAGAGGAAGGAAATAGAGAGAGAAAGCAAGAACATCACTCGACTCACGAACCCATGATAAATTCGTGCTACGACACGTTAGATTATGATCACGAAAATCAGTCGTGTCCCTCGGATAGCACGTGACTGGCTCAAAACAAAACCACTCTCTTATTCGACTCATTTTTAATTTAAGATTATCGTTTTCGTTTTATAAATTGTTGGTGTAAATTATTTATTCGATAAAATTCGATACTCCCGTTTTCCTTCTCGTACGAGATATCGGCGAGAAATTGAAAAGAAATTCTTATTTTTCGAGAATTGTCGTCGAAAATTCTGTTTAGTTGAATTCTTCGTCTTATTTATATAACTCGTCTCGTTTTATCAGTTTGCTGAATTTATTGGCATCGTTAAAAGTGTTTGACATTTTATATAATTTTATTATATCTTTCAAACTTTCTCTTTGTATATAAAAGTTTTCTTTAAATAAGTATACTTTTAGAAAAGAATTTATAAAAAAAGTTGTTATTATATACAATTATTATTACTACTTTAGAATCTTTGTGATTCTTACAATACAAAGTGTGACATAATAAAAATGGTACTTTTTTCCATGACAATTGTCGCGTTATATCATAACTTCGCGACAAAAAAGGAAGAATGATTATTATCATTATTATTCCATCGTGGAACAAATTCTCATCGCTTTCAGTGTGATGATAATGCGAGGATTTCTTTTTCTTTGCAGTAGCTCGTGATATACTGAATATCCGGGCGTCTACTGACCCGAGGATGCCTGACCTCTTTTTGCCATAAGCATTAGAACGTCATTTTTTACTCGGGGACTGAAAGAGAGGTTCCATTTTATATATATATATATATATATATATATCCGGAGCTAGAAAAATTCCTGCAAATATATCTCTGAACGCTGACGTATGTCTATCTCTCGACAGACAGTTGGACGAAAGGTTTTACTGTACATCAAACTGAAACGCCGGAAAAATCTGCAAAAAATCATCCGATATCTGTGTATTCAGCTAAACGAATATGTATCTACGATCCTGATCGATCTCGATCGCGAGGGATCTCGTGCCATTTATATTATCGCACAGTGTTGATATACGCAGTAGAATTGATTGATAGACGAAAGACCGATATCCCGTTTGATGCAATAGCGCGGCCGAAGCCCGGTAATTTAAGGGACGATCGATCCTTCTACAGCTCTGCGAATTCGGCAGCTCGCGTTAGAATGGATTTCCAGGTCAGAAGGTCACGGCGTCATTTGCGAACGGCGCGCAAAAGCAAGCTCACAGCATCCAATACCACAGTATACAATATTGAGAATCTAGCTTTCAATGAGCGGCATCGTTTTCTCGAAGCCCACACGCACCAAAATTACGTCACGTAGTACTCCTCTCTCACTCCTTTTCTCTCTCTTCTCTTTTCGGCTTACACTATGAGAGGGCTACGTTTGTTCATAAAATATGTATGGCGCGATGTATACGCAGAGGGTCGAGAAAGGGACGAGGAGCATCCCCGAGAATGTAGTCAATTTTTTATCGCGCAATATTGAGGGTGACGAAGGTAAAAAGGAGGAACGAGGAGCGATGGGACTTTCTCCGACGCGGTTACGCTAGGTAAGTCGCCCCCGCTTTTCTTACCTTCGTTCATCTAATATCTTAAAAAAAAAAAAGGGGAGACATTGACAGAAGATTTCTTCGATATATATTCAAGCTAAATAAATAGCCTCTAGTCTCTCTTGTCATTTATCATGTTCTATATAAATACAAATATACATACATATATATATATATATATATATACTGTGAATCACGCCAACGAAAAGTATTTACCTGATATCATATAGCTTAAATCGCTTAGTTAAGTTTTCGCAGCTGGTGCTTATATAAATTAGGGAAGATCTGACGGTAAATTACATAGCCGAAACAGTATTGATTCATATAATACGCGACACGATGAAATATTCTCCTATAAGTATAAACATATGAATTTATCTTTACGTGATTTATCTTTAGAATATGTACTTATACACACGATTATAAAGGAATATTTTATCATTATATCGTACAATGTAAATCGATTTTCAATCGTCAACAAACTCGTTATACGAATTACGTTCATTATCGTGGAGATATTTCTCGCATTTTTATTAACGCGAAGGACACTTTGAGTGATAATATCAGGTATTTCAATCCGCCTATACAGGCATCGCGGGAGCTCGTATTCATAGCGTCTAAATGAATTAAGTAGAGCATATCCGTGTCGTGCCTGACCTAGTTGAAAATGCGTGCCTAAATATCTCCTGTTACCTTCATTCAGACACATCCAAGGTGTGCGAGAAACGTGCGATTAATAATTAAAGTTCATAATGGATTAAAATTGCTTTATCTTGAATCTGAAATATTCGCAGTCAGAATAAAATCGAGAGAGAGAGAGAGAGAGAGAGAGAGAGAGAGAGAGAGAAGGTTTGACATACTTTTTTAAGTACTTGAGGCGAAGTTACTCTCAAAGACTTGAGAAAACTTCATTAAGAAATTAATTTGATAATTTTCTCAGATTTTATATTTTATATTAATTTAGTAATTATTCATAAGTTCCTAAGTATATTGGAATATTCTATCATCGTAATCAATTACGATCCAACTTATATACCCGTATTCTCACAGTCTTATCTTTCTCCTCGAGCATTCCTGGATTAGAACTCGAGGGGGTGCATCGATAGATACAAAAGTAATTTCTCACGTACTCCGCGTACAGATGATTAATCGGTCGTACCGATTATCGACCTACTATCTGATGATGATTAATCGACGCTTACTGCGAAGAAAGCGCAAAAAGATGCAAAAGATAGAATCTTTTCCTCGATCGCGATTCGGCACAACCGCCATTCGCACATTTTTAGAAAGGATGAATATTCGCGCGTCAGGCTACAAGGAAAATCCATTAACGCTGTTGCCCCCGGCGTATTTACCTCTACATCGGCACGTGATCCTACGGGATATATGTATAAGATGATTCGCGATTTACGTTACAAACAATAATCGCGCCACGTACTTTTTCGCTTATTAAAGCCATCAGAATGCGAATGACGGTGCTTGGACGAGTTACAAGCACTCAACGGGGAATTATTCTGTCGCGACTATCTACATGTCGCGAGTGTCTCGTTTCTATTGTACTGGTGGATTATTCCGAACAATAGCCGGTAGCCAAAGCAGACCGCAACTGCGTAACAATCGCGCGGAACAATATCCATTTTTAGAAACAATCAAACTCGCTTATCGAAGAGAAAATTTCGCGAATATAACTTCAATTCCCGTGTAATTTCATGACACGCCAAGTGAGACATAAACACGGCGTTTTATTTTATTCGCGGTTGAACACACGATATTTCTCCTCGAAAATGTAAAACCTAGCTCCCTCATGAATTTCGCGGAAAATATAATACGCGCGGTTGTATTCATTCACGTTAAAGAGAGAGAGAGAGAGCACGAATATTCAAAACGATGAAGCACGGATTTCTTTCTCTGCATGCGAGATGAATAGGGCGGCCGGTGGTTGATGGCTGACAAAAGAGACCGCGTTCGAATTTCGATATCGCGATTTTTAAGATGAAAGCACATTCACGGTTAATATACAAAGAATCACTTGACCGATTGACCGACCGAGAGGGCCAATCTCACCTGCCATTCAATCATCGGTGCGGTACGATTTCTTTGTTTTATTTGGTGTCAAATCCAACACCTACACGTCCAACTCGCGAGACTGGAAAAGTGGCTCCGATAATAAAATAAATATACTGTTGGCTGGCGTGTCAGAGAGCATGTCCGCCCACGTCTCGTCAATAATTCCCGCTGATTTGCACCGATGTCCAATAATCATCCCCTTTATGAAAAATTCAAGTCTCAAAAGACTGCTGTCTGGATTATCGTCGAATTTTTCTCGCGGTCGAATCTGTTAATAAAAAATTCAGCTGGGATAATAATTCAGTATAGGCTTCGCATATTATTGATGCTCTGGATATAACAAAACTCTATTTTATTATCGAGATATCTTTAATTTTGTACAAGCAACTTTCTCTCATGAACTCATACTTGAATCATTGAAGAAAATAGTGACTTTATGAGATCCAGTCTGTCATTGATTATTGATAGAATTATTCGGAAAGTTTATTGTTTTCTCGTGAGTAAAAAGAATGCCTCCTGTGAGGTTTGAACTCACGACCCCTGGTTTACGAGACCAGTGCTCTACCACTGAGCTAAAGAGGCTCGGTATATCCGAATCCTATCATTCACCCTTGTGGTAGATATTCGTCGAGAAATATTTGCTCTTCTATAAACGGTACGCGAAAGTTGCATAAAAGACATTGGCGCAACAGAATCACGACAAAAAACGAATATACTCGTCAAACGAATCCTCTTTTGCTTTCTTCAAAAACGACGGAGATCGACAACTGACAATTCTTTGAAAAATAAAATTTTGAGATTGGAGGACGAAAAGTGAAAAGTTTACAGACTCATATTTACGCGATCGCGCAACCGCAGCTACACATTTGAAACTTATATCTTTCCTTCGAATGATTTTATTTCTTTATTTCACAAATATTAAAAAAGAGAACAGTCTCTTTTCATCGGCAGAGGGATCGCGAAATTTTCGAACTTTACCCGCGTGGGCAGAAGCCTACGCTATCGAGGGATAGCTCTAAGAAAACACCCTGTCAATAATATGACATGTTTGAGTTGCAGGCATTGTTTCGCGCGCGACGGCAACGGAAGATAAGTACGAGCGATAGACGCCTCGCGGCACAGCTGTTGAGCCGGTGTATTGACAGCTGCGCCACGTGATCGCCGCCGGTGTATTGGCGGCCGCGGCGCGTTTGTATGCGGTGTATTGACAGTCGCGTCGCGCCTCGTGACTCGAGGCAGCGTGAAAGCGCGCGTCGGCGTCGCGCACAATAGCGCACGTGGTATCGCGCGCGTGTGACACGCGATGAGGGAGCGCGCGGGACATTTATTTATAAACGACATGCCCAAGAGAGCATGACATGCGCTATGGGAAATAGGCCACGCTGGTGGAGCTGCTTACTAGAAAAACGGCGTGAATCGTGGATGAAACAGACCGATGCGTCGCAGCCGCCGTCGCCGCTGCGGCGAGCGAGCTCGGATGCTGCGTCTCTTCACAGTTGCGTGATGTTGTCGCGGTAAGCTTGGCAGGGTGATAAACGATACCGCGGGCGGATCGTGTCGCGAATGTCGTCGACGCGTCGCGAATCGCAGCTCAAATGTCGAAACAACGGAGAGCCCGTTCCCGATTCAAGGTACGATATCACGAAGGTTAGGCTTGACGAGGCATGAGGGAAGCGAGTGGTAACTCGATGGCATTTTCGAGTAATTAGGTCGCCTGAATATGTTTTACCGCTAATAATCGTTTCCTACCGCGCGATCCGGTAACAATGCTATTATCGATTGTTTATAGCCAATGGACCGTTGGCTGGATAACAATGAGCATCGCAAACCCGTCAATTCATGACGGATCCTCCATTCTTTCCGTTAGATTCACTTCTTTATTTCCAGGATAAAAAAAGTAACATAGGGATGAGAATATATTGTATTTATAATTAGTATACTGATCAGAAATGATGTTTTTGCTATTTATTTTTAAATATTATTTAAATAACAATCCTTTTTGTGCTCTATGTAAGAATTAAATAAGTTAAAAAAATATCTGAGTGATAATTTATGAATTTTTTAGTTTTTGAAAGACGTTTGTTTTTCAATTCAACAAAAATAAATTCCTTGAAGTTAATTTAATATACCTGTTTTTTAAAGAGATGACAGTTTTGTTTTAGTTGTCACAATATTTTAATTATTATTCTAGTAAAATATATATGTTAAAATAGAAATAAAAAATCCATTATATTATAGATAGTTATATTTTTTTAATTAAAATTTTTGGACATTGTGCTTGAATTCTTTTCAAAATAATATAAATATTATAGAATATGATAATTAATATAATATATATTTCTTATATATTAGGTGATAACTCCACTTCGATCGTTAGTTTTCTGTGGTGAAAATAGACAAGACATGGAAGAGTGGTTGAATGCACTAAGAACAGCAGTGGAGAATCGACCTCAGGGTGATCCTGGAACTGCCGAGTTACTAGGAGGTAATCATCAATGGTATGCGACTAATCATGCCAGACCTACGTATTGCAATGTTTGCAGAGATGCTCTGCATGGTAAGAAATTGTTATTTCTTTGTTATAACAATGTTCTCATAAATAAAATTTTTATAAAATTATTTAAAACATGGTGATTATATAATACAATATTACTTTCTAGGGGTTACTTCCCATGGTTTAAGTTGTGAAATCTGTAAATACAAAGTTCACAAAAGATGTAGTGCAAAAGCAATAAACAATTGCAAGTGGACCACTTTAGCATCCATTGGAAAAGATATCATTGAGGACCAAGATGGGGTGTGTGTGCATAGAATCTTATAATTAAAAATATTTTTATATAAGAATTGATAACCAAATAAATGTATGATTTTAATTGTGGATTTTAATAATACATCAAATAATTATCTGATAAATATGACACGAATTTTTTTTTACATAATGTTGCTTAATTTTATGTTAATCTCTTTTATAGAACATCACAATGCCACATCAGTGGATGGAGGGAAATTTACCAGTGTCCTCAAAATGTTTTGTTTGTGAAAAGACATGTGGCTCTGTACTTAGGTATATATATTACAGTGCATGTTTACGTAGAAAATACACAATGTTCAACTACAAAAATCAATGTTATTCATAGGCTTCAAGATTGGCGGTGTCTATGGTGCAGAGCAACTGTACACACAGCATGCAGACCTGCCATAAGTATCAAGTGTCCATTAGGACCAGCTAAACTCAGTGTAGTGCCTCCTACGGCTTTGCATAGTATAGGTAATTATACTCCCTGTCTTTTATAAGTGATAATTCTATGATTTTATGTGTGAATTACATATGTAATGTATATATGTGTGATTAACATATGCACATAAATACACAACAGAAAATTTTTATTACAGTAATAAAACTATGTGTATTGAATTATCAGGTAGTGATGAAGCTTGGGAAGCTGTTAGACCTACGGGATGCAGTCCACTTTTAGTATTTGTAAACAGTAAATCTGGTGACAATCAAGGTGTTAAGTTTCTTAGGAGATTTAAACAATTACTGAATCCCGCACAAGTGTTCGACCTTATAAAAGGAGGACCAGGTCCAGGGTAAGCAAATCCTTGTCAATAACAATCAATGATCTGAAATTTGTTCTTTTAGGGATATATCTAATATATAAATTATATTTTTTTTTCTTTTAGACTAAGACTGTTCCGTCACTTTGACCCGTTCCGGATACTAGTGTGCAGTGGAGATGGATCGGTGGGATGGGTGCTTTCGGAAATCGATCGACTTGGAATGCACGTGAGTATCTTACAATCGCGAATTTTATTTATTTATCTCTTTTAGTGCATGATTTTTTAACTCAACTATCATTTTTTCTCGAGTCTAATTATGCTCCATCTGCAAAATTGCATCATACTTTAAGCATATTTATTTCTTTGCATAGCAACTTAGTGTAGCGATACTTTTCTCTGCATTATGTGCGCATAGAAATGTAAAATAGCATTGTAAATTATTTTAACATATATATTTCTTTACAATACAATATTATTAAATACAGTACTATGATTTAGATTTATAATTTTGCAGCCAATGGTATTAATCTTTTTATGTTTTTGATTATACATTGCATGGCGTGTCTCTTTTATGATTTTATTCCAGATGAAACTGATGTGTGTGCTTTAAGCTTCTTTATGTGCGAAGCTTTCTTAACTTTATTTACAGATGGTAAGTGTGAAAATGCATGATTAATTCATCTTTCTAATTTAGATAAAAAAATTATTATAGAAAACATTAATTATTTATAACAAAACATGCTGATTTATGTTTTCAAAATTTGCAGAAGCAATGTCAGGTTGGAGTACTACCTTTAGGAACGGGAAATGACTTAGCACGCGTATTAGGCTGGGGAGCATCGTGCGACGATGACACGCATTTACCTCAGCTATTGGAAAAGTACGAAAAAGCGGGCACAAAGATGTTGGATCGATGGAGCATTATGACGTATGAACGCAGCATATCTCTGCCATGTCACAAAGTGACTCTGCATCAGCCCGATCCGGCTATAAAATCGAGTGTAGCTCATCAGTATGAGGACAGCGTTCTTGCTCATATAACAAACATTTTGCAATCCGATCAAGAGAGCGTAGTTATATCTAGTGCCAAGTGAGTAATTTTCATCACATATGTGTATATATGCAATTATAAAATTATGCAAAATTTTTAATCAGTGATCTTTTTTTGCAGAGTTTTATGTGAAACAGTGAAAGATTTTGCAACACACATACTGGAAGCCAGTCTAAACACAGGGGACCAACAATTGGGAGAAAAATGCGAAACTCTTCACCAAAAACTTGACTTATTATTGCAGACATTATCAAAAGAGGAGAACTATTTATTTGATAACGTAGAAGAAACTGACATTGGCACTCTAAATACTGAAACTTTGAACAGCAACCAAGAAAAAGGTGCTTTAGAAAAGCCAGAGAAGGAAATGACGAATTTAAAAAAAGTCAGAAAAAGAAAATGTTATATGGAGAGAGACGTTGTGATGTCTAGGTATATATACAACGCCTATTGTTTATAATATTGTATTAAAATATAGAATGAGAGATATATATTTCAATGCTTTATTTAGAGCAAACAGCTTGAAGAGAGCTATCAGGAGATTAGTGGAACATACAGAATCGGCCGTCGATGAACAGAACGATCCCTCGGATGAGAAGCAAGGTAACAAGATGCCAAATATTACTATAACATCCGATAATTCGTCGATGAATATTGCAACAAGTAAGTTTTTTAGTTTATGATGAGGATAATGATTTGTGCATTCTTTCTTTAACTTGTGTTCTTAAAATAGATAATTTAGATAAAAAGCAACATTTGGATATTCCTGGCTTATTACAAACAGACCAGACATCCGACAATATCAGTTTAATGCCAACTCTAGAATCCTGTAGCAGTGTAGAGATATCACCTTGCCCGAGTCCTACTCCTAACGTGGCATCTTTAAGCCCGATGCCGGATTTAAGAAGGGATTCGCAACCAGAAGAATTACTTACTCTCCCTGCGCCCGACGGTTTCGCTGATAGCAGACGAAACAGCGAAAACATACCACAAGGGTAATTTTTTCTAATTCGATTTAATTCGACGGTACATCATTATAGTATCTGGTCAAAGTTATATGTGTATCTTATTTTAATTTTAGAGTTTTCAGTTTTGATTCTCCCGCAGCACAGACTGCCGGCTGTCAACAAGAAGCGCAAATAGCTGCTATTAACAATAATTTCCTATCGTCCGAACATACGCAAATAGAACCTGTCTCCGACATTCCAATCACCGTGACAAAGACCACTTTAGACACAAGTACACCATCAGACGACGCGACCACCATACAAGACACTATCGTTTCTCCTGACACAGATTCGCTTCATTCTAGAAATATCTCGCCACAGCACGCGCAAAAATCCGCGAAAGTCAAACTGGAAAGAGGTAGCTGTACTAATAGCATCATTAGTACAGACAGTATGGTTTCTGAAACATTGGATTCCAGAAGTTACACCATTCGAAATAGCGAAAGTGAAATCGGTAGGTGAATTCTTCGCCAATATGAAAGATTGTAAGAACGCTTGCTTTGCATGTGTGTCATATCTAATTATTAGATAATTTCTCTCACACTTTTCAGGACATATAGACAGTGATATATTTGATTCCACCAAGAGATCGGAAAGTTCGGAGATTGGGCACATTGACTCGCCGGATAATTCCGACAAACTTTCTACGGAGACACAACATTCGGAAAGTGGCTTAGAGGATTTGAGCTCCCTTGGACAGGACGTGATCAGCGCGACAATGGGCGAGAAATACGATTCTGTTAGAGAGGGCTTAGAAATCGAGGAATCGCGAAGATCTTGCGGTTTAGCTCAATTCAATGAAGGGAATGACATTGCAAGGCAGTCTTTCAAGACGAGAAATATAAAAATGGATAAAGAGGTAAACAATATTAAAGTGTTTCAGTTTTTTTTTTGTGAAATTAAACGTATAAAATTAATGTACTTTTTATTAGCAGGGAATGCTAAATAAATATAAAATTGACGGTTTGACGACATGCGTACGTGTGTCGGGAACTAAATCGCTGCAACCTATTGAAACGAATATAGTATCTGCCAATCCGCCATTTGATAATGTTGAAAAAGAGAAAGTGTCTGATTTGCTAAGTCCAGTATGCTGCTTTACCGTCTTGTCGGACAACACGCAGGCCAACGAGAAATGTTCTATAAACTTTCCACCACAGATTAGCGTTATCGTTGATCCACCAAGTCCGTCGTTGTCGATTGAAAGCCATCAGAAACTTAATTTGAATTACAACCTAGATCCACATGATAAACAATACAGTAGCGGCAGTAGTATGGAGAGATGTAAGTTCAACCTCAGTTGTTATATCATTAGTATGACAATTATATGTTTGATATATATATTGATCACATTTCTATATGACTCAGTAAGCGTGGAACTGCCCGAATCGGGTTTTTCTCCGCAAGCTACACGGCGTATCAGTAGCGGCAGCTTGTTGAAAGCAACGGAAGTTGTGACATTGGCAGCTACTACTGCTCGTCTAGGTGGTTCGAGCATGAGCTTGCGTCACGAAAGAGCAAAATCTGTCGACAAAACGGAGGATGTGAAGAAACTTCCAATAATAAATCCTCTAGTTCGATTGCCAATGTGGCCAAGTAAGCCAAAGATGCAATATCGAAATATAATCTCGTATGTTATAATATAATTATTTACTTATATCATTATTTTGTTTTTTGTAAACGTGCTTGCAGATGTGAGCGGTGGAGCTGGCCTTATCAGTCAAGCGTTACTGGCAAACGCGGATGCTCTGTGTGCAGCAGTATCGCCATTAATGGATCCGGATGAATCATTAATGTAAATCATACACATTATCATGTAATTAGTCTACATATATATAATCATGACATGATCAATTTTATTATGAATTCTACAGGGAGGGCTACTTTGAACGATGTGTCATGAACAATTATTTTGGAATTGGCATAGATGCAAAAATCAGTCTCGATTTTCACAATAAGAGGGAAGAGCATCCTGAAAAATGTCGGTCGCGCGCTAAAAATTATATGTGGTATGGCGTCTTGGGATCTAAACAATGGCTACAAAAAACTTATAAGAATCTTGAGCAAAGAGTGCAATTGGAATGCGATGGTCAAAGGATACCGTTACCTTCTTTACAAGGAATCGTTGTGCTAAATATACCAAGGTACATGCAAAAGAAAAACAATAGATACATCTATATACAATATTTAATTATATTATAATAATTAATGTAAAATTTTCTTTTTGAATGAAAGCTTTATGGGCGGTACGAACTTTTGGGGTGGTACGAAGGAAGGAGATTTATTTTTGGCACCGTCATTTGACGATCGCATACTGGAAGTGGTAGCGGTCTTTGGGTCCGTTCAAATGGCCGCTTCGCGACTTATTAACTTGCAACATCATAGAATAGCTCAGTGCCAGACGGTCCAGATTAACATCCTAGGGGAGGAAGGTGTTCCGATACAGGTCGATGGTGAGGCTTGGGTTCAACCACCCGGTATTATAAGGATTATACATAAAAATCGCATGCAAATGCTTTATAGAAATAGGGTAAGTGTCTATTTAGCGGTTTCTCAATAAGAAAAAAAAATTTTGGTTATTGCGAGTAATCGAAAATATTTTACATCTCAGGCGCTTGAAACTTCGTTAAGAGCATGGGAAGAGAAGCAGCGCAACACGTTAAGCGCCGTAACTCAATCCACTTCTACTCTAAGCAGTACATCGCAATCGCAATCCAAAGCGCATTTGCCGATATGTAATAAACCGCCTCAGTTGAACGATGAAGAACTCATTATTCTATTCAATTTTATTGAAGCAGTGACGACCCTTGTTAAGTGGGTAAAATTATTGATTATATCTCATCCGAGCCTCGAGCCAGATCTGTATCAAGTCGCCTTGCGTACAGCAAATGCGCTTGAACAAGTGCATCCGGACGGTAAAATCTTACAAGGGGTAAGTAATATAATTTACGTAAAAAATCGAGGAATAGAAAGACATTATGATAAATTCTCTTGTTTATATTTGTTTATTTATCAATAGACGAGGTTGAGACCTATGGTAACTGAATTGGTATCAAGTGCGAGACAATTATATGAAGAATCTTGCGAGTTGCTACGTGATAAAGCTCACAATTTGGTGGGTATGGTGGGTTAAATATCATTTCACTGTGTAATAAGTAGTATGTATAGTAGTAATAACAGTAGTGTATGTAGTACTTTAAATTTATTAAATTGACATTTATCTTTTTGTGTATAAAATGCAGAGATTACGAGAGGATTTGGAAAACAAGCTATCTATATCTTTAGCTAATATGGAACAAGAATTACGAAAATGTACTTTTGATGAAAGAGGGACAGGACTGGTTTACTTGCAAAACGCTCCCGCAGACGATCAGGTATAGTTCTTTCTTATGTTTTATGTAATGCTATTCGAGATTAATTCTTTAAAGATAAAATAAATTCTATTCTCATATTTCTGTCATATTTTGCATTGTGATAAAGAGTTTACATTGTGTGATATTTATTATATATTTAATTGAGAGAGCACAGTATATATATATATATGTATATATATATATATATATATATATATATATATATATATATATATATATATATATATACACTTACTAAAATTAGTACTTGTAAAGAAAACTTTGTTTCTCGTAAATTAGCTGTTTGTTTTTAAACAGAATTTAGAAAATTAGATTTATATGTATTTTGGGAGATACAGATTTTTCTACTTACATTCCTAGCACTTAATTTTTCACGAAATTACTAAAATCGAGCGAAATATATTAATACATTGTTAAGATTGATGATAAAATTTTTCGTTACTTTATTATATCATATTTTACTCATGTCCAATATTTCATCTCATTAGAGTACATTTTGAAAGATTCTTTTAACATTTGGTAATAAATTTTGGGAACTAGCTAGTTGGATATAATATTATGAAAGCACCTCTCTTTACAAACATTAAACACGAGAATATTTACAATTCTCTCTCCTTCTCGAGAGAACTGTACAATTCATTATGCATATAAATGTTGTTTACAAACGATAATTAATAAATTATCCTATGCTTTATTTCGGATTGATTGAGTGCTCAATCCCAATGCTGGTAATACGCTTTTAAGTCTTAATGCTTATGACGTTAGAGAAATTAGAATTAGCGACTTAGTTTTGCAATGTAGCGAGATATGATGCAGATTATTTTTGTACACGTGTGTATGTGTCGTGCGTGCATGTTATATCTGCTGAGAGATAGATTGCTCCATTTAGATGTTTTTATTTACCTATTTGTATGCTTATTATTCTAGTCTCTCCTTATTATAATCAACAGCGAAACACGTAATATATATTATGCGATATTTAGTGATTTTAGTCGACGCTGCGCATCTATTCAGTTTATATTAGCAGGAGTAACAGTATGCACCATTTAACTTTTGCTTTTGTCATCGCGCGCTTCCGCTGTTTCTCATGATTTTGTTGAGAAGTCGTTGCACTGTTTAATTAGCACTATAACTACGAGAGGGGAACTTTCGTGATTTTATATAAACCTCATGAGAAATGTATTTTGTAGCGGATGTATATGTGTGTGAATCTCGCTGAATAATATAGCAATAAATATATAATGGAATATCTCATGTCTCTCTTATTAATATATACCGGAAATATATTTGCGCGAATATGTTAAATCATTCGATCGCGACCACATAGACCATTCGAGAGAGAAAGAGAGAGAGCTACTTTGTGTGCTTGACAAATCCCATATAAGTCCGAGTGCAATTCTCCACCTGTGCATATGATTAGCATGTCTCTAACATATGTCGTATATAAAATAGCGTGTCGCTTTACTACTAATCTGACTAACATCGTGTACTAACCGGCGTCTCGAACTCTGGATCTGCAGGGAGATAAAAAAAATCGTCATCGAGGGTTGTTCTGGTTAAAGTTCCGTCGTTTCGCCGGCAACTCGGGCGCCGTGGGTCATCCGGCGCGAGATCAAGTTACTACATGGGACGTACAGGAGGTGTGCACCTGGTTAGAGAATCTGCAATTGGGAGAGTACGCCGACAGATTCGTGTCCCACGACATACGCGGCAGGGAACTGCTAACGCTAGCCCGTCGTGATCTAAAAGAGCTGGGCATCACCAAGGTGGGGCACGTTAAACGCATCTTGCAAGCCATCAATGACCTCAACAATTGAATTTACGAGTTACGTTCACATAGAGACGTTAAGTTTTACACGTTCCGAAGCCAAAAACAGGATTGCGTAAGTAATTATATAGATATCTAGATAGTGTTTGACACAGTAGCAAAAGAGAGTATCTTCAACGCATCATTCCAAACTATATGCAACTATAATAAATCGATAACAGAGAAGATAAAATTTAGAATTACATGTTTGACAAAAAGAGCTTTCATAATAATTCGTAGAACAAGATAGATAGATTATTATATTCTTACCCTAAAACGTTAATTAAAATATGCAATTTCCGATACGCGAATGATACTAAAATATTAAAATATTTAAAAAAAAGACAATGTTAAGCGATAAAAATTACGATAGAATTGTATCCTTTAACATTGTCGTAGAAGAAAATCACTTTTTGCCTGTGCCAAATATTTACTTTATACTTAAAATTATGATAAAAGGAAGCAAAAAAATGAATTTGTTGTCTCATCGACAAATTTATAGCGCAATTCTATTTATATATACACACACACACACACGCACACAGATGCACACACATATATATATATATACATATATATAGTACAAAATATGAAATATGTCACATCTCCCAAGGGGATGAATTTTCCCTTCACTCTCTCTTACTGAGGTAAGACGAATCCATGACGAAAAAGATTCCGTATAAACTACACACATATATACGGAATAGATAATTCTTGTAAAATAGTAATTTTTTTACATTACGGACTATCCTAGAATAAAAAAATTTACAACATCTCGGGCATACATATATTTAACAACTATTGCGTGTATTTCGTTCGAAATTCATCTTACGCGGCATAAGTATCTTAAACCTGCGAGTACTACATTCTTGAAGAAGCGTTTCCTATTATCTCTGACGTAGAAAAATTAATTATTTAACATGTGTAATTTTTAATTCTTTTGGTTTATTCTGATTGTCTTTTATATATAATATAAAGTCGAGCTTTGTCGAGCTACCGATGTAGTGTGCAATATAAATATATACGGATGTATAGATATCTTGTAATTATATACACAGATTTGTGACTTTTTCGATTGTTTGATGATGTTAATAATTAGTTTGAAAAGCAATGTCTGGGCCAAGATGCATATGAAAGTGATTCTACATATATCTTCTCTTATGGCAATAAACACGATAATTAAGAAAAGACCTAGAGATGCAAAATGCACACATTATAGTAGTTTTAACAACATTATTAAATGTATATGATACATAAAAATACTTTCTTCTTCCGGGTTTGTAGGTAACAACTTGCAGATAGCTTTTGCTTGTGAACTTCTTGCCTTATAAAGCTAGTCTTCATTTTCTTACGCATATAATCTCAGTTATAAATATTTATCTATTTTTATATAATTATTTTTAAACGTAACGTATACATATATAACCACTGTGCTATCATTTGCATAATCTTCTATCAGCAATAATCAAATATTTTGCTATTGATAAAGGAGATGTAATTTTTTTGTTACGTTAATAGCCGTTTTTTTTTTATTCATTTTTTGTTTTGTTATTCTGTAATAATCGAAGAATCTCGATTATTATACTTCTTATATACAGAGAGTAATTCTCACAGATGAGCATATTTAGTTTATGCGATAAAACATGTCATTAACATAAAAGTAAATAGAAAGTAAAACTCGATTAACTGACAAACTTAAAACAAAGTAGAATCAAACTGTGAGTACACACTAAAAACAATTACGCAGAGATAAATATAAATTATTGTAATACAGAGAAAATATAAATTCTTTATTGACAATGTTCAACTACAAATTCGCCACAGGTCTGATATTAACGCACTACGATTCACTTATCTTTCTCTTTTATATAATAACTTGTAATATAAAACATGTTAACGGATTTAAAACCAAGTTATTTACGAGTTAACAAAATTTTCTTTACATTCCAATACATATATCTAAAAGGACAAAAGTGCCTACTCTAGATTCACTAATCTTACATACAGACAAGGAATACAGTCATATATACTGTTACATGTACTGTATATGAATGATATGGCATTAATTGCGTATTATGCTTTTTTTATTGTTATTTTAGAAATACGAAACTTCGCTAACGCGCAATATTTATACATATACATATATATCTATATATAAAAATATTTTTTTTATATAACTATACAAAATTTACGTCGTTACAGTCATGCAACAAAACTTCGCATCTTAATAGATAACATTGTTGCAATACAATAATGTAATGCAGTATTATGTAGGATAATATTACATTCGATGATTTTTAATTTATACAATCTAATACCTTTTTGCGAAAGGGGGGGAGAAAAATTAAAAATTTTAATCGAAATTATAACGTTTAAATATAATATTATAACACTGAACTTTATATAATTGAATTATTTCGTTATAATATATATCTTCTAGAGATAATTTATTGAACGTCTAAAAAAAATCAATTTAAAAAATAATATAAATAAAATTAATAAATTAGAGATAACATTCATGTCTCCTTAAAATTGATCTTTTGAATAATCTCCATGTTTATTTATATAATACTTGTCAATTCTTATTACTTAGTCTTCTACTACTTTTTAAATCTAGAGATAATTCTGTAAATGTTATCTTGTGTATATTCGTCGGAGATATTTTCTGTAGTAAAATTTCTAATATACAGAATTGACAATCTCTCTCGTATTATCGTGTATAATACGCACGAAAATATATTGTTGTAAGATATTCCTTTCCAAAATAATGAATACACACATACACACATATTGTTGTTTTGTATACTTATTAAAATAAAATATTTAATAACATACATACCTCACAATTTAAAACATTGGAAAGGTATGTTACATAAAAACGAATGTATTTAATCGTATTCAATTATTGTTCCTAGAAAAAAATATACCATTTTACTATATTATTAATAATGTATATGTAATCAAAGTAAGTAATAGTAAGTCTCTTTGAAGGAAGTTGGAGAAGAATAGTATTCGTAGTTTTCTAGAAATCACGCGCATCATATTTTTCGATTTTTTTTTTCACACTTGAGATGTATTATATGATTTTGAAAGCATTTTACTCTTTTGTATCTGTGATAAATTTTGTGTAGCTGCTTAATCTTCTAATGCAAAAAAATGTGTTATTATAACAAGTAATTATAAATATGTATTCATACAGTGAATTGTTCCTTTATTGCTTCAATCGGATGTACTAATTTTTTTTGTTTCCTTTTTATACATAACTATTTTGGCTTAATTAAATAATATCTTTGAAACGTGCATATAAAATATATATATATATATATATATATATATATATATATATATATATATATATATTTTATATGCACGTTTCAAAGATATCAGTACTTAAAAATATTTGAGTTTGTATATAACGAACAATTTCTAGAAATAATATTATATTTGAACTAATATTGGAACTCTTCGCGAGAGAGATGTAGAAAATTCTAAAAGTTTCTTTTTCTATTTTCTTGGAAAAATTAAAATAAATATCTTCCTGTTTTTGCTGTTTATTTTATCATTATTGTTTTTGATCTCTTTATAAAATCATACATATATTGATATATAAATATCTATATTTAAACATAATTAATTGACACATTTTACAGTTTTAGAATTGTGTGAAATATTCTTAATAATAGACAAATCACGATAAAGACATCCGAAATAGGTAACAAAGTTTTCTGTTTACAGAATAGGACCATAAGTATATTATAAAATAAATCTAAAACTACTGTGATAAAGACTCTTAATCTATAATATGAAAAGTTATTGTCTATAATATTAACATATAATTTACTCAAATATTAGCAATATAATTATTTTAATTGTATCGTAAGGTTTTATTGTATCATTTCTTTTTACATTAAGATCTTGCATTATAAGCTTATGAGTACATAAGAACGTGAATCGATCTATGTCAAGTACTTCGACTTAGAATTTTAATTTTTTGAAAACGAATATTTATACTATTAGTCTTGAATTGCACTGAGAATAGCGTTTATACTTAAATAGGATATATACTTCATTAAATAATTTATTCTTCATTAAATAATATTCAAAATTTGTTTGCATCAGTTTTATTATATTTACTGATTGAATGCTTTCCCCGAGAGATACATATAAAATATTTTATATAAAACATTTTATTGTAAAGATTTTTTAATGAGATTTATATAAAAAAAACATTTGTTAAGTTTTAAAAACAGATCTTATACATGAGCACAAGTTTAGATTTTTATGAAAATGGGTTTTATAATAATATCATAAAACTTTAAATTATTATATTCAAATAGTCCGAATAATTATTATATTACCTGATATAATAATAATTGGCAAAATTTTTCTCAAGCAATATCTTGATATAATAACAGGATTTATAAAGATATTAATAAGTACTAGCTTTTAATAGCCTTTTATTGGATAAGTAGCCTTTTTTTTATAGTATACATCTTCAATTATACAAATTTGCACACACTATGTGAAAAAATCTTTTACTTTTATTATTATATATCAAAGAGCATTATAAAGCATATTTTTGTCTCTATGATATTATCAGATTTTATTTTAGTGACTACAATGTTAAAATCAAATACATTATGCCAATATTTGATATGTATTATAAATCCTGTTATGTAAAAGAAGAGCATAGTAATACATCAAAAAAGCTATTTAAGAATAAATGTGTTCAAATTGTATACATGCACTTTATACATGTGTTTTGTTAAAATAATTATGTATTATTTCTATGTTTATTATATATAATCTTTTTGTACTTATGCAAGTGTTATTATAAATAATATATTACATTACATATATATATATATATATATATATATATATATATATATATATATATATATATATATGAAATGAAGATATTATACAAGAACTATTCACTGTATCAAAAATCAATATTCTATAATAAAATTAAATCTTAAAAAGTTCCACTCATTTCAAAGTTTATAAATATTTTCTTGACTAATTATATATATATATATTTAAAGATTGTAAAGCATGTCTTGATAAATAGTAATATTATGAAATACTAATATTGTAGCTGTTCTCGGATCTTTCGCACATTATTTATATATCTTCCATAAATATATTAAAATATTATTTTATTAATTATTTTAAATTATATACAAAAAATGCTTGACTAGAGTATCACTTGATTGACAGATCCATTGATTATGTCAGAATTGCAAATTGTTTTTATAATTTCCAGCAATAAAATGCAATTATTTGTGGAAGATATTTTAATAATATTACACCGAATAATATATATTACATTTGCATAACCGTTTTTGATGTATGCCTTCTGTAAAAACATATAGATTTAATCACAGATCTATTTCGGATGTATCTTACCATCAATAGAAAGTATGATCACAATCTTTAATTAAATAATATATAATGTAAATTCTCAGGAAACACAGCGCTGTAATCGTAACAATGTTCTATCCTTTCCTAAAATTTCCATCATTTCAGCAACGGGTGGTCCAACCTGTGCAAAAATTTATATATATTGTGCACATATTAATATTTTTTTCCTACAATGGGAAGAAATTTATATGAGCTATATTTACCTTTAAGCCACTTAAAAGGCTTCTCAGAATTTTCATCAAAGCAGTAAATGGAATTTTATGCTTTTCAGCAAAGTCTCTCAGATATGAGATCATCCAATCTGTCTTGTAATTGCTTGCATCTATTTTAACTAATTCTGCATTTAATAGTTTAATTGCATCTAAAATAATACAATAGTAACATATAAATTTAAATAGAATTAATTTAGAATAAATTTTTGTATAAAGAAATATATCAATACTTGAGCATGCAGTTTGTTCAATGTTTGGCACAGAAGCAATATTTGGAATAATCCATAAAAATGCAAGCTCCTCTTTGACAAGATCATTGAGTGTTGATATCCTATTTTGCGACCATTTTAATGTGCTTATTATGTGATAATCATCTAACTGCAAACTTCCATCATCTTTTCTAAAATAAAAATAATATAATTAAATGTCTTCTGAAAAAAATAGAGGGAGAGGGATAATACTAACTATTTTATGTGAAATTAAACTTATACCTTTCAGAAAATGTTTTTAATACTAATCTTTTAACCCGCTCAATTAGAAATTTATGATTCTTCTCGTTCTTCAGTAAATTTGCAATTTCCAATTTATTAAATTCTAATAATTTTTCAGGCTTAAGTTTGCCAGAACTTATTTTTAATTTATTAATATCAAACTGTAATGAAAAACAGAATACATATAAATAAATAATATAATGTATAAATAAGAATTTTATTGTAATGCATACAAAAATTTTTATGCAAAAATAAAGATTTTTCTATCGATATTTATACCTTTTTAATTAATTCCTGATAACTGTAAAGATCTTGATTTTGCTGTTCTTTATGAAAACCACCACCAGCGCTTACCACATAGTTCAATAATGCTAATGGAAAAATACCCTGTTCCCTAAATGACTCGATCTTTATGTCACCTTGTCTCTTTGATAATTTGGATCCATTTGCATTTAATATTAAAGGTAAATGCCCATACATGGGAGGATTCCAACCAAATGCACTGTAATGGATGAAATTTATCAAATATGCTTATTTATAATTACATTATTTAAAATTTAAAAACTTGAAAAAAAATTTTAAATATAAATTAAATTAAAAACTAAAATATGTGAATATGTAATTATTTTAAGTAAAGCTACATACTTATAAAGCATAATATGCTTGGGTGTGGAAACTTGCCATTCAACACCCCGTAAGACATGAGAAATCTCCATAAAATGATCATCAATCACATTTGCAAAATGGTAAGTAGGATAGCCATCTGATTTTACAATAATTGGATCCCCTTCAGACTTGGTAATATCATGCAATACATCTCCATAAACCATATCGTAAAAGGGTTTTGGTGTGGACGATAACTGAAATATTTAACCACAAGCAATAATATTTTAAAAACTTTTAATTTGTCAAATAATGTTTTAAAAAAAACTTAAAAGATACCTTAAATCTGATGCAATATGGTAAGTTCTTCTTGAACATTTCTTTTACTTCATCTTTACTAAAATGCTGACACCTGTTATCATATTTAGGTATTTGCCCACGCTTTATTGCTTCCTTTCTTAATAAGTTCAGTCTTGTCTCTGTGCAAAAACAATAGTAGGCAGACTTATTGTTTAAGAGTTTAAGCACCTGTTCCCTATAAAAATTTGAAAAATAAAACTAATGACCATTTCTCGTTTTATTTCACTATTTAAATACATACTTGTATAATTCAAGTCGTGATGATTGCACATAGGGACCAGTTGGACCACCTCTGGTAGGATCCTCGTCAGGAATAATTCCTGCCCATAGCAAATCATCCTGCAGTTTCTCTACAGCCCCAGGAATTGTTCTTGTCTGATCAGTGTCTTCAATTCTCAGAACAAAGGTACCATCGTTGCTACGTGCAAACAAATAATTATACAACGCAGTACGTAATCCTCCTAAGTGTAAATGCCCTAGAACATGTGAATGAAAATTGATATTCAATATCTGAATATCAGTTCTTTAAACAATAAGACTAAATCTAATTTATCACTTCAAGAGAAAATGATTTCATAATGTTTGTTGATTACCAGTGGGGCTGGGCGCAAATCTAACCCTGACATGATATTTCTTGAAGAAGCGTCTCTGCAACAGCTGGAAATTTGACGCTCGGAGTATATTACGTTGCATATCTGTATTAAAATATCTCTAAATCCTATAAAAATAATAAACTATTCATGCAACGCGAATTCTAATGACAGAACTTCGTTTTGAAAGACGCAGATTTGAAACCATATGTTCAACGTATTTACGATTAGAACGATACAGCGATTCTCGATTCTTCATCTTCGATTCTTTTAGAGATGGATATTAAATCGAAAATAGATTAGATTTACACATTGATATAAATTAAAATAAAAACACATAGAAAAAATTTTATTTTAAAATTGCATTTACTTCTGTCAAATCATTCTAATATTGAAAATTAAATTTTACAGTAGATGTATTGTCCAAAATTAAATAAAATAATTTGCGAATTTAAACTTTAAAGTTAATTTCTAGATATTATTTTACCATAAAATCTTATAAATTTTTATCATAAAAAAATATATATATGTGTAAATATTGTTTAATCATATATTAATATTTAAATTAATAAAGGGGAAAACAATAGAAATATAACGTAGTTAAAACCTCAAAAAAACATATCAGTTATTGTCGCAAAATTGATCACTTTAATTTTATATATATATATATATATATATATATATATATATATATATATTGTTCCTTTACATTATAAATATTACATTTAAATTTAAATAATCATAGAAATTGTAAGTTTTCCTATGGATTTCGTAAACAAATATTGAGTGGTATCTTTTCTCCTTACTTTTTTTATAACAAATATATTTACATTTTAGTTTAATCGTTACGATATAACGTCGTACAAACTATAACGCATATGCAAACTAATCTGTGAATTGATATATCCTGTGCATGACTGCTATTTTATACATGTTCATATTTTACACTCTATTTTACTAATATAGGCATCTTTTGAATACATAAATATACATGTATAGATATTTATGAAAAGAGAGAGATGATACATACAATATTACATATATATCAAGTTCAAAAAATTATACAAATTATGCTATATCAATTGCAACGATTAAACTACATACTGTGAATAAAATTTAAAAAAAATTGAGCAAAACATTTCATAAAATATAAGGACATCTACAAATTTTTTTTCGTTTTTTAGAAGCAGGCTTATAGGCAATCTTTCAAACAAAAAAAATACATTATATTATATATAATTTTATATCAATTTTATATTATATATATTTATAATTTGCACATTTTCGTCATATTTTCTCTTCTTTCATATCATCACACTTAACACTGAAAACAAGCAACATCTATTACATCTAAATAAAAAAAAATAGATATGCACATATGTATATCTTAGTCGCAGAGACGATCGACGCTTCGAGATTTCGATTAGAGATTTGGCATGAATTGGAAGGGGCAGATTAAAGATCACGAATTCGAATGCTGAGACGGTGTGAGGCTACCGGTATGTTCGGGGCTATGTTTTTGTTTTTTTCTTTTTTTCTCCTTCTTTCGTTTTTTCCTAGCCTCCTTCTCTTCGTCGTGTCTCTTCTGCTTCTTGTGTTTCTTCTCGTGCGTATCGGAACCACCTACATCCGTCGTCGCAACCTCTTGTCCACTGAGCACTTCCCCGGGCTTATGCTTATGTTTCTTATGCTTATTCTTGTGTTTTCTCTGAGGAGCTTGATTAACATATCTATACTGTTCTGGTAACTGTAAAAATTATATTACATATATTTAGTAATTTGTTTTTTTCCAATATTCTATATATACATATGTACTGAGTGGGCCCAAATGTTTCGGCCACATTTTGAGATTTTATAGGAAATTTAATTCTGAACAAAGTTTCCTATAAAGGAGTCGAAAAATGTTTCCTTAAAAAGTTTGCGCTTAAAAACGTCTGAAATCATGCTTATTTTATACATTTTCACAATATCATGGAAATAAATGTTTTTTAACAAAAACAAAATTTGTAGAGAATTAAATTGTCTTTCAAATAAGATCAAAATGATTATAGTATGTTCTATAGGTTTTGAAATAACCAGTTAAAACTGTATAAAAAATGTTTTTTCAACTACCATTTTGGTCTATTCTGTATATATTTAAATGTAATAAAAATATCTTACTGGGCCAGGATGTAATCGAAAACCAGCAAGTTGCACACTCGTCAAAGGTAATAGCTCCTTTCCACCTATCGGAGGTTTCTCAATCACTGATCTTAATGAGCTTAAGAAAAAAGAGAAAACATAAATTAATTGAAATTTACAATTATTCTTCTTAAATGATGCAAATTACCTATTATCATGATGTCCAGGTTTATCTATAATACCGGGTAAGTTTGGTAAAAAAGATGATAGTTGTTCTTTGAGTTTTTTACCACTAAATTTGCTATAGGAATGTTCCAGACCATAATAGGCCATTAAATTTGTTGCTCCAGTAAGTTCACTTTCCCCTAAAAAAGAGTAACAGATTTATCTTTATAAATTTATGATCTTTTTTCTTTAAATACTTCCAAAATTATATATCTTGTATGCACAAAGAGAAAGAATTAATATAACTTATGCATATCCAATAAATATTGATTTTAAGTTCCTTTTCTCCTTTCTTTTGTGACTCTTCCATTTACCTGGAGGTTCTTTCATCAAGTAAAAAGGTCCACTGTGAACGATAGAAGGGTTCTTTCCCAGAGAAATAGTTGTCTTCAACGTTCCCGTTGAATCTTGACGAGACACAACCGGGGAACGTGCGCCCCTCGGCGAAGACTTTGGCGAATACTGCTCCACCTTGCGAAACTGATCGCCCATTATCATCCTGCGGCTCTAGTTTATCGCACGTTCACGTCAAATGTAATGCGGCGATTCACCTCCGAACACGGAGGAGCACCGAGAGCGAGAAAAATAATTACGCAGCTGATGCAGTCCAATAAACTACGGACACTCGTCCGGATCGGCTTAATATTAAGAATCGCGCGATCCGCGAAGCTTCATCGACGGCTGCAACATTGTAACACGAGTTCGAGGTCGATCGCTGAACGAGGAAGGTGATCAGCATCATTCGTGGAGGAACATGTTGCATGCATCGTCGCACAACTTGGAAAAGTACAATGACCTCGCGAAGTATCTTCCTCTACGACGTTTCGGTGAAACGCAGAAATATTCCAGCGGGAATACTCGAACATACGTTTTCCACTGTTATCATACTTCTCTCAAATAATCTTTTCTGCAGATCAAAAATCGGCTCGACATAGAAAAATCTGTTGCACACATCATACAGCCGTATACGCGTCCCCGCTCGTCATCCATAGATCATATGTTTTCAGTACGGATACACATGACCAACAAGAGATTATTCGCAATTTTCATGTCGCAACACAAATGTGAATTTTTGAGAATACATATATTTTAAGATTATTTTGTTCCGTTTTCTATTATGATATTTTCTGAAACGCATAATTCTTTAACTTTGTACAATAATTTCTGTGCATTTTATAAATTTAAAATAAATTGTAAAATAGAAAGAGAAATAAAGACATTTGATTGGATTATTCAATATCCAATGACATCCAATGGGAGAACGTCTTTTCTCGAGAGTCGCAGATTTGAATAAAAATATAAGCTTTACGTATGCGACGAATTTTATGAGGTTAAAATCAAATATTTACATGAGTTTCTTCTCGAGGAGAATATGTAAAAGTATATTAAATCACATATACATATCAAGGTATTGAGAATTAAAAGGATTATTGCTTAAATATTTAAAAAACTATGTTAATAAGTTCTTTTACAAATGGATTTTGATTGCTAATCTAAAATAAAAATGCAAAAGATGCGAATAAAAAAATATATAACATTAATACTTATGATTTTTTTACAATAGATGAATCCTACGTTCCGCATGGTTCGAGCTTGCATATATTCTGCAAGATATGTCAAGTACAGTACTTTACCTTCGGAAGCAGTAATATTTACGGAAGATGATAGAATGGTTGTCTGTTGGCATCCAGAGAAACAATTTCCATATGAATGTTCCTTACCCCTGCCTAAAGAGCAGCCAGATAATTCTGTATTATGTATCGGAGAAAAAGACATTGCAGATGTTTTTAGGAAAAAGAAGCAAAATGAGATTGTGCATGAATTAGCAAAGATTACATACACTACCAAACATAGATGGTATCCTAGAAGCAGAGACAAAAAAGCGAAACAGACCGAACCTGACAGACCATACTTGTAATCTTTTAAAGGAAATTGCAAAAATTTCTTGGCTGAAAGAAAAGTACTTTTTCCTTAAATTTGCTTTATACATGTAGTTATTTTTTAGGAAATATATAAATAAATGCTGTAAAAAGATAATTTTCATGTAGTCCATGTACATTAATTGCTTATATATTTGTGATATAGTTCCATTTTTTTTTTATACATGTATAACGTCATACAATTTTTTTATAAAAAAGAGATACAAATTAGAAATAAATAAAGATGTGTGAGCTTAATTATTATTATATTACAATATATATGTCATCTTAGAATGATGCTCTTGTGACATGCTTTTCAGTTTAATAAAATTATTTTACATACATTTATATATTTATTTTATAAATTGCATATTTGATATTATTTGAAGGCATAATTAATTGACAGAAGTAATAATAATAATCACATTTTACTACCTGTATATCAATATTTGTATATAATAAAATTTGCTGCCATATTTATATCATTGCTATGGATAAAGTGTGCCAGGATTAAAATTTGATTGACTTGTTACACATATCTCATTACTTCCTTATAAATGCTGAGGAAAAAGTTGGCTTTCTCCCTCTTGTAAAAAAATTTTCAAAGCTTTGTACAATAAATATCTTCCAAATTTCCGTTTTTGTTGCATGCTCCATGTTGCTGCAACGCCGTAGTACTCGCCGCTCTTGCAATTACCTAAATGTTCTCTTCCTATTGCATCTATCATAGCAGCTTCTCTTGTATAAGCTTCCACGGGAATAACATTTTGAAAAATATGTAAACAGACCACACCATGATCATTGTTCCATATATCGAGGATGCATTTAATTTTTTTACTTGTAATAGTTGAACTGCCAACCCATGTTTTAAATGCATCGTAAAGATGATCGAAAGGTCTGGAACGTTTGCCTTTGCCAATATAAAATATAGCGTTAAGAAAGATCGACCAAACTTCAGCTTCTGCAAGATGAACACTACGATTCGGTAGATCCTGCGTTATACGCGGATCTAATAGCAAATAATTGAAAGATGTTTTTGATCTGCCTTCGCGCCACCTCCGAGATGGATCTGGCGATACAAATTCTTGGAATACATGCTTTTCCAGACTTTTGTATGTATTAACATGATTTAACCAATCTCCAAACTCTAAATGGGACTTGATTCGATCATACAGTTCTGTGTGATTTTGTGAGATGTTTCGGACGTTCGAGATCGATGGAATATTAGCATCTCTAACGTTTTTTAAACGCATAAGACGTCTTTGGTAAAGCTGCCTAGTTGTATTAGTGATTGGACCAGGTTGATCACCAAGCTGTCTAAGCTCTCGTATAAGAGCAGCATCATCCATAAATAATAGCTCTGGTAAATTTTGAGAACTGGATGCACCTAATAATATAATATAGACAAGATATTTTCCAATGTGTCCTATAAATAATAATTTTAATTGATAATAACATGTCAATAAAATTCTTGCTTACCAGACATAATTAATTTGCTTTTGACATCACATTCATTTTCACTTAAAGTACTGAAAAATTGATAAAATTAAGTTTGATAAGCTTTATCTTAATGATTATTAATGTATTATATCAATGATTTAATTTGATATAAATTATCTGGAGAAAGATTAAGATTATAATTGTAAACTCACCTATATGGTGTAATACAAAGTCGTCGTTCTAATAAAACTACACCTTCTTCTGGATCTTCATATTTATATTCTTGAGTGCTAACATATGAAAGCACAGACCTACAACTCATATTTTATTTAAGTAAAAAATTGTACTCTTTTGAAAAATACTATTATCAAGAAATACTGTGCTATACTCACGAGTTTTTTTCAATTTTGTACATATCTAAATCTTTGACTTTTGGCATATTCTCCATCTTCTTGAAATCAGTGTTATTCTCTAGTCTCGAGGAAGATGATTTTTCAGAATCCAATAAATAAATTTGTTTTTTACATTGTATAGGTAAGTTCATAATTGACAATGAATTATTCTCTATACTTAATTTATATGATTTTTGAAACTCATTATTGCACCAATTTTTTGCATGTAAATTACAAGTCTTATTAATACTCATGTCCAGATCTTCATTCAATAATTTCTTGGTATCACAGTCAACACAATCTATAAAATTTTCTGTATGCATATCAGATTCAGTTGTATATGAAGATTTTATATTATTAATGAAAGCATTCGTCATTTCCGATGTCTTATCAATTTTAAATATATTTTTTCTAACTGTTACAAAATTGGTGTTTACTTGATAATTTTCAAATTTTATATATTCCTTAAAATTGTTAATAGATTTGTTTTCCTTTTCCTTTTGATTAAAGCTGTTGTTTAAAAGATTTGATTCACTGTTATCTTCTTCATCATATCTTCCCTTATCTAACTTTGTTATCATGCAATTGTTACAATGATTTTGCAAAAATCTTGTTTTCGAAGATTCTTTAACATTTAATAATGAATATTCACTACTTGTGTCCATGATATCATAACGAATATCTTCAGCCTCCTCCGAAAATATTGTTTTATTCAAATCAACTGGTTTTAATTTATTATCAGCAGTAAATTCATCAGAAGTGACATCGCTTTCATATCGATAAGGACCAAATCTTTTTTTACCAGAATAAATTTTATATATCGATTTTTTCTTTCTTCTTGGCGTTGATCGTGCAATATGTTTTTTCTGCCGAGTAAGTTCGGAATATTGCGTTTGAATTGTGCACTCGCGAAACTTCTTAAATACGTTTGTGGAAAAATATTCATTGACGTGTGATGTCTTTGCTGGATTTCTCTTCCCAGTTGTGCAAACTGGTGTTGTAAAATTGGGCGACTTACTAACAATAGGGTCATTGTTAATATACGATGGTGTTAACGGCGTCTTCGCAGTATTTTTTCTCTTTCTATGATTAGGTGTGTTAAAGTTTGGTGACATACTAACAATAGAATTATCCAAGATATAAGATGGTGTTACAGGAATGTCATTAGAATTTTTTTTATGCTGTTTTCTAGAAGGATTTTGAGCGCTATATTTTGAACATATATTTTGTTCTTTCACATTAGAAATATTAGGTTTTAAGATGTTTTCATTAGAAGTATTGATCTGTAATTTATACAAATAATCCTTTAAATTTTTGTAATATTTATGGTTATAATGTGCTCCTTCATTCTTCTTTAGTTCAAATGGCATGTCAAAATCACTTTTCTCGCGTTTGTTACTTTTGCAGTTATGCAAAGTCTCGTTAATAGTACAATCACTTGCTAATGATGATGAGAGATGATTAATGATTTGACTAACAAGACACTTTTCTTTTTGCATGACATCAGAAAGATGTAGATTTGCAAAGTCAAAATCGAGATCAATGAATGAATGATTTGACATTTCTTTTTTATCAGTCACTACATGATTATTCTGCAATTGAGTAGTCATCATATTAGTAGCTCTAGAGAAATATTCATCTAGATTGTTTGATAGTTCACATTTAGTTTCAATAATATTATGTACATTTGATACATCATTCAAGTTTACAATAACTGAGGAAGAATTGGACTTACAATCAGTAAGCAAATTCTTCATTGTTATATTATCTAAATTTGATACTGTGTCTTTTGATGCAACATATTCAGCAACAATGTCTCCATTAGTAATTAAAACTTTATCTGCAACATACAAACAATAAAGATTATAAGTAATTTAATGATTATTCAAGAATTAAGTATTTGAAAGAAACCCCCTTACCAAGCGCCATACTATATTTTGGCTTGTCATCCTCATCTTGAATGTCCTCACAATAATTTGAGAGTAATGTCACAGCTTTGAAATACTTTCCATCAAAGGCATAGTGAAATGGACTACGTCCATCATTGTCCAAACACAATGGATCACCACCATTTGCTAAAAGTAACTTTAATATATTTATTCTTCCCCAAGCTGCTGCTACGTGAACCGGAGTCATTCCATCATTTGATCTGGAATTATTATTACATTCACATATTTGCATTAAATTACAACATTATTATAATCTAGATTTATTTATCATACCTCACATTGGGATTGCCCCCATGACGTAAGAATAACTTGGTAACTTCTTCTGCAAATTCTTCTGAATCATTTCCAATAACTAAATGAAATGGAGTTACTCCATGCGTTGGAATTAAGATATTGGGATCTGCATCTTTATTTAACAGAAGAGTCACCACTTGCCTAATAAGAAATTGTAAGTAGATGAAAAATTTGTAAGTTAATTTTATCTTCCTAGAAATCTTTAAAACAATACAATTCTGAAAATTTCTTGTCAATTATCTCTTGCCTTATATTATTGTCTTCAAGTCCATCGCAAAGGGATGAAGCTAAAAATAGGCCACCTTTTCTTTTTGGAGTCGTCAACATCCTCTTGCTTCGATATCGTCCGCAATAAATAACGATATTCTACAAGAATCGTCTATTCTTACATGCTTTGCTGTTATAATAACAAACCATAAACAATTTACGTGGCAAAGTGGAATAAACACTATCGGTACAATCGATATCAATTTGTTTTTCTTCTAAAATAAAAATATATGTTTAAATAAAAAGTTTGAAATTTAAACTTTCGTGTAACAGAAATATCTAAATTTTCAAATTTGGAAGACGCTATAAATACAGGACGTTCCAACTTTATCACACTATCATCATCATTTCAATAACATAATAATAAATATACAACGTCCTTTATATTGGTAATTGGTTAATTTTTTCATATATATTTCACATATTGTCTTTTTTTTATATTTGATCATATATATTTAGAGAGACAGATGTTCTAATTCTGACAGCTGTCAATGCTATTTTCTATACACAACAAGAAAATACAGATAGACATAATTATACAATGTTATGCAATTGGCTATTGAATATAGAGAATTTTAAAAGTTTAGAAAAGCCAATCGTATGACATTTGCTTATGTATGTTTCTTGCTGGATACATTTTTCTCCATGAAATAACATCTCTTATTAGATATCGACTATAGTCTGACATTGTATTTTAAGGACTGTGATTGGTTGATATTCTTGCATATATTTAATGCATATGACTATGCTATCTACAGATGTTATCGAATATGTAGTATATGGCATAAGCATTTAGTCGCGAAATCGCATTACTCTCGTTTCTCGTTCTTCCGAAAAAGTTAATCAAGATGGGTCGTATGCACTCACATGGGTAACGATATGTTTATTTCTTCGCTAAAATTATTCATTTACGACATTGTAGTGTTTGCAGTTTTAACAGCACCATCGCGCGCGTCGAAACGATATACATATCGGTGACCACGTGCTTGTAACTTCTACCTTTCGCGCTTATAAATAAATCTTTATTCTTCGATTTATTATCTAGATTGCATGTAATCATCGAGCATTTTAATAATTAGAATTTTTTAAAACAATATAACTTGCTTGAATTAAATATGTCGATTTTTTGAGAATATAATCTTTTATGTGAATGTGTGTGTATAAATCTATTATAGCATCAATCTATTTGACAGACACATAGTTGACAACACAATAATTGAAAAACTGCACTTTCTTTACTAATATAAGCACACACATTGATCTTAGATTGGACTAATGCATTTTATGTATGTATATATATATATATATATATACACATATGTACAAACATTTTATTATAAATCCCGTACAAGAAAGAAAATGACAAATGTTCTCTCTATTATCTCTTTGCAATTTTTTACAACAATTTTATGTGAGAAATCTTATTTCTAATACTTTATATATATGTTAGTTATCAAATTAAATCAAAATTAAACTTGTTTATTATAATACAGTTATATTAAAAATATCTTTATGATGCTAAAAACTGAAACCTAATGCATTTATTATTTTTTTTAGAAAGGGTATATCCCAATCCGCTCTTCCTTATCGAAGAAGTGTACCAACTTGGTTGAAATTGACACCAGAAGACTGTAAAGAACTTATCTACAAATTAGCAAAGAAAGGACATACTCCATCTCAAATTGGTAATATTAATAATATATTTATAATATTAAATAGAAGATATATATGTTTTATTAATTTGAGAAGATTAGAACATGTAAAAGCAAACTATTCAACAGATTTTGGATTCTGCAATTTGACTTTTTTAACAAACAATAATGTATAATAAATATAATTAATATATATAAATATAATATAATTCAAAAATAAGTGTGTTTGATAATAATATGATAATTTGTCAATTCATAATAAGTAATTACTGGATAAATTATTAAAATAAAATTATAAAATTAAATCATTAAAATGAAGAAAAATAAGAAAATTTGTGTTGTATACTTGCAGGTGTCATACTACGTGACTCGCATGGCGTTGCCCAAGTACGATTCCGTACAGGAAATAAGATCCTGCGTATTGTGAAAAGCATGGGCTTGGCCCCAGATCTACCGGAAGATTTGTATTATTTAATCAAAAAGGCAGTCGCTGTCCGTAAACATTTGGAGCGAAATCGCAAGGACAAGGACAGTAAATTCCGTTTGATTCTTGTCGAATCGAGAATTCACAGGCTGGCACGTTACTATAAAGCGAAAGGATCTCTGCCGCCAAATTGGAAATATGAAAGTTCTACAGCCAGTGCTCTTGTAGCTTGATTTTTTTAATTGTATGTTATGTATATTGTTTATTATATATTATACTAAAATAAAACTGTGGAAACACTATTCTGCTTTCTCATAACCCTTAAGCGAATTAATATTAAAACTACAAAAAAAAATTTGGATTTATGTTTCAATCCTAGAGTTTCATAGGAAGTCTCAAAAATTTTTCTATTTTCTATATCTGTGTAATATATCTAATCATATAATCTGTCTAAATCATACATGAGTATTCATGTTAGAAAGTTCCTATGTGGCTTAAAAATCGAGTGATCAAACGTCATCAGATGCATTCAGGAGACGTTAAGCATCATTTTGTCAACACTCGACGTTAATTTGTTGGTTCTAGAAGTAAGAACCAATCACATTCGATAGCTATCCAACAATGTTTTCTGAACGCACCCATCGTGAACAGAAGTGAATACGCGCATGCGTCGACAAACCGTGCCGTGAGCGGCGACGGCGGCGACGACGACAACGACGACGGTGGCCAACAGCGCCATTTTGTTCGCTCGTTTCTGCCCAGTAAGATACAGCGGCGAAGAAAATCCTATTACGAAAAGTACGCAGTACTTCTTGCAAAGCTGCGATCGCCGTCGCCCGCGCCTCTCCTCCTCCCCCGCGTTTCTTTCTTTTTTCTTGTTCCTCATTGAGTTACGGTGTAGCAAGCAGCGTTGATGATTGGGATTCCGCGGGACGATCGACACAAAATCACGGTCAAGATCCGCAACAACATGAAGAGGAGCTCGAGTCGCGATACTCCGCCTCCTCGTGTGAAGCGGAGCCGATCCTCGATGGGACGGTAAGGAAGGTGTATTCCGGGCGTGGGATAGACATATGTTTCCTCGGCGATAACTTCACACGCGTTTCTTCGATAATTTGCGATACGAGTTACACACGCATTCCTTCTTATACGCCTTTATTTTTTTTTCTTCCCTCTCTTCCGTTTCACTCCATGATGAGATCGTTGAACTGTGAATCAATGGTGATATATCGCGTTAGTGACGTGTGATGGTTTTTTTTTCGTTCTTATACTACTGTACTATGATATATACAAATATGTGGTCATGTTTTTTTTTTTTATCATTCCTATTACGATGATATATGTGGTCGTGTGTTATGTATATGTGTATTGTGTATGGAGTAAACCAGATGTTACTACAGTTGGAAAAAATTTATTTATCTGTGTTGATAATTGATATATCGATAAGAGGAATAAAAAGCATGAGTGTCTGTATAATCTTTTTTTTTATGTAAGTCTTGTAAAATTTTATCTAAATTTTTTAGTATTTGTTGTGTTACACAAGGCTATTTGCAATATCTTATATTTTTCGACTTATCAATATTACATTTTAATATTTACAATACAATTCAATCTATTTATTGCTATTGCAGAAATTTAACATAAATTATGCATATTTTAACTCCTACAATGCTATTGAAACTCATATTTTATATGGTTTCTAGATACGAGGATTCCAGTGATGAACGTATCACTCCAGAGAGAATTCGACGGCGAAGCCGAGGCGCCAGAAGTCCTAGTCCGCCTACGCGAGCATCTTCTCACGCGCGCTACGTCGAATCCAGTTCGCATCGCGATGAGTACTTACGCCCACCGCGCGATATGCCACGGGAACGGCCGTATAGCTACAAGGTTCTCTGCGTCAGTTCCATCCATCCCAAGGCCAGCGACGAGATGATCAAAGATACTTTGTACAGGGAATACAAGAAATTTGGCGACTATTCTATTCAAATCTCGCACGAGCCGGATGAACGGGTCGCGTACGTTTGCTTCAGAAGCTCGGAGGACGCCCGAGATGCGAAGCATGCGAAACCTCGTATCATTATATACGATAAAATGGCCATAGTGGAACCGGTGTATGATAGGGCCGATAATTATCGTCGTCCACGATCCATCACACCGCCGGACTACGACAGATACTACGCTCGGTCACCGGGACCTACGGATAGGCATAGACCGATCGACAGATACGAACGCGTGTACGGGCCACCGGTGAATCTGCCTCCGCACCGAGAGATGCGCCGCGAGACTATCCCGCCGCCGCATCATGAGTTCGTTCGGCCTCCGATACATCCTCATGGACCGCCGCATGTTCATCCAGGACCGCCTCATCATTACGGTCCGCCTCGGCACATGATGATACGTCATCCCGGACACGGTTTTGAACGCGTGGAGAATAAGAAAGACAAGTTTCCCAATTATCTGCATCACGTATCTCCCGAGGATGATCCTCTCGCGACTCGAACCCTTTTTGCCGGTAATTTGGAGATTAACATCACGGAGGAGGAATTGCGCCGTATTTTCAGCAAATATGGCATTGTCGATGACATTGATATAAAACGTCCACCTCCAGGTACAGGAAACGCGTACGCCTTTGTGCGCTTCCAGACTTTAGACATGGCGCATCGATGTAAGGTCGAATTGTCGGGGCAGTATATCGGCAAGTTCCAGTGTAAAATTGGCTACGGTAAAGCTACTCCGACAACTCGAATATGGGTAGGCGGTTTAGGACCATGGACCTCCGTGCCGCAATTGGAACGAGAGTTCGATCGGTTTGGTGCGATCAAGAAGATCGACTACATTAAAGGCGACAGCAATGCTTATATACTTTACGATTCCATTGACGCCGCGCAGGCGGCCGTCAAAGAGATGCGCGGTTTTCCGCTCGGCGGACCTGATCGTCGATTGAGAGTGGACTTTGCTGATGTGACACCGGGTTTTGGTTTCAAACCGAGACCGTATCCCGAAGAGAATAGCGATTTCAGGCCTCGTCCAGTCGACTATGAGTCACCATACGATCCATATGGGCCTGAGGGAGAATTTGGCTACGGGCCGAGGGGCTTCCGTGGTGGCAGAGGTAACGCTTCGTGGCACGATCGAAGAGGAAGCACTCGAGGTGGTTACAGAGGTTCTTATCCCGAAGGTTATATGCGCGACGAAGCTGATTGGCCGAGCAGAAGACCACCGCCTGAATTAGAATACGAAACACCTCGCGGACTGCGAAGATCATTATCACGTGAACCAGGAGTAGACAGATCGAGATCGCGTTCGCCGCGCAGGCGACAGATGGACTCGGATTCGGACTCTGAAAACACTCGCAGTGGAATGTTATCGACATCTCGTACGCTGCCGGACGTCGCGCGCAAATCTATCGCTGTTTGGCAAGGCGCATTGATATTGAAGAACTCGCTATTTCCAGCCAAATTCCATCTAACTGACGGTGAGACAGAGATAATCGACTCCCTCATGAAAGATGAAGAGGGTAAACATATGTTACGAATAACACAACGGCTGCGTCTCGATCAGCCGAAATTGGATGATGTATCTAAAAGAATTCAGACGTCGAGTTCGCATGCCATTTTCCTCGGTCTAGCTGGCTCGAGCACCGCGATTACGAATGACGATGCTAATGTGCAGACACGGCCGCTACGCAATCTTGTATCTTATTTAAAACAGAAGGAGGCTGCTGGTGTTATATCACTGTTGAACAAAGACACAGAAGGTACTGGTGTTCTTTACGCCTTCCCACCTTGTGCGTTCTCGACGGAACTTTTAAAACGTACATGCCCTAGTTTAAGCGAGGAGAGTCTTAAGGAGGACCACTTGGTAATTGTAGTGGTTAAGGGGGGTAGCGCCTAAAGAGAAACCTTTAATATCTCGTCTCGTGTGTGTATGTATGATTTTATATGATTGATATCGTAAGTGCAAAGAGTCTTTAAACAGTGTACAGAACATAAAAAAGGAGAATTTGTGTTTTTTGATTGATGTAAGTATTTTGCTTTTTGATGCTTCCACAGATGCTGCCATGGGAGATTTAATCTTATATGATCGTAGATAGGAGAGCTAATAATATTTGATACTTTACTTTACACACGAATGTATATTGCATTGACTTGTCGAAAACATTAACATCTTTATTTCTCAATCAGATGGGTGATGAAATTTTGCGACGTCTGACATTCGATTCGAGTTTACCAGTGGACTAGAATTATATGAAATCTATATCAATTGATAAGTTCTTGTCGAAATTCGTCGACGCAAATCTTTATCACGCGTTATCATGAGATCTCTTCATTCTTGTATAGTTAATTAAGTCCAATGCTAGATGAGTGATACTACATAAAGTGACTCAATTTTTAAATATTATCAAAGAGAATTGATTTTTTGTACAATATAATCTTATATGATTTATATGATAAACTTTTCCAGAAGAATTCCACTACTTTTCCATGAATGTATATTATCAATATTAACTGCTGATATATGCTAAGAGAGATTAGAATACTTATTTTCTATCAAAAAACACAATGTTGGTATTGTTTCCCCATTATTCTATTTAATCTATCAAATAATGGCGATTACCAGCGATAATATTTTTAACAGCAAGATCTTTATTGATTATATTGAATCTTGAATATTAGGAATATTGTAATTCTTATTATATATATCACAAATATGTATGTGATTACTTTGAAATGTAGTATAAGAATTTATTTGTATCATACACATACACGCACACAATATACACACACACACACACACATTACACATACATATATATATAGAGATATATATATATATATATATTAATATAACTATACGTATATATTGATAGTGATATATTGTGCACCGTTCTTTCACATTTGCAGATATGCATATGATTATATTAATATTATTTTAGTTTTTTTAGCAAATGTAAAGTGAATTTCTTTCTAAGACATGTATGTGCACATAAAACAAAACTAAACATGCAATGAATATTTTGTTTATAATGAAAAAAAAATTTTATTATTCTAGACTTTAACAATATTAAGTCTTAAACATATTTTCATCGACAAAGCTGTATGCTTCTGAATTGTACTTTGTTAGAAAAAAGATTATGTAGACAACATTTAAAAAGAGCACAATTTAAATTATGGCAAACACTATTGTATAGCTCTATACTGATGAGAGGACACATATATGTCATAAAAAGAGTATGGTGATTTTCAAAAAACTTTAAAAATGTGAAAGATCTGGTTTAGAGAGTATATTTGATATGGAAAACATGTATAATTAAGCGTTTCGATACTTATTTCTGTAGATTTCTCTTTAGTGTGACATAACATTTAGTAAGTGATTGTGCAGTAAATAATCCGTGATTAGTTACGAGTTTCTCAAGTTTGGACTGTGCCGAAAAGTGCAGACAGTGAGAAAAAGGAGTAAATCCAGGAAGAGACAGAAATCTGTTTACCGTAAAACAAAGTTTACCCTATCTGTGTTTCCATAATGTCAACAAGAGTTTATTCCTTTTTAAGTGAGGACTGATTTTTTTAAAGGACAGTGTTTGGTTGGTGACATCAAAAGAAAGGCGCTATAAACTTGTGTACAGTGAAATGTAAAAAAAAAAAAAAGTGATTGTGTTCCACATTCGAGTATGGGGAGCGCTTTGTGAATACATGTCTGGAATGTATATTTTCATATTCATTCCAGATATGGAAGGAAAAGAAAGATGATTTTCGCCATACTTGATTGTGACTGAAGGTGCAGTGGTTAGTATGCTTAGTGTTTGAACGGAAAAATAGATGCAGTTTATGTAGAGAAAAAAAAATTACAAAATGTGTCAATTTTTCTTAGCACCGTTTTTCTTCACCTTAATCAAAACTCGAAAATTCTCAGGAACTCGATAATGTTACAGTGATATGTATTCTAATGAATGTCGCTATTCGCGAGGAAAGTAAAGATTTAGACAGATTAGGGCAGTTAAAAATATCGGATGTTTGATAAATAAAAAGTTGACGTCGAAACTCTTCAATTAAAATGCATGCATGTGGCCGACAAATTAAGTAGACTGCTTTTGATATTCTCAAGAGTTTTGTACTCGGTATATATAGAATTTGGTTTTTCTTGCTTTTGTTAAGTGAAGTTTATCGTGCAACAATATAGTGCTGTGATATTTTGAGCAACGATTAGAGCAATGACAATCGGGAACAATCGCGAAAATGTAGATTGTAGATTTCAAGTGCTTGTGTTGGCTAAGAATTAATTTCCTTCTCCGTTTGCGAAGGAAGGAAGGAAGGAAGGAAGACTGTCAAGTCATTTATATATATTGTCGGCCATAACGAGAGAAAGAAAAGAGATTGCCACTGTGATATTGGTGAAATTTTTTGTGCTTTGTGGATTTTTAAAGAGAAAGAGAGAGAAGAGCAATTAAAGTCGCGAATTAACTTTCTAAACGCGTTATTCGAAATTTTTATTCAGAATTTTTGTTCAACGAAAAGTAGTTGTGTCGCCTGCAACATATCGAGTACAAAATTGTGCATCTGAAACGTTGATGTAGTATCGCAAAGGGAGAACTGTAAAGAGAAAAAAAAAAAAGAAAAAGAAAACTATAGGGAAAAAAGACAGTGGTTTTGTCTCGGGTAATATAAGATTTTTCAATCTTGTGTGCGGGTAGATCAAAGTGAGTTCTATCAGTGGTAACTCTTGGTTTCATATTGCATCAGTGTTGTGCTGCTTGTGTCCTTTCCCTTCCCCTTCCACGCAGATTTTCCGTCCTTATCCATTCTTGCTCGTGGGTTTGGATAGCGACCGAGTTTCATTGTAACCTCTTTTGTTATCGCTTTGTAAAATTGTAAAATCTGTTTCAGAATCGGCCCAAAGGAACGGAAGACAGATAACGTTCGCGGAGAAACGTCCGATTGCTGTATTAAAATTTGCAAAAATAAATTACACAGACACGGTTATACATGAGATAATTATGCTCATTTTTTTCTTTCGGATCGGCACAAATCTCGAATTTACATCGCAATCTTTAATATATGCCTTAAACATATTCTCTTGCAGTTAAATATATTCATTAATTTTTTACTTTGGCAAAAAAACGGAATTGCAAAACGTTTTTATATATGGCATAACCTATTCTGATCTAATCTATAACCTACATAAGGTATTACACGAACGTTATAACGATTATCGGACGTGCAAACGTAATTATGCATTTAATACAATTTACACAATTGATTCTATACGTTGAATATTGATTTTGATCGATCGAGGTAAAAAGTAGACAATCCAAATAGTTTGACATAACCTATAAACAAAGGTATATATGTGATAATCAAGGGACCAAAAATACGCATTTCCCTTTTTTTTTTATACAAAAAAAGTCTATTCGTTTTAATTACGATTTTTTTTCTATTTAATTTATTTTTTTATTCTTCGAGAAACTTTAATATATATACGTATATATCCACTTTAAGCATAGAAAGTGCAAAAAATATTAAAGCAAGAACATATCAAAGAAACAGCTATATCATCACACAGTTTCTTCACGCATGTTTCGTGCAAAAATTTCAACAAACATTACAAAGTTAAAATTAAATGGAAAATTTAGACATTTTCTTTTAATATCACAAAAAATTTGAAAACTTACTCATGTTCTCGAAAAAAAAAATCTCATAGTGAAGTAATATCAGATAACGTACAAAAGGCACGTGTGTGCCAGAAATATTTTATATTTTTCGGAAAAGATATGTATAAATGTAAACAATGTCTTTACTTTAGACATTTTATTGGATAGTGTATATGTTATTTTTAGTATTCACAATCTTTCATAGATGAAATAAACCATCGTTAAATCTCTGTGATTGAAAAATAATTTAAGCTTATCTTTTCATTAAAAAAAGAAAGATCGCTTTCGTTAAATCTTAATAGTAACAATGTAATATTGGCGTGCATTCTATTATTAATAACGGGAAGAGACGCAGAATGTGTAAATGGGAAATTACACGTGTGGAGAAGAAATTATGCGTATATATGCGGCATGTTCTGTTGCCTTTTCTGCGATACGTAATAAAAATACATACTTTCGGCAAACTTGTTTTGAACATCGATCGTGCGAGATTATTTGTCGAGAAGAGTAAAGCTATAATATATATGATTGGCTGATTCTTTTTTATTTATATAATATATAATTTACCGCTTCCGTCTGTGTAATATTAATTGCACGTAACAAAACCTAAATGTTTCGACGAAACTTATACTTAATCTAAAAATCTAGTTATGCTGAACAATAAAGTACGGAAAGAAATTATGAACGGTTCCTCGTCGTAATTGAATATCTATTATCTTTATAGTGTGCTCTCCAGTCTTACAAGGGCATATTCCAGTCTATTTTTTTTTTTCTTTTTTTTTGAGTATTTTAATTAGCATAGAATTTTAATTAGTCACAAATATATCTAATATTAAAAAGTTGAGAGTAAACAAATCAAACTTTCATAAAAAAAATCGATTCCACATTATTCGGAAAACTCATAAACGAAACATGGGAAACGTTAAAGATACATCCCGCAATTAATCAAAAATCGACGAGGGATAAAAGTAAGTATACTATATATATATACATATATATATTGTTTGTAGTGACGCATTGATGTAACGGATTCAACTATATTAATTAATTACATAGAGATGTTCAGTCTCCTCGGAGTGTTGAATATGGAAGGCCGTGTTTGGTTCGAAGAAAATCTTATAAGAACTCCTTCGGTATATTACGCTCATAAAATTCGAACGTTTCCTGCTGTTCTAGAAATGCAAATATCAATGAGTAGAATAAGACGACGGTTCGCGGTTAGATTAATCAACGTTTAGTTTGCACTTTTCAGTTGACGATGTAAATATAATACAATAATTTTTGACACTCTGCATTTGGCGCAGCCATCAAGAATTTACGAAAAAATTTTAACATTTTATAACGCTTTTTCTTATACTTCCGTCGTATATATATATATGTAGTACTGAAGTAAAATTTATCTCGCGCAGTGTGAAGTTTATTCGGTTTCTAGGTTTCTTCTCCTTTTTATACACATATGTTGAACATTATCTTAAATCTTTAATTTTTCGTCTTCGCTTTCTTCATTTCTCTCATCTTATTCATTCGGATTGCCTAATAGACGAATAAATCTACATCTAGTCTCATGCTAACTCATGAATGCGTATGCGCGAAAGTATATCGCTTCATATACACATATATGTATATATGTATATATGTATATATATATATATATATATATATATATATATATATACACATATATACATTTTATCAGTCACAAAGAGTCGTCGAAACCAAGCCTGAGGATAATTTGATTCGATACTACGATTGTTTAATGATTCAGTCGTAGCGTCTTTACGGGCGCATCGCTCGTATTACACGCAAAAAGAGCTTAATATCGTAACATTACATTAAGCGAATTAGGAGCGACAAGAGCGCGCTGAAGCTTCTTTGATTTTTTTTAACGTTGCGATCAAATTAATTATAAAATTTCAATGAAATTAATGGACTTTTTGAAGTCACGTTTATATAGCACAAGATATTTCAGATTGAGTCACGAATGACTCTGATATGTTTTGCATACCGTTTCTTAAAATTTGTACTAAACAAATTTTGTTGCTGCAAAATTTCCATCATGAGATTAAAAAGATACTGAGATAGATCTTAGATACGAATTTGTCACCTCTTGCATCTATTTCGAAGTATTTCGATAAGAGAGAATCCAAAAAGGAAAGATTTGTTCTTTACAGATCGACGTCTCTCGGTTCTTCAGCGCGGCTCTTGCGACTCGAGAAGCCTCTCTCTCTCTCTCTCTATTTCTCTGAGCACCGTGTTTCTTAGAACGAGAAAATCTGCCATTGCATCTTCTTCTTTTTCTTCTTGCGAGAAAATGGGAGAATAGTTGAAGAGGAAAGACAGCGAGGGCCGTTCATCAAAAAGAGCGCTAGCTCCCTCTCCTCCCTCCAAAAACATCAACTGCTGATTTTTCTTTTTTCGATAGAATTTTTGTTTGAGAAATTTCCCGCTTCCTTCCGCATCTCTAGACAACTTCCACATCGTGGATTATTTAATAGACAACGCGACGAGGATATTGATAACTTCGCGGTTGGGAATTTAATTGCAACTGAGCCGTGGAGTACGGATCGTAACTCTGAAAATTAAGAAAAAAAGAAATATTCTTTATATATATATATATGTTTTGCATATATAATTTATCATTTTTTAATTGCTTAAATTTTCTGTAATGATTAATTATCTTTTAAAGACTCTAATTATCAAAAGACTCTAACTCACCTGCATTCGCTTTTTAGATACTATGAACCTCTTCTCATGAGGATAATAGGCACGCTGAGGATAAACGAAATCGTACTGCGAATTGCCATATTGAGGATTGCCATATTGACTAGTGCCTTCATACTGTTGATCCAATTGGTCGTAATAGCCGGGCGGATGGGTTCGGACTATTCCGATATCGGAGGGTGATAACGTGTCGTAGTGCCGAGAGGGATACATTGGCGCATCTAACCACGGAAGAGCTAAAAGGAAATCTTGGTAAAAATAGGAAACACGTTTAGTGAAGAAATTATTACATCATACTTTTTATATATCATTTTTATTTGGATATAGATATGTTGCCGTTTTAATACGAGATAAAAAAAGTTGTCAAAACTAACCGTTTCTAGCGCCTTCCTCGTCAAGAAAACCATTGTCATCTATCATATTCTCGTATTCTTCTTTAGCATAGTTGCGCCAGTTTCTGTTCATGGAATAAAAATGGGATTAATATAAAGTGCGTGTATATTTATAGAAAGTAGTGTTAAAAAAGAATGCATGCTCATCTCATTACCCGTTACGTCGTTCATTCTCCCACAGTGACAGAAGGGTCAATACGTCGTCAGGATCAATGTCCAAGGGTAGTTCCCGTTTGAATCGCGGTTCTTGATAGAATGGGACGCTGAAAATTTAAATAAAATAAATGTTTCTGTATATTGTTGGCATAATATCCCAGCAAATATTCCAAGAATTTAAAAATAGAAATCTAAAAATAATTTCCTGATATTACAAATATGTAATCTGATAGTTAAAAGTTTAAAATCTTAATAACCGAACAACTTTTGCTTGCAGATATTGTATATCGTGATTATATTAAACATATTAAGGAGAAACGATGATTTAATCAAGAACAATTACAAAAATTGTCATCCTTATTCTGCAATATTTGTACGCTCATATCAATGTCTCGCAATCTCGTTTCGAAATTGCTTCATGGATTCATTATTCCTGCTCTGTCCGTGCGACGTATATATTTCAAGATTGATCGATGCTTATCCGTGACGCAAAGCGACTGACGACGATCGCCGACTATTCATCCCTATATGTCAAACGCAATATTGTTCTTCGACATGAACGGCGTTTTATCTAGCCGTCGCGAACTATCCTTTGTGAACGCGATAGATGCATTCTTGTATCCGACACAATGGCGAGTACGCGAACAATAACGCCTTGATCGCGCGGGTCACGAGTGACAACAATTGTCGCCTCCTGTCGATTGACGCACCCCGTCGTCTGATAATTATATCATACTCCGCATCTGCAGCGGAGTAGAATGATCGATACGCCTGGCAGGGTCTAACGCTATCAGCTGATTGGTTGGCCATGGGCCAAAAGCTCGTAGAATATTTTCATTCATCTCTTCAGTGTTTATCAACACGTAGTAAGGGCTCGTATCTTTATCACCGTCAAGACTCCGGCTGATTACACGCTTGGTCTCACTACTGCGACGGACATACCATCTGTGCGCACACGTTGTATATGTGTGCGGCCTTATCTTGGAATTTTTATCACAAGTGATAAAGAATTATGCAATAGTTAATCTTGCATTTCGTGAAAAAGCTGCTTTCAATATAAAATTATATTTAAAAAATATGAAAGAAATATGATAAAAATTTTCCAAATATGTTAAAAGAAGACGAGGCTTTTTATCTTTTTAATATATTTATAGTTATTAGAACTGTTTATAACTTTTCTAATCTATTAATTTAATCTTTATTATATCCAATGTTATCTCTATTGAAATTTGTTCTTTCGACAAAACATTTTCATATAAATCCTCGAACGAGAACAAGGCCATTTAATGCATCGGCGGATTACTACATCATTAGAGAAAGAAAAAAAGATCGGCGGAAAGCTCATGTCTGCAGCCGGAAGTATCGTCGATAAACTTGTGGAGCTCGCTTGTCAGCTGATTGGTTGGAGATACGCCAAACAATCAAGCTCTGACCTACTTTCGTCTTCCCGGCTCCATTCAGCTTTTCGTGGGCCCACTCCCGCAGATACTCCACCACCACCACCATCACCTGCGTCACACATATCGAGCGATTCGTGCACTGCACCAAATTCTTCTCCGTATATGCGATTGTGTGTGTACATCCGTGTGCGCGCATACGTATATCGCCTAAATCTCTATCCGTGCTTATATTTTGCTGCATGCTAGAATTATCTCCCTTTGTGAATGGTTCAAGAATCAAGAATGCGCATCATTAATTCGCGAGAACAATAGCCTTTATAATAAATCTTTAAGCAGAACGGATTTTTATTTTAATGCTGAAATCTTTGATTTTTTCATTCTAGATGTAATTTTTCGAATTTTCACTTTGAAGTAGATTATTTTCATTAGCTAAAATCAGGAACTGTGAAGAGCACTTCACGAATTAATTGAATATCGCGATTTTTATGTTCAAATTTATTTCTTCGGAAAATCTTAATAGGAGAGATTTTTAATCGGTAATATATTCGGAAATAATATGATACAAAATATGACACAAAGATTATTAACTGTAAACGAGATTTATACGCAGTATCAGAAAGATAAGGACGTGAAATTTATCACGATTTTTGAACGCTGAGTGCAACATGCGTTTTCTGACAATATATTCAAAGTACTTTTAACAACACCCGAGTGCTTCTATTATTATGGTCTAAGGATAATGCGTTATATAATCGCGTTGAGTATAATGGAAACGGTGTGCGCGCGATTATTGTTATAAGAATTTCATCGAGGAAAAATTAATCGTCCCCGGCGAAGCGACCTGTGACATTTACGATGGTCAGACCGTGTGCATTCTTGTACATTCTTCGTGTAAAAATAACAGTGGCGACGGCTAAGTTTAAAGCGATAATTATGTCCGCTCGATGAAAGTCTCGTGTGTGTTTAATTTTAAACATGCCGGTCTAAGTAATTCCGTGCAAAACGCGCACGCTCGCTCGCTTTTACGACTTCGATATCAAGCGTTCGTGTTCACGCGATTTCCTGAAATTAGATTCGCCACTCGATAAATCCGCATTGCACTTTCCGGGAAAGCGTATTTTTATCTTGCGACCACGCACGATAATTCGACCAAACATAACGTCACGTTGTTATCAAGCGTCGTAAAAGCATGTTAAGGATGTAATAATCGAGATTAATGTAATAATCGTCGATTAATTCGTATCTTCTAATTGTATCGGGCGTCGTTCCTCGGGTAATGAATACTGATGTATATCGATCGATTCATGGAGATCATATGGAAGCGTAAAATGCGCAAGAAGATTTGATCATATTTTCGAAGGGCACCAGTCGAACGTACGCTACTGATACATTCTCCGATGACGACAGCTTCTCTCTGCAAGTGGTTCGATATGACTTCGGTCGTCAAGTCGACCGCCGCCGTCCCTACGCCAGGGGGCAACGCCCTCACGAGCCCTCTCATCCCCCATTCAGAAGAAATGCCGGAGGAAAAGAGGGATGCTTGGTGGGCGGAAAGGATAGAAAGGGCGCGCATGGTGATGCATAACCGCCGTCGTCGCCGCCGTCGAGTCGATCCATTCTTTACGCGGGGAGTCCCTGCTGTTCTAAATTCAACTGCACGCTCAACTCCGCGATATTAATGACGTTCGGAAATTTATTGCAATTTAAAATTCTAAAAGAACAAAAAAATCGCATAATTTTGTAAAATTTATTTGGCATCCATTCCCGATTTCATCATATTTCTGATGACAATTTAATATGTTAATTATTTTAAAATTAATCGTCTCGCGCTCATATCATTCGCTAAACAAATAATTTCTTGCTTCCGTCAAATAAAAATGCGAACAATAAGTGAGATGATTATAAAACTCGTATTTTGTGTCTCTTTCGAGAGGATTTCATTACCTACTGCATTTTAATAGCAGTTGTTCCCGGAGGTATCGATCATGTCCGTTATCGATTTCGGAATTAGGAGAAGTAGGACGCGGCCACTTACCTCCTCTTAACTTGAGCCTGCACCGGTTGCTGGGTGGTAGATACGAGTCGTCTCGATTTGGATTCATACGAGTTGGTCGGAGGCAACGTCGAGATACTTGGCTGTGCTGTTGCAGTGGACTTTTCCGATCTCTTGCGCCGATCCTCGCCCGTGTAGTATCGAGAATACGGCGGCACATCCCACACGCGCGGTCCATCCTCCTCGACCTCGTTCATGAGGACTTTACCGTAACTGAAACACATGTATTATATTCGATCAAAAATTTAGAGAGGGAGAGAGAGATAATATACAAAATAATAATAAAATAGTTATTAGATAAGATGATTTTCAAAAAAGAAATTAATATAATTTAAACTATTAAAATAAAAAAAAAAAATTATTTTGTTTATCAACTTACGTTTAGAAATCGTGATGTGACTCGATATATTTAAAATTGGTTTTACAAAAGAATTAGAAACTTACTCGTAATTCTTGTCGTACGGCGAATATGTCTCATGCTCGTACATAGAATTGCTAGACGATTTGGACTGGGATGGCTTTTCGTCCTCGGCGATAGCCGCTTTTAAACCTCCCAATCCGGAGGAAGCAAGAGTTCCTAAGCACGCGTAAAAATGCAAATGTTTCAGAATGGTATCGTACAATATATTTATCTCGGATTATGGCAGCGTTTTATTTATAGCAATGCACTCACGTTTTTCCGCATTCGACGTGAAAGATTCACTGGCGGCAGCGTTGGCCTGTCGATTTTGCTGATTGCCAAACATTAGCATCTCCTGTGTTCGTTTTGCTAAAAGTGACATAGCGCAATATTGAGGAGAAATGGAAAATATTGAAATTGAGAGATTCGAATGGTTTCTAGTACAAATTTAATGTGAAATGCAAAAATTTCCTCGGATCTTACATTTTGGTTTCATGGCCTGATCCGCTTTTTTCACATCCTCAATCAAACTCGTGGGCAAGCACATGCCTATCGAGACTAGCGAGAATAGCAACAGCAACCACGCCCAGTTGTACGTCATCTGCGACAGAGTTTGCGGAATTTTTATCAACGATAATGCGTTGACGCGTTATTTTAAGAATTAAAATCTTGCGATATTTTCTTCTTTCTCTTTTCTTATTAAAATTTCGTGTTATAGGAATATTGATAACGCTAGAGAGGTCATCTCGTATGAATGAAGAACAAATGTCATGTAATGCGAAATGCCAAAAGTCTATTTCTATGGTGCGTAAAAGATTGAATGAGGGCAATAAGGGCGCTCGATAAGAGCTTGCTTATGTGTTTGCAATTATATAAAAATATTACGTCGTGTAGGGGAGGGGGTGTTCTATAATCGATAAAGCGATACAATTTCTTCAAGTATGACGCCACTACTTTATCTGACGACTTCATAATCGACGCGGTTTACTCTCTTCGACTATGACGTTACCATATGACGTATAAGCACAAGAGTTTGCAGCTGGTACGTCACATGTGTGTAACTTGATCAAGTGCTTTTTATCGAACTTGGTTTTATCGTGTGTCAATGCGATCCTACGTATAAAAGAATTTTCCACAAGATATTAATAAATATTCTAAAACATCAACTTTAAAAATAATCTTTAATCGATATTTTTGAAACTTTATTGAATTATACGCAAGGAATTTGGAGAATTTAAATTTGTCATGCAGCGATATCAAATTTATTTATTAGAGAAGTTATTAGATATCAGAGAGACTCCAATTGCAATAATTCCGCATGTTGAGCGATCGAGTTGTATGTTTTAATTGCTCTCAATTGATCTCTCATTAATGAATTACAAAGACTTAGTAAGTTAACACGCGTAATTACGTGAACTCTAACAGTGATGCTGGAAATGGCTGGGAGGGAAGTAGCAAGTGGCAAATAACGAAATGTCAGAGTTCAAAATTGCGTACAGAAATACATGATGTGTACATTTACGCGACTGCGTATTTACAGTACTCTGTGCGATATGTTCGCTTATTACATCTCGCGCAGATTCATGTAACAAATTTGGTTTGGGTTACGCAATACAAAATATAGGAAGTTTAATCAAATTTTCAGTTATAAAAAAATATATAAAACTAGAAAAATTCATGTTATACCTCTGACATTTTAGAGATTTCGCAGTAAACTTTTGTAATATAAATGTCATTTATAATTTATGTTCATGTATATTCATATTATAAAACATACGATTAAAATTACACTCATCAAATATTTAAAAAATATTAAAATATTTTTCTCTTAAATTTTTAACATTTAGATTAAAATGAAATGTTTATATATATAAAACATTCAAAAAAATTATTGTCAGAATTAACCGCTTTTACGATAATTTCATTATGTTAAAATGTCGCATTAAACGATCAATAGATTAAACGCTTGGGAATTACGCTCTCAATATTGATATTTGTCCGAAATAAATGGTAAAGTTTGATAATTAAAGCGACCTATATAGTAACGTCAAACCGGATATAGTAGACCTAGAAATCGTACACTTGTTGCGTCTACAAATACTATAGTCATTTATCAGTATACGAGCGTATACGAGCTTATATGGCTAGGCGAGTCGCTTAATTAAAAATGCATTTCATTGAATAGGAATTTCATTGACAAGTCTGCGTGCGATAAATGCCTTCTTCTCTCTCCATTTTAATCGCCTTATTAATGTTAATTAGTTTTAACTATAACAAGAATGGATGAAAAACATTATTATTTCAAAGAGATACAGGTAAAAGCATAAAGTCACATTTAATCCCGAGAAAAACAAGTTCTTTTAAGTCTGTCATAATATTAAATTGAAAGGAAGTAATGTCGTTGTTATTTTTTTCGTTTTACTTTTTTTTTAATAAAACACACTAAAGTCACCTATTGAGAATACAACATTACTTTCCTTTCAACTAAATACTTAATACATAATAATATACATAAAATGTTAAGAATATTCAAAATTTAATAATATTTAACAAAATAAAATTTTTTATTAATAGTCGCGCAACTACCTGTTTGAATGCGCTAAGGGCAATCAACCGCGCACAAGCGGATAGTGAATGCGTTTATAATTACATCGTGTATATCGCTCAAATTTCAGAATTCTAATTTTATTTCCGGATGAGTAGTCGAAATCGAGAATAAAAAAAATCATACACACGAAAAAATCACAAAATTTCATTTACCTTGCGAGATTTGGCGAACGCTGATTTACCCTTCACGTTCGTTTTCTCCTTCGTCTTGAATGGTCCTTCACTGATCCTTCGGCTGTTACCAAGCTGGAGAACAGGCACGTCCTAGTGGATCCGCCGGCTCGGGGTGGAATGAATGTCGGGGCTCGGCAGGACGAGTAGAAAAGCGGGTACGGTCGATCAACCAACCCCCACCGTGGTGAACGAGCATTCCCCATCTCTCGACTCGCGGTGGTGAGCACCCTACGACGACGCTGTTGGCTGCGCGCGCGTTGCCGTTTCCTCGCACACGACATCGAGATATATGTGTACGTATAGATCCGTGTGAGTGCGCACACACGGTCTTGTCGTGATATAAGAGAGACGTCTGCCCACGCGATGACCCAACTGCGTCTTCCCGACAGATCCCGGTTCTCTACGTGGCCTCGTAAGGATCGTTTGCGTGGGGATTATGTTGTTATTTTGCTGTCGAAAGCCTGTCAGCCGATGTTATCCAAAGTGCGAAGTTTGCGGTTGCTGTCATCGGTTTAATAGTTATAACATGAAGGTGAAATCTGCATCAATCAAATATAAGGAAGATTTTATAAATCTTTAAAAAATTTAAATTTAATTGAAATCTTTTCATATCAAGATATTGTCATAGTTTTTGTAATATTAATGAATTCTGTGCGCAAAGAATGTGCGATTTTTTATAAGGCAATATAAATTGCTCTGTTATAATTTAATATTTCTGTAACCTTAGCGGTATTTGTCTCTGACGAAAGGGCATAGGTCCGTTTACGCTTCTCTGTCAGCCTTTGAATGAAACTCAACACGGCCATTTAACAAATACGATTCTCTTCTTGAAGAAATGCAGCCTTGATTTTAGCACAGAATTGAGAAGAAATCGTATGCAATTATTTATATATCCCATAGAGCTATTTTTTTGCGGGCCTCCTTTTTTATTTATAATTTTTTGTATAAATTTATAAAGATAAATTTTTCCTATAAAAATTAAAAAGAACTGTTAAAGAGAAAAAGCCAACGTTATATTATAGTTAGTGTATGAAACGTAGAGCAGAAGCCCGGAAACTCTCGGAAGAATTAATAGAAAGTTAAAGCATCACATATCGTGGACATAGCAACCTTACTGCGTCACGTATTAACTATGATGACGTTCTATCTAACGATCTACTTGTCTTTAATTTTAATGCGACTGTTACGCAAACGTCACAGGAGTAGTTTTCTTTGACATTTGAAACAGTGACGTGCAAGTCGCAAGATTCTATGTCTCTGATAATAATACATATACTTAGAGGAAGAGTAGAGACATATATATTTTCAGCTGGGACATTATCTATCTTCTCAATCTATCTACATTTATCAAACATTTACTTTCATATCATGTTATATTCGAGTAAATTTAGAAAAAAGAGAAAAAAATAAGCACATTATTAAGCGCCATTAAAAAGACATTATAATAGTGAAAAAAATAAAGTGTGCAATAGTGGAGCAAATAAAAATTCAATAGAAAATCAAGATGCAAAATAAAAACAATATTTCTATATCTATTTTAGATTTTCTTCAACTTAAAGGATATGATATGAAATTATGTATAATCTATCAATTTCTTATTTCATCTGCTCTGTTTGATGTTTGTTTTTGTTACTTATTATATTCTATATGTTTTAACATGTGTGTGTAATTATCATCTTAATCTGTCAAAGTCTAATCAATAAATTTCTATCTAGAGAGAAAATCGTATATAATTTATACAAAAAAATACAATTATATAGGTGTAATATATAAGTATAATATATAAGAAAGTTTAAGATTTTATTTTTTCTTCTCAATTTCTTAATCTGAAGATACTTTAAATTTATCTAAATACATGTATCAAGATTTGTGTAAATTATATTCATAGCGTTAAAATTTATTATATCTTATAAAATATAGAATGCTCACAGGTTTAGGGTAATCTCCAACGATAATCTCGCGCTGAAGTCAGCACAGCCTAGTGCTGTACATTACGCTGCGAGGGAGAAGAGAGATTCTCTCTGGCTCCCGTTCTGTATTCATCCCCAATCACCTATCTTCAGCCCCCGCAACAGGCCGCACGCCCACGCGAGGACGTTACGCGCCCACGCGCACGATTTCTCTTTCCTCCCATCTTCCTCGATAGATACTGAGAATGGCGACAGGGGGCATATTTTCTTTCCGCACCATCAGATCGACATCCTTCATATTAAAGTTTCACAACAATAGCTTAATAACAGTTATTACAAATGCGAAAATAATGAGAATGACAAATATTTTCGGTAATATTATTACAAGTTTTTGTTTTATATTTTTTTTATAAAGTTAAGAACTTATAACGCGCGGAATAGTAGAATATGATTCGCCTTTTCCTCATTGAAAAGAAGAGTCTGGAAATCTTTCTTTTTACTTACTTGGACTCAATATATGCAAAATATCCTTTCTGAACGATTTTGACGAAACTGCTTATTATTTTTGCAAAGAATCGGTACGTGACCATAGGAATCTATTTAATAAAAGAAATGTCTCTTAATAAAAGCGACTCTTGGAATACATCTAAAGCTCCCGGGAGTGACGTTGTTACACTTAAAGTAATATCACGTCCGATAACATCAACGGATGAACACTCGTGTAACTGTGAAGGAACTCTTAACTCGGGTGAAACGAAAAATGACAGGCTATAAACGTAGATTATTTTTGCTTATGTTGTATAAATAGTATTTTCCTTGCAATAATATTTATTTTAATGATACACGCGTTGTATACGCACTTTATGCGCGATTTTGATTTTAATAACTAAATTCGTTCGCTTAAAATTCATTTTGAATTATCTACAAATTCGCGACAATATAATTCAAAACAGTGAAAAGTCAAAACAGTATTCTATTTATAATGTTATGTGACATATTTTCTGCGTATATATTTCGGTTCTTCAAATAAATTTTTTTTATTAATTTTATAAATAGAACGATAAAGCAAAAGAACTTTTATATTCATCAGTATTTATCAAACGGCAAAGCAATATCGAAGAACTAAATCGAGTGTAGAAGCTGAATGCCAAATCGATCAGACGCCCTCGCGGATATCTCGTTAAAATTAAAATTGCCGCCGGATTCGCAAGCCCATCGATCGAATCATCGACGTAAATGACAGGCACGATGAATACAAATCGCTAGTGATTATTTTCATCCATATCTCCGGTATGAGAATACACGATCATGTCCTTTCCTCGAGCAATGACGATCGGAAAAAAATCTTTCCCGGGCTCGACTCTCGTGATATAACAAGGAAGTAGTCGCGCCGTTTCATTGGGTCGGCCCTATTTTTGCGAGGCGAGTCGTCGCTCTCTACTTCGCCACCTCAGGCTGCAACGCCTCTCCCGGTACATCCGCCCTCGCAACGTAATTGACCTACTTTCGTTAGCATCGTCGTTATCACAAGCCGCTGCAACACGCTTGCGCCAATTGGCATTGCGCGGATACATAATACGAGGTGGACAAGTGTAGCCGGCACTTCCGGCAAATTACAGGAGTTCGCGCCGAACGTTTCATGTCAGTCAGTGGAAAAACAGAGACACATATTTATTCCGATCCTTTCCCTCCCTCGATCTGTAATCAAACGCAAAAACATTATCTTAGAGACGAATGGAAAAATTTACATTCCTTAGTTTTCTGGAAAATGTTTCCAGTTTTCCTTTAAACACTAAAGCCACAAAGTGTTATTTCCACAAATGTAAGATGATTTGAATAATTGAACAATTCTAGTTAATAAATGAATTCTGCTTTTACGAATAAAAATTGAAAAACTTGACGTGAAAAGGGTTGACCCAAATGCTAATAATAAGAATCTCATTGAAAACTTTCCAAACAATCTTTTTAATTAAATTCTAGATAACGAACAGTTAAGTACATTTGTTATTACTAGAAAATTTAATTAAATTTGTGCTAACTATCAAGACGATTCTCTCTTAATATTTTCTGTACTTTTCTTCAAAAGTAATTAAATTTGCTGCTACAAAGAAACACGATTCTAATATTTTTTTTTTACGTTTCTCTTCATTTGCGCTGTATACAGTGTGTATTCTCGCAACAATCTTAATCCGGAAGCATAATGAGCTTTCCTCCTTTCTTTCTCTCCCTCTCGCGTATAAATGATGCGCCTGAAGAATCTTATCGCTACCATTTGCTCGCAATGATTTACGAGCTACGTTACTTTCGCACTCATGTCGACTTGTTTTCTTTCTTCAGGCTAAAAATAGCAACTATTTATTCGTGATACCGTTCATAATTTAAATCGCAAACAAGCTGGTAAAATAGCAAACGTTATTGATGAAAAAAAAAAGATTAAATACAAATTTATCGTAAAAATATCAAAAAGCATTAAAAAAGTACAGTATGCCAGATTGTAGCATCTCTTAAAAAGAAATTATAAAAAATATTGAAAAAAATGCACAATATTCCGGATTTTTTATTTTTGATTTTAATGAAAATATTCTTTCTGTTATTCAATTCTCTGTAGTGCAAATTTTTTTTATACAGAAATTTCTCTCATATTTTCTCTATTACAGCGCTCGTCTCGTCCGGTTTGTACAAGGTCGACTTTTGCACACAGTCAACCAAAGAGTAAGTGATAAAGTTGAACAAATAATAAAAAAAAATAAATAATAAATAGCATGCGATATTGGTCAAGTTTCTGGTTTGTCCATAGAGAAAAAAAAGACAGCCTACAAGTTTTTCGCCTTCGTTGAACTTCGACCAGGCTGGCTGGCCAAATATAATCGCGAGTTTCGTAAAATCGCGTAAGTCTTGATCGAGTATCGGCGTCCCCTTGTAGGCCGGGCTCCCATTGACGTCAGTCTTTGAGCTAGCTGAGTGGCGAATCCCCGTGACACGGCCAGTCAAAGAGAGAGGGATGGTAGTGGGGCGGACGGTCGCGTTCTCTTCACCCCTCTTGACGGGGTGAGAATTCAGTGACGTCATACGACCCGCGTCTCGTGTCCCTTCGAGATCTATTTACTCGCATTATCTACCAGCAGATTAAAGAGCGTTTGTTGTGATGTCGACGGCATGTGTCATAAGCCGGACAACACGTGTATGTTATTTCATGACACTCGATGGAACTCGACCGAACGGAACGCTGAAAGTAAACATCTCCACTATGACTAGAGTTTCGATAAATACACGAAATAAAGTCGAGAGCTAAAGTAATGAATGATGTCTTTTTTTAAATAATAAAATAAAATAATAAATTATTAGAATGATTAAAAACAAGTATCAAAATTAATCTCATAATTCAAATTGTAGGAAGAAAATGTTTTTCCTATTAAAGAAATTTCTAATAATTATGTTGCAAGAAAAATATAAATTTGATATTAATCATTTTACTAAATTTTTGATTGTTATAATAAAATTTACATTTTCTGAATGATCGCGCTTAAAGAATATATATAGAGTTTAGACATATTGAGAAAAAAAATTGATAATAGTATATATGTGTAAGATATATTTATATATATTTACATCTATAGGTATAATCCCGAGGGTGAAATTAGTTGATACATTTGCGAATTAGAAGCGCAATTGAGCGTTTTAATAATCGGCGTTGGGCTCTCGCTGTATACGACCCTGTAACCAACGTGAAATGTAATGAGTTCGTGGAAGAGGGATGGTCCCGAAGGAACGGATCGATGTTCCCGCTGCGTAGTAAAGGATGCCTGTTGATATGAAACAGGAGCGATTTCATTCATGAAAATGGCATAGCGAGAAGCGTTTGCGCTTCGCGGACGCTTCGACGTTATTTCCATGCAAATGCAATTTTTATCAAAACTCTCTTGCCGGAAAGCAAAATTTGCGTGCATATTTCATTTTCAGCATTTGCGTATCGTATTTCCCAAAAGAGATGTATATTTTATTCATATATACATATCGCATCTTTTTATCTCTCTCTTGTTAATGTCTAGAAAAAATTCAGGCACGAAAATCGGCATTGCATCATAATAAAAGGAAATGCATTCATGTAGAAGAAAGATGGAAGATAAAAGAAATCAGCTATATCATTGCTTCATTTCTTTTATCTTGAATACTAAATCGTTAACATACACATTTAATTTATACAACGAGTGTACCTTAATTTTTACACCCTTCTTTTTACGCATAACCGCATACGTATAACCGCGATGAGATATTTATTACCAATTTACAAATTTAATAAAATTAATAAGAATTGTTATTCTTTCACAATGTAAATATCTGTTTACATCTAATGTGTATAATAACATGTAGAATAATAATTTAATATAATTATATCTTACTCTTCACTCGGACGATCCGTGTGCATAAAGAAGGAAAATTCGTTAATCGTACACTAAACGTCCTCTTTCGGCGAACATTGCGACTAAAACAAAAGAAAAAGGTAGTACGTAAACTTACTTTGGTAAATGAATCAACCAATCGCAATCGAGCATTGTAGATTATACATTGAGAATGCTCAACTCTGATTGGTCGATTCGCTGCAATTGCGTTGCTTACTCTTTTTTTACGTGTTCCAAGTCCTCAATTTTGCTCTGAAATTTTTTATTAGGGACAGTAAGTTATATTGCTTAGCATATCTTTGCGTCATAAAGTTACATTTTTACTCCAGCAAATATTCCGTATTTATTTTTCATTGTGCGATTCATGTGATCTTTTTTTTTTTAGTAAGACGTATAATTGTCGAGAACTATACTTGGGAAAAGTCAAATCCTTTTGTTTTGATTGAGCTTTCGAACAAATCAGCGCTGTTTTGAAAACTGATAATGTTATAAGTGTTTTTATACAATCGAGCTGAATTTTTTAAAGATAATGAGCTCATCTGAGAAAGAAAACGACAACTTACTTAAGGATGAGTGGGTGGTGAAGCTGGAGGAAAGCGCCTATATGCAAAAACTGTCAATGAATAACCTGATCATGAATTATCTGGTGACAGGTGGGGAACTTTAGTCTCTTTCTTCTTCACAATTTTATTTTTGTCTGGCTATAAATAAATATTTTCTTACAGAAGGATTCAAGGAAGCTGCTGAGAAGTTCCAACAGGAATCGGGAGTGGGTCCAACAGTAGAATTGAGCTCTTTGGATGAGAGGATTCGTATTCGAGACGCCATACAAAATGGTCGTATTCAAGAAGCCACGAATTTGGTGAACCAATTGCATCCTGAATTGTTGGATAATGATAGATATCTCTATTTTCATTTGCAACAATTGCACTTGATAGAATTGATACGCACTGGTAGAGTCGAGGAAGCACTGCAGTTTGCGCAGGATCAACTCAGCGAAGCTGGAGAATCAGACGATAATATATTATGCGAGTTAGAACGTACCTTGGCATTGTTGGCTTTTGATGAACCGCATAAGAGTCCTTTTAGTGATCTTTTACATCCAACACATAGACAAAAAGTAAGCTAAATTTTATTTTGATAAATTAATTTTACAAACTTATTCTTAATTTTTTTCATTGTAGATTGCAAGCGAGTTGAATGCTGCTATATTGAAGATGGAGCACAGAGAATCAACTAGTCCTCGGCTCAGTAACTTGTTAAAAATGATACTGTGGGCTCAAGATGAATTAGATAAGAAAAAAGTGAAATACTCTAAAATGACTGATTTAGGAAGTGCTACTATTGAGCAAAAGTAATGTTGTAATAAGTAAAGACTGAGATAACTTCTCAGTTTTATTTATAGATAAGATAAATATTTGAAATTGACTTTAAAATTAATTAATTAATTTTATGTAAATTGTCATTAATATTTAGTAGAAAATTATATCTAAATTTTAATCTTAAAACAATTTTAAACAATTGAAATTTAGAGAAATAAGAATAGAATTATTAATGTATTAATTATAAAATATAAAAATATAATAGTTATCACATTATTATAATTGTTGTAACAAATAGGAATTATTGTAATTTTTTTTCATTTATTTTCTGTAATTTAACATTAATATAGTATAAAAAGATCTGGTAAAATTATAATTTCAAGTTTCCTATAGAATTAACAACATTATTTATTAGTAATATATGTATAATATCCAAAAAAGACATTAATCTTATATATCAATAAATGTCTCTGACTTTTAGCCATTCTGTATAATTAAAAAGATATGTACACACAAATGCAATATAATATGGATATTGTGATAATGTATTTGAAAAAAATAATAGACATATTCATTATATCATAGAGAGATCGTAATGACTTTGAAAATTATCAAAAAATTTATTCTAAGAATAAACCAGAAATAATTTCATGCTCGAGTTAAAAATTTTCTTTTAGAAGAGGTTAAGATATCTTTTATAATTTCATTTCTTGTATAACTTTTTACATATCCAATAATATTAAAATTCAGAAACAGAGTATATTTATCAAATTATCAGAAAAGAAAAATTACCAACCAAACATATATTCCATTGCTCTGGTTACTAAACCGGTTGATCTTTGTGGGACATTCTCTGGTGTTTGTGTGGCTTGTGGACTGAAATGCTGATTATAACCAGCTGCCAGAGATCTTAACTTTCGTCGTCTTGTAGTAGGTGATAAATTAAAAGAAGACCGTTCAATTCTGCCCGTCGAAAGTGATCTTATGCTTCCATTTAATTTAGTACGATTCTCTTTGTCCGAGCAACCCAGAATAACACCTTCATCTGTGCACGGTATAACACCAATCATAATTGAGCCAGAAACAATACTGCCGTTACACGTGAGAGCTCTCTGTGCTTCCTGCTCTGATGCGCATTTCAAGTGTATCCAATTGCTTTGAGGCTGTGGAGCTGGGTGTTTGTCCACTATGCGAACTCTACTGGAGATATGAGACAGAACGGCATTGATATCATTCGGCAAAAAACCAAAGACGGTTATCCATTGCAATAAACCCTGTGATTCGCTCGTGCTTAAATTTATTGGAGTGTCTGGAAACAGCAATGGACTGTTTATCGTATTCAACATAAGTCTGGACTGATTTGCAAGTATAGGAGTGACAGGTGGATTTGTAGTTGACATATATGGCGATGACACCTGTGAGACTTCCAGACTGTCAAATAGTCC